>NC_138457.1:1209927-3624927 GCF_040668555.2 Bombus flavifrons | reverse complement strand
TTACTTTCCAAGAATCGGGATATATTAGTGTATGTATTTTTAATGTTGCATAGAATACTTTATATTTTATGTTATTTTGTATGTATATATATATTTTTTTTTTACACTAATATGTGATTATTAACAGCAAAAATATCATCATGAAATTATGTTCTCTTACTTATAGGCAATATATTTTAGGTTGAATAGTACTGTATTCAGCATTATAATTCTTTCATGTTCCATAACATTTTAGGTTGAATCTTTCAGGTTGGAGAATATCCTACAAGGATACAAACAATATTTATCTGATACTCTGTGTATTATACTTTTTTTATTACTTAAATTTAGAATTATCAATTGATGAAATGTGTAATAAATATAAAATATATTTGGAAAAAATTAAAGGTCTTTGTAACATAGTATTCTATATTGTTTCCTTAGTTGTATTATTAATTTAGTACAGACATATACAAGTAATCTTTTTCTTATTTCGTAAATATATAAGCATAGTCGTTTATGTTTAGTAGTATGAAAATTTGTGTACTTTATAGCATAATTATATTAAACTGTAACGTTGAAAAGTATGTTTGGAAAAAACTTGTTTATTTTACGGCAGTATTCAGTAGTATAAAATATGTTTTCTACGAATCAAATATATAATTACAGAAAAATAAAAAATAATTATTGCCAACAGTTCTCTATTGAAAATAATTATAAAATATATTTAAATGATATAAAATTTGAAATTGATTTTTAAATGAATATTGTTTTATTACAGATTTGTTCTACATTATTTTGATGTAAATCCAGCTCCATTTGAATTTATAGAAGTTGATCATGGTCCTCCTTTAAAGAGACGTAATAGGCAAAGAGTAATATCTGTCACAAAAGTATCTGATTATGATTTAGTAACTGCTTGTTATGATATTCTATGTAGTGCACCAATACACTTTAAATATGCGTGGAATTGGTCTAAATTTTATAAATATCTGACTCATGAAGATGGAGATGTTAGATGGTAAGATATGAAATTAAAAAATATGATATCTCCTTTTAATATTTTAAATAAAATTACTAATAGGAAAAGATTTTAATCCAATAATTTTTATTAAATGGAGTAATTGTTTGGGAATAAATTTGATAAAATTCCGCTTTAAATAAGTAAAATAAGAAAGTGTCTTAAGACAAAACAAAATATACAAAAATAATTTTTAATTATCTTTCAGGGTAGCAATAAATTGTATTGCTATTGTGTTAGGAATGTCAGAATCTTGCTATCTATCTCATGTGAGTGATTTTGTTTCTAACAATCAAGAGTACTTTGTTAAAAGTAAAGAAGTTAATCGAAATAATATAACATGTGAAGATACCAAAGAAATAGATGGAATTCCTGATGTACCTTCTGTAGTTTCCATTGGAGGAATTTTACTTCCAATATTTGAAAAATCTGGAAATAAAAATGAATTGAATCTAGTTCCTGTACCATCTACACGACAAAATTTACGAAATTTAGCTTTGGCAGTCTCTTCCAATAAATGTGTATGTTTACAAGGTGCAGTTGGTTCTGGAAAGACTGCATTAATAGAGTTTTTAGCTCAAGCTACTGGTCACGATGCACAGAAATTTGCAAAAGTGCAATTAGGTGATCAAACAGATTCTAAAATGTTATTAGGAATGTACAGATGTACTGATATTCCTGGAGAATTTTTATGGCAACCAGGAATATTGACTGAAGCCGTATCATCTGGCAAATGGCTGCTTTTAGAAGATATTGACTGTGCTGCGACAGATGTTATTAGCGTTATCGGACAACTTATAGAAACTAAAACATTATCAGTCCCTGGATACAGAGACTTGATACACGTGAAAAGTGGGTTTCAGTTGTTTGTTACTAGAAGATTGAGTTCTGGAGGAACACAAAAATCATTTCAAATGCCAATGCAGAAACAGTGGTCTTGTGTTAACATAGAGTCTTTATCAAAGAATGAACTTGTTACAATTGTCCAAACCTTATTTCCAATATTGCATACGGTAGCTGTAAAAATGGTTGATGTGTTTTTATTGTTTTCTGCTGGAAACCATGAAGATGACATTGTGAATAGTGTAAAGAACACTAGACAAATTTCTACCAGGGATTTGATTAAGTGGTGCTTTAGAGCTGTAGTTGATTTTGATGTATCCTCACCTGCTTCAGGCCTGAAGATCTTTCAAGATGCTTTAGATGTCTTTTGCTGCTCTGTGCCTAATTCCGGTATGTAAAGTATACTTTATAAAAATATCTATTATTGCTGAATGATTGTTTATAATATTGCAATTGAATGTTCTTATAAAAAAATTTCATAAGTGATGGATCATGTTGTTGTCTTTTTATTTCAGTACAACGTTTAAATTTGGCAATAGCTGTGGCACACAAATTAGGTATTGTAAAAACAAAAGCAGAATTTTTTTCTCAAGTACATAAACCATCTGTAAATCTCCACAAAGAATGTCTTATTGTTGGTAGAGCAAAGTTAAAGATAAAAAAAGCTGATAGAGTTAAAATAGAGTCTAGAAGTTCCAATTTTTCTTATACAAGACCATCTGTATGTCTTTTGGAAAGAATAGCTAGTTGTATTGTACAGAAAGAGCCAGTTCTTCTAGTTGGAGAAACTGGCACAGGGAAAACAAGTTGTGTACAATACCTTGCGCAGATAACAGGTCACAAGTTGGTAGTAATAAATATGAACCAACAGAGTGAAAGTACAGATTTACTTGGTGGCTACAAACCGGTTGATCTTAAACTTCTGATTCTTCCAATTCGCGAAGAATTCGAGATTTTATTTCGATCTTATTTTGCAATTGAACCAAACTTAAAATATTTGAATCATATTGGGCGTTGCTTTGAAGAAAGAAAGTGGAAGATATTGATTACTTTAATGATTCATAGCACTAGTGCTGCTTTGAAAAGACTGAAAATGTCTACAAAAAATGAAAATGAGGTAGAAGTTTTAAAGAAGTGGGAGAAACTAGCAGAGAAATTAGAAAAACTTCAGTCTCAGGTGCAGAGTCAATTTTCTTTAGCATTTTCATTTGTAGAGGGTAGTTTAGTCAAAGCACTGAAAAATGGAGACTGGGTTTTATTAGATGAGATAAATTTAGCTACTGCAGAAACATTAGAATGTCTTTCTGGTTTATTAGAAGGATCTTGCGGATCTCTATCTTTGTTAGAGCGTGGAGACAAAGAACCAATTAAAAGGCACAAAGACTTTGCAATTTTTGCTTGTATGAATCCTGCAACAGATGTTGGGAAAAAAGATCTTCCCATGGGTCTGAGGAATAGATTTACAGAATTCTTTGTTGATGAACTCACAGAAAAATCAGATTTACAACTTCTAACAAGTTCATATCTGAATGACTTAAATCTGCCACCAGAAAAAATTGAAAATATTGTCAAATTTTACTTAAGTGTCAGGAAAGAAGCAGAAACCAGTCTTCTTGATGGAACTGGGCATAAGCCACATTACAGTTTGAGAACACTATGTCGTGCTCTAAGTGTATCTGCACAGAATCCTTGTGGAAATATAATGAGATCCTTATATGAAGCATTTTGTTTAAGTTTTCTAACACAGTTAGATAGTAAATCTTACCCAATAGTACAAAGAATGATTGTAAAGGCTATCTTAAGAGAAAAAGCTGCCAGTGCTGTTATTGGAACTCCAATTCCAAGGCCACGTGGTCATGCTGAGAGTTTTATATGCTTTGAGGGCTATTGGATCTCTAGAGGTGATCTTGAGCCACAGATTCCAGAAAATGTAAGTTCGTATTCTTTTAAAGAGATTTTTACTAGTAAGAAGTTTTTAGCTTTCATTGCTATAAAAATTAAGCAATGTGTTAAATATGTATATATAAAAAAAAAAACAGATCTTGTAGGCAAAGTAAGATAAAGGTAAAATAAATAAAACTTTTATATTTTCTTTGATTTTAGTATATCCTCACAGAAACAGTGAAGCAAAATTTGAAAGACTTAGTACGAGTAGTATCTATTGGTAAAATGCCTGTATTATTGCAAGGGGATACTTCAGTAGGAAAGACCAGTTTAATAACATACTTAGCGAAGGCTTCTGGACATACCTGTGTACGAATTAATAATCACGAACACACAGACCTGCAGGAATACGTTGGTACCTATGTAGCTGATTCTTCAGGAAAGTTAGTTTTTAAAGAGGGTATTCTAGTAGACGCTATGCGGAGAGGTACGATGAATTTAATTTTTGATTATCCTTTTTATTATGATATTATATGTTTCAATTATTTATTTTTATACCTCTAAAATAATTTAATATTCTTCAGGACATTGGATAATTTTGGACGAGTTAAATTTAGCACCTAGCGATGTTTTAGAAGCTTTGAATAGAGTTCTTGATGATAATAGAGAGTTGTTTATTCCTGAAACTCAACAAATTGTAAAAGCACATGATAATTTCATGCTTTTTGCTACGCAAAATCCTCCAGGTTTATATGGTGGAAGAAAGGTAATATTTTATAAATAAATAATCCATTTTAAATAAATGTATTGGTCTATAACAAATAATTTCTTGTTAGTATTTCATGTGATTTTTTATTCCTATTTGTTACTAGGTATTATCACGTGCATTTAGAAATCGATTTGTTGAGTTACATTTTGATGAAATTCCACCTAAAGAACTCCAAATAATTCTACACAAAAGGTGTAAGATGCCAGAAACATATTGCAAGCAAGTAATCAATGTAATGACAGAACTTCAAGTACGAAGAAAGGGTACTGCAACTTTTGCAGGAAAAAGAGGTATATTATTGTCTTAATGCATTATTTATTAGTAAATATTTTTGTCATTTAAGAAGGTAATTTTCCCATTTTTTGTAGGGTTCATAACCCTAAGAGATTTGTTTCGCTGGGCTGAAAGATATCACCTGGCACCCGATATTGTAGGCACTTTGTATGATTGGAGTCAACATTTAGCGGACGAAGGATATTTAGTTCTCTCTTCAAAAGTTCGTCACTCAGAAGAATGTTTAGAAATCATAGAAGTGCTAAAGAAACATTTAAAAAGAGATGTTAGTCCAGATGCTCTATTTTCACTCTCTGAAAAAACTTCTACTGTGACTAAGCCAATCTTGGAATCTCTTTTGTCAAAGAAGATTCCAGGATTTGAACATGTAGTCTGGACATATCAAATGCGCAAAATGGCAGTACTTCTCTCGAAAGCCTGTGACTTTAAAGAGCCAGTTCTTTTAATTGGTGAAACAGGAGGTGGAAAAACTACAGTTTGTCAACTATTGTCTGTAATTAGACAACAAGAACTTAGTATTGTCAACTGCCATATGCATACAGAAGCTTCTGATTTTCTTGGAAGTCTCCGTCCAGTTAGAGAACATAGAGAAAATCAGAAATTGTTCGAATGGGTTGATGGTCCTTTAGTGAAATCTATGAAAGATGGAGGCTTCTTTTTAGTAGATGAAATCTCTTTGGCGGACGATAGCGTACTTGAAAGACTAAACTCTCTTCTAGGTAATTTATTATCTTGAATTATTTTTAATCACATAACAGGTACTTAATTAAGATTGTTTTATTATTATTTATTATTAATATTATTATTTAAATAATATTACAATTAATTAATTTTTCTAGAACCTGAACGTAAACTTTTAATTGCTGAAAAGCCATCAACTGAAGAAAATGCAACAGTTACTGCACATGAAAATTTCATCTTCGTTGGTACAATGAATCCTGGTGGTGATTATGGCAAAAAAGAACTTTCACCAGCTCTTAGGAATAGATTCACGGAAATTTGGTGCGAAGGTTGTGTTTCATTAGACGATCTCAAGTGTATTATGGTACACAATCTACGTAAAGAATACAAGGAAGCTGTTCCTGCAGCAATAATAGCATTCATAAAGTGGATACAAACTACAGAAATAGGAAAAAAGCTTGTCGTTAGTGTCAGAGATATCCTTACATGGGTGAATTTTGTTAATTCTTGTGAAGATTTAGGAATAGGAGATGCTTTTTTCCATGGTGCAGCTTTAAGCTATATCGATGGGCTTGGATCTGGTTTAACTGCAGCAGAAAAGTAAGTGCTATGAATTATTATCAATTGGGTTTTATAAAATTTCAATCAAATTCTATTTTAATGAATCATATTATATATTAGTTAATTATAATTATATTGATTAGCTTTTTACCGAAATATTCTAAATTATTTTAGTTCAAAGAAGTTGAAAAGTTTTAAGGATTCTGCATTGAAATTTATTAAACAGCAAATACAGAGTACATTAAAATCTGAATTAATATTAAACAATGAAGAATTTGATGTCGACAATTATGAGGATAAATTTGGAATACATCCATTTTATATTAAGAAGGGAAATGTACAAATTCCAAGCAATGTAGGATTTGCTTTTGCAAGCCCAACAACAAAAATGAATACTCTGAAAGTTTTACGTGCTTTGCAATTAAAGAAACCAATTCTATTGGAAGGTAGTCCAGGAGTTGGCAAAACTAGTTTAGTTTCTGCTCTTGCCAGAGCATCTGGACATCGTCTTCTTAGATTAAATTTAAGCGATCAAACGGTAACTATTCCTTCTTCTTTCTTTATTATATAATTTTTTAAGTAAGTCAACTAAATGAAATAAGATGATTTGCTATTTCTATATATTGTAATATTAAGTTTGCAATTTTATAGTATTATCGGTTTTAATGTATTGCATTTATTTTATAAGACTTAAAATGTCGTTTATGAGTCTTTTGTAAAAAAAGAAAAAAAAAATTCAATTGAGCCAAAATGTTAAAACTTATTATTATTATAAAATTTTTATATATTACGTAGGATATTTCGGATTTATTCGGAGCGGATTTACCAGTGGAGGGAGGGAAGCCTGGTGAATTCTCATGGAGGGATGGTCCTTTCTTAAGAGCTCTAAAAAATGGGGATTGGATTCTTCTGGATGAATTGAATCTTGCATCCCAATCGGTTCTCGAAGGATTAAACGCCTGTCTCGATCATCGTGGTGAAGTTTACATCCCGGAATTAGGAATGTCTTTCATCGTAAAGCCAGGAACTCGATTATTTGGTTGTCAAAATCCTCTTCGTCAAGGTGGAGCTAGAAGGGGGCTTCCAAAGTCATTCTTGAACCGTTTCACACAAGTAAGTTCTTTTTATATTCAAAACAAAAGAGTAATAGAAGAATACATATATTGCTATAATAACGGGATGATAATAAATAATATTAGGAAAAAGTCGTATAAAAATATAATGATCCATCTTTTCTTGATCATTAAAGGTAGAGTTATCAGACATGTCAGTTCATGATTTTGCTTCTTTTGCTGTTTTAGGTTTTTGTGGATGCTCTGGAACAGAGGGATCTAAAATTCATTTTAAATGTTCAATTTCCGGAGCTACCAGAAGATTTACTCGATAAGATGATTCAGTTTAACGAAGAATTGAGCTCTCAAGTTGGAACTACTTGGGGCCATTCGGGATCACCTTGGGAAATGAATCTTAGAGATGTCACTAGGTGGTGTGAAATAACCATGGCAGCTTTCAAAAAGAGTTCAAAGAAGATTTTCAATCCCGGAAATGGCGCTCAACTGATTTACGTTGATAGAATGAGGACAAATGAAGATAAAAAAAATGTAAGACATATATAACGTAATGTTTTTAATATTTATAATATCAATAATTTTAATTCACGAGAATATTATTTGCTGTGTAATTAAATTTCAAGTCTTTACAATCTTACAATATATTTCTTACAATATATGATGAAATAAACTTCTATCTAACTATTAAATGTTTTTTAATTACAGGTGATCGAGATATACAATAAGATTTTCTTACAAAATGATTGGCCTTTACCAGATCCAGAGTACTTAGTTCACTTGACGAGAGAGAAGGTCTTTTTGGGAGACGAAATATTAGATCGCAGTGATTCTGCAGTGTACGAGAATGATGATTTATTACTCCTGAGGGAGCAGAAAACCGTCCTCAAAGGACTTGCGCAGTGTGTTAACATGAATTGGATGGCCATTCTCGTAAGTAGTTTGCAAACTGGTTTAACTTCCTCGAACAAACTATCGAGTAATTATTTGCGTCTTATCCGCTCTTTTAAATAATTCTTATACAATTTATATAATTACGTAATGCTACAAATATTAATTATATACCATTTTGTTAACTAATATGTGTATCAATTCTGTAACAGATCGGTGGATCTGGAACCGGAAAGACCAGTCTCGTACATCTTCTTGCAAACCTGGCCGGGCGGAAGCTGAAATCGATCGTCGTCAATTCTGCGATGGATACTACGGAAATTTTAGGCGGCTTCGAACAGGTAAGTTATTTTATAAAAGTAATATGTTTTTGATTGCACGTTTAATGTATCTCTCGTAAGACAGAATATTCTGTCCATCAATCGCAACTATGCGAATACGGTATGAAAAAATATTTTGAAATTTAATTAGTAATGTTAGGAAGAGAAGCAACATTGCTTCCAGCATAGATGTTAAATAGCAATACCGTATAACTAATAAACTAACATTCAGTAAATTCAGCTCTGGTAGACAAGATAATTAAAAAAAATGGGCTCTCGGCATTTACATTACTTCATGCGCGATCATGAAGTAGATTTATGACATAAAATGTAATTGGTAATATATCAAATTCAGGTTTCATTGCTTTTTATTGCCTAATAATTCTACAATCAATGTGACATAAACTTTATTCAAACTATATCATTTTTAAAAAAGATAAAACTATACATTTACTACGTACAAGGAGGGGAAATGTATCAAGCGATAACATTGAAATTTTTAATTAAATCAAGTAAGCTTCTTCCTTACAAATTTGTTGCAGCAATCTTGCTTAAGTAGAAGTAGTAGCGATCTGGCCGAAATTTTCTAAACTCGTTTATGCACAGAGCGATCTCAGCAACCGGACCAACTCCGTTTCGGATAAAAATAAGGAAAAAATAAAAGAGGAAAAATTTGCATGGTTTAATGAGTTCCGTTCTCCGCTGACTGAATTTTTTTATGGGTGCATCGATTCGTCCGCAGTAGTGTAATGGAACTTTTCCCTTTGAGTCGGAACTGAAATTGCGACTTTTTCGTACAAATCGATTTTTCAACACGATTTTACGAATGACGGAGCATAATATAGTCGTGGAAGAATTTAATTTAATTTACAATCCATTTCACGTTACATCCTCTAATAAATATTCAAACGGCGTATTTGAATTTTTTGAATTAATTTGCTTGCGCGTTCAAATTTATTACAATCGCATTGAGAAAATTTGTTTACTCTGTTTCTTTATTTTCTTTATCATTTACCTTCTTATCATCGCGTCGTTAACGTTCTACTCGATTTGCTTGTACCGTTTGGTTAGTCGTTTCATCTCAGTTCTTCCATTCTTTCATTGGCTCTGTATCTGGCGTACTATTTTCTTTCTATTCGTCGCATAACCAATGTTATTCTTGAAGAACTGAAATTAAACGCCTCAAGGGGAGTCTTTACTGTTATAAGTTGATGGACGAGCACCATTGTCAGACTCGAGAGGCCAGATAATCGCACGCCTCCAAAGGATCAATGAGATTTCTTTCGCAGAAGCTGGAATATAACGTCTGTACCCGACGACTTGAAGTGCTTCTAGCTTTTAGTCTCGCTTCGGGCGACTTTTCCTGTTGCTCATTGCCACTCGGGCCTCTTCTATTTAAATCCAACGAAATATCAAAATGGCGTGTGCAGCTAGCGCTAAGCAGTATGACGTATCAATGAAATAATTATTTTTAAACAATTATTTTGTTCCACCAATACCATCATAGCCTTTGTGAAGTTTCTAAAGCGGAGGAAGATTAAAAAATATTACCATTGTCAAAGATAATCTATCTTTATTTACACGCTTAGTAACATCGATGTCGTAATATTATAATATTATAAACGCAAATAATTGTTGTATAATCAACGATACAAATATCGCAATCAATGTTTCGCGCGATCTTCGCGTAATATCTATCGATCTACCAGGCACCGTTTATCCATCAACTTAAATTAATTATCCTTAACGCTATCGTCGTTCTGGCTAACACTCACGTTCTAATAATTTTTAAAAGACATATTTTACGAGTAATGTTCGTAAGTTTACTCCGCCTTCTCCTACGAAAGTCTTTCCAGAGAAATTGACATTGTTTCAGGGATTTTCCGGACTTTATTTCTTTCATCTTTCGAATGTTGCTGGATTACGGATCAGCTCGCGTAGTTCCAGCGTTTCTCGCTTTTAAATTTCCTTCCACGCGTATCGATCGACAGCATCGACGAAAAAAAAAAAAAAAGGAAAAGGAAAATTTCTTTCTAAAGCAAGAACTACGTGACGAATTATGGAGACAAAGAAATAGAGCGGATAATAAAGAAATTTTCATCCTACAAACTTTCCCAACAAATACTACGGTTTTCAATTTCGCTTTTATTTCTTTTCTTCTTTTTCTACCACAAACGAAAGATCGGCAGAAGATTTCGATCGAAATTGCAAACTGTTCTCACCGGAACCAGTTCGTTTCTGTAACTGTTCTACCCGCAATATAATCTGCGTGATATAATCTGCAAGCCACAATTTCTCAATTTATTGCTATAGTTAGGTGAGAAATTATCCCACCAGAGGTCTATAACTGTCACGAGTTGTGCGACTCTCTTCTCTCTTTCTCTTGTTAGCATCGACACTGTTGTGTATAGGAAGCTGGAAATGTGAAGACGCTATCGCAAGGTAGATGGAGTTTATATTCGAGGATTTCGACCGATAAACGTTCTAGTTATCGCAGTTTGCATTCGTAGATCGAATGCACGGATTCTCAGCGTTGCGTGGTAATTATATTATGAATTCTGTATTACGTTCGATCCATTATCGAAATATTCAATGCGATGACGCGCAATTGCTAGAATTGCGTTCCGAATGATACCGATTTTTCGCAGTTTACATTGTAGGAAGCAGCAGTTGGCCATGTAAATATTGCTAAATTATAAATAATTTATTATATATAATATATAAAATTTATAAAATAATAATTATAATATTAATAATATTGTTACGAAATATTCGATGTCCTGTTCTACTGTTCTTTCATTATCTCAATTCTTAGATATTTGAGATACAATTTATGCAAATTCTTAAAATCATCTACGGAAATTATTTGTGCAGAATGAGAAGCTTTCGTGAGATTTGTATCGTAGAAATTGATCGTTGATTTTTCTAATTTCTTCGAACGATCGTCGAGGATTAACCGACGTTGCTGATTTTCGTATGCTTTTGAAGTTCTGTATATTTTAACCGTTTGAGTGGCTGTTTAGATTTTGTGTCGAAAAGTCCCAGTACATTTGAACATTACTTCCCAATAGTTTTCATTGAACAAAACTTGGAATATTTATAAACTAATAGTATGCGTATGTAATAATATTTTATAATAATAATAATAATTTTCGACCTTGTTTTTTCAACGATCCCCAGGACTCAAATGTTTAAAATCATTTACGGAAATTATTCGTGCAGGATGAGAAGCTTTCGTGATTTTTGTATCGTAGAAATTGATCGTTGATTTTTCTAATTTTTTGAAGATGAATCGATGTTGTTGATTTTCGTATGCCTTTAAAGTTTTCTATATTTTGAGCTTATCAACTGTTAATTCTGTTCCAAGATTCATTCTTTTTTTTCAAATTAGAATTTGCAGCGATTGGGTGAAGATTTGTTTAAATTTTCGTCGATCGGTCGTCATTAACAATTTCGATCAGCGTCAGTTACCAAAGATTTAGTTGCTCCTGGTATGAATAATATGCAAATGAGAGAAAATACAGTTGGTCTTGTCTCAACTGTTTATTAGAAGTAGGAAATATACGTTTGGCAACGTTAAAAAATGGAAAAAACGTCGGCCATAATATTTCTATAAAATTCAATTACAGTACAATTGATATAAAATTAAATATAATACAAATTTACAAAATTCTCGGACACGTTACGCGAGGTCGTAAACCAAATATTAGGTTGGCAACTAAGTGATTGCGGATGTTGTCATTAGGTGGTATTGACAAAATTGTTCTCATTTTTGATGGAAATTGTTTAGAACTCGCGTACAAACATCTGGCAAATTTTCCATTAAATTAAAACCACCGCTGTTTTTCTATTTCCTTCCCAGCAAACTTCAATCATTTTTATTTAATGGAGAAAAGTGAAAAAAGATATCTTTAAGCACAAATGAGAAACTCGTGCATTAAAACGTGTATTCTTCTTTTTTTTTTTTTTTTTCTTTTTTTTTGTTACAAGAAAAAGTAGCTCAGAGAACGCACGTCCGGAAATCCCTAAATGTTGGCATAGAAAATATATAATATATACATACATATACACATATATATATATATATATATATATATATATGTATAGGTATATATTTATCTGCATATACACATATACAGAGTGACTAGTTTATTCTCATTACGTTTTCACTTTGACAACACGTTTCGTTACGTTCGCTTTGACAACATTTCTCGAAACCTGTCGTTTCTTCCACATATTTGACAAATCTGAAATTTGACTAATTTTCATAAATTTCATTTGATAAATAGATTTTTCGATATACCGTGAACTGAAATTCTTATATCGAATTTCTGTCGTCATTATATTCTTGACAGTCACGTTAATGTGTTAATTTCTTACCATCGAAAGAAGTAAATGAGAAGCTGTCAATACAGAATTGTACAGTCTTTTATTCGAATACATAATTCCATTATTCACGAATTAAACATTTATTCATGGCTGAAGAATATTTCAAACGAAAACAGACAGTACAGTATATATATATATATATATTGTAGTATCGTGGACAAGAGGCCTAAGAGATATCGGACGTATTATAAACAATGTCGCGAAAAAGTCGAAGTATATCGTCGGTCCTTCGATTGAATAGTTTCGTGGAAAAGGCCTACGTGATCCTGGCCACGAACGGTTGCGAAACACGTGCATGGTGGGGCTAAGACAAAAGACAAAGGGACGCTGAGGCAAAAAGACGAATTAACAGTTAGTGTTAGTTGAGAAGTCAGTGAGTGCGAACTGTGTTGTTGAGAGAGTGTGGTCCGCGTGAGAGAGGGCGTTGGATCCGTGGTGACGAGTGTTGCAAATTAACTATCTAGTTGTCTTAATTGTAATACGTTATTGTGATTAATTCACGTTAAACAACCATCGTTTCCTGTTTAATCAACATCCGTTTAGTCCATTTATTATAAATAAACTAATTGTAGTATAAGATCTTACAATATATATATATATATATCAAATATCCGTTAAACGAAGAGTCTAATTACAACGAAAATCGTGTTACAGTTTCGCCATTATACATCGTATATCGAACAATTTCACGCTCGACACCGCTACGAACAGCGTTTAATTATCGGACACCCTGTATATGCGCACATGCGACTCCGCTTCTGTATATAATTATCTGTATAATACGTGTATAATAAGGATAATCGTAATAGCAAATAATATATATATATATAATAATAGTAATAATCGAGGCAAAATCTCGATCACTTTGAGTCCCCAGTTTAATGGAAAGCTCATTCGAAGGTGCAGACTATCTAACGTATCCCTAATTAATCGCTTAATTGATCGCTAATTGGTGCAGCTAATGCTCTGTTCGATTCACAATTTAAGGAACTATTTATGTTTTGTCGGTGACATTCTGCGCTTTTCTACTTTTCTTAAATAATCTCTAGCTTGTTTCTTCGCGCCGCTTTCGCTTCTGCTTCGTTTCATTTTACTTTACTTTACTTCGTTTTATTTTATTTTCATTGATTTTGTAGTTTCATTGAATATAGCGTTATCTAAACAGAGTCGTCTAGAAAGCGAAGTTTTACATGGAAACGTGCTTAACGTTGGCGAAACGATCATTCTCCTATCTCTTCGTCGCGAGTTTTGGCAATCTTCGAAGATTATTGTTTGAACGGTTCTTTACAGAATCTCTTTGGCAACGATTTTCCTTTGTCTTTCCATCTCTCCGCTTGTTTCTTCGCGCCTGTATCTCGTTACGAGATCCACGTTGCTTGTTACGACCGGAAAGTGAACGTCCCGCGGATTTGTCTTCTTTTTCTTCTTTTCATTTTCGCGCGAGTCTTGGAAAGTTTGCGTGTTTCGAAGAGGATTCCTAGTCTACGAAGAGGAATTTGCAAGTGGACAACTCAGTTTCTCGGTTGTTGTCCATTTGCAATCTTCTGTCAGTCGATCGACATCATCGAGTTCTACTCTTCAGCGCTGCGAAGATATCGCGCGTGCGTGCATATCTGTTTAGTAAATTGGACAAATCTCGTTTTGGAAATATCTTTGGTCGTTTTTGGAACGGCTTCGGAGAATTCATAGGAATTTATAGAAATTCTAAGTATCTTTTTTAATATTAAACGTATACTATTCAGCATTTTTTCGATATTTCTTTCGAAGGACGAATTGAACGTTTATTGCAGCTTTTCGTACATTACAAACATTAAATTGCTCTTTCATCAAATTCATCATCGCTGACGAATATGATCATTTTACAAAATTATCTCGCAATACCGTCGATTAAAAACGAATGACAAGTATCTTCTGAAAATTGGTAAAAATTTCTTGCATCGTCTTCTTATACACCAAGTATTTATTTTTCATCTAACTGACATTTAATATCTACTGTATATTTTTTCTTGATTTTTTAATGATTATATTACTCGTACGACTAAAGATACGCCAAGTATAGTCACGACAATAAGAATTGAATAATTCGATCGAAGAGATTTTACGACAATGCAACTAGCGACATACAAATTTTTCTTTTCTTCCGTTTAATTATCGATTTTTCATCGATACTTGTGGTATTAATAATTTTGTAACGCGAGGAATTTATAAATTAGAGATTTGTTTAAATGTAAATTATAGATTAGTTTCGCTAATTTCGTGACAATCGATCGCGCAATTGTGCGTGCGTAGTGTAGCATGCGACGGATCAACTTCAACCAAAGATTTTTTTACACAAATTTACAGAGCTTTTTCCAAACATTTTAACTTTAAAAAATTAATTATTAATTAATTTTTAATATAATATTAACATCACGCACAATCTATCCTCGATTAGGTTCAAGAATAATAGAAACAAGAATTTACATAAAGTTCTTAAAACATTCTTCTTCTTGTCCTTCTAAAATCTTCAAATTGTTAACGTGTTACGCTTTATTCTCTCTTGGAAGAAGCATTTGTTAAACAATTTTTAACGTATCTTCTCTCAAGCCTCAAAAATATTCGTATTCCTATTTCCAATATAATTTGATCGAATTTTCCACGGAGATTGTTGAAAAACTCGTTAGTATAGTTTGAAACAACTACAAGGAAAATTTGTCTTTTTCCATCTAACGGGAATTTTCTGCTTTATAAAATAAAACAACGTACAAGCTATGGACGAAGGTTTACGTAATTCGTAATGAAATTGTTTCGAAATTTTCTCGTTGAAACTTTCCAAATGATATGCATAATAAGCGAAGCAATGAACCAAGTTCGCGAAAGAAAGGGAATTCTGTAATTGAATCTTGCTGGTTTAAGGAAACATGTTAAGAAAGTTTATTCACTAGGTAGATCGCTGCTAGTTGGGCTGACGTTCACTTCCGAGTCGCTTATTTTCGGGGCCGGCGGTAACAAAATGCTCGATCTTCTACTAACGTCTTCCTCGTAAACGCTTGACGTGCTTTTCGACCTTGAAACCAGAGTCCACGGATCCGGCGGTACGATCATAACGTCGTCCTGTACGGTTTAATTCCGCGATTAATTACGATTAGTTAATCTTAAACAGAAAGTGTAGAGAAGGACACCTTTATTAATGACGAACATCATAGAGTCACCGGTTTGCTTTGCATGCTATTCTCGTGCTTGCAATTGTGCTTGAAATTGTGCATACAGGAGATACACTGCTCGCCAAAAACATAGCCCAGGTGTGCTATCTTTAATTTCTCAATGACGCGTGTCAAGTTTTTCGTCCGTAACGTATAATAGGAAAACATTATGAGCTCAGGTCAGGTAATCGGGTCCAGAAATGCGTTTTGCATGATTATTTATTTGTCCTTTGATTAAATTTATGTATCGGACGCTATTCACTCTACCATTGATGAACTTGATACTTGTCTTGGCGAAATAACCGATGCCCGCCCAAACCATCACGCTGCCTCCTCCCATTTGTCGTCGAATCGCTGACATTGTCTCTTTTCTTATGTCATGAAAATAATATTGCAACCCATCAGGACCATCCAAGTTGAATCTTTTTTCGTCTGAAAATAGTACTCTTCTCCGTTTTTCTTTCCAATGCACCGTTTCTTTTGCAAAGCGTAAACGTTCTATTTTGTGTTTCGTTGTTAACGAAGGTTCCTGCTTCAATTTTAGTCACTTAATATCTTTGCAGGATAGTGGAACTCGACGAACACTTGAAACACTGGCACTAACACTAGATTTTTCCATTATTTGCTTCGTCGTTAACTGCCAGTTGGAAGCTACACTCAAAATTGCTCGCTTATCACGATCGGATAACGATGACGGCCGACCAGTATTTTCTTTTTCCCATAATCTTCAACATTTTTTAAGAAATTCCGTATTACTTTACGACTTTTTCTTATTACTTTCGATATTTCTGCTACTGATAACTGTTGCTGTTTTAATCCAAGAATTTGCTTTTTTTCAGACTCGTTTAATTTTTTTTCTGCCTCCCATACTTACAAATTTGTATAATATTGTACTATAATCTCTACTCGTTGATAGATCATGAACTACTGAGCAATTTCTGAACGTATTAACAGAGTGTGCTGTCATTTCGTTCTTAAAATAAAACAATTTTTTTGTTACACACTAAACCTCGTAATATTTTCAATTATTTTCAACGAACCGCATATTCTCAGCTCATAATGTTTTCATATTATACGTTACAGACGAAAAACTTGACACGCGTCATTGAGAAATTAAAGATAGCACACCTGGGTTATCTTTCTCGCGAGGAGTGTACGTATCTTGCTACTATCGCTACTTTTTTCTAATATTTTTTCTTCTCAAACGATTGCTGTACTACGAAATTAGAACGAAATTATTTTTGAAAAATCATTTATTAGCTATACGAATGAACAATCCAAGTATTTTCAGTGAAACTAAAAGTTTATTAAAAAAAAGATACCGCAAATCGTTCGATCAAAGTATTTGTTTGTCATTTTCTATAACTTTAAACCGTCTGTTATTTTATTGGCAACTAAGTGATTGCGGATTTTGTCATTAGGTGGTATTGACAAAATCCGCAATCACTTAGTTGCCAACTCAATAAACCACGTTGGATCGCACGCTGCTTCTGCGATGAAAAATCGTAATGAATGTTGTTTGGGACGCGTTGCAGCAGCTACTTTAGTCGCCACACATTACTCTCCTTATCAAATACCCATTTCCAATTAATGGATCAGATACTAAAGTAATTCGACGATTGGATCTCAGCCGGAAGACGCAGCATTTCTCCGATATGAAATCCATCACTTGGCTGATGGATGGTTCGAAGTTAGGGAAGAAACCAATGGCGAATACTTTGATCGAGAAGAACTTGCTGTATTTTCTTTTAAATAAACTTCCAGTTTCGCTGGAAGCTTGCAATCGTCCGTTTGTGTACCTAATACTCGACAAACTTTTAATCATTTGACACAAAGATAAAAAATAAAAGAGAGTTGAATTCTCCTTTGCGCAAACTCATATTTATTAGGTTGGCAACTAAGTGATTGCGGAATTTGTCAATACCACCTAATGAGAAAATCCGCAGTCACTTAGTTGCCAACCCAATAGATCAACAGAAACGAAACGTCGTGCAAGCCGGACCGAATTATGCGAATATTACAACGAGTAGCGTATTTTCGACATTTTACGCGTACTTTTGCATCAACAAATTTCCCACGAACAGATGAAAATCTACGATGGTCTACGCAAATAAGCAGAGGAAATGAGCGCGAAGCTTCTCTAACAAACGAAAAGCTACAAGCCATTTTTCCGTAGCAGCCAGCCCTTTGATCGTTTCGTAAGCAACGAAGTTGTATCAACAGCTCGTAAAGCAACGTGACCTTCTTTCTGCGATGCTATTCTACGATGACTGTCATAGAAAACGTAAAAAGTGGCGAGAAAGCGTTTCTTTGAAATACCAGTAAATGTTTGCCAGTGGGTGGCAAAGGTGGTTTGAGCAGTGCCACGTCGGTTAGATCCGGACACGCATCGGGTTGCACCAGCGGTGGTTCCGGAGGCGATGGCACCGCCTCCATGGGTTCGTGGTATCGTGGTGGCTGCACGCTTTCCACGGGGATGCTTGGACCCAGAATCCAGCTGGCGATCACCTCGCAGCAGCCACAGAAGAACTCCGACAGGCCTTGACGTAGGCCGCGGTGCAGGCTGAGGAAGAGCACCGGGTTCACGAATGCGTGGATGTACGCGATATGTAGAGTCACCTGGAATTTTCGTTGGTCCACGTTTGTAAAAACGATCGATTTCTATCAACTCGTATGATCTTAGAACGCAGCTGCTCTAACTTGCGCGTTTACAAATATCTTTAAGCTAATTAACGCGTCGAGGATTCGTTCGAGGTGGATCAGCAAACAAATTGAAACTTTTTCTAAAACTTTTGCTGAATTTATATTCCCGGAAAGCTTCGTGAAACTGTCTCCAAACTTAAGCTCGTATGAGAAGATCACTCGAATATTCTAATTACGTAGACGTTAGACTAATGTCAGAGAATGTGAGGTGCCATTCATCGAGTAATGGGAACGGGAGAAGCTAAATGTTTTTGTGGTGTGAGAAAGTCGAAGGAGAAGTGCTATTTATCAGAAGACTAGAGAAATTTGTATTTTTGTCTGTTTGAGACAATTTGGACGGATCAATTTGGACTGTTTGAGACAATTTCATCGACCATATTCATCTGTCGCTTGATGCATTCAGTTCATCGTTCACCGGTAAATTGTCTCACGAATAAAAGAAACATCCAGCACTGTCTTGCTCGTAAACTGCTTTCGTCTTTGCTCGAGTGTCTCGTATTAGGAATATCTTGGATTCGAGGAAAGAACTGAGATTAGTCTGAGGGCAGCGTTTTGTACAAACGACGATAATAAGACTGGAAACTGATAGAGGAACTGATCAAACGACTTGCTTTTGAATAAAAATACACGGAAGAGGAAAGAAGACACTTAACGGGGTATCACTGAAACGATCGTATTCGCGTAAATGAGGCAGACGACGTTGTCCTGACTTATGGCAGTTTTGAACTCTTGCGGATTGTTACTTCTGTGTTCTTAGAAATTTTTGTACCATGCGTATGAAACAACGTGTTTCATATTTTTATCGTAGATCTACTTCACCTTGAATATACTCGATTTACAGTAAATTTCCTCTTTTTCGATACAGTTGACGATCAACGAATAATCTCCCACTTTGAGTGCATTCGCGTTTGCTATTAATCAATGCCTCTGGCCTGGCCAACTTATTCTCGCATTTCGTTGTGGAAAGACGAGAAACGCGCGAGAAAAAAGAGGAAGAAGAAGAAGAAGAAGAAGAAGATGGAGGTCTTTGTGACTGGAACAGAAGAGCGAGAAGGTGGAACTTGAATTCGTATTGTTCATCCAGGAAGCGAAATGACGGCGTGTATCCGTTGCTAGTGAATGGTTGTCACGTTAGAAAAGCTTGTGCGCCGATGTTTGAAAGAAACTGACGCTTGCTCGCGTGAAACACAGGAAAAGTGCAGTAGAACAGTGTCGTGGCATTGTTCGAGTCTGAGGATTTTTCAGTAATTTTTCTTCTAATTCTGAAATCAAATTTCGCCTGCTCTTGGCTACCTAAACGTGAACTGATCAACCAGAAACCAGATTCTCCGGTGAAATTCTACGTAGCTTTGTGAAATGATCTCTTGTCCAATTCTTTGAAAAATCTGCTTTTCCAATGTACGCGTTTCTATACGTTCGGTTAGTCTGCGTGTGGAAATTGAAATTAGAGTGGAAGGTGTTAATTGTTAGCGAGAAGAACCGTTAAGAAAAATTCGATATTTCGTATCGAAGGCAAAGAATCATCGGCAATTAAAGATGTTGAATCTTGGCGATTCGATATAACGTCAGGTGGCCTTAATTGCAGCTGTGTTGAATTAACGAGGCCCTTGTTCCTGCAGAAATTCGTCCAACTTGAATCCATTTAATTATGAAAACACGACTTCGACGTTAAATCAGAATCCATAAATGACGAAATTGTCTTACTCTTTGCTTTCTCGCGAAGTTCCATTTAAGCAAACAGCTACAACGTGTACAGTAGTGTTGTATCGAATTATTGGTTTGGCAATTAAGTGACTGCGGATTTTATCATTAGCTGGTATTTACAAAGCCGCAGTCACTTAGTTGCCAACCCAATACGTACGACTATTTGTCTACTGTGAACGACGCTTAAAAAGAATCGTAGAAAATTTGAATTTCGTCTGGATATAAGAAAAAAGGACGCTGTAGATTGCAAGTAATGTCTTTGACTGTAATAAGTTGTTTGGACGTTTATTCGTTGTTTAAAATGTTACGCCACTTCTGCCAGGCAATTCAATGAGCCCTCGTAACCTCGATATCTCCAGTTTTAGAACAGTGAAGAAGAGGGAGTCGCATAGTACTCGAGCGTCCTCGAAGCTAACATAAAACTAAAAGCAAAACTAAAATCTTAAGTAAACCACCTACACGGTGTCATAAATCCCCGACATAACACACCTGGATATAAGTAGACGACCCTAATACTAAAACCAACATAATGTTTCTTTAATCTCGGTGACTTTGAGTGATAAGAGAAACCAGTAAAAAGATAGGAATCTCGAAAAAAAAAAGGCGAAAAAGAGCGCGTTACATGGGAAGAATTAACGTTCTGATCGTTCGACCAGAGATAGAAGAATCGACTATTTCTGGTTCAACGTGTAAAAGTCGTTTCAAATTGTCAAAAATTTACACGGCTGGATTCGATCAATTGGATCGTTTCATCGGTTCAACTAGAAGTAGTAGCGCAATGTAAACGAGGTTTAACTGACTGAATGGAGAGAGCGTGAAGAGTCACGCAACAACACCAATAGAATCAGTTTTACCTGTTTTCGTGCCGCCTTTTTGTCCTTTGAACTTGTTGGCGTGAATTTTCATAAAACTGTCATTTAGCTGGCGATTTCGCAATTACCTCGTAACCAGTTGGATTCCCGATGATAGGATGATTCACCAGAGTGACGAAGAACAGTGGTCCCCAAAAGATACAGTACGCGGCGGTGACCACCAGAAACATCTTCACCCTCTGCACGCCCTCCCTCTCCATCCTCTTTAAGTAATTCCTCATTTTCCGGTGCTCCTCCGCCGCTCCGCTCCTCTGAAGCAATACTTCCCTTTTAGCAGATCGACGAAACCAGATGCGCTGACGTTAGAAGAGCGTTTTGTGCTGGTCGACGCTGTTCCTCTTCTAGGGCGGCCGCAGAGGGGTCGACTCAGGCGTTAGACCGGCGAGAAATTTTAGCGAGTCGTCTCGTGTCAATGGAAATGTGACGTTGAGTAGCTCGGTCATCAACATATCAACACGCACACACACATATATGTATATATATACATGTAAATTCTTACATTTAACACGTTGACTGGCACGCGTGTTTTTAATGAAATTTCCTTGAGGACACGCGTGCCGCAGTACCAAGCGTTCTCTGCTAGGTACTCCCATCGATATTTTAGATAACTTAAAATCTCTGCCCTAATTCGTTAGAATGTCGAAAAGAAAAATGGAAAACTTATTTCTTAGTGAGTCAAATAGCAGTGAAGAAGAAAGCTTTTACGAGGCTTACAGAAATTCGGATAGCAGCGATGAGGAAGAAATCAGATTTCCTAGAAATAGAAATATAAATAGAATTACATCGTCTGATTCTGATTCGAATATTGATAAGTGCAATCGTAGTGATACTGAATGTAACGAAAACACTGTTGACGAGATTTTACAAGAATTGGTCATTGAGGAAGAAAGAAGAACTGATGATACCGAGGAAAGTACATTTCAATTTGGCGAATGGAATGAATTTAGTGGTCGGCAGAAATCATTTCCTTTTCCCGAGACAGACGGCCTCATTAGGCAATTACCTGGCGATGTTAATCCATATGATGTGTTCGAGCTGTTCGTTGATGACGAAATAATAAACTTACTTGTATCGGAAAATTGCAACAAAGAAGTATGTAAATATTAGAAGATATAGAGAATTATTAGCTGGAAAATTATTAGGGTTGTCTGAAAATACAAAAAATCCTTGTCTTCGACGGAGTCAGCATAATATCGCCGTTCGCAAAAATGATTCCGGAAGAAGCATTAGACGCGCGTGCAAACTATGTTAAGCAGGTAAAAGACGTCGAACGGACCGATCAAAGACACGGGAGAATTTAAAGAAAACAACTTATTGTCGAAATCGTCCCGACCAAACTCAGCTTTCTTATAGAATGCTTCAAAGTTTTACATTTTAAATAATTTTCTTAATAAATCATTTTCGTATTACTTTTATAACAATTCAATAGTTTTATTATTTCCTGTGGAATATCTTTTCAAGTACCTACGACGATCCTTCGCAAGTAATCAAATAATCGTCGCCCGAATACGGGTGACGCGGCAGTCAACATGTTAAGTAAAATTGAGAAATTGATATAATATAAAATTAGACGAGCGAAAAAAATGACAGTGAACGTACAACTTCGAATTAGATTTTGAAAGCGGTCGTTTGACCGGACCTGGTGGTTCAGTGGCAGGTTCGACCAGCGAACTCAACTTTTTCGATTTTCCGCTCCTTTCGGATTCTTCGCCTGGCGCTGCTTGCCGAACGACCGCTTACAATTAGTCGATTAAGCTAGTCGACTGTCAATTTGTATGTACACGAAGCGTTTTGGTAATATTTCTTGTCGGTCGACCCGTCTGTAGCCATCCTCAGGTTAGCTGCCTTTCGAGCGTATCTCGCGATTGTCAGACGGTATTGCAGAGGCTGTCTGTGATAATGAGGTGGCGCGGTTGAACAATGTAAATGAGGTTACCAGGAGAAATGAACCGGCCGTGCGTACAGCACTGGGTGTCAGGGTTTTAATCTAAGCAAAAATAATATTCTGCATGGTGTTGCTTTTATTTCTTTTTTTTTTTTTTCTTTTTGCTTTTTTCTTTGTCACTTTGATTTGTAGAGAATACGATCGTAAGATCCTCTCTTTTCTTAAATGTTGTGCTACATGTCGGAGATGCCGGATCTATCGAAATGTGGCGAGTTGTTTGGAATTTTTAATCTGCGGCAGAATAAAATTGTTGATCGTTTCTCTGTCTGTTCTTTATTTCCAGAATATGTGAGGTTATGTGTTGTTTCTTTCAAACGATCATATAGCATTTTGAGTAACGAATAGCGTATGAATTTTTTGGTTTTTTCCTAGAGTTTTCAATGCGGCAAGCTTTCTACAAGAGAGAAAATCGTACGCTAGATAATTCGCAAAGAAACATTCTGAACAGAAATTTCTTCGAAGTAATTGAATCCTCAACGAATGGTAACTTGAATACGCAAGTCCATATTTTTAAGGAACTGTTTTACGAAGAGACACGTAATAACAGCGTTTTTTTTTTTTAAGAGAAGCAGATTCATAGCGAGTGATTTATTGTTCGTTATTACCTTGGGCGTGCCACCGTTCGTAGATGCGGCAGTATTTTCAGGAACCGCGTTCGTTTGTTGGTTACCCGTTGTATTCACGAGAATCGTTAGTAGTGCTACCTTTACCTGATACAAAAATCGATTATTTTCAGTAGAAAGTGAAGGAAAATTACGTTGGTGCGATTGATAGCAAAAATCCTTGTGTTTTCTATCTCAAATCCCTGAAATATATTTGTACACAGTGCGAAACAAACTTTGAATAATTTATGAAAATTGTTAATAATAAACGAGGATTAATCGTATTGATTATGAGAAAAAAGTTAAGAACTTCGAGAGATATGTTCATTCGTAAAAGGACGAAGAAAAAATTCTACTACGACTGTTAGTTACATAAAAAGAAGATTGTAAATTAATCGTTCGAATTGTATAAACAAATTATACTTAAACACTTTAATATACTATATACGCTATGTCATGCTATATAAAAGAATTTAATAACTACGAAAAAAATTCTAATTTACACGCTAAAACGACTTTCATATTTAATACTAAGAGGATGAAAAATGAAATTCCATGGTTAAAAAAAAAAATGACGACTCTTTCCTCGTCGCAAAATTAAAAAAATGCAAATTATGAAAATCGCAAGAGAAAAGGAAAATTATGCTTTGAATTGCTGGTTCCACTAAAACGATTCTACTTCGACAGCAAGTTAAAGCCAAAGATTTCAAATTATAGAAAATCTAATTACTTCACTAACTTAATTACTCCCTCTTTACCTACTTTGCTAATTACGAGGAAAATGCTAAATTAATCATTACCATTCAAATAATCGTTCTCTAAATTTAGCAGTAAATCTAATCGAATTTAAAAATTACGCTTAAAAACTACTACACTAAAGTAAAATGAAAAGAAAAAAAAATAATGATAATAATAAGAAAAAAATTCCGTTGACACTGCACCGAAGAGAATAAAAATTCTAGCTTTTCAAGCCACTGTCAGCTTCAAGTCATCGCTGTTCATAGTTGCATTAAATTCTCATTGTTTTAACGAACGCTCATTTCTATTAATATTGACTTACAGCTTCCTCAACTGATAAGCGGATTGGCAAATTTGCTGAACAAAATGAAATCGGTGGCTACTAATTACAGCCTAATCAGTCGCCACCGTGTCTGACGTTCGCGTTAATAAAGCAAACTACCTGTTAAATCGCCAGAAAACCGTGTTTCAGTTATAGAGGGCGTAGTATTCTTTGTGTTTGCTCTGAGTCAACGTTTCGTAGAACTTAGTATGTACACTGTCTCGCGAAAGTATTTTATGTGTTATACAAAACGTTTTGAAGTTTTATCAGTATTGTACAGCGCCTAATAGATTCCTATCGATGAAATTTATTAGACTTTGGTCGGCTTTTTTCTGCACGTTTATGAACCAGTGTAAAAATATTTCTTCCGGGCCATGATGAATGCAGCGAAAGATGAAAAGAAAGTGCGCGAGTCAGAAATAAATGCAGAGAATTCTCGTCGTTCTGGAAGAATTGTCTGGTAACGCTGTATATCTGCGATTGTTCTCAAACTCCAACATATCGATAAGGGCTATTTAACACTTTACCGACCGCTAGCGGTTCAACAGCATACGCACGTCCGACCGGCAGCTCAGACGCATATTCTCCCTGGCGCCGGCTCTGTTTTGGTTTAAACTCTCCAATATAATTCTTTTTATTCATCGCGAACGGTACATTTTTCAAATTGGTATAAAACTGTGGGAGCTTACAAACCAACGCAACTGACGCAATTGAGCAAGGTATGTAAATAACAAATTACTGCTCAAATAATAAGAAAGATGTCGGCGATCAGAAACCGATTATTAGACTATCGGTCGATAAGCGTCGGCGACGAAAAACCGATTAATCGGCTGTCGGTCGATAAAGTGTTAAGAAGGTAAAATGCCATCAAACAGAGTGTCGCTTCTGTACTTTTAATTTTATATTATAACTAAACTTTGGTTTAAGCGTGAAAGCACTTGCTCGCATCGTAAACGAGTTTCCACGTAAAGTGAGAAAATCCAATACGAGTTTTAGGTTTAATTTTAATATGAGATTAAGATATTATACTTTTAAGATATACTTTTTTTTTATAGCGTTTTACCTTTTTTTAAATGGTCCTCTCCAGTATATCGAAGTTGGAAAAGATCGCAGGTAAATCCGACTAAATTGTAAAATATTGCAATTTTTATATAATACATAGTTTATGGTTTTATTCTGCCCTGTACGACTTTATACGGGCTTTCCACGTTATGGGAATTTATAGACGTAAATCGTGCGGAATCGAGCAACTTCGAAATTTTTATATTTGAGGATTACGAAGCTTGGGAATGAACGAATTTAGAAACTCATGAAAATTGAATGAAATACACTGCTCTGGGCTATTATCAAACATTTTCATCCGCAGTATCGTTTTTAGCCACGTATTCACCTACGATAAAGGATCGTTCGAATATTTTTCGCTTTGCGATCGGTGCACCAAAGCTGCGCCGAAATCAACGCGTACGTAACGCTTCGTATCGTTCCTTTACGAGGCAGATACGCGAAATTAACGACGGGAAGTGAAAGAGAAGGAGAGAGAGAGAGAGAGGAACTGACGAACGGCGCTAGCTTGGTTTCTCTGTAGTCAGACATAGATTGCGCTCAATACGTCAAATTCTCTACTTGTGTTATCGTAATACTTCTGTAACACACATGTTATATCGATGGATTATTTTCCAAGCAACAAAAGCGTACGCTATTCTTTTAAATCTTTCGCTTA
Organism: Bombus flavifrons; assembly: GCF_040668555.2. Taxonomy (NCBI): domain Eukaryota; kingdom Metazoa; phylum Arthropoda; class Insecta; order Hymenoptera; family Apidae; genus Bombus; species Bombus flavifrons. The sequence goes on along the minus strand of NC_138457.1, from coordinate 3,598,440 downwards.
AAGCGGCTACGAAAAAAAGGTATTTGTGCAAGCTCTTCTCTCTCGATGAAGCGTTTACTTGTCAGATTTGTTCTAGTCGTTTACCAAAAACAATGCAAAAGTGGTAAGTATTAACACTTAGCCAATCGCGTGCGCCACAGCGAGCTATACATTCGCACCGCGTTCGAACAGCCAACTTATACGACGCTATCCATCGCGCATTTTTCCAAGCATCGTGGACTAATATTAGGACTTTACCCATAATTAATATTAATCTAGAACTACCAAAAAAACAAAGAAGTTCACATATTGTTTATACAAAACATCAAACTAAAAGTATAAAAAGATATAGGTAAAATTAAAAAATATTTAAGATGGCTAAAGATAAATAATAGGATTTGAAACGAAAATAAAATTTCATAATGCATTTTAATATTTTTTTACAGTGTGGTATCGTTCGATTATAACTTTACTTAGTCATAACTTGTTGCGTAACTTTTTAATTAATTTTAACACCACTAAAGTGGTGTATTTTACTATATACTGTACTTTATAAAAGAAGAAAAAGTGGTGCAATTAATTGGCAACAATTCCAGGTAAACAATAACTGATAATAACAACAAAAAAAAGGAAAACGTGTTGTTAAAGTCAAAAAAGGGAGATCTCCCCTTTCGGTCACACAGCGATGTTCTTCACAGAGGGGAACTCTGTGTATTCTGTGTATTTCTGTCTATTCGATTGGCTAAGTGTTAACACAAATAGCCAAAATGAAGAAGAGACGTTGATGTTACGAAAAAATCGGAATTCCATTTATCCTTCGTAGTAAAGTGCTGTGGAGAAGATTGTGCCGTTTGGATTTCTCTCTTGTATTCGAAAAATGATATTCACTATGCATCACCTAGACATCATGCGGTAATTGTTCGCATCGTCAGCAAGTTATCGATGTATCGCCGATTCGTTTACTGATTCCTACATTTAACACTTTGACTGCCACATGGGTCATATATGACTCATCACGATTTCTCCTGTGACGCCATGGTGGTCATCGGTGACCGCAGCGCTTCGACTTCTTACAATGGTAAAAATTGACTGAAAATTGACAGTTAGGGCATTTTGAATGTAACCGATAAATAGAAGATACTTTGAAATAAAAAGTGCCCCACTGAACAATTAAACATTTTTATTAGAACATCAATAAAAAAAATGAGAAGAAATCTTGCATCTAACTGTGCACTGTGTTAAAACACTTTAAACATAAATGTGGCTCATCAATACAGTCTGGACGATAGGTGGTCACCTTTTTCCTCCGATTCTTAGCAATTTTACATCCTAATTGTTTAACATTTTTTTTATACCACTCTCTGCAAAATTTTCGTGCCAGGTACGCTTGCCCTTCTTTCTTCTGCATTTCGTGTCGCAATCTTTGTCGAATAAGTATATTTGACGGTTCTGGTGAATGGTACTGTGTAAGGTGCATTGCGAGTGCCATTCTAAAATCTGATATCTTGACTTTTGTTTTTGTTGCTTGTTTAGAGAGTATCATCGCGTTTGAAATTGATGTATTTAACAATAACTCTAAAGCTAATTTTATATACCACTTGAGGGTTCTTCTACGTGGTGTAGAATATGTTATCATTTGATCTGTTAAATCTACAGCACATTTTCCTCTCTTGTAATCTACCACTACCATTGGTTTATCGCAAACATAATTTTCTTTGCGGACCTCTACCATTTCAGTCGAATGTTTTGCTGAAATCATAAAAATAATCATAATACTATTATACTAATATCTTCTACACGTTTCAACAATATATTCTGTACGTTTTGCTTACGACGAAATAACGAATGCGAATGGTTTGTTAAAATAAACGAAGCCTTGTTATAATATGTGGCTATTAACTGTTACCAATAAGATAAACGGTGGGGAAGAATGTTGTCTTACATCATCAATTTATTATTATTTTGCCATTATATGCTTTGAATAACAAAAATACTCCCGTGGCGCCCTCAGCGAAACATGTGATTTCGGCGTGGCAGTCAAAATGTTTTAATAACCTTCACGCACCATCCTGCAGAGTATGAACATGTACTTCCGAGTCACCCTGTATAACCATAATCAAAACCCATAAAGCAAAACTTCGATATAAAGATGTAAAGCAGCGTAATCTCTCTCTTTATACTTGAAACGAATCTACGAAACACCATAATTCCTCGGAGAACACTTTGACCCGATTCTCCGGTGTAATCGCAATAATTCGCGAAAATGGCGAACTCGTGATCTCGTGCAGCGATTTAGCGAGCAAAAGGGATGAAGCATGCGTGGAAGTAGCTCATTTATTTGGAAGAATAAACGCGAAAAGTGATACGTACCGCTTCAACGTTCGCCTTGGTCAGGTCTTTGTGCAGTTTTCGAAGATGGATGAGGGTGAGAGCGACGCAAATCAAATTGATGGCGATCCAGAGGACGTTTAGGATGTAATGGCGGAATGGACCATGTACCAGAGGGCAGCTCGGTGCATTGTGGCCCGATTCCGTGTTCGCGGCTAGCGCACCGCTTAAAAATGTCGGGCCCAGGTTGATGGTGATGCTCGCGAACCATATCATGAACGTGCCGAATAACACGCACTGAAACAGAGCGCGTCTTTACGAGGCTTTATGCTACTCGATACGTCTATTAGAAGCTGTGAATAGTGGCGTGTGATTTTTCACACGCTTCTACTTGTCGCCGGTTTTCTTCGAACTTTGTAGCTACATTCGTGTTGGATGACAAAGAAAGAAATCAATGGGAAGAGAATTGTTAGGATATGAAAGGAAAATGAACGTAAAATCGACTTGGTTTATTTCAAATTTTCCTCTCTGTATGCATAGGTTTCGAGTGGAATTCCAGAACAATTCTGCGCGCAGAACAATCTAACACACTTTGTCTTATTAAATTTCACGTTTTATGTTAGAAGCTAATATTGCTATATTAAAAACGCGTTATTAAATTCTGTAGCACGTTCCAGATAGTTCATTAAAGTAGCCAAGAGACGTTCAAGAGCGTTGCGTAACGACAATAATTATGAGTTAAATGAATTTGATTGAAAAGTTATTTTATTTGAAAATTAGCTGAAAATTAGAGAATAGAAATATAAATTCAAATGGTTTAGAGACTAGATTTTATTCATAAACGCGACTAGAAAGTTGAAAATAATCTGCGTTCGTCGTATGTGACTTCTACGAGGCGTGGTTCGATTAAATAAAACCGTGCTCGCTGCATCTATTGTTAAAATGACACGCAGCGCTTCTTTCATGACATTTTTTGTTTCCATGAATGATGGGTCAACTAAAATAGCATCTATTGGGTCGCTCGGAAAATTCGTTTCGATTTTTGAAGAATTTAATAAAACAACAGATTTTGCTTTGTACCTCTCTATTAGGACAGTTGTTTTCAAACGTATGGCACTAAAAAAACATTACTAAAAGCATCTTGAAATATTCTTGTCGATTTTTAATAAAATATTATTCTTGTCAAACGCTGCTCTGAAAGTTCATTCCGATTTTTGAGGAATTTAATAAAATAATAAATTTTGCTTGGTACCTCTCCATCGGGGAAGTTGTTTTCAAGTGTAGCGCACTAAAAAACGTTACTAAAAGCATCTTGAAATATTCTTGTCGATTTTTAATAACATATTATTCTTGTCAAACGTTGCTCGGAAAGTTCATTCCGATTTTTAACACTTTAGCCGACATAAAAAATCATATTGAAAAGTTCTTGGCCGAAGAAGCTGAGAGATTACGGAAGGATGGAATATTCAAGTTTCGTGAAAAATGGAGCAAAAATGGCACCTATATAATTCGGTAAATGTATATCGAATGGAAATGCAGATCGGAACGAACTTTCCGGGCGACCCAATATATTGTAAAGCGATGATATCCCGAGGCTATCGAACGAGATTGTGCATGATCGAACGATTCTTATTTAACGAATGGAAGCGCAAATAGGAAGAGGCTCGTACAGACAGAAAGACGAAGGTTCCCGAGAATATAATAGAACCGTGACACGTATTGTTAGAACGAATTAACTAGCGGACAAGTGTGGTGTAAACTGTCCGCAACGGAATGCTGCCGTGTCGGGATTAATCGCCACGTGTCTCGTTTATTCGAGGCGACCTTTTGCCGACGTGCGACGCCTCGATTAACCCGATTCGACCCGACGATCCCTCCTATTAATCAAACTTTTAATTATTCCAATATCCCGTAGCCATTGATTCCGATCGCTCGTTATCGTTATCGTTTCGACCTCGTTTCTTAATTACGAACTTTGCATAATCGACTTTAATGCCAAGAGCAGGTCCTATGTATATAGAAAAAGTGTTAAGCTTATTCTAAATTGTTAATTTTTTAATTTCTGCCGACGCTTCAGGTGCGATCGTCGTTGTTCTTTGCAAAGTATACAGGGTGACTCGATCAAGTGGGACCACCTAAGTATTTGCCTTGTCGACGATTGTACGGAAAAGCTTCTCGGGACGACTACTTCGAAGGGCACGTGTCACGATGGAAAGAATTTTTTATACAAAAGTATCAAAATGTTTAGTTTCTAAGATGTTTTGATCTTCATTTTGCAAAACTTGGCATATGAAAGACAAGAAATGGACGGCATAAATACCTTTGTACAGAGGATAAAAAATCACATCGATTGGTATAAAAAATATATAAAGTTGTATTTAAGAAAAATACCGAGATACTTGTAGAGAACACGAAATGGAGAAAAGATTCTTTCCACTGCTAGACACACACGTGTCGTTTGAAACGACGTAACTTTGTCTTGAGAAACTTTTTCATGCGACGATACGTAAGCCAGATATTCAGTTGAGACACCCTGTATATTTTTGTAATACATATCCTGCTCTCTTATAGCATGAAATTAAATTAATTATTTTATAGGAAGAACACTTCTATTTTTTTTCGTCTTGGAGCTAAGCTTGCCCCCATTACGTGAGACACCCTGTATAAAAGCTAGAAAAAGCAAGCGTGAAAGTGTGAAAATCGTCTGTATATCTGCGACTAACGCTGTACACAAGTGCGGTAGCGATAAAACAAAACGCAACTAAAAGAGCAATATTTTTCGATATGCACAATCAAATTGGCAATTGTTTCCGAGAGAAGAAATACAGCGACCGAGATTGACTGGATTTTTTCATTTCACGCTCTAGCAAATAAATTCGCAGGGTTTTTAATCGTTAAACGCGACAGAATCCACTCAGAAATCTATAAATAATTTTTCCAGTGCCACTTTGTCACAGTGCTTTCAAGTTCGATGGTGAAAACCCCGTTCTACACTCTTCCCTACTTGCTATATGTGCTCGTTAAAATCGATCAGAAACTTGAAGCCGCCTCAAAGGCAGCCGGTCGTCACTTAAGGCTGTGATCGAGTTAAACCAGACACGACTGTGAAAATGCACATGGGAAAACGCGTAATTCTTCCAAAGATCCGCGGAATTCGATTTTGTGGGCCGTAGGAAAAAAAGCTCTTTGAACCTCGTGCTTCGCTTTATCGAATGGTTTCAGGTGAAAACGCGTCGAGACACGTGTAAGGATTCTGTTGTATCTCAAGGGTATTCCGCAACTTGTTCAAGTGTTTACGAATCCAGGAGTTTCGCAATCTGGAGATTCGCCAACTTCACTATATTTGATCGTTTAGATGTTTGGAATTTTTATTTATTCTATTGGAATAATCCTAGTTAGACGTTGTTCGGCAGTTTAGGTGCGCATTTAGGAATTTAACGACTCGACAATTTGGATATTGAGAGATCTGCGAATGTTACGATCGTTCGCGAGGAAACGCGTCAGCGAGAGGCGTAAATTCTCGCTACGATTCTGATAGCCCACGCCGCGAACCAGTCGGTCCCCTATTTTTACTAGGATAACAGAGGTAGTTCAAATGATTAATTAACAGGGTTAATACAAGCTACTATTTTTAACAATATTTAAAATTATAGTTAACACGTTACAAATGATTTAACGATGATATAACTAATTTATTATTATAATTCCACTCGACTTTATGACATTTCTCGACGTATTCGTTTGACTAAGCGATCTTAATTTTATTTCTCTGAACCTCTCGGTGCATTCTGTTTGAATCCTCGTATGATACTGACTGCCCTTCGACTTTTTCCTTTGCCTTCTCTCGAAGACGACCCCCACCACGCTCGGGTCTCGCAACCGTTCGAGCCTATGATCACGTACGCCACATTTTTTGCGTAGATAAAATAACGGACCGAAGGCGAATCGATGTTTTTTAGAACTCGCTGCTTGACGACAACTATGCACTTATCGCTACATTGTGTATATCTCGCCGGCCATGTAAGACGATCTGTCTGCGACACTGTAGTACCAAGGGAGACGGTTAGAAGCACGGCCTATAGTAAGCCTCGGGGCGTAACAGCGACTTTGGAAACTTGAAATTTGGAAATTTCAAGCCTTTTGTACTTTTTTTTATTTATTCTTTAGTAATAATTTGTATTCTTAATTTCTAATCTTTAGAAATTTTTAGTATTCTTAGTCTTTTGTAACGTTTCTAGTGATGCACGAAATATTATCCATCGAATGAAATCAGCAATTTATGCGAATTTGTGCAAATACAAAGGATGGGAGAGGTTGTAAGTTTCGTTCAACTACCCAGATATTAATCTAAATTTCATGCTTCGTTCCAATTATTGGTGGAGATTTGTAAACTCGTTTAAATACTCGTATTAGTAGCGTCTCCTGTGAAGATAACGTAGAACAGAGATTACACGGTTTCCAAGTTTGCACAACTCCTAAACTAGTTTAAAGGATGATGACTCAACGTATGTCGCGTTGCGCTTCGGTCATTAGGAAATCAGCCACGTTGTCAGCGATATTATTAACATATTTTATCAATATCAATTTACCTTCTTTTATTAAATATACATTTTCAAGGAAAGATGGCCAAATTTCAAAAATTATACAACTTTGAGAATGATAGAACTATAGAAATTGTAGACGATATACAGGCATTGATCTCTGAAAATCCAGCTATTTTCCGATTTTCCGTTAAAATTCCTCGACTCTAAGAGACAGAAAAAAGGTTTTCAAGCAAAAGCTACTTTTGATGAAAAAATTTATCGACGCTATAGCGAGTTGTCCACCCAAGTGTTCACCCTTGGGGTGAATTTGAACAACCCCAAAAGATATCGCGTAATAAGACTTGTAATTCTTGGAATTTCCGAGTTGGAGATGTTCCCTTGTTCGTTTGCAATCGATTGTTTTATCGTTAAATGATAATTTCTTTTTCGTAGTAGTTTACTTTTTTTTTGGAATTAATTTTTTAATTTTTAATAACGAACATATGTATTTCTTATATCTAAGTAATTCGACTGCTTCGTAATGAAACGTTGAATTCACAAATAACCGATACGTACGTTCAAGTAGAATAATTCACAGATTCGGCTACGCTACGATTGTTTGAATGATACGATCGATGGAGCGTGGGTGCGCGGCGCGTCATCCGATTACCACGGATGATCGTTCTATTGTAAATCTTCCCTCGCTAGAATATACTTGTCCAGCAGAAGTTTCTTCATTACGAGAGCGCGTGCCTTTGCATCGGAATTTCCGCTGGCAATTTCCTACCATCGAACCTCTTTTATCGTTCAACAAATTGCTTCGTAATTACAAGACACCTGTTCCCCTTGCTGTCGTTTTCCCCGATTTTTCTGTATCATCCTCTGTTACTGTACGCTCTTTCCCTAACACTTTACCGACCGCTAGCGTTTCAACAGCATACGCACGTAAGTTTTTCAAATTGGTATAAAACTGTGGGAGCTTGCAAAGCAACGCAACTGACGCAACTGAGCAAGGTAGCTTAGTACAAAATAACGAATTACTGCTCGAATAATGAGAAAGATTGTCGGCGACAAAAAGCCGATTAATAGGCTATCGGTCGGTAAGCGTCGGCGACAGAAAGCCGATTAATAAGCTATCCGTCGGTAAGCATCGGAGACAAAAAACCGATTAATCGGCTATCGGTCGGTAAAGTGTTAAGCAACTAATGAGGGGAAAGTTTGAAAGTGAAATTAACGTTTTCCAGAATTTCGTTACGTCCTTAGCGCTAAAGTGCTAATTATGATTCAGCAGGATTTAGGAGCTTCGAATTCTTCGAATCTTCCGCAACTGGCAATTTGTATCGTCCAAATTGTACAACTTTACGTACGATTACGTTCGAATGTAGATTTGTGAATGCAGAGTGTGGAAGATGGAAGATGGCAGACGAGTAAACTGTGACGTTATTATTCAAAGCAAACACTATCCTATGCATAATAATTTAGACGATGTATAGTTAAACGTGTGGGTAAAAGGGTCGAAGAACACTTGCCTGAGGCGAATCCATGAGCAAAGGAGCCGCTAGGTCTGCCTCCTCGTCGGTTTCCGGGAAAATCGGACTGTCGTTCAGCACTGTCGTCAACATGTTCACCGTCGAGACTGTCACCAGCAGCAGAAACGCTGTCTCCACCAGGGAACACTTGGTCATCGGCTGACAGTTGAGTATGCTCGATCCGAGGGGCAATAAAATCGCAGCTCGAGCGCAATCCACCATCGCTTGGTGGAACAGCAACCCCTGTGACCATCTGAAACGCATGAAACATTTTCGTCTCCTCTGTTTTTCCCACATCGACTAGACGTACGTTTATTAACATCGATATTCAGCCTGTCGCTGTCCCTACATTTGCACAAGTGGCAGCGAATATCAGCGTCGAAATATTAATTTGTCGAGATGATAAACTCTCGCAGGAAGCAATTGCTGGTGTATTTTCAAGCTACGACGAATGCTGCACATTCTCGTAGAATAAACAGCACAAATCATCTTCTCTTACGCGAAGCAACAAATTACACAGATAACGTCATCCAAATATTAATGTTAGCAACCACGGTATATCAGGCGCGCTTTTTTTCTTCTTTGAAAACATTGTTTAATTACAAAAGAGAGGAGGTTTTTCTCCACTCAACATGTGGCAATTTCATGTCGGAGCTGAACCTCGCACGTTGCTCGACCGCGCGTTTTTTCCTCGTAAAACGTCTGTTTTGTTGCGCGAGTAAACATATTTTCATCGAGTTTTTCGAAAGTTTGCTGTTGGTGTTATCGTAATTACCTGCGCAACTGGCGTTTGGCCAGGATCAGCGCCATCAGCAGGAAGTTGGCGCCCATGCCGAGGGCGCCGAGGCTGAAGATGAGAGTGGCCTCGGTTGCACCACCTGGATGACACTGGAACACCTTGGTCGCGTTCGACGACCCGTTTCCCGACGCGCCGATGCCGAATCTTAGATTGGCCCCGATCATCGCCATCAGTTAACCTGTTTCACGAATTTTCAGTAAGCAGAACTAGCAATCGTTGAGATTTGTTTTTTTTTTTTTAGAAGCTGGAGAAAACTGTAAATTTGACAAAATTATTGCAAATTGTTAGGAGAACGTCGCGACAGATCGTCATCCTCTTGCGATGTTCAACATTTTCCATAAAAAAATTCACGCGGCCAATGAAAATTCCACGTACTACTAATATCTACGTGATCAGGAATTAGTTTATTTGCGCATGATTAATACGATTGAAAGTAATTAAATTTGCTTCCCATGGATGATAGCGATGCGAACGTAAGCTGACGTGTGATGTGGTTGCGGCTGTGCAATCATCGAGAAGCGTAAACAGAATAATTAGAGAGCAGATACAGCGTGCGCATTTGGCCAATCTCTGCGTTGTAATAATTTACAGTATTTGAATTCCATCGCAGCGACATGTTCTCCTTCTCCTATAAATATTTATATCATACAATAGCAATGGATTTACTCGTATAAATCATTATGAATTATTTATTACGACGTACACTTGCTCAGCCAACATCACTTTTAATGCCGCGTCTAACCAGACGTATCGCTTTCTTCGCACGTGTTTCCACGACACCGTAAAAGTTTCGTTAACACGTTGGTCACCACGTCACCCATATGTATGTGACGGGTCTGCTTCTATGGGGCACCCGTAACCCAAATATGGCTGACACTCTTCTTGTTCGAGTTAATTAAATATAGCATATTATACAGGGTGGTTGGTAACTGGTGGTACAAGCGGAAAGGGAATGATTCTATGCGAAAAAAGAAGTCGAAAATATAGAATAAAAATTTTTCGCTTGAGGCTCTGTTTTCGAGAAAATCGACTTTGAATTTTCGCTCGGTACGCGTGCGGTACGTTATAACGGATCTCACTGTCGATCGTTGTCTCGATGGAAAAATTAAAAAAAAAAAAATTTATTCTACATTTTCGACTTCTTTTTTCGCGTAGAATCACCCCCTTTCCGCTTGTACCACCGGTTACCAACCACCCTGTATATAGGATATACAACATAAAAATATTAAAAACACATTATACCATACTTCTTATTAATTTATATTCTGGATAAAATATTACATTATATTGTCGCATGGTATTCGTTAAAACATTGCAAACACATTTGACGTGATTTTCGACATTTCCAACAATATGTTTTAATCTTTTTTACGTTTCGTCTCGCTTCTTGGCGCGCGACAATTTTCTCGTAACACAGGGTACACATCCTTCTTATAGGCTTATTCTGCTGATTCTTGCGAATCTTCTGTGGCGGCACTCGACTACAAATACCGCCACTCGACACTAACTCCTACCGGACGACGGTAGTGCAGTGGTTAACGCCATAGGTTACGAACGTACGGGGCCCGGGTTCGAATCCCGGCGCCCGTAGTCTTATTTTTACGCATGTAAATTAGAAGAAAAATAGCAGTACCTTAGTAGCGACATCTTCAGCCAGCAGCTACAATCATCAGGGACAACACTTACTCCTCGCTCCAAATGGTGGGACACCTTCTTCGTTTTCTCCTGATGGTTGTCAGGCACAGTATTTTCTGAGGACACATCGCACCATTCGGAAACGAGAATTTCCCGAAATTTTCTTGTCTGTATTTTTTTTGTTTGTGGCTGTTTGGTGCACAATATGAGCATTTATTATACTTGTTCCTAAGAGCAAATGTAGTGCTAATTTCGGATACCACTTGATGCTTTTCCGTATCGTAGTGGCATATGGGACCATCTTGTCACTTCTGTCGATACTAGTTTTTCCATTATTCTATTTTTTTTTATTTATTTTCACGCTGTCTACTGAACATTTTGAGGATGAAAAAATCACTGATGTGCGTCTCACAAGAAGTATGCTTCTCGACTAAATGAAAGATCTGGGATATCTGCCATGTGATCCCTCGGAATACGTTAGCCGAAAAGCGTACCGACGGTCAGATTTGGGTCCCGCGGGAAACTTAGCCGACTTACGCTGGGCTATTACGACCAACGTGTTAAATCTTTTACAGTGGAAGATTTTGTGGTATTTTCAAATTTCGCGTCGTTGCTCTATTCGGTCAGCGATATCATCGAAGGATTAAGTCAATTATTCATCCTATCTTCACGTAGCAATCGCTTTTTCAGAAATTCCTCACGGAAGCTGTAGTCGACATCCGGTCTATTCGAAGACGGGAACACGTCAAGTTGCACGGCAGTCGCGCTTAGTGTTACATATTCAACGGTTCAGGCTTTAAACTTCGTTGTACCGTGCTCTGTAGCAGGAAATTCTTGCTGAAACGTGGTTCGCTGTTACGATAGAACCGCATGTCTCGTTCGAAGACTAACTTTCCTAGGAAAGTCAATACTTTCTGAAAAATAAGACAAACGTTTGGAAGTAGAACGAATGAAATATAATAATATAATAATAATAAGTTTGGGAAAGATTCCAAGATTGTAGAATTCCCTTGTTGCAAAAAGTCGAAAGATTCTCGGTTTCTCAGGATCTGCGATCGTAAAACTCTGAAATCTCAGAAATTCCACGATCTCGAAAATCTCAAATATTCAAATCTCTGTTCTCTCAAGTTTCTAAATTTTCTAAGTTTCACGGTCTCGCGATTTCAAAAATTCTGTAGAGAGAATTCCTGTAGATCGGATAAACGCCAGTATACGCGTATAGTTCCATCTTGCAATTTTCTCGAACTAAAGTCGACGAAAAGCCGAAAGCCTAATTAGCAAGTTGAGAGATCCGGAGATCACTTTCGTTGTAACGCGACCATGGCAATGACATAAATGGCCGTAGCAAAGGCATAAACCCAAGGGAGCCTGTCCAACCATAATTTAGGATTGCGGTTCTAGCAAATTAAGGACACGTGCATCGTCCTTGGCCCGAGCACCTGCAGAATTTCCGAGTCATGCGCAAAATCCGGCAAATTGCTCGAGATTCGGCTTTTCACGTCGTCGAATGAATGTTCAACCTGAGGAAGCATTTCTACGAAGAAGATTCTTTCTATAATTTTCCCTCGTAACGGACCCATTCCATGTGGTACACGCAGTCATCTCGTAAACCGTATTTATTATGGAAAAAAATATTTCCAGTGAAAAAGCTTACTTTGATGAAATAAGACGAAATAAGAAAGAATATCGTTTATTTCCAACTGCTGCGTGCTTTCTGTACCGCGCCATAAATTACTGTTCAATGTATGCAAAGGTGTTTAAGCTTTCAACAAGGTGTGCACCTTCTCAATGGAAATCAGCGGCTGCGTTAACGACTTGGAAAAGAAGTTTGCCCGCGAACGAAACTTTCTTAAGGTTTCTATTTCTCGCCAAGGCGTGTCTCGGTTACTTTGATTAAATTTCTTGCGCCCTTCTGATCGTTACATCGATGCTGCTCGTGCTTCCATCCTCGCGGCTTCTCGTTTGAAGTGAAAGAATTTTCTCAGTACAAAGAGCTTCGTATTTGTATCTCGTTCATCTTTCGCGTGATTCATCTCTGTGAGCTCTGTAGTGGAGAACAAATTGCGGACAATTATTTTTCATCCCTTGTTTGCTAATTATTGGACAGACATTAGACAGTGAAGGGAAATAATTGCGAATCGAGTTGCTTTTATGGCTGAAAATAAACCACCATGCTACTACTATGACTACTACTATGACTATGACTACTTATCGATGGTAGTTTCAATAAATCGACGATTCACCTTCTCGTTGTGAAACGATATTTAACGTTGAAGTGATTACTTCAGGAAAAACTTTGCACCTTTTCTTTTGTAATTGACCTGGAGACAGCTGTTACGAAGAGAATAAAATTTAGTGAAAAGATTCAAAATAAGGAGAGGTGTATATTATCGTGGTCTTGAATATCAATTTTCTTTTAGGTTTAGAAGATTTAGAAACAAAAGAGCTGTAAGTAGATTTCTATTGCTGTTTGTTTTAGCTTTCAGATAGAGCTACACGCCAAGGTTAACTTTTTGATAATGTCCTTTGTTTTATAAATATATGAACATGTTTCCTATCATATCTTCTTCTTCTTCCTATCGTACTGTAACACTGTAAGAGTGAGGATTTGGATCAGCATACGCTATACCTATACTTATTTCAGTATATTTTTCTATTCAGTATATATTTCTATTAATTGGTCCACTCGTTCGTCTATCAGTCGACCTCAACATTTTGCTACCGAACGCGGTTCAGTGATAAGGCGGAGATAAAATCTCTGTGTGATGTTCGACGAATATTCGTGAGATTATTACTTCTCCGATAGGTAGCCGGAATGCTTCGATTAACGCGAGTATATTCGCGTGCAGCTGCGATCAATGTTCGCTGCCAGATAGCAATTTTTATTTATTCGCCTGTTCGTTCGCGCCTTCCTTTGATTTATTTCTTTCATTCGTTTATTCGCTCGTTCTCTTTTTCTATATTCTACGTGTATATTGTACGTGTTCCATGTTTCGATTGAACGTACCAAAACGTCTAGATGGTGCCAAATAGTTAACGAATTGTGTAAAACGTTGTACGTTTATCGGAAGGTTTTCTCTTCTTTTATTTGGTATTTCACATTATTTATGGGTGAGGATGATTTATGTTATTTATTACAAATTACAAATAATAAGTATTTATTACGAAAAGGTTTTCTCTTCTTTTATTTGGTATTTCACATTATTTATGGGTGAGGATGATTTATGTTATTTATTACAAATTACAAATAATAAACATTTATTACGAAAAGTATTTCTCTTCTTTTATTTGGTATTTTATATTATTTATGGGTGAGGATGAATTAGTTATTTATTACAAATTATAAATAATAAGTATTTATTACGAAAAGGTTTTCTCTTCTTTTATTTGGTATTTCACATTATTTATGGGTGAGGATGATTTATGTTATTTATTACAAATTACAAATAATAAACATTTATTACGAAAAGTATTACTCTTCTTTTATTTGGTATTTTACATTACTTATGGGTGAGAATGAATTAGTTATTTATTACAAATTATAAATAATAAGTATTTATTACGAAAAGATTTTCTCTTCTTTTATTTGTTATTTTACTTTATTTATGGGTGAGGATGAATTAGTTATTTATTACAAATTACAAATAATAAGTATTTATTACGAAAAGGTTTTCTCTTCTTTTATTTGTTATTTCACATTATTTATGGGTGAGGATGAATTAGTTATTTATTACAAATTACAAGTAATAAATATTTATTACAAAAAGGTTTTCTCTTCTTTTATTTGTTATTTCACATTATTTATGGGTGAGGACGAATTACGTTATTTATTAAAAATTTCCTCTTTATTTCATATATTACATTATTTGTATTACGTTTATGGATTGACCAACTACTTTGTCGATGGGAATTATCTTATTTAGTAATTTGTAGGAATCAATGAATTGTTAGGATAAAACATGGAGCGTGACTACCATGGCAAATAGTCGAAACAGAAATAGAAATTCGTAGTTGTCCCATTGCCGATCATCTTGAGTCGCAGCTTGCAGCTTGCATCGCGAATTTCTCGAAACTTGTGCCATCTGCGAGTTTTCGTCTTTCATGCATAAAAGAAAAATGCAACGCAGCAGCACACACGGGTCTTCCACCTTCGATATCTCTTTTACGAGTCTATTTTCCGATGCACAGTCTCAACTAGCTTTTACAGCTAGCCATGAAAATTCCCGTATACCAGGATTTTCCTCCTCTTGTCTCTAGAGCTCTTACATCGCCTGCCTTCCATCGATTCTACGACAAACAAATCCTTACACCAGCTACATAGGGAAAGTATCCGTACACACGCTGCTGCGTGCAATGAAAGCGCCTCTTCACCAGCTCCCACCTTTCATTTTCGCAATATTAAATTTTCATGGGATTAAATTTTCATATCATTAACTTTTCGCATAATAATAGAATCATAGATCGTTTTCGAACATTAGATCTGTTGGAATACAACGATATCAATCGCATGCAGATAAGGTGATCGATCGAACGGATTCTTCCCTTCGTTGCCCAGCGCTATCTCCACTAGCGTGCGTTCATTAGATGTACCGCGGCTGCTAGCGCGTGCATGCTCTTCCGAGAATTCGGCGGAAGAAGCATAAGGATATGGATGGAACATTCGGCACGTCGGTGTCGCGCTTTGACGGCATAGCGCTTTGTATCGCGAAGCTGCTGGAAGGTTCCGTGACACGTGCCGCCACAAAGCATCTACACAGGTCACACTCGTTACTGCATGAAGAGTGGGAGTTCAAAATCTTTTTAAGGGCCACGGATCACTTAGTGAGTCTGAGAATAACTAGCCAACTGTCAACATTCATAACGTTTACTTATATTTACTGTAATTTTTGTTTAATAAAAATCATATAGTATTGTTTCAACACAAACATTGTGTCTTCCACAGTTCATTAATCTTAATTCCAAGATTAAATTCTAACAAGATCATTTTCCTCGTATTGAAGCAGCCTGTTCAAATGACCATGAACTCATCAAGTGCCACATTTGTATCATATTCCTTCGGTTTTATCATATTCCGTATTATATTCTTAAAAATCATAAAGGATATAGCCTAACAAACACGAAGATGGTACCCCGCTGGGGGTAGCCACCCACATGATAATCAAACAGCTAAAAAATTCTACCAAATGTCCAAATTGGACAAATTGTGAATGTGAAATATTAAATAAAAAAAAATCTTAAAATTCTCACGATTGTTCTGTAAGTCCTGTAGTGGCACTCAACAGCAAAACTTTCCAACGGGTTCTGTCCCATGGTTTGCTGCACAAAGACTCTATCCTCGACCGGACAAAGGTAGAACTGTGGTTAGCGCAGTTGGTTACGAACGTTCAAGACCAGGTTCGAATCCCAGCACTCACAGTCCGGTTCTTTACACAATTCCTAACAAAGACAAAATAAAGACAAAAATCTGATACACCAGCAGTACCTATCACGACGTATCCAGCTCAGTCCCAAGGTGTTAAAGTACAATTGTTCGTGGCATATTTGGTGGGAACCTTATGGAATGACGTCTTATTAGAATCTTAGGTGTCTAAAGAGCTACCTTCTCATCGTCCTCCGTTCGTTTGTTTTGACATTCAAGGAGCATGTTCAAATGAACTCATCAAGTGGCTCATTTGTATCATGTTACTTCTGCTTTATCATATTCTGTATTATATCCTTAAAATTCTCACCATCGTTCTATGAATCCTAAGGTGTTAAAGTACAATTGTTCGTGACACATTTGATGGGAAATTTATGGAATGACGTCTTATTAGAATCTTAGGTGTCTAAAGAGCTACCTTCTCATCGTCCTCCGTTCGTTTGTTTTGACATTCAAGGAGCATGTTCAAATGAACTCATCAAGTGGCTCATTTGTATCATGTTACTTCTGCTTTATCATATTCTGTGTTATATCCTTAAAATTCTCACCATCGTTCTATGAATCCTAAGGTGTTAGAGTACAATTGTTCGTGGCACATTTGATGGGAAATTTATGGAATGACGTCTTATTAAAATCTTAGGTATCTGAAGAGCTACCTTCTCATCGTCCTCGGTTCGTTTGTTTTGACATCTAAGTAGCCCATCGTTGCATTCCGGATAATGAGAATTTGACAACGAAATTAGAGGTTTTATTCAGAGATACCGAAATTGGTATCCTTGGACAATTCTCCACGCAGAAGTGGTTCTTGTAGCCTGGTGAGGAGGATGAGGACACGGTGAAGGAGGAATGACGAGAAAACAGGGTCAAAGTTCGCGATGATTGAGGAAGGAGAAACAGAGATTAGGCTGTTTGTTGCAGCATAAGCTCTGATGTTTGTTGCGGTATGAATGAGGAACTGGTCAACGTATTTTCCAACAGCATATTTTGTCGTCCCCAAATTGTGTAAATTTACAGAGTACATTTTTTTAATTGTGTAAAAAACACGTATATCGTATTTAAATAATCAGAAGAATTCCTCGTCAGTAAACCGAACATAAGTCTCTCTGTTTTCTTTGAAGAAGTTTGAAGAAATTTTATACATCATCGTGTAAATCACGTTTAGATTTTCGATAAACTAGATTTTCCAAGGTTATCTTGTTTCAATAGATTTTTACATTCATCTTTAGACACCTTGTACGTTTCAGATGAGATGAGTGAATCTCGTAGATCGACTGCTTTATTCGATAACTGCATAATTGAATGGATACTGTCGTATGGCTTCCATAATTTTAGAACGATGCTGAATGAATTTAAGCCCTTCTAGTGCCCTTCACTCGTTTTATAAAGCCACCTTGTCGTAGAAATGAATAAAAGAAGAGGATAAAAGTGGGATCTAATAATTTCTATTCACGGGAAATTCGATTTCTATTTTTACACGATGATTCCTGCGTTTCTATTGCTCTGTTAAATTACGAAAATTATTAGTTTTGGTGAAAAAAATTATCGCGCTGTTAAAACAGAGAAGTTTCAGTGTTGTAACTAATCAAATGTTAAATAAATAATAAAAGACGATGTGACAGCGGGAACAGAGAACGATGAACAATGAACAGGGAAGGGGAAAGGGAAATAAATTACGGATGACGATAAATCATATGCGGATGGAGGAGGGGCGTGTTAATTTTTGAAAATTTATTTCTGATGCACGATTCACGGTTTCGCAGTTGAAATTGAATTTCACTGGAATTTACATGTCAATGTTCACTGTGTATATAATGCTGCGTTATATTCGTGTTTTTAAACATCGTGTACATCATAATACACTGTATAATTAATACTATCTATCGTGGATTTATTGTTTATTTGTCTATCAGCTAACGATAATTACGCTCTTTCATTTCATATTAATGCGTTTGCAGAATTTTGCAATCTGAGAATTTTAGAATTATTATTGGGTTGGCAATAAAATTCTCGAATCTTGTGATTTTCGAAGCTTCGAATCTTGACATATTCTCCTAATGACAAGTTCTACCGTAATTAGATGTATATACCGTAATTAATTAGTATGTAAATGTCGTATTAAACGCAGTGGTGTGTCAATAGCTTGCGCAGCCACTGTATATATGGCATATCTCGTTTAACAAAAGAATTCCTGGTTCTTTGAACGCTTTGAAAAACATTGACGAACTTAGCTTATTTGAGAGCTGGTTGTAACCGCGAGAAAGGAAGAAATTTCCGCTTGGCGAGGGGAAGAAAATTCCTCGTTTATATAGGGCGTTTTTTTCGCCGTGGAAAAGGGCAAGAAAGCGGCGGGCCAGGAAGAGGAATTCCGTGGAAAGTAAAGTGGGAAGTTTAAAATGGCACTTGGCCGGCGAAAGTGGGCTGCTCTCTTTAAAATTTTAAATAGCTCCAGTTCCGTCAGTTCCTTTGCCGAAATAGACAATGAACCTTTCCCTCGGCTTCGCCACGCCCTCTTTTCGATTCATCGAATGTCACCGTCTAATTTTGAATCACCGCCGTGTCAAAAATTTATACAGCTTACTCGTATTAATATTCGCAAGCACGCAATCTCCGAGTGAATCAAATTGCAACCTCGTGAAGAATTTTACTTTCCTACCGATACATAGTGGCTGCGCGAAAAGCGTTCCTACGCTATTCTATATATCACAGTATTCGTGCGCGGATTAATTAGGTCAAATTAAGATTCGTATGATTTTTTCATTTTTAACACGTTCAATGCCACGTCAGTTTTACAACGTTTGACCGTGACGTCACGATGAATTTTTTATTATGCGATACGTATAACGTTGAAATATTAGGTACAAGAGATATACTACGGTGTATAATCATCGTTAATGAATTTATCTGACTGAGGTCACCGGTGACCCCCACGGCACCACGGCCAGATTAAGTGCCGGTCACCGATGATTTCCACGGCACCACAACCAAGTCGGTGTCGGTCACCGGTGACCGTCACGGCCAGATTAAGTGCCGGTCACCGGTGACCCCCACGGCACCACGGCCAGATTAAGTGCCGGTCACCGATAACTCCCACGGCACCACAACCAAGTCGGTGTCGGTCACCGGTGACCGTCACGACGCCACAGCCAAGTCGGGCGCCGGTCACCGGTGACCCCCGTGGCATCACGGCCAGATTGAGTGCCGGTCACCGATGACCCCCATAGCATTCAACGTGTTAAATAAGTTTCATATCATTTGGAAGTGAAGCGAAATATTCGAAGACTTATCCGGATGTTCTATTGTCCGAACGTTTCGCTACATAAACCTTGTGTTAACCGAACGTTTCGCTACATAAACCTTGTGTTAACCGAACGATATCTCTTGATTACGTATCCTTTATCGTTGAATGTCCTTTCTATAATTTCGTATGTTTCCTATTACTTGAATAGTTGGTGGAACACTTGGATCATAAGCAAATTACGAATGCCAGCTATAATGAAGGACTAATCGGTATGTGACAGCTATTAGTATAGTTTATGTCATGCAAATGTATGCGTTGTTATCAGAGGCTGGTAATTCGAAACTACACATCGGATACACATAGATGGATAAAATGTAGATCTGTCTTATCAATATTAATAGGTTGCGACGATGCAGATGTGGCCAAGTGACAGGAGCAAATGCATAGAATAGACAGATACGTGGAAAAGTTTACTGGATGGTAATGATATAGGGGGCTCGTAAAATAAACGACGAGCAAAAGTTTCTGCATTTGGAACGTGGGAACGCGTAGTTGCAAATGCTTCGTTGCATCTGACTGATTTTATGATCTTCGTGTGTTATTACCGAATGTGTCGCTGATATTCGTATAGGGAAAACATTTCGAACGATAGCTGGTAAAATTGCACGAGTTAAGCGTCGGTTTACTTAAAACGCGAAATATACTTGGTGAATTTTTTATACGCGCACTTGTTTTCTTGTAGTTTACATGGGCGTGCATCAGATTTCGATTTAGATTCGATAGAACCGTTTTGCCAGATAGGGAGTCACGTTCGTGGAGAAAATAGCGAATGTAATCTGCAAGATTTGTGATACTATCGCGAAAAGAAATAATATTTTGCGGTAGTGAAATTTTGTTTCTCAAAATTTTCTTCGTTCCTCCATCCTTTTTCGAATGTATCAATGAGATATTAATTTTATATTAAAATATTAATATCTCATAAATCTAAATAACGAATAATCTTCATATTAAAATGTGAATAATTTTCACATTAAAATGTAACATGCGAAAAGCAAACGGTCAATGGTTTAAATTCGCTGTATTCCTTTATGTAAAGTGGAATAACCTCGGAGAGAGGATCGATGAGAATAATTAAAACTTGAAACGCTTTGTAATTGGAGCAACAACCCAAAGATACCCTGTTAATTAAAAAGTAAACTGGATTCTCATCCATTTAGAACGGATCTTAAAAATACACGCGTACATACGTTTAACTTCTGGCGAACGAATGAAAATTGGATTGGCTGCGACAAGAAATCGGTTTAAACCGGTACCACTGTACGATCGCGATCTCTGGCCATGTTCCAGCTTCCAGCCAGTACTTTTTGCCCAGAAAGATCCAAACAGATGCTTCAGCTTCTCTAAATTTAGTTCCTCCGCCAATGATATCGGACGTTCATATTTACTATCAGCCTGCACCTATTTTTCTGCTTTACTTTGTTTCTGTCCTCTTCTCTCTTTCTCTCTTTTTCTTTTTCATCGTCGAAATAAATATATTTCTGTATTTATTAACGTCTGGTATATCCCTTAAAGCGGTTACTAAACATTTGTCAATCTACCTGTTCGTCGTTCTAAATAAGTCAAACGACTTTGTTATTATTAACTAATTTAGTTACGTTGCTAGATGTGTGTCTTTATTGGCACAAGTGAGGTGCGAATCGATAGAGGACAAATAAGGAAATTTCGAGTACGTGGCAAGAGAATGTGGGAATCAGAAGGGGTTTGTTAGTTATAAGGCAGATTGTAAAAAGGTAAAAAGGGAAGATAAATTGGGAAAGAAGAAAAATGGGATATCTAGTTGCATGGAATATGTTTATTTATCCTGACAGACAAGAATTGTACATGGTTTGCAAAAACCTATAGTTCCAAAGCTACTCCTCCTCATTCACGCTTTGTCTTACTCTGCTGACTAATTACCCTACTTATCGCACCCTTTCGTTTCCTTTAAAGCTGTCTTTGGTCTGCTTATAGCCTGGCTTTTCTTTTCTCTTCCAGCTTCTCCAGCCACTCCACGATCCTCCTATTCTCTAGCTTTCACTCATCGCCAACCTGACACTTCTTTCGGTTTCCCTGCAGCCCCTTGTTAAGAGCTTTCGATTACTGGATCTGTTCTGTGATATTATATTTCCTACTGTCTGTCCCGAATTTCCTAATTTCCACGTTTTGTCTGTGCTGTTAACTTTTGACCTCTTTCTCTTTTATTTTTTTTTTTTTTTTTTTTTTGTAGATATTCTAGCATATGTTCTATTGTTTTATTTATTCATCCATTTATCTATATTACTTGGTATCTTTCGTTATCATGAAATATTTTAGCGTTTTTATTAAATAAAGTTTGCCAGTTTACAATGAAATTAGCGTTATTATCGACGACTCGTGCGCGTAAGCTTATTTTAATAATCAGTTTCGATTATCGGAATTTCAATGTATGTAAACGGTTTCAAGTTATTAACGAAGCGTTGGTTAATCCAGAATCGATTTATACAACAAATCCGCTGTACCATTGTCCGAATTAAACGTTTTGCTCGCTTTAAGAAAACATATCATAAATTCTCTTTTGCGCCACGCTGTACGACACGTTGGCTTTCACATGCATCTCACCATGAATATTTCATTTATTTGTACAAAAGCCGCACGGATTGTCGTCCACTGGCTTGTCCCTATTGCACGCGCCACATCTCATTGTTCAGCTATTCAAAAGGCGGTTTCTATCCTATCCACTATAGTTATCCATGTCAGTTATTCTTTAGCATCTAATTGTTGCGGCTTGTTTCGAGTTAGTGGCGTCTTTCTCGATCATTCGCCGCATCTCTGTTTCGCGACATATCCAACGATTTTCTATCGGAATCGTTCTAGCGCTCGTAACTACACCTTTGATCTCTCCATCGATAGTCTTTAAACTATTTAACACTTTACCGACCGCTAGCGGTTCAACAACATACGCCAGTCCGACCGACATTTCAGGCGCAGATTCTCCCTGTCGCCGGCTTTGTTTCGGTTTAGACTCTCCGATACCATTCTTTTTGTTCATCGCGAACGGTACGTTTTTCAAATTAGTATAAAACTGTGGGAGCTTACAAAGCAACGCAACTGACGCAACTGAGCAAGGTACCTTAGTACTAAATAACAAATTACTGCTCAAATAATGAGAAAGATTGTCGGCGACAAAAAGCCGATTAATAGGCTATCAGTCGATAAGCGTTGGCGACAAAGAAAACGATTAATCGGCTATCGGTCGGTAAAGTATTAATTGCTAAATAACGTGAATGGCTACCCCCAGAGGGTACCATCTTCGAGTTTGACTATTTTATTTCTTTAGAGAGGTCAGTGGGGTGTTTTCTTTTCAGTCTTCTTTCTATGAGAGATAACAGCAGAGAGTGTAATATTTTTCTGTACGAAAGCTTTTAAAAACGTTTACGTATTGCGATGAACTGCGTTAAAACGCGGAAAATATAACAATGTGCGAAGGACGTGTTTGCTTTTTGTGTACGATTTTTTTTTTTTTTGCACGATAGGTATAAATGGGAAATTTGTAGAAAGATATTACAAGTAGCGGATATTTATGCGAATTCATATAAATGCGGTTTAAATAGAAATTCGTGATATCTTATTACGATATTAATTAATGAAATATCAGAAAGTTTTATACGACGCGCTTTCTATATTCCACTGTGACATATCCTCGAGAAGTTTTCTGACTCATTGCGTATCAGACTCGTTGGTTAAACGATAAAACAATTTATTATTTAATTATCACATCTCCGTAGAGGATGCAATAACCAGGGACAGCTATGGCGATATATTCGTAGCGTTCGCTAAAGGTAGTTTCTCGAAACCGAGGTGTGACGACTTAGCTACAACTTCGTCGTACTCTCCACGAACTTTATGCTTCTGTGATTCTATCCGTTCTGTTTACCCAAAGTTTGTTTGGAATATATATAGGATGTCCCGTAAGTTTCTACTTTAATATACCACACTGGAGTATCGGGGTATTTTTTGAATAATAATAATAATTTAATAATAAGAAATCATCTTCGTTAAAATTACGCCGAAGGTCACCGATGGTAGCTAGTATTAGAAGAGTCCTGAAGCCTGTGAATATTGCAACACCATGGAACGTCTACTTTTGCTACTGCGTCAAATTACAAAATACAAGACGCGTCTTAAAAATAACTAACAATGTATAATCATCTCTAATTAGCAAAATAGCCAAACTTGAAGATGGTATGCCGCTGGTGGTTGCCATCCACATGTTATTACCAAATATCCAGCTGGACAAATTGTACAGTACAAATTAAATAATAAAAAAAAAAATTTTAATTAGTAGAACACACCGTAAAAAATTCGGAAAAAAAAAAGAAAAAGAAAGTTTCCTAAGAGAAATAGATCTTTCGCATGGCCTGTAAAAGTATACGCAGCTATATTAATTGTCTAATTATTTCTAATTAATACTAAATTAAATAAATAATGCTCACCAATTAATAGCCATAAGTAAGGTAATTGTAACAAATTAAGCGTGTAAATACTATTTCGATATTTATATTTTGTATGAAAAAAGGAATAATTGAGAAAGAAACGTTAATATCAAATTATTCTTATCGAGTGTGACAAAAATTATAAAATTATTTCTTGAAGTTTGCAGAATTTAGAATGGTTTAAATGTTTTTGATTCTCTTCTGATACGTATATTCGTTAGTTTATTCAAATATCTTAGGAATAGAGGGAATAAACAGAGGCACAGGTGGCAACGGGAAATTAATAATTATCTGGCTGTGTGTATATCGCTAACCTGATCAGCTTCTAATCCAACTGAAGCCCAGGTGCTTGCCAGTTAAGCGACTGTTAAAGGCTTGACTGGTTCTAAGACTGATTTACTATTAACTGGAAGGTTAGATTCCTGTTAACAGGTTCCAACCACGTGATTATTATTACCGGCTATACTTAGTTTCCATCAGCTTGATTGGAAGTTTATGTTGCCTTCTAACGATATTAAGAAAGAAACTATGTGAAACGGTTCGTACGAAAATCACACGGATATTCCGGTTATACGTTGATGTCGCGATAATGAAGGTTCGTGTTTTTACCGATTTATGGTAAATTTCTTGTTCTTTAATACAGTTGATAATTGATGCGGCAAATTCAACCTTTAAAGAAACTTTCATACGCACCGATCTAATAACTTTTATTTCTTGCGGCATACAGTGATTTAATAAACAAAATGATCGGATAATTCCAAAGATAATATGACTATGCTAATGAGAAAGATAATCGAACGTCTAGTTATGGTTTAGAGTATTTGTAACTAAAAAAGGAGTACACTCGGTAACGCTGATGAGTCGTCGTTTACCGATCGCTGCGAAACTTTTTGATTAACTAAAGTGGATAGCACGTGTTCTGGATGATCAAGGCTATCGCGAACTTCCTCACTGCACGGTTCGATCGTTCTTCCAAATTCCTTTGCTCTATCCCGTGCCAGTGCCAGGTCTAATACAGCTCGTAACCTTATATAGGGTGTCTCAGAACTAGTGTAACAAAATTTGGCAAAATTCTATGAAGTCGTTCCAAATACAAAACACGACTTTTTAGTGTTTAAATTTAGTTGATGACTTTTTGGTATTTAAATTTAGTTACAACGTCCCATGTACCGATAATGGAATGTTTTCAGACATATCTTCCTACGAAATTTCTATTCCAAATAATTATCTAACTAACTCTACGTTTTCTAAATCTATTTCAAATACATTCTGTATAGTGGAAATTTTAATATATAAGTATTGGATAACAATATTAGATGTAAACAAGCTAATAACAATATTTATCTTCATTTTGATAATCTTTGCGATATATATAGAATAGAAGTCCAGCTGCTCTAATAAAAAAAAAGGATAAAGATTAGAACGATAAGAGTAGCAAGGATTATTCTAAAGTGTTATATTCTACAAAGAACAGGAAATTTCTTGCAAAAATAGTCATCCATAACCGTGTGGAGAGCTGAAAAACCGAAGGTTGGAAAATGATACTTTTAACAGTCGTGTTTACTTTGCGCCGCGATTCGGCCGAATTTGAATGACCAAAACACCGTATGCTGTTTTTCTATGCAAACTGTTGTAAGTCGCGAGATTCTCTCGATAAACAGTAATACGATACTGCTTTTTGCATTGCGTCGTTGAAGATTGTCCAGGAAGAACCGTCGTTGCTGTCACAGTAGTTAGAAACTAATTTCTGTGTTGCCCAAAAACAGTTAGATTTATGTTTGCTGACTATTCAGGTCAGACGATGTGAAAATTCTGAACTTTGTCCAACAAACTTCGGTTTCTTCGTTTGATAACGGTGCGCCATATTTTTGTGAATTATGTGGCCACGATAAATTTCTATATTTGTAATTTATTGTTAATATTATCGCCATGTATATGCGGTTAAAAATATTAAATTTCTATATTCAATTAATTATATAATCATATAAAATATAAAATGAAAATTATATAACTTAAAAAGATATATATATATATATTAATTAAGATATATAAGATAAAATTATATTAAAATATTGGAAACTAAATAATTGCAGAATTTGTCTATAGCACCCAATGGCAAAATCCGCAATCACTTAATTGCCAAGCCAATATTAAATGTCGAATATTTTGGATAATAATTACAAAGTGAAAATTCTGAACTTTGTCCAACAAATTTCGGTTTCCTTGTTTGATAACGATGCGCCACATTTTTGTGAATTATGTGGTCATGACAAATTCATATATTTGTAATTTATTGTTAATATTGACGCCGTGTGTATACGATTAACAATATTAAATTCGTATATTCGCGTAATTATATAATAATACAAAATATAAAATGGAAATTATATAACTTACAAAGATATACAGGGTGGTTGGTAACTGGTGGTACAAGCGGAAAGGAGGTGATTCTACGCGAAAAAAGAAGTCGGAAATATAGAATAAAAATTTTTCGTTTGAGGCTTTGTTTTCGAGAAAATCGACTTTGAATTTTCGCTCGGTACGCGTGCACTTTATCGCGTCTCGTTATAACGGATCTCACTGTAGATCGTTGTCTCGATGGAAAAATTAAAAAAAAAAAAAATTAAAAAAAAAAAATTAAAAAAAAATGTATATTGTATATTTTCGACTTCTTTTTTCGAGTAGAATCACCCCCTTTCCGCTTGCACCACCAGTTACCAACCACCCTGTATAAGATATAATTGTATTAAAATATTGGAAACTAAATGATTGCGGAATTTGTCAATACCACCCAATGACAAAATCCGCAATCACTTAGTTTGCAGCCCAATATTTTAATATAATTATATCTTATATATCTTAATTAATATATATATCTTTTTAAGTTATATAATTTTCATTTTATATTTTGTATCATTATATAATTACGTGAATATAGGAATTTAATATTTTGTCATTGGGTGGTATTGACAAAATCCGCAATCACTTAGTTGTTAACCTAATATTAAACATCGAATATTTTGCATAATAATTACAAAGTTAAATTGAAGTTAGAGCTGCTAGGTGAGTGAATTTTTACTGAAAGAGAATAATAGTTTCAGTGGTAGGTGGTTGTATCGTAGGGAATCTGCCAACTAACAAAGAAAAGACGATATTTCTGACAATACCGCTATGTTCTGTACAATAAGGAAGAAAAGTAACAGTTTGGATTGAGAAGTCGAAGAGAAGAGTAGAGAAGGAAACGCGAATAATATAGAGCGGTAGATGGGAACGAGACAAGCGGAAGCAGGATATAAAATTTAATTAAAGCAGCGAAGAAACTAATAAGAGGAAACAGAGCGGCGAGGAGGTAGATACAAGAGATGAAGCAGGATATCTACATGAAAGACTATAAAGATTAATCCATTGGATGAAAGAGTGAACTACAAAGAAAGAAAGAAAGAAAGGAGAAAAGTATAGAAAAATGAAACAGCAGAGTGCAATAGGAAAATAGAAAGCTTGGAGGAATCTGCAGAAAGTAAGATTCTTCCTAAACTGTATTTCTCGTACGAAGTAAAATATGACGTGACTCTTCAGTGATAAAAAGTAAGCAAAGATAAAAACATCAAGACGGACGACGATAGAAAAGGAGAAAAGTATGAAATCGATAATTTGGCTGAATAGAAATGGAGCGCGCGAGCCAACAAGCATCGTGTCACTTTTAGGTATCGCGTCACTAAATTCGTCGAAACGACAAATAACAGGCTTTTTTTAGGTGCGAAGCTCGCATCTTGGAACGAGTAACGCGAGAAAATTCCGAAAACAGATTTAAGAAATTGTCTTGCTATCTGCGCTATACATACAGTGGCTCACGAAAGTATTCGAACACTTACACTTACAAATTTCAATTAATAAAATGAGGTATACTAAACTAATTTGTTAAAACAATTTGGTATCTATAGTGACTGAAACGTCTCAAGATTACACGAGTAAAATTTAAAAACGATTTAATAATATAGACAGGAGTTATAATACATTTACTAGAAACATTCATGTTAAGTGTCTCACAAAAGAATGCTGTAACAGTGTTGATAATTTTTCATATGCCTTTGCACCGAATGTAAACATCGTTGCTACATGAAAATATTGGTACGTTCGCTTGATGTTAGGGTATCGTTTCAGTAACAGTAACGTAAAAGTGTTCACAAATATTATTTAAAACGAATAGCAAAAAGTGTGAAAGAAAAATAATATTTCGATTACACGAGGATGGCAAATCATATAACGAGATTGCCGGAATTGTGAACAGAAGTAAGTGCACGATACATTATATGATAAAAAAGTGAAAGAATGAGGGAACACTTGGAAACAAAGCTCGATCAGGTCTACCAAAGAAATTGACTGGAAGAGAGGAAAAAGTTATCATTGGCGAATTAAAAAAGAAACCTACTACATCCGCTACTCAACTCGCAAGTATGGTAGCTGATATGTTTCATAAAGAAGTTCACCTGGAATTGCGTCGACGAATCTTATGAAACAATGATTTTCATGGCACAGTATCGCGAAACAAGCCATATATTAAATGTGGTAAATCATAAAAAAAGATTGACTTTTGCAAAAACCTATATTAATAAAGATAATTCTTTTTGGAACAAAGTCATCTTTTTAGACGAGTCAAAGTTTAACATTTTTGACTCGGATGGTCAAGATTATTGTATTGTATCGTGGACAAAAGGCCTAAGAGATATTAGGTAAACCATAAACAATGTCGCGAGAAAGCCGAGGTGCCGACAGGTCTATCAATGTGTTCTTCAATCGAGTAGTTTCGTAGAAAAGGCCTACGTGACTCTGGCCACGAGCGGTTGCGGAACACTTGCGTGGTGGGGCTAAGACAAAGGACAAAAGGAGAAAGACGAATTAACAGTCAGTATTAGTTGAGAAGTCAGGGAGTGTGAACTGTGTTGTCGAGAGAGTGTAGTTTGCGTGAGAGCGTTTGATCCGTGGTGACGAGAGTGGCAAATTAACTATCTGGTTGTCTTAATTGTAGCACGTTGTTGTATTTAGTTCACGTTAAGCAACCATCGTTCCCTGTTTAATCAATATCAATACAATCCATTTATTGTAAATAAACTAATGTGTGAAGAAAACCAAATACGGAATTGGAAATTCGACATATACATCAAACAGTGAAACATGGAGGTGGATCTGTCATGGTGTGTGGGTGCATGGCTGCCAGTGGCACCAGAAATTTGATGTTTATGATGGAATACTTGATAAATATAAGTATTTAAATATTTAAAAAAATAAGCTTAAAGAAAATGGCCGTAAATTAGAATTATTGGAAGATTTCCACCTCCAACAAGATAATGATCCTAAGCATACTGCTAGAATTGCGAAAGAATGGATTGCATATAACACACCATACTTGTTAATTACTCCACAGCAAAGTCCAGATATAAATCCGATTGAAAATGTATGGGCTGAAATGGGAAGAAGGTAAAATAAATTTCAGATAATCTGAAAGCAAGTATTGAAAGATAAAATTATAGAAATATGGAACTCTGTTGAGTGTAGTTTTACAAAATCATTGTAAATCAGTCTAACAAAATATTAATATTAAATAATTTAATAATATGTTACCTCCAAATACTTTTGTCAGTCACTTACAATGCGTGTGTCTAACAAATGTATCATAACTCCTACCTACGTTGTTGAATCCTTTTCAAACATTACTGACATAATCTCAAGACTTCCATCTTCCTATTCACATCTGCTTGTCTAAGCAAATTACTTCAATGTATTTCACATTTCCCGTTTTTTTCTTCTATAGGAAATCCAAAAATACTACAAACAGCAAAGTACTAACAGCGTTCCATCAATGCGAGACTTTATTAGCCTGAACGTAAATCTTCAATGTTTGGTCGATCTTCACGATCGGCCCGTGGAAGAGCAGCGTTGCGTTAACGCAATATTTTATTCGCAGTTTCTTTGGAAAGTTGCAGTGGAATTTTTGCACCAGTGAACTTTCGACACTTTAAAGACTATGCTGCGATTTTAATTAACGCGAAACAAGGTTATCCGATTAGTATTCAAACAGCATGTGTCATAATTAGCTCGCATAATCAAGATCCTAATGCAAAAGGAATTTCGTAGGAGACTTGGTCGCATGATTTGAATATTCCATCAATTTTAATTAGCAATATGAGACAATGAATTAAATGAATTCTACTTTAAAGTGCTCTGCGAATTATCCTTGATGACTGTTCAGCAAATCCACTCTGCCAGCTCATCTAACGACAGAGTGAAAAACAAGCTTAGAATCAGCCGTAGAAAATTTCTGCAAAGTGGATTGTCGGACAAGAATCGATAAAATGCAGGAGAAATATGCAACAAACGGAATTTAAATATTTACACATTCCAATGAGACGTATGGGAACGAAAACAGTGTGTTTTATCGCGCAGGTATAGTGTTCGCAAAGCGAATGTTTGCATTGTCGAATGCATGGAAATTGTAACACTTTCGTTAATGGACGGGTGATTTCTATGCATTTTTAGATTTTTATCTAACGAAACGAAATCTAAATGGAAAAGTTAAATGGATTTCATGGAATTTCAATATCGAGAAAAATTCCATGAGATTTGTTATTATTCTAAAAGAAAAATATGATGTTACTTGCTACTGCGTGTTTCCATGACGATGATTGATCCATGATCTTTGATGTGAGAGTCGTAATCGCGGTCAGTGTGTGACGAAGGACGTAGAATGACCCGCTTTATGCGCCGAGATGCTAAAAAATTTACGTTACCCCATGTCCCAGAGCAAATTACCGGATACGCGGTGACATTGCACGCTCCAATTGCGGTTATAGATGGTGTGACACACGCCAGATCATTGGCAAATGCCGAGGTTTGTCATCGAACTTCCATTTGCTTATTCGCTACTTTTATTGTCGCGTGTATTTCTATGAATCTAACTTTTGCAAAGTAGGCGAATTTCTGTGAAAATATTTCAGAATAAAATACCATTCTTCGTCTTCTTCGTTGTTTCTTCTCTCCTTTTTCATTGCTGTAGTACGTAACGAGAAATCTATAAAATGACGCTAATTATGTCTTGTATGCATTGTGTAATATACAGGGTGGTTGGTAACTGGCGGTACAAGCGGAAAGGGGGTGATTCTACGCGAAAAAAGAAGTCGAAAATATACAATATACATTTTTTTCAATTTTTTTTTTTAATTTTTCCATCGAGACAACGATCTACAGTGAGATCCGTTATAACGTACCGCACGCGTACCGAGCGAAAATTCAAAGTCGATTTTCTCGAAAACAAAGCCACAAACGAAAAATGTTTATTCTATATTTTCGACTTCTTTTTTCGCGTAGAACCACCTCCTTCCCGCTTGTACCACCAGTTACCAACCACCCTGTATAATGACGCAAAGTGCATAAGAATCCGTCGTGTGACAACGGCGATAGTATTTTTTGAAATTGTCTCGTCCAGGATAATTCATTAGAACAAGGTATAACAAACTTGGATAACGCGAATGTGGGCTTGCTTCGAATAAATCACGCGGCAGACGGTTACTTGTCCACGTTCGTGGAATAAATGAAATGTAAATTAGAGGAGACGCCGTGGTTAGCTTACCCACCAACGTCTGTCGAAGATAAACTAAACAGGATCGCGGCCTGATAAATTGTCGTGCGTGAACTGTGAGCAGATGAATTAATAAAATGGTAAGTCAACGTGGACAAAGTTTTCTTTCTGCTTCGATCTACTTTCTCTGAGTATTTTTTCTTCCATTCGCCTTGTTCTTGATCTATTTTTCTGGAATTTTTTGAATAATTTACGCACTAAAATATTGTCCAGGCGAAACGAAAGTCTTTAACCTTCCCCAACTGTCAAACTTACGCTTCCACCAGCTCCCATAGCCTTTTTACAAATTCAAACTCGTACAAGGAGTCACTTATGGCAAGTGGAAATGTAAAAAATTATTCAAGCTAGTCAAGGCATTGTTAAATTAAATTAAATACAGTAGGCGATAATATTGGACATTTTGGGAATTTTAACTATGGATCTTCTTTTACATTAAATATGCGGTTGCTCGCGAAAGTATCCAAACGCTTGTGGACAGTTTTTAACGAATATCTTATGTACGTGTGTTGTATTAGGTTGTTTCAAAAGCGTCTTTTTTTCTTTACAAATCTGTCTTTTGCAACAATGTATCTTTACACAAATGCTTCCACCAGCTCCCATAGCCTTTTCTCAAATTCAAAACTCGTACGAGGCAAATACACTTATGGCAAATGGAAATGTAAAGAATTATTGAAAGTAACCAAGACATTGTTAAATTAAATGAAATATAGTAGGCGATAATATTGGACATTTTTACTATAAATCTTCTTTTACATTTTACTTCGTGTCTTTTGCAACAATGCGTCTTTACACAAACTCGGAACCTAATGTATCAAATGTTGTGGTCTACGTCTTAATAGAACGAAATGGATGGTATACAATTCAATAAAATAATATAAAACAAGAAATATTGCGTATCTATCATTCCCTTACGAAATGAAAGAAGCTTTTGGCACAACCTGATACATATATTTTCAAATTTCCCATAGATACATAAATTAAAAAAAAAAATAGCCTAGTTATCGCTATAGTAATCTATTCCATCGTCTGTTTACTCTGGCACAAGAGTGTTTCTTTTCTTTCTTTTTTTCTTTTTTTTTTTTTTTTTTTGTACAAGGTTTCCCATTAGCTGCCATCGTTTCACGAGTAACGACATAGGGTAATGTTTACGGGACTTTCTCTCTAGTTTCCGTATTCACAGGCAGAAACATCCAAATCGGAAGCAAAACAGCTAGGGCGGCGCGAGAGTTTACGCCCAGGGCGACTGAGACAGCTCTCGCGACGATGGGAAAAGGCCACACGTCTACTCGTGACGGTCGTCGACCGCTCTGCGGATTTATTTCTCTGTGTAAACTTGAACAAACTTTCCTTGAAATTGAGCGCTTCGTCCCTTAAGAACCGGGCTTTTACGTCGAATATAAATATAAATATAAATTTAAATTTGTTAACACTAGAACTACCACACCAGTCAAGTTGACCGATTTTACAATTTTATCTTCAAATTCCTACTTCATGTTATATCTTTTTCCAATTACAATGATGTAATGACCTTCGCAACGATAACTAAAAGAATAATATAATGAATTTTATTTTGTTTTTTATATATTCAAACTGAAAATAACTTTGTATCAAGGCTACTTATACCAATACCAGTGAAAATGACTGGTACTTATCAAAGTGTAAAAGGATCCTGCAATCTGTTTATCGAACCCCAATTAACCAGTTTCCTCGTTTTCTACAACTTGCCACACGTTTTTCAAATTTTTACTGCGTATCATTCGATACGACGATATCGGTTATCAGGAAAATTCCGGATCGATCGCTAGATCACTAACACTAGAAATACCACACAAACGTCAAAATGACTATTTCTACAATTTTATAAACGTTCCAACCCTCGTTTAGCGATCATAATCGCAGATGGATTAATAATACCAAAAGTATACTACATAACATGGAATTGCTTCTGTGAGAAAGTAATAAATCAATAAATAAAAAATATTCTATTACTAAGTATTTTTTATAGACCAGTCATTTTCACTGCTTTTGGTAGAAATAGCATCGTGTTAACTATCGGTAGTTGTAGTGTTAACACTTTGACTGCCACGTTGGTCAAATATGGCCGACCACGGTTTCTCCTGTGACGTCACGATGATCATTTGTGACCGGAGCGCTTCAACTTCTTACAATTGTAAAAATTGTATGAAAATTGACAGTTAGGGCATTTTAAATACAACCGATAAATAGAAAATACTTTGAAATGAAAAGCGCCCCATTGAACAATCAAACATTTTTATTAGGACATCAATAAAAAAAAAAATGAGAAGAAATTTTGCATCTAACAGTGCACTGTGTTAAAACACATTAAACATAAATGTGGCTCATCAATACAATCTGGACGATAGGTTGTCACCTTTTTCCTCTGGTTCTTAGCAATTTTTCATCCTAATTGGTGAACATTTTTTTTATACCACTCTCTGCAAAATTTTCGTGTCAGGTACGTTTGCCCTTCTTTCATCTGCATTTCGTATCGCAATCTTTGTCGAATAAGTATATTTGACTGCTCTGGTGAATGGTACTGTGTAAGGTGCATTGCGAGTGCCATCCTAAAATCTGATACCTTGATTTTTGTTTTTGTTGCTTCTTTAGAGAGTATCATCGCGTTTGAAATTGATGTATTTAACAATAACTCTAAAGCTAATTTTATATACCACTTGAGGGTTCTTCTACGTAGTGTAGAATATGTTATCGTTTGATCTGATAAATCTACAGCACGTTTTCCTTTCTTGTAATCTACCACTACCATTGGTTTATCGCAAACATAATTTTCTTTGCGGACCTCTACCATTTCAGCCCAATGTTTCATCGAAATCATAAAAATAATCATAATACTGTTTACTAATATCTTCTACACGTTTCAACAATATATTCTGCACGTTTTGCTTACGACGAAATAACAAAAGCCTTTCAATGATATATCGCTATCAACTGTTACCAAGGCGCTACGGTGATCACCCGTAACCACCAATAAGATAAACGGTCCATTGTGGAAGAATGTTGTCTTACATCATCAATTTATTATTATTTTGCCATTATATGCTTTAAATAATAAAAATACTCCCGTGGTGTCCTGAGGGAAACATGTGATTTCGGCGTGGCAGTCAAAGTGTTAAGAAAATTAGAAATACAGTAGAATCTTACATAGTAAACAAAGAGATAAATAAACCGGTAATAGCCAGAAATCGCGACGTTTGTTTAGAGTCGAGTGTCGGTGGCGACGATTCCTCTTCATCTCGTAAAATTCGTCAACACTGGAAAGTACAGTTGGCGCAAAATAAATATCGTAATAAACTCTTTTCAGAACGAAGCGAGCGAAGAAAATGCATTGGAACAGAAAGTTGCGCTGTACTTTCGTCGAAGTATGCAATTTCGCGACTGACAGAATTTTCCAATCTTGCGAACTTGCTGCAACCCCGAGTCTCCATAGCTTAGAGAAATCGAGCCACAGTTTCGATACTCTGAAACTTTTACGCCTTCATACGATCTTTTCTTCGTTACCTTATATTGTTTAAGACAACATTCAGAAATGGTTACCTTTTGTCATTCGCCATTTCCCGAGCCAATAACATCTTTTTATTTACCTGTCGTCTAATTTAACATTTTCAGTGTTTGCCAATTATTTGCTTTCCG
The DNA here is from genome assembly GCF_040668555.2 of Bombus flavifrons. NCBI lineage: Eukaryota > Metazoa > Arthropoda > Insecta > Hymenoptera > Apidae > Bombus > Bombus flavifrons. Next base: position 3,563,177 of record NC_138457.1, on the reverse strand, counting down.
TAATGTTCGCAATGGAAAATTTACAGATTCCTAACTTGCCTCAACAACGTTTCCCTAACTTTCGCGTCGAGCAATGTACATTTGCATTTAAAATATGCATTTTTCGATCCTATTATCGTCGATACTTCGGTTTCTCGACATTATCGTGCGTAAGGAACCACCTCCTAGACACTACACTATCCATATACAGGGTGTCCTGCCTAACACAACCCACTGTTTTTCTGTTATTTGCGGCCATGCGAAAGAAAATGTTTCGAACTGTATTACAACCGACGATGAAAGAATTCCGGAAATACTTCATTTTCCTTGCGAAATCAGGCTCAGCTTGGGTAACATGAATGAGACCTATATATAGTTATTATAAAAAATTGTTATTATGTACGAGTGTGTAAATAATAACTGCACTGGTAAATTGGAAATCGGCTTAAACATGAACGATTGAAGATGGCGGGAAGTACCGGTCGTATGCAACGAGGGGAAAAAGAACGAGCTGGAATCGATTATGGTCCTTTTGAAGGACTCTGAAAAGACCTTAAGAGCAGGAAGATATCGGATCCTTTTTGAAGCCGGTACACAGAAATTCAAGACGGCCTCTCGCAGTTCAATTTCCTCGGTGCTTTGTGAAAAAAAATCGTCAGACAAAAATTGTCCTTGTCTCTACGCTTGCCCGTATCGAGTGAAATTGTTCATGAAAAAGGAACCTTATGACACAGGTTTCCTCTTTTACAAAGCTTTCATCTGTATATTTATTTTAAAACCGCTAAAACCGACCAGGTTGAATTTTACCTTCACCGCTCCTTCTTTTTACTGTTACTCCAGTTTAAGATTCCTTTTTTCCATTTTGATCTTTAAACGTTTTTGGCTTTTCGATGACACTTCACATTTTGCTGTTATTCGATCGTGAATTCATGAAATCACTAGTATAGTATAGTAGGAAAAAGAAAACTCTGCACTTTTTCTCACGCTAGCGAGCCAAGCGTGTCGCAAGAATAAACAGCTATCGAAGGTTTTCATTTTTCGTGTTCGACAACTCGCTGTCGTACAAATTTTATTCCAGTCAGTCACGAACGTTCACGGTGAATGATAGAAATCGTAGAAAAATGTCGTTATGAAAATAGTCGTGCGACCAGGAAACGCTCTCTGAAGTCATAGAAAATCAACAACCTTATGGAGCTATTGAGATATGTGAGCTGTTCTTGGATGTAGTGCGTTAAATAAGCACTCGGTGTTTAGGTCAACAACATATTTATAAACAAGAGTTACAAGGGTTACAACTCAACTTTATCGCTTTCTAGTTCGAAGCTAACTGTCGATCGGATTCGATTCTTTTCTTTTTGTCGCCCCTCAATGTCCCCACTATCCGCGCGTTTGTTAGGCGTCCGCGACCGTTGCTATGCACGCCTTCTTCTCGAACATTCGGCGGAAGAACCGTTGGGATATTGATGACTCATTAAGCACTTCGCTTCGGCGATATACATTGTTGCCAAGTGCCGCTACATATGTATAATTTCGTGTGTTAGACTAGATTAGCCGCGTAGTAGTGACACACGTATGTGAGTATAAGTGTATGGAAGTTATGCGTGCACAGCGTCTCGAAAAACAGATGAATGCAACTGTTCCGTTAGCAGTGTGGTATAGCAGATGGTGAGACAAAGAGGGTGCTGAGACGCGTGCAAATGTATATCGACAAAGATCCTGTGAATCATTTATTAAATAAATCTAAAACTACCTTAATATAAGTTCTAAGTGTAATCTTAGTGTTCCTTTACTTTTATTTCGGCGATTAAGATCCACGATCCTCAACAGGAGCAATACGGAACCGTCCCGTTCCAGGATCAATTCAATTTTCACGCTCGGTCTCTGCTCGAAACGTTCACTCTTTAGGGGATTCAGGTCAAGTAAAAACAACATTATGCTCAGCGACTGTGGCCGGTGTGCACAAGTGTGCACGTCGAACAGAGGAGTACACGTGTTCAAACAAAGGGCGCCACGCTTTCCGATTGAAGTGAGGTGAATCGAGCGTTAATCGATTAACCATGCTGATAATGACGAGCTTATCGAAACGGCAGAATGGAATCATGAGACGCAAAAAGTGTACTGCGGCCCACGAAAATCCTAATCACGATAGTTGTATCGATACCAACGAGATTTCAAAAAGTTTTGCCTAACGCGTGTAATGTTACTTTTATTCCGTAACAGATGGGACCACGTAAAAAAGAAAAAATGTTCAAAAATGTTCGAAAGCTGTGTGATCTGTCCGAATTGTGAATCTGTAGATTTCATTCGTTTTTTGTCAGTCTGATATTTTCGAAATTGTAAGCAGGAGCGTGTCTGCCGAGCTTCGGTTTCTCAGCGAAACTGAAACCTTATTTTTAAAGGAGATACAGCGATCAAAGTACGCGCTGCTGGTTTTTAACTTACTTTAAGCCATCTATCGGCTAACTGATTGATTTCATATTAGGAAAATGCTGCGTCTTCAGACAAAATCGTCGTATTACTTTAGTATCTCATTGGTATCGGATAAGGCGAGTAAGGTAAAACTGTTGAAGTAACTACTTCAAGAAAAACTCTGCTTTCTTTATTTATGTATATCCATGACCTGCAGACTGCTATTACGCGAAATATTCTAAATAAGGAGCGGTACATGTTATTGTAGCCTTGAGTATACATTATGTTTTCGGTTGCAAGGTCTAGGAACAAAGGAACTAATAAACAGATTTCTATTTATGTTCCCTGTAGCCTCTAGCCAAAGCTATAAGCTTAACTTTTTTGGTAATGTCCTTTTGCTGTAAATACAGGGTGGTTGGTAACTGGTGATACAAGCGGAAAAGGGGTGTTTCTACGCGAAAAAAGAAGTCGAAAATATACAATATACATTTTTTTTTAATTTTTTTTTTTTAATTTTTCCATCGAGACAACGATCTACAGCGAGATCCGTTATAACGTACCGCACGCGTACCGAGCGAAAATTCAAAGTCGATTTTCTCGAAAACAAAGCCTCAAACGAAAAATTTTTATTCTATATTTTCGACTTCTTTTTTCGCGTGGAGTCGCCCCCTTTCCGCTTGTACCACCAGTTACCAACCACCCTGTATATGAACCCGCTCCCTATCATTGCATTGTCTAGTAACACTAAGAGAGTAAGTAATCTGAATCAGCATAAACTTATACATTATACTTATACCTTTAATTACTTCAATATGCTTTTCTATTGCAAATTCATCCACTCGTTTTTCAATCAGCCAACCTTAACCTCAACAGGAACAATGTATGTTTTAGCGACGTTCTCCTTTGTCAGTGTCCAGACGATTGAATTTTATCTACAACATTTTGTCTTCAAGTTGTAGGAAGCAACGAGGAACACTTTGATCGAACATCTTGTGGTACCTTCTTCTTTTTTTTTATAAATCATCTTTGAGCTTTTCTCTCAAATTTGAATTACTCCTAACATACTCCTTTTCTTTTTTATTCGTATAATTTATACTTTACAATTTGTCCACTTGAACATCTGATAAATTTGTCTAACTTTATTGCTAAATATCATGCGAATACCATCTTTGAGTTTGTTTATTTTATCTCTTCAGTGAGATGTTTTCTTTTTATATGCGTTTTGCTCGTTTCAGTAGCCAGCTGGTTTGCATCATTTCATTGTATTCTTTTGCATATCTACCGATACATATTCGTAAAAGGAGATTCTGTGATAATCAGTGTTGGAATATTCTCGTTAACGATCGCACGTCGCTGGCCAAAAATGTGTCAAACCCGATGCCGTCATTAGCCAAAATCCTACCGATCGTTCGTTTGGAAGCTGAACTCGTGGTGTTTGACTTGTAGAGGTCATCGGGCTACAGTTGGCCCGTTTGCCCAAGACTCATCGGCCGACAGTGGCTATTTTCGTAACCCCTAGAGGGCAAACGAAGGAAGCAGAAGGAAACCGACACTTTCAGGCCAAGTTGGATAATAATGGGAACGGAGTTGGCTCTCGTTTATCTTCAGTGGAAGCGGGCAGTTTCGAATTCCTGCTGAATTCACCCTAATCACCCGAGTCTTGGCCACGTTCTGCAAGAAAAATAATCTTCGCTTGGTCCAGGAAAAACTTACTTATCCTGGCCGGAGTGAAACGTTGATTCAAGCGTTGAAATGAAATAAGAAGCAGTCTATTCCTTCACGGTGAAGTAATTAAGCCGGTGTTCTATCGAGAAACCAGTATTTTCCCGTCTCTTACGTATCTCCTTTCCTTTTTATCAGCAAGCTGTGTAACCATTTTCATCGGTGCTTTGGTACAGCATCGTTTAAACGTTGGCAAAGAAGCGTGAGAACAGCTTCAGAATGTCAAACGTCTGTCCGTCGTGAACTGACTGACGACGAGAAAGAATTTTAACGTCTAATAAGGGAAGAATATTTTAATTTATTTAATTCTCCATCAAAATTACTGAGCGTGACGAATCGATGCTTTGCCAGCATCCGGATCTCAATATCATGGGATTATAAGGTTCTTGCTTTCGTACGATCGAACTCAATAACTCGAAGATAAACGATAATAAGGATTTCTTCAACTTTCTTTCTGTGACGGCGCATGGTTTTCACGACGCGCGAGAAGATTCGACGGAAGTGTAGCGAGTGCTTGAGAATAACTGAACTTTCGTCGAATTATTCCTGAATTGGGAGGATGAAAAATAGCGGAGTTTCTGTGGAAAAGTCTTCTTCTATGCATAGTCGCGAACTTTCACGAGGACTGGACAGTTGCAGATAGCAACCGGTCTTATCGACGACGTCTTCGGCCGCTACTCGCCGTTTAAACTTTCCACTTGAAAGTAGCTTTCTTCCTGCTGAATCTCAGCGCTTCTTCCGTGCTACCGATATACAGGGTGGTACAGATATCTCAACCAAACGGCATCACCTAAATACAATTCCATTAATATTCCGCACAGTAACACCACTCTCTACCTGTTTCTTGCTTATTTACATATCGCGTTGCTTCTTCTACTCCGTAGCTCGAGAATACGTAAATTGTTTCTTCCTGTGTGTTGGAATTTCCCAGCGATAAAATCTGCACGACACTTCGGCTCGCTCCAAAGTCTTTGTTTCCGCGGCTCTGTGTTTGGTTGCTGCTGGACCTAAGGAGTTCGAGTCAGTCGACAGACGGCCGTTGGCTGATTCTCCTGCCACGGAGCTCGAAACGGTGCCGAATGTAACACTTAACACTTTACCGACCGATAGCCGATTAATCGGTTTTTGTCGCCGACATTTACCGACCGATAGCCTGTTAATAGGCTTTTTATCACCAACAATCTTTCTCATTATTTGAGCAGTAATTTGTTATTTAGTACTAAGGTGCCTTGCTCAGTTGCGTCAGTTGCGTGAGAAAGATATTGGAGAGTCTAAACCGAAACAGAGCCGGTGCCAGGGAGAATCTGCGCTTGAGCTGCCGGTCAGACGTGCGTATGCTGTTGAACCGGTAGCGGTCGGTAAAGTGTTATTTTAGTGTCGCTAGCATCGACATATTCGCTTCTAAATTTCGGCTAGTCTCGGATTAAATAAAACATCAAAAATGCAAACGACATATCGTCGTTAGCTACAGTTGCGAAAACGATATCGACAGGAAGTTTGGGCTTATGGTAACAGTTATTTAGGATAATGGTGTTCGAGAACTGTTTCAAAAATCGCAGTCCATGTCTTCGTAATTGTTTCCAGTGCCTAGCTGATTCGACCACAGTTAAGTAACGCGAAACGCAGTTTCAAACGACAGTTGCACAGACAGTTTAACATGGTATTATTGCGTTGGCAACTAAGTGATTGCGAATTTTGTCAGTAACACCTAATGACAACATCCGCAATCACTTAGTTGCCAACCCAATAGTTCTCGCAAAGAGTAATCCACTGTATAGTTTTGCCTTGTCGCTGGCTTGATACGGACTCCCGAATTGAATTATAACGACGAAATCCGCCGCTGTTGATGCTAATCGACGAAAGTGTATGTTCAGTTTCACGATAGTTCTCGAAGAGGAGAATAAAAATCACAGTGCAATTGTTTTTAACGCTCTTTCGCAATCATTTCGATGAAATTTGTACAGGGACGAGCAGCTGACAATTTCAACACCTGTTTGCGTATCAATTGCTCGCATCCGCAGCTCGCGTGGCATCGATCATTTTGCGGCGCGGAGTCGCATAAAAAAAAAACCAGTCAGTTTTTAAATTGAATCGGCGGAAATAACGAGAAGAAGATGGATGAAAACTATTCTCTTTCCCACTTTTCGTTCGCCCCTGAATTTCTTCATATATTTATTTGTTTCACATATTTCTTCTTCCATAATATTTATTATTCTACATCTATTTATTTCTTCCTTTATTTTTCTCTATAAGAATTATTCTATTTCTATATTTTATATCTTCTTCATAATTTCTTTCGCGAATAAAAATAATTGAACGAATAAACAATAAATCATAAAAATGACGAAATGCAACTAGTATTTAATGTTAAATTCACGTTTCCGCAAGATCGCGCCACATTTCCCAAATTCATGTCTATTTTCTCTTTGCTGAAACGAAGAAGAAGAGAAAGAAGAAAACGGGAAACATCGCGAAGAACGTAAAACTAAATATTGATGAAAAAAGGAAATTCCACATGTAACTGTGCGGTGAAAAAGGAAATTCCACATGTAACTGTGCGGTGAAAAAGGAAAAATAAGATGTATAGGTTTCACTGTTATCAACAACTAATTCTGCCACTGATTCCGGCTCAATTTTAATTAATTAACGGTGCGCCGAAAACACGAGGCTGAAAGCTGATAGAGAGAAGCCGAGGTGACGAGGAAATGTTGGAATTCTGCAAACAGGCTTTTCACTTTAAAAATGTGTACACTCACGAGGGAGAATGTTGACGATGTGGAAAACAGAAGCAGAAGAGCGAGAGAGACAGACAGAGAGGGGGAAGTAAAAACTGTGTGATGGCAAAAGTGGTTGCCGCGCTGCTAATTTAAAGTGAGCGCAGCGGGACGCGCGAAAAATAATTAAAGCGAACCTCGCAAACGACCGATCCCTCGGGATCAACACACGAAAGGAGCGTCGAGTTAATCCTTCGTCAATTTGCTCGTCAAAAGGACGAGTTAAAGGATGAAGTTCCAAGACTGATTAGAGAGAAGACAGAGTACGAAATATCCTCCTTTTTTTCCTTTTGTCTTTTTGTTTTAATAGAATGATCTTTATTTGAATATTTGAATTGCGATATAATGTATACTTGCCAAGAGTTTCGAATTTTTATATTCCAATACTTCTTTTCATCTTGACAAATAAGAGGAATTTTAGCGAGACACGACTGTCGTCGTATCGGTTCGAAGAAAACCGACAACAAATTCTTCTCGTTTTTTTTGGACACGTGAGATACTTTTTTTTTTATTATTATTTAATTTGTACTTTACAATTTATCCAGCTGGACATTTGGTAAATTTTTCTAACTTAATTGCTAAATAACATGTGGATTAAATTAAAATTAAAAAAATTCTACTGGCTCATTGGCAGACGTTGCAACTTAAGCGTGCAGAGTAAAATAATGTAGTATCGTATACAAAAGGCCTAAGAGATATCGGGTGAACCATAAACAATTTCTTTTTTATTTGGTAGAATTTTTACAATCAATTCTCATTGAGATTTATAAGTAAATTAAACTATAAACAATGTCGTGAGAAAGCCGAAGTATATCGTTGATCCTTCGATCGAATAGTTTCGTAGAAAAGGCCTACGTGACTCTGGCCACGAGCGGTTGCGGAACAAGTGCGTGGTGGGGCTAAGACAAAGGACAAAGGGACGCTAAGGGAGAAAGAGGAATTAACAGTCAGTGTTAGTTGAGCAGTCAGGGAGTGCGAAGTGCGTTGTCCAGAGTGTTGTCAAGAAAATGTGGTCTGCGTGAGAGAGAGCGTTTGATTCGTGGTGACGAGAGTTGCAAATTAAGTATCTAGTTGTCTTAATTATAGTACGTTGTTGTATTTAGTTCACGTTAAACAACCATCGTTTCCTGTCCTAATCAACATCTGTACAATCCATTGTTATTGATAGACTAATTGTAGTATAAGATCCTACAATAATGCTATATAAAGCCACATTAAAACCTGTTTGGAACTATGGGATCCAACTATAGGGAACAGCGAGTAATTCCAACATAGAAATTCTTCAACGATTCCAGTCAAAAACTCTAAGATCCTTAATAGATGCACCTTGGTACGTTACCAACGAAACAATACATCGCGACCTTAAGATACCTACAGTTAAAGAAGAAATATCCAAATTCAGTAATATATATAACATAAGAATTAACCACCAAAACCCACTAGTTATTCAATTGCTTGACACGACGGATCAGATCCGCAGGCTAAAAAGACATTACCCTCTAGATTTAAATATTAGATTCAGCTAGAACCAAACATACGATAATCATTTATTATTCACGCTATAGTACCGCGCCAGAGTAATTGATTTATAATTCTCAATGAGAATTGATTGTAAACTAATTCCAAATAAAAAAAAACACGTGGATGGCTACGCCCAGCGGGATGCCATCTTCGAGTTTGACTATTTTATTTCTTTAGTGAGGTCAGTGGGGGTGTTCTCTTTGTAGTCTTCTTTCTATAAGAGTTTTGCTCGCTTCAGCAGCCAGCTGATTTGCATGTGTTGCCGTTCTTTCCTTGTATTTTTCTGCGTACCTGCCGATTTCTTTTTTGACCGTTGGTATTTTTACGTCTTTGCGTATATCCTCGTTTCTCACGTACCAGGGGGCGTTCACTATTGTTCTCAGTATCTTCGATTGTAGCGACTCTAGTTTATTTATGTGGCTCGTTGCTGCTGTCCCCCATAGCGGTATTCCGTACGTCCAAATTGGTTTTATTACCGTTTCGTAGATTTTTAGTTTATTTTCTATGCCGAGTTTAGAGTTTCGACTAGTTATCCAGTACATTTGTCTTCTGTTTATTCGTATTTTGTCCATAATTGATTTAGTATGTTGTTTCCATGTAAGTTGTGTGTCTAAGTGGAGTCCTAGGTATTTAATTTGCCTTGTTTGTGTTATGTGCGTGCCATACAATTGGATATTTGGTGGTTTCCGTTTTCTTAGTGTAAATGTAATACGGTTGCATTTACTGGACTTTGCTTACCTTGCAGACATTTTCCTATATTTTCTGATGCGCTCTTGTAGTAATGTGACTGCTATTTCTGGATTAGTGTGCCTGACTAGTACAGCCGTGTCGTCCGCGAATGTCAGTATTTTGCCGTGTATAGTGTGTATAATGTTGGTCAACCATTTGCATCATGACCCTACTTAAGGAGACATTTGAAGGCATCAGCGGCGTTCAACTGATTGGTCCCTATTACCGCGCGCGGTCGGTCGTAGGTAATAATCGCGTAATAATCCGCGCTTGGTGATAAAAGACAGTCGCAGAGCGCAGATTAATCCGCGCTTGAATGCAAATGGGTTAAGACGCTTCCTTGCGGTGCCCCTACCTTGATGTCTTTTACCTCAGAATATACATCCTTTATTTTTACTACGAAGGTTCTGTTGTTTAGGTATGATTTGAGTAACTGGTGGATTTGTTCCGGGAAGTGTTTTTTCATTGTTTGTAACAGACTTTCATGGTTCACTAGATATTTTTTAACGCGGAAAAGATACAATTGGATCGCAGGAAGGACGTGGCACGGTAAAACTCACGCGTGATGTTCATATATATTGTTTGTTGCTATATTTAGCTATAAATCCTGATAAACGCTACCGGTTTCTTTATACATCCATTTATACTACTTTGGTCGTATTACGTCTACCTATACTACTTGTTCCCTCATACGCTCCTTTATACTACTTACACTGGATTATGAGAGTATTTGGGCACGAGACCTTGAAAGATCGTCTCACTGAAGATACTAAGGCTCGTTGATACAATGAACAATTGGCAGTTTAAATACGTTTATGATCTTTGTAAAATCTACGTATGATCTTCATAGTAGCATCGAATATTTTGTACTTTCTGCGTGCATTTTCAGGTTCGTTCGTCTAGAACTTCAGCATCTCGATCATAACAGTTAAGTCTCGTTCTGGTGGCAATGAAATTTTTTAATGTTTCATATAACACGCGTTATATATCCGCGAAGAAACTGCCTATAAATATTCAAATACCTTCGTGAACTGCTGTATTCATTAATTCCTAAGACGATATACCATCAAGTATTTATTGCTTTTGTTAGTTCTACGAGTTCACGCTGGTCCAACTATTTTTCTTCTTTTTTTTTTTACAATTTTTCTTTATTTATTTGATTTGTACTTTACAATTTGTCCACCTGGACATTTGCTAAATTTTTCTAACTTTATTGCTAAATAACGTGTGGATACCATCTTCGAGTTTGTCTATTTTATTTCTTTAGTGAGGTCAATGGAGTGTTTTCTTTTTAGTCTTCTTTTTATTTCATTTCCTTGTATTTTGTTGCTTATCTGCCGATTTCTTCTTTGACATATTTTTAGATCTTGCGTATCTCCTATGTTGCGTGTTCCTGACATACCATGGCGCGTTGACTATGGTTCTGAGTATTTTCGATTGTAGTTTATGTGATTCATTGCTACTGTCCCCCATAATGACATTCTGTTCGTCCAAATTGCTTTTGTTATCGTCTTGTATATTTTTCATTCATTTTCTATGCTGAGTTTAGAATTTCGACTGGTCAACCAGTACATTTGTTTTCTTTCTATCCGTATTTTCTCTACAATTAATCTACTATGTTGCTTCCACGTAAGTTGTGTGTCTAAGTGATGTCATAGGTAAGTGCAGCTATCTACGCGTGTATTAGCACTTTACCGACCGATAGTCGATTAATCGGTTTTTTGTCGCCGACGCTTACCGACCGATAGCCAATTAATCGGCTTTTTGTCGCCGACAATCTTTCTCATTATTTGAGCAGTAATTTGTTATTTAGTATTAAGGTACCTCGCTCAGTTGCGTCAGTTGCGTTGCTTTGTAAGCTCCCTCAATTTTATACTAATTTGAAAAACTTATCGTTCGTGATGAACGAAAAGAATGGTATCGGAGAGTCTAAACCAAAACAGAGCCGGCGCCAGGGAGAATCTGCGCTTGAGTTGCCAATCGGACGTGCGTGTGCTGTTAAACCGCTAGCGGTCGGTAAAGTGTTAAGTTGTCCAAAAAGTTTCTTCCTTCGTTCTGCAAGAAAATGACAGATGCATGACGTTTCTCGTTTTACATTATTTTCTTCTATCGCTATAAAATGGATCACACATAATTCAGAAAAGTAATATCAAACGAAAAACGTGGTGTATCTGTTATTTCCTTGTAAAAGAAAAGAAACTTTTCGGACAAGCTAATAATTACGAGCGACAATTTATGCCACGAAGAGAAAGGCAATTCGCAAGGGAAGCTGCAAACACAGGGCACAGGGTAACAAGGTCAAAGCATCTCTTGACGAAGATGCACACCTTTACGGATATTCCCCTGGCCAATTACGAGGGTAGCTCTCCCTCTGCATCCCTTGCAATGAGATAACGTGCTAAGACAGCGAGAGAGAGAGAGAGAGAGGATGGTGGCGATTGGCTGCGCGATCGATGGTCGGTCAAGGGCCATAAGATAAGAATCCACCGATCGTGTCCACCAGGAACTTGCTCTGAAGAAATGAAAATTTCAAACTCGTTGCTTAGTCTTTGATTTAACTTGAATACGCGGCTTATCCTTCAGGTGGATTCTCAATTTCGATCCAACGTCATAACTAGATTGAATTCTCGCGCAATTTTATATTTTCATTATGCATTGTGCATTATTTCATTGTGCAGCTAACGAAATGGGATGATGAACGCGAATACTTATTTTACCTATTTTTTTTTCTTTTTTATTTAATTTGTACTTTACAATTTGTCAAGCTGGACATTTGGTAAATTTTTGTAAATTTTATTTATGACGTGTTACAACAAACACTTTTTTTATTATTTAATTTGTACTTTACAATTTGTCCAGCTGGACATTTGGTAAATTTTTCTGAATTTTACTTATGACGTGTTATAAGAAACACTTCGTTTTCAATATGTATTTATGTGTATACGTAGTAGATTTGAGAAAGGAAACATGGAAACAGTTGGAAATGTAGAAACATAGAATGATCAGCAATGAGAAAGCTCGCTATACATTATATGTGATAAGCCAGTAATATACCGTTCAAATGAAATTGAAAACACTGGGACGTTGTGAACGCAAATCGAAAGAATCGACAATTTATATGTATTAAAATTGGAAAAGCTTGCGTTAGTTGCGACAAACTGCGGATATTCCTGCTGGCAAACGACTTGCTTTTTATCCGTTGCAAAACCGTTACTCCATAAACTGTGTCGGCATTGTGGAGAAATCATGGACAAAGCAAATCCCTTAAATCATCGTGGTTTTAGAGGAACAGCCGAGAATAACCTCTGTGAAACCAGGACATCGAAACAATGGAGGCTGAAAGCTCGTGGCTCGATAATTCATTAGGCAATCCGAAGGAACGCACGAGAAAAGTGGCGGCTTGTTTGGAGGGATGATTGCATCGGCTCTCCCTTGGGTGAAATAAACGATGACAGAGAGAGAGGGAGGGAGAGACGATGGAGTGACGATAGAACCGGCTAGCACGCGTTACTGTGGTTTAGCGGTGCGTTCGAATCGGAATTGCTGTTAACTAATAAACGAAATCGCCCGGTTCTTCGAGTTAACGATGTTGTTTGGATATTCCCTGTGTTGCCTCGTTTGTTTGCCTTCGTTTGTGCATGTTTGCGCTCACTTGCGTCTGCGTGCTGCCTTTACTGCGCTACAAATGTTACTTTTGCTAACTATACAGAAATTTTTAGGAAATTTTCTAGGAGATTTTTAGGAAAATCTATATTTTTTAGTAGATTTCAATGAGTTTCAAATATGTCACAATGGAGGGCATTTCTTTTTTCCCTGTTGCTGCACGTTGTTGCTGGTCGGTTTTAATTTCCGAAGTATTGGAACGCCCGGAAAGTTCCTTCCGATTTACATTTCCATTCCATGTACATTTATCGAATTATATAGGTGGCATTTTCTTGCACAATTTTCTCCATCTTTCACGCAACTCGAATGCTCCATCGTTCCAGAACCTGTCAGGTCTTTTCGCGAGAAGCTTCTCCGTATCATCTTTCGTGTCGATCAAATTGCTGAAAAATCGGAACGAACTTGCCGGACGATCCAATATCATATAAAAATAGTTTTCATATCCTGAAATTCGCTTCTGAATTTCGGTTAGTCGCGGATTAAACGATACGTTAAAATGCGACACTCGTACGAAATTTTATGGTGTATTTTTATTCGTTTATTGAGGACATCTCGACCATAATACAAAGAGACGTAGTTATGCGGCTATCATAGTTGAAATAGCGACGAAATAAAAATTCAGCGGTGTAGCCAGCGTTAATGCTGCTTTTTGTTCGTTCCACGGTAGGCGGCTGCATTTTTATACAGCGCATCCTAAACCAGTTTTAATTTTGTGTAAATAGAAAAGGCAAATAAGCGAGTTTTATATGCGTTGCACTGGAACAGTATCCAGTAATACTGGCGTGAAATAATTTCCAATAAATAAATAAATGTTGCATCGTGCATTATCATCGTACAAATTAATTAATTAATGGCATCTTAGTTTATAAAACTCTTTGAAACAATTCGCTGGACAAGCTTGATGTCTTTAACATCTCCTAAATGCTAATTTGATGTTTGCAGAAAGCTTCGTGGCGTTTCTTCTTCCAGATCGAAGTACACGTAAGAAAATCACACGCATAACGAAGTTTCGTTACTTTTAACACGAGTCTTCTTGACATGTAATGCCGATTTACAGCGATGTTCTTCTTCTTCTTCTTTTTAGGGCAAAATCGAATGGCGCGGCAGAGTCCAATTTCAAAGAAACGGTGTTTCATCCGTTTCGAAGGAGATTCGCTACGTTTTACGATACAAAACAATAATTTGCAAAGTCAATCGACTTTCGTAGGCTTCGCGTGCTATTTTTAATTTCCGCGCGTATCTGCTATTTGTCGTCCGGATTGCCGTTTGAAGCGGCGTTACAGCGTAATAACAGAGCCGGTTTGTTGAACAAAGCACAGCGGCAATAAAGTGGCGAATGGAATTTTTCGCTCGCCTCGTCTTGCCGGCTGCTTACTCATTTTAATTTTCCCTGGCTTAATTTCGCCCAGCACTCTACCGGCACTTAATTTAATACAACTATCTCACGCAGACTTTTTATCCTGCGCTTCCTTCATTCTCTCAGAGACGGAACAAAGCTTGTTCTCCCGTAGAAATTTTACGTCTCAAACAGGTCAACCGTTAAGTTTCGTGGTTAAAATGTTATTACGTTAGGTGTTCAAATTTTAAAGATATTTTAGAGTTTTGAAGATATAATCAGCAAGATGTAATTATTACGATATAATTAAGCAAATAGTTTAACACTTTGAATGCCACGCGGAAATCACATGTTTCGCTGAGGGCGCCACGGGAGTATTTTTATTATTCAAAACATATAATGGCAAAGTAATAATAAATGGATAATGTAAGACAACATTCTTTCCCAATGGACCGTTTATCTTATTGGTGGTCACGTGACGCCTTGGTAACGTGGTGGTCACGTGGTGGTCACTTGGTAACAGTTGATAGCGACATATTGTAACAAGGCTTCGTTTATTTCAACAAACCATTCGCTTTCGTTATTTCGTCGTAAACAAAACATGCAGAATATATTGTTGAAATGTGTAGAAGATATTAGTAAACAGTATTTGCTCATTCTATATATAATAGTAAGGTATGTTCACATTTCTAACTTCAATTATGTGGTTATAAAGCAGCATTTACGATTATTTTTTAAGGTGTGTGTTAGAACCGTTCGCAGAGAAACGCGATCGCGAGGAAAACGCGTCAGCGAGAGGCGTAAATTCTCGCTACGATTCTGATAATCGACGCCGCGAATCAGTCGTTCCCCTGTTTCGATTAGGATAACGGAGGTAGTTCAAATGATTGTAACACTGAATTAACAGGGTTAATATAAACTTGTATATTTAACAATATTTAAAGTTGTAATGAACACGTCACAAGTGATTTAACGATGATACAGTTAGTTTGTTATTGTAATTCAACCCGACCGACTTTATGATATTTTTCGATGTATTCGTATCACTGAGCGACCTCGATTTTATTCCTCTGAACCTCTCGATGCACTCAGTTTGAATCCTCATTTGCCACTGACTGCTTTTCGATTTTGTCCTTTGTCTTCTCTAGGAGACGACCCCCACCACGCTCGGTTCTCGCAACTGTTCGCGCCTATGGTCACGTATGCCACCTTTTTTGTGTAGATAAAATAACGGACCGAAGGCGAATCGATGTTTCTAGAACTCGCTGCTTCACGGCAACTATGCGTTTATCCCTACTTTGTGTATATCTCGACGGTCATGTAAGACGATCTGTCTGCGACGTTGTAGTACCAAGGGAGACAGTTAGGAACACGGACTATAGTGAGCCTCGGGGCGTAACAGTGTGTTTATAATAATATTCGTAGATTACCCCTCAAAGATATGGATGCAAACACAGTGCACCGTTAGATACAAGATTTGTTCTCATTTTTTTTATTAATGTTCTAATAAAAATATTTAATTGTTCAATGGGGCACTTTTCATGTCAAAGTATTTTCTATTTATCGGTTATATTCAAAATGCCCTAACTGTCGATTTTTATACAATTTTTACAATTGCAAGAAGTTGAAGCGCTCCGGTCGCCAATGATCAACGTGGCAGTCAAAGTGTTAACGAATTTCGATAACGTTGTCTGTAACAGCTATAAATAATAATTGCCAGCAATTCCATGTATATTACTCGGCCAAATTTCCTATAATAGGCTGAATCACGATTATCACACCTGTTGTTATTGTGGTAAATTGAAATTGGCTAGGGGTTGTGGTCGAGTGGTTGGCTTATTTGTGTTAATGGAGAAGGATGGATGGCGCGAACAATCGAAGAAATTGAGCGGTGGTAGTGGAAAATACAAGTGTCATAAACGCAAACCTATTTCATGGATAATAATTCGTAAGCCTGCGTGTGAGTTCTCTTATGAAACATTTTTACGAAAATATTTTATAATAAACGTTTGGTCACTAGATCGGTGTACACGAGACGTCGTTTCTTTCGAGTTTGAATTTGTCAGGCCAATATCGTGGAATTTATATTTTCTTCTATCGTTAATTTTAATATCCTATTGTAATAATATTTTATAATTATAATATTTAATAATATTTTAATAATAGCCTACCTATAAAACGTTAAAATTCTTCAGAATTTAAAGCGATATTCGAGATTCCTTTGAAACGCCATACTCCGAAATCTAAAATCTAAAATACATTTAGAAATACGTTTCTTCGTGTTTTGCGCTCGGTAAGAGAGCAGAATAAAGCTGGCTGAAAGGGGAACGTTGAAAAGTATTTCCATTTATTCCCTTCCGTGGAATCCCATGGCTTAGGATATTTTCAACTACGAAAGAGACCTCTTTGTCGCGAGTAACGATGCTACACGACGCGATAAACGTTTCACCAACGACTTTTACCAGCTCCCACGCGATCGAATCACCGACAATTCCCCGGCGGATCGGACGCGCTTTCTCTTCGCTGTATTTCCGGTTCCGCTGTTCTGCACGCGAGCATGCGCGTCTTTCGAGTCCCCTGTAATTTCGTTACCGAGTCTGCAAACAATTTCAACCGCACACCGAATTTCCAGAGAGCCACGATTGCCAATCGAAGTTGCTTGGATACTGTTTTTTGTGACGAAGTTGCCACAATTTCTGGCGAATATTTCGAACGCGGCTTGAAAACTTTCTAACACCGACGGTATAATTCGAGGAATTGCAGAGCACGCGGATACGTACGAAATTCGACAAATTGTACGAAACACGGCGCAAGTGGATTAATACAATTTTAGATGACGTAAAGGGAACAGGGAAATGAACAGAGTAAATTTATAAAAGGAGAGAAGAAGCAACGGTTCGAATAACGCCGTTATTAGCGACTAAGCCGCAAATTAAATTTATCATGTACAGTAGTTACTTCGTCCAAAAATTTTATTACTGGACATTATGAACAAATTAAATGGGTAAACGAAAAACCAATTAAACGGGTAAACGAAAAACCAATTAAAACGACAGGCTAATGGGCTGGTATTGGATCTAAAAAAAAAAAAAAATGGGAAAAAATGAAATGAGAGAAAAAAACGCCGCAGTTTTAATAATTCCGTCGCCATCAATCCAAACCGCAAATTAAATCCTCCGTTTATGACTGCTTCCCGTCAAAAATATTCGAGCTAGAGGAAACGTACATGGTTGATACTGTGGAGGAAGACAATAAATAAATTACCGCTTACTTTGTGCTTAACATCATATATCTTATGTTTTTTTCTTTTTTAAATTATTCATTTCATATTTTTATTTTTTCACCACGTGGGCGACACGTCGTTATCTCACACACCGTTACTCTTCAATTATCGCCAACGTTAGATATTACTATATAATATATTACAATACACAATATAATATAATATATATTATATTGTATAGTATAATATATGTAGTATACAATACCGTATAGTATACATAGTATATATAATAGTATGTATAGTATATATACTATACAATATCATATTTATTGCAATGTCATCTATTAGCTATCGTCAACGTTAGAGATATTACTATATAATATACTGTACAATATAATATATGTTATATACATATAATATAACAATATACAATATAATACAATATATATTATATCGCGTAGTATGCATAATATATATAGTAGTACGTATAGCATATGTACTATACAATATGATATTTATTGCAATGTCATCTATTAGCTATCGTCAACTTAGAGATATTACTATATAATATACTGCACAATATAATATATATTATATACATATAATATAACAATATACAATATAATACAATATATATTATATCGCGTAGTATGCATAATATATATAGTAGTACGTATAGCATATGTACTATACAATATGATATTTATTGCAATGTCATCTATCAACTGTCGTCAACGTTAGAGATATTACTTTATAATATATTACACAATACAATATAATATATATTATATTATATTGCATAGTATAATATATGTAATATACAATATATATTATATCGTATAGTACACATACTATATATAATAGTATGTATACTATACAATATAGTATGTATTGCAATATCATCTATCAGCTATCGTCAACGTTAGAGGTATTACTATATAATATATTATACAATATAGTATGTACTATATACATATAATTTAATAACATACAATATAATATAATATACAATATATATTATATCGTATAGTATACATGGTATATGTAGTAGTAGATATAGTATATATACCATACAAAATAATATACACTGCAAAGTATAGTATATATACTATACAATGTAATATATACCGTGCAGTATAGTATATATACCATAGAATATAATATATACTGCACAATATAGTATATATTATACTATACAATATAATATCTATTGTATAGTATATTATATAAAATAGAAGAATTTTATATATAATATCTCTTGATAGATATACAACTGCTTAATTGTACTTTATTCATGGCTGTGAGAACAATTGCACAATAGTAACATTAAAGGTACTTGCAAAAAGATTTAACATGTGGTAATTTGAATGGCGTTAGACAGAACGAATGGCGGGAATTTCAAGACGAAATCTGAGACGTCGAATATTCGAGAAGTTGTAAAAAAGTACAAGTAAAACATATATCCAGCGAAATGACGACACCAGACTGCTTGTCCAGACGTTTCAGTGGAGCAACTTTGTTGAAAAATGCAAGGAAATTTATGAACGCGATAGATCAATGAAAACAGTAAAACGGAGAGAAATGACCACAAAATTTTCCTTCGCAAATATGAATTAAAAGATCAGAAGGTAAATTTACATGGCTCTCAAAAAATAAAACACGTTAGAAGCAAAAGTACACCAGTTGTAACAACACAACATTGTCACGAGTGTCATCCACTCAATTAATGTCGCGAATTAAATTTTCCAATTGTCACAAAAATCGTAAAGAGAAGATCAGTTGAAAAATCACAGAACAGATACACAATACTTCCCAATGAATAATTCGAAAAAAAGAAAGAAAAAAAAGAGACAGCCGTGAAAGTATAATAATGACAAACTACATGAAACTGGAAACTAAATTTCACCGAACACGGCGGTTTCCCATCAAATTATCGGAAAATAAACAAACGGGCCTGGCATAAATTACGCGAAACGCTTTTCCATGAATTTAATGGCTGCGTGTCGTATTAACGAGAGGAACGTTAGTTTGCTTCTGTCGTTCACCTTGCCAAGTTGTTATTTCCACGACGTATTAACGTGCCGCAATGTGAAGGCTGCCGCAATAAACCGCGATCTCGTTTTTCGTGTGCTTCGTTTTTCCCCTTTCACGAATTTTTCTCTCTGTCTTTTTTTTCTCGGCGTCATGATCCGGCTTGAAACGAAAACCGGAAAAATCATTGCAACCACGATGAACAGGAACGCGGTGAATAAAGAGACAGACAGATTGGTAGAATCGTTATTTGCTTGGTCGACGAGGATCTGCAGTGTCAACGACATTGTTAGATTAAGTTTTATCGTTCAGTTGAAATGTTATCTTTGATAATATTCGTCTCGTACGAAAGTTATATTCAATCGATCAATTTAGATTGTAATATGATACAATAGAATACGCAACGTAATACACCGACGGAAACATCTTTTCTCTATGAAAAGAGACGCGTTTGACAGAATTTGTAGAATTTGTGAATGAAGAAAGATTGAAGAACATTTGAGGAAATTTGAAGAAATTTTGTAGAATAATTGTTGAGAATTGTGGATCCTTTGAAGCCGAAATAATGTTATAGGAACACTAAATTTATACTGAGGATTAATATTAAAATAGTAATATATTTATTTCATGGACGATTTCTTATATATTCATCGATACACACTTGCACGCGTCTCAGCCCTTTCTTCTATACCCGACTGTTAACCGACTGTACAGTTTACATTCCTTTGTTTTCGAAACGCTGCGCACACACATACTTCCATACACTGATATTCACATACAAGTATCTCTACTACGCATTTAACCCAGTCCAGCACAGAAAATTATACATATCTCAACAATAATATCAAGCAGATGTGAAGAAACTTTAGAAAGAAAGATGTTGCGTCTATCCTGAACTGTATTAAAAATATTATAATTATGAAAACTAAATAGTTGAAATATAATGTAAATTTTGTAGAATATTTCTAATATCAAGCAGATAACGTGAGGAGACTTTAGAAAAAAAGATGTACTGTATTAAAAATATTATAATTATGAAAACTAAATAGTTGAAATATAATGTAAATTTTGTAGAATATTTCTAATATCAAGCAGATAACGTGAGGAAACTTTAGATAGAAAGATAAACTGTATTAAAAATATTATAATTATGAAAACTAAATAGTTGAAATATAATGTAAATTTTGTAGAATATTTCTAATATCAAGCAGATAACGTGAGGAAACTTTAGATAGAAAGATGAACTGTATAAAAATATTATAATTATGAAAATTAAATAGTTGAAATATAATGTAAATTTTGTAGAATATTTCTAATATCAAGCAGATAACGTGAGGAAACCTTAGATAGAAAGATGAACTGTATAAAAATATTATAATTATGAAAATTAAATAGTTGAAATATAATGTAAACTTTGTAGAATATTTCTAATGTCAAGCAGATAATGTGAGGAGACTTTAGAAAGAAAGATGAACTGTATTAAAAATATTATAATTATGAGAACTAAATAGTTGAAATATAATGTAAACTTTGTAGAATATTTCTAATATCAAGCAGATAATGTGAGAAAACTTTAGAAAGAAAGATGAACTGTATTAAAAATATTATAATTATGAGAACTAAATAATTGAAATATAATGTAAGCAAATGATTCGGTTCAAAGATAGCAATTACAGCCTCTACTTTATTCATTAATTCGTTAAACTAATTTGTACGATTCGTTAAAATTGAAACAGCGTTACTGCAAATCGATTAAAGCGTTCTAATGTGCTGGAACGTTGGTGCAAGTGGAAATGTTTGGCAAAACAGCGACAGTAAAAGCGGCAACGTTAAATCTAACAAGGTTGTAATTCTCGTCCCATAAATTTCGCCGCGTCTTCGCTCTGAATTTCGAATGGCTCGGTTATTTCCATGGCTAACTGCGTTTCGTTCCTGTCCGCGTTATCTAACGTCGTCTATAAACCGTTAAACCTTCCTGTTGTTCCCCTTTTTTTTAGTTTTCGTTAATCGTCGAGCCTGTTAGTCGTCGGTGAAATATCAGATTACTTTTTAACGGAGAATTATTTTTCCTCGTGGACGTTCTTGAGAATGTTAGGTGCAAAGGTTGCTCGTCTAACTCCGTGTTACAGAATATTATTAAAATTTTAGAAAAACAATAAATGTCCAGATAATGGAATTTTCTAGTAATAGAACGATACATAAATCTTCCGATATTTACTGAAATATACTTCAATGTGTCATAAATAAATTACGTTGAAATTAAAAAATATTGTTCGTCGTAACAGGTCCCAGAGATTCTATTTTTTCAATCGCGAATTTGCATGAACATTATCCGCAGCCTGCTTACGACGTTTCCACAGTGAAATAATTCTTTGCTCAAGTTGCATCTGCTCGTCTAATTTAATTATTAAAATTAATTATTCTGCTCTGTAAAAATACAAATTTTAGATGAACGTGCACTGTTTACCGACCGATGTTAAAGTCAAAATACACGTGGAAACTGTGGAAAATCGCTAACAGCGACGGCTTAATTATGCATGGAAAAGAGCAATTCCACGCGATATTCTACGCCATAGGAGACAAGATCACATTCTTGCCACTCGAGTGCGCCCTCCAGCTCCATCTGATGGCGTTCCTCGCTTATTAGACCCACAGGGTGTAAAGAATCCTATCGTTCCTCCAATTTCGCTGAGTTCGCCTTCGTTTTCCCAGTGATGAACACACCTAAGTGAGAAACTTTTTCGGCAGAAAGAACTTAATCAACCGGCGAGATAAACTTTTTCTTATTTAACTAGTTTTTATTTAACGAGCTCGTCATACTCAGCTCGTCTGGTTGGCAATCTATGGACCAGATGGGAAATGATTTTCCATTTATATCTTCCATGTACACTTCCTCTCATAAGTTTATTTTATTATAGCCGCTATTAAGCCATTTCTCAGGTTTCGTACATTAGATTGCTACATGTGAACTATCGTCTTTTCTTTTTTTATGTTTGCTTTTTAAGTTGCTTTTTAAATACGAGGAAATTTACTACGAATCGGTACATTCGATGTTCAGAAGATTTTTGACAGTAACGTGAAACTTGGTTACCGCCACGTTCACGTACAGTCGGAATATTCGTGCGGTCTCCTTACGCGAACTTCAACCTGGAAGAAGCGCGACGAAGCTTTCTGGAAACGTAAAATTAGCATTTGGGGAAGATTAAAGACCTAATCCACTCGAGCAGTTTCTTCACGCGTAAATTGTCTTCAAGAGATTTATAAACGTAGGGATCGTAACAGCTCCGTTTTAAGACTCTCGAATTTTAAAATCCAGTCTTTAGAATAACGAAACAAAGTAGTCCTTGAAACAGTTTGAAAAATTGAATGATTTGGAGAATTTAATTTTAACGACATTTAATATGCACCAACGTAAGAAACGTAGAACGCAACAATTAGCCCAAATGATCAAAAGCAAATAGTTAATCGATTAGAGTCTTGTGTTTATATAAAGTTATAATGCAACATATCTGTACATAGAAAAAGTGCAACACATTTACAGGAATTTCAATAACGCAATAAATTACAGTAATTATATATTGTTCCCGAAAATTGTTTAATTACCAAAAGTGTAAAATGAATTTGATAAGAAAATTGCAAGAAATCACTAAAAATCTGAGTCTGTATCGTAAAATTGTTCATAGCGTGCATGGAACCGAATAACGACAAATGAAGTGATAAAATAAATGCCAAAATTAATCGAAATAGATAGAAAAGAAATTAATTTTACTATCGAAACAAAAGTTGACGATTATTGTTATAATAACTCGGACGAAATGATAATTCTTAAGATTCTCAGAATAATTTTTTAACGATTGTTTAGATTTAAACTAGACTTAAATTTTTTGATACTTAGTCCCAATACTTATGGAAGATGATGTATTGGGTTGGCAACTAAGTGATTGCGAATTTTGTCATTAGGTTAGGTTAGGTTAGGTTAGGTTAGGTTAGGTTAGGTTAGGTTAGATGAGGCTATGTTATGTTAGGTTAGGTTAGGTTAGAAGCAAAATCTAAAGAGTCACTTGATTATCGGAAAGTTGGAAAATTTCGCGTTTCGATAGCCTTTTGCTTTTCATGGAAATGTATTTCGCGAAATATGTACTCGAACGTTAGCGCTTTTACGTACTCTGTTTTACTAGAAATAATGCAAAGCTTTCGGCTTGCTGAATTAATTCACTTAAAATGAAAACTTGCGTAAAAGGGTATAGGGTTGGCTGGGCACTTAAAACTTTCAAATAAATTGCGGAAGTTTCACCGTTTTATTTTAATTCCAATTTTAAAGTGCATTTCAAACGCGCCAGCCTATTTCAAATTCTCTTGCACACACTTCGAATAATACGATCGATATTTTTGTACATTCCATTACGTCTCGATTAGCCCTTTTTAAACTTATTTTGGCTTTCTAGTTACTAAAAAATAATAAAATATCATCGTCCATCGATCAAGAAATTCCCTCGTCCAACAGATACTATCGATTTCTATGCAACAAGAAATTAATTGTTCTACGTATACCAATGTAAATGGATATTTTACAGTAATTCTATAATTCTATAATGGTAGGAAATTTCTGAAAATAAATTCTTCAATTATTCAATATACGTAGAACAGTTTCAGAAGAAGATAGACTAGAAAGATGGGCTCGGCCCATCAAATTCCATCGGCTTCCTTGAAACAACACACAATGGCTGAAGCTCGGAGATATCGAGTGGCAACGACCTAATGGCTTAATGCCGCCACGATTATTAGTTAAGGGTTAATTATGACAAACGCGTGCTCGCTCTCTTAAGTTCGATTTGAAGGCTAATTAGCGCAGAGTGCTCTTGCAATCGAATTTGTGGCGGGCCTGGAAAATTGTTTCAAAGGTCTGAAGCTGCGTTTCAACCTGCGATGACACACTTTCCCAAGTCAAAATCCAATCGAACCTTGGCCCAACTCTGTATGGCGTTGAATACTTTGAAAGGGAAATAAGAAAAAGGATAACGAGGCCCATTTGCGAATCCAGGCGTTTCTCAAATCCTCCATTTCCATTCCCATGGCTCGTAATCGGATTTACGCTTTTCTTTTTTTTTTTTTTTTTTTTTTGTACCATAGTATCAAATAAAGCAGACAGTTGTTTCAACATCGATTACAAATTAATACAACGAACAGTATAAATGAATTAGCGATAATAGTGAGCCCTAAACTCTACTTTCGTGTGTTCGTGCTTTCGTTTCGAACTATTAGTAACCTCGATAATGTTCGTATTTATGTTCGTCTCAACGAATGTAAAACAATCTTCAAACGAAATATCAGTTTTTCTTCTTTAAGAGTTTTATTAATTATATTTGGCTGATGGTAAATTTAATTTAACAAGAAGAAGAGCCGCAGTTTGCCACTGCCTGCAATGTACATAACTATATATTCCAATCTCTAATTAATATGGATTAATATGTATTTGGTGGGAATTCATTTCGCAAAGTCAACAACCCACGATGGCCCGTCGTAACAAAAGCTTGCACAGGAATTCGAAACAATGTCGTATACTATCTTCATTCTAAATACATAAATTCTTTTTTCTTACTGCAGACGTAAGACTGGGTAAATCGACTTATTCCATTCTTCTTTTCAATTTATGAAACGTAAGACTCTTTCCTTGGTATTTGCCCCTTAAATAGGAGCTTTTAGTTTTTACCAAAGGCAATTCAATCTCCTTCCTTTTCTTCGTTCTTCGTAGGCGAAAAAATGAAATTCTTTTAATCTTGCGAAGGAAGCGTAACACGTTTTAGTTAGAACAATGTTTGATCGATCGTTTAAGGAAATTTTGTATGGTCGATACGAGAGAATTTTCCAATATTCAGTAGGTTTAATATCGAAAACCGTGTCAAGCATTCGACAGTCGAAGAAAGAATCGTGATCAAGATGAAAGAGACAGCGTTTCATTTTACGTAGAAATATATACCGTTGGACTTTGCTTCTCTGCTATCTAAATGAGGAACAGTATCACAGCCAGATAACCAGAATGACAAGAGAAATTTGCTTTTACATACAGAAAGCTAGGTAGCAAGAAAGCTGACTAAAACTATTATTTTTACTGTGAAAAGGAAAAGTAGGAAAAAGGAAAAATTAGAAATTAATAATTACATTATATAACAACGAGTAATTACATTCGTTGCGATGTTTTCTACTTGTAAAAATTACAAAATTCCAATTATAACAACGTTACGAATTCTTCGATATTTCATATCGTGAAATTGTCGAAGATTCCTTTCAAATTTTTCTTCTAAGGTTTACGTTCTTCCAAAACAAAGCAATATTTTTGTTTTAAATTATAAAACTCGACCAATGACTTTGACTAAGTCGCTAATTCTATAAATCATAACGATCAACGTTATTGCAAAGAATTAACTTAAAAAAAGAAATCTCTTACAACATGGAACACCAATCAACCATGATTTATATTCACGGAAAAGGGAAAAATTCGATTACGTTTCTCGTGGCAGAGTGAAAAACGCTGATCGTCTGTCATCCTTCTTTTCAGTGGAAATTCTTTCATAGAAAATTCTATTAAAGTAGAAACGCCGTTGCTGCAGTCGGCGTTCGAAACAGCAGCGAAGCTTGATTTTCCAAAATCCGGTTACAGTTTCTAAGAGGCTGTAATCAACCGGGTATTTTATTATCACAGTCGAAGAGAAAGGATTTACGATTAATACGAAACACCTAACGAACCGACATTTTTCAACGTTCTCTCGACCATACAAAATCTCGTATTACGCTCAGCTTTACAAACAACAGTAATTTGTGGCCTTAGGCATCTTACACAGTCTGTGAATCAAACAAAAAGAAAAAAGACTCAGATACGTATTGTCGAGAGATATAAGTAAAATGGAAAGAATTTGCATATCAAACATTTTTGTAAAATAATTCGATTGTACCATTTATGACCATTGTTCGTAAAAGTCGTATAAAACTGACTACCCTTGAAAGTGGCGTCGTTCTAGCAGATCTACGATATAAGCCACGATATATCAGAGACATGTGTTAAATTTCCACATCCTCGTATTTCAATATTCCATACTGTACATTTAAATAGCCCAACATCTATCATCCCGTCACTCTACGTTTCTCAAAATATGGTAAACGGTTCTCCTGGAATGATCATCGAAACACGTTGAGAAATACCAAGAGCATCCAAATTGAGCCTCAAACGAAATACGCAAAATTAACGATAAATGAAATTAGCCGTCAACAACTCCCTTAGATGTTGGCGCGTGCGTGGAGTCGCATAAAACGCCACCCAAATCAAAGGGTAAACAAAAGAAACTGGCGATGAATGTTGAATCAGCCCAAAACGACTGATAACATTGATCGTCTTGAAAATTGTACGGATTTTCGGCGAAAATACTGGGAACCGCGATGGATGATCGAGTCCCATTTCGCCATAGAAGGTTCAGTTTTTGTCAAATGTATCGTTTCAGGGCGATTCTACCTGGTCATCGGCGCTGTTGAAAAAGTATATTCTATGAATCATGGTAAAAAACGTAGGAAAACGCGAGTGAACGTGTGAACCATGAACGCGTGCACGGAATCCCATAGAAACACGCGGCGCCTAAAAGCGAGCACCAGCTGCAAAATGGGTGGATGGGCGTTTGATCGTCCCAATTAACAAGGCGCTACGCAACCTGAACGAAAAAGAAAAAAAACGCTAATAAAGCATTAACCCAGATAACCACGCAATCTGGCGTCTTGCTGGAAAGAGAAGAAGCGACGAAACTCGTTCTCTTAGGGATCCTCACCCGGTCCAGTCTAAGAACCAGTCGCTTGCTGCGGGACTTAAATCCAACCGCGAGCCTGATCACCGGTCCTCTCATCCCCCTAGTGTCACGTCTTCTCCGGGGGTGTGTCTCCGTGAAAATTCACCATATTTACTACGACAAGTATCACCACCCCCTACCAACCACCACCACTTTCACAACCACTACCACTTTTCTTGCCACCACTACCGGTCTTCACCACCGCCACCACGTTTCTCACTGGTCAATGAAACTTTTGTCTCCGTGTGTCATCTGTACAACGTGTACATATGTGTGTGTGTATATATATATATATATATATATTTATACGAGCCGTCCGCAGGTCAAAGTGGTTAACTCCTCTTTCTCAAACTTTTTACATTTTAATGGCAAATCACTGGTGCGTGAACGATGCTCATCTCATATAATTCCATTTGCTTCCTCGCGGAGTTAACCGATTTCGTAGCTAAACGGCTCATATATATATATATTTACATGTATAATTGATTATACGATAACGCGAGAGATACGAACGTGTGGGAGGGTGAGTATGTAAATGCGAGGGTGTGTAAGAGGGTAAGGAGAAAGAAAATAGACACGAACGAGGATACAGAGAGAGCGAGAGGTCGCGATTCTGGCCTCCTGCGGTACTCTCGGCTCGGGATGCGAGAGAGCACTGAGTTCCGAGTGGATGGAGCCCCTGATACTGAGGGTGCACAGGCCGAGAGAGAGAGAGAGAGAGAGAGAGAGAGGGATGTTGGGACGACGGAAGCGTCCGCTCGGTGGAATCGACGCGCGCGCGTATTTCGAGCGTGTTCTCGGTGTTGTTTCGCGAGCGCGTTTTAGGGGTGGGAAAGTGGGGTTGGCAGAGAGATACCGATGGTTCGTCGAGTGGCACTCGGGGCCTCGAACCCGACGTCGTCCTGCGCCAGAAATTCTGACGCCTTCGGTTATAGCCGATCCGCTTTTGTTAAGGATACCACGGCGTGAATACGTACGAGGGTGAAGGTGAGCGACGAGAGCGATTTTCGGGCTGCGTGCTTTCGCCGTTGCTCGTCGACTTGGTTTGCAGTGGCTCGTGGAAATATTTGAACAGTTAGCAGAGAAAATTTCTATGTACGTACGTAGTACGCGCGTTATATAAGACGTTCTACAATTTTATATAGAAACGCTTCATACACAGACATTGTTTCACGTGGCAAGAACATTTCTGTACGTCGATTTGTAGCTTCTTTAGGCGTTGAGTAAATTTCCGATGCGTAGAACGGACAAAGTTGCAGGCCAGGACGTAATACATGTGCAAGAGTTGGAGCAATTATCAGAGAAAATTTGCATGTGCTTTGTATAATTCAGTTGGATGGGAGAATTTCTGTACGTGGATTTTGAAGAAGGCCAAGCGGAAGCTATCAGACCGATCGACTTGATCTATCGCGCGCAGTTCCACATGCCAGCGGCGTTACTTCCGCCGCTGACACGAGGGGATCACACTTTTTGCTCGGATCTCTGATTGTCCCGAAAGAGGTGGAAACGGCACCAAGTGAATTAGAATGGGGGCTCGCGGCTCGAAATATTCGTCTTGACTCGGTCGACGTGAAAAATTAACGGCACGTAGGATACCAGCGCACGAGAGATATTTTTCAGCGGATCAGGCATCTGGAACGTCTTATTATTAGACTGTAGGCTCTGGGGTTAACGTTCACGACGACGCCGATTCATCGAGCAAAAATGAAGAATTAATCAAGTTCTCGGGCCAAGTCGCGATCTCGGTCCTCCTGTTTCGCTGTAATTCCACTAACATTATTAGCGAACTTTCGCAACTCAGGACGCTGCACGCTGCGTCTAATACCAGGCTTTTCAGGCTTCCAGACCGCATCCAATAGAAAGAGATTTTCTCACGTTTCGCCAACAGTTAGCTTCATCGGCAGTCGAAGAACGCACCGACATCGGCCTTTCTATATGCAACTAACTAATTCCTCTAATTAAAAGATCTATACACTATGGAGCTGTTCCATATTGAAAATTTTGTTCGCATGTTTTTCTAAATTGAGATGTCTGGTATATCCTTTCATCGACTAAATGCACATGACATTGGTATCGATTTCGCTTGAAACAGTAAAACACGGCGAGAAGAAAAACGAAGCGGATCTCGCTTAGTTTCGGGGATATTTGAGTGCATTGATTAAAATTGCACGCCTCCCATATACCGGGTGGCCCACTTTACTCGTACACCTTAAATATCCGTTTAACATTGGAAGAACAGGGCTATTTCACACATCCTACCGATTCTGAGTATTCGCGAATAAGTTAATATAATTGCACACTTCCCATATACCGGGTGGTCCACTTCACTCGTACACCTTAAATATCCGTTTAACGTTGGAAGAACAGAGCTATTTCGCGCATCCTACCGATTCCGAGTATTCGCGAATAAGTTAAAATAATTGCACACTTCCCATATACCGGGTGGCCCACTTCACTCGTACACCTTAAATATCCGTTTAACGTTGCAAGAAAAGGGCTATTTCGCGCATCTTACCGATTCCGAGTATTCGCGAACAAGTTAAAATAAAACCGCGTAATGTAGGTTAGGTTTGCCACGTGTTGACGATTAACAAACCCTTCCTCCGCCATGGTACCAGATATCTAAAGATCTCCTGTTGGAATAACAATAAATTAATAATAATGAAACGAATGTTCGTGATTCTACGGTAACACAATTATCGTGACTGTGGTCACAGTACGTCGTTCGACACTCTAAATTCTAATTCTCGAACGGTAAATCGCGTGTCAGGAGTAGTTTACGAGGAAGAAATGGTCCAGCTAACAGGTTAAAGGACGATTTTTCCGGATGCAATATACGAGGCTACTCGTTGGTTTATGTTATAGCAAACCAATAGTAGAATCTGGCCACAGTATCTACATTATCTAGAACAGGCAGGCCAGCAGCTGAAACTGTGTATACAAGCAAGAGCCTTAGAATGCAGTTTCTCGTGAACATTGTATCCTGCTTGACTGTACGCGAACTTGCGTAGAAACGACGTCACAACATCTATTCTATGTCCTGGATAACATGGATATTATCTGCTTGTTTTCTGTGTATGTAGTTTCGATTTATGGATATAGCCTATGACAAAATTAGGGCAGCTTTGGAGTAACAATTATTCGCCATTACGTTAACTTTAGTTACGAAATTATGAGAGATTTGCAATAATTCATGGTTAAACTTGTTTAATATTTTTCTGTATCCATTGAACGTTACAATTTTCGATTTTCGTTAAGTTTGTAGAAAACTGAAAGATCACACGACCTAGGAATAACTTCATTTTTTTAACTATGATATTAAAATATAATAGTCGTTAAATTAGTTGATGGAATCATTTTGGCGCGAAAATTAACGCATTTAATGGTAGTGCGCTGATGTTCTCATAATCCTACGCCATAAGCATAAGCCGCGTGCTAAATCCTATCATAACAGGTTAAGCCTCGAATAATACGAAACTCGACTAATACCATACACTGTAAATGATATTTGCCAATTTTACATTAAATATACATAGAGTGTAGTTAAAATAATTACATCACAATTGTTGCCTTCTGCGCGCAATAATAACAATTTATTCGATGGACAAAATTTACCTAATAGCCGTAAATTAATAATTGAGGAAAGAGACTTTATAGCGAGTGTTACGGAAGAAATGGTAAAACGGGGGGAATATCGTAGCATTTGCTCAAACAATTTATCGTTGACCTACTTGATACTAATAACTAAAGGAAAACGATATTAATGGTTGGGAATTCGTGCATAGATTATTAGCAAAAGATATTAGGCGAATAAAGAAACCGATGGAACTATGGCACGTATTTATATGGTAAAACGGTAATTTCGCGCGGACCATCTATTTCAAATGTCAGTCGTAGATTTCGCGTATCTGTGCGTGTCATTCGCCATGGAGCTATGCTCGTACATCGGAACACAAAACTTGGCACTGCTCTTACGTTAGGAATTTAATTAATTTTATATACAATAAATAAATATCAATTAAGAAAATTAATTTACAAATGAAGTTTAACCGCTATTGCTGGCAATAAATTTATCTTTATTAAAATTATTTCCTAAATTTAACTTTCATTAATTTAGTGAATCTTATTATTAAATTATTATTAATATTTAATATTAAATCATTTTATATAAATATATAAATTGAACTAATTAATAAATCATCATAAAATTTATTTTATATTATTAATACTTTTAAAATCAAAATTTAACATTCAATAGATCCTCGCAACAAAAACAAATTATTGCCACGTACGTCGTGTTAAATATAAATCGTCTGTGGTCATAAACGAAGAATGAGAGACACTTGGTGCGATTCAATCAAAACGTCGATACATTTATCGTATCTTCAACAATTTGCAAAGATACTTACCACGCGCGAAGAGCTTCAGAATGACAACATTTTTAAATCAAACGATAGCTTCTGAAACTTGTAGCTAGCTACTGGAAGTTGGCTTGTATTATTTTAACGACGATGAGGAGAATTCATTTCTTCAATTTTCACAATGTAATCTGCCTGACAGTCGACGAGCCATTCACTATCAAGTGATAGATTTATTATTAAAAAATTATTCCAATTGTTTCTCATTTCTGTTAAAATGCTGTAAATTTCAAGAACAATTTACGTGGAGAAGCAGGAACCTTAGGCTCGGTACCATTCGCAGATTTTCAATAGAACGTTCCTTCCGTACTTTTAACCCGCAACGCTGGCGGCTACCTTTGGTTTTTGGCCAATCGATAGGAAAATATATTGATACCACTCTTATCGCAATGTGCAGTTGTCTAGAAACTTTGGTCTAGTTCGGAGTATTTTGAAGCATTTCCGGTTAAGGGACGAAATTTAAGGCTGGACGAGGAGCTACAAAAAGTAAGATTGTTAGTTAAATTATTATTGAAATGTATTATACCAACATCGAACCCGAACGGAGTCTCAGCGTTCTAAGCAAATTGCACTAATTGTCAGCGCAGCCTGCGCGAAATAGCGCAATCGTTTCACATGGTCTTCAGTGTTCGCTGTCATAATTTGCCTGATGGCTTTATGTCGGTTTCTATATGTCGGTTCACTATACGTTGCACAGCCTTTTGGGATGTGTTCGATCGATTCTGACTTTTTCCTGTCGCATACTTGGCATAGTTCTTCTTCATTTATACAGGGTGGTTGGTAACTGGTGGTACAAGCGGAAAGGGGGTGATTCTACGCGAAAAAAGAAGTCGAAAATATAGAATAAAAATTTTTCGTTTGAAGCTTTGTTTTCGAAAAAATCGACTTTGAATTCTCGCTCGGTACGCGTGCACTTTATCACGTCTCGTTATAACGGATCTCACTGTAG
Organism: Bombus flavifrons; assembly: GCF_040668555.2. Taxonomy (NCBI): domain Eukaryota; kingdom Metazoa; phylum Arthropoda; class Insecta; order Hymenoptera; family Apidae; genus Bombus; species Bombus flavifrons. Next base: position 3,530,594 of record NC_138457.1, on the reverse strand, counting down.
ATCGTTGTCTCGATGGAAAAATTAAAAAAAAAAATTAAAAAAGAAAATTTTTATTCTATATTTTCGACTTCTTTTTTCGCGTAGAATCACCCCCTTTCCGCTTGTACCACCAGTTACCAACCACCCTGTATATCGTGATACTTTGCTGATTCTACTGCTTTTCCATTCTTCCCTTCCTGCCAGTCTTATTTATCTTTGGGTTTATGCTCGAATATAATGTACAGGGCGGACGATATGTAATTGACTGATTTCAAAGTTCCGCTACTCTACGTTACGTTATTTTTTGTTCCGCTTTTATGCAACCATTGCGTCGAACATTACGTCAAAGCAATCCGTCGATGACGGTGATCGACATGACGTTGGCCATCTTGATCGCCTGATTGAACTGCGCTTCTTTTTACGGGGTTTCCTTAAACGCGAAGCGTATGTCGATAAAGGGAACACTATGGAGCAGTTGAAGAAAGTTGCTATTGGAGAAACAATAGCCAACATGACTTGTGAAACGCAGCGACAAATGTGATTGAAAGGGCTGCACTTTGTGCAACGTCTGAAGGCGAACATCTATCTGATGTTATGTTGCATACGTAATTTCCCAATATTAATTAGTGACTTGTATTTAAAACACTGTGTTTCGTTTTGTTTAAAAGTTATAATTAGCTGGTGACAATTAGAATCAGTCAGTTTTATATCGTCCACCTTGTATATTCAATTTATCGATACAAATACGATAATAAACAGCGTAATTTCAACGTAAATAAGATAAATAATGTTATTTGAAAATAAACGTAAATCTCGATAGAGATACAGAATAATGCGGAATTTCAGAGATAATTTCAGGGTGAACAAAGTGAATGGAATAAAATAATGGACCGATACAAATTAGCTGTTGTAATGGATGAAGAAGATGGAATGAAGCGAAAAGAGCGTAGAAGGAAAAGAGTAATATACGAGCACGATTTCCCTTCGCTGTTTATTATCTCGTTCATTTACACGCGAATACATCGCGTGCAATGAGCCAATAATTTTTGGTACACCGCGTACATTCATTCAGCAGATCGAAATAAAAATACGAAATACTGTACGTGCTCGGCTTTGCTTTATTATCATACGTATCTTGTACATCGTATCACGTTTCGCCATTATCTGGCCCATTATATGAATTTTTTAACCAACCGAAGATAAATTATTTTCAATTTGATCGACAACTGTTTCGCGTGTCCCTTTTTATCGTTACATGCGTTGTGATTTCTATATTCCTTTTAAAATAATTATCAGACGTACAAATGAGCAATTCAAATAAACCTAATTAATTTTCTCACCCTCGTTCGCTCATGTATCGTTCGCACGTTTTGCTGTTGGAAATGACATTTTGTTTGACGAAAATCAGTGCAACGTAATCCCAATAAAATAATCAATTCGTAAGCGTCAATAATGGCAACGAACAAAGCGCATAACCGTGTGGCGGCACTCAACAGCAAATACCACCACTCGACACTAACTAGCGTCGAACGACGGCAGCGAAGTGGTTAGCGCCTTAGGTTACGAACGTTCAGGACCCGGGTTCTCAAATCCCGGCGACCGGAGTCCGATTTTTCTTCCACGCATCTAAATTAGAAGAAAAATAGCAGTACCCCATCAGCGACATCTACAAGTATCACGGACAACACTTACGCCTCAACCGTATTCTTTACGAATTCCAACGAGGAAAAGACGCTGAAAAGAACGTGCGAATGGATTTGTCGTATTCTCAGTGAAGGTATCGTTATCGTACGATGTGTGTGCATTTCCCTTTTTATACGGTTTAACGCTAGAATTACCGATAGTTAACACGAAGCTATTTCTACCAAAACCAGTGAAAATGACTGGTCTTTAAAAAATACTTAATAATAGAATATTTTTATATTTATTGATTTATTACTTTCTTACAAAAGCAATTCCATGTTATGTAGTATATGGTATTATTAATCCATCTAGGACCATGATAGGACGAGGGTTGGCACGTTTATAAAATTGTAGAAACAGTCATTTTGACTAGTGTGGTACTAGTGTGGTACTAGTGTGGTAGTGTGGTGGTGTGGTAGTGTAGTATTAACACTTTGACTGTTACGCCGAAATCACATGTTTCGCTGAGGGCGCCACGGGAGTATTTTTATTATTCAAAGCATATAATGGCAAAATAATAATAAATTCGTGCTATAAGACAACATTCTTCCCCAGTGGACCGTTTATCTTCTTGATGGTCACGGGTGACCACCGTGGCGCCTTGGTGACAGTTGATAACGACATATTATAACTTCCTTTGTTTCAACAAACCATTCGCTTTCGTTATTTCGTCGTGAGCAAAACGTGCAGAATATATTGTTGAAACGTGTAGAAGATATTAGTAAACAGTATTTGCTCATTCTATATATAATAGTAAGGTATGTTCACATTTCTAACCTCAGTTATATGGTTATAAAACAGCGTTTACGATTATTTTTTGTTGTTATTTCTGTATTTAGAGGTAGGATCACAATAGCTATTATTTTATTCTTTGGATAAATCTATCACACCGTTCTGAGCCGAAAAACCTTTATTGCACTTTCTTACATGGACTAGGGATAAAAATAGAAGAAGATCTTAAACCTATCGATTAAATCTATCGATTGTATCTAGAACTATCTTCTAGTTACTATTTATTGTAACTAGCGCATCTGCATATGATTGGCGGGCACGAATTCACGTTGTCATTTTCAACATTTTTTAAGGTGTGTTTATAATAAGATGCAAGCTTTGTTCTCATTTTTTTTTATTGATGTTCTAACAAAAATGTGTAATTGTTCGAAGGGGTACATTTTATTTCAAAATATCTTCTATCTATCGTTTATATTCAAAATGCCTTAACTTCAATTTTCATTCAATTTTTACAATTGTAAGAAATTGAAGCGCTCCGGTCACCAACGACCAACGTGGCAATTTAAGTGTTAAAGGTTTCGGTTTGATCGACGAGCAACGCTCTGGAGGCCCAGAACCAGCTGAGAATTCGGCACAAACGTGAGAACAGCTCGAGGAGCAGTCCGGGCTAATGCAAGAAATCATTATGCAATCGTTTCAAATCATCTGCATAAGACGAGAAAGATGCAAAAAGGAGGAAATGTGGCGTGAAATTGCTTCTCATACTAATCAGATATCAGAACGAGTCTTAGATGGGAAGCTACGCAGTATCACCCGGTGTATCCATTTCACGGCGCTTCCTCAGCTGGACGACTTTATCGAGTGAAAAGATCATGGCATTCTTTCGAAGCGAAATTCATCAGCAATCTGAATGATGACTTAACCGTTTGAGTCGTAGGGATCATTAAAAAAACATGGTCGAAAATTATTATTATTATTATAAAATATTATTATATTTTGCGTACTATTAGTTTATAAATATTTCAACTTTTATTCAATAAAAATTATTGAGAACATAACAATGAAATACAAAATACCGTCAGTTGTCCATAGCGTTCAAATGTACTGGCACTTATCGACACAAAATCTAAAGAGATTTTTAAACAAGGGCGATTATTCTGAATGAAAAGTCTGTTTGACTTTCTCTCTGAATAAATCTTGATCTTGCCTAAAAAATATGGATTATTTATTTGTGTATATATAAATGTAATAACGTAAATTCTTAGGGTAAATCAGACGATCGATTCTGGAAAATCGAGTGTGTTTTGGGAATAATGAAATTAAATACAATAACAGTTAATAACAAATCTACTAAAAATTTTATCTAGGAAATCGAGGGTCGATTGTCCAAGTCTTAAATTACTGCTCTTCTCTCGTGATGTATTGGATTGGCAACTAAGTAATTGCGGACTTTGTCAATACCATCTAATGACCAAATCCGCAATCACTTAGTTGCCAACCCAATATTCTATTTAGCAAATGGCTGCCGGTGAAACAAAGCAAAAATAAAAATGTCGATTGGCGGGTAATTTGAATTTTATAGAATTATACGTATATACATGTAATAATATGGTGAAAATGTAGCAAAGTAATCGACACGCTGAAGTGTCGCACAAATTGATAATAATTAAAGAGCGATCAACGAGAACCGTGAAGACGATCGAGTTTCCTCAGCCACTCGTATTTAAGCGATAATGGAGATCTCGTTACGCGGAAGAGCCAGATATTAATTAATTTTCATTCCGGAGGAAATGAAGTTTTCGAGGGTTCGTTTCCGTTTTCCTGTTTGCCTTGTTACTCGGCCGGTAGAGTCCGCGTTTTTCAATTCTACGCATCGGCAGATTACCTTTTGCTCTTCGCTCGCGACTTCTCCAATTGGAAACGAATTTTCCACCGTCTACTTTCTTCTGATCGAGCGTTGATCGCGTTGTGTTATCGGAATTAACTACGATTTGAAGTCATCGTAAATCAGAAGCAAAAGAATATCAGGATCAAAATTACACAAATTCTACCGGCGTTTTTAAATCAAAATAAATTATATATGAAATTGTTATAAAATTAATCACATTTAGCTAACCGATGTCTAATGGCGTAGCAATTTACGTAGTCCCATTAATCTTCCTAAAATGGGCTATTAACGCTGCACCTTGATCAGCACATTTAACGACGAATTCTTGAAAATTTCATCTGCTTCGTTGTAACTGGAAAATCAATAAACCGTAAATGTTTCAATGCTTGTAGTAAAATTACTACTTTGGTGTACGCTAAACAATATTGGGGAAAATTTTGTTCCAATAACAAGTGATGGATAAAGATAAAAAATAAAATAAAGATTTAATCGTACAAGAATTTAGCCGAATAAGAAATTATTCGTGTACAAATTTATCTGAATAAAAGTTTCATTTTAATCAAAATTATATATTATATGTATATAAACAAGGATAAAATTGGTAACGAAAATATATTTTCAAGCTTCACTGTCCAATTGTAGCATCGGCTTTTATAATTAACATTTTTCAGATACCAAATTGGTAAGCTTGTTGTTTCTTGGTAAATTAACAATAAGAATCGTGTTGGAGTCTGTGTATATTTGTACAAAATTATTCCCATTATTATTCGTTATTCGAATAAATATAGAACATAATTTGTTAATAACATAGATAACGCGGATAAAAAATAATTATACCACAGATAAAATATTCAGCTTATATGAATTTATCCCTAAGATAATTATCATAAGAAAATATTTATTCGAAACAATTCGAACGATGACCAACTCTGGTGCTAAACGGGAGGAGAACATTCAGTCACCATTTTTTAAATTACAAACTGTTCAAATATTTTAAATTTAGAAACCGAGTTGAGAGGGAAGTTTGTAAGTTGGAAATTTTCTATGAAATAATAACGTTATTGTTATCAAACAGGAGGATAATAATAATAAGATCGAGGACATAGATAGAATGGATTTTGGCAACGGACAAGAGGCACTTTCTTACAATAGCTGGCAGCAGAGTAAGAACGAAAGACGATGAATCAGCCTGACAAATTTTCTCACGTGTACCCAGCGAGTGCTGTTGACGCGAAACTGTCTGCCAAGAATTCGCTCTTTTGTGACATAGGTAGAGATCATGATGTCTGATGAAATATAGACTTGAGCTTCTAGCCATCGGATAAAATTGATTAGCTTGCAACTGGTTACTTGGTTGGAAAATATTTATTAACAATGGAATAATGTAGAATCTGAAAATAATAACGAAATGTGAGATAAAATCAAACAACAGATATAGTGTAATAACATAGGAGAAAATATTATTACATATTAAAATATAAAATGTATAATATATTTTATATATTTCATTATAATAATTCAATTATATATATTTTATTATAATATTATATATCATTAAAATATATTTATATAATTATTTAAATATATATATTAAAATATATTATATGTCAATAATAAAGTATATAAAATATATAATATATAATATTATTACGTATTAAAATATAAAGTATATTATATATTTTATATATTTTATTATAATAATTTAATTATGTATAATATATTTTATATATTAAATATAAAAATATAATATATAAAATATATTATATATGTCAATAATAAAGTATATAAAATATATAATATATAATATTATTAACATTAATTTTGCTTTTACGCGGACGTTCCTTGGTAATTATGGACAAAAGAGCACGCCTCATCGATTTCAATTACCTTCAAATACGAATTTCATGCTAAGATCAACATTCCGGACAACTTTCCTCTACATAGAGTAGATCCTCGAACATCGGACACTATCCGTTCCAGGAGACGCTGGACAGTTCGAGCTTCGAGTTGGTCGAATATCGAATTAAATTGTCCCATTTGAAATGGCGTAAGTTCAATCGATCCTTTCCATTCGACATGTTCTCAATATGAAGCATTGCAAGTACCTGTCTCTAAAGTTCTTATTAATAAATGGTAAGAAAACAAATTTAGTACGCACACTGAGACAATCACAGAAGAACTATACCGACGGCTGCAAGAACGAGCGTCGAAACGACGAACGTCCCTTTGTTTCTCTTTCTTCTTCTCAGCCTGCATTTCGCTGTTCCGACCGGGCCTGAGCAGAGAGATCACGTGACGCTTACACAACGACAAGCAACTGTCCGTCTCTTCGCACCAACTTCCAGTTTTCCTTCAAGTTCAGAAGCTGGATTTCCCCTGACACGTTCGTTCGAATTGGAATTGTTCAAATATCGACCGTTCGAACTTGCACTTGTCCTACTGTATGTGTTACCGTCGCTTGCGACCTTAGTTTCTGACATACAATTTTGCCTGGAAATAAGCCGCACGCTCAGGATCGACGAGATGCTCATTACGAGTCTGGCGTGCTATTCGGCTTCACTTTATTCTCGAACGGGACAAGCGAGAATACGGAGAACGAGCGAGGAACTCGAGATAGCGGCGGATCGTATAAAGCGATCGGTTGAGCAGCACGTAACACGCGAGGATTGCTAAACCAGAGTCAGAAAGCATTGTACGTATTCCATTGGTCTTCTACTGAAACGAGTCACTGTTCCTTGGATCATAAAAATTGATGGCTTCTCGCTTTCACAGATCGCTTACTCATTCTGCGATCTCTTACTCTGTCGGTAAATCAAATAAAAAAAACCTCAAATGGAAAGATAATGAGTTGTCTGTTTCCAGTGAGAAACCAGTTGCTTGTTTCGAGGAAAAACTGTATCAGCGGAAACCTTCGATACAATTTACGTCACGATTACGTCGGATTGTCGAGTAGGCGGCTGCACTCTTACATAATCCAGTGTAAACTTAACTAGCTGATGAGAGAGAGAAAACCATTTTAAATAGATAAAAGAGAAAAATGGGAAGGCTACTGGATAATGCTAACGTGAAATATTGGGTTGGCAATTAAGTGATTGTAGATTTTGACATTAGGTGGTAATGACAAAATCCACAATCACTTAGTTGCCAACCCAATAATTTTCAGTGAATCTATCGATCTATGAAATGTTATATACTATGTCTTACCTGTCTGTTCGTCATGTACTAATAAATTAGACTCAGCAGGTGTCTATAAATGTCCTTAACGCGTAACGTTTTCAGCTATAGACAGAAGCGTATAATAATAAATGATAGTAGTCGAATTTACGACACACTTACAAAAGCGAATGAAATAAATACCAAGTCGTGCCAACGTTGTGCAATATATTAATCTAGCACTTAACTAACATTTAACTAAATTAAAATTTAATAATCTACAACCCATCGATTTATCTTTTTTTTTATTTATATTGAAGATAATTAGCATCGATAAGTTAAGCTTGGGTTGAACTGTACAAAAATTGAACGACTATCTATACGCCAGAATAAAGCGTAATGGAACTCAAATTTCATTGAAGTTTTTTGAAAACGTCTCGGTGAAACTAGGGCTGAGCTGTGGCTGCGTGTGTAGAAAAAAGTAATTCACAGTGTCGTCCTTGACAGCGTATCTCAGGCCCATGAAATCGGGAAGATGTTCCTTTTTCTGTATAATTACCGTTTTCTTAAACGCTTTAGCAAGAGAAACCAATTCTCTTTCTGCTTCTCCCTTTTCTTCACTTTTTTTTTTGGATTTAATTTGTCTTAACATGGTTGAAAACGGCGTCTCGAGTTTCACGCTTTTGATGTTTAAAAATATCCATTTCAATGTAACATTTTGTACGAAGAGATTTTTTTTTCTGTTCTGATTTTTTCTCTTGGATCTGCACTTTGATTTTGTTTCACGTTTTTCCTGAAATTTAATTACAAGCTCTTGCCCATTGTTTTTTTATTTTACTTCCTTTTTGTTTTTTTTTTTTTTTAATAGTTCAAAATATACTTGGCACGAAATAAAATAGTATCATTCATTTCCTGAAATAAAAAAAGATAGAAATAAATAGAGGAGTTAATAAAATAAACGAACTAAAAAATTACTGGAAACTAATTTCCTTTAATTAAATGGACTACCCACGTAAAACCTCGATAAACACTGGAAAAAGCTAACAACCGTGTCTGAATAGCGCAGGATAAACGTCGGATGATCGTGAATCCTGTGATTCGGAACAAATTAAGAAGGAATGTTGTCTCTGAGCTATAGATAAAAGAGATGCGGTCTCCGCAGTGCCGTAGAAAATCAATGGTGGGAAGGGAAAAGGGCGGGAAACGCGTATTTCCAGCCAGAGAAGCTCACGCCCCACCGAAAAAATTAGAATGTCAAGCATACCATGTTATTTACATCTGCGAAACTCGTTGTTCCCACGATTTTCACTCAGACCCAAACCTTAACAATTTTAAAAAAAATAACTTTGCCGTGTTCGGTAAAAAGGGCGTATCTGAAACTTTCGCCTAAAATGTAGCCGCTAGCGCAAAATGCCAGATAAACAGCACAAAAATCTATTAAATGAGAAAGTTCTGTATAATAATATAGTATAATATTTTATATTTCAAGCCATTCTTCTGGAAACCAAAACAGAAACACATTTGACCAGGCACGCCTACTTGGACTGAGAATAAAAATAAAGAGCCACTGTGCTTGTAAAGTCAGCAAAATAATTGCAAAAATATTCGCCACTTGGATCCTGCGCACTCTGTTGAGTGGTTTTTAGCGGTAGGAAAATTTGGCGACGACGAAGACTCAACAGAGAAGAGGGAATTATGGTCAGGGGCGATATTTTGTATCTTTTCAGTTGCTGTTTTCGCACCGGTAAAATTGAAAGGCGGCCACGTCCTCGTTAAATCTTAAAAAGCTCTTGAATACACCGGCGAAAGAGAAACGAAATAAAGAATTTGCCATTAAAATAATGCGACAGCACAGAGAGCTAATGTCATTATCCATTGGATCGACTGAAAATCCTCCTCGTTAACGCTCCACAACTTTTGTTTTCCACAGATTCGTTTTGCCGGATAATTATGAAAAATAACGACTGCGTTGTTACTTGCGTGTCGCGTTCATATTGTCACGCTCCTCCGTATCCGTTAGTTTCCTGCAATTTTTTTCATTCCTATTCCTAACTATTTTCATAACGACTTGGTTATCGTTTATCTGTTTTTCTCAACTGAATAACTTTGGCATTGAATCAATTCAAACGGAACTCGGCATTTGGGTTTAACACGAAACAAAATTTGGATACTTCACTGGATCCATCTTATATCTTCATTTGCTCGCATTTCTTTTCTATTTTTCTCCTTCTATTATTCTCCTTTTCTATTTTTCTATTTTATTTCCTCCCTTGCACGATATAGACAAATTACACGGCAATTTCCAGGTCACGTCCAGCCGAAACTTTGGCTGGCCCTACGTTGTTCTTTCACATCCTAATCTCTACAGTTCGAAAGTACTGTAGCACTTGCTCATGTTTAACGGTTTAATTTAACGACGAAAAAGTTTGAGGTGTTACTGGGTGTAGTGCATTAAATAATCACTCGGTGTTTAGGTCAACAACATATTTATTAACAAGAGTCTTCTTTCGATCGCATCGCGTATCGCTCTCGGTTTCGCTAGTCAATTTCGCTGCCCGGTTACAACTCGACTTTATCGCTACCTATTTCGAACCTAACTGTCGATCGGATTCGATTCTTTTCTGTTTGTCGCCCCTCAAATCCCCACTATCCACACGTTTGTTAGGCGTCCGCATCGTTGCCACGCACGTCTTCTCGGACATTCGGCGGAAGGACCGTTGGGATATTGATGGCTCATTAGGCACTTTGCTTCGGCATATTGATATACATTGTTGCCGAGTGCCGCCACAAGTTTACACGTATGTGCACGTTTCATAGACAATTTTTGTAAACGTATTTTAATTACTATACGATATCTCTAGTGCATCTCGAATATTTTTGCGTATGCATTCCGTGCATTTTTCTTATACAGTTTTGCGCATGAACGTGCGCAGTCTAAAAGCAAATGTCTAAATAACGAAGAAATTCCTTCTTCCGGATGGAATATTCGTGGAAAATTCATGTTGCCGTATTAAAGTGGATGTCCAATACGTAGCAGCGCTCCATAAACGATTCAACAGAGGCTACAAAAAGTATGGAAACACCATTGTATTTGTTACATCGTATTCAGGTGCAATTAGCTGCGTATGAAACGTTTCTTTGAAGCTTGAATTTGCCGCATTAATATCGCACGTTTAATCGTGTTCTATCGTTAAGTATCAATTAGATAAAATAAAAGGAAATTTATTACGAATCGGTACGTTCGATGTTTAAAGAGATTTAGAATAAATGTATGAAACTTCGTTATCGTGACAATCAGAATATCCACGTAATTTTCTTGCGTGAACATTTCCAACATTTGGAAAAAATGTCACGAGATATTCTGGAAAAATAAAATTAGCATTTAGGCGAAGGTTAAAGACGTTTCCATCTAAGCAACATTCTCGTGCGTAGATTATTTTAAGCAGATTTATAAATGTAATTTTTAGTTGAATCCTAACGTCGATTTGGATTCTATCACGTCGTACGAAAAGTTTCTTTTGTTCCATAAGGAAATGATATTTGTTCTTTCATATTATTTTATTGAATTACATATGATCCATTTTGTTCTGTTACTATAAAATGAAAACTTTTCGGACGATCTAATATCTTGATTAAATGTACGATATTTCGGACGAATTAATAAAAATTTTATTGTACAAAACGACATTTCATATGCACCGATCTGATAATGAGATCGAAGTATGGTAAATTCCGTATCATTTTGTAGTATTTTCACACGACTGGAAAATTCTGAAAACGAAAGAGAAATTACGAAAGCAAAGCATTTCCAGTCTGATAGAGATGCTTCATTGAGAAATAAAAGCAGGTGGAAATATTGTACTTTGTGCAGCTGCTGTATGTGTCGTCGGAATAATATTCGTTTTAATGGTGGTAATAACGTGACGCGTGTTTTCTCGCGTTTCAAACAGTTTTACAAAACATTGTCCCTCGAAATTCCCCGCAAAAAGAGATATGAAAAGCGTTAGATCCAACGTACGAGCTATAATTTTATTGGATCGTTATCGCAAGGATCGGTTCCCGATGACATTTTTTATTGTGGCGAGTTGAGCATAGACAATGCCACGTGTGATACAATAGCTGTCGAGAAATATCCAGCTGAACTTTAATATTGTAAAATATTATATCGAAAATGCAGCTTCGTCGAACAGTCAACCCCTCCACAACGCAGTTAATTCGTTTCGCGCACTGTCGAAGCCGAACGAAACTGTGTGATGGACACGTTCGTGCTATATGAGAGTTGTTCAACTTTATTAAGTCGCGCCATATTGAACTAATTTTAGTCGCCATTTTCCCACCCTGTGATTGTCGAAATTGTTTTTTCAAAGTATCATACGTTGAACGGTTGATTGTATTTAGTTGGAAAAAAATTTGGAAAAAAGAATTCATTTACGGACATTTGATCGATGATCGGTATTAATTTGGTGGAATAACGGCGCAAATGCAAATTTGCATATTTCTTACGAATTTTTCCAGTTGTTATTTCGTTTATTATACGCAGTCTTCGCCTATCGGCTCAGGACGAACTTTCGATTTTACATTTTCTTTTCTGTCGCATTTTTCTACTTAAACGCGTGATTCTTCGTAGGTGGTTTAATAACAACATATTGAATTTTAATTTATTTTTTCTTATGACCTTCGTATTCCAGCATATCGTAATTAGGCGTTTTTCCTTATCATTTTAAAAATCCTACGTATCATTAATCGCGCAATTTAAAATTCAAAGAATCTCGAATATGTTATCCTAGAGAATGAAGGATTTTGCAGAGGGGAAGGAAAGCTTTTAATACAGTTTTCGCGAGATTTTCACAAGAATGGATGTTCCATCGTTCTATTTGTACGCTTTAAGGTGGCGATGCTAGCAGGCTATTTACTTTGTCTCTTGACGCGTGATTTCTGATTCATAGCTTGATCTCCAGGGATTCCAGGTGATTCAAACTTTCGTAAAGGGAAATTCCTTCGAAAGCAATTTTCGTGAAATCCGTGACATTCCGCTCAGCATTGCCGAAAAACCTGTCGCGGCGAATTCTCGTAGAATAATAAGTAAGGTTCTTTCGTCTAATGCGAGCAACTCCCCGATCAAATTTTTAGTCACCATACAAAATCGTGTCAGTGTACAATTTTTATCGTAAATATGCAATTCATTTTTGTGTGACCTTACCAGACCCGGATTCAAAATTTCATTTCAAATTGTACGTTCGTTGTTATTTCTTTCGTTCGTCTAACTTTATGTAAATTCTTCTGTTATCTGATTAATCAATTTCTCAATTCTTCTTTTTGCTTCTTTTTTATCGAGGAAAATTCATCACCTGGCTTGTTTACCGCGACCGGTCGGCAAATTTACATCTTCTTCTAAAGTTCTTTGCCGGGGACCTTAGCTCTGAACTCCACAACATCCAACCATCTATTGTTGCATACATCTAAACGCGGCATGTGTTGGTTTCGTCGTAAGCGTTTGAATAGTCGGACAGAGTCCTTGTGAGGTGACGCATGAACACAGCCGAGTGTTGTCGGACACTCTCGAGAAATATTTCTCGAGAATATACTCGCTGCACGATGAGTTCTCTATAGCTAAACGAAATCTAAAGGCAGTATCATTTCGAGAGTCACAGAGTACAGATCGAAGCCTACGAGAAATGAAATACGACAAGGAGCGAACAAATCTCATAATATTCGCTACGTTAGTTTTGTATTTTCTTTTATCCCAAAATATTTGCACGCGTTCAGTGAGAAAGCGTTTATTGAAAAACATAGAAGATATAAGCGAGGAGTGTTGAGACGGACGAAATTCCAAGTCCGAAAACGAGCGAATCGAAAGCGAGAAATATTCAGACGGACGAAATTCTACGTCCGAAGATGAGCAAATTGAAAGTGAGGATGATCTGTTCGACCATCTCCTGTTTATATTACATGCAGAAATGAAAATATACGATTGATTATTTTATTATTTAAAAGTTATGTCGTGCGTTATTTCCTACAATAAATTGACAGTTTCTTTCGAAAAAAACATGTCTATTTAATGGTAAAAGTAGTTATATGTAAAGTGTTAGTGTTAAAATAATGTTCAGAGTGCAGTTTCCTCGTTGGATGATTTTATTTAACGATTTTACATATTGTTTATACAAAACATGAAATTAAAAGTATATATTAAAAGTATACAAAATATAGGTAAAATTAAAAACATTAAAGATGACTGAAGATAAATAAAACGACTTGAAGGTGAAATTAAAAATTCATAATGCATTTTAATATTTTTTTACAGTGTGGTATCGTTCGATTATAACCTTATTTAGTCATAACTGATAGTGTAACTTTTTAATTAATTTTAACACTACTAAATTGCTGTATTTTATTATATATTGTACTTTATAAAAGCAGAAAAGTGGCGCAATTAATTGGCAACAATTCCAGGTAGACAATACCTGATAGTAACAAGAAAAAAAAAAAGGGAAAACGCGTTGTTAAAGTCAAAAAGGGAGATCTCCCTATTCGGTTGGCTAAGTGTTAATATATCGCTAATTATTTACACCAGGTCACACATCGTCGATTTTGACGACTTTGACCACTTTGACCACTTTGACGAAACACATTTCAAAGTCATCGAAATCGGCGAAGTGTCTTCATAATTCCTTAAATAATTGCCACAGATTTAATCATTGTATTTATTAATATCAATTGATAACATTTCCAATGTTGAAATTGAATCTGCAACTTAATATTACGCATTTTCCATTAGTTATTAGTTTTACGACTAATAAAAATCAATACCTGTTTACTGAGAATTCAACATTTTTCCATATTTCCACATAAAAGATTCCATTTGAAACAACAAAATTAATTTTGAAATCTCCACCGGTATAACAAATACTCTATAAATATACAAAATACAAAAATACAAATAAATACAGCACAATGTGCGTGCGTATAAAAAATTTCTCTATACAACACCGTTATCAATATCAAGGACTCTCAACATTGTATTGAGACAATATTCGCATATTAGCACGTTGACTGCCGCGCCTGTTTTCAACAAAATCTCCTTCAGGCCACGAGTGGCGCTGTACCAAGCGTACTCTGCTAGACTTCCACCGATATTTTAAATAACTTAAAATCTCTGCCCTAATTCGTTACAATGTCGAACAGAAAAATGGAAAACTTATTTCTTAGTGAGTCAAATAGCAGTGAAAAAGAAAGCTTTTACGAGGCTTACAGAAATTCGGATAGCAGCGATGAGGAAGAAATCAGATTTCCTAGAAATAGAAATATAAATAGAATTATATCGTCTGATTCTGATTCGAATATTGATAAGTGCAATCGTAGTGATACTGAATGTAACGAAGATACTGTTGACGAGATTTTACAAGAATTGGTCATTGAGGAAGAAAGAAGAACTGATGATACCGAGGAAAGTACATTTCAATTTGGCGAATGGAATGAATTTAGTGGTCGGCAGAAATCATTTCCTTTTCCCGAGACAGACGGCCTTATTAGGCAATTACCTGGCGATGTTAATCCATATGATGTGTTCGAGCTGTTCGTTGATGACGAAATAATAAACTTACTTGTATCGGAAAATTGCAACAAGGAAGGACGTAAATATTAGAAGATATAGAGAATTGTTAGCTGGAAAATTATTAGGGTTGTCTGAAAATACAAAAAATCCTTGTCTTCGACGTCAGCATAATATCGCCGTTCGCAAAAATGATTCCGAAAGAAGCATTAGACGCGCGTGCAAACTATGTTATGCGGATAAAAGACGTCGAACGGACCGATCAAAGACACGGGAGAATTTAAAGAAACCAACAACTTATTGTCGAAATTGTCCCGACCAAACTCAGCTTTGTATAGAATGCTTCAAAGTTTTACATTCTAAATGATTTTCTTAATAAATCATTTTCGTATTACTTTTATAACAATTCATTAGTTTTATTATTTCCCGTGGAATATCTTTTCAAATACCTACGACGATCCTTCGCAAGTTGTCGAATAAGTGTCACCCAAATACGGCTGACACAGCACTGCCGGAACCTTTGTTGTCACCCGAATACGGGTGACGCGGCTGTCAAACGTGTTAGTCGGAGCAGAGACTCTCTTTCGCGTGACAACGTTGAAAACTCTAAGTCGACGGTAACATCGATCGTCTGAACGCTCCTTAAAAAATTGCAAGTACGCAAATTGCATAGGCCACCTTGTATAATCGTAACGCACACAGGTGCATGCGAGTTGAAATGAATAAAATGAAGACAAAATTTTGGTAAAATTCACGCGACAAGCTCGCGAGGGAACAAATTCAAATCAGTCGAAACGCTATTCGATGGAAATGACACGTGTCACAGACAAAACGCAAGTGATTGTTCAACGAATCGAAGGGAAGATATAAGAAATGAAGAGCGTGGGAAGCGGGGAGTGTCTTTCCGGGTGGATGTTCGTCGGTATTATCCTCAGGAGGTCGAATCAAAGTGATTGATGCGTCCTGGTCGACCTCGATGGTATGGATTTTTCCGTGTCCATTTTTGCTGCAAGGATCGTCCTTTTGCCCGCACGACAAACCAGATATCATTAAGTTCCTATTGATGTACGCTGGACCTTCCGAGGGATGTTAGAATTGTCAAATAAAAACTCGTCGAACGCGTATGTAAAATCGTAATACAAATCAGGTTTAGACGATTCTGTGAGCCATTAATTTGATAAAATGGTCATTAGCAGGAGAAATATAATCACTTACTACGAATACGGACACAACATAGAAGATACTATTGATTATGTGAAAAATTAGTTTTCCAATAATTTTTATTGTAAATCTGTAAAATTTGAAAATTCTATACAATAAGATGGTTGTTTATTACAGTTGTATTCTGCGACTACGAACAATTAAAAAAAGAAAAGAATACGCTTCGTCCGGTTTTATTTGAGATATCTTCGAGCAGAATATTCCAGATTATATTTTCCTCTGTTATGTTTTAATACGGCAACTTTTTTTATTTCTTTTATTCCCTCCACCTTTATTCCGACTTTCCCTGATTCTTTCATTTCCATTTCTCCATGCTGCTTCTTCTGTTATAGAACAGCCGTCGTTTTTCCCTTCCCCTATCGTTGCTTTTTTCGCCCTCTGATGTTCTACTGCTTGTTTATCCCGTTTCCAGTGGACACTGCAGAGAGACGAGCACGAGGAAAACAACGTTAGAAGTAGAAATGCGTGACGTCCCGCGCTAACATTTCCCTCTAACGACGATTTACGTTAACGTTTTTTTCGTCGTTCCATTAAAACTTGTCGCGCGTACTAGCGGCCAAAAAACCTTATTGGAACATATTACGAAAGTGTGTGGGGAATAAGAGAAACTTTGGAAAAAAATAAAAAAAAAAAAAAGAAAGGAAAAACGTGTAACAAATAAATGTAGCAACAAAGAAAATTTAATATCGTAATATATATCAGTATTTAATTTACTATCAAGCAAAGCTCTGACTGATAATTTTTTAACGCCTCCTGATCGGATCTAAGAATTTCACATTGTTCGGTAAAACGTTAGAAATAAAGAAATAAATTTCATGTTATTCGCACGACATGTTTTTCTTTCTTATATTCCTCTAAATATAAAAATAAATAGAAAAAATACATACGCATTTACCTGTGTTATATTTATATTTTAAATATATAAATATTATACAAATATGTGTAAAATATATGTAATATTTATACTTTAAAGAAAAAAATAGGAAATAGAAAATTCGCAGGATTTGAAAGCAATCGGTTCGTCCGTTAAAAACGTAAAAATTGATTAATCGTGAAAATAAGCAGAGCGATTTATTATGGACGAGAGTAGGAAACGTTTGCATATTCTGTTTCAACGCGAATTAAAAGTTGCTTCGTCGTGAATATCGAAACGAATATGGAAACGAGTTTAGCCTTTCGCGTGACCAGAGATGTTAATGGAAAGTTGAGTCCCCTCCTGATTTCTTCGTTCATCGGAGATGAGTGGCTTGGGCAAAAAGGAAGAAAACAATTATAGAGGAGAGGCACTTAGCTGCAAGCGGAGAAAATTAATGAAGGAAGCGGAGAAGCATTTTTCAATTTCTAGAGAGTAAAGGAAGGTACCATTCTACCTTAAGTACCTTATCCTGCCCAATGGAAACTCTACTTTCGCGTTATAATATTTAACCGCTCGTATATTCTTTCCGCTGATCTATTAGTTCGTGCTTCTTCTTACTGTTGCTCGCATTATCCACCAGACACCCGTTAAAGCGATGTAACTTTTTCAAAATCGCACCGAACAACCTGATATTTCTTGACAAGTTCAATTATTAGGTTAGAAATTAAGTGATTGCGGGTTTTGCCAATACCACCTAATGACAAGATCCGCAATCACTTAGTTGCCAACCCATATTACGATCGGTTTACCAAACGACGCGTAAAGAGAATTTTAAAAGATCTACAATCGATAAGAGTTACATTTTTATCTATCAGATTTGGCAATTAGATTTTTATCCGAGTTTGTAATGAAAATTGAGCGTCAGAATCGTACACACGCTGAGATTCATCGATTCACGAAACACGTAGATTCGTTGCAGTTACAGGCTGCGACGGTGGTGAAAAATTACGATCTTCGTCGTTTGAACTTCGCAGCTCGTAGCGACGTTTACCGATTTCGTATGTCGGATAGGATATTATTTTCTTTGGTATCGTTCCAGTCGATACATTTCGTGTTACTTGTTTGTTGCAGACGGATTACGATAGACACTTGGAGGAATTACTGGAACGTGTGCAGACGCTTTTGATCGGCATCTTAAGAAAGAAGTTGAAGAAGGAGAACTTGAACGAGGTGGCCCGTTACCATGCTCTCTTGGAAAATGTTCGACATTTATCTACAGGTAAATCTTCTTATCCATTCGTACAAATCTTTGCAATCGCCGATGCCTTTTAAATATAAAACGTGGCGGAAACGTTAGCTCTACAAATTTTCCTCACACTTTAACACTTTACCGACTGATAGCCGATTAATCGGTTTTTTGTCGCCGACGCTTATCGACCGATACCTTGTTAATCGGCTTTTTGTCGTCGACGCTTACCGACCGATAGCCTATTAATCGGCTTTTTGTCACGGATAATCTTTCTCATTATTTGAACAGTAATTTGTTATTTAGTGCTAAGGTACCTTGCTCAGTTGCGTCAGTTGCGTTGCTTTGTAAGCTCCCACAGTTTTATACCAATTTGAAAAACTTACTGTTCGCAATGAACGAAAAGAATGGTATTGGAGAGTCTAAACCGAAACAAAGCCAGCGCCAGGGAGAATCTGCGCCTGAGCTGCCGGTCGGACGTGCGTATGCTGTTGAACCGCTAGCAGTCAGTAAAGTGTTAACATACATTCATTCGACTAAAACAAATTTCATTCGGAGTAAAGATCGCAGATAATTTCTAACGATAAATCGTTTCGACTGGTTTGTCATTTTCGTCATAGAACACAGCGTAG
Organism: Bombus flavifrons; assembly: GCF_040668555.2. Taxonomy (NCBI): domain Eukaryota; kingdom Metazoa; phylum Arthropoda; class Insecta; order Hymenoptera; family Apidae; genus Bombus; species Bombus flavifrons. Next base: position 3,511,655 of record NC_138457.1, on the reverse strand, counting down.
TGACGAAAGTGGTGTAAAATTGTTGAAATTAACCGTTGGCAGCAATGGTCTCTATGTTCGCTGCGGATGAATTTTAATGGCGAGCGAATAATTTAGAATTTCTCTATTTGTTCCTGTTTAACTTCCTGCTTTCTTCCTGCTAATAAATTGCTCGCCTTTTAATTTATAATCAGTCGAAAATCTGCGAATAATATTAATCCGAAACTCGCTTCGCATCACCACCAAGTAAACTGATAAAGTGTAAATTTATTTCCTCGTTACTCGTGCTCTTGAGGAAAGCGAGGATTTAAGTTTCTGCTTAAGTTGGTAACTTTTAAACAGTAAACGTCTTTAAAACGTCGCGGCGCTCGCGGAATTAGTCTCATGAATCACTGTTTTCCTTTTACTTTCACCGTGATACTTCATTACGAGATTTTAGCTGTCCAGACTTACTTATCGAGATCTGACCTTTAATGAGTCGAGAGGCAAATTTACCAAGCATAGCTAGACCACATATCCATCGTTAATTCATTTCTAGAAACGAAACCACGTCGTTCCTGCCCTCCTTTCTTTTATTTTCTTTCTTTTTCTCTTTTTCTTTCTTTTTTTTGCCAAACTCCGTTCCAGCGAAATATTTTCGGTTTACGAATGTTTTGTTTGGATTCAGGGGATGAGGAAACAATGGAAACGACCATGTCGACGGAGACCAAGCAGTTTCTACGTAAAACGAAAGAATTATCGAAGCTGGTGTCAGCGATGAAAGAGCTCGAGGTTTCCTGCGAACAGGAATTACACGAGATCGAGAAAAAGCTGACCGATCTATCGATTGCTGTAGAGAAGGACAAATGCTTGAACGCTGGTGGAAAATTCGAGTGGGTTGACAGCGTGTTGGTGAAGGTAAGCAATTCTTTTCTTTTTTATTTTTCTCTGTTCACACACTGTCTTACGATGATATTTAGGCACCAAAGCACAGAAAACTATGTTAGATTCATATTCTACAGTCATATTCGCATTCTCTCTCTTTGTTTCTTTCATTTTGTATTTCAATAACGCGCATCGCGTAATTATCTTACGAGTTTCTATTGGGTTGGCAACTAAGTGATTGCGGATTTTGTCATTAGATGGCATTGACAAAATCACGTAGTTGCCAGCCAATAGTTTGTGGAGTACGTTTAATCGTGTTGGTGTATATAGTGATGAGACGAGTTGATGCTTAGTGTAGTCAATATATTTCAAACTATTTGCCGTTATAAACACAGTTGATCGTCGTTCGCTCGATGATGATCGCTCTAAGATTGCTCGACACTCACTAACTGACTACTGATTAACTAATTGATAACTGACTCCTCTAAAGACTGACTGTCTTAACTTCAATTCGAAATTCAACTTCGATCGACGGTTGCACGTAGCGGCGACATTGTTTTGCCCGGAGTTTATTTATCGCTACGTTTGGTACGTCAAGATGGTGTCAATGTCTCAAGGCAAAACAGCAATATGAGTCGCTCTCGATTCGCATCGTCCTCTGACTCATGTGCCCTTACAAGACAAAGAACGATGAGGAATTTTATTCCTTCGTTGTACCGAGGTTTCTGCCTATTTAACTAATTGTTTGTGCAATTACTTTCGTCCATTTACATCTTAGTTTACTATGATACAAACCTGTATGTGTTACTGTGTGTTTTCTGTGCATCAGTCATTGATATTATGTTTGTGTTCGTTTTTCTTTCGTTTCTTTATTCGTTCATGCAGAAAGTCTTCGACTTCGTACTTTCCTTTACAAAGTTTGTCAGTTTTCATTTGTTTTTCGATCGTTCTTGTTATTGTTTCCGCTCATTCCTTGCTTCTCAATGTGATTGGTCTCATTTTTATGTGTTTTGTATTCTCTGTCTCTACTTCTCTGGTGCTGCACAGCTGACATGCTACGTTCTCTTCCAATTTATATTTCATTCCTTGTCTTATCGCCGTTGTTCAACCTAGTTTGCCGGTTAATCTGTCCAATAATTCTTTTTATCGACAGTGGTATACATTAAGGTCAGCTAGTTTGTTGGTTCTATCGCTGTGGAATTCAAAATTCTTTCGTATGTCTCACTGTATGCAAAGTTTATTGCTTTGCTTTTGTCGTCTTATTGTAGTTTCTTGTGTATATTTCTAAACGACGCAATAGTACATAATGAGATATTTATTTTATTATTTTATATTTTATTTTTAATAACGTGTAGTATTCTTTGTTATTCTGGGCGATTTGTTTTTTAACCTCAAAAACTACCAACTAGCTATAAATTTACATATGTAAGTGGTTAAAGTTTTCATTTACATCGACCTAATTAAATTTACGTTTACTATATCGAGCACTTATGTTGCAGATAATTTATTTACAAAACATCTATTTACCAAGTTACACTTGTTGCATTCACTAAAAACATTATAAAATAATATCCATTTGTATTTGTTCTTATATTCTTTGGCTTTTCGCTTCTAATGATAGTTTCTTCGCTTTCTGTCTATTTTTAATACAAATTTTCTATTGTCATTTATAATCTTATCCGTTAAAAGAATGGAAAATTAAGATGAATGATTGGCTTCTATGAAATCTGTTATCAAAGCGTTGGGCTTCAAAGGAAACCGATAAGGGAATTCCATTTTCCATTGCAGTGTCTGCAAAATGGTACGTGGTTACTGCTCGACCAGGTGAATCTCTGCAGCCCAGCAATTTTGGACCGATTGAATGGCTTGCTAGAACCAAACGGCGCTCTAACGATCGGCGAGAAAGGCGTCGATGAAGGTGGAAATGTGTTTACCGTGCAAGCTCATGAGAACTTCAGGTTGTTCCTCGCTATGGATCCTCGTCACGGGGAAATATCCAGGTAAGTAATAACCCTTTTATTTCCGAACGAAAGGATTGTACCTAAGCGAGGAATACCGAACCAATTTGATGTAATTTGATAATTGTAATTTTGGGAAAAATATCCCCAAAAAAGGTAAAAATGATGTTTAGAAAATTCATAAAGGAACATATCACAAAATGTAGCGGTACATGGCCGTGAAGAAAGGTCCAGGGGTTAAGCGTATGTATTGGTCACCTGCCGTAAATCCTGGAACTTGGAAAAATGCGCAAGGGCCTTCCATAAAAGAAGGAATCGTTCCCCCACCCCGAAAGAAAACTTTCTCTTTCGGGGGCAACCTATATCAAGGGAAATGAGCAAAAGCTCGAGACTGTTAGTCACAGTCAATCAAAGTCAAATGTAGCGGCTCCTTCTCCTAAGGGAATGGTCAACTTAGCCTGTGTCGTACTACCGATTTTAATACAAGTATGGTGGACCCCAGCAGCGATAAATGGTTGCGTGTCATGTCTTCTATTTACTGATGTGGAACCGCCGTATGAATCACCACCTATGAGAGAAGGTCTGCTTCTCCCCTTAGAAATAAAGGAAGAATAAATTAATGCCAATTGTAGTTCAAAATTTGTTGAAAATCATAATGATAATACTTATTCAAAATCGATAGGAAAAGTGGAGAGATCAGTCTTCTTTTATAAACACAGTATTTGCAAATAAGAATAGTCATGGTCTGGTCATAGTTTGATGTAGAACACGTAGAGTATAAAGCATAAATACTGCATTCTCGATTATATGGAACACAATTTCTAATATTAAAATACAAAAATAAATGTATCAGCGCTCTACATAGATATGGAACTAAAAGCATCTAGGAAAAGCAGAGAAAATCATGATAAAATTTGTGCAAGGATTACTTCTTGTTTTTATGTTTATCTAGAACATTCCATGGAACATTTATTAGATACTTTAATCAAGGTACAACTAATGTGTTGCAGTTATCATCATATTTTAGATCCAATTATAACTACCTTTCTTTTTTTCAGTTACTTAGCAAACTATCAGATCTTTTAATACTTCACCAAATAAGAACTTAAATTAAAATTTAATTTCACTCTCGTTTATTGGAAAATAATAAAAAATATTCCCATTCACCCAGAATCTAGTATTATGTATATTCGTTACTTTTTTATTTATCGTTTGTGGAGAAAAATAAATGAAAATGTGGCTGTAAAAGATCAAACAACAGCTGCTGCAATTGCATCTCTGGGGCCATTGCCATCTACATTCTCATCAAGTATATTAGAAGATGTATTGCCAAAAGTGCCAAAGAGTCAACCAAATTCTACAAAAGCTCTATTGCAGCATAAATTTGATATAAAAAAACATTGTGAAATGTTTGCACAATATTGCAGAAAAAGCAATGGAAGTGTATACCAGGACGGAATTGCAACTCCCATTGATTCGTCCAGTAGAATTAATTCAAAAATGATACCAAAAAGGAAATGGTTAAAAACAATGGAAGACTAAAATTGAACAATGATGAATCAAAACCATCAATTATTGAGCTGTTTCCTTGGATCCTAGAGTTTAAAAAAATGTGCAGGTGTATACATACAGAAAAAAGTATGGCATCTTTAACAGAACTTATGCAATTTTATGTGAGAAATATAAGTGTCAGTGTAAATGAATGTTACACAAGGCCTCTAAGAGCAGCAAAATTAAAGGATTCTATTAGTGAGACTTTAATGTTGTTCTTATATATTTATCGTGAACTTTCTGAGGATCATGATAGGTTCAGTTATTTAAATAATATGTCCCACTTATTAGCGCTCTACAAAACTAAATAATAATGCCATGATGCGCAATAGGCGTCAGGATTACTTGCTTCAGAACAAGTGAGCTAGTACAACATGACTGAAATAACATTCTAACGTTATTATATAAACATTTATTGTTATCTGGCTACTGAAAATGTGTAATATTTACTTATTATTACTCATACAAATAATTTACTTAGCATCGATGATCACTAACGTAAACATTGTAATTCTTTATTGCACAGATAACAAATTGAGCGCGATGTTCGCACAGGCCCGCGAAAAATTGTACTCTCGCCCTGTCGATGCAAGATTATTTTGTGAAACATAAGGAGATATTCTGTTCTAAACAGTGTCATCTGAAACCTGTGACTACGACCTCAAGCAAATCTCCTGTATCGGATTTCTATCTTATGGCACTGGCGTATACACAGTCTCGGTATCAAGTATCGCGGAATATAACAAAAAGTTAAACCCATAAGCAATTTTTTCAATTGTGGAACATCTCACACAGGGTTTCTGCAGAGAAATTCAACCATTTATAACGTTTTACAAATTTATTTTGAGATAAAGTTGTCTCGCGATACGAATAGTAAGGCGCCGTCGCACACGCAACGATATATCGTCGTTGGCCCTTTTCGCAAGTGTTGCTAACAACGATATATCGTTGTTCGGCACTAGAAACGTTAAGTTCTGTCAAGGGTTGCCCCAAAAGTTCTTGTCGTTTTATCGTTGGACATTAGGTGTACGATATTTCATGTTCTCTGCAATATTATCGAATTATATACGTTTCACTCTGATTTATCGTTCCCTTCCATCGTTTCCAAAGCCTTGTGATGCTATTTTTCCGAAATTTCTCTGCTTTGCTCGGAAAATATTGATCAACCGGGATTTTATACCGTCCAATGAGTCGAGCCTTTGAGGAAATTTTCTTAATCAAACTAGTACGAACTTACTTAAATTCTAGCTATTTCGCGGCTATTTCTCTATTTCTCTATTTTAATTATTTAATTTGTACTTTACAATTTGTCCAGCTTAAGGTAAACTTGAGATAGCGATCGCCACAAAACTGTTGGAATTAGCAAAGACGCGTGGGCGTTCTTTTCCACCAACGCTAAGCACAGCGTATCTTCAGCCGTCTGAAACAAACTGTTGCAATTTGATTGGCATATTCTACCTCGTCCTTTGTGCTCTGCAAACTTTGCACCGCATCATTACCATTCGTTTCTTTCATTAAGGGGGTATTCTGGTCTAGAAATTTGAAAAAATCGAAAAATTTTTTTTTTCATATTTCCAAAGTTTAGACATTCAAGAATATGCCCTTAAAAGGATTTTTCAAAATTTCAATTATTTTATGTGTTACAGCCATTTTTGTGACGCGGCATCTGCTCCGGTCTGACCGGAACAAATGAATAGTAGACGGTAGACGTTGTCCGAGTAAACTCGTCTCAAAACTTTAAACGCGTTTTTCTCGAAACTACTTTTTTCGAGTTGGCGTGCACGATATCTCAAGTTCTAACGAACCGATTCATTTTAAATTTGGTCTGAATATTCCTTATATACTCCTCTATCGTCCGGACCACGCTCAGCTCAAAATCTTTAATATTACTATTTCTTAAACGTTCGGAATTGTCAAGAAAACGTGCGAAATAAGAAATTTTTTTTCAAACGGCCGTCATTTTGTGAAAAAATGTTGTATTGACTTTTCCAAGGTTCAGACGATAGCGGCATCCATACTAATTAAGAATCCGTTCGCATTTTTTATTTCGGATGACCAGAAGGGTTGATATCATGCACGCCACGACGCCCCATTTTTTTGCCAGCACCCACTTTGCCAGCTCGTAACTTTTTAAATATTGAGTTTTTTTTCAGTGAATTTTTTACGTAATCTCGAAATATCAATAAACAAATGCTAAAAAGAAGGATAGCAAAAATATTTGTTGTTTCGCTTGTACAGAGCTTCAAAAATCGCCCGAAATTCATCCCTCTAGACCAGAATACCCTCTTAACAAAATTTCCCCGTAATAAAAGTTTCGACTCGACAAATGAGATGGAAGATTCATTTTGAACGATATTTTCTGAGCAAACCGTAGTAATTTTGGAAAAGTAGATGTCTAACGATAGAAGGAGAAAAGCTTTTGCGACAACCCCACATAAAACCAATATAAAAGCATCTTTCTGCGCGTTGTTACAGAGCGATGAGAAACAGAGGCGTAGAAATCAGCGTGCCGACCCCTCAACACGTTGTACTAGCCAATCCCTTAGATGTGATGTCTTTGTTAAACAATTGTGGCATGGGAAACGTGAGGCATCAAAGGTTGCTGCTAAAAATTCACGAAAGCCTGTTCGATAAACAGTACAAGCTAAACGAAATGTTGCAAGTGGCATCGTTCACTGTCCAACAAATGTCGAAGGGATTTGCTTTCGAGCAGTCGTTGAGAAACTCGTATCGTGAACTTTGTGGCACGTTCGACGCAAAGTCGAAGCACGAAGCTTTGAGAAAAGTCGACGAGGTTTTGTCAGAGACTGCTAGAGACGAGGAACCTGGTCTGTGCTGTGAACTAAATCCAATGACCTTGAGAATGTGCGATCTCAGGAAGAACGCAAGACTGGCGATGATCAAGCAACAAGGATTCCTTTTGAAATTAACTTTAGAGAAACTGAGGTAAGGAAAGTCAACGAATGTGACTTATAGGCGACGAAGTAGCGTTACGAGGAGTAAAATAGTCGACGTCTTTCGTTATTTTTTTCACTCGTTGTAATACTGTATATGTGATATCTACGCTTGATAAATAAAACAAAGTGTAGATAAATGATAAATAAAATAATTTACATAAAGAAGCTCTTATATGTATATACACTATCGCTCGTAAGTGTCCAGACACTTTGATCCACTTGTCATAATTATGTGCGAATTTTATAAAACTATACTTATAACTAACGTTCTATGGAATCGATTGGATACAAATCTAAATTACATATTGAAATTTGCGACAGTTTATTTTAGTGTTTACTGTGTATACTGATATACTTGACTAATGCATTTGCTATTTGAATATCACTGGTTGTACTAACGTCTTCCTACCTATTATTTATTATGTATTAATATCTATACATAATATATAATATATAAAAACTAGTAATAATAAAATGAAATAAATATAATATACAATACTTGTATAAAACCTATATATTAGTATGCCTTGTAATTAAAATGCAATTTTATATTTAGTTCATAACAAATTAATTATAGTATGGACTGTCCAGTAAGGCTCACCTAACAGACATATACCTTAGACACAATGAGAGAAGAGAGAAAGTGAGTGTTTCGTCCAAGATCTGTTAGTATCAAATTAATTATAAATATTTATAATAAATATTTGTATATAAAATATTAACGTAATTAATATGAATCTCTTAGATAGAGAAATGGCCAAGTGACGAAATAGACAATTATAAACACCAGTTCTGCGATTACACGTGTATCGATTTTCAAAAATCAATTTAATCGGACTATAATATACGAAACTATGGCAATTACGTAGAACGAAATCGTTGCAGTTTTATTTCACCGTAGCTTTGTCATTAAACTAAATTTGAGTATTAAATAACTAAACCGGACCATTAAACTAAAAATAATTTTGTCATTAAAGTATCGACTTTCGAAAATCAATTTAATCTGGCTATAATGTACGAAACTATGGCAATTACGTAGAACGAAATCGTTGCAATTTTATTTGACTGTGGTTTTGCCATTAAAACGTGTACGTCTTCTAAGAAAAAGACACGAGTGTCTGCGAATACTCTTGAGCGATAGCGTATGTATAATTGTAAACGAGTTTCAATTTAACAAAAGAATATGAAAGATAGCTGGTATTATCATTCATTTTATCTTAGACAAAATCAAAAAGCGTGAAAATCAATATCGCAGACGTAGTATATATAACATTCCTTGCTTGCTCCATTTTCAGCGGCGATCCGCGGGAAATTGATTTCCAAGATTTTTTCCACCAACCTCCCATCACAGACACAATGGGATTCTTCGAACACATTTTACTCGATTTTTACGGACGGTCGTCTCTGGATGACCTGCAAATACGACGACTCTGGAGTTGGGATATTTTTTCGGAAAGTAAACATCATAAGTTGGCAAAGATAAATGAGCATCTTTGCAACCAAGTTGAAAATATGGGATTTTTATTCAGGAAGAAATCTGCTCTAGAAATCCCATTGAATCTCGTCGAACCTCCGACGTCCTCCAATAATTTGCTTATCGTGTTGTACTTTCGATTGATAACTTTGCATTGCCAAACGGAGAAACATACTGGGAAAAACGATTATATGATGTACTTGAGGGAATATTCGGCTATTGTTTGCTCAGGTAAAGCGAGATATTTATTAAAAACTTATTGGAATTGCTTTTTCCATATTGCAAAAGATTAACGTTATATTATTGTTTATGTGCGTATGTATACTATTTGTTGCTGTGAGACTCAAAGCCTGGTACGAGCTTTTTAACACATTACTTGTATACAAATGTATCGCAATTATATTTTGTGTATTCCAATGTAATTTTTGTAACTTGTATATCGAGTCTTACTTATTGCTATATTGCGATATATTTGTACTTTGAATTACCACAACTTTTAATTATGATATGTATGTGGAATATATATATATATATATATATATATATTGTGTGTGCATGTGTGTGTTTCTATTAGCAGTATAAATATAATATTGTAATATAGTATAGTACCTAATATTGCAGTATATCTCAGTATCGCAATATGTTTGCTAGTTTGTGGTTTCTTTGAAACTACTGATGTTGCAGCTAGATCTACTCTTCCAGACATAATGTCTTTAGCTTTAGACTTCCTTTTATGAAATTTGTCAGCTCTCATGCTTGTTTCTCGATGCTTCTTATCTTTGCTATTTCTGGCCATTCTCTATCTTGCAATATGCTTGGTCCAATTTCTTTATGACACACTTGCTTAATACGTGGTTTCTGTCTTTTGTTGCTTCTGTATCGCGTTCTCCGCATGGCAGATTTCCTTCTATTCTGTACCTTGTGCTTCTGTTATTGTTGTGTAGCTGCTAGTTTTCCTGACACTCTTGGCTGTGCCATTATCCACTTAGTTAGTCGATAAAGGCTTTCGGAATATTTCCATATTTCTAATATTTATTATATAATATGTATTGTAATATAACTTATCGCGATACCGTTACATTCGTTTGAAAGAAATTTACGCAATTTTTCCGGATATCTATAGTAGAATTTAGAAGAAGAATTATATTTATATTATATATATTACATATAAATATAACATAAATATACAAATTTAACATTTTGTATATAAAATATTATTATATTATAATATTATTTAATATTATATTATATTTATATTATAATAATAATGCAATAATATATATTATAATATAATATAATCATAATGTTATATATATTTAATATCATTATAATATTATTAATATAATATATATAATATAAATATATAAATATTATATTTTATATATAAAATTTCTTGTAAAGAGATACATTTAATTCCCTTCAATTCACTTATAAAAAAAATATATTTAAATCATCCTGTACATATAAGTTTCCGATAATCCATTTTATTAAATATTTCTTATCTCTTCATAGGAGGAATATCAACTATGTCGAAGAAGGAGCCACTAATACCGAAATTCGCAGAAATTTGTGAACATTCCAGAAAGATCATCGAAACGATACTTCAGAACGAAAACTTATCGTTAAACGACAAGGACTACGTAGAATTGCGAGATGGTTTAAAATGGTACCAAAGATTTCATGACATGGGAAAGATGATATTGATCAATAAATTACAAGGAACATCCTTCGATCCGTGTGAAATCTCCTCGTCAATGAAAGTCCATTATAAATGGCTGATGAAATTTATCAGGAAACTATTTACGCTGATCGATGCAAAATTATGTGATTCAAAAACGCAAAAAGACCTGTCAGACTTTTCGAAGAAATATCTAGACTCGTTGACCGACGTAGATAAATTTGAGAAAGTTCGGAAGAAAGTCCGGCGGGTTTTGTGCATTCCATCGCCTCATTTTTCCGAAAATTCGATGACTTTCCATGAAAAATTACGATGCATATCGAGAAAGCTCGAAATCACCGAAGAAGATTTGATCGATTCGTTGAAAACGAAATTAAAAATCGCCGCGATTGGATCCTCTGAAAATTTGGCTTTCAGAAAGAGATTCGCTGAAATTTGTGTCGAAAATTTCGGAAATAATCGAGAGAATGCAAATATAATTAGTGATATAGGAGAAATTGAAGAAATGACCAAAAATATTATAGAAGTTAAAGAAATCAACGAGAATGATGTTAGAAAGAATAAAAATTTCGTGGAAGCTAAAATATGGCCAATTTACGAATTTTTCTTTTTGTCTTTCGCGTATCGTTTCCAGAGGAAATTTTGCGACGAATTTGCGCAAGATATTGGAGAGGAAATACGCCGAAGGTTTGAAAAGAATTTGAACAAGAGCAATGAAATTTCTGAGAATCTTACGGACTTGGAAGAATCGAGAAATTTTGTTGAGACAGCTTGCGGAGGATTTGGGAGAATTTACGAGGAAAGCGTGTTTAGAAAATTCGAGCAAGTTCCAACGATACCGACGCGTTTGATCAGTTTGATGAAGGCTCTGAATGCTAATGAGATGCTAACTAAACGAAGGATCTCTTTGTTCCCTGAGTTGCTCTGCTCTGTCGAGGAATTTGCGGAAAGATCTTTCGCTGTTAAAAATTCGAATATTCTTTTACATTGGTATGATAACGAAGAAGATATAATGGAAGACGGTTTTAATATTTCCCAGGTATTTTTCTTTTTATTTAATTATTTGGTAATTCTTTCATATCTTATAATCGTTTAAATGTATATATTTTAAATCTTAAATTGAAATTAAATTGTAATTAATCTACCTAATTAATCTATTTTTAAGTTTCTAATCTACTATTTTTATTATACAACTTTCAGGCAAACTTCGTCAACAAATCAGCCCTCTGCAACCTAATCTTTGAACTATTTCTAAATTCAAAATCTGGAAGCAAAAGGGAATTAATCAATTTTGGAAATTACAAGAACCAAAAGAAACTTCTGCAAACGATTCAGACATTGTTATGGAAAAATTCTTTGGTTTTAAACTCGGATGAATTCAACATGTCCAACAACGACTCTATCCTATTACGATTTCTCATAAATTATTACCTGCCTGTCATGGAAAAAGTCATGGAAGAACAAAATGATTTAGGATATAGGCCCTTTAAATTAACTTATACGCTAACTTCACTGCAAAAAATCAAAGAAGAATTAGAAAATGAAAACAATGTCATTACAACAGGAATTGGATGGTTGACCTTAGGCTATCTACAAATATTTTTCTTTAGTGATCTAGGATCCATTGATCCAGTTCAAAAAATTGCCTTGAAATCAAAATACATACGAAAAAATATTTCTGAACTGGAACATTTGATATGCATTGAAAATTTACAATCCATTATCTTTGGAACCTCTATGTCGAAAGCCCAAAAAGTATCAAGAATCAATCACTTGAAAATATCATCCAACAAAGCAAAAAACTTTGAAAACTTTCAGGCAATGAGACCTACGTCAAAGTTCCAAAATTTGAGAGAAGAGATAGAGAATTTTTCTATCAATATAGGTTCGTTTGAATCGATAATGAAACAAAAATACCAATTGATTGACATTGCTAAACAACTTAAAAAAGGGGAATTGCAAGATTCACATAGAGAAAAGTTGCATGAAGCTATAATCTGGAAGAAATCGCTGGAAAGATTCTCTCATAAATTGGAAGAGTATTTCCTGGTTGGTTTTCCTGACTTTGTTTCCCCAATGATGTCTGCAATTTTCAGTTTACATCATGGTATATCAATTTTAATTCATGAACTCTCAAACATGCAATTTCAAAACGTAAATAGTGACATCTGTTATAACTTGCTGCGTTTTCCTGTAGTTGGCCTGTGTCAAGAGAATTACATAAACTTAGTGAAGCTGTGCTCTTCAAAAAAACTAATGTTCATTCTAACAAAACAGTCAGAATTAAAGGCTATTCAGAGAGACAGGTTTACAATGGCTAAAATTGCATTGAAGGAGCTTGAAAATTTGTCTCTGGTTAAAAATAATATAGAATCCCTGTGGGAAGAACTAAACAAAATATTTTTCAAAATAAGAATCTTGTGGAAGGAGCAAGAGAAGCGAAGGGAAGAAGAGATGAAAGAAAAAGAAAGTTTATTTAAAACAAAGTCTGAGAAAGAAGAAGAGGAGTTGGATTTTAAAAATATGTTCCCAGGCCATCAACAGGAATTCCTAGAGCTAGCAGAAATAATCCCAGGTTTTCAACAGGACCTTTCAGAACTCCAAAAATTTCCAGAAAATATCTCCACTGATAAGGAATCTTTTATTGAATTGATATCTATGAAGGATGCTAGAATAATTCAAGAAATCCACTGGAATATCTTGAAAAGTTTTTCTGATGAAAGAAATTTAATAACTCTTTCAAAAAATATTTCTCCAAGGTCTAAAAATAATTTAGAAACTTCTGAATCTAATGTAGAATCAAATTTCATTGAACCTCTGATACAAAGATTTGAAATACTAGGATCCTCGGTGAAAACTTGGTCTGAAAATTTGTCTTCTCAATTAGTATGCTGCTTAAACGTATTAATCTCACAAAAATCCAATTTTGATAATAGAAGTAGTGATCGAGAAGTCTATGACTTCTATAAAGACCCTAATATTCCAGAAATTGAGCAGTGTCAACCACTTTTTGACAGACTTTGTGAAAGAATCAATGGATTTCTAAAAGAATGGCCTGAAAATCCCATTTTAAATTCGATCAAACTAATAATTGACAGACTTCTCAGTTTCTCCATCGATTCTTCCTTGTCTAGATTTTTGGTTGGAGTGGAATTATTGCTAACAAAGATGAAGCAGTGGGAAGAAAATGCTCGTTTCGATGTTAGTTTAGCAGAATTTATCGTATCTTTTGGTGAAAAGATTCTTTGTTGGCGGAAACTTGAGATTTCAAGGTGGAGGGACTCATTGGAAGTACTTGAAGATGATTTGAAAACTGGAGCTTCAAAATGGTGGTTTTTTTTGTTCAATTTAATAGATCAGTACGTTACAGATGATACTGAGAATGTTGAACAGTTAGAAGAAACTGAGAAATTAGAAGATGCAACTAAATCTGATAATGTTTCAAAAGAAAAGGTGATTGAAAGTTTAGAACGTTTCTTGATAGAATCGTCCTTGATTGAGTTTGAAACAAGACTTCAATTAATTTTTCTTTTCTATCAACATATTAATCATCTCCAAGAAACAAAAAAGCAGAAAGAATTATTAGCTATTTTCTGGAATATTTATTTGTATTATAGCCAATTTCTTAATGATGTTCAAAATAAGATAAAAGTTTTAAAAGAACCTATAGCTAAGAAATTGAAAGATACCATCAAAATTACAAGATGGAATGATATAAGTTATTGGTCTGTGAAAAACACTGCTGAAAAAACACGTAGAACATTGCACAAATTTGTCAGAGAGTTCCAAAAAGGTTTACGACTAAATGTTGCATCTTATTTGACCTTGAAGACAAAAGCAGAGACAGAGGAAACACGTTCCAGAAGAGAACTCCGACCATCTGATTTCTTAATCAATTTGGAGTCAAGAAAACTAAAAAAGATTGAGAAACTAACTCACAAAACTCGTCAGTTCTGTGAAAATATTATTGAAAGAAACAATTATTCTCAAATTCGGAAGGATATTGAAACTTTCATAGAAGAGAGTCTCGATGAAAGCAAAAGACTGAGAAATTTGGAAGTTGATAAAACCTTGACAAAAGGCAAGCAACAAGCTCAGTTAAAGAGCATGCTTCAACAAAAGAAGTTAGCACTGACAAATTATTTCAAAGCATTAAATCGACTTGGAATTTCATATAGAATTGGTATTTTGACTTGGAAAAATAGAAAAAATGAAATTACAAACTTCACATCTGTACCTCTAGATCTGCAAGAAATACAATGTTTTGAATTCAAAAACAAAAGTGTAAATGTAGATAAAGGATTACTTGAACAATGGTCTGATTGTAACAAGTATTATTATGAATCTTTAATTAAATTGAATTTCCTTGATGGTATATTAAGTTCTGGAAAAAGTAATCTAGATATCCAAAATGCTGAACGTTGTCGCGGCCTTTCAGTTCACCTTGTATTGTTAGCTCATCGCCAAAAAGAAACGATTGCAAATTTCTTCAAACGATTTCTTCCATTTAGAATCCAAGTGTCAAATCTTGCACTAATGGTAGAAGACATGGTAGAAAAGACTTCAAATGAAAATGACATGCAAGAAAATATTTCCAAAATCGTAGAATTTGAAAAACTTGATATTCCCGCACAGAAAAACTTACAGATCATCATAAACAATTTCCAGGAATTATTAGAAATATTACAAATGTCTATGAAACAAATTATAATTTTCTTGGAGAGTTGTCCAATGGAATCTCTCACAGAGGAAAACCTTCTTGATCTAAATGAAACTGCGGTTCCTGTTTTAAAAGAGGCTAATATTTCGAAAACTTCAATTGCGTCTATGAAACATAGCTTAAATTTAATAAAAAATATGGCAAATAAATTAAATTCGTGGATCACAACTTCAAGAAAGATTGTGAAATCAAGTCAAGTCTTCTTGTTTCATCAAAAGCATGTTGACTTTCTGCAAACAAGTTACGAAGAGATCAATGAAATCAAAAGAAAATTAATTGATCTTAGGTGTACTTTTACGCTCGATCATCCACTCAGTAAAAATTTAGATTTCTTAGTTCAAAAAATTGAAAAAAGTATTGAATTATTCAAATCAACATTTACTTCAGCGATAAAACAATCTTTTGAATCTGAAAATTTAGAACAATATGGAACTAAATTAGATAAATTGATTACACAAATTCTGCTTGTCATTCAAAAGAAACTTCAAGATAGTCAGAAGTCTATTGGAGAAACAACTGATCCTGAGAAAGAATCTACAGATGATTTTGAAGAGGATCTAATGACAAAAGGATTAATAGAACCATTAAAGAAGATTGTTCCAGAGTTACGGTTGAACACTGTATCACAAATACTTGGAGAATTATTACAAATTATTTATGAATGTGATGTCAATTCTGCAAATAATTGCATAAGGTAAGTTTTATCATCACACTTGTGGACCTTCCACATTTTTATAAGGTAAAAGTAAATAATAAAATAATTTTAAAATAGAGGATCTTTATTTTAATATCTCAATGTAGAATTTTACGCAGTTTTTAAAATCTAAAAATAGTTTAATGATTTGTATTATTTGTCTAGATCACTTCTGCAACATCTACCTCTTCTAGAACAATATACTTTGTTTCTTCACTATTATCTTCACGAACAAGTGGCATCTTTCCGCCTAACTTGCAAATTCCTCTATCTTCAATTAAACGTCTTTCTGGATTTAGCAACAAATGGATTTTGTCAACCAGAAAACATGGATGCATCTGAAGATAATCAGGAAGATGATGGTACAGTCGAGGGAGGAATGGGATTGGCTGAAGGCGAAGGTCAAAAAGATGTTTCAGAGAGGATTGAAACGGAGGATCAGTTGGAAGAAACTAGAGGCATAAACGAAGAAGAGAAGGACAATGAAAAAAAGGATACAAAGGAAGAAGAAAAGGGTATAGAGATGTCAGAAAATTTCGAAGGCCACATGCAAGATCTTGAACAATGTGAAGAAGAGGAAAATAATAAAGAAGACGATGATCTCGACAAAGAAATGGGCGAAACTGATGAAACTGCAGAGAAACTTGATGAAGAAATTTGGAAAGATGAAGAGGAAGAAGAAGACAATGAAAATGAAGATAAAGAAAATGAGAAAGAAGAGAGAGGAACTGGTGAAAAGACTGGACAAGAAGAATTAAGCGCAAAAGATACTGATGAAAACAAGAATGAAGATGGAAATGTAGAAAAAGAACCTGATGGTGAAAGGAAAGAAGAACAAAAGAAAGAGATTAACGAATTTGAAGAGCCTGAAGTAAACGAGGATCAGGTTGATCCTTATCATGGAAAAAATCAACCAGAAATAGAACCAGAACCTTTCGAACTTCCAGAAGATATTAATTTGGATGAAGAAATGAAAGAGGATAATCCTGAGGGCGAGGAAGAAGATCCTTTTGATATTGATCAGATGAAGGAATCTAAAATTCCAGAAGAGAAAGAAGATGAAGAATCTGAAAATAGAAACGGTTCCGAAGAGGACAATCAGCAGGATTCTAGTGATGGAGAAAATGAAGAAGAAGAAGAAGATCCAAATGCAGATGCTAATAAAAAGAGGGATGAGAATGTTATAAATCCTGAAGAGGATAAAGGAGATGATACAGAAGAACAGAACATAGAGGAAAATCAAACAGAGGAAGATAAGGCACCACCTAGTTTTGACACGGGAAGCAAAGAAGTTGATGCTTCGCAAGAAATTGAATCAAGGAAAGATGGCTCTAGAGACGCGGTACAAAGTCAATCAAATGATGAACAAATGGAAATAGATCCTACAGAAAATAGTACAGATGATAAAAAAGATAAAGGTAATCTTGCTATATGTTCTAAAACTTTAAAGTAATTATTATAAGTAACTATTTTTAGTTTACATAAAATATTTGTAAAAACTTTAAAAGATTTAAATCTTATTTAAATCTTATACACAATATATTCTTAAATTATGTTTTTCTATTTTGAAGGAACCGGTCAATCACAAACAGAAGAACGTGAAGGACATTCTGGATCTAAGCAAGAACAGAATGTTCCTACCTCTGGCGAGGAGAAATCTCCCAAACCTGTTTCAAAACGAAAAAAACCAGGTGAAAGCGATGAAAATCGTAGTTTGCTTGATGATGATACCAAATCTTCAGTGAAGAAATTAAAAACCACTGCAATGCAGCAAGATCTAGATAGTCAAGAAGAAAAAGAGAAAAATGAAGGTGGCGGTGAGAGTGAAACTTATGAGCATATTAAGAATACAGAGAAATTTGATGATTACGTTTTTGATGCTGCGACTGAAGAACAAATTAAAAAACAAGCGTCGAATTTAGAAGAAGGTAAATTTTTTCCCAAGCTTATTTATTTTTGAAAAAATTTAATTATTTACTTGCTGTCTAATATTTCCCTAATTTTTAGAAGATAATTTTATTTTACTATAAAAAATCAAAAATTGATATTACTTAATGTAACAATAAGTTAAAGATAATATTCTGTATATAGTCTAAACTAATTACCTAATTACATTTAGATGAAAAGGATCAGATGGAAGATAAATTGGAAGACAATGACATTGAGATGCATAGAGATCCGGAATCGAAAGATCAAGAAGAAGAAATAAAGAAAGAACAGCCTCAGAAAGTATCAGAAAGGAAAAAAGACAAATCCACAAATGTCAAGGGTGAAAAATCAGATGATGTGGAACAAATTGAAATGGGAGGTGAAGTTGAAGGTGAAACAGTGGCAACAAGTCGTGTTTTACGAGGAAACGAATCCACTATTCACACAAAATTGCCGGAATCGGAATCCTATGATCTTTCCACGGATGATATTGTACAAAGAAGGACTGAAATCGAAAATATGTTAGGTCAGTGGTCTCAAGGACCATCTTCGATAGAAGCAGCGAATGCTTGGAGTTCAATAAGTGCTCTAACAGAATCAGCTGCTAGGGAATTATCAGAAAAATTGCGATTGGTACTAGAACCTACACTAACCTCCCGGTTAAAAGGCGACTATAGAACTGGCAAGCGTATAAACATGAGAAAAGTAATTCCCTATATCGCCAGCGAATTTCGAAAAGACAAAATTTGGTTGAGACGCACAAAACCATCAAAAAGAGATTATCAAATAGTGTTAGCTATCGATGATTCTAGTAGTATGGCTGATAATCATTCAAAGGAATTAGCGTTTGAATCCCTTTCGTTGATTGGCAAAGCTATGACATATTTAGAGGTTGGCCAACTTGCTGTTATCAATTTCGGGGAACGAGTGAATATTCTTCATCCCTTCGGGGAAAACTTTACAGAGGAAAGTGGTGCTAGGTAAGTGTAATAGGAAATTAAATAAATGTATTATTATTTAAAGTTAAACATCCTTCTAGGTTAATTCAAGAAATGAAATTTGAGCAGAAGAAGACAATGATTGGTGAACTGCTTGATTTCACAATGGAAATGTTCACATCTCAAAATAGTTCTTCTGACAATGCGAAGTTGGTAACCATCTTATCTGATGGTAGAGGCATATTTTCAGAAGGGACGGAAAAAGTAACTGCAGCTGTGAGGAAAGCTAAATTGTTGAATATTTTCCTTGTTTTCATAATAGTTGATAATCCTTTCAATAAGGTGAGCACTTAATAAAATTCATAATTAAACAAAATGATATAATTTGAACTTTTTAATGAAAAATTTTTAAATTCTATTAGACATCTAACGAATAATTCATTAACTTTGAAGATACTAAATAAGCTTTTTCAAATATTTATATGTTGTTTTTATAATTATATACTAATAGTCTTCAAAATTGCTTTCTTTATCACTTGTATTATTTTTTCTAGGATTCAATACTTGATATAAGAATGCCAATTTTCAAAGATGGCAAGTTATTGGGTATAAGTTCCTACATGGATAATTTCCCATTTCCATTTTATATTATTCTTAGAGATTTGGATACATTACCTGTTGTGTTAAGTGATGCATTAAGACAATGGTTTGAGATTGTAGGCAGGATTGATATATGAAAGTAATTTGTGTAAATAATTTTATTTTAATTTTTATGTGTAATTAAACTACTGTGTACTTTCATCACACAGTGATGTTGTAAATATAATGATGTTTTTACTACATTTTATTTTTAATCCCTCAACAACAACTTATATAAAGAAATTACTCATATTTAATGCTTAATAAATAGAAAAACATACATTGATTTGCATTAATACACATCATATAAATTAGAAGAATACATATTATTTTCAATTTTTAATTATATACCTTTTTACAATACAATTTTTAATTATATACCTTTGTATATATTAAATTTTCATAAAATTTTAACTGGAAATACAGTAACCTATAGTAACAGTAAATGAATTTATGTAAATTTATACTAATCACTGATAAAATAATTAATGATATAAATACTAAACACATTTACGCACGCAAACCTATTTACATTGTTACTGTTCATGTGCAAACCACACAGTTTTTAAAAGCGGGAATTCAAATTTCATATAAAATGAGGGTATGAAAATTATAAGAGATAATTACAAAGATTTGAAAATGTAATGTATTTATAATTGTAAAAAATACTAGTATAGTCAAGTAGTTCAATATAGTTTTTTAGTAACAATGTAAATCTTTCAAAAGAATTTTAATGAATATCTACATACATATTTGTAATAGTTTCATGAATTTAAAATATTTATGTAAATAATTAAAGATTTTTAAAAGTTTTATTTGTAATTTTAAATACGAATACCTAACTACTTCGCTCTTTGTAATTTAAAAAATACCTTCAATTAGAACATCACGGTAAGATGTGAACTCTTGATTGGAAACTTGCTTTTAGCTAATGATCATGTTCATGCGCAATGTGTGTTCTATTTGCGTATAGTCTGTACTGACAATATTTGAGCAATTGTATATTTTATATTTATTAACTTATCATTTGTAGTTAATTTGACTGTTTGTAATACCTAGTTTATAAATAAATATGAATTCGCTAATAAACTGCTGTAAATTATTAAGTACAAGAGTGAACAATGTATATATGTTTGGAGGTTATTTGAGCCGCGGAATGGCTCAAACCATCGACGATTATAAAATTAAGTGGACACGGCCAGTCAAAATCCCGAGCATAGATCCACGACAAACCGGTGATTTGGGAATAAAAGTATCTGTAAAATCTACAGATATTAAAGTCTATTACCAGAATTCGAAAGAGTTAGAAGAGTAAGTAATAACTATACATTTGTATTGTTCTATATAGAAGATAATTTGTTATCCCACAAAGATGAATAAAAACTACATTTATTAAAGTTCTTGTATCCTAAAAAATATATATTCTTTAGTTATGCCTATCTTTTGTGTCTTATTCAAAATAAGAGTCCAACTAATATAGACAATTAATCATTGTTTAATTATTAACGTAGTGCAGATGAAATTGTAAAGAAAATGTTCACTTTGGATTTTCAACCAAAAAAAGAATTTAGAAATCTAGAAAGAGAAAGAGTGATAGGACTTGTGAAGAGGCATGTTTGTGATCGAGGTTCCGCAGAAGTTAGAAGTAAGTATACTTTTATTTTATAAATTTCTGGAAAGTATTAATGTTAATTTTGATTTATATATAATTTACTATATACAATTTTATAAAAATTTCTAGTTGTTTTCCAGTTATATATTCAAACAAAATAAATTGTTTCAGTTGCTGCAATGACTAGTGAAATACAATATCTTCAAAAATATATAGAAGAGCATCCAAAAAATGTAAAAGCCAAAGTATTTCTAAAAGAATTAATTGATAAAAGAAAGAAGTCTCTTGCACATTTGCGAAGATGGGATTATAGACGATTTGAATGGCTCCTTGAACGTTTGAATCTTATTTATGTACCTCAACCAGAGTATGATATTATATACTTTTGTATATAATAAATTGTGTATTATATGCATTCTTTAACTTTTAACTGATTATAGAGTTCCTGACCCAGTGTCGAGAAAAAATGCACTAAGGCAACTAACCAAAAATTATTGCGATGGTATTATTCAGCAGAAATTAAATGCATTTAAAGCTGAATTAAAAGAACAGCAAAAGACATTTTTCGCTCAAAAGGTTAAAAACTTGGAGTATATTTTAGAAGAAGAAAAAAAGTATGGCCTAGAACCAACTGTAACTCAAGAGCAAATTGATGCTGCACGACAGAGAGTAGAAGAATTATCAAAAGAGATTGAATAAATAAATTTTTCCTACATTCCTTAATCATCTTTTTAATCTAACTTCTGACTTTGCTAAACTGATTTCTGGTAAATAATAAAAAATATAAAAATTTATAAGATTTCTGATATACAGAAAATTCTTTTAAATTTATAAGCACATGGTGTTTTTAAAAATAGAAAAAATACTTGAGAATTAAGAAACATCGAAATTTTTCTAAAATATTAATATTTTTATTTCATATTATCTTTGGTATTTTATAATACAAAATTATTTCCAGAATGTAAATGGGAATTATCTAATTATCAAACATATTTGAAGGAAGTTATTTTATTTAGGAAACGTTATTTAATTTGAAGTTTGACATTACGTAAATAATCCTAAAAAATCGCTTTTTTAGAAGAAGAAAATCTATTTTCTATCCAAAAGGTATTATTTAATCTGTTGGTTTGATATATAATCAAATAAAGATTTTTATTCTATGCAATTCGAATAACGAGTTATAAGTACAAACTTGAGTATTAATAGATATTTAAGAGTAAAGATAAACATATAAAATAATTTAAATATATTATGTAAATATTTTATTTATTATATTTATTTTATCTATTATATTGATCGTAAATATTTTATTGCTATTGCATTGGTAGTTTAAGAACATCAGTTCCAACAGGTGATGACGTTCCCACGGTTGCATGTTGCGCATCCCTTGTATCAAGAGAGACCCAAACAATGTAAGTGAACGTTCTCGTACATACCGGGTGTTTGAAATAATTTAATCATATACATAATTAAATTATAAGAATCATAGTATCTATAATTCTCATTTATCATATTTTGTACATAATAAAGAATAAATCATGCAAAATTTCTAATTTCATTTTCCCTATTAATGTTGCTTGATTTTCTTTCTTATTTACATAAAGATAGGAACAATATAGATAAAAATTCTCGTGTATATAGGGTGATCAAAACAATTCAATTATTGTATCTGTAATTAAATAAAAGGCAAAATTTGTTTGAAAATATTGTTTCAATTATTGAAAATTATACCAAATACTTTTGTATCGAAAAGAATCGTTTAACATTGTTAACACCTTGTATAAGCCATATATAAAGATGAGCTGGATGCTGATGTTCTATTCTTTGAAGGACCGCCGTGAAAGTTTTAGTAGACCTTAAAATTTCGTTTAAGTTCTATTCATAAGTGCATACACATGTACAAATATTTGCAAATATTTGAGAAGACTCTATGTGTATGTAATTAATTAATTATCAAGAATATACTTTTCTTCGAAAAAAGAAAAATGTGATTTATTGATAATCTTTAATGGGAAATCAGGAAGAAATCTAAGAAGTATATCTCTGGTGCAAATTTCATTACACAACGCTGATTCTATAGTTCTCTAAACATGCAGTCGCAGTTTTCAAAAAGTGTTACCGACAAGGTAAAATGAAGATTACTATTTATACAATTAATTTTAAAAAATAATAGATATTAAGTACTGAATTATTTCGATAGAACCTTTTACATATTATATTTCGAATAATTTATGTTAATCGTTTTAAATTTGAGAAGAGATGCGCAGAAAACATTTTACAGGGATATGCACAAATATTTTTATAACAAGATATAAAAAAAGTTGGTTTATCAAATTTAAAAAAAAGAAACAAGTCACAATAACGATTATAATAGAGCATAAAAAAGGAATTTTTGACGCACGTATGTAATCTTAATGCATTTCTCTACCTTAAAAAGACTCGATTCCATAAATCGTTATAAATGTATCGATCACTTTTTATTTCGTGGCCCCGCGGTTGCTAGTTGAAAGTGCGGTTGCTTAATGTAGCGGTTCACAATTGGCAAGAAACGTATATAAATATCAATTCCCACATCCGACTCGACTTCTTTCGACCTATGATATGCGTTCTTATAGTTAATGGAACATTTACATTGCTTTTTTGATTTATTAGTCATCTGGTCAATCGTTTCGAAGGTTTAGGATTTAGGTTGTTTTTTATTTCAAAACGTTGCTCGAGAACCACTGAATGTGAATAGCGGCACTCCTTAAGACTGCAGTAGACATTGTGCAATGAAAATCTAATCTGCGCATGCGCGGTAGATAGTTCGATTCTTGGGTGTCTTCGCTGCAACTTCGCGCATATTTATACTTCCAAGATATTAAACATTTTTTTAAACTTTTCTAAACTCCTTAGCACTCCCGCACATATTATGTATGTATATTAGAATACATCTTATTTTTCGACCAACGAATTTGTTTTCTCTGTGTTCCTGTGTAAAATTTGAGATCAATCGGACAACGTGACGAAACGTGCCATATCGAATTTGAATTTGAATTTTTATAATTCGTTTTACATTATAATATCGCACTATTATACGAATATAAAAATGAAACATATGAATACATAAAAAAGAATTTTTAAAAGTAATCGTGAGAAAACTTTTTTCTTTGGCATTATATTTACTTCATCGAACCTTTGTACTCCTTTCATCTAAGAAACTTTTTCATATATACGCATATATATAATAACGAAGATATTTAGACGTTCCCATTTTTTCTGTTCAAATTTTCCTTTCCAATTTGCTCCTTTCTCTTACAGATCGTGATTTTGTGTTGTTTTCTGAAGCTGATCATTGCTGGTGTCCTACAACAGTAAGATTTCATAATCCATTACAGTTTTACAAACTTTCATTACTATCGCTAGCAATTCATCAAGCTTTAGAATCATCTTATATAATGAAACGGTTGTTTGATATTTAGAAGATTTCCTTGCGCGCCAATCGATGCAATCTCCGCGAGTGGGGCAGCAGTGCCAGTGGCGTGCGCCCTTAAATCAATCGGAGGCAAAGTAGAACCAATACTTCCGACTTATGTGAAAGTTTCCACTCCGATCTCGTACAGACCATTGCCGAAGACGTCATCATTGGTATACGTTGCGCCACCGATTTTTAAAACGGCGTCTGCCGTTGTAGCGACCGATACAAAAAATGAAAAAGAAGCAGAATTCACGGTAATTTGTAAAGGACACTTTTAGCAACGTTATTTATAATAGATTTGTTTGAATTACGATAAAAACGATAATTATACAGAGAAAGACACGCATCACCGATTTCAATGAGCTTGAAATATGTTGTCAAGATCAACACTGAGTTTAACACTGGAATTTATGATACACTTATAAAATCGTATGGGCTGTGTAAAAATTTGGCCAGCTATATGCCAGGGTGAAGTATAACGGAAACTAAATATAATGGAAGATTTCCATGAATATCTCGGAAACGAAGGCCAAGCGGTGGTAACATGTATAAGGCAAAAGTTATTCTGAATGTTGTCCTCTATAATGTAACATATTTAACTATCATTGGACTCGGTAAAGTGTGCCCTTTTCTGTATAACTGTCATACAAACTTATGATATTATAAAATAAAAAACCTTTTTATTTCAGGATAAGAAGTTTTAGTACTATGTAGGAAGTATAATCTTATTTATGCAACAAGTATAATTTTATTTATTCACATAGAATCTCATTTTTCTGCAGGCTCATCCAAGATACTCGTTTAATTATGGCGTCCTGGATGGATATACCGGCGATTCTAAGTCAGCGTGGGAAGAGAGAGACGGTGACACGGTAAAGGGTGAATATTCTGTGGTAGAAGCGGATGGTTCAATTCGTACAGTCACTTACACGGCTGATGACCATAATGGCTTCAACGCAGTCGTAACCAGAAACGAACCCCCAAAGAACGTGAAAAAAGATAGTAATTTGAAAGCATTTCTACCGGTAACTGTTATTTCCAATCCTCATTAAAGGTAAATCGAATGTTCTGCGAATAAAAATTTGTATCTAGTTTTTATCCCGCTGTGTTCTTCCGATCATTTTTGATCCAATTACAT
Source organism: Bombus flavifrons (assembly GCF_040668555.2). Taxonomy (NCBI): domain Eukaryota; kingdom Metazoa; phylum Arthropoda; class Insecta; order Hymenoptera; family Apidae; genus Bombus; species Bombus flavifrons. The sequence goes on along the minus strand of NC_138457.1, from coordinate 3,486,067 downwards.
TTTTCTAACGAGAAACAATACTTTAAAATACTTGAGAAAAATTCATGTTGAAAATTATTGTTTTTTTTTTCTTTGTTCAATACAAAGGCATTTAAAAAAGAACCCGAAAGTAGTGGATAAAACGATAAAAATTGTCCAACGAGTAATGTATATACATTTTATCTAAATCGTACTAAAACGATATTTTATACTTGATTTGATAAGGATAAAATTTCGAAGCGTTCATTTCCTTTGTTTAATTGTACTTAGTTACGATGGAATATTCTTAATATTTGCAAGTATTTTGAACGTATAAAAAGGAAGAAAAATATAATAAATGGTAATGAAAATGGACGTTTCAAGACTTAAAAAATAAAAATATAGAAAAATACTCCGTTGTATAAGATTTTATAAATAAATAATTAATTAATAAACGAACATAGAACTTTGTAATTTTACAAATAAGAATATATAGCGTTGCTTAATTAAAATTATAAAAAAAAATGTGTCGAAAAAAATAAAATGAAAATTTACGCTACAGGTCTATGATTCAATTAGGTACTTTCAAATCCTTTATTAATAATGCTTTATTTAAATACAGTGGTTACAAAAAATATTTTTCAATTTTTTTATACTTTCTGTTAAAATTTTAATTTTACAAGTGTGAATAATCATATTTTGCAAAGGATAGATAAACATATATTACGTAAAGTATCATCAAAAATAAAATTGACTTAGAAAAATAAACAAACAGTTTGAACCTTTAAATTAACACGACGCGATTACAAATAATACTCTAATTTGTGCAATTATCAGTTTTATTTTCGCTACAGCTACAAATATTATCCTATTTTTTTATATACGTATTAAAATCATTCGAGGAACCTTATGTATTATAAAAGTAACAAAATGTACCAACTATTTCTAACACAAATCTTCTATAAAACAAACTATCGGATCGTTAAAATTGGGACAGAAAATATGAATTATCAGGATCTTTTATAACGCTTAAATAGTGGAGATGACAAAATTTGACTGAGCTTAACTAATGGTAACAGATTTGATATTTGTCGTGAAACAGGGAATTACAAGGAATAAAATCTCAAGTAAGAACTAAAGATTTCATAATTCTACATTATCTCTTAAGCGTAATACATACTGTTCAACTAACCGAATAAGACGACGATTGATATCATTTCATCTCTAAACCTGAAATTTATCTTTGTACAATACTATATACGTTGGCTTACAATCATAGTCTTTATGGAAACAGAAATAGAAATCCTATCCGGATGGTAAAACGACACCCTTCGTTACCCAAACTGTTATTCACTTACTAATCCTAATGCTCTTATTTGTTAAAGATAAGCCTGTAACGTTCACTCTCCCATAAAAAGTCAGTATTCCGTGGTGCACTTATTGTATAAAACAGTGAGATCTGGTACATCGACAGAATCGAATGAGAATAGAAGGAAGAAATGTTCCATTGATAGTCCTCATGTGAACTATCCAGAGATTACACCGGCTCGAGGTTATTCTACCTATTTCTGGACCTCTTGTTGCTATTCTTTTTCGCGCTGTTCCCAGACTTATTTTTCGAAGGCTCTTTTCCAGTGTTCTCCTTCAAGGAGACGTGCTCCAAGCTGCCATTGCTCGCGTGCCCGTTCGCAAATTGTCTAGCAATCTCGGTTGAAGAGGCGATAGATCCATTCTGGCTATACTGGCCAGTTACAGAGTGGTTTTTCCCGGACGACTCCTTATTACCGTTGCTACTGCCGCTATTGGCAGCTGTTCCATGAGAATTTACGAGGCTGCAATTGTCCTCGCTACCGCTGTTGCCGATCTGCGACTCCGATTCACTGTACCGGTCAACTGGAATCAAGTTTATAATGGGAAAACCGCGATCCCCGATCGGCACGTGGCACGATCGACCGAACTGAAGAATTAATTAGTCGATTACTCGATCGACAGTTGTGCATAGTTTATCCAGATGCAGATTGACCGATTATTCGTCAAACAATTAATCAGTCAAGGATTGTTTAACCGTGAGTGACGTTTAATGAAAATATACCTTCGCTTGATCGATTAAACTATTGGAAAGATTGAGAAATTTCGAAGGCTACGCGTGAGAGAGAGTATTGGTACATTTGGAAGACACAAATGTGGTAGTAGTAGTAGTAGTAATAGTAGTAGTAGTAGTAGTAGTAGTAGTAATAGTAGTAGTAGTAGTAGTAGTAGTAGTAGTAATAGTAGTAGTAGTAGTAGTAGTAGTAGTAGTAATAGTAGTAGTAATAGTAGTAGTAGTAGTAGTAGTAATAGTAGTAGTAGTAGTAGTAGTAGTAGTAGTAGTAGTAGTAGTAGTAGTAGTAGTAGTAGTAGTAATAGTAGTAGTAATAGTAGTAGTAATAGTAGTAGTAGTAATAGTAGTAGTAGTAGTAGTAGTAATAGTAGTAGTAGTAGTAGTAGTTAGGTTCAAGTAGTTAGTGATTCGTAACTTATAATATCTGAGTCACATCGAGGATATAGGATTTCTAATTTACATGTTACTATTATTTCTCTAACTATTTTTGAAATAAATCTTTATTTCATGTTTTCTATTTAAAGAATCGTTCTGCACTATAATTTCACACTTATACTACCATTGATACTTATAGTGCCAATACTCTTCGTTCATATAACGTTCATATGTATCATACAAGTCATAAGATTGAATCGCAATTAACATTCACTAGAGTTATAGCACTAACAAGGAAACATTAAAATACCAATAAAACTAGAAACTAACAATAAGACGATAAGATAAAATTAAAGTAAATTGTTTAATCGATCAAAACATACATTTTTTAATTCTTTAACATTCTGTGACTTTAAAAAATTGACTATCTGGAAGCAAATATAGCAAGTATGTAATATGAAAGTATACCATATAAGAACGATGTTCTCATAAAAGTGAAAGAAACAACACGCTTTAAATGTAAATAATTGTTACTTTACCATATTTTGATCGATTTCATAAGCATTACTGTGAACAATTACTTTTAAAAATTATCTTGTATATTGAGAGTATAAAAGAAATGTTTCTGTTATACCCACATTAATACAGAAAACACGGATTTATTTAAAGCTTAGATACAGAGAAAAGATAAATATAGAAAATAAAGATAACAATGCTCAAGCTAACGTTCTTCTACACTTTCGACATGTACGAGAAAAGCAAATTACAAGTTTACTACTGACATACACGAAGAACAAGACAATGGTAGCAGATAGAATTGTTAAATCGAGGAATAACTTCTTATAAAACTTCGAAACAGGTAAGAGAAATAGACATTAAATTTATTTATAATTAGATACAGAAAAAAGATGAATGTAGATGAAGACAGACAGAGAAAAATCAATACGTAAAGTGTGTATGACAAAAAGTTACTTTCGAAAACTTAAAAAATGAATTATTGTCAAAATAGATCAAGAAAATGAACTAAAATTTATTTGTAATTTAAATACATAAGAAAAAGAATTACTCCACAAAAATTAGAAGCAACAATGAATATCCTTTGAATTTTCTTTCTTCGTTAGTGCAATAAACTGCACTTTGCAATAATCGATATTTATTACGCTTTTTTTTCTTTTTTTTTGGAAGACAGTCTGATCGATACATTGAAAAGAAAAAGAAATACAATCAAGGATAACTTAAAAACTAAAAAGAATTATTATCAAGGAGAGGATAAAAAGAAAAGTTGGAAGGGGGGATAGGATGAAAAATAAGTTGTACTCTTTTTTTTTTTAAAGAATTAACTATCTCAGGAATATCCATTGAGGTCCTTACTTTTTTCCTGGGTGTTTTCAACAAGTCCACTGACTGCCTGTAAAAATGTAATACTTTTGATTTATCAACAGTACATTCGATATAAATATTTAAAAATGCCCGTGCGATTAGTTTCTCTTTATAGCTTATATTTTTATAACACTGAAATTAAACGTAATAGTTTCTATGTACAAATATATACTTTTATTAAGATACTATAGCTTTTCAAGAATTTTCTCTTATTAATAATTTGAACAATACATTTCTGTCTATTTTGATAAAGTATAACACTATATAAAATAAAATATTGATTACTAACAGCCATAGAGGTAATAGAAGATTTTGAGAATAGTCTTTCAGCTTCTTTGAATTTCCTATTTCGTTTATCTGCTTTACTGTTAGTATTTTTATTACTGGCTAAATATCTGTCCCAGCCACGTATTATATTACCATACAATTGTGTGTCTTCCAAATAACTACCTTCAAATGCATAGATTTGGCGTTCTAAATTGGCAAGAGTATCCTGCAAAATTTTAATATCTTATGAAAGACACAAAACAAATTAATATTAACATTTAATTTAAAAAGTGTAATATTAATGTTCCAAAAAAGATAGTAATTACGCTTATATAAATTTTATTTAAATTTTGCTTCTCTTTAGTGTTAAGATAACAATTTACGCAATAATCGCAATAACTATATTATTTTATTTTCATTTAAATCATGTTCAATATATTTCTGTAACATAGGTAAGAATGAGAAACTTAAAACATTAATTTACTATTTAGATAAATTTTTTCTTAACATATTATATAATGTTAACAAGGAGATCAATATGTTATTACAAATATGATTTAAAACATTAAACAAAAACATTAGCATTATTCATATTTTAATATAACACAGTGTGAACTATTTTATACAACATTAAAAGATATATTTAATGGTAGAAGTATCAGCAATATGCAAGTTTATTAAATAATACAGAAGTGTGTTATATTACACAAGCAAAAGAGATTTTCTTTAATACTAAACAAAAGATGAAATAAAATAAAAGAATTATTCTATTTTTCAATAGATCAGATAAATAAACAAAAACATATAATGTGCTCATTAACATGAAAATTAACTATTGAGGTTAGGTACATTTTAAAAATTGAATTAGAAATTCACAAGCAATTAATATTTTACATTAGTGATAGTGTAGGAATATAAGTAAACCAGAAAGTAAAAGCATTAATTATTAATACGAAAAAATCAGAGGTCGACATAACCTAACAATATCTAAAAGACAATACAAACAATTTATTGCAGAAGTTTAAGGTGGTAATTGGGTGTCAATAAAATTGTTCTATCTCGTGACAATAACAATAATCTCAATTATACCAAATATATAATTGATAAGAAAATAGAAATACATTACAGGAGGCACAATTGCTTCAGTACTCACAGCTATTTCTGCTTTCCTTTTCACTAATTCAGCGAGTTCTGCTCGCAAATCGACGGAGGATTTCGTCGACATTACGTATTTAAATATATTGATAAAACAATAATAACAGATCCAACTCTCTTTGCGTAAATAACGTCTTCACATTCAACTGATTCAACAAATACCAACTCTAAACGAAAACTTTCTTCATCGACTTGAAGTTATCATTAACTGGTTATCTAGTTTTATTTCCATCTTCATCTCTTCCTTTTTCATGACATTAAACTTTTTAAAACATTTAATTTATCTTATATAATTTTATTTTCGCATTATATTCTTGTTTATAATATTATGTACATATATATAATATTTACTGTTACTTGCTATTTACCTTTGATTTTGGGTTTTTTTCAGGGAGAAAGTACGTGAATTGGTGCCCATGGAACGCTAAATCGCACTGCTCGTAGAAGTGCGCGAAGATTCAAAAAGCTGAATCGAATTGAACCCTCTTCTTCTCTTCTCGGATCAGCTACATTACAATATTTTACAATATCGTTTTCGTTAAACCTTCCGTTTCCCACATAGAATATGCATTTATTTTAATAAAGTTAATTTACCTTCTTCTTTTTATAGGACCAGTTATGAAAGTAACTTAATCTAATCTACGATTCAGAATTAAAATACGCAACTTAGAGTATTGAATTAGATTAATATCTGAAATTCAATGTATACTTTCCAAAACTTCTAGAAATCTAAACAAGATTGCAGATGATAATTCAGGAAACATTAAGTCGCAGGCCCAACTGGCAACATTTTGTATCGAAGACAATTATTTAAATTCAAGAAAAACTTATTGTTAAAAGATTAAGCTATAGACTGTTTTATTTAGTAAATGCGAAGCACCAGTGCACCACGAGCACGCATACATTTTTCGTTGTCACTTTCGCATGAGAAGGGTTGTTATAATTTTACGGTCGGACAATGAAATCGAATTATTATAAAACTAGGACGACTGCGCCCATTTGCCGCTTATGACGCCTCCCCCCCCCCTCAACTAAGAACAACTTCCATTTCTTGGACAGGTTTTTGATACGGCCAACCATCAAAACTTGAAAAAGCCTAAGAAAAATGAAGTTACGAGACTCAACTTCTGTGACGTTTTAGTTTATACATTTAATACGAAATAAATAGTCGAACAACGAGCACTTTTTCAATAAACACGGATAAATTTAGAAAAAGAATTACAGATGTCATATAGAAGTATACGCAACTGTGAAGAATTTTGTTATGTATATGTATAGGGTAGATTATACAATTTATGTATTATACAGAAAACTATGAGTTCATTGTAAAACTGTACAATTATCGTAAATTTCTAAATTGAATTAAATGAAACTTAACCTTATTTTGCAAATGAACAAAACGTTTAATCGTTTAAAATCCTTCCATTCACGATCCTTAAATCCTTTCCAATTCTCACTGGTCTAAGAAACAAGTTTATAAAGAATGACGAAAACTTTTGAGAAAATCGGCAAGTATTAAGATAAGTATTAAGGTAAGTATATGGTAACTATATAATAAGTACTAAGAAGAATAAAATAGCATAAGAGACATACGAAACTTTGGAATTTTTGGAAGTGACGTCATTATCCAGGAGTTCGAGAAATTGAGATTTCGACAAAATTTCGTCGACAAAAGTGGGGTCATTTCTAGGAATGTTCGAAAATCTTTTTGCGGCTTCGATTTTTAGAGTTTTTTCGTGAACTTTTGTGGGATTGGGCAGCGAAAAGGTAAATAACAAGACTGTAAAATGCTGTTAAATTATTCTAATTTATTGAGACTCTTTTTAAATACGTTTGATATAATTATTTTATAATAAATAATCTCATTTTTTTATTGCATTATATAATTATTTCTAAGAAGATCGATGCTGCTGGCTACTTGTGGTATCTTGATTGTTGTGGCTTTTCGGTAATCAATATAAAAAAGAGAAATTTATTTCCGATGTTTAATTCAAGTTTTAAGCAACTTTATACTTTTTCACGAAGGGTATCATCGATACTAATGAAATAAAAAACTTAAAGAAGATTAAAAAGTATGGTAGCTGGAAAACTCTACTTAGAAGTCTTCTTAATTAATAACCCCAGTAGATAAACATCGTCCTTGCTTGTCTTATTTGTTAAAGGCATTACGTAAATTTTAATAGATATAATCTCGTAAAGGTGAGTACAAACTTTAATATATACAGTGTATATAGTATCATGTATATGGAATATTAACTGAGTTTTAAACTTGCACTAATGTGAACCATAAAACGCACACTGCAAGTGACCACACAATCCAGTTCCCAGAACAGCCATGAAAGAAAACTGTAATTGCTACAATCTGCCACGAATTATACGTGTAACAACGCCCAATCGTGGAATATCAATATTCCACAATACCTGGAATAGGAACAAGATTCGAAGCTATAGTACGTTCGTAACGAATTCAAAATCTTTCTGCTAGCTATTGCAAATAACCTAAAACTAATAAATTTGTTCCTCTTATATTCATAAAATAAAGGGAAACTTTGTAACAATTTAATAATTATTGTTTCATAACAACGTTGTGTGGCCAATTCATTGCGATCAGTTATCCCTATCAATCTCGATAAACACTGGCATGACGTTCACACCGAATCAGAATATTGCTAACATGGAATATCTACGAACGAAACTCAGTAAACGTCCGGACCTGTTGCTTGTCTCGTAACAACGATCTTGCACGATTCAGCACAATAAAATAAGAAGAATTCGTATAAACATAGCTTAGCATAGACTTTGTTTTCGAGTTACAGCTTATTTTCTACATACCTTCAGAAAAATTGACCTCGGAATGATCAGGTCCAGCTTCGATAGAATCTCAAATGCATCGCGTATGCATCGTAGATCGTCAAACTTGTTCGAACAACTTACAAACTTGTGGGCAACTTTGTTCGCCACTTGTTGACCAACAGAACGAGAGACACTGTGACCTTGTGTTTTATTGACGTCAATTATTGGTATACCAATATAAATCGGAATAATTTCAACTCATTATATAACTTTCACTCTTTTCTCTATGATAACCTACAAGTTGTCTTCTAGACATCGCTGACTACTGAAAATTAGACGCCGACATCATTGAACTATTTCAATTATGAAACGAGAAATTTCGCTGTCCTCGAGTTTTTCCAGCGGCACGAGTTTTTCCTTCATCCAGGGTCGTGGAAGAAAAAAAGCAACGGGAGAGCAAGAGAGTATGAATATGTCGTTTCTCCCCTCTCACGAGCAATACATATACGACGTGTTGCCGATGATATATGAAAGAACACGTGTCACCAGGTACTCAGTACACCCACGCGAGTCGTTATCGTTAATTCGTTACATTTCCAAGAGATTTCTGAATGAAAGTTTGGTGTTTCACTTGATTTTAATATCGTGTTGAATTCGAATAATACTATATATATATATATATACATATATATATATTCATATATATATATAGTAGTAATAGAAGAGGAGCTTTTTGGACAAGAATGGATCAGAAAAATGAAGTCAAAGGATGCGATGGGAAAACTAATCGCGTGAGTTTTCGTTAGATCTTGCTCTTCGAGTTATTCGTATTTAGATTTAGATTATTGCTGAGCAATTGGGATTGCCTCTAATATTCACAATTTGTGCATCGTTTTAAGGAAACGAGTTAAGGAATAAATAATATTTGACAGCTTTTTCCCGCAACGCTTAACCAGCATATTCTATCTTTACTTAAAAATAGAAAGAAAGAAGCATTATATGAATATAGGCTCCTGAGTTTTGCTTTATCAAGAAGTTACATGAAAAAAAGGAAATGACAAGGGACTGCTTTCTTGCTCGATACCACATAGGAATAGATTAACACGTTCTAATTCTATTTCAAAGTGTTGCTCCTTTTTTCTTATTCGTTAATTTTCTTTATCCTTTATTCCTTGTTTGTTTTGTGAATCCTTTGCTTTAACTCCTAACCAGTATAAATTGCCCGCGAGTAAAAGTCCATTGACGCGATATCTGATGATCTCGGCGGGTCAAACAATTGATCCTGCTTGACTTATCGTTTAATTTGACGATACCTAACATTTCCAGCTTAACATTTTGATTGACGCGATGATCGTTTAACAATTGTTGGAGCGATCGATCAAACCAACGGTCTCAACAAGTAAACAAGTCAAAGTTTGTGCCAGCATATCGAACGGATATGGAAATATATTCTTATACTGCGTCGATGAAACACCAGTTCATTATCGTTACTTTTTGATAATGCGTTTAAGAGTCTATATTTACGTGGCGTTTTTGTTTCCATTTTACTTGTAGTTTTAAAATGTATTACAGCTAAAGTAGTTTGCCATCTTTTCTATGTCTTTCAGTGCGATTGTTGAAGGTTTTGTTCGCTTATTAAGCGTTGTTTTGTTTGTATTTTCATTTTTCGCCCTTAAGTCATGCACCTTGCGCGACTCTGCTGATTGTAGGATTTTTCAATTTAAACTCATCGTAACATGCTATAATATTTTGTTATAAAACATATATTTAATTATTTAATTATATATAATAATATATATTATACATAATATATATAATAATATAATTATATTATAATATAATTAAATAATAATTTATAATATAATTATAACATAATTTATTAATTATACCATATATGTTATAAACATATATAAAACATAATATTTAGTTTCATTAGATAATTCACTTTCCATAGTACATAAGTACAGTGCATAAACGTGATTAGTATGATGAATAAGATTACTGGTACGTAGATAACAAGGAATTTAACGGTGCTCTATCAAGAATACAGTCGTTGAAGCAATTAGGATAAACGTGATATATATATAGTTCGAATAATTGAAATCTAATCCTCTCTCATTGAATCATAAATTTAACAAACATAATTTTCATTGCAACATCCCAAATTAATTATGAGAAAAATTAATAGCAAGAAATAGATCACAAAGCTATTCCCTTTCCTTGAGAAACAAAATAATTTGTACACCGAATACATTGCATTTATATCGTCGAGTTCGCATTGACATTAAATAAATAAAAATTAAATAAAACGATATTTCTAGCAATTAAATCATTTACAGATATTCCGAACCTATTTGCCCTGTTTTTTATTGCTCGGCCAGTAGCAGGATTTCGAAACATTTTTTCAACGTACTTTACGAAAATATGCTAATTACATTATTGCGAAACTAGTCGCCAATTATTCTTCACGCGTTCTCTTTTTCTTTTATTTGCGAAGAAAAATGAATGTACAATCCACGCGTGAATCGGTGATTTCTAAAATCGTTTGTAGCACCTTCGTATTTGAATCAATAGCCTAAGTTGCCTAATCTACTTTAAGCGATGTAGACATGATTAATACACGTAATTATACGTTGATACGTATAATAATCTTTTAACGATAGCCTAATAACAATAATAATAATTATTATTATATAAAAGTATATAAAATAACAATAATAATAATATAATAATACATATATAATATATTATTATATTATTACTATTACATTATTATTAATATAATATATATATAATATTTATATTTATATATATATTATATTAATAATAATATACATAATATATTATTATTATTATTATATTATTACATATAATATTATTATTATTATATATATATATGTAAATCTAGAATATAAGACGAGCGTGAGAAAAAATTCTGGCTTTGTGTATAAAACTTCGTGTATAACGAACCGCGAATGATATCTGAGCGAAATGATGACTTTTATTTAAATAAGAAATTGAATCCTTATTCACGGCCGAAATATTAGTCTTTTCATTCATAACTAAAATATTAAAACATTTCTTTAATTTGTTATTTATCATTTAATAGATAAATGAAATTTTAGCCAACCGTACCAGCGACGACCCTTTAAATCACATAATTAACGATGTGTAATTTCAAGTAACAGATAATTCATAGTATCTCAGTTTTAGAAAGTCTGTGTTACAGTCTTTTACAATGAAACTACTAATAACCGTTACGTAATTAGTAAATCTTATGTTTGCTTGTACAAATGAACTTCTTATCTTACAGGTGGGCTCGTATTTCGTTAAGTAACTTGCCTTGTCTTTGCGGTATCTGTAATTGTAATAATACAACTACTACCAAAATGTTGTCTCTTTTTTCAGTTACGTTATACTTGTATGTAGACGAAGTTCGCAAAGAAAGCGTTACGTAATGGAAAAATTATATTAAATTTCCAAATCAACGAGGGAAAAAGAACAGGTTACCCTCTCTTCATTTTGCGCGAGTCTTCTTAGAATTTCGCAAATGCTAATAGAAAGGACGAAAGCGTAATTTTATTAGAGCCGAAAACGTCTGAATGTTAAAGGGCGATTTAATCTCAAATAGTCGTTCTACTGTGAACAAATGTAAACAACAAGTATCAGTAAACAAGTAAAGCGGACAAGTATCAGTAAAGCGTATTACGTAAAGTTCAGTTCCCTTTGCGATTTCCCATTTCCGATATTCTTCAAGCTATTTCTCCGAGTACAGTCGCTGGCAAAAATATAGCACACGAAAGCGCGAGAGAGCGCACGCCAGCACGTGCGGGGGAAGAAACAAAACTTTTTGGGCAAACTGAACTCGTTACCTCCGCTTCTTACCATAGATACGCGTCTACGAAGCGTCATATCTATGCGCACGCATACTTACATTCATTCAGAATTTCATCGAATTACGTACTTTGTGCTTCTTTACCTTTGACATTTTTGCCACTTTTCAATATAATATTCCTGACAGTTTCACGTCGTACATTAGGCTTCGGACAAAATATAGTAATAAATAAGAAATAAGAAATAAATAAATAATAAATTAAGAGAATTGCCTGTTAAATGTGGAAACCTTGAGGCTCGATAGCGTAGGCCGACTTAAACTTGAATTACGTGTACGTTATATCCACATTAATACGTAGCTAAAATTTGATGAACTTCCTAAAACGCTCATTTCCTCGGAGAAATATCTTACGTAGAGCGAGAAATTCTCCGATCCCCACTCGACCCAACTTTCCTTTTCACTTTCTCGTTTGACGGAACTCGCTGGACAAAAATGCTCGACAGCCGCGTAGTCGATGCAGAACTACACGCCTGGATAGATAGCAATCGATAGTGTTCTTTATCGAGTGAGAAAATCGAACATCCGAACGACGCCATTGGCTCTGTTTTAGATATCGCTATTAAGTTGAATTTATTTCATTCGCAGAGAAACAAATTCGTCGAATAGATCGTTGCACAGTGGACATTTAAAAAAAGTGGAATCAATCGTCGAGTATTTTATAAGATTCTTATCGTTGCACGAAACTTAATGATCAAATATTGCGTATAATGGGGATATATACGAAATCTTCGATGGAAAATCGAAATACACAGAAGAATAATCGGGTATAATAACACACGTATTTTTAATAATTTATTCAGTCGTATGTAAAATAATCAACCGTCGAATTATTTTCAGTAATATTTCGATGACTCTAAATCGGATAAAGTGTATTGATCTCCTAATTTACTTGAACATTTCAAACAGCAAATAAAAGATACGTCACCTTGAAACGTCCCGCGTTGAAATATTTGCAGGTTCTCGCGACGAATGTGATCAAACAAATACACCACGTGTCGAGGGAGAGACGAGGGGAAGCCTGTGGAAAATTCAAAGAATTTCGTGGCTGTACGATTTGGTTGACAGGGCTGTCCGGTGCTGGCAAGACGTCCATCTCGTTCGAGCTGGAAAATTACCTGGTTTCTCAAGTAAACTTTTTGTTTCATCCGGTCGAACCTCTAAAGTTACAAATTCTCAAATTGCCATATCTCGATACTTGCAAATTGCCAGACTCTCGATCGGACCATAATTTTTAAACGCTTCAGGATCATATAAACTTGCTTTTGCAGGGACTGCCAGCCTACAGCCTGGACGGCGATAATCTTCGTCACGGATTAAACCGGAACCTGGGCTTCTCGAAAGAAGATCGCGAAGAGAACGTGCGAAGAGCTGCTGAAGTAGCAAAATTGTTCTCTGATTGCGGTGTGATCACCATTTGCAGCTTCGTTTCGCCCTTCGAGGCGGACAGAAAGCTGGCGAGGAAGATACACGAAGATTTTAACTTGAAGTTCTTCGAGATCTTCGTGAAAGCTTCCGTGGAGACGTGCGAAGCCAGAGACGTGAAAGGCCTCTACGAGAAAGCTAGAAAAGGGATGATTAAAAGCTTCACAGGCATCGGACAGGAATATGAAACGCCTAAAACTCCTGATCTCATCGTGGATACGGAACTTCATAATTTGCAGACCTCGACGAGAATGGTGATCGAGTTGTTGAGGACCCAGGGAATTCTTCCCAAGACTCGAGAGCAGGTTCAGGAACTGTTTGTCGAGGAGAGGAGGATAGAGGAGGCGAGAAAAGAGGCGGAGAATCTTCCGAGTACGTTGCAAATGTTTTCTCACTTAATTCTGTATTTTGCATTTTAATTATTGCCTTGGTTTGCATTCCACTTTTTGTTGATTTTTGTTGATTGGACAAGCAAGTGGCTACTACGCTGTGGCTGAAGAACACGTGGATGGTTCTTTATTTCTGACATCATGTAATTTGCTTACGAAATTACGAAAATATAAAGATTTGGAGGTGTCATAGAATGTTGTGACACGCAAACATTTCCGGCTAAAATAATTCACATGCAAAACGTCAAAGATTCATAAATTGCTACGATACACACAGATAAGATAGAGAAAGTTCTTTTCCAAATTGATGTTTCCAATTGACAAAAAGATAAGCTTTTATGTAAACAATTTCCATTTGATATATAGTACTTGATAATTCCCTAATTCCTCAAATCCATATGCTCAATTTAAGGTATCCACATCACTAAGATTGACTTGCAATGGGTTCAAGTACTCGCTGAAGGTTGGGCTGCTCCGCTCACAGGTTTCATGAGGGAGTACCAATATTTGCAAGTGCGTAATTAAAATTTGATTAACGAATTGCATGAGATTTAAGCATTGAGAAACGAGTTCTATCTTTGGACGATATTAATTATGAAACACTAAGTTTGTAAAGGTAAAATGTTGTAGAATAGAGGTAGATTTCTCTGACGAGATAACAAATAGAATGTGCGTGTGTGTGTGTTATTTTCAAGTGTCAACACTTCAAAACTATCGAACAAAATGGGGACGTGATTAATCAGTCGATACCTATCGTGCTTCCGGTTAGCACAGAGCAAAAGGAAAGCTATACTGCAGCACCGGCACTGACCTTGAAGTACAAAGACCGAGATATCGCAATTCTGAGGAGACCAGAATTTTTTGCTCACCGAAAAGAAGAAAGGTTCGATTATGTTTTTTCAGTAAACTTTTATTTCTCAAAGATTCTCCAGTTTTCCTCTTATGTGAAAATAAATCGGAAACATTGCAACAGGTGTAGCAGAGAATTTGGTACAAACGACCTCGGACATCCTTACGTCAGAATGATACACGAATCGGGTGATTGGCTGGTTGGAGGAGAATTAGAAGTTCTGGAAAGGATTAGGTGGAACGATGGTCTCGACAAGTACAGGCTCACGCCAAACGAAATTCGTAAAAAGTGCAGAGAAATGGAAGCGGATGCTGTTTTCGCCTTCCAGTTGAGAAATCCGATCCACAATGGTCACGCACTATTAATGCAGGTTTTTGATTAGTTCTCATCGAAAACAACAAATTTCAAGTATAATATAAAAGATAAAATTATTTGCTTTAAAGGAGGTTCGATACGAAGCAAAATTAATTAAGTTTTCATTATTTTGATAACAATCTAGTTGAGGGTTAAAAAAAGTCCAATAAATCCAATCAATTACGACATTTACTTTTTCCTGCGCAAAAATTCCTATTCTTCTTCTTTTTTAATGTAATTATTATTCAAATTAATACCAGGATACGAGAAGATACCTTGTGGAGGAACGTGGTTGTAAGAAACCAGTTCTTCTACTGCATCCTCTGGGAGGATGGACGAAAGAAGACGACGTACCATTATCAGTTCGGATAAACCAACACCAAAGTGTTCTCGAGGAGGGTGTATTGCACGAAGACACCATCCTCGCTATTTTTCCAAGCCCGATGCTTTATGCTGGGCCTACAGAGGTATTATTTATTTCCTTAAAAAATTAATCAACAATTAAAATTGATGGAATAAGAGAAGCGTAGTATTTCGAAGAGATATAAATATTTTAAATTTGAGAATTGTTTAAAATTTGCGATTTTTATTTTAGGTGCAATGGCACGCCAAAGGAAGAATGATGGCTGGAGCAAATTTTTTCATCGTTGGCCGTGATCCCGCGGGTTTGCCGCATCCTGACAAATCTAAAACCCCGGACGGTAATATTCTGATAAGACGAATTTCACTTGTCCCTTGATTTCTAAGATTACTCGCATAAAAAATTAAAAATCGTACGCTTTTATTCTTGATTTATTGTGCGAAGTAATTTTATTGTTATATTGAAGGAATTCTGATATTTCATTATCGTGATAAATCAGCGGTCGCTTTAAATGTAAAATTAGGAAATCTGTACGATGGAACACACGGCTCGAGGGTACTGTCGATGGCACCGGGTCTTCAGAATCTCGAAATCATACCGTTTAGGATGGCAGCTTACGACAATAGAAAAAGAAAAATGGCTTTCTTCGAGCCAGAACGATCGCAAGATTTTGTTTTCATATCAGGAACTAAAATGCGAAGTGAGTTATATTTTTTTCATGTACGTGTTTCTTTTCTTTTTCTTCTAAATCTTACTGTAATTAATTTGTATATCCTATTTTGCCTATTTTATTAATGAAATCATTAGAAATGAATCATTAGTAATGAAATTATTTTAAAAAACAATTTCCTATTTCACTTCTTATTTAAAAAAATCTAAAAAAAAAATGAATTAAATTGCCAAATTATAAATGTAATAAATGTAAATTACATTAAAAATACGAAATATCGCATTAGAATAAATACAAGATTTATATAAAAGCATTTATATGAAACATCCAAATAATAATAAAAAGAAAACAGTACTAATAAACATTAATATACCGTTATTTCAGATTTAGCAAAATCCGGGGAAAATCCACCAGAAGGATTCATGGCGCCAAAAGCGTGGCAAATCGTTTCGGATTATTATCAAAAACAACTGAAAAACTAATTTTAAATTACTGTTAGCCGCAATTCTTGTAATAGAGGGTAATTATTTACAAGGACCAAAATATTTTCTGTTTAAATTAAATTTAATAATTAAAATGATAAATACAAACATCTGTTCTGCACAAAAAATGGCTGATTCTTATTGTTCATTTATAAAAGACAATAATTTCGTCAGATACAAGTAAGGTACACCGAAGTAATTTATTTATAATCTTTGTTAAAAATGATCCCTAAAAAGGTTGGGAATGGGGGATGAAAATAAATAAAGTTAATTTATTTCTCCACTAATAATGATATACATATGTGTACCTATATTTATATATATATATATATTTATGTTTATTGCGTCAGACACGAGAAATTTGTAATTTAGAGCTTTACCTTAGAGACGTTTTCCTTTCGTGTTTTTTTCCTACTTACTATTTTTTTCTCTGTTACTTAGAAAGACAGTGGAAAAAAGAAGAAAGTACGACGACTAGGATTTAGTCCGTTTAGTTTCTAACAAAGTATCGCTTTAGTCTGGTACACCTGGGAAAAAAATAAGATTTCAATTTCAGCTTCTAATGACATTTTATTATCTCTATCCTCGGTGTAGCAAAAAGTTTTGCTGGCGCGAATAATCATAAATAAATAAATGGCTTTTCTTAATTAAATTAAATAATTCTCTTAAACTCACCTTCTTCCTCAGAATCTGATATTCGCGTAGCTTGCAAAGAACTTTGCTTCGACAAAGTCCTACCATGAGCACGAGTTCTAGCAGGTGGCGATTGTTTATTCCAAAGTGCTTCGAGTTGATCAAAGTGTTGCGACTGGGCGAGTGCAGCCTGTTCCGGTCCTAAACCGGATGGACTACTCGTTAATCCAACTTTGCTGATCTCGTCCATGGAAGCGCTTACGCTGAATCGTCGTTGTAATCCATCCTCTATCGATGACGTTAAAACTCCTGGAATTATATAATAGTTTAATTTTGAATATAATGCACTGTAATCTTCGTCAACAATACCTGAAGTGAGATGACCATATTTCCTATGCCACGTGTCGCTATCCAACGACACTTCTTTCTTCAATAATCTCTTATTGGGTCTCTTCCGTCCAGGTGGTCTCAAATCTCTGGTATCGCACCAAGGTGCTACGTAATCCGGTAATTTCACATATTGCGCTGGAGTATTATGCAAACATAGAATAGGCATGCATTTGTGTTCGAGTAAATGCAACGCGAGCCTCGACATATCCGTGGCAACCTCAACACCTAACACAGGGACGTGTAACATTATGCTGCTTAGTGAACAGCCCTTCTTCGTGTCCCAAATGATCAAACTCTTGTCTTCGCTTCCAGACGCTGCTAGAGTTCCATCACACGACAATTTTACACAGGTTACGTAACCTAAATGGCCTTTTAAAGTATGCAAATCGCTGCCAGTATTTATATCCCAGACGATTAGGTTCGCATCCTTGGAACCAGAAACTACGATGGATTTGTCGAGCACAGAAACTGCGACGCAGGTGACGTGATCCGTGTGACCAACGAGGACCTGAATGAAAATTTGTTGTACTTTCTTTATTTCTAAAGATTTTTCTAAATTAAATATAAGAATTTAAAGAAATTATTATTATAATATGT
The DNA here is from genome assembly GCF_040668555.2 of Bombus flavifrons. Taxonomy (NCBI): domain Eukaryota; kingdom Metazoa; phylum Arthropoda; class Insecta; order Hymenoptera; family Apidae; genus Bombus; species Bombus flavifrons. The sequence goes on along the minus strand of NC_138457.1, from coordinate 3,467,995 downwards.
ATAAACCTGAGATAATTTGCCGCCAGCGAGCTGCCAAACCTTCAAACTCATGTCTCTCGAGCCCGTAATCAGTGACTGAGAATCTGGAGTAACAACTAGACAAGTAATTTCTTGAGAATGCGACACTTGGTACTTTTCTTCAGGACCAACACCTAAACTTACTATTCTTAATTGATTGTCTCCTGTTCCGCATACCGCGTATCTGAAATTTAGAAAAGAAAAAAACAATTAAATCTAAAAATATCGCAATTGCTATTTTTATTATAATTATAATTATTATTATTAATCACTCATTAATTATTAAGAAATTATTCAAATAACAATTATTGTAAGAAAAATTGAAACAAAGAGACTATTGGTATTATAAAAGACTCGAGAAATATTAAGAATTAATACAAGAAAGCAAATTTCAGTAAAGTATCACAATTTATTAATTATAACCACTATATCATACCTCATATCGGAAGAAACAGTGAAACAGCGACCAGGCCCACATACTGATTGGATTAGGGTGCCGGTATCAGCTGCCCAAACTCGAATTATACCAGCTCTATCAGAACTCACTATTCTTCGGCCGTCAAACATAGATGTGACTGCAGTAACAGGCGCCTGGTGTCTAAATGTCGATACCAGTAAACCCAAGGTCAGACCCCATACACGAACTGTTTTGTCCTCAGAACCTGTTTCCAATTTAATTTCCTGTTACTGTATTGTATCAATTTCATTTTTTGTTACTTGGATATTGAACTATTATACTTTACTATATTTTGATTGAAAAAAGAAATGGATACAAATACAAATACAAAATTATGGTAGTATTTGCAAAACTAGTATTGCAAAACAAGCATACAAACAAACGAAATAAGTGAAATTTTTTTATAATATCTGCTATATACGTATATGTATGGGAGGCTCTACTGTATTTTATCTACAGACCTACCAGAAGCAACAAATAAACCAGAAGCTGAGAATGCAATGCAGGTGACGCTAGCGATATGTCCTTCGAAAGTGGAAAGCAATTCGTGAGTATTCAATTGCCACAGATTTACGAGAGAATCGACTCCACCGGTAACTGCCATTGCTCCGTCCCTGGATATATCCAAACAAGATATGGGAGCAGTGTGTGGGTGCAACGATACCTCCTTCACGAATTTTGGGGGTTTAGCGTGTATCTCCTCGCCACGGAAACTCCAGTAAGCCACTCGATCACCGGAAGCTGTTATCAGGAAGTCGTCCTTCTCCGTCACCTTTTTGAAAAGATTGAATTGAAAAATTATATTATATATGAAAGATTAATTGAAAAAAATATTTCACTGTTCCTCTTTTTTATCTTTCACTACTTGTAATTTAATATGCAAATAGAAAAGGTAATTTGCTACGACGATTAATTCCAATTTCAATAAGTTTACTCATTTTCGATTCTATCTTTTTTTATTAATATAAAATCATAAATACAAAATCTATAATTTACCTTGACAGCGGTAACATCCGCCGAAGGATTCGCCAGCAACGTTCTCGTCAATCGTCCACTGTGCATATCGAAAACAGAAACCTTTCCCTTGGCTCCTCCAGCAATAGCTCTTCTGCAATCTTTCGCCAAGCAGATACTTTTCACTTCACCTTGATGACCTCTCAACGTGTGAACCTCAGTTCCCGTGGCCAAAGATCTCAAATATAATTTCTGATCTTCGCAGGCTGCCAACAGGAACACCGAATCGGCCGATACGTCGAGCACAGTCACGGCAGATGGTAAAACGATGCTTTTTAACAATGTGAATCTTTCTAGACACCATAAACAGACTGTACAGTCGGAAGAACCGGAAACCAGAATTTCTCCCGCAGAATCGACGCGAATGGATTTTACTGGCCCTCTGTGGTGGTCCACTTTGATGAGAACATCGCCGGTTAGGAGACTGGTGACGATTATTCTCGAGTCTTCGCCACCGCTAATGGAAAGTGGAAGGTTTGGTGTTAGTCGATAAATACAAAACGAAATAACTTATAAAACAATCTATAATTAATGAAAATAAGAAGTACTCAGAGAAAATTGAAATCTTTTCCCATTTTTCCAGTTACTTTTTTTAATCAAAATTAGGAAGAAAGCGTTTTTGCTATCTTATTATTACTACACGATAAAACTATGAACCTGACGATCACTGAATTCTTGAGCGCGGACGTCAAGCACAGAACTGGGGCAATGTGTTCTTGGATTCTTAACTTCAAGGTCAGCTCTTTCATATCCCACACTATAATTGAAGTGTCTTCAGAGCCTGTCAGTAGATATTGCGAATGTTGTGTCACGGCTAAACATGAAATTGGATTTGAGTGCCCTGAAATGAAAAATATTTCTCATAAAATATTAAGTTGCACATAAAAATCTGTTTGTTTGATATTTGACTTTGGCGGGCTGATACCACATATGGAAACGAGAATAATTATTTCGCATGATCAATCATATCAGACTTGTATTAAATTCCATCTTCGTTCTTTTGTGAAAAAGCGAAAATACCATAGCAATATCGCGTGCTTAAAATGGCACTTCAAGTATCATATACGTTAGCTGGATTATATGCAACTATATTCTCACAAAAGCTGACCTATTTTGAATTGCAAATTAAAGCGACGCTGCTATTTAAATGCTCGTCAAATACAGATTCAGGGACAACGTACAAAGGAGGCTTTTTCACAGCAAATTACCAAACTGAATATAAAGTGACGAGTTTTCATCGTTGCTTCTCCTTTTCCCTCGCGAGAACTTTTAAGCTTTAGAAGCTATGCTAATCTTTTTAAAAGAAACAAATTTATTCTCTTTCAAAGGGCTCAAATTAACGTTACAATGTAAATTGTTTGCCATTTTCTTCGAAGGAATTTCAAAGGAATAATTTCAAAGGAGATAATTTCAAAAAGTTTCGTATAACGCATACAATATATTTATAAAAATATTCTATGCTAAGAATTCGAATATTTTCGTGAGCTATCAGTAATTAAATAGTTACCTTTAAAAGTATGAACCAACTGTCCAGACATCACGTGCCATAATTGAGCGTCTCCCTGGAAAGGGATAATGATAACGTGTTGTCCCGAAGGAGCAGCTTCAACGAGTTTCACACCTTGCGGACAAGACAAAGTACGAATTTGAAGAGGTAGAGGCGGTTGGAGCCACCCATTTAATGGCACCAATAATGGCGCTGTATAACCATCGCACCATGCCATCGCTGCCGTAACCATTCTGCTGACCTTCAATCACACAATTTTCTTCTATTTATGATCAAAGAATTTTGCAGTAATTAGTGTTATTACCATTTCGAATTACAATATTTTGCTGTTATTTTATCGAGCTTTCAAGTATATAATTATATTATCAGCTATTTCTCACCAAATCTCCGCCATCTTCAGCCACAGGTCTAAGCCAACAGATTAGCTGCGCCCCAAGTTGAAGAGGATCTCTCGTCAAAATGTCACTGGACTTTCTCACTGTATAATAAACCAATTCCAAATCTCTCTCCAGCAGATACTTCCTCGAATGCTCGAGAACACACCTCAAATAACTAACAGAAATCATTTGTACGCTTGCTAAGAGGAAATCAAACGCGCAGACTGCCAATTTCTTTAACTTCTCTACGTCTCCGGCTCTCAATAAATGTAACCAAGCTTCTTCCACGTGTCTCATATTGTACGCTGTGTCTTGCGACCTCGGTCTGCTCTGGAAAGGCGTTTCTTTCTTCGGAGTTTCCTCTTCGGGGGATGATTTGTCATCCTTGTCTTCGAAATCTTCGGAGAAGAAGAGATTTGCCAACTCGCCGTGGTAGCTTTTCAATGTTTCTTGATTGGGGAAGTACCTTTTTCGGGCTAAGTCGCGAATCGGATAACGCCAGGAGAAAAGCAGCCTTCCGCCCATTACACGAACCTGTGAATAGGGAATGATGGATTTGTGAATTCTTCTGCCGGTTTCTAAATAAGAACAAGATCTTTGAAGATTATCGAGTCGAGACGTTTGACTTTTTGAAAAGATTTGTTTTCTAAATTTTATGCGAAACATTTAAACGAAACTTACCTTAAGATATTCGTTGAAGGTTCTCCTCACCAAGCACCAGCTGCCAAAATTGAACAGCCCTTCGTTTAGAAATAGTGGCCCGTCGCCTCCGGTTGGCATGATCACTTCAAGAATTTCCGTTTCGGATAAACCATACTCCGTGGAAGCCAAAATGGCACCGATTCTGTTAGCCGCGTTTTCACCTATCAATTTCTCTAACGTGTCGAAAACGTTCTCTGTCTCGTGGAAATCTGTACCCGAATCTTGCAATTCGATTAAAATTTCATTGCTGCGTAGTCTTTCTTTTTGTATTGGGGTGAGACGCAACACTTCCGGTGGAAGAGCCGTAGTCACGATTAAGTGCACTCCTAAAGTGGATGAACAAAGTACGTTTCGTTTTATGCTTTGCAATGTTTGTTGTTTGCTTTCTTGTTTATTTATATATTGTATACTGTATGTACTATCGTTATATAATGATATATTTGAAACTTTGCGAACATTTCTGACCATCGCTTAGAAATTCTAGCAATGGCAATTACACGTTACCTGGTGGAAGATTCAAGGGCAACCAAGACAGAGCAGCGACGATATCGCAGTCAAGAGGATGTAATCGATGAAGATCGTCGAGAAGAATCACCAGTTGCTCCATCATTGGTTGCTCTTCGATGCGCCTCAGAATTTGGCCCAACCAATTGTTCAGGTAAAGCGGATCAAACGAGGCGTCTTTAGGAAGATTCCCATCCAATAAACCAGAAAGAAAACCTACATGTTGACAGAGCACTCGAAGTAGCTCGAGACTGTACGCTGATCGAGGAGTGGAAGCACAAAGTCGAACCACTTTAAACGTGGTGCAATCCAACCAGGAAGAGGCATCCGCATAGATTCTTGACAATAACGATGATTTTCCAGAATACTTGCTACCCTTTATTAATATCGGACCGTGTTTCTGCGATTTACCTGTTAAATATAAAAAAATAGCTTGTAAAAGGTAAATAGATGCACTTTGAAAAACATAATAAACACTTTTTCATTGCTGTTGCTAAAACGATTTCTCTTATAGAATGATCATCCTTTCAACAATTAATTTTCTCATTCAAACAACTTGCCAAGCTACATAAAATCGCGGATAAAATACAATCCTCTTGGTTTTGTCCTTTTTTTAGTGTAATTCAAACGAGTAATACGATACGAAATCTGTTCAAAGCAAACTGCCTTGTAAGATAGAAATTAATAGGCAGAAAAGTGTATTAGGGGAGCTGTTGCTTTAATAAACAGACATCAAAGTGTTCCGCGGAGGAATCGTGCACGTGCCTCTGCCTTTAATATTCTCAAACGTTCAAAGGATTATGTCTCGACGAATTAAATGTTTCAATTAAAATCTCTGCCATTACGTTCAGCGTTAAAAAATTCTGTCGCTTTAGAAGGCTTGCGCAGGTACAGTGGAATAAATTAAAGCTTAATTCGCTGGTAATGAATTACATTTGAATTTCGTTTTAGCAAATTCACCTAACATTAAGCGAATAATAAAGCTATGATATTAAAATTAAATCAAAGCCAATTGACATGCGTATGAACCATTGTTCACAATTAGACATCAAAATTGTTATTATTAATCTCACCAGCTATCAAAAACTCCTTGATCTTCTCCACGTTCTCGTTATCCTCGCAAGGTGTAATTTGCCTGAGAAGTGCCAAATGCATCAAACTCTCCGCGTAGATCTCCTGCACCATCTTCTTCTTACTTTTAATTTCCGGGTCCGCCTCGATGGAGGCGTTTACCAAATTCTGCACGCGATTCATCACAAGGCGACAAAGATGAGCCAGGTAACCCTTGTGCGACCTATTGTCAGGATTAATTCCACCTTGTTTTTGATCCACTTCAACGTTGATTATATTGTCAGGTGGCAGACGACTGTTCACCAAAGACGTCAACGAAGACACTGCTCTGGCAGCTTTCTTGCCTTTCCACGAACGTGTCACGGCTATTACACCATCGCCTGTTTCGTCCAGCTCTGGAAACAATTGTTTTAGGGTGACAGAGGATCGAAAAGGAATCACGTGGCAGAGATGTCGTATTTTCTGACGAATTATGCTAACAGCAGGTGGGTGTTTTAGTAGAATATCTCGTGTCAAAGCATCGTTATTAAAATAAATTAAAATTTTAACTACATGTACACGGTTCTTCACAGCTATCAGATGTGCAAACGAATAATCCAAATTTTCCAATGAAATTCAAGTTTTATTTAAAAGAATACAGCAAGTTGTCCGATGGCTGCTTTCTATTATAACTTTAAGCCATCTATCAGGCAAGTGAAGCGTTCCATCGAGGAGAAGTGCTGTCTCCGGGCAAGATCCAATCATCGAGTCATTTTATCCAGTGAATAAGCTGGTGCTACGGGACATCCCAAGCAACATTCGTTACTATGTGTTTCGTCGCAGAAGCAGCATGTGGCGTAACGTTGTCGCTCAGCAATTTCACAGAACATTTTCCTTTGTCAATGTCCTGACGATCGAGCCTGTGTTAGAGGATATAACATTTCCCCCTGATGGAATTCAACACTCGCCTAACACATGTCCTATACTTAGGTGTATAGGAAGCAACGACGAACACTTTGATCGAACAACTTGCGGTTTACTTCTTCTTTTTTTTTTTTTTTTTTTTTGATAAACTGAATTTCAATGAAAAATTTGGACTCGCTTGCACACCTAAAATAAAATTACATTAAAATTTTCAATTCAATGGGAAGTATGTGATCCTAATTCAATGCAGACCAGAGCAATTGAACAAATATATGTTAATATTTTGAAAATATCAAAGCTTACTCAAAGCGTACTCCAGCTGTCTCTCCGCAGTGCTCTTCAATATATTCTTGATTTCTTCGTCATCACATTGCTGCGAAATTGCAGCTTCCGCAGCCTTCTTCAATTCCAGCCTTATCGTTGGTTCCGAATTCTGCCAATCGTCTTCCGCTGTTCCTAATCTGTTAATTCATTGTTTCCAAAGTAGACGATATTCCATAAATATTAATTATCTACTATGTTTAATTTTCGATTATTTTTCACATTACTATTTCACATTCCTGTCTTCTATCTGCGTTTCAGATAAAATTTGCCGAAACTTGGCGAAAGATATCATGGAGCTACGTGGAACAAAGTACTAGCGTGAACTTCTGTACCCTTCTCTATCAAAATTATTCGTTTCTTCGATGGAATCGCCGGTTGAAGCTAATGGTACGAGCGTATTATTTCCAGTAGAAAGGGGCAGGTATTCAGTGAAAGAACAGCCGAGACAAAAGTAATTGTGGAAGCTTTAGAAAAGCAGAGAAGAGAAGGACTAGGGGAAAAGAGAAAGGAAAGAAAGGGAAGGATGAAAATTGGAACGGATAAAAAAGTAAGTTCAAGGTGACAGGGAAATCTCGAGCAGATGCGAAAACTGAGCTGACAAAGGGCAAACGAGAAGCCTATTAAAAGGGAAAGTATGAAGCGAGCTTGGTAAAAAGAATTAGTTAGGGTGAAAATAAAAAGGAAAAGGCGAACCCTTTATAAAAATCGCGTAATGGCAATTGTATTTGTCAAGTGATTCCATAAATATTATAAAATAATAAACATACGCTGAGCATCAAATTCAAGGTGTCGCTGAATTTTCATCAAACTAGTGGAATAAAAATGAAATTCTCAAATCTATATATCGTTCCTGAACTCTGATGTTCCTAACTTTCTGAACTATAGTATCAGGTACATTATCGTAAAGGTAGTGGAATCGTGATCAGTACGAGGCAGTTGGAGTGGAAACGAAGTTATCGAACTAACTTTCACGCAGAATAGAGTTGATGAAGGTTTGTTGACACGTGAAAGAGGATTTCAGATTTGCGTGATAGGAACTTGGATTCATCGAGCTTCGCCTCCATCTGTTAGATCGCTTCTGCTAATATCAGAATCTTCCCTTTAATTCTAAAACTGTTACCTCTGTTATTCTCTGTGCTCTGTTATTACTCGGATATAGTCGAATGTTCTGCAAGTAAAATCATTTCCAATGAAACTTACTATTTATTATTCATTTTATTAGTTGAAAAATAAGGAAATAGGCGGAAAAGGAGAAGAAAAGAAGAAAGCGAATGAAGAGAGTGGAAATTGTGGGTCAACTCGGAGTAATAAGACCAGCTTTCTTTTTTATTGTCCTCGCTCACGCCTTCATCAACCGCGCATTCCACTTCAATGCAACGGCATAGTAAAAAGTAACTACTTGCCTGCCAGCCTTTAGAACGTAGCAATCATTGCTGTCGCGTTCGTAGTACTCTTGCATATTGTCGCAGTGACTGGAAAGAACATCGTACGTTCCGCAAGTGAGCTTCGTTGGCACCCATCCTACGTTGTACTCGTCGCCGATTAGTAGCTTCAAACGAAAGGGTATTTCGTTTGATTATAATTTCATTCAAAAGGTATTGATTGCAATGTGAAAATGTTACTTAGATGGAATGAAATTCGTAGAAAAGAAGAAAAAAAAAAAAGGAAAATAATAACTCTTCCATCTCTGTCTCAAATAAAATTTCCGCAGGAAATGAAGAAATTTTTCTTTGGAAGTTATCGTTGACAAGAGCTTACCAATAAGAAACAACCTCTCGAGTGTTGATAAGCGGCGTGTATTTCGTCGAAAAAGTGTTCAGCTAAATATGGATTTCTATCAGGATTCACATTCGTTGCGTATTGCATATCCACCAGCAGGACCTATAGTGTTTCGATTTTTTAACCAGTCGTTCGAACATGCAAATAAAGAAGAGAAAATAAATTAAAGATGATCCAAGACTTTGATTAATTTTATTAAGAATTTCATAATAAGGACATTAAGGGGGTGTCCTGAATTAGAATGTTCTAAAACGCCGTTTCTTTGTGATTTTTCTTAGAAGGGAAAGAAAGAAATGAAGTTATTGAATTTTGAGGTACGGTTTTATATATATTTAACGAATACAAAAACATTTTTTTTGAAGTAAAAAAGAAAATTATAGCAGATTTCTAAGTCTATTTCATGGGTTTCAGTTTTCAATCGGCGGGAAAGATCCAGCTCGTAATTCCTGACTGAAACAAAAGACCAAAAAAGGATTAAATTATTATATATTTTTCTTCTGGGTGAACTAAACAACGGCAGAAAAAAGTTTATTTAAATAATTGTTATAGCACCTTAAAGTTTATTTTTTTTTAAAAACACATTTTTCTTTAAACCTGCCAAAATTTTTAATTTCACATTTTTTTCTGCCGTTGTTTAGTTCGTCCAGAAGAAAAATATATAATAATTTAATCCTTTTTTGGTCTTTTGTTTCAGTCAAGAATTACAAGGTGGATCTTCCCCGCCGATTGAAGACTGCAGCGACAAGACGCCCATGAAATAGGCTTAGAAATCTGTTATAATTTTCTTTTTACTTTAACAAAAATTTGTTTGTATTCGTTAAATATATATAAAACCATACCTCAAAATTCAATAACTTCATTTCTTTCTTTCCCTCCTAAAAAAATCACAAAAAAACGCAGTTTTAGAACATTCTAATTCAGGGCACCTCTTTAAGAAATAAATATCCAGCGACATCCACAAGGACAATTGAATATTATTATACTACTTTATGCTATATTGACATTATGTTCAAGCATATACAAGCATATTATATTATCATTACCCGTATACTACATTTGCGTATACTGTAAAGCTGAAGAATAACTATCCCTAAAATAAGAAAATGTGTACTAAGGAAAGGAATCAGCTGTGTGAAAGGACCTCCTTGTCATAAACGTGAAATCGGATGTACAAATAAATAAATAAATAAATATTATTATTATTACTATTCTATTATAATAAACTATATTTCAGAATGAAATACCTTTAACGTTATAAAATAGAAAATTTGCATTATTTAAAACCTTCGCGGATTCTTCCAGAAAATAATATGTTTCGTTACGATTTACTTTAGATTCAAATCAACGCTGATTTTAAGTGAATTTTGAATAAAACAGCTCTAAACTATTACCTGGGAAAAAGTAGTAAAAGCTACAAAGGAACGTTGACTGAGTTAAATTTTCGAGTTTAACGAGCTACAAAGGAAAATTCATTAAGGAAATTCCACTGTTTTTCGTACCTCGATTCCCATGTCGTCGTAAATCGATTGCAGTTCAGGCCCGACAAGTTCCAATAATTGCTTCCTTTCTTCGATAAATTCTGGAAATATTAGAAACAAAGGAAAAGCGTTATAACGGCGTGACCCAAAAAGGAAAAAAAGAATGTGCAACAGATATCGAAGCAGAAACATCGATAAGAAGCATATGCGCGTATAATTTTACTTGGAACAATTTGATAAAGCTTTCGGTTCTCCCCAAATAGAAAATATTCCTCCGATAATACGTTCGATTTTTAATTCTGAAAATGATTTTATTCGTTCGTCTAGTGGCAAAGATCATAAAAAGTGCAGCTAAGTAAATTAATATAAAAATCAATTATAAAATATCTGCGAGACTGTGCGATTCTTTTATCCCTGTGCAATAAATTTAATTTCTTTGTTAAATGGAAAAAGCCAATTTTCACGAAAAGCAAAGAGAATATCTTCGAGATTTATTTCTTCACTGGTAGAGAACAGAATTTTTTCTTTATGGTCTTTATACTCCTGGACATCATTCTTTCATTTTCTTCGCACGTAAAAGCTCAACGATCCTGAAAAACCGGGAATTCTCCGGCGATAACTCTTTAAAGAAGCATCTTCCAGATCCACGTTTATTGAAACAGCTTTGCACAGAATACTTTTCGTAGCTCACCCCATGTAATAGAACTAAGGAAGAGTGCGATAAAATAAAACGATAATAAAGTAGGTAGGAACATCGAATGAAAGCACTGGCAGGGAAAAATGGACAATTTTACAAACAGATAAACAAGTGAACGGATCGACAAACTGGTTTATTCAACGATTAACAAAGTTTATTAATTTCCCCTCGTTGCCTTCACCGGTTCATGCGAGCAGAATATACAGTGTGGTGCAAAAGTTTTCCATCATTTTCTCTCCAACACTTCATTTTGGCATGTTAGAGAGCCGTCAGACTATTGATATACAGGATAGATCATGTCACGCTACTAGTTCGAATAAAAGCAAATTGCAGGAAATAAGCAAATTTTTAAAATGGAAATTTTCTTCTTTTTTACATACATTGAATTATCTGATTGTTCTACGAAAGAAATTCTCAGGGTAATCATGGTCGATAACTGGTTAGTTTAAAAGATATTTTTAATTAAAGAAATAATTTAATTTAAATAATAATTTAATTAAAGAACTATAATTTGGTAGAATTTATCATACGCAAGGCAAAGAAAACATAAATACAAAATGCGCTATTGCGTTATGTCTTTCCTTGTATTTTATAATATTCTACTACTAATTTCATTATATTGTATATTGTATTGTATAATTTCATTATATCGTATATTGTATTGTATAATTTCATTATATTGCATTGTATTTCATTGTGTTGTATTATATGTATATATAAAATATCTTTCACACTAATCAGTTTTCGACCATGGTTACCCTGAGACTTGTTCTCGTAGAACGACGAGAGGATTCCACGTATGCAAAATAAGAGGAAAGTTTTCATTTATAAAAGAGCAGTGCAACTGCAAGATACACGTGCGTTCTTGCACTTGAGAGAAAGATATTACCGCGAGTGTGTAGTTCACTTTCAAGCGTTTATCTTTCCTCGGTTTCACCTCTCTTCTCAACTCGGTTTCACTTTCCCCTCATACCTATCGTTTACAAGAAAAACGCTGGGAACTAATACCGTGAACACTCTGTATATTGTCAATATTTGAAGACTCTCAACTAAAAGGATCAATATGTATTGTTAATACAGTATCGTCAATATTATACAATGATGTGAGAACCTTGAAACATTGACAATATTATTAATTGTCTGAGGGCACCCTTACATATTGTGTATACAATACGCATGTAATAACAAATAGTATTTATTAAATACAACAGTATTATGTTTGCTTTTAAAAAAGATGTGCTTAAATAAAAGAATGAAATGGAATTTCTTTGATTCCAGATTTTTCAACAAAAGAGCGCTATGAATTTGTTTATCCAAGTACTTTTGCACACCAGTGTATATACATGTACGTATATGTATAATACATTGAACATTCGTGACAAGTACACAGATATCGAAAGGAAATAACGTGTATGTACACAGAGAAACGCATTCGTCGTCTAAAACGCAAGCAAATTGATGTGGGCTACGTAAGCCTATGAGTTCCATATTTTTATATTTTCATAAGAATAAAATATTAAATTTGTCAATCGTCTTAATCGCACAATAATAATGATAAGTTAATAAATAAAATGTAATAAATAGAACAAAATAAACTCAATAAATAAATGATAATTTATTTCTAAGTTTTATTGTTAGATGAAATTCGATGTAAAAAGTCATGACGTTTAGATAGATTTACTCTTAGATATTTCGAATGATAATATATCTTTTTGAAAATTTGTATTTTATTATCTTGCCAAGGTTTGCGTAGCCCCTTTAGACAGACAGGTTCAATAAATAATTGTGAACAAAAATCCACAGCTACACAAGCATATCAAAAGACGAACACACGAACTGAGAAAATAATTAATTGGTCACATCGATTCACAGAAATAAATATGCACGCCAACATATATTGCACGATTTATTTCATAAATTAACAAACGAAGCGTTTTGTATTGGTTTAACCCATCAGACACCAAAGATATTTCCAACAAATATTTTTCTTTTCCTATTTAGCTACTTTTCTCTCGTTTAATATAATATTGGAAAGAAAGAATCTGAAATAATCATATTCCCTTGTTTCCATCTTTCTCGTTTACTGTTTGCAGCCACATTAACCATTAAAAAAGATTGTTAGAAACGTGATCGAAATTGTTAATTAAACTCGACCAGAGTTCCTGTGAACGTTTTTCTCTTCTTCTTTCCTCATTTAAAACCCCATTAACAAATTCTATGAATTAAAAATGTTTCATCTCTGTATTAAGCAAATAAATGGGAATTTTAGAAGAGAAGAATCATTATTCATAAATATATACTCATTATAATATAATGATATAATCATTATTTATAAATATCATTATTTATATATATATAAATATCATTTATCTTCTAATATTGGTGCCTGATGAATTAACGACGAGGATACACGTGTTACAAATAAACGTACCTTTTAAATGACACATTTTCCTGCTGTTGCTTTTTCAAGAAAATCTTTTCACCCGATTCTTTGCTCTCCTTCAAATTATTCATCAGATACAAATCTCTGATCGTACAATTAAAGAAAACGAATTCTACTTTTTCAAGAAAATCTTTTCACCCGATTCTTTGCTCTCCTTCAAATTATTTGTCAAATACAAATCTCTGATCGTTCAATTAAACGTTTGAGTTAGGGGGAAATTGTTTAAAGCAACAAGTACAAAGACAGTGATGTGTGGCGATATTAAAACGTAAGTAACTGTATTTAAAGAAAAACGTGTCATTTAAGAGGAGACAGACATAAGCAAGTCAGAATATCGATAAAAGAATGTGATTAGCAGATAAGACCATTCCGTTCTCCAGCGATGAAGATTTTAATGAGCCTCGGTGCGGGCAAATTTTTAGGAGGTGGTCCACCCCTAATCACCCCAGCGATGAGTTCCACTTCCAAATTCATTTTGGTGTCGCCTTGGCCTCGCAATTCAGAGCAGCATTCTCCCCCCTCGTGAAGGTATTCTAAAGCTCAGACTGAAGCAAAGTGATTAAATGATTAAATGGATGTTGTATGACCAGGCAGGGTAAACTTTTAACGTCGACACAATTCCATCATATTTCAAGTTTCACATCTTGGCATATATTTTGTGATTACGTTTTTAAACGGGAGAGTGAATTTTTAATGATGAAAAATCCAAGTTTATGACGACAGAATATTTCAATGTTAATAATTAATAAAATAGGAATTTTCACGATACATATTTTATTAATTGTTCGTAATTATCGTTCGTAGTAATAAAATTTAAATATACAGGGTGGTTGGTAACTGGTGGTACAAGCGGAAAGGGGGTGATTCTACGTGAAAAAAGAAGTCGAAAATATAGAATAAAAATTTTTCGTTTGAGGCTTTGTTTTCGAGAAAATCGACTTTGAATTTTCGCTCGGTACGCGTGCACTTTATCACGTCTCGTTATAACGGATCTCACTGTAGATCGTTGTCCCGATGGAAAAATTAAAAAAAAAAAATAAAAAATAAAAAAAAATTTTTATTCTATATTTTCGACTTCTTTTTTCGCGTAGAGTCACCCCCTTTCAGCTCGTACCACCAATTACCAACCACCCTGTATATAATTGTTCTTCACAAGTCATAATTATCGATTATGAATGTGCATAAAAATTTTACATATCGATTTTTATTCGTTTAACATATTTATAAGTTTGCAATTGAGGCAGTGGCAATTATAAATTTATCGCTTTAAACAAAGCTTTGTTTTAACAAAAATAGGATTAATATAAAGATATATCGAATCAGAAGAAAACACCTTTTATTAAAAGAATTACGATGCCTCGATTATTCAATTGATTTTCATTCAGAATTATTGTAAAAAAGAATCAGGAAAATGGCATTCCCGAGATGTAAATAATAAAATAATTTAAAGAACACTATTATACAATCAAATCTATAATAAACAATAAAATAATGGAATAAATAAAATATTAGATATTTTATACTAAACAAATAATCACCTCTATTTGTAAAGACTCTTCTTCCTTTTCAAGATTTCTTCTTTTCCCTGCTAATATTTCTCTTCTATCTCCAGTAATAACAATAAAAACAAACTTTCTTCTGTTCGATAATCTCTTTAAACATGGACCCCTATACAACTATACAACAATATATTTTTAACGTCTACGTATATAATTATATATTTCTCAAGTACAACGAATTATATTCGCCTATAATATCGTTTCTTCATAAATTGATTAGTTTCTTCCTTTTATTTTATCGTTTAATCGTTTATCGTTTATTCTGCTTATAGTTTCTCTGTTTATACTTTCTCCTTTTCGTTAGGAAATTATTTCGTTTTTCCGCTTGTTTTCAGTTAAATATTAAATCGACCATACAATCCATAAAATTGAAATATTCGCTTTTCATAGCTCGTACTAATTCTCGTTCGTTAATATTTTAAAACATCGAATATCCCTTAACATTAACAATGATTTATAATAATCTCTCGTATTAATCTTTAATATATAATATATATAGATGAATACATATATATATATATATACTCTCAGTCGTCAATAGAAATACGTACAATCGATTAAATCTATTAATAATTAATGTATGTCGGTTTTTAATTTAATTAGGTAACTTTGTTCTAGATTGTCCTCGCTTTGTCTTTGTTCCTTACTCCTCTTCGCTTATCTTCTTCCTCTTTATTGTACTTTCCTTGCAAGTGATTCCCTTTGATTTCGTTTCCTTTTTCTTCTTAAAAGATTAAAACTTCCTGAATTTCTAATCCATTCATTATTTTTTTTTTGCTTATTTTTACACTTTTCTTTCTCTCTCTCTCTTTCTCTCTTTGTACTGAATTTATATTGCTGATTTATGGTCCTAGTCAAATGACGAATATCATACTCATGTTCCTCCTGTTCGCTCGACTCTTCCTCGTTAATTACGTTGAA
Organism: Bombus flavifrons; assembly: GCF_040668555.2. Taxonomy (NCBI): domain Eukaryota; kingdom Metazoa; phylum Arthropoda; class Insecta; order Hymenoptera; family Apidae; genus Bombus; species Bombus flavifrons. The sequence goes on along the minus strand of NC_138457.1, from coordinate 3,452,241 downwards.
CCCATCTCTTTACTCTTTTTTCGCTATTCTGGTGATTCTGTAACAGAAAAACGAAGCAGCTTGCTCAGACTTCATTTAGAATTTCAATGTGAAATTAATTGAAACGCACGTGCGGATACTATTAAGTCTGAAAGGAAAGATAAGTCGTCGATCCTTCAACTTTTGAATTGCAATTTATTATTAGTACAGCTATGCTCTTCATTATAATAAATTTTCGGTGTATTATATCGGAAAGCAGCGAAACGGATAAAATTACCACTCGCTATAATAAATTAATTCATTAATTAATTAGATAATCATGGTCGGATGTAATTATACGGTTTCATAGAAACGTTCACGTCCATCGATGCATTCGAATTATTTATCAAAGTACATAGCTAGTCAAGTTTACGCTAATATGCGATACTTGGTCAAAATGAATTTCCATAATAATACTGTCTGTACTTATAACGTCAACAATGCGCGCTGCATCTCTTTCATCCACTTGGCAAACTCAATTTCCATTTATCTATGCTGAATAGAATTTGCCACACGCGGCAATGTGAACTCCAAGCCATCGGATTGTGAAAAAAACAGAAAATTCCACTGAATGTAAAATTAGAGGAGCAAGTAAAAGGTAGAAAGGAACTCTGGTTACATCGACATTTATCTTAAAGAAGAGAACAAAAGTAGCCAATGCTACCCTTAAGAAATACAAACTGTAGCAGACGCTTCTTCTTATTTCACCATTTGCCGCGTAGCAAGCCACACTAATCAGTTTAGAAACGTGCTTACGCCATGGTTAAGGGACAATTTAGTTTCTAGCAAGAAACTTTATTACTGCTAAACATATTACGTACGATTTAACAGCTCTTTGACCACTTGTCGTATTTGGCTAAACTCGACGCATCATATGTATAAGGGGGTGTTCTGAATTAGAATGTTCTAAAACAGCGTTTTTTTGTGATTTTTTTAGGGGGGAAAGAAAGAAATGAAGTTATTGAATTTTGAGGTATGGTTTTATATATATTTAACGAATACAAACAAATTTTTGTTAAAGTAAAAAGAAAATTATAACAGATTTCTAAGCTTGTTTCATGGGCGTCTTGTCGCTGCAGTCTTCAATCGGCGGGGAAGATCCACCTTGTTATTCTTGACTGAAACAAAAGACCAAAAAAGGATTAAATTATTATATATTTTTCTTTTGGGCGAACTAAACAACGGCAGAAAAAAATGTGAAATTAAAAATTTTGGCGGGTTTAAAGAAAAATGTGTTTTTAAAAAAAAATAAACTTTAAGGTGCTATAACAATTATTTAAATAAACTTTTTTCTGCCGTTGTTTAGTTCACCCAGAAGAAAAATATATAATAATTTAATCCTTTTTTGGTCTTTTGTTTCAGTCAGGAATTACGAGCTGGATCTTTCACGCCGATTGAAAACTGCAGCCCATGAAATAGACTTAGAAATCTGCTATAATTTTCTATTTTACTTCAAAAAAAATGTTTTTGTATTCGTTAAATATATATAAAACCATACCTCAAAATTCAATAACTTCATTTCTTTCTTTCCCTCCTAAAAAAAAATCACAAAAAACCCTGTTTTAGAACATTCTAATTCAGGAAACCCCGATAAGTAGATAAGTATTAGGTGGTCCGAAAAGTTTCTTTCGTTTCACGGGGAAATAATAGACGCGCTACATTTTCTCTTTTAGACTATTTTATTGAATCACGCGTGATCCGTTTTGTTCTATTGGAACGATAGATTGAAACACAAAATGTTGGGCGTCTACAATTTCCTTATAAAACGAAATATATACATAAATATACTGGGTTGGCAACTAAGTAATTTTGTAAATATCACCTAATGACAAAATCCGCAATCACTTAGTTGCCAACCCAATATATTTAACCCCTTAACCTACGATTTACGTTCGAGAGTTTTGGGCCGAAAACGTAAACAAACTATTATTATTATATTATATATTATATTTGGCCCGGTCATCGTACTACGGGCTATGCCCGTAATATTTACGTTTGGTCTGATCATCTACTACGGGCTATCCGTAATATTTACGTTTGGCTCGATCACCGTACTACGGGCTATGCCCGTAGTTGTAGGTTAAGAGGTTAACTAACGCGTATTCTACGAAAAATAAGTGTTCATATCTTCTTCCAAGAGAAGTTTGGAAAAGTTCATTTACACCGACAGGTCTATGAGTACTTGTACTCTTCCAAACAGCGTGGGTCTTTAATGTTGATAACAGTCGTTCTATTTGATACAAACTGTCCCAAAGTGTATACACCAAGTGTATATACACTCTCTGAATGATAAATTTAGCATTGACCAAGGTAGAAGTAAGATTCCAACTGTAAATTCAAGAGGGGACACATGGAATATTTGTAGTTAACACGAGTGCTCAAATTGATGGTCGTGCTGATTCAGACAACGTGAGCCGATAGACCATCGCGTCACGAGCGTAGCTTGGAGGTGCAGTATCTTGTTGAAGATAAAAAGATTGCTGCTCGCCTTTAAAAGCGTGTCACGAGTACGTGGTGTGACAAATTCCTGCAGCGGAGCTCGTGCAAAGCGTGCGTAAATTATTTATTTTTTTAAACATACGCGTAATAAAATTCGCGTGTTACATTTTCGATTCATTCTACGTTTCAATTCATTTTACAAAGAAGAAAAATCCTCTGGTCGGTGAATGCGTTACGTATCAACCGCTAGTTTCGATAAATCTCGGACGTGTGACGATGTGCCTGGTACGTATTGAACATTAGCATGATTATCACGGCATAATTGAAATGTGGACAGAAGATCTCAGTGTCGAGAGTACAAGAGATTACACGAGTGACGCTGAGATCGGAAATCCAGGTCAGATGAGACGGCGGTCTATTATGCTCGAGGGTGCTGATGAAAGATTGCTGGGGAATTTGGTTAACGAGCAGTTCTGGCGAACAATTATACCAGGTTAAATCGATCCGTTCTAATCAGATCCATCGATTAACGAGATTCAGCGAAGAAAAAGGGAAACGAGTCGTTTCACATCCGAGTGGCTCGTTAAGACGGAAATTCCTGGTGCTTCGCAGCATTTCAAAGAACAGTAATATCTCTGTTGTTTCATCGATGCTTAATTGCACGACTGAGTTACCGCACAGATATCTGTGCGATCCACTAATCGATAATATAGTTTAACACGCTGACTGTCAAGTCACCCATATTCGGGTGACAACCAAGTTTCCGATGGTGTCGCGTCACCCGAATTCGGTTGACGATTATTTGACTACTTGCGAAGGATCGTCGTAGGTATTTGAAAAGATATTGCACAGGAAGTAATAAAACTATTGAATTGTTATAAAAGTAATACGAAAATGGTTTATTAAACAAATTATTTAGAATGTAAAACTTTGAAGCATTCTATAAGAAAGCTGAGTTTGGTCGGGACGATTTCGACAATAAGTTGTTGTTTTCTTTAAATTCTCCCGTGTCTTTGATCGGTCCGTTCGACGTCTTTCATCCGCATAACATAGTTTGCACGCGCGTCTAACGCTTCTTCCGGAATCATTTTTGCGAACGGCGATATTATGCTGACTCCGTCGAAGACAAGGATTTTTTGTATTTTCAGACAACCCTAATAATTTTCCAGCTAATAATTCTCTAAATCTTCTAATATTTACGTCCTTCCTTGTTGCAATTTTCCGATACAAGTAAGTTTATTATTTCGTCATCAACGAACAGCTCGAACACATCATATGGATTGACATCGCTAGGTAATTGCCTAATGAGGCCGTCTGTCTCAGGAAAAGGAAATGACTTCTGCCGACCACTAAATTCATTCCATTAGCCAAATTGAATTGTACTTTCCTCGGTATCATCAGTTCTTCTTTCTTCCTCAATGACCAATTCTTGTAAAATCTCGTCAACAGTATCTTCGTTACATTCAGTATCACTACGATTGCACTTATCAATATCCGAATCAGAATCAGACGATGTAATTCTATTTATATTCCTATTTCTAGGAAATCTGATTTCTTCCTTATCGCTGCTATCCGAATTTCTGTAAGCCTCGTAAAAGCTTTCTTCTTCACTGCTATTTGACTCACCCAGAAATAAATTTTCCCTTTTTTCTTTTCGACATTGTAACGAATTAGGGCAGAGATTTTAAGTTATCTAAAATATCGGTGGGAGTCTAGCAGACTACGCTTGGTACAGCGGCACTCGTGACCTGAAGAAGATTTCGTTGAAAACACGAGTGGCAGTCAACGTGTTAATCGCAGAGAGATCTGTTACCAGACAATGCCGGCCTACGATACGAACGAACGAGAGGAATTAATATTAATTAATAAACATTTCTTACAAATATTGAAAAACATGATAATCTTCTGAAAGTTTGTCGTCTTGTTACGACTATTGTTTTTTGTATTGTCTATTAACAATATTACTACGTTTACTGTAAAAAGGAGACGGCGATCTATTCCTGGAATATCGTAGAATAATTAAAATTTTAGTAGCTCGATGTTTCGTAGCGTCGTGCTTTTTTCACGTAGTTGATTAAACCGAACGTATCTATAGTAGCAACTATAAATACTCGAAAGCAATAAATGTTTTCGCAATCGGCTGCGCGAAGACTGTTAAAAACTCCAGACAATTTACACCTACACGGTACACAGTACCCGTCTCTTTTCTAAAGCGAATATTCGTTTGGAGGAGAATTTCGGAATTCGAATATTCCCATTCAAGTTGCCGAAATAAAGAAAGATAGATTACAAGAGATACGTAAAGCAAGGTTGATTAATTTTTGTCTGAGAAATTACAGAAAATGCAACACCTTATTTTAGATAGATATTAAATCCAATAAATCTGTAATAATGAGAAAAGTATGAAGAAAAGCGAAGCAACTACAAAAGGGGGCATATGAAAAGCGTGTCGACTAGTGAAAAGTGAAGAAACTGTGAAATAGAGGGTAAAGAAAACTCGGTAGAATGTGTCCTTAGTACCGTTAGCTGGGCTCATTGTTCTTCTTCCCACTTCGTTCCTTTCTTCCTTCCTTTTTATTTTTTCAAGCTACATCGGAGAAAGTTTCAAAAAGCGCGAGATAGAAGTTTCGAACAATACATTTCTTTGACAACAGTTTAGCCAAGTTTCAAATACTTCGTTCATGGCTTTCTATTTATACCTTTGCAGCATTTTCATCGATTGTGTAAACGAATAAAAAAATAACACTTTGACAATTTATTAGCGAAGCTCGTAAGAAGCGAACAAAACATTAGTTTACATTTATTAACGCTAGGAACACCAGTCGGGTCATTTTGACCCATTAGCGAATCGATAAAAGTTACTGGTTTCGCTAATAACTACACCGCCAACTTTTATGCAAATTCATGTTTCTGACGGTATGATTTAAAAAATCGAACCTCGATAAAAAATTGTTTCACCTACCAGCTATTATACAGCACTATATACTTCAGATTTGATATATTTTACATATTTCTTCGTATTCTCTGCATTTCGTGGAATTCCGCAGTTTCAAATTTCCCATAAATCCATGGAAATTCACAGTCTACTAATAATACTACTCGAATTTGGATATTTTACATATTTTTGTATAACATATACAACTGTACCTAATATGAAACTCAACGAGTATGTGAGAAACTCAGTCGACGACAGAATAAAATATTTCGTTAAAACAAAGGGACAAGCACATTCGCATTTCAGATTCGCTTGGAAATCTGTCGTCGAACGCAGTCGATCGTTGTGTCTGAAAGCTTACAAAAGTTTTCGATAGGCGATATTTAAATAGAGAAATGTTCTAGCGAAGATAAATTGAAAAATATTACTTCTCCACGATTTATCGTTGAACGTGTTTGTCTCTGAGTGGTCGAAAGAAATCTACCGTTGAATTTATTTCCTTCTTAATGCAATTGCAACTTGTTCGAGCAATATACAGCATGTCGATGATGCTGTTATTGGCGACGACGATGATACAGAACTGCATATATCGTGGCGACAATTACAAAGGAGACAACGATAATAAAAAATGTGTCCGATGTATTCGCTGTTTTCCTTGGGTTCACGAAGAATTTGCTTCACGTGCATCATTCACACGTTCAACGTGTAGGAAACGAAGAAAATTAATATATTACGATAGGAAATATTTCTTTGGTACTTTTCATTTAAATATACTAAATCATTTAAATATAACTATGCATTCGTCGTAGTAAAAATAAAGATTCTTAAGATTTCTTTGCTTTCGCTATTTCTCCAGGTGCACGTTCGTTACATTTTTTACCATAACTTCGAGACGCTTAATCTTTCGCATAGTCGTCTATTAACACGCACCGTGTCTACCGATTTTATCGCGTTTCAACGTTAGTCTCGTCGAAGAAAAGAAAGCATGTTGCTCTTTCTGGGAAGCTTTTAAAATCAGGTGTCTCGTACCACATTCCGTGAATTGTTGCATCTGTTATCGTAACCGCATGAAAATCAGCAGCCTAATCGTAAGCGTTTAAGCACTTTCGTGAACCAGTGTAAATGGTCGATTTAAAATATCGATCACCATTTAAACTTTCATATCTTCGTCGCCTACTTTGCCTCCCATCGAATTCCAGTCCCATCTATCCCTCAATTTATCCATTATACTGTATAATTTCCTTTGAAAGTTTCCTCGATCGATCCAGCCGTGGCGCATGGAAATACGAAAGCGATAATAAAAGGTAAAAACGAGCGTATTCTCCTCTAACTGTTTTTCAATAGAGACCGCATTTTCCGGCAGGTTGCTACAAATGAAATATAAATCGATTGAGCACAAGCTGCAACCACACTGAATAGGAATGTTGTGCAAGCATTTCGCTGCTAATTCACGGATCGTTCGATCGCCGTTTCGTTCTCTTTTCAACGAATCACAGTATCATCGATCCAGCAGCCTTTTATTTTTACTTCTTCGTGCCAATTATTGAAAGCCAGGCTGTTTTCGTCGTCAGTGGAATTTGTTACCGGATGCCAATCAACCAGCGTAGATAACTTCAATTATTCTCTCCAATCGACAGAATAATCCTGTCGTTTCGAAACCTTCCTCTTGTTTCATTTTTTCCTTTTCTTTCAATATGAAAATATTTTTTCTCCCTATTTAAATCGCATCTACCGCTTATGATCATTATCTTAATCTTGGTATTTTAACACTTTACCGACCGCTAGCGGTTCAACAGCATACGCACGTCCGACCGGCAGCTCAAGCGCGAATTCTCCCTGGCGCCGGCTCTGTTTCGGTTTAGACTCTCCGATACCATTCTTTTCGTTCATCGCGAACGATAAGTTTTTCAAATTGGTATAAAACTGTGGCAGCTTACGAAGCAACGCAACTGACGCAACCGAACGAGGTACCTTAGTACTAAATAACAAATTACTGCTCCAATAATGAGAAAGATTGTCGGCGAGAAAAAGCCGATTAATAGGCTATCGGTCGGTAAGCGTCGGCGACAAAAGCCGATTAATCGGCTATCAGTCGTTAAAGTATCAAATTCGATTTGTTAAATTTGTTCTTGATCTTATTTGCCTTGTTAGGCATCTCAGTGATTTCTACAGGGTGGTTGGTAACTGGCGGTACAAGCGGAAAGGGGGTGATTCTACGCGAAAAAAGAAGTCGAAAATATAGAATAAAAATTTTTTTTTTTTTAATTTTTCCATCGAGACAACGATCTACAGTGAGATCCGTTATAACGAGACGTGATAAAGTGTACGCGTACCGAGCGAGAATTCAAAGTCGATTTTCTCGAAAACAAAGCCTCAAACGAAAAATTTTTATTCTACATTTTCGACTTCTTTTTTCGCGTAGAATCACCCCCTTTCCGCTTGTACCACCAGTTACCAACCACCCTGTATATTTTCCGCACTGGATAATTATACGTTCGATCGCCAGTGGAACGTGGCAAGTTTCGCATCTTGGTGGATCCTTTTGTTCCATTAAGTACAAGCGTGTTATTCTTGTGTGTCCTATTGGAAGTCGTGTTACAATCGTTTGTTTTCCTCTACCGAAAACACCTTTCCGTCCTTTCTTATTTACACTGCCCATGATTTTGTCCACGTTCGTTTATTTTCCCTTTTTCCAGGGAGTCGAGTTTCTCTTTTTCTTTCATTATTTTCGTTACGTCTTTCACGATATCTTCGTCTGCTGCGACTCTACTCGCTTCACTGTTTGTTCATCGACGCGTGGCTTCTGCTAATTCATTGCCTCTTACTCCTTGATAGGATGGCAATCGTGCAATGACAATGATACAACACGTACAATGATTGATTCTCTATAAGCCAGCCTTTTGTTCCTTCTCGTAACAAAATCAAACGTCTCTTTTAAGAATCAAGTTTGGTCACGCGAAATTAACTCGTTCGTATCTTTAGGTAGATAGAAATGATTTTGAAAGAAAGCGCGTTTCTAGTTTCTCTGATAAGTCAGATACGCAAAATTCGATGGATGACACGCACGTAGAGACTTGGGTAGCAATAGATAGACTTTCGTGACCGACTGTGTATTTTTGCTCTTTTATTATGGCGACACGCACCCGCACTAGGCCGCAATTTCACTTAATTATGGTTTCATCGTGACGCACCATGCAGGACAAAGGCTTTAATTTCAAGGCACAATCGATAACGCGAGAAATTCGTTGCCGGGCTGAAGAGCGTTTTCTACATCGGATTGCAGCGGGCTTGCATATAGTGCACTTAACATCAATAAAGCTAGCCTGATATTACCGCGCGGAATACTATAACAACCAGTGAAATCTCGTGTAACATATTTAAGTTTCAATTGGAATTTAAATCAAGCACGCAGGTCATTTAACGATACGTTGCTGTAGACAATTTATCTGACGTTTCGCAATCGAATTATATACGTTGTCGTTTCATATTTCTACGCGGACTGCGGATTTTTTAATTTACACTTTTATAAATCCGAATGTAACAAACTTGAACGACCACTTTGAATAGTTGATTCGCTTGTGGAATTTTACGTTTCAACATGAATGCATAAAAATTCGCAGTGTACTCGTTACAATTTAAAGCTGACTCTATTAACATACTCGTAAACACGTGGCAGATCTGCACGAAATCAGTGACCCAAATATCGCACATTTCCCCAGCGAACGCGGCAGATCAATCTGCGTATTAATTTCAACAAAATTCACCGGAGAACGTGTTTCTTTCATCTCGTAGCCTGTTTCCATCAGTTACACGTCGCTTACTTTCCATATTTTATAGCCAACGTGCCATTCGCTATCCTCGTCTCCGCGGAGAGATATGAAAAGCTAAAAGCACCTTTTAAGTTTCAAATAATGATGGCATATTTTTCACTGCACTCGTTAAGTGGAAACTGCACCGATATCTACGCTCGACGTATACACCTTGTGTGATATATGGCTGCAGTGTACAGATCTGATGATATATAGCTCAATCATATCGATAGCGTGTAGTTAAGTAAGAAACATAATCTCCTATCGCATGTGAGCTATGTACACTATGATTTAGAAGTTTAGAATTATTTTAAATTTAACAGCTGAAAATTGAAACAATAGATTTTAGTTTAAAACCTTGTCAGATAAACGTTTATACAGTTTACTTAAACTATTTTTACAATATTTTCAGAAGCTTCTCTTACGTTGAAAATACATGTAATGCAAAGTGTTTAATGGGTTTCTGTATAACGCTTTTATCTGCGTTATAAAATTTTCAAAAATGTTGAAATATAGCAAGGGATATAATTTATTAATCGCTGTCGCGACGATATTACGATAAAATGCACGAAGGTTTCAACGTTGAAACGTTTGTACGTACATCGCGAAATATCCGCAGGAAATTTCCTGATAACTGTAAAGTATATGAAAAATATTTGCTAAACTTTGTGAACACGAAACGTCATTTACCTATATGATACGCCAAGGTATATTTATCTTCCATCGTCTCTGTATCCGTCTTTCATATTTTGCTTCTGAAATAAAATAGAATCCCGAGATACGCATAAGTCGTTCACAACAAAAGATTTAAATATCGGAGGAACAGGAGCGAGGTTTAAGCAAAACAAAATACAGTAATGTCTGGATAATTGTCGGCCACAAGGTTCCTCGCAATTACCTGGTTGTCATCTCTATCGCTATAGGAGCCCTATTGTCGCTCAAGGAGCCCTAGTCTTCCCTTTGACACATCACGAAACACGAGGACCGAGTAGTGTAACTTAATATAAATTCAAGCGCTCACGAGACGATATTAATCCGATAATGAAAATGTTGTATTTTCAAAACTTTGTGAATTAAACTTTTACCAACGTCTTTGTGAGATTTTTCTGATTACACGATATACTTTAAATCATATTTACTTATATATTTAACAGGCGAAAGAAAATAAGTCAGCGTCATTAACCAGTTAGTTGCTGCGACCTCGTTGAAATGCGTGTACCTAAAATGTGTCGCTAAAAGAAAGACGAGTATACTCGTCAAACACAGAGTATGCGTGACTGTTATAATATACAATTAAGTTGTGATGAAACGACTGTTCTATCTTTTATTCTATTACTGTAATTCTATTACTGACAAGGCTCGTCATAACACAAAACATTGCCATTTCTTCGTGACGAGTATACTCGTCAGAAGACAGCTAACTGGCTAAATAAGCAGATATGCTTCGAATTATATACTGTTTGGTTTTATTTCAACTCATTGAAAAGCGTGTACCTAAAATGTATCACTAAAAGAAAGACGAGTATACTCGTCAAACACAGAGTATGCGTGACTGTTATAATATACAATTAAGTTGTGATGAAACGACTGTTTTATCTTTTAATTCTATTACTGACAGGGCTCGTCATAACACAAAATATTGCCATTTCTTCGTGACGAGTATACTCGTCATAAAACATCTAACTGGTTAAATAACCAGTTATGCTTCGAATTATATCGTGTTTGGTTTTGCTTTAACCAGAAAAATCTCACGACTGCATTGGTAAAAATTTTATTCAACGAAAATTAGAAATAAAATGTCTCATCCTTGAATAAGTATTGTATAAACGATATGCTTCTTTTCATCAAGCTGACTCTCAGACCTGTTTCTCTTTCACTCGCGCTATTCTTCCTTACGTTCGGCAAAACACCGGGCCGTATCTATACTTAGAACCAAGTCCTGTACGCGATAATTGCTGGGCGTGGATCCCGATTTTCAAGCAATTATCGAGACATTGCTGTACACCTATATGAAGAAAAAGGCCGTCTCGCAATTAGGGGTAAAGAGGAAGAAGAAGAAGAAAAGGGAAATGGAAGAGAGTTAAGGTAAGATCGGAAGGAGCCTTTTAGTTAAAACCTTTTCTTGCTTAAAAATCTACTATACTATTAAATATTATTGTTGGGAAACTTATATATTTCCAAGCTACGATAAATGGTTGATGTTTTCATAAAATAGTAACAGTAATGGTAATAATACTTTATCATATATCAGACTTTACGTCTATTAGAAGGAAGTTCCTTGGCCTTAAAACATACATTAAACATTACATTGCATATAGTATACAGTAATAATATACAGTATAATACAGTATATGGAGTATAATATACAGTAATAATGTGATATGCATAAACATAAACTATAATACTTGTAATATTGTACAGTGGCTATTCCTTAATTATATCATATTATACTCATTGTTATATTATCTGACTTGAGTATACTAATTATTCTAGTAATAAAATCTCTTTTCTCACCTTTAAAATACGTGGTACGATATTTAAATCATCGTCTTTTGTACGAATAATAAATACAGAGATAGAGCTATGCTTAAATATTAATGCGAGTAACTGTGTAAGATAACAAGAAAAGGGATTCTAAAGACACGAAACTTAACCCATCTACAACGTCCGTGTAATCACTGCTTTCACGATGCTGGAAAGAAACTTAATATTCCTTAATTATCGACGGTATCTAGGCTGACATAAACGTTTTCCCCGGGGGTGCATTGGACGAAACAGGTCGTCGCAAGGGCGAACACTTCACGTCAGCAACAAGAACCCCTCGAACATGGCGGAACATCCGTTGAACCGGGTTCTTTGGAACATTTCACGGAACTTGAAATCCATTAAAATTGAGCAGTATAAAACTGAGCCTGATTGAAATGTCTATGAAAGCCGAACCGTGAAAGGATACGGGCTCTTCTACTTTCAGACACTACCGAATCGATGAAAATGGATCGAGAACCGAGGCGGAGTATAGAAGCATCTTAAAATTGCTTGAAACGAATTTCATCCGAGAGCTGAGCTATTTACGGAGAAAACGCCGAGTTTAGAATGAAGTTTACAGATTCTTTGTAGTGTATAAGTTATCTTTATGTTGGTATATAGAGAGATACTTTCATGTTTTCAATTTATAATACATTATAGATTATGTCTTTTTTTTGTGATACTAATGTATTAGTATTTATATTATCAGTATTAGCATATAAGTATTAACTTTATAGTCTAATAAAATTACGAATTCCAGTCAAAAATACGTACATAATCTTTCGCTTTCTAAAACACTAACGCACATGGTAAGAGATTTATGAGACGTATTTTAGAAGTGCTTTTTCAATAATTACGCCGTACGTGATAAATTTAGAAACACGGGTTACATGGCTCCATGTTGCAATCCGGACTCCAATACCTTGTCGTTTTCCTAATTTACGATTACCGAGGTATCATATTCATTTTACAAGCGGCAACTCAGAAATATGAAATATACAAGTTCGTTCTATGTTTCTTCTTCCGCTATTCCAGCAGGCTAAGTCTCACACAGTAATTTCAGTTGCTGCTCATTGAAATAGAACCGCTGTTTATTCATTCCAGCAATACCTACAATTTAATTTAATTACGCTGAGATATACATATATAATTGAAATTAATTCAGAAATTAATTAGTTCATCTTAAATCGTTCCCAATTTGCTCCCCATACGCTACTGTACTGCGCTACTCAGATTTTACGTCTTTTGCGTATTCCTGTCAGCAATTGCTATTATATTAAAATTTGCTATTATTCCAAAGCAGATGTTCTCTCGCACATTTTATCACAAACGCAAGTATTCTAAAACGTAAAAAGATATAATTTTTTTTTCTGAAATTTGAGATTTTATTAGACCGTCAAAGAGCTGAACTCGTCTCGTAAAAGCATCCCTCAAATTTTCTACCATCTTTGGACGAATAATAAAAATACACTGCAGACGTAGTTTCGGATCAAAGATTGACAAGTCACTGACAGATTCTATATGGCAATATTAGGTCACCAAGTAAGTTCGTGCCACGTTGCGTTTACACGTTTCGTGTCTAACGAACGTAGAACGATGAAAGAGTGTTCCAATATCTGTGTCGTTTACAGAAATGTTTTGTCGTTTCATATTTGCGTAAAGTAGTTTATGATCCCTTAAAATCACAATCTCAACGCTGTTGTAGGTTTTCATTTCACCTGTGTACCTTTTATTACAAATACTCTTGGCTGATGAAAGTTTATTGAGATAGCTAAGTAACGTTCTGAATTCTAAGATCTACGCAGAATAGTCTTTGGTTATTTTTAACTGACAATCCGCTAAAACATAGAACTCTCTACTGAGAAAATTTCGTTAAAATGAGAAAACAGTTCTGCGCGAACTTCGTCTGATCTTCAAAACTGTTCCAATTAGAAAAGGATTTTTGTGTTTCTGTGGGTCAACTGTGATGGAACGCTTGAAATGTTTTAAGAAATATTCCTCCTATTAGAGACAGCAAGCTCCAAAGCATTTTAACTCTGTTGAAGAATTTAAAGAACGAACCTTTTTCATCAGTTAACTGCAACGATGGTATGCAATTAGCGCGATGTTTTTACGAGAACATCGTTCCCATGAGATAAGTTTCGCCGGTGGAAATGTTTCGGTGACGGGGGAACTCTAACGAGGAGAAGATTTTTCAACTTGGAAACTCGAGAGGAAAATAAAGTTGTACAATTTTATATCGGTACTTTTTAAGTTACATTGATACTTGATGCAAATATCTAGAAACTAATTCGGAAGAAACGTTTCCTATTGAACGAAAAAAAACGATGATGTGTTTGCAACGAGCGAATAAACGAAACAGAAGATTATAAAAAGCCATCCATTTAAATCGTTTTAATAATAATATTCTCGTGAATAATCTGGTTTTTAATTTGAACGATTTAACGCAAGGTAGATACATAAAAAGGCAACGAGGTATTTATTAATTGAAGCACGAAAAACGTTTCGTTTAACAATAAGAAGATAATCTGATTTGGGCGGTTTAACTAAATTTACAAAAAGACAAGCAAGTTTGAAAAACACGAAAAACCTTTCGTTTAATCATAAAAGTATAATCTGTTTTTAACGAGAAATAAATCAACGAAGAAAAATCATCGAAATATTTAGCAACTGGAATATGTTAAAAATCTATTGTACGGTCGGACGATATCGTTGGGAAGAAATTGTTCGCGTGTTTTCAAGCTACGATAAATGGTTCGTATAATCGTAGATCAAGAGCGACACGTTGGTGTCCCCATGTTAATAAGAGCCGCTATATCTCGAGTGGAACGATTTTATCGTTCTCCTTTACAAAATACTCTTCTAGAAGCGCAACGAAGAGAACGAACGCAGAAAGTAGTGCACAGAATGGAATAATAAAAGCTACAAGCATTTTTCTTGCCAGCTGTATTTATAGTTGCAACAACTGCAACTAATTCAGTTGCAACACATGCAAGCTGCAAGTGAACCTCTGAACTTTTGACCCGACAAACCAGAAACCAATATGCACATATGGTACGTATATACGACGTTGTAGCGCGTATACGGGAGACTCGTACGAGGTAACAAGTCCGCATAAACCGATCCGAGGCGAAACCACGAGATTCTAATTATTGCTTTCGAATAAATAAATGAACAACCGTTCCGCCATGGAAACGCGCGTAGGACGAAAGAATTACGTAATTGGAGCATCGTCGGAACTTTCGACCAAATTTTTATCCGATATCAAGGGAAAACGATTGCAAACGTGGCGCAAGTGATTTTAAACTATAGTATCACTGCAGTGAAGAGTTTCCAATCCTTTCCGATATGTTCGTGCTTTATTGAAAGAAAACACAAGTAGGAGAGCAGCTTCGATACATCGAAGCCTGGTCATCACCAGTTATCAGGTTGTCCGAAAAGTGTCTTTCTTTTACAGACACGTCTTTTACAACGATGCATCTTTATACAAACATGAAACCTAATCGAACCTAGTCGAACGTTGTGATCTTTATTTTGATGGAACAAAATGGATCATACGTAATTCGAGAAAATAATATAAAATGGAAAATGTTGTGCATCCATTATTTCTGTATAAAACGAAAGAAACTTTTCGGACGACCTAATATTATACGTACAAAGAGATTTTGAAGTACAGGGTGTCTCGGCTAGATGAGATCAGCTAGATGTCTGCTTTGTTTACGATCGTATGAAACAATTGGTCGGGACTCATTTAGCCGAGACGCTCTGTATAACAAACGATTGTTTATATTTTATTGATTCTTTAATCGGAATCAACAAATACGCTAGTATCACTTATGTGTTTTATAATTACTTATGTGATTTATAAAATTCTGCTTAATTTCATGAAATTTTGGATGGAAATTCGTAATTTCGAGCTTCAGGCAAATTTATTCCATGAAAAGAAAAGGACATTATTTCACATTTCCTTCCAACAAATAACAATCTCAAACCTCAAACAATAAAACTCTGTCCCCATTGAACAACTTGGTCGAGTCTTACAACTCCTAGAGAAGTAACTTTCAGCGGGCGTGGAAGCTTCTGAAATGGAAAATCGAAAGAAGAACACGCCACTCTGGCCACCTTTTCGTTCCGTCGAATCTCACGAATGCTTCTCGTTTCCGCCGAATTCCATTTTCCCCTTTGCTCGCCTCGAAACCGGATCGTGCACGTTTTCAAACACTGGTAACACGTTTCTCTGACGTTGCCAAGCTGAATAGAACCATTTCTCACGTATTTCCCCGATACGTGTATATACGTATTGAAATGGTCGCAAGCTGCTCAGCTTTCTTATCAAACATTCAATAGCAAAGCTACATAGGACCAAAGCGGGAGAACCCGCACGAATTCCACCTGACTAGACGCTACCACGAATAAAGATAAAATCTTTTTCTCATAGAAGAGCCGTTCCTTGTTGCTGTTTTCTCTCGCTGAAAAATTTAGAGATATTTGACAGAAAAGTTTGAAATGTATGTCGTAGTATGATCGATAACAATTAGGATAACAATTAACAGTGTTGCAGTACCTGATGATGGAGGATGATGGAGGATGATGGAGGATGATGGATAGATGCAAAATTTGTGTCCCTTGAGGCGCCTAAAATTCTAATAAGGCGTCGTTCTAAAAACTCTGTGGTATAAAAATACCATATTTTTATTATTAACCTGTTTCGAAAAATTGCCAGCAACCTTGGAAAAATAGAAAGACGTGGCCAGAAGGGAGAAATTATAGAAGCTCATAATTTCGCCAGAGTCTGGTATTCGTTACGATACAGGCGAATTTATGTTCGATGATAAACAATTATTACTTCCTCCATAAGCATAAAAAATATTCGTGCTACACGTATATACAGACCGCCGCTGTAAGATATTTGGAACGTGAATAAATATATATACGTGTGTTACTCGATGACACCTCATTAATAAATCGTACCCATTGTGTACCTTTTCGTATCGTATATCATCCATAGACCAATTAAATCGATCGTATTAACCATATCGTGTTATTGAGAATAGTGTTGTCGGATGACTATACTAATTACTTACACGCTACTTCTATGCCTGTAATCCAAATTTGACCTTGAACTATCTAGGCCTTTGAACAAAAATGTCCAATTTACTCGCGTAATCGAAGAAACAAAAATTGGCCTGCGCGATCAAGTTGTCTAAAAGTTCTCGAAATTTACATTTATGCTACGCCGGTTATCAGCTTCGGATGTAGTTTTGTTGTATGCTTACGAATTGCGTAAAGCCAAGTTCAATTCTCGTCAGGCTGAAATAAGTAAATACAAGCGTTCGATTCGATCAAATCGAGCGTTTACGACTTACTGGTGAATTCTCACGAGTTTGGACATTTTTCATCGGGTACAGCGTGTACGCACGTGATCGTTTGGAAAAAAAGGGTCCGTAAATCTTAAAGTATGACTTCTCTCCTATCCGCTTCCGATTTCTGATTTCTTGTAAATCACAACGGCTCGGGACAAAGGCACGAAAATCACGCGAGAACACTGCGTTTTCTAAGCTCTAAACAATTTTGAACCGCGACGGATGCACGCACGAAACTGTGAAACGAAACACGCTAAAATTGTCCTATACCGTTTTCCCAGTTCTCGCCGCGAGTTTCTACTCGCTGTAACGCGATACTACTATCGAATTTGTATTATCTTTTATTCCGAATGATCGTAAACCAAGAGACCTTACATAGAACGATTTAACAAAGAAACGGAAAATTATCTATTTGCAGAGAGCCTCGTCTCTTGATTCCGTATCACCGTGTGTTCTCATAGTTTCAAAGAATTATTCTGCAAATTATTCCTCAAACTTAATAATCTAGCAACTACCTCGATACTTTTGTACAGAGGATAAGAAAACGTATCGATATATACGATAACGAAATATGGGGTTCCATTAAAAAATATATCGGTGACTTTAAAATCGTCATGGAGAAATGACCTTGAGAAAGAAATTCTTCCCACCGATACATGTACCACTCGAAATGGTTTAACTTTGTTCTGAGCAGTTTTTTCACACAATATCTATAATCGTCTGAGACATTTTTTTACGATATTCCAGCTTTTTAGGTAGCCTCTTGCAATGTATTAAAGTTTGAACAATAGAAAGGAAGAACGATATTGATATCGTGCAAACTGCTCGCTATTACCAAATGTTCTTTTCATTAACCCGTACCATCTTCTCTCTAACTAATGTATTGTTCGCGAGGTATACAGTAGATACAGAGAACTATTGTTAAAGGGAAGCACGATGCAGCGTGAACGTCTAGAACGAACGTCTAGAACGTGATAAATGTCTTTTCAGTCTTCGAGCTTGAGGAAAAGCACTTCACCGCTTCATTACCTCAGCTAACGCCGCCCTCGTCCTTAGAACTGTCTTAAGACAGAACAGTTTGAAACGAGTTTATGGCACGTCGATTTTACTGTCAACGAAAGTTGGACGGCTGGATTACGGGGTTGACAGCGTGTTATACATAGTTTGGAATAATCTCGAGTTTCCAGTGACGAGCAGCCACCTTTAATGAAAGTCGTACAACACGGTTATCATCGAAGAAGGCAGTTACTTTCGTTACAGGCAACTCTTAAAATTCTTCAATGCGTTGTTGGTAGAGAGTTTAAGATACGTGGTATGACTGATTGAAGAACACACTGTGCACAAAAGCACCTCGATCAGCAATGTCAAAGGAGGATGGTGAGGGAATGCCAAATTTGTACTTCTTTGCACACCTGAAACTCTAATATAACATCGTTCTGTAAGTACGATATCATCTGTGGTAAATGTAATGGGAAAGTTGTAGAAAATGTAAGTGAAATACTTAAAATTCATTGCGTCTTGTTTTAAGAGTAAATTATAGTACAATTAGAGACGTATTTCATGGAATATTGGCATTGTAATACTTTACCCTAATTTATCGGGTTTTATCGTTAACAATTTCAGCAACACGCTTCTACAAGCTATATAAATATCGACTTTTGTTTATAAAATAGCACTTGGATTTCTGTTTGAAGTTAAAAAGTTTTAATTCGCTTTTTACTACTTTGCCACCACATTTTCCATAGATGTTTGCACTTTCACGATACTCTAAGATATTTACATGGTGTCTTATTAGAATTTTAGATGCCCTAAGAGGTACAAATTTGGTACATTTTGATTGCCCTCGATTTTCTGGAAAACGAAACGTCAAACAAACAAATTCTTATTTTGTATTTTTATTTATTATTCTAAGGTAATAATATTATTTTAAGGTCGTTACCCTGTACGAAGTTTTCTGGAGAGATAATGTTTCTAGCGTGTTTGTTTCGGACGCGGCTGACCATAAACTATCCAATTTCACTGATGCTCTCTCCCGCCGCTCTTTCGCACTTCCTCGTTTCTGACGTTGTGGCCATACGAATGAATCACGTTATACATCGACGTAACGTTTTCTGCGTGCATCGGAGATAGTTGGAAAATTGTTTCGATGGAAAGTTCAAAGCAATGAGGAAAGTTTAAAAGCTCACGCAAATTCATCCTAAACTGCGTTTGTAACATTCTCGAATTACACGGTGGTTAATCGAACAATTGCTCGAGCATGGAATTTACCTTTATAATTTGAAAATAAAGTTTCTCGTTTCTCCCTCCAATTCTCTGCCAATACAATTTTGCGAACTGTAGCGCAGTTGCAAACACACGAGTATTTAGAAGATACAGGATGTTCTAAAATTGTAACAAAATTGTAAAATCAAATATTTCTTTGTATTGTGCCATTTTTGAAACTTGGATATTGCGTGGTTCATATAGCGACTATTATCGTCCGCGAGACTCTAAGCTATAAATCACCAACTGACAAATTGTGATTACCTTGTGGAGTGAATCTCATTACTGGTAAAGGAGATATGCCTTGAATGAGATCCATTACGCAATGCATTGATTCTGAAATAACCTATTAATCAAACGAACTAATGAAAACCGCCGTTACTAGGCAAACCGATGCGAAACTCTATTCATGTCCATTAATAAATTAAAAACGCCAAACAAGTTAATTCGTTGGTACTTTTCTTTTCCCTATAACGAGTGCCATCTACCGAGTTTCTTCGTGCATTATATAAGATAGACATATTAAATAATGAAATTTTCGCTGATACTTATTCGAAGCAGATCGATTAACTAAAGGAGGAAACAAGACGGGAAATTTCTATGAAAATAAATACTGAATCAAAAAAAGAAGGAAAAACGAAAAAAATACAAGAAAAAATTAGATAAAATAGTTGGTATAGAACGTATTAAAGATAGGATAGAATCGAAACCATAAAATCTGTGCATACATAGAACAGACACATAGAACATAAATCTCGTGGAATTTCCACTATACCATCGTATCGATAGAAAGTATATTGAACAATAAATCTTGCATCATATTTGTATGCCTTTATGACCTTAGTAAAATAAATATTGTCTGCCAATATTGACAACAATGATACATACACACACATATATTATAAATAATTTTTTATAATACACATATATTATCAAAAATATAATTACTAATAGTAATATTATACTGACGTAATATTATATAATACTAAATTAATAATTATTATAAAAAATGCATGTAATATATATTGCATACATTTTTTTATTTGTAATATATATATATATATATATATATATATATATATATATATATATATATATATTACATATATTTTTTACAATCTAGTGAATAAATTCGAACTTGTAATTATTATAATAGAAAAGTTAATTATACTGTTGTTTAATAAAAAAGATACGTTTGTGTATGGTGTAAAGTAGTGACGACAAGTATATCTTGCTCCTTTTTCAAAAACAGCTTGAAGAGACAAACAAGAGGGAACAAAATTTAAAAATAATCGCGTGTAACATTCTAAACAACTTGTATTTACATTACCACCGGTGTGTAACTTCAAAAATACAATAATATAATGTATAATGTAAAAATACAATAATACTGTACATATGTATGGGAGATAATAGATAATAAATTTACATATAATGATTAATAATTAAAAAATAATTTGAAATATTAATAGATACAACGATAACTATCAAAAAGCTGCAGGTTAAAATACTACCTTCTAATAGATTGTAATATAAAGTTGATTACTCTGCATAATACTCGTCATTATACATTATTATTTGGTCACAGAGAATTACTATATACAAAAGAGAAGCTATTGGAAGCGTAAGACATTTTTATACTTTGCACGAACCTGAAACTTACCTTTTTGCTAAAATAGCCCACATTAATAAGCAAATTAGTTCTATATATGTATTAAAATCAATAAGAAAGATATAGAAGCCAAACCCATTAAGTATGAATATTACGCCGAAAAAAAAACGCAAAGATTTCCCTCCCAAAAAAATTCTTAAGTTTAATAACTTCTCGTTAAAATTTTCTCGAACTACAAATTTCCAATCTCAATTATAGTAAAAACTCATTGCATTGGAACTAATATCGAAATATTATCTAAAAAATCTTCTATTAATATTATACAATGTAAAATTCAATAACATAATATAGAACATTAGAAAAAAATACTTAAAAATCGTCCGTTCGCAAGATTAAGTAAAACATATCTCCCAGAATAACAGAGATTCTACGCAATTCAAATACTCTAATATTCAACGTATTAAGCAGCTAATATCTCCAAAGTTGATAGCATAATTAAAAGGAAAAAACAGCTACCGAAGCGAGACTCAGAGGAGATCCTACTTAAATCTTAGATAAGATCGCGAGGGAGAACCGTTGAGACGATGCAACTTACGACGAAAAAACCTAAGCGCCACCTGTCCATCGATAGGTGATAATTATTTTTTTAATTCGTCGCGGGGAAGAAACAATCATCGTGTCGGTAATACCGCCGATTATCTTCTTCCTATCGATCGGTAAGGACGAGTCAAAATGGCGGTGGGGGGTGTTTATTGAGCCAAGAGGGCCTCAAAAAAAAAAGAGCAATCCTGAATTCCTCAACATAACAATCGCACGCAGCATCCTTATCCCGCCAAAGTTTCGACATTTTATTACAGTTTGGAAACTGTAAACGTGAATGATGAAAAGAAAAATTAGAGAATGCACGTTAAGAGCGTGTAGCGAAGCGGCTACAGGACGAATCGGAAATCTGAAAGAGAATGAAAAGGCGCTTACCGGTATTGTTGTCCGGGATAGAACGAAAAGAACCAGCCCTCACTGTGGCCGCCGCACCACTACTGACAACGAAAGCTTAAGCACCGCACGACCAAAGTGATAGGTCGACGCGCACGCGTCCTGCGAACGTTCACCTGGGAACAGGTTGATAAAGCACCATCTACTGGGGGGTTGATGGAGCAAAACTTTACCGCTTTATCATTCCTTAACACTAAGAAAGTTTGCAATCCATTTACCGTGCCCGTGCAAGAGCATAACTAATAGTAACTAGTAGAAACTTTCTACTACATAACAGATAGCAAGGCCTGTGTAAAAATTTAAGAATGCTTACAAAAAATCAAATTCGTTATGTAAACATGCCGGAGACGGTCGTGACAACACACATACAAGTCACGCCTAACTCTGAATCGAAACATACCTGATCGCGTTGTTCATCTTTTACAAAAATAATAAAAGGTGTCCATACAGATTTAACAACGATATTTATATAAAGAATTCATGATCGAAATGTGCCAAAATATAAAAGTTACTTCGATTTCTACTGTAAATATAATAAAAACTGAATGAACCTATGTTGTTCACTGTTAATAAACTATATATATAGTTATTTATAATTTAATCATATTGCGTATTAATTGGATACCTATCACACGTGAATTAATTAAAAAAGAATATAAACGTATATATATTTACGTCTATCTTTGTTAAAATAAATCAAACTTTACCAAACGTTTCGCAATAAATGTCGAATTGTCATCGTTGCTTGCCACATTTATACGTCTCTCCCCTTTCAGAGTTATCTTCGTAATCAACCAATAATCTACACAAAAAATACCCAAAACTTTAGAATAAATGTATAAAACTCAGCCAATTGTATCAAAATAAAGCAATAATTACACCCAAATTCTAGCGATATAAATTTCGCTATAGAATTTTTACTATATAAGAATGTATTATTTACACATATCTGATAAATATCAATGGAAAACAATGGAATAGTAACAGGAACACTACGTAATTGAAATCACGCACGTCAAAGGACGATACATCTTGGCACCGTTTTTCAACAGTATAATTACTTTCCGCGCCAAAACTTCAGCTAGCTGAGTCCTGATTAGCTAGAGCAGAACAGTTCCTCATTCGTTCGAAGCCGCGCGCAAAATTGAAATATTGTATGGCGGGAAATTTGTATCGGTCAACAAACTATAATAATTTCAGAGCAGATAAATATGATTGCATATAGAAGAAATATGTTTAACAAATCAGTAAGGTTATAATAAAGTATATAGTTATCAGAAATTGTGGTCTGTAGATTTATTATTAATTAATTACATAAAATATATTGTTTGGTCAATTTCTTAAAACTATGTACATCGATATATACGTTTGAAAACTTGTAATATTTCTTTTCTTCTTTCTTTCTTTCTTTCTAACAAAAAAATTATCACATTTAAGTTAAATAAGAAATAATCCACGTATAATACATAGATACGTGTACCAAACAATTAATAATATTTATGTTAGTTATTTTATAAACTAGCTGATATACTAATGAATATTTTTCACATTACAACTAATAGCAAAGTTAATTTTTTTAAATAATTTAAGACTAACTTCCCATATTACACATATATGATTGTTATTATTATTTTTCACAATTTTTGGTTGTTCACGCACACGCACATACACTCACATACATAATAAAAATTCTGACATCTTATAATTTTTCAACATTAAATATAAATTGGGAACTGATCTATATGCTCATAAACTGCATACGTTATATTGGCAACGCTTTAATCATTAAACAGGAACAAAAAAGAGATCATTTTCTTTCAATTAAAGAATGTTTCATATTTTTGATGTTTGTATCATATATATGATTGTACGTTTTCAATATCCCTTTCTTTAATTACTTAATTACACAATTTTATCGCAAATTTTTTTCAATTTTTCATTAAGTTTTGGTTCTTCTTTGATTAGATTTGTTCCTTGACATAATGTTATTAATTCAGTTTTTCCCAGATGTTCTCTTAAGGCATCTGAAATTTAAATTTAAGAGAAACTTTAGCAAAATTTCATCAGGTCTTCGTGTTTTCAATTATATGATTAAATTTCATATTGTATTTCAATAATACCTAAATTAAGAATATTTTCTATTAGACTTAAAACATTATGCAAAATTGGTACTTCCAAACTGTTTAAAGTAGTAAAAAGTGTGCAAAGTTTTTCTCCTATATCAGCCTCAAGAAGAAGATTTTCACATTCGATCAGGGAAGTTGTAGTCAATATCATCAAGCTAATTAAAGCTTCATTTAGCATTACAACGTGTGGTGTTGTTAACATTTTGACTAGGTGCTTCACAGCTCCATGTTCCATTACTAGAAGTGCTATTTCTCTATTTCTAATGATGAAAAACATAAATATTAATAATTATACATACATATAATATATATATACTTTATGTATAAGATATGTAAATTTTACAAATATGTATTTATTAAACCTAATCAACCTGCTATTATTAATTAGCCAAGCGATTAAACGATTTGCTTCGCCTTGAACTCCAGGATGTTCCTCGACTTCGCACCAATTAACAACTTTCTTTAATAAACCATCCCTTTTTCCTAATTCTATGGCAGCCTCACCTGTAATAATAAGTGAACTACCTATTCTTCGCATCTTTTACTTATCTGTTAATTTTATCAAAATATATATTTTTTCTATGTATTTAAAAAAATGTTCATGAGAACTACTGTTAACATACTTTGGCCATCAATAACAATCCTTAAAGTGCCCAGTAGTTTAAATACAACTGGATAAGATGAAACATTCAGCATAGAATACAAAATGTTTATTAACCCATCTTTTAATATTACAGGTTTATTATCCACGGGAATAACAAGATTTCTCAAAGCGCTGAGTAGTGCATGTTGAAATCTTATATCAGCTATATCTGTATTATTTTTCTGTAGCAGTTTCAGAAGGTTGCAATGAACACCTTGCGTAACCATGAGTTTGCAATGGGCATCGGTACGCGCAAAATTACCCATTGCTAAGACGGCTGTAATTTGTAAATCTTTATCTTCGCTTTCGAGCCATTCAATTAGCTTTTTATATGCAACACCATTACTTTCATCATATAGATAATTCATACTGTCATCTAAAATATTACATTACACATAATATACTTATAAAGTACAATTAAAGTACTTATTACTTCCCTTTTGGTTAACATACCTCCAGTTAATATAAGAACAATTAAGTTGCAAGCGATCTTCAACACAGATCTTGTTTCTTCATCTGTACAGTACAGACTATGTTTTTCCAATAACTGTAACAGTAACTCACAAACACCTGCTTTAGCAAGGATCAATTTGGCATTCTCTAAAATATCAATATGAATTAATACTAGCCAACATTTTATATTATTATTGTAAATAATTAAATTAAACATATATAAAATGATACCATCTTCTGCTTGTCCATGAAGAAGTTCTAAACACATTTCAGAAAGTTCTGATGATGTATCAGTGGATAAGATATTTATTAAAATTTTCATAACCCTTTCATCTAAAAATATTATGTTAGCATCATTCAGTATTCCTAGTATCAAAAGAGAATGCATTGCAGCCTCTCCACCTGTAATTCCATCGATTTCCAGAATACGGCAGATAATTGGCACTACTTCTTGTTTCAGTGCCTAAGAAGAAAATAAAGAAAGACTAGTATTTAAATAAAATTATTCTAAATGAAAATTTTATATTCTATATAATATACAGAGAGCATGTAAGGTAAACTGTTTGACAATTATACTAATACAGCTACAATCGTAAAACGATATAGCAAACAAGAGAAATATTAATAAAAATATTATACCTCTGTATGAAGAGACGGTCGGTCAATAAGAAAGTTTAGCAAAAGTCCTGCAGCAACATTGCGAAGAAATGGTGCACCTTCTACATTTTGCAACGTAATACTTTTCTCCAATACTGCCAAAATTGATATCAACCCATTTTTGTCCTCAACAAACTTTTTACCATTTTCTATAATAATTTTGTAAACATTATTATAATAATATCCATATAGTCTTAGATTTCATGCAAAATAATGATATTATAATATTAATTTACAAATTAGTTTATTAATATACAAATTAATTATTTGTTAACAGTACCTATAACATGTTTTTCCTTTCGTATAGATTTAATTCTGATAAATTGAACTTGTAAGTTGCTATAAGTTTAATTTCTGGAACTTTATTTTTTATGAGAATCATTTTAATGATACTTCATGCAGTTAAAAATGTATATTCAATAGATAGAAATTAATCAAAAGATAGAAACCATTCGTGTTACTACTACTAGTGATATATTATAATAATGATGGTTTTAATGTTAACTACATACATGAACAAAATTTGGATCATTAGGGATTAAAGCTCCCTACCATTCTCGTAACAAATATTTCCCAAGGCTCTGGAAGTCTGTGTCAATACATCAACGCGATCCTCTTTTAATAGATCTATTAATGCATTTACTAGATCTGTGGTTCATAGTGCATTTTTCTCTTCCCCTTTCACTTTTAGCAATCTCAGCAATTGCTTTAGCAGTCTTTGCAATAATTTCTTTAGATTTGTGACGCAATAAGGTTAGGAAAACATCATCTATTGTAAATTCAGTAGCCTCTAAAAACAAATAAAATTTGTCTGTTATTAGAAGTATAAATTATAGACCAAAATATCAAAGTTGATAGCATTTCTCATGAATTTATAATAATAATTTGAAACAAAAGTAATAAATATTATATTTTGTAATAATTAGTAATTCTTATATATATTTTCCAAATATTAATTTAAGACTAAACTGAAACTGGAAGACAAAAAACAGCTAATACCTCCAATTGAAGTTTTGCTAACATTCACAATAGAATCTAACACTTGAATAATATCTTCAATTTCTTTCTCAGATTTTACAACGAATCGCAGTTCTTCAACTAATTTATCAATATTGTCCTTCAATTCACCTAAAAAAATGATGAACATATAGTAATATAATTCGTAAACATACAATCAATACAAATCATATATATTAAATACATAAAATACATAAAATACATATTAGACAGCTCCAAATTTATATAAGTATTTTATTTAATATATTACAGACATAATATATAGAAATAATGTCAAGTATACAAGGAAAAAATGTATTTCTTTGGATATTTAATTTACAATATTTTATCTTTAAATTATAACGCTATAATTATAATACAGATAGTTTATATTTTCTTGAAGTTGTAGATACTATAGAATATATAAAATCAATTTAACATTAATTTCATAAAAGCACTTTAAACAAACAATTTAAGCAGTCAACAAAATAACTTGTCAATAAGGTTTGACATGAAATATTTCTCTAACTTGAAATTATTGCTAAAAATAGACGGAAATTCATCACCGATTACACGATATATAACATAGTTTTTATTACACTACCTTCCATTATATTTTTCCTACTTTAATTTCGAATTTTGTACAAATGGAACTGTTTTGTAATGTAGGTAGCAATTTACTTAATGAGAAGGAAACATCTTTTTAAAGAAACTTCCATAAATTGTGAATCATTAGATAAGAAAGTGACATTTTTCTATAGGGTAGCAACTAAAGGAATCTTAAAGCAATTTCACATGCTACCAATAAGTGATATTGTGATATTGAATAATCATATAGAAAAAGAGGATTAGTTTCAAATAATATAAATTTAAATTGATATTGTATTGAAATATTTGCGTCTGAAGTGTGTATATGTATGTAATATTTATGTTCAATCTACAGGTGACAAAATGAAACGATCCAAATTTTTTCGGCTCCTAGGCAGAACTTTTTGTCTTCTAAGGCCTTAAGTTTAAAACGTGAAGAATTATTTAAGATTAGTTTTATCTAAACATTCTTCCTGATTTTTAATTATAAGCAAGTTTTAAAAATCGTTCAATCCATGAACTATGGACAACGAAATACTGTACCACCAATTACATGCTGTTACTGCAAAGCGCTCCAAGAAACTAGCTAGACCTTTTAGATAAAATTAAACTTAATTAATTCCTTAATTTTCATTTGTGTATTTTGCATTTTATGCAATAGCAATACATTTATTTAATGCAAAATACATTTATGTTTATTAAAAATTATAATTTATGCAGTAACCGGTAAAGAAACAGCTTTGTACCAGTTCTGCATCTTGTTTTATTTGTGTTTCCTTTGAAATTTTGTGAAAAACCTTTTTAATTCTACTATTTCAATATTATGATATGTTACAACAATAAATAGAAAGTGATACAAAAATAATCATGTCAGAGGCAGTACCAAAGAAGAGGAAAGATAAATTATATGGTATGTATTTAAATTTAGATTGTTTGATAATTCAAATATTAATACTTCTTTAGTTAAAGTGATTCGTGATTCACATTTAAATACAATTTAAAAGTATTATTTTTTTGTATTGTTTCATTTTATATTATTTTAAGGTTATTAGATATATATGAAAAGTACAAAATTTATATTAACCTTTTACAATTTAAGGAAATAGTATAGAATAAATTTATGTTTAGTTCGCTGGTAATAAATTCAAACATAGATCAATATCAAATTTATACAATTTTACATTTTCATGTGATAAAGTTTGAAATATCATACATAACCTAGTTTTATTTTTACCAATTTTATCAATTTATGTTTCAGAAACATTGTTCCTGGCTGGAGTAACAGGAATATCTGTTATGGCTGGTTTTTTCAATGCTTTATCATCAGTTAAAAAAAAAAGACAGTAAAAATTTTGATATTGGTTTTATGGGAGGGAAAGGTCTTCCTGAGTCTGGTGCAGCACTTGCTACAAGAGCTTTATTATGGGGTTCTGCTTGGGCAGTTGGTGGTTGTGGTATACTTTTTTATGGTATTTGGAAGCTTTCTGGAGCTTCAACTGCCGAAGAATTTCGATTAAAAGTTGGAAATATTTTACCAAAAATACCAAAAAATGATCCTCCTCAGAGTAGAAGTGAATTTGAAAACCTTACAGATTTACTGAGATATGTCTCTGAAGAATGGGGTAATGAAAAATAGTATTACTTATATATAAATTAGAAAAGATTCTAGGTTTAAAGTATTTTTTACAGCTTTACAGATCTAAGAAATATTTTTAATCTGAAGTCTGTAAAGATCTAAGAAATACTAAAAACCAAAAATCACAAAAGTAATTATTTGACATTAAGTCATAAAAGGGTAGTTTTAAATGTGTACAATAAAATAAATAAGGAATTTTATATTGCTGGTTTGTCATATAATAACTGATATTTATAATGTAATATTTCATTTTGTATTTGTGTATATATAGTGTATATATATACATATATTTGTACATTATTAATATATAATCCTAAAAGTTTGATCATATTAAATTTTCTTCAAGGAATATAAAATATTATTTTAATTGTAGTTCTTTTAAACGACAAATAGTTAAACATATGTTTGTTCGTAAGAGTAAGTTATTATGTTTAATAGCTATGTTAGTATATCTGTGTGTAAAATAAATGTCTTTTAATTCCGTATTCATTCATTTATAAAATTTGCAATTTTATTTTAAATAATAAGTTTTGTTTAGATTAATAAAATGATATACAATTAATTGTTCACACTGATTAGGTATATGATAATATCGTTTTTGTGTACCATAATTTCGTAAGGTCAAAAAATGGCCACAAGTAATCTTAAACGAAATAACACGAAGTTCTCTCATGAAATTTTTAAATCACGCGTTTTAAAACCTTTGATTCTTGATATATCCCGAATATTTACAAATATTTTATTAACCGATCTCACTTTGGATTAATGGAAGAATTGAACATTATTTTATCAAAACAGTTACTTCAAATTTTATAAAATCATTTATTTATGCGCGAAAAAACAAGATTATAGCCTTATTGCAAGATTATTGCTAATATAGTCATTGCCTAAATGAAGATTGGCTAGATCGTGAATATGTTATGCCATGATTGTGATACAAAGATAGTGGTATGTAGTTAGATTATAGGAGGCAACATAAATTTTGCTGTTCTTTTATGAGTAATAGAATGACCTTTAAAATTGATAGTTTTAACACATAATTCTCATAGGAAGTATAATAGTTCCTACGAAGTCGTTAAAAGGCTAGTATGTTATGTAAAATGGCTAGAAAAATCTTTATTAAAGAAAAATTTAACTCGGACCTCAGCGTTTTCGAATGAAAGTTTTGTATGTATAGAAGTATATTATATCGGTATTTTTGATGCCCAACATGCCGTATATCTATTATACCCTAAGTTGCGACGAAATTGCGCCAAAGTTGCCGCACTATCCCTTTTTAAATGGCCTGTTGGTATGCGTACGAAGAAAGTACAGACAACAAAGAAATTTATTCGTGGAGGCAGAATCTCAAGCATGCGCGGAGCGTAGGGATCTCGAGTTTCAGCGTGCTTTACTTTTGAGGGATATTGTCGCGCTACAAATACCTTAATATTGCAGTTAATTTTATCAGATATCAGACTTTTAATGTACATATAAAATATAAATCATATGCAACTGAATTTCGGTAACTGGAAGCTCTGTACTAACTGAATCGCATACTAACTGATGTCGTACAGCTAACAGCGGTGAGATATTGTTGTCGTCTGAACAATCAATCAACGCGGTAATACATAAACGAAGCACGTATTACGTTGTGTAGTATAAAGTTATATAGTGAAACGTTTTATGTTATAACTTTATAACGTAATACGTTATATGGTATAACGTTATAACGTATTACGTTATGTAGTATAACGTTATATGTTACAACGTTATAACGTAATACGTTATATGGTATAACGTTTTAACGAATTACGTTATGTAGTATAACGTTATATGGTATTACGTTATAACGTAATACGTTATATGGTATAACGTTATAACGTATTACGTTGTATAGTATAACGTTATATGGTATAACGTTATAACGTATTACGTTATGTAGTATAACGTTATATGGTATAACGTTATAACGTATTACGTTATATGGTATAACGTTATGACGTATTACGTTTTGTTGTGTAACGTTCTATGGTACAACGTTATAACGTAATACGTTATATGGTATAACGTTATGACGTATTACGTTATGTAGTATAACGTTATATGGTACAACGTGATAACGTAATACATTATATGGTATAACGTTATATCGTATTACGTTATGTAGTATAACGTTATATGCTACAACGTTATAACGTATTACGTTATATGGTATAACGTTATGACGTATTACGTTGTATAGTATAACGTTATATGATATGACGTTACAACGTATTACGTTGTATAGTATAAGGTTATCTGGTACAACGTTATAACGTATTACGTTATAACGTAATACGTTATAACGTATTACGTTATACGGTATAACGTTATGACGTATTACGTTATATGGTATAACGTTATAACGTATTACGTTATATAGTATAAGGTTATCTGGTACAACGTTATAACGTATTACGTTATATGGTATAACGTTATGAAATATTACGTTATATAGTATAACGTTATATGGTATTACGTTATAACGTAATACGTTATATGGTATAACGTTATAACGTATTACGTTATATAGTATAAGGTTATCTGGTACAACGTTATAACGTATTACGTTATATGGTATAACGTTATGACGTATTACGTTATATAGTATAACGTTATATGCTACAACGTTATAACGTAATACGTTATATGGTATAACGTTATAACGTATTACGTTATATAGTATAACGTTATAACGAATTACGTTATGTAGTATAACGTTATATGGTATAACGTTATAACGTATTACGATATATGGTATAACGTTATGACGTGTTACGTTGTATAGCATAACGTTATATGGTATAACGTTATAACGTATTACGTTATGTAGTATAACGTTATATGTTACAACGTTATAACGTAATACGTTATATGGTATAACGTTATAACGTATTACGTTATGTATTATAACGTTATATGGTATTACGTTATAACGTAATACGTTATATGGTATAACGTTATAACGTATTACGTTATATAGTATGACGTTATATGGTACAACGTTATAACGTATTACGTTATATGGTATAACGTTATGACGTATTACGTTGTATAGTATAACGTTATATGGTATAACGTTATAACGTAATACGTTATATAGTATAAGGTTATCTGGTACAACGTTATAACGTATTACGTTATATGGTATAACGTTATGACGTATTACGTTATATAGTATAACGTTATATGCTACAGCGTTATAACGTATTACGTTATATGGTATAACGTTATGACGTATTACGTTGTATAGTATAACGTTATATGATATGACGTTACAACGTATTACGTTGTATAGTATAAGGTTATCTGGTACAACGTTATAACGTATTACGTTATATGGTATAACGTTATAACGTATTACGTTGTGTAGTATAACGTTTTATAGTGAAACGTTTTATGTTATAACTTTATAACGTAATACGTTATATGGTATAACGTTATAACGTATTACGTTATGTAGTAGAATGTTATATGGTATAACGTTATAACGTAATACGTTATATGGTATAACGTTACAACGTATTACGTTATATAGTATAAGGTTACATGGTACAACGTTATAACGTATTACGTTATATGGTATAACGTTATGACGTATTACGGTATATAGTATAACGTTCTATGGTACAACGTTATAACGTAGTACGTTATATGGTATAACGTTATGACGTATTACGTTATGTAGTATAACGTTATATGGTACAACGTGATAACGTAATACATTATATGGTATAACGTTATACCGTATTACGTTATGTAGTATAACGTTATATGTTACAACGTTATAACGTAATACGTTATATGGTATAACGTTATAACGTATTACGTTATACGGTATAACGTTATGACGTATTACGTTATATGGTATAACGTTATAACGTATTACGTTATGTAGTATAACGTTATATGGTATTACGTTATAACGTAATACGTTATATGGTATAACGTTATAACGTATTTCGATGTATAGTATAAAGTTGTATGGTATAACGTTATAACGTATTACGTTATATAGTATAACGTTATAACGTATTACGTTATGTAGTATAACGTTATATGGTATAACGTTATAACGTAATACGTTATATGGTATAACGTTATAACGTATTACGTTATGCGGTATAACGTTTTGACATATTACGTTATGTAGTGTAATATTATATCGTATAACATTATAACGTATTACGATATATTGTATAACGTTATGACGTATTACGTTGTATAGTATAACGTTATATAGTGAAACTTTTTATGTTATAACTTTATAACGTAATACGTTATATGGTATAACGTTACAACGTATAACGTTTTGTAGTATAAGGTTATATGGTAAAACGTTATAACGTAATACGTTATATGGTATAACGTTATAACGTATTACGTTGTATAGTATAACGTTATATGGTATAACGATATATGGTATAACGTTACAACATATTACGTTATATATTATAACCTTATATGGAACAACGTAATCACGTATTGCGTTATATGGTATACCGTTATAACGTATTACGTAATATAGTACAAGGTTATCTGGTACAACGTTATAACGTATTACGTTATATGGTATAACGTTATGACGTATTACGTTATATAGTATAACGTTATATGCTACAACGTTATAACGTATTACGTTATATGGTATAACGTTATGACGTATTACGTTGTATAGTATAACGTTATATGATATGACGTTACAACGTATTACGTTGTATAGTATAAGGTTATCTGGTACAACGTTATAACGTATTACGTTATATAGTATAACGTTATAACGTATTACGTTGAGTAGTATAACGTTTTATAGTGAAACGTTTTATGTTATAACTTTATAACGTAATACGTTATATGGTATAACGTTATAACGTATTACGTTATGTAGTAGAATGTTATATGGTATAACGTTATAACGTAATACGTTATATGGTATAACGTTACAACGTATTACGTTATATAGTATAAGGTTACCTGGTACAACGTTATAACGTATTACGTTATATGGTATAACGTTATACCGTATTACGTTATGTAGTATAACGTTATATGTTACAACGTTATAACGTAATACGTTATATGGTATAACGTTATAACGTATTACGTTATGTAGTCTAACGTTATATGGTATTACGTTATAACGTAATACGTTATATGGTATAACGTTATAACGTATTACGTTGTATAGTATAACGTTATATGTTATAACGTTATAACGTATTACGTTATATAGTATAACGTTATAACGAATTACGTTATGTAGTATAACGTTGTATGGTATAACGTTATAACGTATTACGATATATGGTATAACGTTATGACGTATTACGTTGTATAGTATAACGTTATATGGTATAACGTTATAACGTATTACGTTATGTAGTATACCGTTATAACGTATTACGTTATGTAGTATAACGTTATATGGTATAACGATATAACGTAATACGTTATATGGTATAACGTTATGAAATATTACGTTATATAGTATAACGTTATATGGTATTACGTTATAACGTAATACGTTATATGGTATAACGTTATAACGTATTACGTTATATAGTATAAGGTTATCTGGTACAACGTTATAACGTAATACGTTATATGGTATAACGTTATGACGTATTACGTTATATAGTATAACGTTATATGCTACAACGTTATAACGTATTACGTTATATGGTATAACGTTATGACGTATTACGTTGTATAGTATAACGTTATATGATATGACGTTACAACGTATTACGTTGTATAGTATAAGGTTATCTGGTACAACGTTATAACGTATTACGTTATATGGTATAACGTTATAACGTATTAGGTTGTGTAGTATAACGTTATATAGTGAAACGTTTTATGTTATAACTTTATAACGTATTACGTTATATGGTATAACGTTATAACGTATTACGTTATGTAGTAGAACGTTATATGGTATAACGTTATAACGTAATACGTTATATGGTATAACGTTACAACGTATTACGTTATATAGTATAAGGTTATCTGGTACAACGTTATAACGTATTACGTTATATGGTATAACGTTATGACGTATTACGTTATATAGTATAACGTTATATGGTACAACGTTATAACGTATTACGTTATATGGTATAACGTTATGACGTATTACGTTATATAGTATAACGTTCTATGGTACAACGTTATAACGTAATACGTTATATGGTATAACGTTATGACGTATTACGTTATGTAGTATAACGTTATATGGTACAACGTGATAACGTAATACATTATATGGTATAACGTTATACCGTATTACGTTATGTAGTATAACGTTATATGTTACAACGTTATAGCGTAATACGTTATATGGTATAACGTTATACCGTATTACGTTATGTAGTATAACGTTATATGTTACAACGTTATAACGTAATACGTTATATGGTATAACGTTATAACGTATTACGTTATGTAGTATAACGTTATATGGTATTACGTTATAACGTAATACGTTATATGGTATAACGTTATAACGTCTTACGTTATATAGTATAACGTTGTATGGTATAACGTTATAACGTAATACATTATATGGTATAACGTTATACCGTATTACGTTATATAGTATAACGTTATATGTTACAACGTTATAACGTAATACGTTATATGGTATAACGTTATAACGTATTACGTTATGTAGTATAACGTTATATGGAATTACTTTATAACGTAATACGTTATATGGTATAACGTTATAACGTAATACGTTATATGGTATAACGTTATAACGTATTACGTTATGCGGTATAACGTTATGACATATTACGTTATGTAGTGTAATATTATATCGTATAACATTATAACGTATTACGATATATTGTATAACGTTATGACGTATTACGTTGTATAGTATAACGTTATATAGTGAAACTTTTTATGTTATAACTTTATAACGTAATACGTTATATGGTATAACGTTACAACGTATAACGTTTTATAGTATAAGGTTATATGGTAAAACGTTATAACGTAATACGTTATATGGTATAACGTTATAACGTATTACGTTGTATAGTATAACGTTATATGGTATAACGTTATATGGTATAACGTTACAACATATTACGTTATATATTATAACCTTATATGGAACAACGTAATAACGTATTGCGTTATATGGTATACCGTTATAACGTATTACGTAATATAGTACAAGGTTATCTGGTACAACGTTATAACGTATTACGTTATATGGTATAACGTTATGACGTATTACGTTATATAGTATAACGTTATATGCTACAACCTTATAACGTATTACGTTATATGGTATAACGTTATGACGTCGTACGTTGTATAGTATAACGTTATATGATATGACGTTACAACGTATTACGTTGTATAGTATAAGGTTATCTGGTACAACGTTATAACGTATTACGTTATATGGTATAACGTTATAACGTATTACGTTGTGTAGTATAACGTTTTATAGTGAAACGTTTTATGTTATAACTTTATAACGTAATACGTTATATGGTATAACGTTATAACGTATTACGTTATGTAGTAGAATGTTATATGGTATAACGTTATAACGTAATACGTTATATGGTATAACGTTACAACGTATTACGTTATATAGTATAAGGTTACCTGGTACAACGTTATAACGTATTACGTTATATGGTATAACGTTATACCGTATTACGTTATGTAGTATAACGTTATATGTTACAACGTTATAACGTAATACGTTATATGGTATAACGTTATAACGTATTACGTTATGTAGTCTAACGTTATATGGTATTACGTTATAACGTAATACGTTATATGGTATAACGTTATAACGTATTACGTTGTATAGTATAACGTTATATGGTATAACGTTATAACGTATTACGTTATATAGTATAACGTTATAACTAATTACGTTATGTAGTATAACGTTGTATGGTATAACGTTATAACGTATTACGATATATGGTATAACGTTATGACGTATTACGTTGTATAGTATAACGTTATATGGTATAACGTTATAACGTATTACGTTATGTAGTATACCGTTATAACGTATTAAGTTATGTAGTATAACGTTATATGGTATAACGATATAACGTAATACGTTATATGGTATAACGTTATAACTAATTACGTTATGTAGTATAACGTTGTATGGTATAACGTTATAACGTATTACGATATATGGTATAACGTTATGACGTATTACGTTATATGGTATAACGTTATAACGTATTACGTTATAACGTAATACGTTATATGGTATAACGTTATAACGTATTACGTTATATAGTATAAGGTTATCTGGTACAACGTTATAACGTATTACGTTATATGGTATAACGTTATGAAATATTACGTTATATAGTATAACGGTATATGGTATTACGTTATAACGTAATACGTTATATGGTATAACGTTATAACGTATTACGTTATATAGTATAAGGTTATCTGGTACAACGTTATAACGTATTACGTTATATGGTATAACGTTATGACGTATTACGTTATATAGTATAACGTTATATGCTACAACGTTATAACGTAATACGTTATATGGTATAACGTTATAACGTATTACGTTATATAGTATAACGTTATAACGAATTACGTTATGTAGTATAACGTTATATGGTATAACGTTATAACGTATTACGATATATGGTATAACGTTATGACGTGTTACGTTGTATAGCATAACGTTATATGGTATAACGTTATAACGTATTACGTTATGTAGTATAACGTTATATGTTACAACGTTATAACGTAATACGTTATATGGTATAACGTTATAACGTATTACGTTATGTATTATAACGTTATATGGTATTACGTTATAACGTAATACGTTATATGGTATAACGTTATAACGTATTACGTTATATAGTATGACGTTATATGGTACAACGTTATAACGTATTACGTTATATGGTATAACGTTATGACGTATTACGTTGTATAGTATAACGTTATATGGTATAACGTTATAACGTAATACGTTATATAGTATAAGGTTATCTGGTACAACGTTATAACGCATTACGTTATATGGTATAACGTTATGACGTATTACGTTATATAGTATAACGTTATATGCTACAGCGTTATAACGTATTACGTTATATGGTATAACGTTATGACGTATTACGTTGTATAGTATAACGTTATATGATATGACGTTACAACGTATTACGTTGTATAGTATAAGGTTATCTGGTACAACGTTATAACGTATTACGTTATATGGTATAACGTTATAACGTATTACGTTGTGTAGTATAACGTTTTATAGTGAAACGTTTTATGTTATAACTTTATAACGTAATACGTTATATGGTATAACGTTATAACGTATTACGTTATGTAGTAGAATGTTATATGGTATAACGTTATAACGTAATACGTTATATGGTATAACGTTACAACGTATTACGTTATATAGTATAAGGTTACATGGTACAACGTTATAACGTATTACGTTATATGGTATAACGTTATGACGTATTACGGTATATAGTATAACGTTCTATGGTACAACGTTATAACGTAGTACGTTATATGGTATAACGTTATGACGTATTGCGTTATGTAGTATAACGTTATATGGTACAACGTGATAACGTAATACATTATATGGTATAACGTTATACCGTATTACGTTATGTAGTATAACGTTATATGTTACAACGTTATAACGTAATACGTTATATGGTATAACGTTATAACGTATTACATTATACGGTATAACGTTATGACGTATTACGTTATATGGTATAACGTTATAACGTATTACGTTATGTAGTATAACGTTATATGGTATTACGTTATAACGTAATACGTTATATGGTATAACGTTATAACGTATTTCGATGTATAGTATAAAGTTGTATGGTATAACGTTATAACGTATTACGTTATATAGTATAACGTTATGACGTATTACGTTATGTAGTATAACGTTATATGGTATAACGTTATAACGTAATACGTTATATGGTATAACGTTATAACGTATTACGTTATGCGGTATAACGTTTTGACATATTACGTTATGTAGTGTAATATTATATCGTATAACATTATAACGTATTACGATATATTGTATAACGTTATGACGTATTACGTTGCATAGTATAACGTTATATAGTGAAACTTTTTATGTTATAACTTTATAACGTAATACGTTATATGGTATAACGTTACAACGTATAACGTTTTATAGTATATGGTTATATGGTAAAACGTTATAACGTAATACGTTATATGGTATAACGTTATAACGTATTACGTTGTATAGTATAACGTTATATGGTATAACGTTATATGGTATAACGTTACAACATATTACGTTATATATTATAACCTTATATGGAACAACGTAATAACGTATTGCGTTATATGGTATACCGTTATAACGTATTACGTAATATAGTACAATGTTATCTGGTACAACGTTATAACGTATTACGTTATATGGTATAACGTTATGACGTATTACGTTGTATAGTATAACGTTATATGGTATAACGTTATAACGTATTACGTTATATAGTATAACGTTATAACTAATTACGTTATGTAGTATAACGTTGTATGGTATAACGTTATAACGTATTACGATATATGGTATAACGTTATGACGTATTACGTTGTATAGTATAACGTTATATGGTATAACGTTATAACGTATTACGTTATGTAGTATACCGTTATAACGTATTAAGTTATGTAGTATAACGTTATATGGTATAACGATATAACGTAATACGTTATATGATATAACGTTATGAAATATTACGTTATATAGTATAACGTTATATGGTGTTACGTTATAACGTAATACGTTATATGGTATAACGTTATAACGTATTACGTTATATAGTATAAGGTTATCTGGTACAACGTTATAACGTAATACGTTATATGGTATAACGTTATGACGTATTACGTTATATAGTATAACGTTATATGCTACAACGTTATAACGTATTACGTTATATGGTATAACGTTATGACGTATTACGTTGTATAGTATAACGTTATAACATATTAGGTTGTGTAGTATAACGTTCTATGGTACAACGTTATAACGTAATACGTTATATGGTATAACGTTATGACGTATTACGTTATGTAGTATAACGTTATATGGTACAACGTGATAACGTAATACATTATATGGTATAACGTTATACCGTATTACGTTATGTAGTATAACGTTATATGTTACAACGTTATAACGTAATACGTTATATGGTATAACGTTATAACGTATTACGTTATGTAGTATAACGTTATATGGTATTACGTTATAACGTAATACGTTATATGGTATAACGCTATAACGTCTTACGGTATATAGTATAACGTTATATGGTATAACGTTATAACGTATTACGTTATATAGTATAACGTTATAACGAATTACGTTATGTAGTATAACGTTATATGGTATAACGTTATAACGTATTACGATATATGGTATAACGTTATGACGTGTTACGTTGTATAGCATAACGTTATATGGTATAACGTTATAACGTATTACGTTATGTAGTATAACGTTATATGTTACAACGTTATAACGTAATACGTTATATGGTATAACGTTATAACGTATTACGTTATGTAGTATAACGTTATATGGTATAACGTTATAACGTAATACGTTATATGGTATAACGTTACAACGTATTACGTTATATAGTACAAGGTTACCAGGTACAACGTTACAACGTATTACGTTATATGGTATAACGTTATACCGTATTACGTTATGTAGTATAACGTTATATGTTACAACGTTATAACGTAATACGTTATATGGTATAACGTTATAACGTATTACGTTATGTAGTCTAACGTTATATGGTATTACGTTATAATGTAATACGTTATATGGTATAACGTTATGACGTATTACGTTATATAGTATAACGTTATATGCTACAACGGTATAACGTATTACGTTATATGGTATAACGTTATGACGTATTACGTTGTATAGTATAACGTTATATGATATGACGTTACAACGTATTACGTTGTATAGTATAAGGTTATCTGGTACAACGTTATAACGTATTACGTTATATGGTATAACGTTATAACGTATTAGGTTGTGTAGTATAACGTTATATAGTGAAACGTTTTATGTTATAACTTTATAACGTATTACGTTATATGGTATAACGTTATAACGTATTACGTTATGTAGTAGAACGTTATATGGTATAACGTTATAACGTAATACGTTATATGGTATAACGTTACAACGTATTACGTTATATAGTATAAGGTTATCTGGTACAACGTTATAACGTATTACGTTATATGGTATAACGTTATGACGTATTACGTTATATAGTATAACGTTATATGGTACAACGTTATAACGTATTACGTTATATGGTATAACGTTATGACGTATTACATTATGTAGTATAACGTTATATGGTACAACGTGATAACGTAATACATTATATGGTATAACGTTATACCGTATTACGTTATGTAGTATAACGTTATATGTTACAACGTTATAACGTAATATGTTATATGGTATAACGTTATAACGTATTACGTTATGTAGTATAACGTTATATGGTATTACGTTATAACGTAATACGTTATATGGTATAACGTTATAACGTCTTACGTTGTATAGTATAACGTTATATGGTATAACGTCATAACGTATTACGTTATATGGTATAACGTTATGACGTATTACGTTGTATAGTATAACGTTATATGGTATAACGTTACAACGTATTACGTTATATAGTATAAGGTTATCAGGTACAACGTTATAACGTATTACGTTATATGGTATAACGTTATAACGTATTACTTTATGTAGTAGAACGTTATATGGTATAACGTTATAACGTAATCCGTTATATGGTATAACGTTACAACGTATTACGTTATATTGTATAACGTTATAACGTATTACGTTATATGGTATAACGTTATAACGCTTTACGTTGTTTAGTATAACGTTATACGGTATAACGCTATAACGTAATACGTTATATAGTATAACGTTATATGGTATAACTTTATAACGTAATACGTTATATGGTATAACGTTATAACGTATTACGTTATATGGTATAACGTTACAACATATTACGTTATATATTATAACGTTATATGGTACAACGTTATTACGTATTACGTTATATAGTATACCGTTATAACGTATTACGTTATATAGTATAAGGTAATCTGGTACAACGTTATAACGTATTACGTTATATGGTATAACGTTATGACATATTACGTTATATAGTATAACGTTATATGGTATAAAATTATAACGTATTACGTTATATGGTATAACGTTATGACGTATTACGTTGTATCGTATAACTTTATATGGTATAACGTTAGAACGTATTGCGTTATATAGTATAAGGTTATCTGGTACAACGTTAGAACGTACCACGTTATATGGTATAACGTTATAACGTATTACGTTGTGTAGTATAGCGTTATATGGTATAACGTTATAACGTAATACGTTATATGGTATAACGTTATGACGTATTACGTTATATAGTATAACGTTATATGGTACAACGTTATGACGTAATACGTTATATGGTATAACGTTATGACGTATAACGTTATGTGGTATTACGTTATAACGTATTACGTTATATGCTATAACGTTATAACGTATTACGTTATATATTATAACGTTATATGGTATAACGTTATATGGTATAACGTTATAACGTGTTACGTTATACAGTATAACGTTATATGGTATTACGTTATAAAGTATTACGTTATACAGTATAACGTTATAAGGTATTACGTTATAACGTAATACGTTATATGGTATAACGTTATAACGAATTACGTTATATAGTATAACGTTATATGGTATAACGTTATAACGTATTACGTTATGTAGTATAACGTTATATGGTATAACGTTATAACGTAATGCGTTATATGGTATAGCGTTATAACGTATTACGTTATGTAGTATAACGTTATATGGTATTACGTTATAACGTATTACGTTATATGCAATAACGTTATAACGCAATACGTTATATATTATAACGTTATATGGTATAACGTAATAACGTATTACGTTATGTAGTATAATGTTGTATAGCATAACGTTATATGGAATAACGTTATAACGTATTACGTTATATAGTATAACGTTACATGGTACAACGTTAAAACGTAGTACGTTATATGGTATAACGTTATAACGTATTACGTTATGTAGTATAATGTTGTATAGCATAACGTTATATGGAATAACGTTATAACGTAT
The DNA here is from genome assembly GCF_040668555.2 of Bombus flavifrons. Lineage (NCBI taxonomy): Eukaryota > Metazoa > Arthropoda > Insecta > Hymenoptera > Apidae > Bombus > Bombus flavifrons. The sequence continues at coordinate 3,408,853 of NC_138457.1, read as the reverse complement.
TACGTTATATAGTATAACGTTATATGGTATAACGTTATATGGTAGAACGTAATATGGTATAACGTTATATGGTATAACGTTATAACGTATTGCATTATACAGTATAACGTTATATTGTATAACGTTATAACGTATTACGTTATGTAGTATAACGTTATATGGTATAACGTTATATGGAATAACGTTATAACGTGTTACGTTATGTAGTATAACGTTATATGGTATAACGTTATATGGTATAACGTTATAACGTATTAAGTTATGTAGTATAACAATATATGGAATAACGTTATAACGTATTACGCTATATGGTATAACGTTATTACGTATTACGTTATATAGTATAACGTTATATGGTATAACGTTATTACGTATTACGTTATATAGTATAACGTTATATGGTATAACGTTATAACATAGTACGTTATATGGTATAACGTTATAACATAGTACGTTATATGGTATAACGTTATAACGTATTACGTTATGTAGTATAACGTTATATGGTATAACGTTATAACGTATTACGTTATGTAGTATAACGTTATGTGGTATTACGTTATAACGTATTACGTTATATGCTATAACGTTATAGCGTATTACGTTATATATTATAACGTTATATGGTATAACGTTATATGGTATAACGTTATAACGCATTACGTCATATGGTATAACGTTATATGGTATAACGTTATAACGTATTACGTTATGTAGTATAACGTTATATGGTATAACGTTATAACGTAGTACGTTATATGGTATAACGTTATAACGTGTTACGTTATACAGTATAACGTTATATGGTACTACGTTATAAAGTATTACGTTATACAGTATAACGTTATATGGTATTACGTTATAACGTAATACGTTATATGGTATAACGTTATAACGTATTACGTTATATAGTATAACGTTATATGGTATAACGTTATAACGTATTACGTTATGTAGTATAACGTTATATGGTATGACGTTATAACGTAATACGTTATATGGCATTACGTTATGTGGTATTACGCTATAACGTAATACGTTATATGGTACAACGTTATAACGTATTACGTTATGTAGTATAACGTTATATGGTATAACGTTGTATAGTATCACGTTATATGGAATAACGTTATATAGTATAACGTTATATGGTATAACGTTATAACGTAATACGTTATATGGAATAACGTTATAACGTATTACGTTATATAGTATAACGTTATATGGTATAACGTTATATAGTATAACGCTATATGGTATTACGTTATTACGTATTACGTTATACAGTATAACGTTATATGGTATAACGTTATAACGTAATACGTTATATGGTATAACGTTATATGGTATTACGCTATAACGTAATACGTTATATGGTATAACGTTATAATGTATTACGTTATGTAGTATACCGTTATATGGTAGAACGTAATATGGTATAACGTTATATGGTATAACGTTATAACGTATTACATTATACAGTATAACGTTATATGGTATTACGTTGCATAGTATAACGTTATATTGTATAACGTTATATTTTATAACGTTATATGGTATAACGTTATAACGTATTACGTTATGTAGTATAACATTATATGGTATAACGTTATAACGTAATGCGTTATATGGTATAGCGTTATAACGTATTACGTTATGTAGTATAACGTTATATGGTATTACGTTATAACGTATTACGTTATATGCTATAACGTTATAACGCATTACGTTATATATTATAACGTTGTATGGTATAACGTAATAACGTATTACGTTATGTAGTGTAACGTTATATGGTATAACGTTATAACGTAGCACGTTATATGGTATAACGTTATAACGTATTACGTTATAACGTAATACGTTATATGGTATGACGTTATAACGTATTACGTTATGTAGTATAACGTTATATGGTACAACGTTATAACGTAGTACATTATATGGTATAACGTTATAACGTATTACGTTATGTAGTATAACGTTATATGGTACAACGTTATAACGTAGTACGTTATATAGTATAACGTTATACGATATAACGTTATATGGTATAACGTTATATGGTATAACGTTATATGGTATAACGTTATATGTTATAACGTTATTACGTATTACGTTATACAGTATAACTTTATATGGTATTACGTTATAACGTAATACGTTATATGGTATTACGTTATAACGTATTACGTTATATAGTATAACGTTATAACGTATTACGTTATGTAGTATAACGTTATATGGTACAACGTTATAACGTATTACGTTATATGCTATAACGTTATAACGTATTACGCAATGTAGTATAACGTTATATAGTATAACGTTGTATAGTATAACGTTATATGGAATAACGTTATAACGTATTACGCAATGTAGTATAACGTTATATGGTATAACGTTGTATAGTATAACGTTATATGGAATAACGTTATAACGTATTACGTTATATAGTATAACGTTATATGGTATTACGTTATAACGTATTACGTTATATGCTATAACGTTATAACGTATTACGTTTTATAGTATAACGTTATATGGTATGACGTTATATAGTATATCGTTATATGGTATAACGTTATTACGTAATACGTTATATAGTATAACGTTATATGGTATAACGTTATAACGTAATACGTTATATGGAATAACGTTATAACGTATTACGTTATATAGTATAACGTTATATGATATAACGTTATATGGTATAACGTCATATGGTATAACGTTATATGGTATAACGTTATAACGTATTACGTTATATAGTATAACGTTATATGGTATTACGTTATAACGTAATACGTTATATGGTATTACGTTATAAAGTATTACGTTATATAGTATAACGTTATAACGTATTACGTTATGTAGTATAACGTTATATGGTTATACGTTATAACGTATTACGTTATATGCTATAACGTTATAACGTAATACGTTATATGGTATAACGTTATAACTTATTACGTTATGTAGTATAACGAGATATGGTATAACGTTGTATGGTATAACGTTATATGGAATAACGTTATAACGTATTACGTTATGTAGTATAACAATATATGGTATAACGTTATATGGTATAACGTCATATGGTATAACGTTATATGGTATAACGTTATAACGTATTACGTTATACAGTATAACGTTATATGGTATTACGTTATAACGTAATACGTTATATGGTATTACGTTATAAAGTATTACGTTATATAGTATAACGTTATATGATATAACGTTATATGGTATAACGTCATATGGTATAACGTTATATGGTATAACGTTATAACGTATTACGTTATACAGTATAACGTTATATGGTATTACGTTATAACGTAATACGTTATATGGTATTACGTTATAAAGTATTACGTTATATAGTATAACGTTATAACGTATTACGTTATGTAGTATAACGTTATATGGTATTACGTTATAACGTAATACGTTATATGGTATAACGTTATAACTTATTACGTTATGTAGTATAACGTTATATGGTATAACGTTGTATGGTATAACGTTATATGGAATAACGTTATAACGTATTACGTTATGTAGTATAACGTTATATGGTATAACGTTATAACGTATTAAGTTATGTAGTATAACAATATATGGTATAACGTTATAACGTATTACGCTATACGGTATAACGTTATTACGTATTACGTTATATAGTATAACGTTATATGGTATTACGTTATAACGTAATACGTTATATGGTATAACGTTATTACGTAATACGTTATATAGTATAACGTTATATGGTATAACGTTATAACGTAATACGTTATATGGAATAACGTTATAACGTATTACGTTATATAGTATAACGTTATATGATATAACGTTATATGGTATAACGTTATATGGTATAACGTCATATGGTATAACGTTATGACGTATTACGTTATACAGTATAACGTTATATGGAATTACGTTATAACGTAATACGTTATATGGTATTACGTTATAAAGTATTACGTTATATAGTATAACGTTATAACGTATTACGTTATGTAGTATAACGTTATATGGTATTACGTTATAACGTATTACGTTATATGCTATAACGTTATAACGTATTACGTTATGTAGTATAACGTTATATCGTATAACGTTATATGGTAGAACGTAATATGGTATAACGTTATATGGTATAACGTTATAACGTATTACGTTATACAGTATAACGTTATATGGTATTACGTTATAACGTAATACGTTATATGGTATAACGTTATAACTTATTACGTTATGTAGTATAACGTTATATGGTATAACGTTGTATGGTATAACGTTATATGGAATAACGTTATAACGTATTACGTTATGTAGTATAACGTTATATGGTATAACGTTATAACGTATTAAGTTATGTAGTATAACAATATATGGTATAACGTTATAACGTATTACGCTATACGGTATAACGTTATTACGTATTACGTTATATAGTATAACGTTATATGGTATAACGTTATTACGTATTACGTTATGTAGTATAACGTTATATGGTATTACGTTATAACGTATTACGTTATATGCTATAACGTTATAACGTATTACGTTATGTAGTATAACGTTATATCGTATAACGTTATATGGTAGAACGTAATATGGTATAATGTTATATGGTATAACGTTATAACGTATTACATTATACAGTATAACGTTATATGGTATAGCGTTATATAGTATAACGTTATATAGTATAACGTTATAACGTATTACGCTATACGGTATAACGTTATTACGTATTCCGTTATATAGTATAACGTTATATGGTATAACTTTATAACGTATTACGTTATGTAGTATAACGTTATATGCGATAACGTTGTATGGTATAACGTTATATGGAATAACGTTATAACGTATTACGTTATGTAGTATAACGTTATATGGTATAACGTTGTATGGTATAACGTTATATGGAATAACGTTATAACGTGTTACGTTATGTAGTATAACGTTATATGGTATAACGTTATAACGTATTAAGTTATGTAGTATAACAATATATGGTATAACGTTATAACGTATTACGCTATACGGTATAACGTTATTACGTATTACGTTATATAGTATAACGTTATATGGTATAACGTTATTACGTATTACGTTATATAGTATAACGTTATATGGTATAACGTTATAACGTAATACGTTATATGGAATAACGTTATAACGTATTACGTTATATAGTATAACGTTATATGGTATAACGTTATATGATATAACGTTATATGGTATAACGTTATATGGTATAACGTTATAACGTATTACGTTATATGCTATATCGTTATAACGTATTACGTTATATATTATAACGTTATATGGTATAACGTAATAACGTATTACGTTATGTAGTATAACATTATATGGTATAACGTTATAACGTAGCACGTTTTATGGTATAACGTTATAACGTATTACGTTATACAGTATAACGTTATATGGTATTACGTTATAACGTAATACGTTATATGGTATAACGTTATAACGTATTACGTTATACAGTATAACGTTATATGGTACAAAGTTATAACGTAGTACGTTATATGGTATAACGTTATAACGTATTACGTTATGTAGTTTAACGTTATATGCTATATCGTTATAACGTATTACGTTATATAGTATAACGTTATAACGTATTACGTTATGTAGTATAACGTTATATGTTATTACGTTATAACGTATTACGTTATATGCTATAACGTTATAACGTATTACGTTGTATAGTATAACGTTATATGGTATAACGTTACATGGTACTACGTTATAACGTAATACGTTATATGGTACAACGTTACAACGTATTACGTTATGTAGTATATCGTTATATGGTATAACGTTATATCGTATTACGATATATGGTATAACGTTATAACGCATTACGTTGTATAGTATCACGTTATAAGGTATAACGTTATATGGTTATACCATAATTACGTTATACCATACGTTACGTAATGTAATTACGTTATAACGTAATACGTTATATGGTACAACGTTATAACGTATTACGTTATGTAGTATATTGTTATATGGTATAACGCTATAACGTATTACGTTATATAGTATAACGTTATATGGTATAACGTTATAACGTATTACATTATGTAGTATAACGTTATATGGTATAACGTTATATGGTATAACGTTATAACGCATTACGTTATATAGTATAACGCTATATGGTATAACGTAATAACGTATTACGTTATGTAGTATAACGTTATATGGTATAACGTTATAACGTAGCACGTTTTATGGTATAACGTTATAACGTATTACGGTATACAGTATAACGTTATATGGTATTACGTTATAACGTAATACGTTATATGGTATAACGTTATAACGTATTACGTTGTATAGTATAACGTTATATGGTACAAAGTTATAACGTAGTACGTTATATGGTATAACGTTATAACGTATTACGTTATGTAGTTTAACGTTATATGCTATATCGTTATAAAGTATTACGTTATATAGTATAACGTTATAACGTATTACGTTATGTAGTATAACGTTACATGGTATTACGTTATAACGTATTACGTTATATGCTATAACGTTATAACGTATTACGTTGTATAGTATAACGTTATATGGTATAACGTTACATGGTACTACGTTATAACGTAATACGTTATATGGTACAACGTTACAACGTATTACTTTATGTATTATATCGTTATATGATATAACGTTATATCGTATTACGATATATGGTATAACGTTATAACGCATTACGTTGTATAGTATCACGTTATATGGTATAACGTTATATGGTTATACCATAATTACGTTATACCATACGTTACGTAATGTAATTACGTTATAACGTAATACGTTATATGGTACAACGTTATAACGTATTACGTTATGTAGTATATTGTTATATGGTATAACGTTATAACGTATTACGTTATATAGTATAACGTTATATGGTATAACGTTATAACGTATTAAGTTATGTAGTATAACAATATATGGTATAACGTTATAACGTATTACGCTATACGGTATAACGTTATTACGTATTACGTTATATAGTATAACGTTATATGGTATAACGTTATTACGTATTACATTATATAGTATAACGTTATAACGTATTACGTTATGTAGTATAACGTTATATGGTATTACGTTATAACGTATTACGTTATATAGTATAACGTTACAACGTATTACGTTATGTAGTATAACGTTATATGGTATTACGCTATAACGTATTACGTTATATGCTATAACGTTATGACGTATTACGTTGTATAGTATAACGTTATATGGTATAACGTTACATGGTATTACGTTATAACGTAATACGTTATATGGTCCAACGATATAACGTAGTACGTTATGTAGTATAACGTTATATGGTATAACGTTATATCGTATTACGATATATGGTATAACGTTATAACGCATTACGTTGTATAGTATCACGTTATATAGTATAACGTTATATGGTTATACCACAATTACGTTATACCATACGTTACGTAATGTAATTACGTTATAACGTAATACGTAATATGGTACAACGTTATAACGTATTACGTTATGTAGTATATTGTTATATGGTATAACGTTATAACGTATTACGTTATATAGTATAACGTTATATGGTATAACGTTATAACGTATTAAGTTATGTAGTATAACAATATATGGTATAACGTTATAACGTATTACGCTATACGGTATAACGTCATTACGTATTACGTTATATAGTATAACGTTATATGGTATAACGTTATTACGTATTACGTTATATAGTATAACGTTATATGGTATAACGTTATAACGTAATACGTTATATGGAATAACGTTATAACGTATTACGTTATATAGTATAACGTTATATGGTATAACGTTATATGGTATAACGTTATATGGTATAACGTTATAACGTATTACGTTATATGCTATAAGTTATAACGTATTACGTTATATATTATAACGTTATATGGTATAACGTTATATAGTATAACGTTATATGGTATAACGTTATAACGTATTACATTATGTAGTATAACGTTATATGGTATAACGTTATATGGTATAACGTTATATGGTATAACGTTATATGGTATAACGTTATAACGCATTACGTTATATAGTATAACGTTATATGGTATAACGTAATAACGTATTACGTTATGTAGTATAACGTTATATGGTATAACGTTATAACGTAATACGTTATATGGTATAACGTTATAACGTATTACGTTATGTAGTATAACATTATATGGTACAACGTTATAACGTAGTACGTTATATGGTATAACGTTACAACGTATTACGTTATGTAGTATAACGTTATATGGTATTACGTTATAACGTATTACGTTATATGCTATAACGTTATAACGTATTACGTTGTATAGTATAACGTTATATGGTATAACGTTACATGGTATTACGTTATAACGTAATACGTTATATGGTACAACGTTACAACGTATTACGTTATGTAGTATATCGCTATGTGGTATTACGTTATAACGTATTACGTTATATGGGCTAACGTTATAACGTAGTACGTTATGTAGTATAACGTTATATGGTATAACGTTATATCGTATTACGATATATGGTATAACGTTATAACGCATTACGTTGTATAGTATAACGTTATATGGTATAACGTTATAACGTATTACGTTATATATTATAACGTTATATGGTATAACGTTATAACGTAATACGTTATATGGTATAACGTTATAACGTATTACGTTATGTAGTTTAACTTTATATGGTATTACGTTATAACGTATTACGTTATATAGTATCACGTTACATGGTATAACGTTATAACGTAATACGTTATATGGTATAACGTTATAACGTATTACGTTGTATAGTATAACTTTATATGGTATAACGTTATATGGTATTACGTTATAACGTAATACGTTATATGGTACAGCGTTACAACGTATTACGTTATGTAGTTTATCGTTATATGGTATTACGTTATAACGTAATACGTTATATGGTACAGCGTTACAACGTATTACGTTATGTAGTATATCGTTATATGGTATTACGTTATAACGTATTACGTTATATGGTCTAACGTTATAACGTAGTCCGTTATGTAGTATAACGTTATATGGTATAACGTTATATCGTATTACGTTATATGGTATAACGTTATAACGTATTACGTTGTATAGTATAACGTTATATGATATAACGTTATAACGTATTACGTTATATAGTATAACGTTATATGGTATAACGTTATAACGTAATACGTTATATGGTATAACATTATAACGTATTACGTTATTTGGAATAACGTTATATGGTATAACGTTATAACGCATTACGTTATATAGTATCACGTTATATGGTATAACGTTATATGGTTATACCATAATTACGTTATACCATACGTTACGTAATGTAATTACGTTATAACGTTATACGTTATATGGTACAACGTTATAACGTATTACGTTATGTAGTATATTGTTATATGGTATAACGTTATAACGTATTACGTTATATAGTATAACGTTATATGGCATTACGTTATAACGTATTACGTTATATGCTCTAATGTTATAACGTATTACGTTATGTAGTTTAACGTTATATGGTATTACGTTATAATGTAATACGTTATATAGTATAACGTTATATGGTATAACGTTATAACGTAATACGTTATACGGTATAACGTTATAACGTATTACGTTATGTAGTTTAACGTTATATGGTATTACGTTATAACGTATTACGTTATATAGTATAACTTTATAAGGTATTACGTTATATAGCATAACGTTATATGGTATAACGTTATAACGTATTACGTTATGTAGTATATCGCTATATGGTATTACGTTATAACGTATTACGTTATGTGCTCTAACGTTATAACGTATTACGTTATGTAGTTTAACGTTATATGGTATTACGTTATAATGTATTACGTTATATAGTATAACGTTATATGGTATAACGTTATAACGTAATACGTTATACGGTACAACGTTATAACGTATTACGTTATGTAGTTTAACGTTATATGGTATTACGTTATAACGTATTACGATATATAGTATAACTTTATAAGGTATTACGTTATATCGTATTACGTTATATGGTATAACGTTATAACGTATTACGTTGTATACTATAACGTTATATGGTATAACGTTATAACGTATTACGTTACATATTATAACGTTATATGGTATAACGTTATAACGTATTACGTTATATAGTATTACGTTATATGGTACAACGTTATAACGTATTACGTTATGTAGTATATCGTTATATGGTATAACGTTATAACGTATTACGTTATGTAGTATAACGTTATATGGTATAACGTTATATCGAATTACCTTATATGGTATAACGTTATAACATATTACGTTATGTAGTTTAACGTTATATGGTATTTCGATATAACGTATTACGCTATATGGTATAACGTTATAACGTATTACGTTGTATACTATAACGTTATATGGTATAACGTTATAACGTATTACGTTATATAGTATAACGTTATATGGTATAACGTTATAACGTATTACGTTATATAGTATTACGTTATATGGTACAACGTTATAACGTATTACGTTATGTAGTTTAACGTTATATGGTATAACGTTATAACGTAATACGTTATATGGTATAACGTTATAACGTATTACGTTCTATAGTATAACGTTATACGGTATTACGATATAACGTATTACGCTATATGGTATAACGTTATAACGTAGTACGTTATGTGGTATAACGTTATATGGTATAACGTTATAACGTATTACGTTATATAGTATTACGTTATATGGTACAACGTTATAACGTATTACGTTATGTAGTATATCGTTATATGGTATAACGTTATAACGTATTACGTTATATAGTATAACGTTATGTGGTATAACGTTATAACGTACTACGTTATATGGTATAACGTTATAACATATTACGTTATGTAGTTTAACGTTATATGGTATTACGTTATAACGTACAACGTTATATAGTATAACGTTATATGATATAACGTTGCATGGTATAACGTTATATGGCATAACAATATAACGTATTACGTTATGTAGTATAACATTATATGGTACAACGTTATAACGTAATACGGTATATGGTATAGCGTTATAACGTATTACGTTATGTAGTATAACGTTATATTTTATTACGTTATAACGTATTACGTTATATGCTATAACGTTATAACGTATTACGTTATATATTATAACGTTATATGGTATAACATTGTATAGTATAACGTTATATGGTATAACGTTACAACGTAATACATTATATGGTATAACGTTATATGGTATTACGCTATAACGTAATACGTTATATATTATAACGTTATAACGTAATACGTTATATGGTATAACGTTATAACGTATTACGTTATTTAGTATAACATTATATGATATAACGTTGTATGGTATAACGTTATATGGCATAACGTTATAACGTATTACGTTATGTAGTATAACATTATATGGTATAACGTTATAACGTAATACGTTATATGGTATAGCGTTATAACGTATTACGTTATGTAGAATAACGTTATATTTTATTACGTTATAACGTATTACGTTATATGCTATAACGTTATAACGTATTTCGTTATATATTATAACGTTATATGGTATAACGTTATATAGTATAACGTTATATGGTATAACGTTATTACGTATTACGTTATACAGTATATCGTTATATGGTATAACGTTACAACGTAATACGTTATATGGTATAACGTTATATGGTATTACGCTATAACGTAATACGTTATATGGTATAACGTTACAACGTAATACGTTATGTAGTATAACGTTATATGCGGTAACGTTGTATGGTATAACGTTATATGGAATAACGTTATAACTTATTACGTTATGTAGTATAACGTTATATGGTATAACGTTGTATGGTATAACGTTACATGGTATAACGTTATAACGTAATACGTTCGATGGTATAACGTTATAACGTATTACGTTGTATAGTATAACTTTATATGGTATAACGTTATATGGTATTACGTTATAACGTAATACGTTATATGGTACAGCGTTACAACGTATTACGTTATGTAGTATATCGTTATATGGTATTACGTTATAACGTAATACGTTATATGGTACAGCGTTACAACGTATTACGTTATGTAGAATATCGTTATATGGTATTACGTTATAACGTATTACGTTATATGGTCTAACGTTATAACGTAGTCCGTTATGTAGTATAACGTTATATGGTATAACATTATATCGTATTACGTTATATAGTATAACGTTATAACGTATTACGTTGTATAGTATAACGTTATATGATATAACGTTATAACGTATTACGTTATATGGTATAAAGTTATAACGTATTACGTTATGTAGTTTAACGTTATATGGTATTACGTTATAATGTATTACGTTATATAGTATAACGTTATATGGTATAACGTTATAACGTAATACGTTATATGGTATAACGTTATAACGTATTCCGTTATGTAGTTTAACTTTATATGGTATTACGTTATAACGTATTCCGTTATATAGTATAACGTTACATGGTATAACGTTATAACGTAATACGTTATATGGTATAACGTTATAACGTATTACGTTGTATAGTATAACGTTATATGGTATAACGTTATATGGTATTACGTTATAACGTAATACGTTATATGGTACAGCGTTACAACGTATTACGTTATGTAGTATATCGTTATATGGTATTACGTTATAACGTAATACGTTATATGGTACAGCGTTACAACGTATTACGTTATGTAGTATATCGCTATATGGTATTACGTTATAACGTATTACGTTATATGGTCTAACGTTATGACGTAGTCCGTTATGTAGTATAACGTTATATGGTATAACGTTATATCGTATTACGTTATATGGTATAACGTTATAACGTATTACGTTATATAGTATAACGTTATATGATATAACGTTGTATGGTATAACGTGATATAGCATAACGTTATAACGTATTACGTTATATAGAATCACGTTATATGGTATAACGTTATATGGTTATACCATAATTACGTTATACCATACGTTACGTAATGTAATTACGTTATAACGTAATACGTTATATGGTACAACGTTATAACGTATTACGTTATGTAGTATATTGTTATATGGTATAACGTTATAACGTATTACGTTATATAGTATAACGTTATATGGTATAACGTTATAACGTAATACGTTATATGGTATAACGTTATAACGTATTACGTTATGTAGTTTAACGTTATATGGTATATCGTTATAACGTATTACGTTATATAGTATAAAGTTATATGGTATAACGTTATAACGTAATACGTTATATGGTATAACGTTATAACGTATTACGTTATGTAGTTTAACTTTATATGGTATTACGTTATAACGTATTCCGTTATATAGTATAACGTTACATGGTATAACGTTATAACGTAATACGTTATATGGTATAACGTTATAACGTATTACGTTGTATAGTATAACGTTATATGGTATAACGTTATATGGTATTACGTTATAACGTAATACGTTATATGGTACAGCGTTACAACGTATTACGTTATGTAGTATATCGTTATATGGTATTACGTTATAACGTAATACGTTATATGGTACAGCGTTACAACGTATTACGTTATGTAGTATATCGCTATATGGTATTACGTTATAACGTATTACGTTATATGGTCTAACGTTATGACGTAGTCCGTTATGTAGTATAACGTTATATGGTATAACGTTATATCGTATTACGTTATATGGTATAACGTTATAACGTATTACGTTATATAGTATAACGTTATATGATATAACGTTGTATGGTATAACGTGATATAGCATAACGTTATAACGTATTACGTTATATAGAATCACGTTATATGGTATAACGTTATATGGTTATACCATAATTACGTTATACCATACGTTACGTAATGTAATTACGTTATAACGTAATACGTTATATGGTACAACGTTATAACGTATTACGTTATGTAGTATATTGTTATATGGTATAACGTTATAACGTATTACGTTATATAGTATAACGTTATATGGTATAACGTTATAACGTAATACGTTATATGGTATAACGTTATAACGTATTACGTTATGTAGTTTAACGTTATATGGTATATCGTTATAACGTATTACGTTATATAGTATAACGTTATAACGTATTACGTTATGTTGTATATCGTTATATGGTATTACGTTATAACGTATTACGTTATATGGGCTAACGTTATAACGTAGTACGTTATGTAGTATAACGTTATATGGTATAACGTTATATCGCATTAAGATATATGGTATAACGTTATAACGCATTACGTTGTATAGTATAACGTTATATGGTATAACGTTATAACGTATTACGTTATATAGTATAACGTTATATGGTATAACGTTATAACGTAATACGTTATATGGTATAACGTTATAACGTATTACGTTATATAGTATAACGTTATATGGTATAACGTTATAACGTAATACGTTATATGGTATAACGTTATAACGTATTACGTTATGTAGTTTAACTTTATATGGTATTACGTTATAACGTATTACGTTATGTAGTATAACGTTATATGGTATTACGTTATAACGTATTACGTTATATGCTATAACGTTATAACGTATTACGTTGTATAGTATAACGTTATATGGTATAACGTTACATGGTATTACGTTATAACGTATTACGTTATATGGTATAACGTTATAACGTATTACGTTATGTAGTTTAACGTTATATGGTATTACGTTATAATGTATTACGTTATATAGTATAACGTTATATGGTATTACGTTATAACGTATTACGTTATATGCTATAACGTTATAACGTATTACGTTGTATAGTATAACGTTATATAGTATAACGTTACATGGTATAACGTTATAACGTAATACGTTATATGGTATAACGTTATAACGTATTACGTTGTATAGTATAACGTTATATGGTATAACGTTAAATGGTATTACGTTATAACGTAATACGTTATATGGTACAGCGTTACAACGTATTACGTTATGTAGTTGATCGTTATATGGCATTACGTTATAACGTATTACGTTATATGGGCTAACGTTATAACGTAGTACGTTATGTAGTATAACGTTATATGGTATAACGTTATATCGTATTACGATATATGGTATAACGTCATAACGCATTACGTTGTATAGTATAACGTTATATGGTATAACGTTATAACGTATTACGTTATATAGTATAACGTTATATGGTATTACGTTATAACGTATTACGTTATGTAGTATAACGTTATATGGTATTACGTTATAACGTATTACGTTATATGCTATAACGTTATAACGTATTACGTTGTATAGTATAACGTTATATGGTATAACGTTACATGGTATTACGTTATAACGTATTACGTTATATGGTATAACGTTATAACGTATTACGTTATGTAGTTTAACGTTATATGGTATTACGTTATAATGTATTACGTTATATAGTATAACGTTATATGGTATTACGTTATAACGTATTACGTTATATGCTATAACGTTATAACGTATTACGTTGTATAGTATAACGTTATATAGTATAACGTTACATGGTATAACGTTATAACGTAATACGTTATATGGTATAACGTTATAACGTATTACGTTGTATAGTATAACGTTATATGGTATAACGTTAAATGGTATTACGTTATAACGTAATACGTTATATGGTACAGCGTTACAACGTATTACGTTATGTAGTTGATCGTTATATGGCATTACGTTATAACGTATTACGTTATATGGGCTAACGTTATAACGTAGTACGTTATGTAGTATAACGTTATATGGTATAACGTTATATCGTATTACGATATATGGTATAACGTCATAACGCATTACGTTGTATAGTATAACGTTATATGGTATAACGTTATAACGTATTACGTTATATAGTATAACGTTATATGGTATAACGTTATAACGTAATACGTTATATGGTATAACGTTATAACGTATTACGTTATGTAGTTTAACGTTATATGGTATATCGTTATAACGTATTACGTTATATAGTATAACGTTATAACGTATTACGTTATGTACTATAACGTTATATGGTATTACGTTATAACGTATTACGTTATATGCTATAACGCTATAACGTATTACGTTGTATAGTATAACGTTATATGGTATAACGTTACATGGTATTACGTTATAACGTAATACGTTATATTGTATAACGTTACAACGTATTACGTTATGTAGTATATCGTTATATGGTATTACGTTATAACGTATTACGTTATATGGGCTAACGTCATAACGTAGTACGTTATGTAGTATAACGTTATATGGTATAACGTTATATCGCATTAAGATATATGGTATAACGTTATAACGCATTGCGTTGTATAGTATAACGTTATATGGTATAACGTTATAACGTATTACGTTATATAGTATAAAGTAATATGGTATAACGTTATAACGTAATACGTTATATGGTATAACGTTATAACGTATTACGTTATGTAGTTTAACTTTATATGGTATTACGTTATAACGTATTCCGTTATATAGTATAACGTTACATGGTATAACGTTATAACGTAATACGTTATATGGTATAACGTTATAACGTATTACGTTGTATAGTATCACGTTATATGGTATAACGTTATATGGTATTACGTTATAACGTAATACGTTATATGGTACAGCGTTACAACGTATTACGTTATGTAGTATATCGTTATATGGTATTACGTTATAACGTAATACGTTATATGGTACAGCGTTACAACGTATTACGTTATGTAGTATATCGTTATATGGTATTACGTTATATGGTCTAACGTTATGACGTAGTCCGTTATGTAGTATAACGTTATATGGTATAACGTTATATCGTATTACGTTATATGGTATAACGTTATAACGTATTACGTTATATAGTATAACGTTATATGATATAACGTTGTATGGTATAACGTGATATAGCATAACGTTATAACTTATTACGTTATATAGAATCACGTTATATGGTATAACGTTATATGGTTATACCATAATTACGTTATACCATACGTTACGTAATGTAATTACGTTATAACGTAATACGTTATATGGTACAACGTTATAACGTATTACGTTATGTAGTATATTGTTATATGGTATAACGTTATAACGTATTACGTCATATAGTATAACGTTATATGGTATAACGTTATAACGTATTACGTTGTATAGTAAAACGTTATATGGTATAACGTTACATGGTATTACGTTATAACGTAATACGTTATATTGTATAACGTTATAACGTATTACGTTATATAGTATAACGTTATATGGTACAACGTTATAACGTAGTACGTTATATGGTATAACGTTATAACGTATTACGTTATGTAGTATAACGTTATATGGTATTACGTTATAACGTATTACGTTATATGCTATAACGTTATAACGTATTACGTTGTATAGTAAAACGTTATATGGTATAACGTTACATGGTATTACGTTATAACGTAATACGTTATATTGTATAACGTTATAACGTATTACGTTATATAGTATAACGTTATATGGTACAACGTTATAACGTAGTACGTTATATGGTATAACGTTATAACGTATTACGTTATGTAGTATAACGTTATATGGTATTACGTTATAACGTATTACGTTATATGCTATAACGTTATAACGTATTACGTTGTATAGTATAACGTTATATGGTATAACCTTACATGGTATTACGTTATAACGTAATACGTTATATGGTACAACGTTACAACGTATTACGTTATGTAGTATATCGTTATATGGTATTACGTTATAACGTATTACGTTATATGGGCTAACGTCATAACGTAGTACGTTATGTAGTATAACGTTATATGGTATAACGTTATATCGCATTAAGATATATGGTATAACGTTATAACGCATTGCGTTGTATAGTATAACGTTATATGGTCTAACGTTATGACGTAGTCCGTTATGTAGTATAACGTTATATGGTATAACGTTATATCGTAATACGTTATATGGTATAACGTTATAACGTATTACGTTATAACGTTATATGGTATAACGTTATAACGTATTACGTTATATAGTATAACGTTATATAATATAACGTTGTATGGTATAACGTGATATAGCATAACGTTATAACGTATTACGTTATATAGAATCACGTTATATGGTATAACGTTATATGGTTATACCATAATTACGTTATACCATACGTTACGTAATGTAATTACGTTATAACGTAATACGTTATATGGTACAACGTTATAACGTATTACGTTATGTAGTATATTGTTATATGGTATAACGTTATAACGTATTACGTTATATAGTATAACGTTATATGGTATAACGTTATAACGTATTACGTTATATAGTATAACGTTATATGGTATAACGTTATAACGTATTACGTTATATGGTATAACGTCATAACGTATTACGTTATGTAGTTTAACGTTATATGGTATTACGTTATAATGTATTACGTTATATAGTATAACGTTATATGGTATGACGTTATAACGTAATACGTTATATGGTATAACGTTATAACGTATTACGTTATGTAGTTTAACGTTATATGGTATATCGTTATAACGTATTACGTTATATAGTATAACGTTATAACGTATTACGTTATGTTGTATATCGTTATATGGTATTACGTTATAACGTATTACGTTATATGGGCTAACGTTATAACGTAGTACGTTATGTAGTATAACGTTATATGGTATAACGTTATATCGCATTAAGATATATGGTATAACGTTATAACGTATTACGTTATATAGTATAACGTTATATGGTATAACGTTATAACGTAATACGTTATATGGTATAACGTTATAACGTATTACGTTATGTAGTTTAACTTTATATGGTATTACGTTATAACGTATTACGTTATGTAGTATAACGTTATATGGTATTACGTTATAACGTATTACGTTATATGCTATAACGTTATAACGTATTACGTTGTATAGTATAACGTTATATGGTATAACGTTACATGGTATTACGTTATAACGTATTACGTTATATGGTATAACGTTATAACGTATTACGTTATGTAGTTTAACGTTATATGGTATTACGTTATAATGTATTACGTTATATAGTATAACGTTATATGGTATAACGTTAGAACGTAATACGTTATATGGCATTACGTTATAACGTATTACGTTATATAGTATAACGTTACATGGTATAACGTTATAACGTAATACGTTATATAGTATAACGTTATGTGGTATAACGTTATAACGTACTACGTTATATGGTATAACGTTATAACATATTACGTTATGTAGTTTAACGTTATATGGTATTACGTTATAACGTACAACGTTATATAGTATAACGTTATATGATATAACGTTGCATGGTATAACGTTATATGGCATAACAATATAACGTATTACGTTATGTAGTATAACATTATATGGTACAACGTTATAACGTAATACGGTATATGGTATAGCGTTATAACGTATTACGTTATGTAGTATAACGTTATATTTTATTACGTTATAACGTATTACGTTATATGCTATAACGTTATAACGTATTACGTTATATATTATAACGTTATATGGTATAACATTGTATAGTATAACGTTATATGGTATAACGTTACAACGTAATACATTATATGGTATAACGTTATATGGTATTACGCTATAACGTAATACGTTATATATTATAACGTTATAACGTAATACGTTATATGGTATAACGTTATAACGTATTACGTTATTTAGTATAACGTTATATGATATAACGTTGTATGGTATAACGTTATATGGCATAACGTTATAACGTATTACGTTATGTAGTATAACATTATATGGTATAACGTTATAACGTAATACGTTATATGGTATAGCGTTATAACGTATTACGTTATGTAGAATAACGTTATATTTTATTACGTTATAACGTATTACGTTATATGCTATAACGTTATAACGTATTTCGTTATATATTATAACGTTATATGGTATAACGTTATATAGTATAACGTTATATGGTATAACGTTATTACGTATTACGTTATACAGTATATCGTTATATGGTATAACGTTACAACGTAATACGTTATATGGTATAACGTTATATGGTATTACGCTATAACGTAATACGTTATATGGTATAACGTTACAACGTAATACGTTATGTAGTATAACGTTATATGCGGTAACGTTGTATGGTATAACGTTATATGGAATAACGTTATAACTTATTACGTTATGTAGTATAACGTTATATGGTATAACGTTGTATGGTATAACGTTACATGGTATAACGTTATAACGTAATACGTTCGATGGTATAACGTTATAACGTATTACGTTGTATAGTATAACTTTATATGGTATAACGTTATATGGTATTACGTTATAACGTAATACGTTATATGGTACAGCGTTACAACGTATTACGTTATGTAGTATATCGTTATATGGTATTACGTTATAACGTAATACGTTATATGGTACAGCGTTACAACGTATTACGTTATGTAGAATATCGTTATATGGTATTACGTTATAACGTATTACGTTATATGGTCTAACGTTATAACGTAGTCCGTTATGTAGTATAACGTTATATGGTATAACATTATATCGTATTACGTTATATAGTATAACGTTATAACGTATTACGTTGTATAGTATAACGTTATATGATATAACGTTATAACGTATTACGTTATATGGTATAAAGTTATAACGTATTACGTTATGTAGTTTAACGTTATATGGTATTACGTTATAATGTATTACGTTATATAGTATAACGTTATATGGTATAACGTTATAACGTAATACGTTATATGGTATAACGTTATAACGTATTACGTTATGTAGTTTAACGTTATATGGTATATCGTTATAACGTATTACGTTATATAGTATAACGTTATAACGTATTACGTTATGTAGTATAACGTTATATGGTATTACGTTATAACGTATTACGTTATATGCTATAACGTTATAACGTATTACGTTGTATAGTTTAACGTTATATGGTATAACGTTACATGTTATTACGTTATAACGTAATACGTTATATTGTATAACGTTATAACGTATTACGATATAGTATAACGTTATATGGTACAACGTTATAACGTAGTACGTTATATGGTATAACGTTATAACGTATTACGTTATGTAGTATAACGTTATATGGTATTACGTTATAACGTATTACGTTATATGCTATAACGTTATATCGTATTACGTTGTATAGTATAACGTTATATGGTATAACCTTACATGGTATTACGTTATAACGTAATACGTTATATGGTACAACGTTACAACGTATTACGTTATGTAGTATATCGTTATATGGTATTACGTTATAACGTATTACGTTATATGGGCTAACGTCATAACGTAGTACGTTATGTAGTATAACGTTATATGGTATAACGTTATATCGCATTAAGATATATGGTATAACGTTATAACGCATTGCGTTGTATAGTATAACGTTATATGGTATAACGTTATAACGTATTACGTTATATAGTATAAAGTTATATGGTATAACGTTATAACGTATTACGTTATGTAGTTTAACTTTATATGGTATTACGTTATAACGTATTCCGTTATATAGTATAACGTTACATGGTATAACGTTATAACGTAATACGTTATATGGTATAACGTTATAACGTATTACGTTGTATAGTATAACGTTATATGGTATAACGTTATATGGTATTACGTTATAACGTAATACGTTATATGGTACAGCGTTACAACGTATTACGTTATGTAGTATATCGTTATATGGTATTACGTTATAACGTAATACGTTATATGGTACAGCGTTACAACGTATTACGTTATGTAGTATATCGCTATATGGTATTACGTTATAACGTATTACGTTATATGGTCTAACGTTATGACGTAGTCCGTTATGTAGTATAACGTTATATGGTATAACGTTATATCGTATTACGTTATATGGTATAACGTTATAACGTATTACGTTATATAGTATAACGTTATATGATATAACGTTGTATGGTATAACGTGATATAGCATAACGTTATAACGTATTACGTTATATAGAATCACGTTATATGGTATAACGTTATATGGTTATACCATAATTACGTTATACCATACGTTACGTAATGTAATTACGTTATAACGTAATACGTTATATGGTACAACGTTATAACGTATTACGTTATGTAGTATATTGTTATATGGTATAACGTTATAACGTATTACGTTATATAGTATAACGTTATATGGTATAACGTTATAACGTAATACGTTATATGGTATAACGTTATAACGTATTACGTTATGTAGTTTAACGTTATATGGTATATCGTTATAACGTATTACGTTATATAGTATAAAGTTATATGGTATAACGTTATAACGTAATACGTTATATGGTATAACGTTATAACGTATTACGTTATGTAGTTTAACTTTATATGGTATTACGTTATAACGTATTCCGTTATATAGTATAACGTTACATGGTATAACGTTATAACGTAATACGTTATATGGTATAACGTTATAACGTATTACGTTGTATAGTATAACGTTATATGGTATAACGTTATATGGTATTACGTTATAACGTAATACGTTATATGGTACAGCGTTACAACGTATTACGTTATGTAGTATATCGTTATATGGTATTACGTTATAACGTAATACGTTATATGGTACAGCGTTACAACGTATTACGTTATGTAGTATATCGCTATATGGTATTACGTTATAACGTATTACGTTATATGGTCTAACGTTATGACGTAGTCCGTTATGTAGTATAACGTTATATGGTATAACGTTATATCGTATTACGTTATATGGTATAACGTTATAACGTATTACGTTATATAGTATAACGTTATATGATATAACGTTGTATGGTATAACGTGATATAGCATAACGTTATAACGTATTACGTTATATAGAATCACGTTATATGGTATAACGTTATATGGTTATACCATAATTACGTTATACCATACGTTACGTAATGTAATTACGTTATAACGTAATACGTTATATGGTACAACGTTATAACGTATTACGTTATGTAGTATATTGTTATATGGTATAACGTTATAACGTATTTCGTTATATAGTATAACGTTATATGGTATAACGTTATAACGTAATACGTTATATGGTATAACGTTATAACGTATTACGTTATGTAGTTTAACGTTATATGGTATATCGTTATAACGTATTACGTTATATAGTATAACGTTATAACGTATTACGTTATGTTGTATATCGTTATATGGTATTACGTTATAACGTATTACGTTATATGGGCTAACGTTATAACGTAGTACGTTATGTAGTATAACGTTATATGGTATAACGTTATATCGCATTAAGATATATGGTATAACGTTATAACGCATTACGTTGTATAGTATAACGTTATATGGTATAACGTTATAACGTATTACGTTATATAGTATAACGTTATATGGTATAACGTTATAACGTAATACGTTATATGGTATAACGTTATAACGTATTACGTTATATAGTATAACGTTATATGGTATAACGTTATAACGTAATACGTTATATGGTATAACGTTATAACGTATTACGTTATGTAGTTTAACTTTATATGGTATTACGTTATAACGTATTACGTTATGTAGTATAACGTTATATGGTATTACGTTATAACGTATTACGTTATATGCTATAACGTTATAACGTATTACGTTGTATAGTATAACGTTATATGGTATAACGTTACATGGTATTACGTTATAACGTATTACGTTATATGGTATAACGTTATAACGTATTACGTTATGTAGTTTAACGTTATATGGTATTACGTTATAATGTATTACGTTATATAGTATAACGTTATATGGTATTACGTTATAACGTATTACGTTATATGCTATAACGTTATAACGTATTACGTTGTATAGTATAACGTTATATAGTATAACGTTACATGGTATAACGTTATAACGTAATACGTTATATGGTATAACGTTATAACGTATTACGTTGTATAGTATAACGTTATATGGTATAACGTTAAATGGTATTACGTTATAACGTAATACGTTATATGGTACAGCGTTACAACGTATTACGTTATGTAGTTGATCGTTATATGGCATTACGTTATAACGTATTACGTTATATGGGCTAACGTTATAACGTAGTACGTTATGTAGTATAACGTTATATGGTATAACGTTATATCGTATTACGATATATGGTATAACGTCATAACGCATTACGTTGTATAGTATAACGTTATATGGTATAACGTTATAACGTATTACGTTATATAGTATAACGTTATATGGTATTACGTTATAACGTATTACGTTATGTAGTATAACGTTATATGGTATTACGTTATAACGTATTACGTTATATGCTATAACGTTATAACGTATTACGTTGTATAGTATAACGTTATATGGTATAACGTTACATGGTATTACGTTATAACGTATTACGTTATATGGTATAACGTTATAACGTATTACGTTATGTAGTTTAACGTTATATGGTATTACGTTATAATG
Organism: Bombus flavifrons; assembly: GCF_040668555.2. Classification (NCBI taxonomy): domain Eukaryota; kingdom Metazoa; phylum Arthropoda; class Insecta; order Hymenoptera; family Apidae; genus Bombus; species Bombus flavifrons. The sequence continues at coordinate 3,384,116 of NC_138457.1, read as the reverse complement.
TATTACGTTATATAGTATAACGTTATATGGTATTACGTTATAACGTATTACGTTATATGCTATAACGTTATAACGTATTACGTTGTATAGTATAACGTTATATAGTATAACGTTACATGGTATAACGTTATAACGTAATACGTTATATGGTATAACGTTATAACGTATTACGTTGTATAGTATAACGTTATATGGTATAACGTTAAATGGTATTACGTTATAACGTAATACGTTATATGGTACAGCGTTACAACGTATTACGTTATGTAGTTGATCGTTATATGGCATTACGTTATAACGTATTACGTTATATGGGCTAACGTTATAACGTAGTACGTTATGTAGTATAACGTTATATGGTATAACGTTATATCGTATTACGATATATGGTATAACGTCATAACGCATTACGTTGTATAGTATAACGTTATATGGTATAACGTTATAACGTATTACGTTATATAGTATAACGTTATATGGTATAACGTTATAACGTAATACGTTATATGGTATAACGTTATAACGTATTACGTTATGTAGTTTAACGTTATATGGTATATCGTTATAACGTATTACGTTATATAGTATAACGTTATAACGTATTACGTTATGTACTATAACGTTATATGGTATTACGTTATAACGTATTACGTTATATGCTATAACGCTATAACGTATTACGTTGTATAGTATAACGTTATATGGTATAACGTTACATGGTATTACGTTATAACGTAATACGTTATATTGTATAACGTTACAACGTATTACGTTATGTAGTATATCGTTATATGGTATTACGTTATAACGTATTACGTTATATGGGCTAACGTCATAACGTAGTACGTTATGTAGTATAACGTTATATGGTATAACGTTATATCGCATTAAGATATATGGTATAACGTTATAACGCATTGCGTTGTATAGTATAACGTTATATGGTATAACGTTATAACGTATTACGTTATATAGTATAAAGTAATATGGTATAACGTTATAACGTAATACGTTATATGGTATAACGTTATAACGTATTACGTTATGTAGTTTAACTTTATATGGTATTACGTTATAACGTATTCCGTTATATAGTATAACGTTACATGGTATAACGTTATAACGTAATACGTTATATGGTATAACGTTATAACGTATTACGTTGTATAGTATCACGTTATATGGTATAACGTTATATGGTATTACGTTATAACGTAATACGTTATATGGTACAGCGTTACAACGTATTACGTTATGTAGTATATCGTTATATGGTATTACGTTATAACGTAATACGTTATATGGTACAGCGTTACAACGTATTACGTTATGTAGTATATCGTTATATGGTATTACGTTATATGGTCTAACGTTATGACGTAGTCCGTTATGTAGTATAACGTTATATGGTATAACGTTATATCGTATTACGTTATATGGTATAACGTTATAACGTATTACGTTATATAGTATAACGTTATATGATATAACGTTGTATGGTATAACGTGATATAGCATAACGTTATAACTTATTACGTTATATAGAATCACGTTATATGGTATAACGTTATATGGTTATACCATAATTACGTTATACCATACGTTACGTAATGTAATTACGTTATAACGTAATACGTTATATGGTACAACGTTATAACGTATTACGTTATGTAGTATATTGTTATATGGTATAACGTTATAACGTATTACGTCATATAGTATAACGTTATATGGTATAACGTTATAACGTATTACGTTGTATAGTAAAACGTTATATGGTATAACGTTACATGGTATTACGTTATAACGTAATACGTTATATTGTATAACGTTATAACGTATTACGTTATATAGTATAACGTTATATGGTACAACGTTATAACGTAGTACGTTATATGGTATAACGTTATAACGTATTACGTTATGTAGTATAACGTTATATGGTATTACGTTATAACGTATTACGTTATATGCTATAACGTTATAACGTATTACGTTGTATAGTAAAACGTTATATGGTATAACGTTACATGGTATTACGTTATAACGTAATACGTTATATTGTATAACGTTATAACGTATTACGTTATATAGTATAACGTTATATGGTACAACGTTATAACGTAGTACGTTATATGGTATAACGTTATAACGTATTACGTTATGTAGTATAACGTTATATGGTATTACGTTATAACGTATTACGTTATATGCTATAACGTTATAACGTATTACGTTGTATAGTATAACGTTATATGGTATAACCTTACATGGTATTACGTTATAACGTAATACGTTATATGGTACAACGTTACAACGTATTACGTTATGTAGTATATCGTTATATGGTATTACGTTATAACGTATTACGTTATATGGGCTAACGTCATAACGTAGTACGTTATGTAGTATAACGTTATATGGTATAACGTTATATCGCATTAAGATATATGGTATAACGTTATAACGCATTGCGTTGTATAGTATAACGTTATATGGTCTAACGTTATGACGTAGTCCGTTATGTAGTATAACGTTATATGGTATAACGTTATATCGTAATACGTTATATGGTATAACGTTATAACGTATTACGTTATAACGTTATATGGTATAACGTTATAACGTATTACGTTATATAGTATAACGTTATATAATATAACGTTGTATGGTATAACGTGATATAGCATAACGTTATAACGTATTACGTTATATAGAATCACGTTATATGGTATAACGTTATATGGTTATACCATAATTACGTTATACCATACGTTACGTAATGTAATTACGTTATAACGTAATACGTTATATGGTACAACGTTATAACGTATTACGTTATGTAGTATATTGTTATATGGTATAACGTTATAACGTATTACGTTATATAGTATAACGTTATATGGTATAACGTTATAACGTATTACGTTATATAGTATAACGTTATATGGTATAACGTTATAACGTATTACGTTATATGGTATAACGTCATAACGTATTACGTTATGTAGTTTAACGTTATATGGTATTACGTTATAATGTATTACGTTATATAGTATAACGTTATATGGTATGACGTTATAACGTAATACGTTATATGGTATAACGTTATAACGTATTACGTTATGTAGTTTAACGTTATATGGTATATCGTTATAACGTATTACGTTATATAGTATAACGTTATAACGTATTACGTTATGTTGTATATCGTTATATGGTATTACGTTATAACGTATTACGTTATATGGGCTAACGTTATAACGTAGTACGTTATGTAGTATAACGTTATATGGTATAACGTTATATCGCATTAAGATATATGGTATAACGTTATAACGTATTACGTTATATAGTATAACGTTATATGGTATAACGTTATAACGTAATACGTTATATGGTATAACGTTATAACGTATTACGTTATGTAGTTTAACTTTATATGGTATTACGTTATAACGTATTACGTTATGTAGTATAACGTTATATGGTATTACGTTATAACGTATTACGTTATATGCTATAACGTTATAACGTATTACGTTGTATAGTATAACGTTATATGGTATAACGTTACATGGTATTACGTTATAACGTATTACGTTATATGGTATAACGTTATAACGTATTACGTTATGTAGTTTAACGTTATATGGTATTACGTTATAATGTATTACGTTATATAGTATAACGTTATATGGTATAACGTTAGAACGTAATACGTTATATGGCATTACGTTATAACGTATTACGTTATATAGTATAACGTTACATGGTATAACGTTATAACGTAATACGTTATATGGTATAACGTTATAACGTATTACGTTGTATAGTATAACGTTATATGGTATAACGTTAAATGGTATTACGTTATAACGTAATGCGTTATATGGTACAGCGTTACAACGTATTACGTTATGTAGTAGATCGTTATATGGCATTACGTTATAACGTATTACGTTATATGGGCTAACGTTATAACGTAGTACGTTATGTAGTATAACGTTATATGGTATAACGTTATATCGTATTACGATATATGGTATAACGTCATAACGCATTACGTTGTATAGTATAACGTTATATGGTATAACGTTATAACGTATTACGTTATATAGTATAACGTTATATGGTATAACGTTATAACGTAATACGTTATATGGTATAACGTTATAACGTATTACGTTATGTAGTTTAACGTTATATGGTATATCGTTATAACGTATTACGTTATATAGTATAACGTTATAACGTATTACGTTATGTAGTATAACGTTATATGGTATTACGTTATAACGTATTACGTTATATGCTATAACGTTATAACGTATTACGTTGTATAGTATAACGTTATATGGTATAACGTTACATGGTATTACGTTATAACGTAATACGTTATATTGTATAACGTTATAACGTATTACGTTATATAGTATAACGTTATATGGTACAACGTTATAACGTAGTACGTTATATGGTATAACGTTATAACGTATTACGTTATGTAGTATAACGTTATATGGTATTACGTTATAACGTATTACGTTATATGCTATAACGTTATAACGTATTACGTTGTGTAGTATAACGTTATATGGTATAACCTTACATGGTATTACGTTATAACGTAATACGTTATATGGTACAACGTTACAACGTATTACGTTATGTAGTATATCGTTATATGGTATTACGTTATAACGTATTACGTTATATGGGCTAACGTCATAACGTAGTACGTTATGTAGTATAACGTTATATGGTATAACGTTATATCGCATTAAGATATATGGTATAACGTTATAACGCATTGCGTTGTATAGTATAACGTTATATGGTATAACGTTATAACGTATTACGTTATATAGTATAAAGTAATATGGTATAACGTTATAACGTAATACGTTATATGGTATAACGTTATATGGTTATACCATAATTACGTTATACCATACGTTACGTAATGTAATTACGTTATAACGTAATACGTTATATGGTACAACGTTATAACGTATTACGTTATGTAGTATATTGTTATATGGTATAACGTTATAACGTATTACGTTATATAGTATAACGTTATATGGTATAACGTTATAACGTAATACGTTATATGGTATAACGTTATAACGTATTACGTTATGTAGTTTAACGTTATATGGTATATCGTTATAACGTATTACGTTATATAGTATAAAGTTATATGGTATAACGTTATAACGTAATACGTTATATGGTATAACGTTATAACGTATTACGTTATGTAGTTTAACTTTATATGGTATTACGTTATAACGTATTCCGTTATATAGTATAACGTTACATGGTATAACGTTATAACGTAATACGTTATATGGTATAACGTTATAACGTATTACGTTGTATAGTATAACGTTATATGGTATAACGTTATATGGTATTACGTTATAACGTAATACGTTATATGGTACAGCGTTACAACGTACTACGTTATGTAGTATATCGTTATATGGTATTACGTTATAACGTAATACGTTATATGGTACAGCGTTACAACGTATTACGTTATGTAGTATATCGCTATATGGTATTACGTTATAACGTATTACGTTATATGGTCTAACGTTATGACGTAGTCCGTTATGTAGTATAACGTTATATGGTATAACGTTATATCGTATTACGTTATATGGTATAACGTTATAACGTATTACGTTATATAGTATAACGTTATATGATATAACGTTGTATGGTATAACGTGATATAGCATAACGTTATAACGTATTACGTTATATAGAATCACGTTATATGGTATAACGTTATATGGTTATACCATAATTACGTTATACCATACGTTACGTAATGTAATTACGTTATAACGTAATACGTTATATGGTACAACGTTATAACGTATTACGTTATGTAGTATATTGTTATATGGTATAACGTTATAACGTATTACGTTATATAGTATAACGTTATATGGTATAACGTTATAACGTAATACGTTATATGGTATAACGTTATAACGTATTACGTTATGTAGTTTAACGTTATATGGTATATCGTTATAACGTATTACGTTATATAGTATAACGTTATAACGTATTACGTTATGTTGTATATCGTTATATGGTATTACGTTATAACGTATTACGTTATATGGGCTAACGTTATAACGTAGTACGTTATGTAGTATAACGTTATATGGTATAACGTTATATCGCATTAAGATATATGGTATAACGTTATAACGCATTACGTTGTATAGTATAACGTTATATGGTATAACGTTATAACGTATTACGTTATATAGTATAACGTTATATGGTATAACGTTATAACGTAATACGTTATATGGTATAACGTTATAACGTATTACGTTATATAGTATAACGTTATATGGTATAACGTTATAACGTAATACGTTATATGGTATAACGTTATAACGTATTACGTTATGTAGTTTAACTTTATATGGTATTACGTTATAACGTATTACGTTATGTAGTATAACGTTATATGGTATTACGTTATAACGTATTACGTTATATGCTATAACGTTATAACGTATTACGTTGTATAGTATAACGTTATATGGTATAACGTTACATGGTATTACGTTATAACGTATTACGTTATATGGTATAACGTTATAACGTATTACGTTATGTAGTTTAACGTTATATGGTATTACGTTATAATGTATTACGTTATATAGTATAACGTTATATGGTATTACGTTATAACGTATTACGTTATATGCTATAACGTTATAACGTATTACGTTGTATAGTATAACGTTATATAGTATAACGTTACATGGTATAACGTTATAACGTAATACGTTATATGGTATAACGTTATAACGTATTACGTTGTATAGTATAACGTTATATGGTATAACGTTAAATGGTATTACGTTATAACGTAATACGTTATATGGTACAGCGTTACAACGTATTACGTTATGTAGTTGATCGTTATATGGCATTACGTTATAACGTATTACGTTATATGGGCTAACGTTATAACGTAGTACGTTATGTAGTATAACGTTATATGGTATAACGTTATATCGTATTACGATATATGGTATAACGTCATAACGCATTACGTTGTATAGTATAACGTTATATGGTATAACGTTATAACGTATTACGTTATATAGTATAACGTTATATGGTATAACGTTATAACGTAATACGTTATATGGTATAACGTTATAACGTATTACGTTATGTAGTTTAACGTTATATGGTATATCGTTATAACGTATTACGTTATATAGTATAACGTTATAACGTATTACGTTATGTACTATAACGTTATATGGTATTACGTTATAACGTATTACGTTATATGCTATAACGCTATAACGTATTACGTTGTATAGTATAACGTTATATGGTATAACGTTACATGGTATTACGTTATAACGTAATACGTTATATTGTATAACGTTACAACGTATTACGTTATGTAGTATATCGTTATATGGTATTACGTTATAACGTATTACGTTATATGGGCTAACGTCATAACGTAGTACGTTATGTAGTATAACGTTATATGGTATAACGTTATATCGCATTAAGATATATGGTATAACGTTATAACGCATTGCGTTGTATAGTATAACGTTATATGGTATAACGTTATAACGTATTACGTTATATAGTATAAAGTAATATGGTATAACGTTATAACGTAATACGTTATGTAGTTTAACGTTATATGGTATATCGTTATAACGTATTACGTTATATAGTATAACGTTATAACGTATTACGTTATGTACTATAACGTTATATGGTATTACGTTATAACGTATTACGTTATATGCTATAACGCTATAACGTATTACGTTGTATAGTATAACGTTATATGGTATAACGTTACATGGTATTACGTTATAACGTAATACGTTATATTGTATAACGTTACAACGTATTACGTTATGTAGTATATCGTTATATGGTATTACGTTATAACGTATTACGTTATATGGGCTAACGTCATAACGTAGTACGTTATGTAGTATAACGTTATATGGTATAACGTTATATCGCATTAAGATATATGGTATAACGTTATAACGCATTGCGTTGTATAGTATAACGTTATATGGTATAACGTTATAACGTATTACGTTATATAGTATAAAGTAATATGGTATAACGTTATAACGTAATACGTTATATGGTATAACGTTATAACGTATTACGTTATGTAGTTTAACTTTATATGGTATTACGTTATAACGTATTCCGTTATATAGTATAACGTTACATGGCATTACGTTATAACGTATTACGTTATATGGGCTAACGTTATAACGTAGTACGTTATGTAGTATAACGTTATATGGTATAACGTTATATCGTATTACGATATATGGTATAACGTCATAACGCATTACGTTGTATAGTATAACGTTATATGGTATAACGTTATAACGTATTACGTTATATAGTATAACGTTATATGGTATAACGTTATAACGTAATACGTTATATGGTATAACGTTATAACGTATTACGTTATGTAGTTTAACGTTATATGGTATATCGTTATAACGTATTACGTTATATAGTATAACGTTATAACGTATTACGTTATGTAGTATAACGTTATATGGTATTACGTTATAACGTATTACGTTATATGCTATAACGTTATAACGTATTACGTTGTATAGTATAACGTTATATGGTATAACGTTACATGGTATTACGTTATAACGTAATACGTTATATTGTATAACGTTATAACGTATTACGTTATATAGTATAACGTTATATGGTACAACGTTATAACGTAGTACGTTATATGGTATAACGTTATAACGTATTACGTTATGTAGTATAACGTTATATGGTATTACGTTATAACGTATTACGTTATATGCTATAACGTTATAACGTATTACGTTGTGTAGTATAACGTTATATGGTATAACCTTACATGGTATTACGTTATAACGTAATACGTTATATGGTACAACGTTACAACGTATTACGTTATGTAGTATATCGTTATATGGTATTACGTTATAACGTATTACGTTATATGGGCTAACGTCATAACGTAGTACGTTATGTAGTATAACGTTATATGGTATAACGTTATATCGCATTAAGATATATGGTATAACGTTATAACGCATTGCGTTGTATAGTATAACGTTATATGGTATAACGTTATAACGTATTACGTTATATAGTATAAAGTAATATGGTATAACGTTATAACGTAATACGTTATATGGTATAACGTTATATGGTTATACCATAATTACGTTATACCATACGTTACGTAATGTAATTACGTTATAACGTAATACGTTATATGGTACAACGTTATAACGTATTACGTTATGTAGTATATTGTTATATGGTATAACGTTATAACGTATTACGTTATATAGTATAACGTTATATGGTATAACGTTATAACGTAATACGTTATATGGTATAACGTTATAACGTATTACGTTATGTAGTTTAACGTTATATGGTATATCGTTATAACGTATTACGTTATATAGTATAAAGTTATATGGTATAACGTTATAACGTAATACGTTATATGGTATAACGTTATAACGTATTACGTTATGTAGTTTAACTTTATATGGTATTACGTTATAACGTATTCCGTTATATAGTATAACGTTACATGGTATAACGTTATAACGTAATACGTTATATGGTATAACGTTATAACGTATTACGTTGTATAGTATAACGTTATATGGTATAACGTTATATGGTATTACGTTATAACGTAATACGTTATATGGTACAGCGTTACAACGTACTACGTTATGTAGTATATCGTTATATGGTATTACGTTATAACGTAATACGTTATATGGTACAGCGTTACAACGTATTACGTTATGTAGTATATCGCTATATGGTATTACGTTATAACGTATTACGTTATATGGTCTAACGTTATGACGTAGTCCGTTATGTAGTATAACGTTATATGGTATAACGTTATATCGTATTACGTTATATGGTATAACGTTATAACGTATTACGTTATATAGAATCACGTTATATGGTATAACGTTATATGGTTATACCATAATTACGTTATACCATACGTTACGTAATGTAATTACGTTATAACGTAATACGTTATATGGTACAACGTTATAACGTATTACGTTATTTAGTATATTGTTATATGGTATAACGTTATAACGTATTACGTTATATAGAATCACGTTATATGGTATAACGTTATATGGTTATACCATAATTACGTTATACCATACGTTACGTAATGTAATTACGTTATAACGTAATACGTTATATGGTACAACGTTATAACGTATTACGTTATGTAGTATATTGTTATATGGTATAACGTTATAACGTATTACGTTATATAGTATAACGTTATATGGTATAACGTTATAACGTAATACGTTATATGGCATTACGTTATAACGTATTACGTTATATGGGCTAACGTTATAACGTAGTACGTTATGTAGTATAACGTTATATGGTATAACGTTATATCGTATTACGATATATGGTATAACGTCATAACGCATTACGTTGTATAGTATAACGTTATATGGTATAACGTTATAACGTATTACGTTATATAGAATCACGTTATATGGTATAACGTTATATGGTTATACCATAATTACGTTATACCATACGTTACGTAATGTAATTACGTTATAACGTAATACGTTATATGGTACAACGTTATAACGTATTACGTTATGTAGTATATTGTTATATGGTATAACGTTATAACGTATTACGTTATATAGTATAACGTTATATGGTATAACGTTATAACGTATTACGTTATATAGTATAACGTTATATGGTATAACGTTATAACGTATTACGTTATATGGTATAACGTCATAACGTATTACGTTATGTAGTTTAACGTTATATGGTATTACGTTATAATGTATTACGTTATATAGTATAACGTTATATGGTATGACGTTATAACGTAATACGTTATATGGTTTAACGTTATAACGTATTACGTTATATAGTATAACGTTATATGGTATAACGTTATAACGTAATACGTTATATGGTATAACGTTATAACGTATTACGTTATGTAGTTTAACTTTATATGGTATTACGTTATAACGTATTACGTTATGTAGTATAACGTTATATGGTATTACGTTATAACGTATTACGTTATATGCTATAACGTTATAACGTATTACGTTGTATAGTATAACGTTATATGGTATAACGTTATATCGTATTACGATATATGGTATAACGTCATAACGCATTACGTTGTATAGTATAACGTTATATGGTATAACGTTATAACGTATTACGATATATGGTATAACGTCATAACGCATTACGTTGTATAGTATAACGTTATATGGTATAACGTTATAACGTATTACGTTATATAGAATCACGTTATATGGTATAACGTTATATGGTTATACCATAATTACGTTATACCATACGTTACGTAATGTAATTACGTTATAACGTAATACGTTATATGGTACAACGTTATAACGTATTACGTTATGTAGTATATTGTTATATGGTATAACGTTATAACGTATTACGTTATATAGTATAACGTTATATGGTATAACGTTATAACGTATTACGTTATATAGTATAACGTTATATGGTATAACGTTATAACGTATTACGTTATATGGTATAACGTCATAACGTATTACGTTATGTAGTTTAACGTTATATGGTATAACGTTATATCGTATTACGATATATGGTATAACGTCATAACGCATTACGTTGTATAGTATAACGTTATATGGTATAACGTTATAACGTATTACGTTATATAGAATCACGTTATATGGTATAACGTTATATGGTTATACCATAATTACGTTATACCATACGTTACGTAATGTAATTACGTTATAACGTAATACGTTATATGGTACAACGTTATAACGTATTACGTTATGTAGTATATTGTTATATGGTATAACGTTATAACGTATTACGTTATGTAGTTTAACGTTATATGGTATATCGTTATAACGTATTACGTTATATAGTATAACGTTATAACGTATTACGTTATGTTGTATATCGTTATATGGTATTACGTTATAACGTATTACGTTATATGGGCTAACGTTATAACGTAGTACGTTATGTAGTATAACGTTATATGGTATAACGTTATATCGCATTAAGATATATGGTATAACGTTATAACGCATTACGTTGTATAGTATAACGTTATATGGTATAACGTTATAACGTATTACGTTATATAGTATAACGTTATATGGTATAACGTTATAACGTAATACGTTATATGGTATAACGTTATAACGTATTACGTTATATAGTATAACGTTATATGGTATAACGTTATAACGTAATACGTTATATGGTATAACGTTATAACGTATTACGTTATGTAGTTTAACTTTATATGGTATTACGTTATAACGTATTACGTTATGTAGTATAACGTTATATGGTATTACGTTATAACGTATTACGTTATATGCTATAACGTTATAACGTATTACGTTGTATAGTATAACGTTATATGGTATAACGTTACATGGTATTACGTTATAACGTATTACGTTATATGGTATAACGTTATAACGTATTACGTTATGTAGTTTAACGTTATATGGTATTACGTTATAATGTATTACGTTATATAGTATAACGTTATACGGTATAACGTTATAACGTAATACGTTATATGGTATTACGTTATAACGTATTACGTTATATAGTATAACGTTACATGGTATAACGTTATAACGTAATACGTTATATGGTATAACGTTATAACGTATTACGTTGTATAGTATAACGTTATATGGTATAACGTTAAATGGTATTACGTTATAACGTAATACGTTATATGGTACAGCGTTACAACGTATTACGTTATGTAGTATATCGTTATATGGCATTACGTTATAACGTATTACGTTATATGGGCTAACGTTATAACGTAGTACGTTATGTAGTATAACGTTATATGGTATAACGTTATATCGTATTACGATATATGGTATAACGTCATAACGCATTACGTTGTATAGTATAACGTTATATGTTATAACGTTATAACGTATTACGTTATATAGTATAACGTTATATGGTATAACGTTATAACGTAATACGTTATATGGTATAACGTTATAACGTATTACGTTATGTAGTTTAACGTTATATGGTATATCGTTATAACGTATTACGTTATATAGTATAACGTTATAACGTATTACGTTATGTAGTATAACGTTATATGGTATTACGTTATAACGTATTACGTTATATGCTATAACGTTATAACGTATTACGTTGTATAGTATAACGTTATATGGTATAACGTTACATGGTATTACGTTATAACGTAATACGTTATATTGTATAACGTTATAACGTATTACGTTATATAGTATAACGTTATATGGTACAACGTTATAACGTAGTACGTTATATGGTACAGCGTTACAACGTATTACGTTATGTAGTATATCGTTATATGGTATTACGTTATATGGTCTAACGTTATGACGTAGTCCGTTATGTAGTATAACGTTATATGGTATAACGTTATATCGTATTACGTTATATGGTATAACGTTATAACGTATTACGTTATAACGTTATATGGTATAACGTTATAACGTATTACGTTATATAGTATAACGTTATATGATATAACGTTGTATGGTGTAACGTGATATAGCATAACGTTATAACGTATTACGATATATAGAATCACGTTATATGGTATAACGTTATATGGTTATACCATAATTACGTTATACCATACGTTACGAAATGTAATTACGTTATAACGTAATACGTTATATGGTACAACGTTATAACGTATTACGTTATGTAGTATATTGTTATATGGTATAACGTTATAACGTATTACGTTATATAGTATAACGTTATATGGTATAACGTTATAACGTGTTACGTTATATGGTATAACGTCATAACGTATTACGTTATGTAGTTTAACGTTATATGGTATTACGTTATAATGTATTACGTTATATAGTATAACGTTATATGGTATAACGTTATAACGTAATACGTTATATGGTATAACGTTATAACGTATTACGTTATGTAGTTTAACGTTATATGGTATATCGTTATAACGTATTACTTTATATAGTATAACGTTATAACGTATTACGTTATGTAGTATAACGTTATATGGTATTACGTTATAACGTATTACGTTATATGCTATAACGTTATAACGTATTACGTTGTATAGTATAACGTTATATGGTATAACGTTATATGGTATAACGTTACATGGTATTACGTTATAACGTAATACGTTATATTGTATAACGTTATAACGTATTACGTTATATAGTATAACGTTATATGGTACAACGTTATAACGTAGTACGTTATATGGTATAACGTTATAACGTATTACGTTATGTAGTATAACGTTATATGGTATTACGTTATAACGTATTACGTTATATGCTATAACGTTATAACGTATTACGTTGTATAGTATAACGTTATATGGTATAACCTTACATGGTATTACGTTATAACGTAATACGTTATATGGTACAACGTTACAACGTATTACGTTATGTAGTATATCGTTATATGGTATTACGTTATAACGTATTACGTTATATGGGCTAACGTCATAACGTAGTACGTTATGTAGTATAACGTTATATGGTATAACGTTATATCGCATTAAGATATATGGTATAACGTTATAACGCATTGCGTTGTATAGTATAACGTTATATGGTATAACGTTATAACGTATTACGTTATATAGTATAAAGTTATATGGTATAACGTTATAACGTAATACGTTATATGGTATAACGTTATAACGTATTACGTTATGTAGTTTAACTTTATATGGTATTACGTTATAACGTATTCCGTTATATAGTATAACGTTACATGGTATAACGTTATAACGTAATACGTTATATGGTATAACGTTATAACGTATTACGTTGTATAGTATAACGTTATATGGTATAACGTTATATGGTATTACGTTATAACGTAATACGTTATATGGTACAGCGTTACAACGTATTACGTTATGTAGTATATCGTTATATGGTATTACGTTATAACGTAATACGTTATATGATACAGCGTTACAACGTATTACGTTATGTAGTATATCGTTATATGGTATTACGTTATAACGTATTACGTTATATGGTCTAACGTTATGACGTAGTCCGTTATGTAGTATAACGTTATATGGTATAACGTTATATCGTATTACGTTATATGGTATAACGTTATAACGTATTACGTTGTATAGTATAACGTTATATGATATAACGTTGTATGGTATAACGTTATATGGCATAACGTTATAACGTATTACGTTATATAGTATCACGTTATATGGTATAACGTTATATGGTTATACCATAATTACGTTATACCATACGTTACGTAATGTAATTACGTTATAACGTAATACGTTATATGGTACAACGTTATAACGTAGTACGTTATATGGTATAACGTTATAACGTATTACGTTATGTAGTATATCGTTATATGGTATTACGTTATAACGTATTACGTTATATGGTCTAACGTTATAACGTAGTCCGTTATGTAGTATAACGTTATATTGTATAACGTTATATCGTATTACGTTATATGGTATAACGTTATAACGTATTACGTTATTTAGTATAACGTTATATGGTATAACGTTATAACGTATTACGTTATAACGTTATATGGTATAACGTTATAACGTATTACGTTATATAGTATAACGTTATATGATATAACGTTGTATGGTATAACGTTATATGGCATAACGTTATAACGTATTACGTTATATAGTATCACGTTATATGGTATAACGTTATATGGTAATACCATAATTACGTTATACCATACGTTACGTAATGTAATTACGTTATGTAGTATATTGTTATGTGGTATAACGTTATAACGTATTACGTTATATAGTATAACGTTATATGGTATAACGTTATAACGTAATACGTTATATGGTATAACGTTATAACGTATTACGTTATGTAGTTTAACGTTATATGGTATATCGTTATAACGTATTACGTTATATAGTATAACGTTATTACGTATTACGTTATGTAGTATATCGTTATATGGTATTACGTTATAACGTATTACGTTATATGGGCTAACGTTATAACGTAGTACGTTATGTAGTATAACGTTATATGGTATAACGTTATATCGCATTAAGATATATGGTATAACGTTATAACGCATTACGTTGTATAGTATAACGTTATATGGTATAACGTTATTACGTATTACGTTATATAGTATAACGTTATATGGTGTAACGATATAACGTAATACGTTATATGGTATAACGTTATAACGTATTACGTTATATAGTATAACGTTATATGGTATAACGTTATAACGTAATACGTTATATGGTATAACGTTATAACGTATTACGTTGTATAGTATAACTTTATATGGTATAACGTTATATGGTATATCGTTATAACGTATTACGTTATATAGTATAACGTTATAACGTATTACGTTATGTAGTATAACGTTATATGGTATTACGGTATAACGTATTACGTTATATGCTATAACGTTATAACGTATTACGTTGTATAGTATAACGTTATATGGTATAACGTTACATGGTATTACGTTATAACGTAATACGTTATATTGTATAACGTTATAATGTATTACGTTATATAGTATAACGTTATATGGTACAACGTTATAACGTAGTACGTTATATGGTATAACGTTATAACGTATTACGTTATGTAGTATAACGTTATATGGTATTACGTTATAACGTATTACGTTATATGGGCTAACGTCATTTCGTAGTACGTTATGTAGTATAACGTTATATGGTATAACGTTATATCGCATTAAGATATATGGTATAACGTTATAACGCATTGCGTTGTATAGTATAACGTTATTTGGTATAACGTTATAACGTATTACGTTATATAGTATAAAGTTATATGGTATAACGTTATAACGTAATACGTTATATGGTATAACGTTATAACGTATTACGTTATGTAGTTTAACTTTATATGGTATTACGTTATAACGTATTCCGTTATATAGTATAACGTTACATGGTATAACGTTATAACGTAATACGTTATATGGTATAACGTTATAACGTATTACGTTGTATAGTATAACGTTATATGGTATAACGTTATATGGTATTACGTTATAACGTAATACGTTATATGGTACAGCGTTACAACGTATTACGTTATGTAGTATATCGTTATATGGTATTACGTTATAACGTAATACGTTATATGATACAGCGTTACAACGTATTACGTTATGTAGTATATCGTTATATGGTATTACGTTATAACGTATTACGTTATATGGTCTAACGTTATGACGTAGTCCGTTATGTAGTATAACGTTATATGGTATAACGTTATATCGTATTACGTTATATGGTATAACGTTATAACGTATTACGTTGTATAGTATAACGTTATATGATATAACGTTGTATGGTATAACGTTATATGGCATAACGTTATAACGTATTACGTTATATAGTATCACGTTATATGGTATAACGTTATATGGTTATACCATAATTACGTTATACCATACGTTACGTAATGTAATTACGTTATAACGTAATACGTTATATGGTACAACGTTATAACGTATTACGTTATGTAGTATATTGTTATATGGTATAACGTTATAACGTATTACGTTATATAGTATAACGTTATATGGTATAACGTTATAACGTATTACGTTATATGGTATAACGTTATAGCGTATTACGTTATGTAGTATAACGTTATATGGTATATCGTTATAACGTATTACGTTATATAGTATAACGTTATAACGTATTACGTTATGTAGTATAACGTTATATGGTATTACGTTATAACGTATTACGTTATATGCTATAACGTTATAACGTATTACGTTGTATAGTATAACGTTATATGGTATAACGTTACATGGTATTACGTTATAACGTAATACGATATATGGTACAACGTTACAACGTATTACGTTATGTAGTATATCGTTATATGGTATTACGTTATAACGTATTACGTTATATGGGCTAACGTTATAACGTAGTACGTTATGTAGTATAATATTATATGGTATAACGTTATATCGTATTACGATATATGGTATAACGTTATAACGCATTACGTTGTATAGTATCACGTTATATGGTATAACGTTATATGGTTATACCATAATTACGTTATACCATACGTTACGTAATGTAATTACGTTATAACGTAATACGTTATATGGTACAACGTTATAACGTATTACGTTATTTAGTATATTGTTATATGATATAACGTTATAACGTATTACGTTATATAGTATAACGTTATATGGTATAACGTTATAACGTATTACGTTATATGGTATAACGTTATAACGTATTACGTTATGTAGTTTAACGTTATATGGTATAACGTTATAACGTATTACATTATGTAGTATAACGTTATATAGTATAACGTTATATGGTATAACGTTATATGGTATAACGTTATAGCGTATTACGTTATGTAGTATATCGTTATATGGTATTACGTTATAACGTATTACGTTATATAGGCTAACGTTATAACATAGTACGTTATGTAGTATAATGTTATATGGTATAACGTTATATCGTATTACGATATATGGTATAACTTTATAACGCATTACGTTGTATAGTATCACGTTATATGGTATAACGTTATAACGTAATACGTTATATGGAATAACGTTATAACGTGTTACGTTATATAGTATAACGTTATATTGTATAACGTTATTACGTATTACGTTATATAGTATAACAATATATGGCATAACGTTATAACGTATTACGCTATACGGTATAACGTTATTACGTATTACGTTATATAGTATAACGTTGTATGGTATAACGTTATTACGTATTACGTTATATAGTATAACGTTATATGGTATAACGTTATAACGTAATACGTTATATGGAATAACGTTATAACGTGTTACGTTATATAGTATAACGTTATATGGTATAACGTTATATGGTATAACGTTATATGGTACAACGTTATAACGTATTACGTTATATGCTATAACGTTATAACGTATTACGTTATATATTATAACGTTTTATGGTATAACGTTATATAGTATAACGCTATATGGTATAACGTTATAACGTATTACATTTTGTAGTATAACGTTATATAGTATAACGTTATATGGTATAACGTTATATGGTATAACGTTATAACGTATTACGTTATATAGTATAACGTTATATGGTATAACGTTATAACGTAATACGTTATATGGTATAACGTTATAACGTATTACGTTATGTAGTTTAACTTTATATGGTATTACGTTATAACGTATTACGTTATATAGTATAACGTTACATGGTATAACGTTATAACGTAATACGTTATATGGTATAACGTTATAGCGTATTGCCTTGTATAGTATCACGTTATATGGTATAACGTTATATGGTTATACCATAATTACGTTATTCCATACGTTACGTAATGTAATTACGTTATAACGTAATACATTATATGGTACAACGTTATAACGTATTACGTTATGTAGTATATTGTTATATGGTATAACGTTATAACGTATTACGTTATATAGTATAACGTTATATGGTATAACGTAATAACGTATTACGTTATATAGTATAACGTTATATGGTATAACGTTATAACGTAATACGTTATATGGTATAACGTTATAACGTATTACGTTATGTAGTTTAACTTTATATGGTATTACGTTATAACGTATTACGTTATATAGTATAACGTTACATGGTATAACGTTATAACGTAATACGTTATATGGTATAACGTTATAACGTATTACCTTGTATAGTATAACGTTATATGGTATAACGTTATATGGTATTACGCTATAACGTAATACGTTATATGGTACAGCGTTACAACGTATTACGTTATGTAGTATATTGTTATATGGTATTACGTTATAACGTAATACGTTATATGGTACAGCGTTACAACGTATTACGTTATGTAGTATATCGTCATATGGTATTACGTTATAACGTATTACGTTATATGGTCTAACGTTATAACGTAGTCCTTTATGTAGTATAACGCTATATGGTATAACGTTCTATCGTATTACGTTATATGGTATAACGTTATAACGTATTACGTTGTATAGTATAACGTTATATGATATAACGTTATAACGAATTACGTCATATAGTATAACGTTATATGGTATAACGTTATAACGTAATACGTTATATGGTATAACGTTATAACGTATTACGTTATTTAGTATAACGTTATATGGTATAACGTTATAACGTATTACGTTATAACGTTATATGATATAACGTTGTATGTCATATCGTTATATGGCATAACGTTATAACGTATTACGTTATATATTATAACGTTATATGGTATAACGTTATATAGTATAACGCTATATGGTATAACGTTATAACGTATTACATTATGTAGTATAACGTTATATAGTATAACGTTATATGGTATAACGTTATATGGTATAACGTTATAGCGTATTACGTTATGTAGTATATCGTTATATGGTATTACGTTATAACGTATTACGTTATATAGGCTAACGTTATAACATAGTACGTTATGTAGTATAATGTTATATGGAATAACGTTATAACGTATTACGTTATGTAGTATAACGTTATATGGTATAACGTTGTATGGTATAACGTTATATGGAATAACGTTATAACGTGCTACGTTATGTAGTATAACGTTATATGGTATAACGTTATAACGTATTAAGTTATGTAGTATAACAATATATGGTATAACGTTATAACGTATTACGCTATACGGTATAACGTTATTACGTATTACGTTATATAGTATAACGTTATATGGTATAACGTTATTACGTATTACGTTATATAGTATAACGTTATATGGTATAACGTTATAACGTAATACGTTATATGGAATAACGTTATAACGTGTTACGTTATATAGTATAACGTTATATGGTATAACGTTATATGGTATAACGTTATATGGTATAACGTTATAACGTATTACGTTATATGCTATAACGTTATAACGTATTACGTTATATATTATAACGTTATATGGTATAACGTTATATAGTATAACGCTATATGGTATAACGTTATAACGTATTACATTATGTAGTATAACGTTATATAGTATAACGTTATATGGTATAACGTTATATGGTATAACGTTATAGCGTATTACGTTATGTAGTATATCGTTATATGGTATTACGTTATAACGTATTACGTTATATGGGCTAACGTTATAACATAGTACGTTATGTAGTATAATGTTATATGGTATAACGTCATATCGTATTACGATATATGGTATAACTTTATAACGCATTACGTTGTATAGTATCACGTTATATGGTATAACGTTATATGGTTATACCATAATTACGTTATACCATACGTTACGTAATGTAATTACGTTATAACGTAATACGTTATATGGTACAACGTTATAACGTATTACGTTATGTAGTATATTGTTATATGGTATAACGTTATAACGTATTACGTTATATAGTATAACGTTATATGGTATAACGTTATAACGTATTACGTTATATGGTATAACGTTATAACGTATTACGTTATGTAGTTTAACGTTATATGGTATTACGTTATAATGTATTACGTTATATAGTATAACGTTATATGGTATAACGTTATAACGTATTACGTTATGTAGTATAACGTTATATGCGATAACGTTGTATGGTATAACGTTATATGGAATAACGTTATAACGTATTACGTTATGTAGTATAACGTTATATGGTATAACGTTGTATGGTATAACGTTATATGGAATAACGTTATAACGTGCTACGTTATGTAGTATAACGTTATATGGTATAACGTTATAACTTATTAAGTTATGTAGTATAACAATATATGGTATAACGTTATATCGTATTACGCTATACGGTATAACGTTATTACGTATTACGTTATATAGTATAACGTTATATGGTATAACGTTATTACGTATTACGTTATATAGTATAACGTTATATGGTATAACGTTATAACGTAATACGTTACATGGAATAACGTTATAACGTGTTACGTTATATAGTATAACGTTATATGGTATAACGTTATATGGTATAACGTTATATGGTATAACGTTATAACGTATTACGTTATATGCTATAACGTTATAACGTATTACGTTATATATTATAACGTTATATGGTATAACGTTATATAGTATAACGCTATATGGTATAACGTTATAACGTATTACATTATGTAGTATAACGTTATATAGTATAACGTTATATGGTATAACATTATATGGTATAACTTTATAACGCATTACGTTGTATAGTATCACGTTATATGGTATAACGTTATATGGTTATACCATAATTACGTTATTCCATACGTTACGTAATGTAATTACGTTATAACGTAATACATTATATGGTACAACGTTATAACGTATTACGTTATGTAGTATATTGTTATATGGTATAACGTTATAACGTATTACGTTATATAGTATAACGTTATATGGTATAACGTTATAACGTATTACGTTATGTAGTATATTGTTATATGGTATAACGTTATAACGTATTACGTTATATAGTATAACGTTATATGGTATAACGTTATAACGTATTACGTTATATGGTATAACGTTATAACGTATTACGTTATGTAGTTTAACGTTATATGGTATTACGTTATAATGTATTACGTTATATAGTATAACGTTATATGGTATAACGTTATAACGTATTACGTTATGTAGTATAACGTTATATGCGATAAAGTTGTATGGTATAACGTTATATGGAATAACGTTATAACGTATTACGTTATGTAGTATAACGTTATATGGTATAACGTTGTATGGTATAACGTTATATGGAATAACGTTATAACGTGCTACGTTATGTAGTATAACGTTATATGGTATAACGTTATAACGTATTAAGTTATGTAGTATAACAATATATGGTATAACGTTATATCGTATTACGCTATACGGTATAACGTTATTACGTATTACGTTATATAGTATAACGTTATATGGTATAACGTTATTACGTATTACGTTATATAGTATAACGTTATATGGTATAACGTTATAACGTAATACGTTACATGGAATAACGTTATGACGTGTTACGTTATATAGTATAACGTTATATGGTATAACGTTATATGGTATAACGTTATATGGTATAACGTTATAACGTATTACGTTATATGCTATAACGTTATAACGTATTACGTTATATATTATAACGTTATATGGTATAACGTTATATAGTATAACGCTATATGGTATAACGTTATAACGTATTACATTTTGTAGTATAACGTTATATAGTATAACGTTATATGGTATAACGTTATATGGTATAACGTTATAACGTATTACGTTATATAGTATAACGTTATATGGTATAACGTTATAACGTAATACGTTATATGGTATAACGTTATAACGTATTACGTTATGTAGTTTAACTTTATATGGTATTACGTTATAACGTATTACGTTATATAGTATAACGTTACATGGTATAACGTTATAACGTAATACGTTATATGGTATAACGTTATAGCGTATTGCCTTGTATAGTATCACGTTATATGGTATAACGTTATATGGTTATACCATAATTACGTTATTCCATACGTTACGTAATGTAATTACGTTATAACGTAATACATTATATGGTACAACGTTATAACGTATTACGTTATGTAGTATATTGTTATATGGTATAACGTTATAACGTATTACGTTATATAGTATAACGTTATATGGTATAACGTAATAACGTATTACGTTATATAGTATAACGTTATATGGTATAACGTTATAACGTAATACGTTATATGGTATAACGTTATAACGTATTACGTTATATAGTATAACGTTATATGGTATAACGTTATAACGTAATACGTTATATGGTATAACGTTATAACGTATTACGTAATGTAGTATATTGTTATATGGTATAACGTTATAACGTATTACGTTATATAGTATAACGCTATATGGTATAACGATATAACGTATTACGTTATATGGTATAACGTTATATCGTATTACGATATATGGTATAACGTTATAACGCATTACGTTGTATAGTATAATGTTATATGGTATAACGTTATATCGTATTACGTTATATAGTATAACGTTATTTGGTATAACGTTATAACGTAATACGTTATATGGTATAACGTTATAACGTATTACGTTATGTAGTTTAACTTTATATGGTATTACGTTATAACGTATAACGTTATATAGTATAACGTTACATGGTATAACGTTATAACGTAATACGTTAGATGGTATAACGTTATAACGTATTACGTTATGTAGTTTAACTTTATATGGTATTACGTTATAACGTATTACGTTATATAGTATAACGTTACATGGTATAACGTTATAACGTAATACGTTATATGGTATAACGTTATAACGTATTACCTTGTATAGTATAACGTTATATGGTATAACGTTATATGGTATTACGCTATAACGTAATACGTTATATGGTACAGCGTTACAACGTATTACGTTATGTAGTATATTGTTATATGGTATTACGTTATAACGTAATACGTTATATGGTACAGCGTTACAACGTATTACGTTATGTAGTATATCGTCATATGGTATTACGTTATAACGTATTACGTTATATGGTCTAACGTTATAACGTAGTCCTTTATGTAGTATAACGTTATATGGTATAACGTTCTATCGTATTACGTTATATGGTATAACGTTATAACGTATTACGTTGTATAGTATAACGTTATATGATATAACGTTATAACGTATTACGTCATATAGTATAACGTTATATGGTATAACGTTATAACGTAATACGTTATATGGTATAACGTTATAACGTATTACGTTATTTAGTATAACGTTATATGGTATAACGTTATAACGTATTACGTTATAACGTTATATGGTATAACGTTGTATGGCATATCGTTATATGGCATAACGTTATAACGTATTACGTTATATAGTATCACGTTATATGGTATAACGTTATATGGTTATACCATAATTACGTTATACCATACGTTACGTAATGTAATTATGTTATAACGTAATACGTTATATGGTACAACGTTATAACGTATTACGTTATGTAGTATATTGTTATATGGTATAACGTTATAACGTATTACGTTATATAGTATCACGTTATATGGTATAACGTTATATGGTTATACCATAATTACGTTATACCATACGTTACGTAATGTAATTACGTTATAACGTAATACGTTATATGGTACAACGTTATAACGTATTACGTTATGTAGTATATTGTTATATGGTATAACGTTATAACGTATTACGTTATATAGTATAACGCTATATGGTATAACGTTAAAACGTATTACGTTATATGGTATAACGTTATATCGTATTACGATATATGGTATAACGTTATAACGCATTACGTTGTATAGTATAACGTTATATGGTATAACGTTATAACGTATTACGTTATATAGTATAACGTTATATGGTATAACGTTATAACGTAATACGTTATATGGTATAACGTTATAACGTATTACGTTATGTAGTTTAACTTTATATGGTATTACGTTATAACGTATAACGTTATATAGTATAACGTTACATGGTATAACGTTATAACGTAATAAGTTATATGGTATAACGTTATAACGTATTACGTTGTATAGTATAACGTTATATGGTATAACGTTATATGGTATTACGTTATACCGTAATACGTTATATGGTACAGCGTTACTACGTATTACGTTATGTAGTATAACGTTATATGGTATTACGTTATAACGTATTACGTTATATGCCATAACGTTATAACGTATTACGTTGTATAGTATAACGTTATATGGTATAACGTTACATGGTATTACGTTATAACGTAATACATTATATGGTACAACGTTACAACGTATTACGTTATGTAGTATATCGTTATATGGTATTACGTTATAACGTATTACGTTATATGGGCTAACGTTATAACGTAGTACGTTATGTAGTATAACGTTATATGGTATAACGTTATATCGTATTACGATATATGGTATAACGTTATAACGCATTACGTTGTATAGTATCACGTTATATGGTATAACGTTATATGGTTATACCATAATTACGTTATACCATACGTTACGTAATGTAATTACGTTACAACGTAATACGTTATATGGTACAACGTTATAACGTATTACGTTATGTAGTATATTGTTATATGGTATAACGTTATAACGTATTACGTTGTATAGTATAACGTTATATGGTATAACGTTATATGGTATTACGTTATACCGTAATACGTTATATGGTACAGCGTTACTACGTATTACGTTATGTAGTATAACGTTATATGGTATTACGTTATAACGTATTACGTTATATGGTATAACGTTATAACGTATTACGTTATGTAGTTTAACGTTGTATGGTATTACGTTATAATGTATTACGTTATATAGTATAACGTTATATGGTATAACGTTATAACGTACTACGTTATGTAGTATAACGTTATATGCGATAACGTTGTATGGTATAACGTTATATGGAATAACGTTATAACGTATTACGTTATGTAGTATAACGTTATATGGTATAACGTTGTATGGTATAACGTTATATGGAATAACGTTATAACGTGTTACGTTATGTAGTATAACGTTATATGGTATAACGTTATAACGTATTAAGTTATGTAGTATAACAATATATGGTATAACGTTATAACGTATTGCGCTATACGGTATAACGTTATTACGTATTACGTTATATAGTATAACGTTATATGGTATAACGTTATTACGTATTACGTTATATAGTATAACGTTATATGGTATAACGTTATATAGTATAACGCTATATGGTATAACGTTATAACGTATTACATTATGTAGTATAATTTTATATGGTATAACGTTATATGGTATAACGTTATATGGTATAACGTTATAACGCATTACGTTATATAGTATAACGTTATATGGTATAACGTAATAACGTATTACGTTATGTAGTATAACGTTGTATGGTATAACGTTATAAAGTAGCACGTTTTATGGTATAACGTTATAACGTATTACGTTATACAGTATAACGTTATATGGTATTACGTTATAACGTAATACGTTATATGGTATAACGTTGTAACGTATTACGTTATATAGTATAACGTTATATGGTACAACGTTATAACGTAGTACGTTATATGATATAACGTTATAACGTATTACGTTATGTAGTATAACGTTATATGGTATTACGTTATAACGTATTACGTTATATGCTATAACGTTATAACGTATTACGTTGTATAGTATAACGTTATATGGTATAACGTTACATGGTATTACGTTATAACGTAATACGTTATATGGTACAACGTTACAACGTATTACGTTATGTAGTATATCGTTATATGTTATTACGTTATAACGTATTACGTTATATGGGCTAACGTTATAACGTAGTACGTTATGTAGTATAACGTTATATGGTATAACGTTGTAACGTATTACGTTATATAGTATTACGTTATATGGTATAACGTTACATGGTATAACGTTATAACGTAATACGTTATATGGTATAACGTTATAACGTATTACGTTATGTAGTTTAACTTTATATGGTATAACGTTATAACGTATTACGTTATATAGTATAACGTTATATGGTATAACGTTATAACGTAATACGTTATATGGTATAACGTTATAACGTATTACGTTATGTAGTATATTGTTATATGGTATAACGTTATAACGTATTACGTTATATAGTATAACGCTATATGGTATAACGATATAACGTATTACGTTATATGGTATAACGTTATATCGTAATACGTTATATGGTATAACGTTATAACGTATTACGTTATGTAGTTTAACTTTATATGGTATTACGTTATAACGTATAACGTTATATAGTATAACGTTACATGGTATAACGTTATAACGTAATACGTTATATGGTATAACGTTATAACGTATTACGTTATGTAGTTTAACTTTATATGGTATTACGTTATAACGTATTACGTTATATAGTATAACGTTACATGGTATAACGTTATAACGTAATACGTTATATGGTATAACGTCATAACGTATTACCTTGTATAGTATAACGTTATATGGTATAACGTTATATGGTATTACGCTATAACGTAATACGTTATATGGTACAGCGTTACAACGTATTACGTTATGTAGTATATTGTTATATGGTATTACGTTATAACGTAATACGTTATATGGTACAGCGTTACAACGTATTACGTTATGTAGTATATCGTCATATGGTATTACGTTATAACGTATTACGTTATATGGTCTAACGTTATAACGTAGTCCTTTATGTAGTATAACGTTATATGGTATAACGTTCTATCGTATTACGTTATATGGTATAACGTTATAACGTATTACGTTGTATAGTATAACGTTATATGATATAACGTTATAACGTATTACGTCATATAGTATAACGTTATATGGTATAACGTTATAACGTAATACGTTATATGGTACAACGTTATAACGTATTACGTTATGTAGTATATTGTTATATGGTATAACGTTATAACGTATTACGTTATATAGTATCACGTTATATGGTATAACGTTATATGGTTATACCATAATTACGTTATACCATACGTTACGTAATGTAAATACGTTATAACGTAATACGTTATATGGTACAACGTTATAACGTATTACGTTATGTAGTATATTGTTATATGGTATAACGTTATAACGTATTACGTTATATAGTATAACGCTATATGGTATAACGTTATAACGTATTACGTTATATGGTATAACGTTATATCGTATTACGATATATGGTATAACGTTATAACGCATTACGTTGTATAGTATAACGTTATATGGTATAACGTTATAACGTATTACGTTATATAGTATAACGTTATATGGTATAACGTTATAACGTAATACGTTATATGGTATAACGTTATAACGTATTACGTTATGTAGTTTAACTTTATATGGTATTACGTTATAACGTATAACGTTATACAGTATAACGTTACATGGTATAACGTTATAACGTAATACGTTATATGGTATAACGTTATAACGTATTACGTTGTATAGTATAACGTTATATGGTATAACGTTATATGGTATTACGTTATACCGTAATACGTTATATGGTACAGCGTTACTACGTATTACGTTATGTAGAATAACGTTATATGGTATTACGTTATAACGTAATACGTTATATGGTACAACGTTATAACGTATTACGTTATGTAGTATATTGTTATATGGTATAACGTTATAACGTATTACGTTATATAGTATAACGCTATATGGTATAACGTTATAACGTATTACGTTATATGGTATAACGTTATAACGTAATACGTTATATGGTATAACGTTATAACGTATTACGTTATGTAGTTTAACTTTATATGGTATTACGTTATAACGTATAACGTTATACAGTATAACGTTACATGGTATAACGTTAT
This sequence comes from Bombus flavifrons, assembly GCF_040668555.2. NCBI lineage: Eukaryota > Metazoa > Arthropoda > Insecta > Hymenoptera > Apidae > Bombus > Bombus flavifrons. The sequence goes on along the minus strand of NC_138457.1, from coordinate 3,354,428 downwards.
AACGTAATACGTTATATGGTATAACGTTATAACGTATTACGTTATATAGTATAACGTTACATGGTATAACGTTATAACGTAATACGTTATATGGTATAACGTTATAACGTATTACCTTGTATAGTATAACGTTATATGGTATAACGTTATATGGTATTACGCTATAACGTAATACGTTATATGGTACAGCGTTACAACGTATTACGTTATGTAGTATATTGTTATATGGTATTACGTTATAACGTAATACGTTATATGGTACAGCGTTACAACGTATTACGTTATGTAGTATATCGTCATATGGTATTACGTTATAACGTATTACGTTATATGGTCTAACGTTATAACGTAGTCCTTTATGTAGTATAACGTTATATGGTATAACGTTCTATCGTATTACGTTATATGGTATAACGTTATAACGTATTACGTTGTATAGTATAACGTTATATGATATAACGTTATAACGTATTACGTCATATAGTATAACGTTATATGGTATAACGTTATAACGTAATACGTTATATGGTATAACGTTATAACGTATTACGTTATTTAGTATAACGTTATATGGTATAACGTTATAACGTATTACGTTATAACGTTATATGGTATAACGTTGTATGGCATATCGTTATATGGCATAACGTTATAACGTATTACGTTATATAGTATCACGTTATATGGTATAACGTTATATGGTTATACCATAATTACGTTATACCATACGTTACGTAATGTAATTATGTTATAACGTAATACGTTATATGGTACAACGTTATAACGTATTACGTTATGTAGTATATTGTTATATGGTATAACGTTATAACGTATTACGTTATATAGTATCACGTTATATGGTATAACGTTATATGGTTATACCATAATTACGTTATACCATACGTTACGTAATGTAATTACGTTATAACGTAATACGTTATATGGTACAACGTTATAACGTATTACGTTATGTAGTATATTGTTATATGGTATAACGTTATAACGTATTACGTTATATAGTATAACGCTATATGGTATAACGTTAAAACGTATTACGTTATATGGTATAACGTTATATCGTATTACGATATATGGTATAACGTTATAACGCATTACGTTGTATAGTATAACGTTATATGGTATAACGTTATAACGTATTACGTTATATAGTATAACGTTATATGGTATAACGTTATAACGTAATACGTTATATGGTATAACGTTATAACGTATTACGTTATGTAGTTTAACTTTATATGGTATTACGTTATAACGTATAACGTTATATAGTATAACGTTACATGGTATAACGTTATAACGTAATAAGTTATATGGTATAACGTTATAACGTATTACGTTGTATAGTATAACGTTATATGGTATAACGTTATATGGTATTACGTTATACCGTAATACGTTATATGGTACAGCGTTACTACGTATTACGTTATGTAGTATAACGTTATATGGTATTACGTTATAACGTATTACGTTATATGCCATAACGTTATAACGTATTACGTTGTATAGTATAACGTTATATGGTATAACGTTACATGGTATTACGTTATAACGTAATACATTATATGGTACAACGTTACAACGTATTACGTTATGTAGTATATCGTTATATGGTATTACGTTATAACGTATTACGTTATATGGGCTAACGTTATAACGTAGTACGTTATGTAGTATAACGTTATATGGTATAACGTTATATCGTATTACGATATATGGTATAACGTTATAACGCATTACGTTGTATAGTATCACGTTATATGGTATAACGTTATATGGTTATACCATAATTACGTTATACCATACGTTACGTAATGTAATTACGTTACAACGTAATACGTTATATGGTACAACGTTATAACGTATTACGTTATGTAGTATATTGTTATATGGTATAACGTTATAACGTATTACGTTGTATAGTATAACGTTATATGGTATAACGTTATATGGTATTACGTTATACCGTAATACGTTATATGGTACAGCGTTACTACGTATTACGTTATGTAGTATAACGTTATATGGTATTACGTTATAACGTATTACGTTATATGGTATAACGTTATAACGTATTACGTTATGTAGTTTAACGTTGTATGGTATTACGTTATAATGTATTACGTTATATAGTATAACGTTATATGGTATAACGTTATAACGTACTACGTTATGTAGTATAACGTTATATGCGATAACGTTGTATGGTATAACGTTATATGGAATAACGTTATAACGTATTACGTTATGTAGTATAACGTTATATGGTATAACGTTGTATGGTATAACGTTATATGGAATAACGTTATAACGTGTTACGTTATGTAGTATAACGTTATATGGTATAACGTTATAACGTATTAAGTTATGTAGTATAACAATATATGGTATAACGTTATAACGTATTGCGCTATACGGTATAACGTTATTACGTATTACGTTATATAGTATAACGTTATATGGTATAACGTTATTACGTATTACGTTATATAGTATAACGTTATATGGTATAACGTTATATAGTATAACGCTATATGGTATAACGTTATAACGTATTACATTATGTAGTATAATTTTATATGGTATAACGTTATATGGTATAACGTTATATGGTATAACGTTATAACGCATTACGTTATATAGTATAACGTTATATGGTATAACGTAATAACGTATTACGTTATGTAGTATAACGTTGTATGGTATAACGTTATAAAGTAGCACGTTTTATGGTATAACGTTATAACGTATTACGTTATACAGTATAACGTTATATGGTATTACGTTATAACGTAATACGTTATATGGTATAACGTTGTAACGTATTACGTTATATAGTATAACGTTATATGGTACAACGTTATAACGTAGTACGTTATATGATATAACGTTATAACGTATTACGTTATGTAGTATAACGTTATATGGTATTACGTTATAACGTATTACGTTATATGCTATAACGTTATAACGTATTACGTTGTATAGTATAACGTTATATGGTATAACGTTACATGGTATTACGTTATAACGTAATACGTTATATGGTACAACGTTACAACGTATTACGTTATGTAGTATATCGTTATATGTTATTACGTTATAACGTATTACGTTATATGGGCTAACGTTATAACGTAGTACGTTATGTAGTATAACGTTATATGGTATAACGTTGTAACGTATTACGTTATATAGTATTACGTTATATGGTATAACGTTACATGGTATAACGTTATAACGTAATACGTTATATGGTATAACGTTATAACGTATTACGTTATGTAGTTTAACTTTATATGGTATAACGTTATAACGTATTACGTTATATAGTATAACGTTATATGGTATAACGTTATAACGTAATACGTTATATGGTATAACGTTATAACGTATTACGTTATGTAGTATATTGTTATATGGTATAACGTTATAACGTATTACGTTATATAGTATAACGCTATATGGTATAACGATATAACGTATTACGTTATATGGTATAACGTTATATCGTAATACGTTATATGGTATAACGTTATAACGTATTACGTTATGTAGTTTAACTTTATATGGTATTACGTTATAACGTATAACGTTATATAGTATAACGTTACATGGTATAACGTTATAACGTAATACGTTATATGGTATAACGTTATAACGTATTACGTTATGTAGTTTAACTTTATATGGTATTACGTTATAACGTATTACGTTATATAGTATAACGTTACATGGTATAACGTTATAACGTAATACGTTATATGGTATAACGTCATAACGTATTACCTTGTATAGTATAACGTTATATGGTATAACGTTATATGGTATTACGCTATAACGTAATACGTTATATGGTACAGCGTTACAACGTATTACGTTATGTAGTATATTGTTATATGGTATTACGTTATAACGTAATACGTTATATGGTACAGCGTTACAACGTATTACGTTATGTAGTATATCGTCATATGGTATTACGTTATAACGTATTACGTTATATGGTCTAACGTTATAACGTAGTCCTTTATGTAGTATAACGTTATATGGTATAACGTTCTATCGTATTACGTTATATGGTATAACGTTATAACGTATTACGTTGTATAGTATAACGTTATATGATATAACGTTATAACGTATTACGTCATATAGTATAACGTTATATGGTATAACGTTATAACGTAATACGTTATATGGTACAACGTTATAACGTATTACGTTATGTAGTATATTGTTATATGGTATAACGTTATAACGTATTACGTTATATAGTATCACGTTATATGGTATAACGTTATATGGTTATACCATAATTACGTTATACCATACGTTACGTAATGTAAATACGTTATAACGTAATACGTTATATGGTACAACGTTATAACGTATTACGTTATGTAGTATATTGTTATATGGTATAACGTTATAACGTATTACGTTATATAGTATAACGCTATATGGTATAACGTTATAACGTATTACGTTATATGGTATAACGTTATATCGTATTACGATATATGGTATAACGTTATAACGCATTACGTTGTATAGTATAACGTTATATGGTATAACGTTATAACGTATTACGTTATATAGTATAACGTTATATGGTATAACGTTATAACGTAATACGTTATATGGTATAACGTTATAACGTATTACGTTATGTAGTTTAACTTTATATGGTATTACGTTATAACGTATAACGTTATACAGTATAACGTTACATGGTATAACGTTATAACGTAATACGTTATATGGTATAACGTTATAACGTATTACGTTGTATAGTATAACGTTATATGGTATAACGTTATATGGTATTACGTTATACCGTAATACGTTATATGGTACAGCGTTACTACGTATTACGTTATGTAGAATAACGTTATATGGTATTACGTTATAACGTATTACGTTATATGCCATAACGTTATAACGTATTACGTTGTATAGTATAACGTTATATGGTATAACGTTACATGGTATTACGTTATAACGTAATACATTATATGGTACAACGTTACAACGTATTACGTTATGTAGTATATCGTTATATGGTATTACGTTATAACGTATTACGTTATATGGGCTAACGTTATAACGTAGTACGTTATGTAGTATAACGTTATATGGTATAACGTTATATCGTATTACGATATATGGTATAACGTTATAACGCATTACGTTGTATAGTATCACGTAATATGGTATAACGTTATATGGTTATACCATAATTACGTTATACCATACGTTACGTAATGTAATTACGTTACAACGTAATACGTTATATGGTACAACGCTACAACGTATTACGTTATGTAGTATATCGTTATATGGTATTACGTTATAACGTATTACGTTATATGGGCTAACGTTATAACGTAGTACGTTATGTAGTATAACGTTATATGGTATAACGTTATATCGTATTACGATATATGGTATAACGTTATAACGCATTACGTTGTATAGTATCACGTTATATGGTATAACGTTATATGGTTATACCATAATTACGTTATACCATACGTTACGTAATGTAATTACGTTACAACGTAATACGTTATATGGTACAACGTTATAACGTGTTACGTTATGTAGTATAACGTTATATGGTATAACGTTATAACGTATTAAGTTATGTAGTATAACAATATATGGTATAACGTTATAACGTATTGCGCTATACGGTATAACGTTATTACGTATTACGTTATATAGTATAACGTTATATGGTATAACGTTATTACGTATTACGTTATATAGTATAACGTTATATGGTATAACGTTATATGGTATAACGTTATAACGTATTACGTTATATGCTATAACGTTATAACGTATTACGTTATATATTATAACGTTATATGGTATAACGTTATATAGTATAACGCTATATGGTATAACGTTATAACGTATTACATTATGTAGTATAATTTTATATGGTATAACGTTATATGGTATAACGTTATAACGCATTACGTTATATAGTATAACGTTATATGGTATAACGTAATAACGTATTACGTTATGTAGTATAACGTTGTATGGTATAACGTTATAAAGTAGCACGTTTTATGGTATAACGTTATAACGTATTACGTTATACAGTATAACGTTATATGGTATTACGTTATAACGTAATACGTTATATGGTATAACGTTATAACGTATTACGTTATATAGTATAACGTTATATGGTACAACGTTATAACGTAGTACGTTATATGATATAACGTTATAACGTATTACGTTATGTAGTATAACGTTATATGGTATTACGTTATAACGTATTACGTTATATGCTATAACGTTATAACGTATTACGTTGTGTAGTATAACGTTATATGGTATAACGTTACATGGTATTACGTTATAACGTAATACGTTATATGGTACAACGTTACAACGTATTACGTTATGTAGTATATCGTTATATGTTATTACGTTATAACGTATTACGTTATATGGGCTAACGTTATAACGTAGTACGTTATGTAGTATAACGTTATATGGTATAACGTTGTAACGTATTACGTTATATAGTATAACGTTATATGGTATAACGTTATAACGTAATACGTTATATGGTATAACGTTATAACGTATTACGTTATAACGTAATACGTTATATGGTATAACGTTATAACGTATTACGTTATATAGTATAACGTTATATGGTACAACGTTATAACGTAGTACGTTATATGATATAACGTTATAACGTATTACGTTATGTAGTATAACGTTATATGGTATTACGTTATAACGTATTACGTTATATGCTATAACGTTATAACGTATTACGTTGTATAGTATAACGTTATATGGTATAACGTAATAACGTATTACGTTATGTAGTATAACGTTGTATGGTATAACGTTATAAAGTAGCACGTTTTATGGTATAACGTTATAACGTATTACGTTATACAGTATAACGTTATATGGTATTACGTTATAACGTAATACGTTATATGGTATAACGTTATAACGTATTACGTTATATAGTATAACGTTATATGGTACAACGTTATAACGTAGTACGTTATATGATATAACGTTATAACGTATTACGTTATGTAGTATAACGTTATATGGTATTACGTTATAACGTATTACGTTATATGCTATAACGTTATAACGTATTACGTTGTATAGTATAACGTTATATGGTATAACGTTACATGGTATTACGTTATAACGTAATACGTTATATGGTACAACGTTACAACGTATTACGTTATGTAGTATATCGTTATATGTTATTACGTTATAACGTATTACGTTATATGGGCTAACGTTATAACGTAGTACGTTATGTAGTATAACGTTATATGGTATAACGTTGTAACGTATTACGTTATATAGTATAACGTTATATGGTATAACGTTATAACGTAATACGTTATATGGTATAACGTTATAACGTATTACGTTATGTAGTTTAACTTTATATGGTATTACGTTATAACGTATTACGTTATATAGTATAACGTTATATGGTATAACGTTATAACGTATTACGTTATATGGTATAACGTTATAACGTATTACGTTGTATAGTATAACGTTATATGGTATAACGTTATATGCTATTACGTTATACCGTAATACGTTATATGCTATAACCTTATAACGTATTACGTTATATAGTATCACGTTATATGGTATAACGTTATATGGTTATACCATAACTACGTTATACCATACGTTACGTAATGTAATTATGTTATAACGTATTACGTTATGTTGTATATTGTTATATGGTATAACGTTATAACGTATTACGTTATATAGTATAACGTTATATGGTATTACGTTATAACGTATTACGTTATATGCTATAACGTTATAACGTATTACGTTGTATAGTATAACGTTATATGGTATAACGTTACATGGTATTACGTTATAACGTAATACGTTATATGGTACAACGTTACAACGTATTACGTTATGTAGTATATCGTTATATGGTATTACGTTATAACGTATTACGTTATATGGGCTAACGTTATAACGTAGTACGTTATGTAGTATAACGTTATATGGTATAACGTTATATCGTATTACGATATATGGCATTACGTTATAACGCATTACTTTGTATAGTATAACGTTATATGGTATAACGTTATAACGTATTACGTTATTTAGTATAACGTTATATGGTATAACGTTATAACGTAATACGTTATATGGTATAACGTTATAACGTAATACGTTATATGGTATAACGTTATAACGTATTACGTTATGTAGTTTAACTTTATATGGTATTACGTTATACCGTAATACGTTATATGGTACAGCGTTACAACGTATTACGTTATGTAGTATATCGTTATATGGTATAACGTTATAACGTATTACGTTGTATAGTATAACGTTATATGGTATAACGTTATATGCTATTACGTTATACCGTAATACGTTATATGCTATAACCTTATAACGTATTACGTTATATAGTATCACGTTATATGGTATAACGTTATATGGTTATACCATAATTACGTTATACCATACGTTACGTAATGTAATTATGTTATAACGTATTACGTTATGTTGTATATTGTTATATGGTATAACGTTATAACGTATTACGTTATATAGTATAACGTTATATGGTATTACGTTATAACGTATTACGTTATATGCTATAACGTTATAACGTATTACGTTGTATAGTATAACGTTATATGGTATAACGTTACATGGTATTACGTTATAACGTAATACGTTATATGGTACAACGTTACAACGTATTACGTTATGTAGTATAACGTTATACGGTATAACGTTATAACGTATTACGTTATATGGTATAACGTTATAACGTATTACGTTATGTAGTTTAACGTTATATGGTATAACGTTATAACGTATTACGTTATATAGTATAACGTTATATGGTATAACGTTATAACGTAATACGTTATATGGTGTAACGTTGTAACGTATTACGTTATATAGTATAACGTTATATGGTATAACGTTATAACGTAATACGTTATATGGTATAACGTTATAACGTATTACGTTATGTAGTTTAACTTTATATGGTATTACGTTATAACGTATTACGTTATATAGTATAACGTTATATGGTATAACGTTATAACGTATTACGTTATATGGTATAACGTTATAACGTATTACGTTGTATAGTATAACGTTATATGGTATAACGTTATATGCTATTACGTTATACCGTAATACGTTATATGCTATAACCTTATAACGTATTACGTTATATAGTATCACGTTATATGGTATAACGTTATATGGTTATACCATAACTACGTTATACCATACGTTACGTAATGTAATTATGTTATAACGTATTACGTTATGTTGTATATTGTTATATGGTATAACGTTATAACGTATTACGTTATATAGTATAACGTTATATGGTATTACGTTATAACGTATTACGTTATATGCTATAACGTTATAACGTATTACGTTGTATAGTATAACGTTATATGGTATAACGTTACATGGTATTACGTTATAACGTAATACGTTATATGGTACAACGTTACAACGTATTACGTTATGTAGTATATCGTTATATGGTATTACGTTATAACGTATTACGTTATATGGGCTAACGTTATAACGTAGTACGTTATGTAGTATAACGTTATATGGTATAACGTTATATCGTATTACGATATATGGCATTACGTTATAACGCATTACTTTGTATAGTATAACGTTATATGGTATAACGTTATAACGTATTACGTTATTTAGTATAACGTTATATGGTATAACGTTATAACGTAATACGTTATATGGTATAACGTTATAACGTAATACGTTATATGGTATAACGTTATAACGTATTACGTTATGTAGTTTAACTTTATATGGTATTACGTTATACCGTAATACGTTATATGGTACAGCGTTACAACGTATTACGTTATGTAGTATATCGTTATATGGTATAACGTTATAACGTATTACGTTGTATAGTATAACGTTATATGGTATAACGTTATATGCTATTACGTTATACCGTAATACGTTATATGCTATAACCTTATAACGTATTACGTTATATAGTATCACGTTATATGGTATAACGTTATATGGTTATACCATAATTACGTTATACCATACGTTACGTAATGTAATTATGTTATAACGTATTACGTTATGTTGTATATTGTTATATGGTATAACGTTATAACGTATTACGTTATATAGTATAACGTTATATGGTATTACGTTATAACGTATTACGTTATATGCTATAACGTTATAACGTATTACGTTGTATAGTATAACGTTATATGGTATAACGTTACATGGTATTACGTTATAACGTAATACGTTATATGGTACAACGTTACAACGTATTACGTTATGTAGTATAACGTTATACGGTATAACGTTATAACGTATTACGTTATATGGTATAACGTTATAACGTATTACGTTATGTAGTTTAACGTTATATGGTATAACGTTATAACGTATTACGTTATATAGTATAACGTTATATGGTATAACGTTATAACGTAATACGTTATATGGTGTAACGTTATAACGTATTACGTTGTATAGTATAACGTTATATGGTATAACGTTATAACGTATTACCTTATATAGTATAACGTTATATAGTATAACGTTATATGGTATAACGTTGTATGGTATAACGTTATATTTCATAACGTTATAACGTATTACGTTATATAGTATCACGTTATATGGTATAACGTTATATGGTATAACGTTATATGGTATAACGTTATATGATATAACGTTATATGGTCTAACGTTATATGGTTTAACGTTATAACGTATTACGTTATACAGTATAACGTTATATGGTATTACGTTATATGGTATAACGTTATATGGTATAACGTTATAGGGTATAACGTTATATGGTATAACGTTATACGGTATTACGATATAACGTAATACGTTATATGGTATATCGTCATAACGTATGACGTTATATAATATAACGTTATATGGTACAACGTTATAGCGTATTATGTTATACGGTATAACGTTATAACGTATTACGTTATATGGTATAACGTATTACGTTATGTAGTTTAACGTTATATGGTCTAACGTTATAACGTAGTACGTTATGTAGTATAACGTTATATGGTATAACGTTATATCGTATTACGTTATATGGTATAACGTTATAACGTATTACGTTGTATAGTATAACGTTATACGGTATTACGTTATAACGTATTACGCTATATGGTATAACGTTATAACGTATTACGTTATGTAGTACAACGTTATATGTTGTAACGTTATAACGTAATATGTTATATGGTATAACGTTATATGGTATAACGTTATAACGTATTACGTTATGTAGTTTAACGTTATATGGTCTAACGTTATAACGTAGTACGTTATGTAGTATAACGTTATATGGTATAACGTTATATCGTATTACGTTATATGGTATAACGTTATAACGTATTACGTTGTATAGTATAACGTTATACGGTATAACGTTATAATGTATTACGTTATATAGTATAACGTTATATGGTATAACGTTATAACGTAATACGTTATATGGTATAACGTTATAACGTATTACGTTGTATAGTATAACGTTATATGATATAACGTTATAACGTAATACGTTATATGGTATAACGTTATAACGTATTACGTTGTATAGTATAACGTTATACGGTATTACGTTATAACGTATTACGCTATATGGTATAACATTATAACGTATTGCGTTGTATAGTATAACGTTATACGGTATTACGTTATAACGTATTACGCTATATGGTATAACGTTATAACGTAGTACGTTACGTAGTATAACGTTATATGGTATAACGTTATATCGTATTACGTTATATGGTATAACGTTATAACGTATTACGTTGTATAGTATAACGTTATACGGTATAACGTTATAACGTATTACGTTTTATAGTATAATGTTATATGGTATAACGTTATAACGTAATACGTTATATGGTATAACGTTATAACGTATTACGTTGTATAGTATAACGTTATATGATATAACGTTATAACGTAATACGTTATATGGTATAACGTTATAACGTATTACGTTGTATAGTATAACGTTATACGGTATTACGTTATAACGTATTACGCTATATGGCATAACGTTATAACGTAGTACGTTACGTAGTATAACGTTATATGGTATAACGTTATATCGTATTACGTTATATGGTAGAACGTTATAACGTATTACGTTGTATAGTATAACGTTATATGGTATAACGTTATAACGTATTACGTTATAAGGTATAACGTTATATGGTATAACGTTATAACGTAATACGTTATATGGTTTAACGTTATAACGTAGTACGTTACGTAGTATAACGTTATATGGTATAACGTTATAACGTATTACGTTATATAGTATAACGTTATATAGTATAACGTTATATGGTATAACGTTGTATGGTATGACGTTATATTTCATAACGTTATAACGTATTACGTTATATAGTATCACGTTATATGGTATAACGTTATATGGTCAACGTTATATGGTATAACGTTATATGGTTTAACGTTATAACGTATTACGTTATACAGTATAACGTTATACGGTATTACGTTATATGGTATAACGTTATAACGTATTACGTTATATGGTATAACGTTATATGGTATTACGTTATAACGTATTACGTCATATGGTATAACGTTATGACGTATTACGTTATATGCTATAACGTTATATGGTATAACGTTATAACGTATTACGTTATATCGTATAATGTTATGTGGTATAACGTTATATGGTAAAACGTTATATGGTATAACGTTATAAGGTATTACGTTATATAGTATAAAGTTATCTGGTATAACGTTATAACGTATTACGTTATGTAGTACAACGTTATATGTTGTAACGTTATAACGTAACATGTTATATGGTATAACGTTATATGGTATAACGTTATAACGTATTACGTTATGTAGTTTAACGTTATATGGTATTACCTTATACAGTATAACGTTATAACGTATTACGTTGTATAGTATAGCGTTATACGGTATAACGTTATAACGTATTACGTTATATAGTATAATGTTATATGGTATAACGTTATAACGTAATACGTTATATGGTATAACGTTATAACGTATTACGCTGTATAGTATAACGTTATATGGTAAAACGTTATATGGTATAACGTTATATGGTCAACGTTATATGGTATAACGTTATATGGTATAACGTTATAACGTATTACGTTGTATAGTATAACGTTATACGGTATTACGTTATAACGTATTACGCTATATGGTATAACGTTATAACGTAGTACGTTACGTAGTATAACGTTATATGGTATAACGTTATATCGTATTACGTTATATGGTATAACGTTGTATGGTATAACGTTATATGGCATAACGTTATAACGTATTACGTTATATAGTATCACGTTATATGGTATAACGTTATATGGTTATACCATAACTACGTTATACCATGCGTTACGTAATATAATTACGTTACAACGTAATACGTTATATGGTACAACGTTATAACGTATTACGTTATATGGTATAACGTTATGACGTATTACGTTATATGCTATAACGTTATATGGTATAACGTTATATCTTATCACTTTATATGGAATAACGTTATATGGTATAACGTTATATGGTATAACGTTATATGATATAACGTTATAACGTATTACGTTATGTAGTATAACGCTATATGGTATAACGTTATATGGTATAACGTTATATGGTATAACGTTATAACGTATTACGTTATATGGTATAACGTTATATGGTATTACGTTATAACGTATTACGTTATATGGTATAACGTTATGACGTATTACGTTATATGCTATAACGTTGTATGGTATAACGTTATAACTTATTACGTTATATGGTATAACGTTATATGGTATAGCGTTATATGGTATAACGTTATATGGGAAAACGTTATATGGTATAACGTTATAAGGTATTACGTTATATAGTATAAAGTTATATGGTATAACGTTATAACGTATTACGTTATGTAGTACAACGTTATATGTTGTAACGTTATAACGTAATATGTTATATGGTATAACGTTATATGGTATAACGTTATAACGTATTACGTGATGTAGTTTAACGTTATATGGTATTACGTTATAACGTATTACGTTATATAGTATAACGTTATATGGTATAACGTTATAACGTAATACGTTATATGGTATAACGTTATAACGTATTACGTTGTATAGTATAACGTTATATGGTATTACGTTATAACGTAATACGTTATATGGTACAACGTTATAACGTATTACGTTATGTAGTATATCGTTATATGGTATTACGTTATAACGTATTACGTTATATGGTCTAACGTTATAACGTAGTACGTTATGTAGTATAACGTTATATGGTATAACGTTATATCGTATTACGTTATATGGTATAACGTTATAAAGTATTACTTTGTATAGTATAACGTTATACGGTATAACGTTATAACGTATTACGTTATATAGTATAACGTTATATGGTATAACGTTATAACGTAATACGTTATATGGTATAACGTTATAACGTATTACGTTGTATAGTATAACGTTATATGATATAACGTTTTAACGTAATACGTTATGTAGTATATCGTTATATGGTATTACGTTATAACGTATTACGTTATATGGGCTAACGTTATAACGTAGTACGTTATGTAGTATAACGTTATATGGTATAACGTTATATCGTATTACGATATATGGCATTACGTTATAACGCATTACTTTGTATAGTATAACGTTATATGGTATAACGTTATAACGTATTACGTTATTTAGTATAACGTTATATGGTATAACGTTATAACGTAATACGTTATATGGTATAACGTTATAACGTAATACGTTATATGGTATAACGTTATAACGTATTACGTTATGTAGTTTAACTTTATATGGTATTACGTTATACCGTAATACGTTATATGGTACAGCGTTACAACGTATTACGTTATGTACTATATCGTTATATGGTATAAAGTTATAACGTATTACGTTGTATAGTATAACGTTATATGGTATAACGTTATATGCTATTACGTTATACCGTAATACGTTATATGCTATAACCTTATAACGTATTACGTTATATAGTATCACGTTATATGGTATAACGTTATATGGTTATACCATAATTACGTTATACCATACGTTACGTAATGTAATTATGTTATAACGTATTACGTTATGTTGTATATTGTTATATGGTATAACGTTATAACGTATTACGTTATATAGTATAACGTTATATGGTATTACGTTATAACGTATTACGTTATATGCTATAACGTTATAACGTATTACGTTGTATAGTATAACGTTATATGGTATAACGTTACATGGTATTACGTTATAACGTAATACGTTATATGGTACAACGTTACAACGTATTACGTTATGTAGTATAACGTTATACGGTATAACGTTATAACGTATTACGTTATATGGTATAACGTTATAACGTATTACGTTATGTAGTTTAACGTTATATGGTATAACGTTATAACGTATTACGTTATATAGTATAACGTTATATGGTATAACGTTATAACGTAATACGTTATATGGTGTAACGTTATAACGTATTACGTTGTATAGTATAACGTTATATGGTATAACGTTATAACGTATTACCTTATACAGTATAACGTTATATAGTATAACGTTATATGGTATAACGTTGTATGGTATAACGTTATATTTCATAACGTTATAACGTATTACGTTATATAGTATCACGTTATATGGTATAACGTTATATGGTATAACGTTATATGGTATAACGTTATATGATATAACGTTATATGGTCTAACGTTATATGGTTTAACGTTATAACGTATTACGTTATACAGTATAACGTTATATGGTATTACGTTATATGGTATAACGTTATATGGTATAACGTTATATGGTATAACGTTATATGGTATAACGTTATACGGTATTACGATATAACGTAATACGTTATATGGTATATCGTCATAACGTATGACGTTATATAATATAACGTTATATGGTACAACGTTATAGCGTATTATGTTATACGGTATAACGTTATAACGTATTACGTTATATGGTATAACGTATTACCTTATATAGTATAACGTTATATAGTATAACGTTATATGGTATAACGTTGTATGGTATAACGTTATATTTCATAACGTTATAACGTATTACGTTATATAGTATCACGTTATATGGTATAACGTTATATGGTATAACGTTATATGGTATAACGTTATATGATATAACGTTATATGGTCTAACGTTATATGGTTTAACGTTATAACGTATTACGTTGTATAGTATAACGTTATACGGTAGAACGTCTTAACGTATTACGTTATATAGTATAACGTTATATGGTATAACGTTATAACGTAATACGTTATATGGTATAACGTTATAACGTATTACGTTGTATAGTATAACGTTATACGGTATTACGTTATAACGTATTACGCTATATGGTATAACGTTATAACGTATTACGTTATGTAGTACAACGTTATATGTTGTAACGTTATAACGTAATATGTTATATGGTATAACGTTATATGGTATAACGTTATAACGTATTACGTTATGTAGTTTAACGTTATATGGTCTAACGTTATAACGTAGTACGTTATGTAGTATAACGTTATATGGTATAACGTTATATCGTATTACGTTATATGGTATAACGTTATAACGTATTACGTTGTATAGTATAACGTTATACGGTATAACGTTATAATGTATTACGTTATATAGTATAACGTTATATGGTATAACGTTATAACGTAATACGTTATATGGTATAACGTTATAACGTATTACGTTGTATAGTATAACGTTATATGATATAACGTTATAACGTAATACGTTATATGGTATAACGTTATAACGTATTACGTTGTATAGTATAACGTTATACGGTATTACGTTATAACGTATTACGCTATATGGTATAACATTATAACGTATTACGTTGTATAGTATAACGTTATACGGTATTACGTTATAACGTATTACGCTATATGGTATAACGTTATAACGTAGTACGTTACGTAGTATAACGTTATATGGTATAACGTTATATCGTATTACGTTATATGGTATAACGTTATAACGTATTACGTTGTATAGTATAACGTTATACGGTATAACGTTATAACGTATTACGTTTTATAGTATAATGTTATATGGTATAACGTTATAACGTAATACGTTATATGGTATAACGTTATAACGTATTACGTTGTATAGTATAACGTTATATGATATAACGTTATAACGTAATACGTTATATGGTATAACGTTATAACGTATTACGTTGTATAGTATAACGTTATACGGTATTACGTTATAACGTATTACGCTATATGGTATAACGTTATAACGTAGTACGTTACGTAGTATAACGTTATATGGTATAACGTTATATCGTATTACGTTATATGGTAGAACGTTATAACGTATTACGTTGTATAGTATAACGTTATATGGTATAACGTTATAACGTATTACGTTATAAGGTATAACGTTATATGGTATAACGTTATAACGTAATACGTTATATGGTTTAACGTTATAACGTAGTACGTTACGTAGTATAACGTTATATGGTATAACGTTATAACGTATTACGTTATATAGTATAACGTTATATAGTATAACGTTATATGGTATAACGTTGTATGGTATGACGTTATATTTCATAACGTTATAACGTATTACGTTATATAGTATCACGTTATATGGTATAACGTTATATGGTCAACGTTATATGGTATAACGTTATATGGTTTAACGTTATAACGTATTACGTTATACAGTATAACGTTATACGGTATTACGTTATATGGTATAACGTTATAACGTATTACGTTATATGGTATAACGTTATATGGTATTACGTTATAACGTATTACGTCATATGGTATAACGTTATGACGTATTACGTTATATGCTATAACGTTATATGGTATAACGTTATAACGTATTACGTTATATCGTATAATGTTATGTGGTATAACGTTATATGGTAAAACGTTATATGGTATAACGTTATAAGGTATTACGTTATATAGTATAAAGTTATCTGGTATAACGTTATAACGTATTACGTTATGTAGTACAACGTTATATGTTGTAACGTTATAACGTAACATGTTATATGGTATAACGTTATATGGTATAACGTTATATGGTATAACGTTATAACGTATTACGTTATGTAGTTTAACGTTATATGGTATTACCTTATACAGTATAACGTTATAACGTATTACGTTGTATAGTATAGCGTTATACGGTATAACGTTATAACGTATTACGTTATATAGTATAATGTTATATGGTATAACGTTATAACGTAATACGTTATATGGCATAACGTTATAACGTATTACGCTGTATAGTATAACGTTATATAGTAAAACGTTATATGGTATAACGTTATATGGTCAACGTTATATGGTATAACGTTATATGGTATAACGTTATAACGTATTACGTTGTATAGTATAACGTTATACGGTATTACGTTATAACGTATTACGCTATATGGTATAACGTTATAACGTAGTACGTTACGTAGTATAACGTTATATGGTATAACGTTATATCGTATTACGTTATATGGTATAACGTTGTATGGTATAACGTTATATGGCATAACGTTATAACGTATTACGTTATATAGTATCACGTTATATGGTATAACGTTATATGGTTATACCATAACTACGTTATACCATGCGTTACGTAATATAATTACGTTACAACGTAATACGTTATATGGTACAACGTTATAACGTATTACGTTATATGGTATAACGTTATGACGTATTACGTTATATGCTATAACGTTATATGGTATAACGTTATATCTTATCACTTTATATGGAATAACGTTATATGGTATAACGTTATATGGTATAACGTTATATGATATAACGTTATAACGTATTACGTTATGTAGTATAACGCTATATGGTATAACGTTATATGATATAACGTTATATGGTATAACGTTATAACGTATTACGTTATATGGTATAACGTTATATGGTATTACGTTATAACGTATTACGTTATATGGTATAACGTTATGACGTATTACGTTATATGCTATAACGTTGTATGGTATAACGTTATAACTTATTACGTTATATGGTATAACGTTATATGGTATAACGTTATATGGTATAACGTTATATGGGAAAACGTTATATGGTATAACGTTATAAGGTATTACGTTATATAGTATAAAGTTATATGGTATAACGTTATAACGTATTACGTTATGTAGTACAACGTTATATGTTGTAACGTTATAACGTAATATGTTATATGGTATAACGTTATATGGTATAACGTTATAACGTATTACGTTATGTAGTTTAACGTTATATGGTATTACGTTATAACGTATTACGTTATATAGTATAACGTTATATGGTATAACGTTATAACGTAATACGTTATATGGTATAACGTTATAACGTATTACGTTGTATAGTATAACGTTATATGGTATTACGTTATAACGTAATACGTTATATGGTACAACGTTATAACGTATTACGTTATGTAGTATATCGTTATATGGTATTACGTTATAACGTATTACGTTATATGGTCTAACGTTATAACGTAGTACGTTATGTAGTATAACGTTATATGGTATAACGTTATATCGTATTACGTTATATGGTATAACGTTATAAAGTATTACTTTGTATAGTATAACGTTATACGGTATAACGTTATAACGTATTACGTTATATAGTATAACGTTATATGGTATAACGTTATAACGTAATACGTTATATGGTATAACGTTATAACGTATTACGTTGTATAGTATAACGTTATATGATATAACGTTTTAACGTAATACGTTATATGGTATAACGTTATAACGTATTACGTTGTATAGTATAACGTTATACGGTATTACGTTATAACGTATTACGCTATATGCTATAACGTTATAACGTAGTACGTTACGTAGTATAACGTTATATGGTATAACGTTATATCGTATTACGTTATATGGTAGAACGTTATAACGTAGTACGTTACGTAGTATAACGTTATATGGTATAACGTTATATCGTATTACGTTATATGGTATAACGTTGTATGGTATAACGTTATATGGCATAACGTTATAACGTATTACGTTATATAGTATCACGTTATATGGTATAACGTTATATGGTTATACCATAACTACGTTATACCATGCGTTACGTAATATAATTACGTTACAACGTAATACGTTATATGGTACAACGTTATAACGTATTACGTTATATGGTATAACGTTATGACGTATTACGTTATATGCTATAACGTTATATGGTATAACGTTATATCTTATCACTTTATATGGAATAACGTTATATGGTATAACGTTATATGGTATAACGTTATATGATATAACGTTATAACGTATTACGTTATGTAGTATAACGCTATATGGTATAACGTTATATGGTATAACGTTATATGGTATAACGTTATATGGTATAACGTTATAACGTATTACGTTATATGGTATAACGTTATATGGTATTACGTTATAACGTATTACGTTATATGGTATAACGTTATGACGTATTACGTTATATGCTATAACGTTGTATGGTATAACGTTATAACTTATTACGTTATATGGTATAACGTTATATGGTATAACGTTATATGGTATAACGTTATATGGGAAAACGTTATATGGTATAACGTTATAAGGTATTACGTTATATAGTATAAAGTTATATGGTATAACGTTATAACGTATTACGTTATGTAGTACAACGTTATATGTTGTAACGTTATAACGTAATATGTTATATGGTATAACGTTATATGGTATAACGTTATAACGTATTACGTTATGTAGTTTAACGTTATATGGTATTACGTTATAACGTATTACGTTATATAGTATAACGTTATATGGTATAACGTTATAACGTAATACGTTATATGGTATAACGTTATAACGTATTACGTTGTATAGTATAACGTTATATGGTATTACGTTATAACGTAATACGTTATATGGTACAACGTTATAACGTATTACGTTATGTAGTATATCGTTATATGGTATTACGTTATAACGTATTACGTTATATGGTCTAACGTTATAACGTAGTACGTTATGTAGTATAACGTTATATGGTATAACGTTATATCGTATTACGTTATATGGTATAACGTTATAAAGTATTACTTTGTATAGTATAACGTTATACGGTATAACGTTATAACGTATTACGTTATATAGTATAACGTTATATGGTATAACGTTATAACGTAATACGTTATATGGTATAACGTTATAACGTATTACGTTGTATAGTATAACGTTATATGATATAACGTTTTAACGTAATACGTTATATGGTATAACGTTATAACGTATTACGTTGTATAGTATAACGTTATACGGTATTACGTTATAACGTATTACGCTATATGCTATAACGTTATAACGTAGTACGTTACGTAGTATAACGTTATATGGAATAACGTTATATCGTATTACGTTATATGGTAGAACGTTATAACGTATTACGTTGTAGAGTATAACGTTATATGGTATAACGTTATAACGTATTACGTTATAAGGTATAACGTTATATGGTATAACGTTATAACGTAATACGTTATATGGTTTAACGTTATAACGTATTACGTTGTATAGTATAACGTTATATGGTATAACGTTATAACGTATTACGTTATATAGTATAACGTTATATAGTATAACGTTATATGGTATAACGTTGTATGGTATGACGTTGTATTTCATAACGTTATAACGTATTACGTTATATAGTATCACGTTATATGGTATAACGTTATATGGTATAACGTTATATGGTATAACGTTATATGGTCAACGTTATATGGTATAACGCTATATGGTTTAACGTTATAACGTATTACGTTATACAGTATAACGTTATATGGTATTACGTTATATGGTATAACGTTATACCGTATTACGTTAAATAGTATAACGTTATATGGTATAACGTTATAACGAAATACGTTGTATGGTATAACGTTATAACGTATTACGTTATGTACTATAACGTTATATGGTATAACGTTATAACGTATTACGTTATATGGTATAACGTTATATGGTATTACGTTATAACGTATAACGTTATATGGTATAACGTTATAACGTATTACGTTATATAGTATAACGTTATATAGTATAACGTTATATGGTATAACGTTGTATGGTATGACGTTGTATTTCATAACGTTATAACGTATTACGTTATATAGTATCACGTTATATGGTATAACGTTATATGGTATAACGTTATATGGTATAACGTTATATGGTCAACGTTATATGGTATAACGCTATATGGTTTAACGTTATAACGTATTACGTTATACAGTATAACGTTATATGGTATTACGTTATATGGTATAACGTTATACCGTATTACGTTAAATAGTATAACGTTATATGGTATAACGTTATAACGAAATACGTTGTATGGTATAACGTTATAACGTATTACGTTATGTACTATAACGTTATATGGTATAACGTTATAACGTAATATGTTATATGGTATAACGTTATATGGTATAACGTTATAACGTATTACGTTATGTAGTTTAACGTTATATGGTCTAACGTTATAACGTAGTACGTTATGTAGTATAACGTTATATGGTATAACGTTATATCGTATTACGTTATATGGTATAACGTTATAACGTATTACGTTGTATAGTATAACGTTATACGGTATAACGTTATAATGTATTACGTTATATAGTATAACGTTATATGGTATAACGTTATAACGTAATACGTTATATGGTATAACGTTATAACGTATTACGTTGTATAGTATAACGTTATATGATATAACGTTATAACGTAATACGTTATATGGTATAACGTTATAACGTATTACGTTGTATAGTATAACGTTATACGGTATTACGTTATAACGTATTACGCTATATGGTATAACATTATAACGTATTACGTTGTATAGTATAACGTTATACGGTATTACGTTATAACGTATTACGCTATATGGTATAACGTTATAACGTAGTACGTTACGTAGTATAACGTTATATGGTATAACGTTATATCGTATTACGTTATATGGTATAACGTTATAACGTATTACGTTGTATAGTATAACGTTATACGGTATAACGTTATAACGTATTACGTTTTATAGTATAATGTTATATGGTATAACGTTATAACGTAATACGTTATATGGTATAACGTTATAACGTATTACGTTGTATAGTATAACGTTATATGATATAACGTTATAACGTAATACGTTATATGGTATAACGTTATAACGTATTACGTTGTATAGTATAACGTTATACGGTATTACGTTATAACGTATTACGCTATATGGTATAACGTTATAACGTAGTACGTTACGTAGTATAACGTTATATGGTATAACGTTATATCGTATTACGTTATATGGTAGAACGTTATAACGTATTACGTTGTATAGTATAACGTTATATGGTATAACGTTATAACGTATTACGTTATAAGGTATAACGTTATATGGTATAACGTTATAACGTAATACGTTATATGGTTTAACGTTATAACGTAGTACGTTACGTAGTATAACGTTATATGGTATAACGTTATAACGTATTACGTTATATAGTATAACGTTATATAGTATAACGTTATATGGTATAACGTTGTATGGTATGACGTTATATTTCATAACGTTATAACGTATTACGTTATATAGTATCACGTTATATGGTATAACGTTATATGGTCAACGTTATATGGTATAACGTTATATGGTTTAACGTTATAACGTATTACGTTATACAGTATAACGTTATACGGTATTACGTTATATGGTATAACGTTATAACGTATTACGTTATATGGTATAACGTTATATGGTATTACGTTATAACGTATTACGTCATATGGTATAACGTTATGACGTATTACGTTATATGCTATAACGTTATATGGTATAACGTTATAACGTATTACGTTATATCGTATAATGTTATGTGGTATAACGTTATATGGTAAAACGTTATATGGTATAACGTTATAAGGTATTACGTTATATAGTATAAAGTTATCTGGTATAACGTTATAACGTATTACGTTATGTAGTACAACGTTATATGTTGTAACGTTATAACGTAACATGTTATATGGTATAACGTTATATGGTATAACGTTATATGGTATAACGTTATAACGTATTACGTTATGTAGTTTAACGTTATATGGTATTACCTTATACAGTATAACGTTATAACGTATTACGTTGTATAGTATAGCGTTATACGGTATAACGTTATAACGTATTACGTTATATAGTATAATGTTATATGGTATAACGTTATAACGTAATACGTTATATGGCATAACGTTATAACGTATTACGCTGTATAGTATAACGTTATATAGTAAAACGTTATATGGTATAACGTTATATGGTCAACGTTATATGGTATAACGTTATATGGTATAACGTTATAACGTATTACGTTGTATAGTATAACGTTATACGGTATTACGTTATAACGTATTACGCTATATGGTATAACGTTATAACGTAGTACGTTACGTAGTATAACGTTATATGGTATAACGTTATATCGTATTACGTTATATGGTATAACGTTGTATGGTATAACGTTATATGGCATAACGTTATAACGTATTACGTTATATAGTATCACGTTATATGGTATAACGTTATATGGTTATACCATAACTACGTTATACCATGCGTTACGTAATATAATTACGTTACAACGTAATACGTTATATGGTACAACGTTATAACGTATTACGTTATATGGTATAACGTTATGACGTATTACGTTATATGCTATAACGTTATATGGTATAACGTTATATCTTATCACTTTATATGGAATAACGTTATATGGTATAACGTTATATGGTATAACGTTATATGATATAACGTTATAACGTATTACGTTATGTAGTATAACGCTATATGGTATAACGTTATATGGTATAACGTTATATGGTATAACGTTATAACGTATTACGTTATATGGTATAACGTTATATGGTATTACGTTATAACGTATTACGTTATATGGTATAACGTTATGACGTATTACGTTATATGCTATAACGTTGTATGGTATAACGTTATAACTTATTACGTTATATGGTATAACGTTATATGGTATAACGTTATAACGTATTACGTTTTATAGTATAATGTTATATGGTATAACGTTATAACGTAATACGTTATATGGTATAACGTTATAACGTATTACGTTGTATAGTATAACGTTATATGATATAACGTTATAACGTAATACGTTATATGGTATAACGTTATAACGTATTACGTTGTATAGTATAACGTTATACGGTATTACGTTATAACGTATTACGCTATATGGTATAACGTTATAACGTAGTACGTTACGTAGTATAACGTTATATGGTATAACGTTATATCGTATTACGTTATATGGTAGAACGTTATAACGTATTACGTTGTATAGTATAACGTTATATGGTATAACGTTATAACGTATTACGTTATAAGGTATAACGTTATATGGTATAACGTTATAACGTAATACGTTATATGGTTTAACGTTATAACGTAGTACGTTACGTAGTATAACGTTATATGGTATAACGTTATAACGTATTACGTTATATAGTATAACGTTATATAGTATAACGTTATATGGTATAACGTTGTATGGTATGACGTTATATTTCATAACGTTATAACGTATTACGTTATATAGTATCACGTTATATGGTATAACGTTATATGGTCAACGTTATATGGTATAACGTTATATGGTTTAACGTTATAACGTATTACGTTATACAGTATAACGTTATACGGTATTACGTTATATGGTATAACGTTATAACGTATTACGTTATATGGTATAACGTTATATGGTATTACGTTATAACGTATTACGTCATATGGTATAACGTTATGACGTATTACGTTATATGCTATAACGTTATATGGTATAACGTTATAACGTATTACGTTATATCGTATAATGTTATGTGGTATAACGTTATATGGTAAAACGTTATATGGTATAACGTTATAAGGTATTACGTTATATAGTATAAAGTTATCTGGTATAACGTTATAACGTATTACGTTATGTAGTACAACGTTATATGTTGTAACGTTATAACGTAACATGTTATATGGTATAACGTTATATGGTATAACGTTATATGGTATAACGTTATAACGTATTACGTTATGTAGTTTAACGTTATATGGTATTACCTTATACAGTATAACGTTATAACGTATTACGTTGTATAGTATAGCGTTATACGGTATAACGTTATAACGTATTACGTTATATAGTATAATGTTATATGGTATAACGTTATAACGTAATACGTTATATGGCATAACGTTATAACGTATTACGCTGTATAGTATAACGTTATATAGTAAAACGTTATATGGTATAACGTTATATGGTCAACGTTATATGGTATAACGTTATATGGTATAACGTTATAACGTATTACGTTGTATAGTATAACGTTATACGGTATTACGTTATAACGTATTACGCTATATGGTATAACGTTATAACGTAGTACGTTACGTAGTATAACGTTATATGGTATAACGTTATATCGTATTACGTTATATGGTATAACGTTGTATGGTATAACGTTATATGGCATAACGTTATAACGTATTACGTTATATAGTATCACGTTATATGGTATAACGTTATATGGTTATACCATAACTACGTTATACCATGCGTTACGTAATATAATTACGTTACAACGTAATACGTTATATGGTACAACGTTATAACGTATTACGTTATATGGTATAACGTTATGACGTATTACGTTATATGCTATAACGTTATATGGTATAACGTTATATCTTATCACTTTATATGGAATAACGTTATATGGTATAACGTTATATGGTATAACGTTATATGATATAACGTTATAACGTATTACGTTATGTAGTATAACGCTATATGGTATAACGTTATATGGTATAACGTTATATGGTATAACGTTATAACGTATTACGTTATATGGTATAACGTTATATGGTATTACGTTATAACGTATTACGTTATATGGTATAACGTTATGACGTATTACGTTATATGCTATAACGTTGTATGGTATAACGTTATAACTTATTACGTTATATGGTATAACGTTATATGGTATAACGTTATATGGTATAACGTTATATGGGAAAACGTTATATGGTATAACGTTATAAGGTATTACGTTATATAGTATAAAGTTATATGGTATAACGTTATAACGTATTACGTTATGTAGTACAACGTTATATGTTGTAACGTTATAACGTAATATGTTATATGGTATAACGTTATATGGTATAACGTTATAACGTATTACGTTATGTAGTTTAACGTTATATGGTATTACGTTATAACGTATTACGTTATATAGTATAACGTTATATGGTATAACGTTATAACGTAATACGTTATATGGTATAACGTTATAACGTATTACGTTGTATAGTATAACGTTATATGGTATTACGTTATAACGTAATACGTTATATGGTACAACGTTATAACGTATTACGTTATGTAGTATATCGTTATATGGTATTACGTTATAACGTATTACGTTATATGGTCTAACGTTATAACGTAGTACGTTATGTAGTATAACGTTATATGGTATAACGTTATATCGTATTACGTTATATGGTATAACGTTATAAAGTATTACTTTGTATAGTATAACGTTATACGGTATAACGTTATAACGTATTACGTTATATAGTATAACGTTATATGGTATAACGTTATAACGTAATACGTTATATGGTATAACGTTATAACGTATTACGTTGTATAGTATAACGTTATATGATATAACGTTTTAACGTAATACGTTATATGGTATAACGTTATAACGTATTACGTTGTATAGTATAACGTTATACGGTATTACGTTATAACGTATTACGCTATATGCTATAACGTTATAACGTAGTACGTTACGTAGTATAACGTTATATGGTATAACGTTATATCGTATTACGTTATATGGTAGAACGTTATAACGTAGTACGTTACGTAGTATAACGTTATATGGTATAACGTTATATCGTATTACGTTATATGGTATAACGTTGTATGGTATAACGTTATATGGCATAACGTTATAACGTATTACGTTATATAGTATCACGTTATATGGTATAACGTTATATGGTTATACCATAACTACGTTATACCATGCGTTACGTAATATAATTACGTTACAACGTAATACGTTATATGGTACAACGTTATAACGTATTACGTTATATGGTATAACGTTATGACGTATTACGTTATATGCTATAACGTTATATGGTATAACGTTATATCTTATCACTTTATATGGAATAACGTTATATGGTATAACGTTATATGGTATAACGTTATATGATATAACGTTATAACGTATTACGTTATGTAGTATAACGCTATATGGTATAACGTTATATGGTATAACGTTATATGGTATAACGTTATATGGTATAACGTTATAACGTATTACGTTATATGGTATAACGTTATATGGTATTACGTTATAACGTATTACGTTATATGGTATAACGTTATGACGTATTACGTTATATGCTATAACGTTGTATGGTATAACGTTATAACTTATTACGTTATATGGTATAACGTTATATGGTATAACGTTATATGGTATAACGTTATATGGGAAAACGTTATATGGTATAACGTTATAAGGTATTACGTTATATAGTATAAAGTTATATGGTATAACGTTATAACGTATTACGTTATGTAGTACAACGTTATATGTTGTAACGTTATAACGTAATATGTTATATGGTATAACGTTATATGGTATAACGTTATAACGTATTACGTTATGTAGTTTAACGTTATATGGTATTACGTTATAACGTATTACGTTATATAGTATAACGTTATATGGTATAACGTTATAACGTAATACGTTATATGGTATAACGTTATAACGTATTACGTTGTATAGTATAACGTTATATGGTATTACGTTATAACGTAATACGTTATATGGTACAACGTTATAACGTATTACGTTATGTAGTATATCGTTATATGGTATTACGTTATAACGTATTACGTTATATGGTCTAACGTTATAACGTAGTACGTTATGTAGTATAACGTTATATGGTATAACGTTATATCGTATTACGTTATATGGTATAACGTTATAAAGTATTACTTTGTATAGTATAACGTTATACGGTATAACGTTATAACGTATTACGTTATATAGTATAACGTTATATGGTATAACGTTATAACGTAATACGTTATATGGTATAACGTTATAACGTATTACGTTGTATAGTATAACGTTATATGATATAACGTTTTAACGTAATACGTTATATGGTATAACGTTATAACGTATTACGTTGTATAGTATAACGTTATACGGTATTACGTTATAACGTATTACGCTATATGCTATAACGTTATAACGTAGTACGTTACGTAGTATAACGTTATATGGAATAACGTTATATCGTATTACGTTATATGGTAGAACGTTATAACGTATTACGTTGTAGAGTATAACGTTATATGGTATAACGTTATAACGTATAACGTTATATGGTATAACGTTATAACGTAATACGTTATATGGTTTAACGTTATAACGTATTACGTTGTATAGTATAACGTTATATGGTATAACGTTATAACGTATTACGTTATATAGTATAACGTTATATAGTATAACGTTATATGGTATAACGTTGTATGGTATGACGTTGTATTTCATAACGTTATAACGTATTACGTTATATAGTATCACGTTATATGGTATAACGTTATATGGTATAACGTTATATGGTATAACGTTATATGGTCAACGTTATATGGTATAACGCTATATGGTTTAACGTTATAACGTATTACGTTATACAGTATAACGTTATATGGTATTACGTTATATGGTATAACGTTATACCGTATTACGTTAAATAGTATAACGTTATATGGTATAACGTTATAACGAAATACGTTGTATGGTATAACGTTATAACGTATTACGTTATGTACTATAACGTTATATGGTATAACGTTATAACGTATTACGTTATATGGTATAACGTTATATGGTATTACGTTATAACGTATTACGTTATATGGTATAACGTTATGACGTATTACGTTATATGCTATAACGTTATTTGGTATAACGTTATAACGTATTACGTTATATGGTATAAGGTTATATGGTAAAACGTTATATGGTATAACGTTATAATGTATTACGTTATATAGTATAAAGTTATATGGTATAACGTTATAACGTATTACGTTATGTAGTACAACGTTATATGTTGTAACGTTATAACGTAATATGTTATATGGTATAACGTTATATGGTATAACGTTATAACGTATTACGTTATGTAGTTTAACGTTATATGGTATTACGTTATAGCGTAATACGTTATATAGTATAACGTTATATGGTATAACGTTATAAAGTAATACGTTATATGGTATAACGGTATAACGTATTACGTTGTATAGTATAACGTTATATGGTATAACGTTATATGGTATTACGTTATAACGTATTACGTTATATGGTACAACGTTATAACGTATTACGTTATATGGTCTAACGTTATAACCTAGTACGTTACGTAGTATAACGTTATATGGTATAACGTTATATCGTATTACGTTATATGGTATAACGTTATAACGTAGTACGTTACGTAGTATAACGTTATATGGTATAACGTTATATCGTATTACGTTATATGGTATAACGTTGTATGGTATAACGTTATATGGCATAACGTTATAACGTATTACGTTATGTAGTACAACGTTATATGTTGTAACGTTATAACGTAATATGTTATATGGTATAACGTTATATGGTATAACGTTATAACGTAATACGTTATATGGTATAACGATATAACGTATTACGCTGTATAGTATAACGTTATATGGTATAATGTTATAACGTATTACGTTATATAGTATAACGTTATATGATATAACGTTATAACGTAATACGTTATATGGTATAACGTTATAACGTATTACGTTGTATAGTATAACGTTATACGGTATTACGTTATAACGTATTACGCTATATGGTATAACGTTATAACGTATTACGTTATGTACTATAACGTTATATGGTATAACGTTATATCGTATTACGTTATATGGAATAACGTTATAACGTATTAAGTTGTATAGTATAACGTTATATGGTACAACGTTATAACGTATTACGTTATATGTTATAACGTTATAACGTATTACGTTATATGGTATAACGTTATATCGTATTACGTTATATGGTAAAAAGTTGTAACGTATTACGTTGTATAGTATAACGTTATATGGTATTACGTTATAACGTATTACGTTAAATATTATAACGTTTTATGGTATAACGTTCTAACGAAATACGTTGTATGGTATAACGTTATAACGTATTACGTTATGTACTATAACGTTATATGGTATAACGTTATATCGTATTACGTTATATGGAATAACGTTATTACGTATTAAGTTGTATAGTATAACGTTATATGGTACAACGTTATAACGTATTACGTTATATGTTATAACGTTATAACGTAATACGTTATATGGTACAACGTTATAACGTATTACGTTATATGGTCTAACGTTATAACGTAGTACGTTACGTAGTATAACGTTATATGGTATAACGTTATATCGTATTACGTTATATGGTATAACGTTATAACGTATTACGTTGTATAGTATAACGTTATACGGTATAACGTTATAACGTATTACGTTATATAGTATAACGTTATATGGTATAACGTTATAACGTAATACGTTATATGGTATAACGATATAACGTATTACGCTGTATAGTATAACGTTATATGGTATAATGTTATAACGTATTACGTTATATAGTATAACGTTATATGATATAACGTTATTACGTAATACGTTATATGGTAAAACGTTATAACGTATTACGTTGTATAGTATAACGTTATACGGTATTACGTTATAACGTATTACGCTATATGGTATAACGTTATAACGTAGTACGTTACGTAGTATAACGTTATATGGTATAACGTTATATCGTATTACGTTATATGGTATAACGTTGTATGGTATAACGTTATATGGCATAACGTTATAACGTATTACGTTATATAGTATAACGTTATATGGTATAACGTTATAACGTAATACGTTATATGGTACAACGTTATAACGTATTACGTTATGTCGTATATCGTTATATGGTATAACGTTATAACGCATTACGTTATATAGTATAACGTTATATGGTATAACGTTATAACGTATTACGTTGTATAGTATAACATTATATGGTATAACGTTATAACGTATTACGTTATGTACTAAAACGTTATATGGTATAACGTTATAACGTATTACGTTATATGGTATAACGTTATATGGTATTACGTTATAACGTATTACGTTATATTGTATAACGTTATGACGTATTACGTTATATGCTATAACGTTATTTGGTATAACGTTATAACGTATTACGTTATATGGTATAAGGTTATATGGTAAAACGTTATATGGTATAACGTTATAATGTATTACGTTATATAGTATAAAGTTATATGGTATAACGTTATAACGTATTACGTTATGTAGTACAACGTTATATGTTGTAACGTTATAACGTAATATGTTATATGGTATAACGTTATATGGTATAACGTTATAACGTATTACGTTATGTAGTTTAACGTTATATGGTATTACGTTATAGCGTAATACGTTATATAGTATAACGTTATATGGTATAACGTTATAAAGTAATACGTTATATGGTATAACGGTATAACGTATTACGTTGTATAGTATAACGTTATATGGTATAACGTTATATGGTATTACGTTATAACGTAATACGTTATATGGTACAACGTTATAACGTATTACGTTATATGGTCTAACGTTATAACCTAGTACGTTACGTAGTATAACGTTATATGGTATAACGTTATATCGTATTACGTTATATGGTATAACGTTATAACGTAGTACGTTACGTAGTATAACGTTATATGGTATAACGTTATATCGTATTACGTTATATGGTATAACGTTGTATGGTATAACGTTATATGGCATAACGTTATAACGTATTACGTTATGTAGTACAACGTTATATGTTGTAACGTTATAACGTTATATGTTATATGGTATAACGTTATATGGTATAACGTTATAACGTAATACGTTATATGGTATAACGATATAACGTATTACGCTGTATAGTATAACGTTATATGGTATAATGTTATAACGTATTACGTTATATAGTATAACGTTATATGATATAACGTTATAACGTAATACGTTATATGGTATAACGTTATAACGTATTACGTTGTATAGTATAACGTTATACGGTATTACGTTATAACGTATTACGCTATATGGTATAACGTTATAACGTAGTACGTTACGTAGTATAACGTTATATGGTATAACGTTATATCGTATTACGTTATATGGTATAACGTTGTATGGTATAACGTTATATGGCATAACGTTATAACGTATTACGTTATATAGTATAACGTTATATGGTATAACGTTATAACGTAATACGTTATATGGTACAACGTTATAACGTATTACGTTGTATAGTATAACGTTATATGGTATAACGTTATATGGTATTACGTTATAACGTAATACGTTATATGGTAAAACGTTATAACGTATTACGTTATATGGTATAACGTTATAACGCATTACGTTATATAGTATAACGTTATGTGGCATAACGTTATAACGTATTACGTTGTATGGTATAACGTTATAACGTATTACGTTATGTACTATAACGTTATATGGTATAACGTTATATCGTATTACGTTATATGGAATAACGTTATAACGTATTAAGTTGTATAGTATAACGTTATATGGTACAACGTTATAACGTATTACGTTATATGTTATAACGTTATAACGTATTACGTTATATGGTATAACGTTATATCGTATTACGTTATATGGTAAAACGTTGTAACTTATTACGTTGTATAGTATAACGTTATATGGTATAACGTTATAACGTATTACGTTAAATATTATAACGTTTTATGGTATAACGTTCTAACGAAATACGTTGTATGGTATAACGTTATAACGTATTACGTTATGTACTATAACGTTATATGGTATAACGTTATATCGTATTACGTTATATGGAATAACGTTATTACGTATTAAGTTGTATAGTATAACGTTATATGGTACAACGTTATAACGTATTACGTTATATGTTATAACGTTATAACGTAATACGTTATATGGTACAACGTTATAACGTATTACGTTATATGGTCTAACGTTATAACGTAGTACGTTACGTAGTATAACGTTATATGGTATAACGTTATATCGTATTACGTTATATGGTATAACGTTATAACGTATTACGTTGTATAGTATAACGTTATACGGTATAACGTTATAACGTATTACGTTATATAGTATAACGTTATATGGTATAACGTTATAACGTAATACGTTATATGGTATAACGATATAACGTATTACGCTGTATAGTATAACGTTATATGGTATAATGTTATAACGTATTACGTTATATAGTATAACGTTATATGATATAACGTTATTACGTAATACGTTATATGGTAAAACGTTATAACGTATTACGTTGTATAGTATAACGTTATACGGTATTACGTTATAACGTATTACGCTATATGGTATAACGTTATAACGTAGTACGTTACGTAGTATAACGTTATATGGTATAACGTTATATCGTATTACGTTATATGGTATAACGTTG
This sequence comes from Bombus flavifrons, assembly GCF_040668555.2. Lineage (NCBI taxonomy): Eukaryota > Metazoa > Arthropoda > Insecta > Hymenoptera > Apidae > Bombus > Bombus flavifrons. The sequence continues at coordinate 3,319,345 of NC_138457.1, read as the reverse complement.
TATGGTATAACGTTATATGGCATAACGTTATAACGTATTACGTTATATAGTATAACGTTATATGGTATAACGTTATAACGTAATACGTTATATGGTACAACGTTATAACGTATTACGTTATGTCGTATATCGTTATATGGTATAACGTTATAACGCATTACGTTATATAGTATAACGTTATATGGTATAACGTTATAACGTATTACGTTGTATAGTATAACATTATATGGTATAACGTTATAACGTATTACGTTAAATAGTATAACGTTATATGGTATAACGTTATAACGTATTACGTTATATGGTATAACGTTATATGGTATAACGATATATGGTAAAACGTTATATGGTATAACGTTATAATGTATTACGTTATATAGTATAAAGTTATATGGTATAACGTTATAACGTATTACGTTATGTAGTACAACGTTATATGTTGTAACGTTATAACTTAATATGTTATATGGTATAACGTTATATGGTATAACGTTATAACGTATTACGTTATGTAGTTTAACGTTATATGGTATTACGTTATAACGTATTACGTTATATAGTATAACGTTATATGGTATAACGTTATAACGTAATACGTTATATGGTATAACGTTTTAACGTATTACGTTGTATAGTATAACGTTATATGGTATAACGTTATATGGTATTACGTTATAACGTAATACATTATATGGTACAACGTTATAACGTATTACGTTATGTAGTATATCGTTATATGGTATTACGTTATAACGTATTACGTTATATGGTCTAACGTTATAACGTAATACGTTACATGGTATAACGTTATAACGTATTACGTTGTATAGTATAACGTTAAATGGTATAACGTTATATGGTATTACGTTATAACGTAATACGTTATATGGTATAACGTTATAACGTATTACGTTGTATAGTATAACGTTATATGGTATAACGTTATATGGTATAACGTTATATGGTATAACGTTATATGGTATAACGTTATAACGTATTACGTTATATAGTATAACGTTATATGGTATATCGTTATACCGTATTACGTTATATAGTGTAACGTTATATGGTATAACGTTATATGGTATAACGTTATATGGTATAATGTTATAACGTATTACGTTAAACAGCATAACGTTATATGTTATAACGTTATAACGTATTACGTTATATAGTATAACGTTATATGGTATATCGTTATACCGTATTACGTTATATAGTGTAACGTTATATGGTATAACGTTATAACGTATTACGTTGTATAGTATAACATTATATGGTATAACGTTATAACGTATTACGTTAAATAGTATAACGTTATATGGTATAACGTTATAACGTATTACGTTATATGGTATAACGTTATATGGTATAACGATATATGGTAAAACGTTATATGGTATAACGTTATAATGTATTACGTTATATAGTATAAAGTTATATGGTATAACGTTATAACGTATTACGTTATGTAGTACAACGTTATATGTTGTAACGTTATAACTTAATATGTTATATGGTATAACATTATATGGTATAACGTTATAACGTATTACGTTAAATAGTATAACGTTATATGGAATAACGTTATTACGTATTAAGTTGTATAGTATAACGTTATATGGTACAACGTTATAACGTATTACGTTATATGTTATAACGTTATAACGTAATACGTTATATGGTACAACGTTATAACGTATTACGTTATATGGTCTAACGTTATAACGTAGTACGTTACGTAGTATAACGTTATATGGTATAACGTTATATCGTATTACGTTATATGGTATAACGTTATAACGTATTACGTTGTATAGTATAACATTATATGGTATAACGTTATAACGTATTACGTTAAATAGTATAACGTTATATGGTATAACGTTATAACGTATTACGTTATATGGTATAACGTTATATGGTATAACGATATATGGTAAAACGTTATATGGTATAACGTTATAATGTATTACGTTATATAGTGTAACGTTATATGGTATAACGTTATAACGTATTACGTTGTATAGTATAACATTATATGGTATAACGTTATAACGTATTACGTTGTATAGTATAACATTATATGGTATAACGTTATAACGTATTACGTTAAATAGTATAACGTTATATGGAATAACGTTATTACGTATTAAGTTGTATAGTATAACGTTATATGGTACAACGTTATAACGTATTACGTTATATGTTATAACGTTATAACGTAATACGTTATATGGTACAACGTTATAACGTATTACGTTATATGGTCTAACGTTATAACGTAGTACGTTACGTAGTATAACGTTATATGGTATAACGTTATATCGTATTACGTTATATGGTATAACGTTATAACGTATTACGTTGTATAGTATAACGTTATACGGTATAACGTTATAACGTATTACGTTATATAGTATAACGTTATATGGTATAACGTTATAACGTAATACGTTATATGGTATAACGATATAACGTATTACGCTGTATAGTATAACGTTATATGGTATAATGTTATAACGTATTACGTTATATAGTATAACGTTATATGATATAACGTTATTACGTAATACGTTATATGGTAAAACGTTATAACGTATTACGTTGTATAGTATAACGTTATACGGTATTACGTTATAACGTATTACGCTATATGGTATAACGTTATAACGTAGTACGTTACGTAGTATAACGTTATATGGTATAACGTTATATCGTATTACGTTATATGGTATAACGTTGTATGGTATAACGTTATATGGCATAACGTTATAACGTATTACGTTATATAGTATAACGTTATATGGTATAACGTTATAACGTAATACGTTATATGGTACAACGTTATAACGTATTACGTTATGTCGTATATCGTTATATGGTATAACGTTATAACGCATTACGTTATATAGTATAACGTTATATGGTATAACGTTATAACGTATTACGTTGTATAGTATAACATTATATGGTATAACGTTATAACGTATTACGTTAAATAGTATAACGTTATATGGTATAACGTTATAACGTATTACGTTATATGGTATAACGTTATATGGTATAACGATATATGGTAAAACGTTATATGGTATAACGTTATAATGTATTACGTTATATAGTATAAAGTTATATGGTATAACGTTATAACGTATTACGTTATGTAGTACAACGTTATATGTTGTAACGTTATAACTTAATATGTTATATGGTATAACGTTATATGGTATAACGTTATAACGTATTACGTTATGTAGTTTAACGTTATATGGTATTACGTTATAACGTATTACGTTATATAGTATAACGTTATATGGTATAACGTTATAACGTAATACGTTATATGGTATAACGTTTTAACGTATTACGTTGTATAGTATAACGTTATATGGTATAACGTTATATGGTATTACGTTATAACGTAATACATTATATGGTACAACGTTATAACGTATTACGTTATGTAGTATATCGTTATATGGTATTACGTTATAACGTATTACGTTATATGGTCTAACGTTATAACGTAATACGTTACATGGTATAACGTTATAACGTATTACGTTGTATAGTATAACGTTAAATGGTATAACGTTATATGGTATTACGTTATAACGTAATACGTTATATGGTATAACGTTATAACGTATTACGTTGTATAGTATAACGTTATATGGTATAACGTTATATGGTATAACGTTATATGGTATAACGTTATATGGTATAACGTTATAACGTATTACGTTATATAGTATAACGTTATATGGTATATCGTTATACCGTATTACGTTATATAGTGTAACGTTATATGGTATAACGTTATATGGTATAACGTTATATGGTATAATGTTATAACGTATTACGTTAAACAGCATAACGTTATATGTTATAACGTTATAACGTATTACGTTATATAGTATAACGTTATATGGTATATCGTTATACCGTATTACGTTATATAGTGTAACGTTATATGGTATAACGTTATATGGTATAACGTTATATGGTATAATGTTATAACGTATTACGTTAAACAGCATAACGTTATATGGAATTACGTTATAACGTAATACGTTATATCTTATAACGTTATAACGTATTACGTTGTATAGTATAACGTTATACGGTATAACGTTATATGGTATAACGTTATAACGTATTACGTTAAACAGCATAACGTTATATGGTATTACGTTATAACGTAATACGTTATATGGTATAACGTTATAACGTATTACGTTATGTAGTTTAACGTTATATGTTATAACGTTATAACGTAATACGTTATATGGTATAACGTTATAACGTATTACGTTATGTAGTATGTCGTTATATGGTATTACGTTATAACGTAATACGTTATATGGTATAACGTTATAACGTATTACGTTGTATAGTATAACGTTATATGGTATAACGTCAAAACGTATTAGGTTATATAGTATAACGTTATATGGTATAACGTTATAACGTAATACGTTATATGGTATAACGTTATAACGTATTACGTTGTATAGTATAACGTTATATGGTATAACGTTATAACGTATTACGTTATGTAGTTTAACGCTATATGGTATTACGTTATAACGTATTACGATATATAGTATAACGTTATATGGTATAACGTTATAACGTATTACGATGTATAGTATAACGTTATATGGTATAACGTTATATGGTATTACGTTATAACGTAATACGTTATATGGTACAACGTTATAACGTATTACGTTATGTAGTATATCGTTATATGGTATTACGTTCTAACGTATTACGTTATATGGTATAACGTTATAACGAAATACGTTGTATGGTATAACGTTATACGGTATTACGTTATAACGTATTACGTTGTATAGGATAACGTTATACGGTATTACGTTATAACGTATTACGTTATGTAGTATGTCGTTATATGGTATTACGTTATAACGTATTACGTTATATGGTATAACGTTATAACGAAATACGTTGTATGGTATAACGTCATAACGTATTACGTTATGTACTATAACGTTATATGGTATAACGTTATAACGTATTACGTTGTGTACTATAACGTTATATGGTATAACGTTATAACGTATTACGTTGTGTAGTATAACGTTATATGGTATAACGTTATAACGTATTACGTTATGTAGTATAACGTTATATGGCATAACGTTATATGGCATAACGTTATATGGTATAACGTTATATGGTATAACGTTATAACGCATAACGTTATATAGTATAACGTTATATGGTGTAATGTTATAACGTAATACGTTATATGGTATAACGTTATAACGTATTACGTTGTATAGTATAACGTTATACGGTATTACGTTATAACGTATTACGTTGTATAGGATAACGTTATACGGTATTACGTTATAACGTATTACGTTATGTAGTATGTCGTTATATGGTATTACGTTATAACGTATTACGTTATATGGTATAACGTTATAACGAAATACGTTGTATGGTATAACGTCATAACGTATTACGTTATGTACTATAACGTTATATGGTATAACGTTATAACGTATTACGTTGTGTAGTATAACGTTATATGGTATAACGTTATAACGTATTACGTTATGTAGTATAACGTTATATGGCATAACGTTATATGGCATAGCGTTATATGGTAAAACGTTATAGCGTATTACGTTATATGGTATAACGTTATAGCGTAATACGTTATATGGTATAACATCATAACGTATTACCTTATATGGTATAACGTTATATGGTATAACGTTAAATCGTATTACGTTATATGGTATAAAGTTATAACGTAATACATTATATGGTGTAACGTTATAACGAAATACGTCATATGGTATAACGTTATAACGTATTACGTTGTATAGTATAACGTTATATGGTATAATGTTATAACGTTATAACGTATTACGTTGTATAGTATAACGTTATACGGTATAACGTTATAACGTATTACGTTAGATAGTATAACGTTATATGGTATAACGTTATAACGTATTACGTTATGTAGTATGTCGTTATATGGTATTACGTTATAACGTAATACGTTATATGGTATAACGTTATAACGTATTACGTTGTATAGTATAACGTTATATGGTATAACGTTAAAACGTATTAGGTTATATAGTATAACGTTATATGGTATAACGTTATAACGTAATACGTTATATGGTATAACGTTATAACGTATTATGTTGTATAGTATAACGTTATATGGTATAACGTTATAACGTATTACGTTATGTAGTTTAACGTTATATGGTATTACGTTATAACGTATTACGATATATAGTCTAACGTTATATGGTATAACGTTATAACGTATTACGATGTATAGTATAACGTTATATGGTATAACGTTATATGGTATTACGTTATAACGTAATACGTTATATGGTACAACGTTATAACGTATTACGTTATGTAGTATATCGTTATATGGTATTACGTTATAACGTATTACGTTATATGGTATAACGTTATAACGAAATACGTTGTATGGTATAACGTCATAACGTATTACGTTATGTACTATAACGTTATATGGTATAACGTTATAACGTATTACGTTGTGTAGTATAACGTTATATGGTATAACGTTATAACGTATTACGTTATGTAGTATAACGTTATATGGCATAACGTTATATGGCATAACGTTATATGGTATAACGTTATATGGTATAACGTTATAACGCATAACGTTATATAGTATAACGTTATATGGTATAATGTTATAACGTAATACGTTATATGGTATTACGTTATAACGTAATACGTTATATGGTACAACGTTATAACGTATTACGTTGTATAGTATAACGTTATACGGTATTACGTTATAACGTATTACGTTGTATAGTATAACGTTATACGGTATTACGTTATAACGTATTACGTTATGTAGTATGTCGTTATATGGTATTACGTTATAACGTATTACGTTATATGGTATAACGTTATAACGAAATACGTTGTATGGTATAACGTCATAACGTATTACGTTATGTACTATAACGTTATATGGTATAACGTTATAACGTATTACGTTGTGTAGTATAACGTTATATGGTATAACGTTATAACGAAATACGTTGTATGGTATAACGTCATAACGTATTACGTTATGTACTATAACGTTATATGGTATAACGTTATAACGTATTACGTTATGTAGTATAACGTTATATGGCATAACGTTATATGGCATAACGTTATATGGTATAACGTTATATGGTATAACGTTATAACGTATAACGTTATATAGTATAACGTTATATGGTATAATGTTATAACGTAATACGTTATATGGTATAACGTTATAACGTATTACGTTGTATAGTATAACGTTATACGGTATTACGTTATAACGTATTACGTTGTATAGTATAACGTTATAACGTATTACGTTATGTAGTATATCGTTATATGGTATTACGTTATAACGTATTACGTTATATGGTATAACGTTATAACGAAATACGTTGTATGGTATAACGTCATAACGTATTACGTTATGTACTATAACGTTATATGGTATAACGTTATAACGTATTACGTTGTGTAGTATAACGTTATATGGTATAACGTTATAACGTATTACGTTATGTAGTATAACGTTATATGGCATAACGTTATATGGCATAACGTTATATGGTATAACGTTATATGGTATAACGTTATAACGCATAACGTTATATAGTATAACGTTATATGGTATAATGTTATAACGTAATACGTTATATGGTATTACGTTATAACGTAATACGTTATATGGTACAACGTTATAACGTATTACGTTGTATAGTATAACGTTATACGGTATTACGTTATAACGTATTACGTTGTATAGTATAACGTTATACGGTATAACGTTATAACGTATTACGTTGTATAGTATAACATTATATGGTATAACGTTATAACGTATTACGTTATGTACTATAACGTTATATGGTATAACGTTATAACGTATTACGTTATATGGTATAACGTTATATGGTATTACGTTATAACGTATTACGTTATATTGTATAACGTTATGACGTATTACGTTATATGCTATAACGTTATTTGGTATAACGTTATAACGTATTACGTTATATGGTATAAGGTTATATGGTAAAACGTTATATGGTATAACGTTATAATGTATTACGTTATATAGTATAAAGTTATATGGTATAACGTTATAACGTATTACGTTATGTAGTACAACGTTATATGTTGTAACGTTATAACGTAATATGTTATATGGTATAACGTTATATGGTATAACGTTATAACGTATTACGTTGTATAGTATAACATTATATGGTATAACGTTATAACGTATTACGTTATGTACTATAACGTTATATGGTATAACGTTATAACGTATTACGTTATATGGTATAACGTTATATGGTATTACGTTATAACGTATTACGTTATATTGTATAACGTTATGACGTATTACGTTATATGCTATAACGTTATTTGGTATAACGTTATAACGTATTACGTTATATGGTATAAGGTTATATGGTAAAACGTTATATGGTATAACGTTATAATGTATTACGTTATATAGTATAAAGTTATATGGTATAACGTTATAACGTATTACGTTATGTAGTACAACGTTATATGTTGTAACGTTATAACGTAATATGTTATATGGTATAACGTTATATGGTATAACGTTATAACGTATTACGTTATGTAGTTTAACGTTATATGGTATTACGTTATAGCGTAATACGTTATATAGTATAACGTTATATGGTATAACGTTATAAAGTAATACGTTATATGGTATAACGGTATAACGTATTACGTTGTATAGTATAACGTTATATGGTATAACGTTATATGGTATTACGTTATAACGTAATACGTTATATGGTACAACGTTATAACGTATTACGTTATATGGTCTAACGTTATAACCTAGTACGTTACGTAGTATAACGTTATATGGTATAACGTTATATCGTATTACGTTATATGGTATAACGTTATAACGTAGTACGTTACGTAGTATAACGTTATATGGTATAACGTTATATCGTATTACGTTATATGGTATAACGTTGTATGGTATAACGTTATATGGCATAACGTTATAACGTATTACGTTATGTAGTACAACGTTATATGTTGTAACGTTATAACGTTATATGTTATATGGTATAACGTTATATGGTATAACGTTATAACGTAATACGTTATATGGTATAACGATATAACGTATTACGCTGTATAGTATAACGTTATATGGTATAATGTTATAACGTATTACGTTATATAGTATAACGTTATATGATATAACGTTATAACGTAATACGTTATATGGTATAACGTTATAACGTATTACGTTGTATAGTATAACGTTATACGGTATTACGTTATAACGTATTACGCTATATGGTATAACGTTATAACGTAGTACGTTACGTAGTATAACGTTATATGGTATAACGTTATATCGTATTACGTTATATGGTATAACGTTGTATGGTATAACGTTATATGGCATAACGTTATAACGTATTACGTTATATAGTATAACGTTATATGGTATAACGTTATAACGTAATACGTTATATGGTACAACGTTATAACGTATTACGTTGTATAGTATAACGTTATATGGTATAACGTTATATGGTATTACGTTATAACGTAATACGTTATATGGTAAAACGTTATAACGTATTACGTTATATGGTATAACGTTATAACGCATTACGTTATATAGTATAACGTTATGTGGCATAACGTTATAACGTATTACGTTGTATGGTATAACGTTATAACGTATTACGTTATGTACTATAACGTTATATGGTATAACGTTATATCGTATTACGTTATATGGAATAACGTTATAACGTATTAAGTTGTATAGTATAACGTTATATGGTACAACGTTATAACGTATTACGTTATATGTTATAACGTTATAACGTATTACGTTATATGGTATAACGTTATATCGTATTACGTTATATGGTAAAACGTTGTAACTTATTACGTTGTATAGTATAACGTTATATGGTATAACGTTATAACGTATTACGTTAAATATTATAACGTTTTATGGTATAACGTTCTAACGAAATACGTTGTATGGTATAACGTTATAACGTATTACGTTATGTACTATAACGTTATATGGTATAACGTTATATCGTATTACGTTATATGGAATAACGTTATTACGTATTAAGTTGTATAGTATAACGTTATATGGTACAACGTTATAACGTATTACGTTATATGTTATAACGTTATAACGTAATACGTTATATGGTACAACGTTATAACGTATTACGTTATATGGTCTAACGTTATAACGTAGTACGTTACGTAGTATAACGTTATATGGTATAACGTTATATCGTATTACGTTATATGGTATAACGTTATAACGTATTACGTTGTATAGTATAACGTTATACGGTATAACGTTATAACGTATTACGTTATATAGTATAACGTTATATGGTATAACGTTATAACGTAATACGTTATATGGTATAACGATATAACGTATTACGCTGTATAGTATAACGTTATATGGTATAATGTTATAACGTATTACGTTATATAGTATAACGTTATATGATATAACGTTATTACGTAATACGTTATATGGTAAAACGTTATAACGTATTACGTTGTATAGTATAACGTTATACGGTATTACGTTATAACGTATTACGCTATATGGTATAACGTTATAACGTAGTACGTTACGTAGTATAACGTTATATGGTATAACGTTATATCGTATTACGTTATATGGTATAACGTTGTATGGTATAACGTTATATGGCATAACGTTATAACGCATTACGTTATATAGTATAACGTTATGTGGCATAACGTTATAACGTATTACGTTGTATGGTATAACGTTATAACGTATTACGTTATGTACTATAACGTTATATGGTATAACGTTATATCGTATTACGTTATATGGAATAACGTTATAACGTATTAAGTTGTATAGTATAACGTTATATGGTATAACGTTATAACGTAATACGTTATATGGTACAACGTTATAACGTATTACGTTATGTCGTATATCGTTATATGGTATAACGTTATAACGCATTACGTTATATAGTATAACGTTATATGGTATAACGTTATAACGTATTACGTTGTATAGTATAACATTATATGGTATAACGTTATAACGTATTACGTTAAATAGTATAACGTTATATGGTATAACGTTATAACGTATTACGTTATATGGTATAACGTTATATGGTATAACGATATATGGTAAAACGTTATATGGTATAACGTTATAATGTATTACGTTATATAGTATATAGTTATATGGTATAACGTTATAACGTATTACGTTATGTAGTACAACGTTATATGTTGTAACGTTATAACTTAATATGTTATATGGTATAACGTTATATGGTATAACGTTATAACGTATTACGTTATGTAGTTTAACGTTATATGGTATTACGTTATAACGTATTACGTTATATAGTATAACGTTATATGGTATAACGTTATAACGTAATACGTTATATGGTATAACGTTTTAACGTATTACGTTGTATAGTATAACGTTATATGGTATAACGTTATATGGTATTACGTTATAACGTAATACATTATATGGTACAACGTTATAACGTATTACGTTATGTAGTATATCGTTATATGGTATTACGTTATAACGTATTACGTTATATGGTCTAACGTTATAACGTAATACGTTACATGGTATAACGTTATAACGTATTACGTTGTATAGTATAACGTTAAATGGTATAACGTTATATGGTATTACGTTATAACGTAATACGTTATATGGTATAACGTTATAACGTATTACGTTGTATAGTATAACGTTATATGGTATAACGTTATATGGTATAACGTTATATGGTATAACGTTATATGGTATAACGTTATAACGTATTACGTTATATAGTATAACGTTATATGGTATATCGTTATACCGTATTACGTTATATAGTGTAACGTTATATGGTATAACGTTATATGGTATAACGTTATATGGTATAATGTTATAACGTATTACGTTAAACAGCATAACGTTATATGTTATAACGTTATAACGTATTACGTTATATAGTATAACGTTATATGGTATATCGTTATACCGTATTACGTTATATAGTGTAACGTTATATGGTATAACGTTATATGGTATAACGTTATATGGTATAATGTTATAACGTATTACGTTAAACAGCATAACGTTATATGGAATTACGTTATAACGTAATACGTTATATCTTATAACGTTATAACGTATTACGTTGTATAGTATAACGTTATACGGTATAACGTTATATGGTATAACGTTATAACGTATTACGTTAAACAGCATAACGTTATATGGTATTACGTTATAACGTAATACGTTATATGGTATAACGTTATAACGTATTACGTTATGTAGTTTAACGTTATATGTTATAACGTTATAACGTAATACGTTATATGGTATAACGTTATAACGTATTACGTTATGTAGTATGTCGTTATATGGTATTACGTTATAACGTAATACGTTATATGGTATAACGTTATAACGTATTACGTTGTATAGTATAACGTTATATGGTATAACGTCAAAACGTATTAGGTTATATAGTATAACGTTATATGGTATAACGTTATAACGTAATACGTTATATGGTATAACGTTATAACGTATTACGTTGTATAGTATAACGTTATATGGTATAACGTTATAACGTATTACGTTATGTAGTTTAACGCTATATGGTATTACGTTATAACGTATTACGATATATAGTATAACGTTATATGGTATAACGTTATAACGTATTACGATGTATAGTATAACGTTATATTTTATAACGTTATATGGTATTACGTTATAACGTAATACGTTATATGGTACAACGTTATAACGTATTACGTTATGTAGTATATCGTTATATGGTATTACGTTCTAACGTATTACGTTATATGGTATAACGTTATAACGAAATACGTTGTATGGTATAACGTTATACGGTATTACGTTATAACGTATTACGTTGTATAGGATAACGTTATACGGTATTACGTTATAACGTATTACGTTATGTAGTATGTCGTTATATGGTATTACGTTATAACGTATTACGTTATATGGTATAACGTTATAACGAAATACGTTGTATGGTATAACGTCATAACGTATTACGTTATGTACTATAACGTTATATGGTATAACGTTATAACGTATTACGTTGTGTACTATAACGTTATATGGTATAACGTTATAACGTATTACGTTGTGTAGTATAACGTTATATGGTATAACGTTATAACGTATTACGTTATGTAGTATAACGTTATATGGCATAACGTTATATGGCATAACGTTATATGGTATAACGTTATATGGTATAACGTTATAACGCATAACGTTATATAGTATAACGTTATATGGTGTAATGTTATAACGTAATACGTTATATGGTATAACGTTATAACGTATTACGTTGTATAGTATAACGTTATACGGTATTACGTTATAACGTATTACGTTGTATAGGATAACGTTATACGGTATTACGTTATAACGTATTACGTTATGTAGTATGTCGTTATATGGTATTACGTTATAACGTATTACGTTATATGGTATAACGTTATAACGAAATACGTTGTATGGTATAACGTCATAACGTATTACGTTATGTACTATAACGTTATATGGTATAACGTTATAACGTATTACGTTGTGTAGTATAACGTTATATGGTATAACGTTATAACGTATTACGTTATGTAGTATAACGTTATATGGCATAACGTTATATGGCATAGCGTTATATGGTAAAACGTTATAGCGTATTACGTTATATGGTATAACGTTATAGCGTAATACGTTATATGGTATAACATCATAACGTATTACCTTATATGGTATAACGTTATATGGTATAACGTTAAATCGTATTACGTTATATGGTATAAAGTTATAACGTAATACATTATATGGTGTAACGTTATAACGAAATACGTCATATGGTATAACGTTATAACGTATTACGTTGTATAGTATAACGTTATATGGTATAATGTTATAACGTTATAACGTATTACGTTGTATAGTATAACGTTATACGGTATAACGTTATAACGTATTACGTTAGATAGTATAACGTTATATGTTATAACGTTATAACGTATTACGTTATGTAGTATGTCGTTATATGGTATTACGTTATAACGTAATACGTTATATGGTATAACGTTATAACGTATTACGTTGTATAGTATAACGTTATATGGTATAACGTTAAAACGTATTAGGTTATATAGTATAACGTTATATGGTATAACGTTATAACGTAATACGTTATATGGTATAACGTTATAACGTATTACGTTATATGGTATAACGTTATATGGTATAACGATATATGGTAAAACGTTATATGGTATAACGTTATAATGTATTACGTTATATAGTATAAAGTTATATGGTATAACGTTATAACGTATTACGTTATGTAGTACAACGTTATATGTTGTAACGTTATAACTTAATATGTTATATGGTATAACGTTATATGGTATAACGTTATAACGTATTACGTTATGTAGTTTAACGTTATATGGTATTACGTTATAACGTATTACGTTATATAGTATAACGTTATATGGTATAACGTTATAACGTAATACGTTATATGGTATAACGTTTTAACGTATTACGTTGTATAGTATAACGTTATATGGTATAACGTTATATGGTATTACGTTATAACGTAATACATTATATGGTACAACGTTATAACGTATTACGTTATGTAGTATATCGTTATATGGTATTACGTTATAACGTATTACGTTATATGGTCTAACGTTATAACGTAATACGTTACATGGTATAACGTTATAACGTATTACGTTGTATAGTATAACGTTAAATGGTATAACGTTATATGGTATTACGTTATAACGTAATACGTTATATGGTATAACGTTATAACGTATTACGTTGTATAGTATAACGTTATATGGTATAACGTTATATGGTATAACGTTATATGGTATAACGTTATATGGTATAACGTTATATGGTATAACGTTATAACGTATTACGTTATATAGTATAACGTTATATGGTATATCGTTATACCGTATTACGTTATATAGTGTAACGTTATATGGTATAACGTTATATGGTATAACGTTATATGGTATAATGTTATAACGTATTACGTTAAACAGCATAACGTTATATGTTATAACGTTATAACGTATTACGTTATATAGTATAACGTTATATGGTATATCGTTATACCGTATTACGTTATATAGTGTAACGTTATATGGTATAACGTTATATGGTATAACGTTATATGGTATAATGTTATAACGTATTACGTTAAACAGCATAACGTTATATGGAATTACGTTATAACGTAATACGTTATATCTTATAACGTTATAACGTATTACGTTGTATAGTATAACGTTATACGGTATAACGTTATATGGTATAACGTTATAACGTATTACGTTAAACAGCATAACGTTATATGGTATTACGTTATAACGTAATACGTTATATGGTATAACGTTATAACGTATTACGTTATGTAGTTTAACGTTATATGTTATAACGTTATAACGTAATACGTTATATGGTATAACGTTATAACGTATTACGTTATGTAGTATGTCGTTATATGGTATTACGTTATAACGTAATACGTTATATGGTATAACGTTATAACGTATTACGTTGTATAGTATAACGTTATATGGTATAACGTCAAAACGTATTAGGTTATATAGTATAACGTTATATGGTATAACGTTATAACGTAATACGTTATATGGTATAACGTTATAACGTATTACGTTGTATAGTATAACGTTATATGGTATAACGTTATAACGTATTACGTTATGTAGTTTAACGCTATATGGTATTACGTTATAACGTATTACGATATATAGTATAACGTTATATGGTATAACGTTATAACGTATTACGATGTATAGTATAACGTTATATGGTATAACGTTATATGGTATTACGTTATAACGTAATACGTTATATGGTACAACGTTATAACGTATTACGTTATGTAGTATATCGTTATATGGTATTACGTTCTAACGTATTACGTTATATGGTATAACGTTATAACGAAATACGTTGTATGGTATAACGTTATACGGTATTACGTTATAACGTATTACGTTGTATAGGATAACGTTATACGGTATTACGTTATAACGTATTACGTTATGTAGTATGTCGTTATATGGTATTACGTTATAACGTATTACGTTATATGGTATAACGTTATAACGAAATACGTTGTATGGTATAACGTCATAACGTATTACGTTATGTACTATAACGTTATATGGTATAACGTTATAACGTATTACGTTGTGTACTATAACGTTATATGGTATAACGTTATAACGTATTACGTTGTGTAGTATAACGTTATATGGTATAACGTTATAACGTATTACGTTATGTAGTATAACGTTATATGGCATAACGTTATATGGCATAACGTTATATGGTATAACGTTATATGGTATAACGTTATAACGCATAACGTTATATAGTATAACGTTATATGGTGTAATGTTATAACGTAATACGTTATATGGTATAACGTTATAACGTATTACGTTGTATAGTATAACGTTATACGGTATTACGTTATAACGTATTACGTTGTATAGGATAACGTTATACGGTATTACGTTATAACGTATTACGTTATGTAGTATGTCGTTATATGGTATTACGTTATAACGTATTACGTTATATGGTATAACGTTATAACGAAATACGTTGTATGGTATAACGTCATAACGTATTACGTTATGTACTATAACGTTATATGGTATAACGTTATAACGTATTACGTTGTGTAGTATAACGTTATATGGTATAACGTTATAACGTATTACGTTATGTAGTATAACGTTATATGGCATAACGTTATATGGCATAGCGTTATATGGTAAAACGTTATAGCGTATTACGTTATATGGTATAACGTTATAGCGTAATACGTTATATGGTATAACATCATAACGTATTACCTTATATGGTATAACGTTATATGGTATAACGTTAAATCGTATTACGTTATATGGTATAAAGTTATAACGTAATACATTATATGGTGTAACGTTATAACGAAATACGTCATATGGTATAACGTTATAACGTATTACGTTGTATAGTATAACGTTATATGGTATAATGTTATAACGTTATAACGTATTACGTTGTATAGTATAACGTTATACGGTATAACGTTATAACGTATTACGTTAGATAGTATAACGTTATATGTTATAACGTTATAACGTATTACGTTATGTAGTATGTCGTTATATGGTATTACGTTATAACGTAATACGTTATATGGTATAACGTTATAACGTATTACGTTGTATAGTATAACGTTATATGGTATAACGTTAAAACGTATTAGGTTATATAGTATAACGTTATATGGTATAACGTTATAACGTAATACGTTATATGGTATAACGTTATAACGTATTATGTTGTATAGTATAACGTTATATGGTATAACGTTATAACGTATTACGTTATGTAGTTTAACGTTATATGGTATTACGTTATAACGTATTACGATATATAGTATAACGTTATATGGTATAACGTTATAACGTATTACGATGTATAGTATAACGTTATATGGTATAACGTTATATGGTATTACGTTATAACGTAATACGTTATATGGTACAACGTTATAACGTATTACGTTATGTAGTATATCGTTATATGGTATTACGTTATAACGTATTACGTTACATGGTATAACGTTATAACGAAATACGTTGTATGGTATAACGTCATAACGTATTACGTTATGTACTATAACGTTATATGGTATAACGTTATAACGTATTACGTTGTGTAGTATAACGTTATATGGTATAACGTTATAACGTATTACGTTATGTAGTATAACGTTATATGGCATAACGTTATATGGCATAACGTTATATGGTATAACGTTATATGGTATAACGTTATAACGCATAACGTTATATAGTATAACGTTATATGGTATAATGTTATAACGTAATACGTTATATGGTATTACGTTATAACGTAATACGTTATATGGTACAACGTTATAACGTATTACGTTGTATAGTATAACGTTATACGGTATTACGTTATAACGTATTACGTTGTATAGTATAACGTTATACGGTATTACGTTATAACGTATTACGTTATGTAGTATGTCGTTATATGGTATTACGTTATAACGTATTACGTTATATGGTATAACGTTATAACGAAATACGTTGTATGGTATAACGTCATAACGTATTACGTTATGTACTATAACGTTATATGGTATAACGTTATAACGTATTACGTTGTGTAGTATAACGTTATATGGTATAACGTTATAACGAAATACGTTGTATGGTATAACGTCATAACGTATTACGTTATGTACTATAACGTTATATGGTATAACGTTATAACGTATTACGTTATGTAGTATAACGTTATATGGCATAACGTTATATGGCATAACGTTATATGGTATAACGTTATATGGTATAACGTTATAACGTATAACGTTATATAGTATAACGTTATATGGTATAATGTTATAACGTAATACGTTATATGGTATAACGTTATAACGTATTACGTTGTATAGTATAACGTTATACGGTATTACGTTATAACGTATTACGTTGTATAGTATAACGTTATAACGTATTACGTTATGTAGTATATCGTTATATGGTATTACGTTATAACGTATTACGTTATATGGTATAACGTTATAACGAAATACGTTGTATGGTATAACGTCATAACGTATTACGTTATGTACTATAACGTTATATGGTATAACGTTATAACGTATTACGTTGTGTAGTATAACGTTATATGGTATAACGTTATAACGTATTACGTTATGTAGTATAACGTTATATGGCATAACGTTATATGGCATAACGTTATATGGTATAACGTTATATGGTATAACGTTATAACGCATAACGTTATATAGTATAACGTTATATGGTATAATGTTATAACGTAATACGTTATATGGTATTACGTTATAACGTAATACGTTATATGGTACAACGTTATAACGTATTACGTTGTATAGTATAACGTTATACGGTATTACGTTATAACGTATTACGTTGTATAGTATAACGTTATACGGTATTACGTTATAACGTATTACGTTATGTAGTATGTCGTTATACGGTATTACGTTATAACGTATTACGTTATATGGTATAACGTTATAACGAAATACGTTGTATGGTATAACGTCATAACGTATTACGTTATGTACTATAACGTTATATGGTATAACGTTATAACGTATTACGTTATGTAGTATATCGTTTTATGGTATTACGTTATAACATATTACGTTATATGGTATCGCGTTATAACGTATTACGTTATGTAGTATAACGTTATATGGTATAACGTTATAACGTATTACGTTATATGGTATAACGTTATACGGTACAACGTTATAACGTAATACGTCATATGGTATAACGTTATAACGTATTACGTTGTATAGTATAACGTTATATGGTATAACGTTATAACGTATTACGTTGTATAGTATAACGTTATAACGTATTACGTTATGTAGTATATCGTTATACGGTATTACGTTATGTACTATAACGTTATATGGTATAACGTTATAACGTATTACGTTATATGGTATAACGTTATACGGTACAACGTTATAACGTAATAAGTTATATGGTATAACGTTATAACGTATTACGTTATGTAGTATAACGTTATATGGTATTACGTTATAACGTATTACGTTATATTGTATAACGTTATATGGTATAACGTTATATGCTATTACATTATAACGTAATACGTTATAACGTATTACGTTATGTAGTATAACGTTATATGATATTACGTAATAACGTATTACGTTATATGGTATAACGTTATAACGTATTACGTTATATAGTATAACGTTATATGGTATAACGTTATAACGTTATAACGTATTACGTTGTATAGTATAACGTTATACGGTACAACGTTATAACGTAATACGTCATATGGTATAACGTTATAACGTATTACGTTGTATAGTATAACGTTATATGGTATAACGTTATAACGTATTACGTTGTATAGTATAACGTTATATGGTATAACGTTGTAACGTATTACGTTATATGGTATAACGTTATAACGTATTACGTTGTGTAGTATAACGTTATATGGTATTACGTTATAACGTATTACGTTATATTGTATAACGTTATATGGTATAACGTTATATGCTATTACATTATAACGTAATACGTTATAACGTATTACGTTATGTAGTATAACGTTATATGATATTACGTAATAACGTATTACGTTATATGGTATAACGTTATAACGTATTACGATATGTAGTATAACGTTATATGGTATAACGTTATATCGTATTACGTTATATGGTATAACGTTATAACGTATTACGTCATGTAGTATAACGTTATATGGTATAACGTTATAACGTAATACGTTATATGGTATAACGTTATAACGTATTACGTTATGTAGTATATCGTTATACGGTATTACGTTATGTACTATAACGTTATATGGTATAACGTTATAACGTATTACGTTGTATAGTATAACGTTATAAGGTATAACGTTGTAACGTATTACGTTATATGGTATAACGTTATAACGTATTACGTTATGTAGTATAACGTTATATGGTAATACGTTATAACGTGTTACGTTATATGGTATAAAGTCATAACGTATTACGTAGTATAGTATAACGTTATATGGTACAACGTTATAACGTATTACGTTATATGTTATAACGTTATAACGTAATACGTCATATGGTATAACGTTATAACGTATTACGTTATGTAGTATAACGTTATATGGTAATACGTTATAACGTATTACGTTATGTAGTATATCGTTATATGGTATTACGTTATGTACTGTAACGTTATATGGTATAACGTTAAAACGTATTACGATGTGTAGTATAACGCTATATGGTATATTTTTTTAACGTATTACGTTATGTAGTATAACGTTATATGGTATAGCGTTATATGGTGTAACGTTATAACGTATTACGTTATGTGGTATAAAGTCATAACGTATTACGTTGTATAGTATAACGTTATATGGTAATACGTTATAACGTATTACGTTATATGGTATAACGTTATAACGTATTACGTTATATAGTATAACGTTATATGGTATAACGTTATAACGTAATACTTTATATGGTATAACGTTATAACGTATTACGTTATGTAGTATATCGTTATATGGTATTACGTTATGTACTAAAACGTTATATGGTATAACGTTATAACGTATTACGTTATATGGTATAACGTTATACGGTACAACGTTATAACGTAATAAGTTATATGGTATAACGTTATAACGTAATACGTTGTATGCTATAACGTTATGACGTATTACGTTATATAGTATAACGTTATATGGTATAACGTTATAACGTTATAACGTATTACGTTGTATAGTATAACGTTATACGGTACAACGTTATAACGTAATACGTCATATGGTATAACGTTATAACGTATTACGTTGTATAGTATAACGTTATATGGTATAACGTTATAACGTATTACGTTGTATAGTATAACGTTATATGGTATAACGTTGTAACGTATTACGTTATATGGTATAACGTTATAACGTATTACGTTATGTAGTATAACGTTATATGGTATTACGTTATAACGTATTACGTTATATTGTATAACGTTATATGGTATAACGTTATATGCTATTACATTATAACGTAATACGTTATAACGTATTACGTTATGTAGTATAACGTTATATGATATTACGTAATAACGTATTACGTTATATGGTATAACGTTATAACGTATTACGATATGTAGTATAACGTTATATGGTATAACGTTATAACGTATTACGTTATATGGTATAACGTTATAACGTATTACGTCATGTAGTATAACGTTATATGGTATAACGTTATAACGTAATACGTTATACGGTATAACGTTATAACGTATTACGTTATGTAGTATATCGTTATACGGTATTACGTTATGTACTATAACGTTATATGGTATAACGTTATAACGTATTACGTTGTATAGTATAACGTTATAAGGTATAACGTTGTAACGTATTACGTTATATGGTATAACGTTATAACGTATTACGTTATGTAGTATAACGTTATATGGTAATACGTTATAACGTGTTACGTTATATGGTATAAAGTCATAACGTATTACGTAGTATAGTATAACGTTATATGGTACAACGTTATAACGTATTACGTTATATGTTATAACGTTATAACGTAATACGTCATATGGTATAACGTTATAACGTATTACGTTATGTAGTATAACGTTATATGGTAATACGTTATAACGTATTACGTTATGTAGTATATCGTTATATGGTATTACGTTATGTACTGTAACGATATATGGTATAACGTTAAAACGTATTACGATGTGTAGTATAACGCTATATGGTATATTTTTTTAACGTATTACGTTATGTAGTATAACGTTATATGGTATAGCGTTATATGGTGTAACGTTATAACGTATTACGTTATGTGGTATAAAGTCATAACGTATTACGTTGTATAGTATAACGTTATATGGTAATACGTTATAACGTATTACGTTATATGGTATAACGTTATAACGTATTACGTTATATAGTATAACGTTATATGGTATAACGTTATAACGTAATACTTTATATGGTATAACGTTATAACGTATTACGTTATGTAGTATATCGTTATATGGTATTACGTTATGTACTAAAACGTTATATGGTATAACGTTATAACGTATTACGATGTGTAGTATAACGCTATATGGTATAACGTTTTAACGTATTACGTTATGTAGTATAACGTTATATGGTATAGCGTTATATGGTATAACGTTATAACGTATTACGTTATGTAGTATAACGTTATATGGGATTACGTTATAACGTATTACGTTATATAGTATAACGTTATATAGTATAACGTTATAACGTAATACGTTGTATGGTATAACGTTATGACGTATTCCGTTATGTACTATAACGTTATATGTTATAACGTTATAAAGTAATATGTTATATGGTATAACGTTATATGGTATAACGTTATTACGTATTACGTTATGTAGTTTAACGTTATATGCTATAACGTGTTAACATAATACGTTATATGGTATATCGTTCTAACGTATTACGTTATGTAGTATAACGTTATATGGTAATACGTTATAACATATTACGTTATATGGTACAACGTTATAACGTATTACGTTATGTAGTATAACGTTATATGGTATAACGTTATAACGTATTACGTTATATGGTATAACGTTGTAACGTATTACGTTATGTAGTATATCGTTATATGGTATAACGTTATAACGTATTACGTTATATGGTATAACGTTATAACGTATTACGTTATATGGTATAACGTTATAACGTATTACGTTATATAGTATAACGTTATATGGTATAACGTTATAACGTAATACGTTGTATGGTATAACGTTATAACGAATTACGTTATGTACTATAACGTTATATGGTATAACGTTATAACGTATTACGTTGTGTAGTATGACGTTATATGGTATAACGTTGTAACATATTACGTTTTGTAGTATGACGTTATATGGTATAGCGTTATATGGTATAACGTTATAACGTATTACGTTATGTAGTATATCGTTTTATGGTATTACGTTATAACATATTACGTTATATGGTATCACGTTATAACGTATTACGTTATGTAGTATAACGTTATATGGTATTACGTTATAACATATTACGTTATATGGTATAACGTTATAACGTATTACGTTATATGGTATAACGTTATAACGTATTACGTTATGTAGTGTAACGTTATATGGTATTACGTTGTAACGTAATACTTTATATGGTATAACGTTATAACGTATTACGTTATGTAGTATATCGTTATATGGTATTACGTTATAACGTATTACGTTATATAGTATAACGTTATATGGTAATACGTTATAACGTATTACGTTATATGGTACAACCTTATAACGTATTACGTTATATGTTATAACGTTATAACGTAATACGTCATATGGTATAACGTTATAACGTATTACGTTATGTGGTATAACGTTATATGGTATTACGTTATAACGTAATAAGTTATATGGTATAACGTTATAACGTATTACGTTATGTAGTATATCGTTATATGGTATTACGTTTTAACGTATTACGTTATATGGTATAACTTTATAACGTATTACGTTGTATAGAATAACGTTATATGGTATAACGTTATAACGTATTACGTTATATAGTATAACGTTATATGGTATAACGTTATAACGTTATAACGTATTACGTTGTATAGTATAACGTTATAGGGTACAACGTTGTAACGTATTACGTTAAATGGTATAACGTTATAACGTATTACGTTATGTAGTATAACGTTATATGGTATAGCGTTATATGGTATAACGTTATAACGTATTACGTTATGTAGTATAACGTTATATGGTATAACGTTGTAACGTATTACGTTTTGTAGTATAAAGTTATATGGTATAACGTTATATGGTATAACGCTATATGCTATTACATTATAATGTAATACGTTATATGGTATAACGTTATAACGTATTACGTTATGTAGTATATCGTTTTATGGTATTACGTTATAACATATTACGTTATATGGTATCACGTTATAACGTATTACGTTATGTAGTATAACGTTATATGGAATTACGTTATAACGTAATAAGTTATATGGTATAACGTTATAACGTATTACGTTATGTAGTATATCGTTATATGGTATTACGTTATAACGTATTACTTTATATGGTATAACGTTATAACGTATTACGTAGTATAGAATAACGTTATATGGTATAACGTTATAACGTATTACGTTATATAGTATAACGTTATATGGTATAACGTTATAACGTTATAACTTATTACGTTGTATAGTATAACGTTATACGGTACAACGTTGTAACGTATTACGTTAAATGGTATAACGTTATAACGTATTACGTTATGTAGTATAACGTTATATGGTATAGCGTTATATGGTTTAACGTTATAACGTATTACGTTATGTAGTATAACGTTATATGGTATAACGTTGTAACGTATTACGTTTTGTAGTATAACGTTATATGGTATAACGTTATATGGTATAACGTTATATGCTATTACATTATAACGTAATACGTTATACGGTATAACGTTATAACGTATTACGTTATGTAGTATATCGTTTTATGGTATTACGTTATAACATATTACGTTATATGGTATCACGTTATAACGTATTACGTTATGTAGTATAACGTTATATGGTATTACGTTATAACGTAATAAGTTATATGGTATAACGTTATAACGTATTACGTTATGTAGTATATCGTTATATGGTATTACGTTATAACGTATTACGTTATATGGTATAACGTTATAACGTATTACGTTATATGGTATAACGTTATAACGTATTACGTTATATGGTATAACGTTATATGGTATAACGTTATAACGTATTACGTTATGTAGTATATCGTTATATGGTATTACGTTATGTACTATAACGTTATATGGTATAACGTTATAACGTATTACGTTGTATAGTATAACGTTATATGGTATAACGTTATAACGTATTACGTTGTATAGTATAACGTTATATGGTATAACGTTATAACGTATTACGTTATATAGTATAACGTTATATGGTATAACGTTGTAACGTATTACGTTTTGTAGTATAACGTTATATGGTATAACGTTATATGGTATAAAGTTATAACGTAATACGTTATATGGTATAACGTTATAACGTATTACGTTATGTAGTATATCGTTATATGGTATTACGTTATGTACTATAACGTTATATGGTATAACGTTATAACGTATTACGTTGTATAGTATAACGTTATATGGTATAACGTTATAACGTATTACGTTGTATAGTATAGCGTTATATGGTTTAACGTTATAACGTATTACGTTATGTAGTATAACGTTATATGGTATAACGTTGTAACGTATTACGTTTTGTAGTATAACGTTATATGGTATAACGTTATGTACTATAACGTTATATGGTATAACGTTATAACGTATTACGTTGTATAGTATAACGTTATATGGTATAACGTTATAACGTATTACGTTGTATAGTATAGCGTTATATGGTTTAACGTTATAACGTATTACGTTATGTAGTATAACGTTATATGGTATAACGTTGTAACGTATTACGTTTTGTAGTATAACGTTATATGGTATAACGTTATATGGTATAAAGTTATAACGTAATACGTTATATAGTATAACGTTATATGGTATAACGTTATAACGTAATACGTTGTATGGTATAACGTTATGACGTATTACGTTATGTAGTTTAACGTTATATGCTATAACGTTATAACATAATACGTTATATGGTATAACGTTCTAACGTATTACGTTATGCAGTATATCGTTATATGGTATTACGTTATGTACTATAACGTTATATGGTATAACGTTGTAACGTATTACGTTTTGTAGTATAACGTTATATGGTATAACGTTATATGGTATAAAGTTATAACGTAATACGTTATATAGTATAACGTTATATGGTATAACGTTATAACGTAATACGTTATATGGTATAACGTTATAACGTATTACGTTATATGGTATAACGTTATATGGTATAACGTTATAACGTAATACGTTATATGGTATAACGTTATAACGTATTACGTCATGTAGTATATCGTTATATGGTATTACGTTATGTACTATAACGTTATATGGTATAACGTTATAACGTATTACGTTGTATAGTATAACGTTATATGATATAACGTTATAACGTATTACGTTGTATAGTATAGCGTTAAATGGTTTAACGTTATAACGTATTACGTTATGTAGTATAACGTTATATGGTATAACGTTGTAACGTATTACGTTTTGTAGTATAACGTTATATGGTATAACGTTATATGGTATAAAGTTATAACGTAATACGTTATATAGTATAACGTTATATGGTATAACGTTATAACGTAATACGTTGTATGGTATAACGTTATGACGTATTACGTTATGTACTATAACGTTATATGTTATAACGTTATAAAGTAATATGTTATATGGTATAACGTTATATGGTATAACGTTATAACGTATTACGTTATGTAGTTTAACGTTATATGCTATAACGTTATAACATAATACGTTATATGGTATAACGTTCTAACGTATTACGTTATGCAGTATAACGTTATATGGTAATACGTTATAACGTATTACGTTATATGGTATAACGTTATAACGTATTACGTTATGTATTATAACGTTATACGGTATAACGTTATAACGTATTACGTTATATGGTATAACGTTATAACGTATTACGTTGTATAGTATAACGTTATATGGTATAACGTTATAACGTATTACGTTATATAGTATAACGTTATATGGTATAACGTTATAACGTTATAACGTATTACGTTGTATAGTACAACGTTATACGGTATAACGTTGTAACGTATTACGTTATATGGTATAACGTTATAACGTATTACGTTATGTACTATAACGTTATATGTTATAACGTTATAAAGTAATATGTTATATGGTATAACGTTATATGGTATAACGTTATAACGTATTACGTTATGTAGTTTAACGTTATATGCTATAACGTTATAACATAATACGTTATATGGTATAACGTTCTAACGTATTACGTTATGTAGTATAACGTTATATGGTAATACGTTATAACGTATTACGTTATATGTTATAACGTTATAACGTATTACGTTATATGGTATAACGTTATAACGTATTACGTTATATAGTATTACGTTACATGGTATTACGTTATAACGTAATAAGTTATATGGTATAACGTTATAACGTATTACGTTATGTAGTATATCGTTATATGGTATTACGTTATAACGTATTACGTTATATGGTATAACGTTATAACGTATTACGTAGTATAGAATAACGTTATATGGTATAACGTTATAACGTATTACGTTATATAGTATAACGTTATATGGTATAACGTTATAACGTTATAACGTATTACGTTGTATAGTATAACGTTATACGGTATAACGTTGTAACGTATTACGTTAAATGGTATAACGTTATAACGTATTACGTTATGTAGTATAACGTTATATGGTATAGCGTTATATGGTTTAACGTTATAACGTATTACGTTATGTAGTATAACGTTATATGGTATAACGTTGTAACGTATTACGTTTTGTAGTATAACGTTATATGGTATAACGTTATATGGTATAACGTTATATGCTATTACATTATAACGTAATACGTTATATGGTATAATGTTATAACGTATTACGTTATGTAGTATATCGTTTTATGGTATTACGTTATAACATATTACGTTATATGGTATCACGTTATAACGTATTACGTTATGTAGTATAACGTTATATGGTATTACGTTATAACGTAATAAGTTATATGGTATAACGTTATAACGTAATACGTTGTATGCTATAACGTTATGACGTATTACGTTATATAGTATAACGTTATATGGTATAACGTTATAACGTTATAACGTATTACGTTGTATAGTATAACGTTATACGGTACAACGTTGTAACGTATTACGTTAAATGGTATAACGTTATAACGTATTACGTTATGTAGTATAACGTTATATGGTATAGCGTTATATGGTTTAACGTTATAACGTATTACGTTATGTAGTATAACGTTATATGGTATAACGTTGTAACGTATTACGTTTTGTAGTATAACGTTATATGGTATAACGTTATATGGTTTAACGTTATATGCTATTACATTATAACGTAATACGTTATATGGTATAACGTTATAACGTATTACGTTATGTAGTATAACGTTATATGGTATTACGTTATAACGTAATAAGTTATATGGTATAACGTTATAACGTAATACGTTGTATGCTATAACGTTATGACGTAATACGTTATATAGTATAACGTTATATGGTATAACGTTATAACGTTATAACGTATTACGTTGTATAGTATAACGTTATACGGTACAACGTTGTAACGTAATACGTTAAATGGTATAACGTTATAACGTATTACGTTATGTAGTATAACGTTATATGGTATAGCGTTATATGGTTTAACGTTATAACGTATTACGTTATGTAGTATAACGTTATATGGTATAACGTTGTAACGTATTACGTTTTGTAGTATAATGTTATATGGTATAACGTTATATGTTATAACGTTATATGCTATTACATTATAACGTAATACGTTATATGGTATAACGTTATAACGTATTACGTTATGTAGTATATCGTTTTATGGTATTACGTTATAACATATTACGTTATATGGTATCGCGTTATAACGTATTACGTTATGTAGTATAACGTTATATGGTATTACGTTATAACGTAATAAGTTATATGGTATAACGTTATAACGTATTACGTTATGTAGTATATCGTTATATGGTATTACATTACAACGTATTACGATATATGGTATAACGTTATAACGTATTACGTTATATGGTATAACGTTATAACGTATTACGTTATATGGTATAACGTTATATGGTATATCGTTATAACGTAATACGTTATATGGTATAACGTTATAACGTATTACGTTATGTAGTATATCGTTATATGGTATTACGTTATGTACTATAGCGTTATATGGTATAACGTTATAACGTATTACGTTGTATAGTATAACGTTATATGGCATAACGTTATAACGTATTACGTTGTATAGTATAACGTTATATGGTATAACGTTATAACGTATTACGTTATGTACTATAACGTTATATGTTATAACGTTATAAAGTAATATGTTATATGGTATAACGTTATATGGTATAACGTTATAACGTATTACGTTATGTAGTTTAACGTTATATGCTATAACGTTATAACATAATACGTTATATGGTATAACGTTCTAACGTATTACGTTATGTAGTATAACGTTATATGGTAATACGTTATAACGTATTACGTTATATGTTATAACGTTATAACGTATTACGTTATATGGTATAACGTTATAACGTATTACGTTATATAGTATTACGTTATATGGTATTACGTTATAACGTAATAAGTTATATGGTATAAAGTTATAACGTATTACGTTATGTAGTATATCGTTATATGGTATTACGTTATAACGTATTACGTTATATGGTATAACGTTATAACGTATTACGTAGTATAGAATAACGTTATATGGTTTAACGTTATAACGTATTACGTTATATAGTATAAAGTTATATGGTATAACGTTATAACGTTATAACGTATTACGTTGTATAGTATAACGTTATACGGTACAACGTTGTAACGTATTACGTTAAATGGTATAACGTTATAACGTATTACGTTATGTAGTATAACGTTATATGGTATAGCGTTATATGGTTTAACGTTATAACGTATTACGTTATGTAGTATAACGTTATGTGGTATAACGTTGTAACGTATTACGTTTTGTAGTATAACGTTATATGGTATAACGTTATATGCTATTACATTATAACGTACTACGTTATATGGTATAACGTTATAACGTATTACGTTATGTAGTATATCTTTTTATGGTATTACGTTATAACATATTACGTTATATGGTATCACGTTATAACGTATTACGTTATGTAGTATAACGTTATATGGTATTACGTTATAACGTAATAAGTTATATGGTATAACGTTATAACGTAATACGTTGTATGCTATAACGTTATGACGTATTACGTCATATAGTATAACGTTATATGGTATAACGTTATAACGTTATAACGTATTACGTTGTATAGTATAACGTTATACGGTACAACGTTGTAACGTATTACGTTAAATGGTATAACGTTATAACGTATTACGTTATGTAGTATAACGTTATATGGTATAGCGTTATATGGTTTAACGTTATAACGTATTACGTTATGTAGTATAACGTTATATGGTATAACGTTGTAACGTATTACGTTTTGTAGTATAACGTTATATGGTATAACGTTATATGGTTTAACGTTATATGCTATTACATTATAACGTAATACGTTATATGGTATAACGTTATAACGTATTACGTTATGTAGTATAACGTTATATGGTATTACGTTATAACGTAATAAGTTATATGGTATAACGTTATAACGTAATACGTTGTATGCTATAACGTTATGACGTAATACGTTATATAGTATAACGTTATATGGTATAACGTTATAACGTTATAACGTATTACGTTGTATAGTATAACGTTATACGGTACAACGTTGTAACGTAATACGTTAAATGGTATAACGTTATAACGTATTACGTTATGTAGTATAACGTTATATGGTATAGCGTTATATGGTTTAACGTTATAACGTATTACGTTATGTAGTATAACGTTATATGGTATAACGTTGTAACGTATTACGTTTTGTAGTATAATGTTATATGGTATAACGTTATATGTTATAACGTTATATGCTATTACATTATAACGTAATACGTTATATGGTATAACGTTATAACGTATTACGTTATGTAGTATATCGTTTTATGGTATTACGTTATAACATATTACGTTATATGGTATCGCGTTATAACGTATTACGTTATGTAGTATAACGTTATATGGTATTACGTTATAACGTAATAAGTTATATGGTATAACGTTATAACGTATTACGTTATGTAGTATATCGTTATATGGTATTACATTACAACGTATTACGATATATGGTATAACGTTATAACGTATTACGTTATATGGTATAACGTTATAACGTATTACGTTATATGGTATAACGTTATATGGTATATCGTTATAACGTAATACGTTATATGGTATAACGTTATAACGTATTACGTTATGTAGTATATCGTTATATGGTATTACGTTATGTACTATAGCGTTATATGGTATAACGTTATAACGTATTACGTTGTATAGTATAACGTTATATGGCATAACGTTATAACGTATTACGTTGTATAGTATAACGTTATATGGTATAACGTTATAACGTATTACGTTATGTACTATAACGTTATATGTTATAACGTTATAAAGTAATATGTTATATGGTATAACGTTATATGGTATAACGTTATAACGTATTACGTTATGTAGTTTAACGTTATATGCTATAACGTTATAACATAATACGTTATATGGTATAACGTTCTAACGTATTACGTTATGTAGTATAACGTTATATGGTAATACGTTATAACGTATTACGTTATATGTTATAACGTTATAACGTATTACGTTATATGGTATAACGTTATAACGTATTACGTTATATAGTATTACGTTATATGGTATTACGTTATAACGTAATAAGTTATATGGTATAAAGTTATAACGTATTACGTTATGTAGTATATCGTTATATGGTATTACGTTATAACGTATTACGTTATATGGTATAACGTTATAACGTATTACGTAGTATAGAATAACGTTATATGGTTTAACGTTATAACGTATTACGTTATATAGTATAAAGTTATATGGTATAACGTTATAACGTTATAACGTATTACGTTATATGGTATAACGTTATATGCTATTACATTATAACGTACTACGTTATATGGTATATCGTTATAACGTATTACGTTATGTAGTATATCTTTTTATGGTATAACGTTATAACGTAATACATTATATGGTATAACGTTATAACGTATTACGTTATGTAGTATATCGTTATATGGTATTACGTTATGTACTATAACGTTATATGGTATAACGTTATAACGTATTACGTTGTATAGTATAACGTTATATGGTATAACGTTATAACGTATTACGTTATATGGTATAACGTTATATGGTATAACGTTATAACGTAATACGTTATATGGTATAACGTTATAACGTATTACGTCATGTAGTATATCGTTATATGGTATTACCTTATGTACTATAACGTTATATGGTATAACGTTATAACGTATTACGTTGTATAGTATAACGTTATATGGTATAACGTTATAACGTATTACGTTGTATAGTATAACGTTATATGGTATAACGTTATAACGTATTACGTTATATAGTATAACGTTATATGGTATAGCGTTATATGGTATAACGTTATAACGTATTACGTTATGTAGTATAACGTTATATGGTATTACGTTATAACGTATTACGTTATATAGTATAACGTTATATGGTATAACGTTATAACGTAATACGTTGTATGGTATAACGTTATGACGTATTACGTTATGCAGTATAACGTTATATGGTAATACGTTATAACGTATTACGTTATGTGGTATAACGTTATAACGTATTACGTTATGTATTATAACGTTATACGGTATAACGTTATAACGTATTACGTTATGTAGTATAACGTTATATGGTATAGCGTTATATGGTTTAACGTTATAACGTATTACGTTATGTAGTATAACGTTATATGGTATAACGTTGTAACGTATTACGTTTTGTAGTATAACGTTATATGGTATAACGTTATATGGTATAACGTTATATGCTATTACATTATAACGTACTACGTTATATGGTATAACGTTATAACGTATTACGTTATGTAGTATATCTTTTTATGGTATTACGTTATAACATATTACGTTGTATGGTATCACGTTATAACGTATTACGTTATGTAGTATAACGTTATATGGTATAGCGTTATATGGTTTAACGTTATAACGTATTACGTTATGTAGTATATCGTTATATGGTATTACGTTATAACGTATTACGTTATATGGTATAACGTTATAACGTATTACGTTATATGGTATAACGTTATAACGTATTACGTTATATGGTATAACGTTATATGGTATAACGTTATAACGTAATACATTATATGGTATAACGTTATAACGTATTACGTTATGTAGTATATCGTTATATGGTATTACGTTATGTACTATAACGTTATATGGTATAACGTTATAACGTATTACGTTGTATAGTATAACGTTATATGGTATAACGTTATAACGTATTACGTTATATGGTATAACGTTATATGGTATAACGTTATAACGTAATACGTTATATGGTATAACGTTATAACGTATTACGTTATGTAGTATATCGTTATATGGTATTATGTTATGTACTATAACGTTATATGGTATAACGTTATAACGTATTACGTTGTATAGTATAACGTTATATGGTATAACGTTATAACGTATTACGTTGTATAGTATAACGTTATATGGTATAACGTTATAACGTATTACGTTATATAGTATAACGTTATATGGTATAGCGTTATATGGTATAACGTTATAACGTATTACGTTATGTAGTATAACGTTATATGGTATTACGTTATAACGTATTACGTTATATAGTATAACGTTATATGGTATAACGTTATAACGTAATACGTTGTATGGTATAACGTTATGACGTATTACGTTATGCAGTATAACGTTATATGGTAATACGTTATAACGTATTACGTTATGTGGTATAACGTTATAACGT
The DNA here is from genome assembly GCF_040668555.2 of Bombus flavifrons. Taxonomy (NCBI): domain Eukaryota; kingdom Metazoa; phylum Arthropoda; class Insecta; order Hymenoptera; family Apidae; genus Bombus; species Bombus flavifrons. The sequence continues at coordinate 3,284,629 of NC_138457.1, read as the reverse complement.
ATTACGTTATGTATTATAACGTTATACGGTATAACGTTATAACGTATTACGTTATATGGTATAACGTTATAACGTATTACGTTATGTAGTATAACGTTATATGGTATATGGTTATAACGTATTACGTTATATGGTATAACGTTATAACGTATTACGTTATATGGTATAACGTTATAACGTATTACGTTATATGGTATAACGTTATATGGTATAACGTTATAACGTAATACGTTATATGGTATAACGTTATAACGTATTACGTTATGTAGTATATCGTTATATGCTATTACGTTATGTACTATAACGTTATATGGTATAACGTTATAACGTTTTACGTTGTATAGTATAACGTTATATGGTATAACGTTATAACGTATTACGTTGTATAGTATAACGTTATATGGTATAACGCTATAACGTATTACGTTATATAGTATAACGTTATATGGTATAACGTTATAACGTTATAACGTATTACGTTGTATAGTACAACGTTATACAGTATAACGTTGTAACGTATTACGTTATATGGTATAACGTTATAACGTATTACGTTATGTACTATAACGTTATATGTTATAACGTTATAACGTAATATGTTATATGGTATAACGTTATATGGTATAACGTTATAACGTATTACGTTATGTAGTTTAACGTTATATGCTATAACGATATAACATAATACGTTATATGGTATAACGTTCTAACGTATTACGTTATGTAGTATAACGTTATATGGTAATACGTTATAACGTATTACGTTATATGTTATAACGTTATAACGTATTACGTTATATGGTATAACGTTATAACGTATTACGTTATATAGTATTACGTTATATGGTATTACGTTATAACGTAATAAGTTATATGGTATAACGTTATAACGTATTACGTTATGTAGTATATCGTTATATGGTATTACGTTATAACGTATTACGTTATATGGTATAACGTTATAACGTATTACGTAGTATAGAATAACGTTATATGGTATAACGTTATAACGTATTACGTTATGTAGTATAACGTTATATGGTATATGGTTATAACGTATTACGTTATATGGTATAACGTTATAACGTATTACGTTATATGGTATAACGTTATAACGTATTACGTTATATGGTATAACGTTATATGGTATAACGTTATAACGTAATACGTTATATGGTATAACGTTATAACGTATTACGTCATGTAGTATATCGTTATATGCTATTACGTTATGTACTATAACGTTATATGGTATAACGTTATAACGTATTACGTTGTATAGTATAACGTTATATGGTATAACGATATAACGTATTACGTTGTATAGTATAACGTTATATGGTATAACGTTATAACGTATTACGTTGTATAGTATAACGTTATATGGTATAACGCTATAACGTATTACGTTATATAGTATAACGTTATATGGTATAACGTTATAACGTTATAACGTATTACGTTGTATAGTACAACGTTATACAGTATAACGTTGTAACGTATTACGTTATATGGTATAACGTTATAACGTATTACGTTATGTACTATAACGTTATATGTTATAACGTTATAACGTAATATGTTATATGGTATAACGTTATATGGTATAACGTTATAACGTATTACGTTATGTAGTTTAACGTTATATGCTATAACGATATAACATAATACGTTATATGGTATAACGTTCTAACGTATTACGTTATGTAGTATAACGTTATATGGTAATACGTTATAACGTATTACGTTATATGTTATAACGTTATAACGTATTACGTTATATGGTATAACGTTATAACGTATTACGTTATATAGTATTACGTTATATGGTATTACGTTATAACGTAATAAGTTATATGGTATAACGTTATAACGTATTACGTTATGTAGTATATCGTTATATGGTATTACGTTATAACGTATTACGTTATATGGTATAACGTTATAACGTATTACGTAGTATAGAATAACGTTATATGGTATAACGTTATAACGTATTACGTTATGTAGTATAACGTTATATGGTATATGGTTATAACGTATTACGTTATATGGTATAACGTTATAACGTATTACGTTATATGGTATAACGTTATAACGTATTACGTTATATGGTATAACGTTATATGGTATAACGTTATAACGTAATACGTTATATGGTATAACGTTATAACGTATTACGTCATGTAGTATATCGTTATATGCTATTACGTTATGTACTATAACGTTATATGGTATAACGTTATAACGTATTACGTTGTATAGTATAACGTTATATGGTATAACGATATAACGTATTACGTTGTATAGTATAACGTTATATGGTATAACGTTATAACGTATTACGTTATATAGTATAACGTTATATGGTATAACGTTATAACGTATTACGTTATATAGTATAACGTTATATGGTATAACGTTATAACGTTATAACGTATTACGTTGTATAGTATAACGTTATACGGTACAACGTTGTAACGTATTACGTTAAATGGTATAACGTTATAACGTATTACGTTATGTAGTATAACGTTATATGGTATAGCGTTATATGGTTTAACGTTATAACGTATTACGTTATGTAGTATAACGTTATATGGTATAACGTTGTAACGTATTACGTTTTGTAGTATAACGTTATATGGTATAACGTTATATGGTATAACGTTATATGCTATTACATTATAACGTACTACGTTATATGGTATAACGTTATAATGTATTACGTTATGTAGTATATCGTTTTATGGTATTACGTTATAACATATTACGTTATATGGTATCACGTTATAACGTATTACGTTATGTAGTATAACGTTATATGGTATTACGTTATAACGTAATAAGTTATATGGTATAACGTTATAGCGTAATACGTTGTATGCTATAACGTTATGACGTATTACGTTATATAGTATAACGTTATATGGTATAACGTTATAACGTTATAACGTATTACGTTGTATGGTATAACGTTATACGGTACAACGTTGTAACGTATTACGTTAAATGGTATAACGTTATAACGTATTACGTTATGTAGTATAACGTTATATGGTATAGCGTTATATGGTTTAACGTTATAACGTATTACATTATGTAGTATATCGTTATATGGTATTACGTTATAACGTATTACGTTATATGGTATAACGTTATAACGTATTACGTTATATGGTATAACGTTATAACGTATTACGTTATATGGTATAACGTTATATGGTATAACGTTATAACGTAATACGTTATATGGTATAACGTTATAACGTATTACGTTATGTAGTATATCGTTATATGGTATTACGTTATGTACTATAACGTTATATGGTATAACGTTATAACGTATTACGTTATGTAGTATATCGTTATATGGTATTACGTTATGTACTATAACGTTATATGGTATAACGTTATAACGTATTACGTTGTATAGTATAACGTTATATGGTATAACGTTATAACGTATTACGTTATATGGTATAACGTTATATGGTATAACGTTATAACGTAATACGTTATATGGTATAACGTTATAACGTATTACGTTATGTAGTATATCGTTATATGGTATTACGTTATGTACTATAACGTTATATGGTATAACGTTATAACGTATTACGTTGTATAGTATAACGTTATATGGTATAACGTTATAACGTATTACGTTGTATAGTATAACGTTATATGGTATAACGTTATAACGTATTACGTTATATAGTATAACGTTATATGGTATAGCGTTATATGGTATAACGTTATAACGTATTACGTTATGTAGTATAACGTTATATGGTATTACGTTATAACGTATTACGTTATATAGTATAACGTTATATGGTATAACGTTATAACGTAATACGTTGTATGGTATAACGTTATGACGTATTACGTTATGCAGTATAACGTTATATGGTAATACGTTATAACGTATTACGTTATGTGGTATAACGTTATAACGTATTACGTTATGTATTATAACGTTATACGGTATAACGTTATAACGTATTACGTTATATGGTATAACGTTATAACGTATTACGTTATGTAGTATAACGTTATATGGTATATGGTTATAACGTATTACGTTATATGGTATAACGTTATATGGTATAACGTTATAACGTTATAACGTATTACGTTGTATAGTATAACGTTATACGGTACAACGTTGTAACGTATTACGTTAAATGGTATAACGTTATAACGTATTACGTTATGTAGTATAACGTTATATGGTATAGCGTTATATGGTTTAACGTTATAACGTATTACGTTATGTAGTATAACGTTATATGGTATAACGTTGTAACGTATTACGTTTTGTAGTATAACGTTATATGGTATAACGTTATATGGTATAACGTTATATGCTATTACATTATAACGTACTACGTTATATGGTATAACGTTATAATGTATTACGTTATGTAGTATATCGTTTTATGGTATTACGTTATAACATATTACGTTATATGGTATCACGTTATAACGTATTACGTTATGTAGTATAACGTTATATGGTATTACGTTATAACGTAATAAGTTATATGGTATAACGTTATAGCGTAATACGTTGTATGCTATAACGTTATGACGTATTACGTTATATAGTATAACGTTATATGGTATAACGTTATAACGTTATAACGTATTACGTTGTATGGTATAACGTTATACGGTACAACGTTGTAACGTATTACGTTAAATGGTATAACGTTATAACGTATTACGTTATGTAGTATAACGTTATATGGTATAGCGTTATATGGTTTAACGTTATAACGTATTACATTATGTAGTATATCGTTATATGGTATTACGTTATAACGTATTACGTTATATGGTATAACGTTATAACGTATTACGTTATATGGTATAACGTTATAACGTATTACGTTATATGGTATAACGTTATATGGTATAACGTTATAACGTAATACGTTATATGGTATAACGTTATAACGTATTACGTTATGTAGTATATCGTTATATGGTATTACGTTATGTACTATAACGTTATATGGTATAACGTTATAACGTATTACGTTATGTAGTATATCGTTATATGGTATTACGTTATGTACTATAACGTTATATGGTATAACGTTATAACGTATTACGTTGTATAGTATAACGTTATATGGTATAACGTTATAACGTATTACGTTATATGGTATAACGTTATATGGTATAACGTTATAACGTAATACGTTATATGGTATAACGTTATAACGTATTACGTTATGTAGTATATCGTTATATGGTATTACGTTATGTACTATAACGTTATATGGTATAACGTTATAACGTATTACGTTGTATAGTATAACGTTATATGGTATAACGTTATAACGTATTACGTTGTATAGTATAACGTTATATGGTATAACGTTATAACGTATTACGTTATATAGTATAACGTTATATGGTATAGCGTTATATGGTATAACGTTATAACGTATTACGTTATGTAGTATAACGTTATATGGTATTACGTTATAACGTATTACGTTATATAGTATAACGTTATACGGTATAACGTTATAACGTATTACGTTATATGGTATAACGTTATAACGTATTACGTTATGTAGTATAACGTTATATGGTATATGGTTATAACGTATTACGTTATATGGTATAACGTTATAACGTATTACGTTATATGGTATAACGTTATAACGTATTACGTTATATGGTATAACGTTATATGGTATAACGTTATAACGTAATACGTTATATGGTATAACGTTATAACGTATTACGTTATGTAGTATATCGTTATATGCTATTACGTTATGTACTATAACGTTATATGGTATAACGTTATAACGTATTACGTTGTATAGTATAACGTTATATGGTATAACGTTATAACGTATTACGTTGTATAGTATAACGTTATATGGTATAACGTTATAACGTATTACGTTATATAGTATAACGTTATATGGTATAACGTTATAACGTTATAACGTATTACGTTGTATAGTACAACGTTATACGGTATAACGTTGTAACGTATTACGTTATATGGTATAACGTTATAACGTATTACGTTATGTACTATAACGTTATATGTTATAACGTTATAAAGTAATATGTTATATGGTATAACGTTATATGGTATAACGTTATAACGTATTACGTTATGTAGTATATCGTTTTATGGTATTACGTTATAACATATTACGTTATATGGTATCACGTTATAACGTATTACGTTATGTAGTATAACGTTATATGGTATTACGTTATAACGTAATAAGTTATATGGTATAACGTTATAACGTAATACGTTGTATGCTATAACGTTATGACGTATTACGTTATGTACTATAACGTTATATGTTATAACGTTATAAAGTAATATGTTATATGGTATAACGTTATATGGTATAACGTTATAACGTATTACGTTATGTAGTTTAACGTTATATGCTATAACGTTATAACATAATACGTTATATGGTATAACGTTCTATCGTATTACGTTATATGGTAATACGTTATAACGTATTACGTTATATGTTATAACGTTATAACGTATTACGTTATATGGTATAACGTTATAACGTATTATGTTATATAGTATTACGTTATATGGTATAACGTTATAACGTATTACGTTATATGGTATAACGTTATAACGTATTACGTTATATAGTATAACGTTATATGGTATAACGTTATAACGTAATACATTGTATGGTATAACGTTATAACGAATTACGTTATGTACTATAACGTTATATGGTATAACGTTATAACGTATTACGTTGTGTAGTATAACGTTATATGGTATAACGTTGTAACGTATTACGTTTTGTAGTATAACGTTATATGGTATAACGTTATATGGTATAACGTTATATGCTATTACATTATAACGTAATACCTTATATGGTATAACGTTATAACATATTACGTTATGTAGTATATCGTTTTATGGTATTACGTTATAACATATAACGTTATATGGTATCACGTTATAACGTATTACGTTATGTAGTATAACGTTATATGGTATTACGTTATAACGTAATAAGTTATATGGTATAACGTTATAACGTATTACGTTATGTAGTATATCGTTATATGGTATTACGTTATAACGTATTACGTTATATGGTATAACGTTATAACGTATTACGTTGTATAGAATAACGTTATATGGTATAACGTTATAACGTATTACGTTATATAGTATAACGTTATATGGTATAACATTATAACGTTATAACGTATTACGTTGTATAGTATAACGTTATACGGTACAACGTTGTAACGTATTACATTAAATGGTATAACGTTATAACGTATTACGTTATGTAGTATAACGTTATATGGTATAGCGTTATATGGTATAACGTTATAACGTATTACGTTATGTAGTATAACGTTATATGGTATAACGTTGTAACGTATTACGTTTTGTAGTATAACGTTATATGGTATAACGTTATATGGTATAACGTTATATGCTATTACATTATAACGTAATACGTTATATGGTATAACGTTATAACGTATTACGTTATGTAGTATATCGTTTTATGGTATTACGTTATAACATATTACGTTATATGGTATCACGTTATAACGTATTACGTTATGTAGTATAACGTTATATGGTATTACGTTATAACGTAATAAGTTATATGGTATAACGTTATAACGTATTACGTTATGTAGTATATTGTTATATGGTATTACGTTATAACGTATTACGTTATATGGTATAACATTATAACGTATTACGTTATATAGTATAACGTTATATGGTATAACGTTATAACGTTATAATGTATTACGTTATGTAGTATATCGTTATACGGTATAACGTTGTAACGTATTACGTTATATGGTATAACGTTGTAACGTATTACGTTATATGGTATAACGTTATAACGTATTACGTTATGTAGTATAACGTTATATGGTATTACGTTATAACGTATTACGTTAAATAGTATAACGTTATATGGTATAACGTTATAACGTAATACGTTGTATGGTATAACGTTATGACGTATTACGTTATGTACTATAACGTTATATGTTATAACGTTATAAAGTAATATGTTATATGGTATAACGTTATATGGTATAACGTTATACCGTATTACGTTATGTAGTTTAACGTTATGTGCTATAACGTTATAACATAATACGTTATATGGTATAACGTTCTAACGTATTACGTTATGTAGTATAACGTTATATGGTAATATGTTATAACGTATTACGTTATATGGTACAACGTTATAACGTATTACGTTATATGTTATTACGTTATAACGTAATACGTCATATGGTATAACGTTATAGCGTATACGATGTGTAGTATAACGCTATATGGTATAACGTTTTAACGTATTACGTTATGTAGTTTAACGTTATATGGTATTACGTTATAACATATTACGTTATATAGTATAACGTTATATGGTATATCGTTATAACGTAATACGTTATATGGTATAACGTTATAACGTAATACGTTGTATGGTATAACGTTGTGACGCATTACGTTATGTACTATAACGTTATATGTTATAACGTTAAAAAGTAATATGTTATATGGTATAACGTTATATGGTATAACGTATTACGTTATGTAGTTTAACGTTATGTGGTATTACGTTATAACATATTACGTTATATGGTATAACGTTATAACGTATTACGTTATATAGTATAACGTTATATGGTATAACGTTATAACGTATTACGTTATGTAGTATAACGTTATATGGTAATACGTTAAAACGTATTACGTTATATGGTATAACGTTATAACGTATTACGTTATATAGTATAACGTTATATGGTATAACGTTATAACGTAATACGTTATATGGTATAACGTTATAACGTATTACGATATGTAGTATAACGTTATATGGTAATACGTTATAACGTATTACGTTATATTGTATAACGTTATATGGTATAACGTTATATGCTATTACATTATAACGTAATACGTTATATGGTATAACGTTATATGGTATAACGTTATATGCTATTACATTATAACGTAATACCTTATATGGTATAACGTTATAACATATTACGTTATGTAGTATATCGTTTTATGGTATTACGTTATAACATATAACGTTATATGGTATCACGTTATAACGTATTACGTTATGTAGTATAACGTTATATGGTATTACGTTATAACGTAATAAGTTATATGGTATAACGTTATAACGTATTACGTTATGTAGTATATCGTTATATGGTATTACGTTATAACGTATTACGTTATATGGTATAACGTTATAACGTATTACGTTGTATAGAATAACGTTATATGGTATAACGTTATAACGTATTACGTTATATAGTATAACGTTATATGGTATAACATTATAACGTTATAACGTATTACGTTGTATAGTATAACGTTATACGGTACAACGTTGTAACGTATTACATTAAATGGTATAACGTTATAACGTATTACGTTATGTAGTATAACGTTATATGGTATAGCGTTATATGGTATAACGTTATAACGTATTACGTTATGTAGTATAACGTTATATGGTATAACGTTGTAACGTATTACGTTTTGTAGTATAACGTTATATGGTATAACGTTATAACGTATTACGTTATATGGTATAACGTTATATGGTATAACGTTATAACGTAATACGTTATATGGTATAACGTTATAACGTATTACGTTATGTAGTATATCGTTATATGGTATTACGTTATGTACTATAACGTTATATGGTATAACGTTATAACGTATTACGTTGTATAGTATAACGTTATATGGTATAACGTTATAACGTATTACGTTGTATAGTATAACGTTATATGGTATAACGTTATAACGTATTACGTTATATAGTATAACGTTATATGGTATAGCGTTATATGGTATAACGTTATAACGTATTACGTTATGTAGTATAACGTTATATGGTATTACGTTATAACGTATTACGTTATATAGTATAACGTTATATGGTATAACGTTATAACGTAATACGTTGCATGGTATAACGTTATGACGTATTACGTTATGCAGTATAACGTTATATGGTAATACGTTATAACGTATTACGTTATGTGGTATAACGTTATAACGTATTACGTTATGTATTATAACGTTATACGGTATAACGTTATAACGTATTACGTTATATGGTATAACGTTATAACGTATTACGTTATGTAGTATAACGTTATATGGTATATGGTTATAACGTATTACGTTATATGGTATAACGTTATAACGTATTACGTTATATGGTATAACGTTATAACGTATTACGTTATATGGTATAACGTTATATGGTATAACGTTATAACGTAATACGTTATATGGTATAACGTTATAACGTATTACGTTATGTAGTATATCGTTATATGCTATTACGTTATGTACTATAACGTTATATGGTATAACGTTATAACGTATTACGTTGTATAGTATAACGTTATATGGTATAACGTTATAACGTATTACGTTGTATAGTATAACGTTATATGGTATAACGTTATAACGTATTACGTTATATAGTATAACGTTATATGGTATAACGTTATAACGTTATAACGTATTACGTTGTATAGTACAACGTTATACGGTATAACGTTGTAACGTATTACGTTATATGGTATAACGTTATAACGTATTACGTTATGTACTATAACGTTATATGTTATAACGTTATAAAGTAATATGTTATATGGTATAACGTTATATGGTATAACGTTATAACGTATTACGTTATGTAGTATATCGTTTTATGGTATTACGTTATAACATATTACGTTATATGGTATCACGTTATAACGTATTACGTTATGTAGTATAACGTTATATGGTATTACGTTATAACGTAATAAGTTATATGGTATAACGTTATAACGTAATACGTTGTATGCTATAACGTTATGACGTATTACGTTATGTACTATAACGTTATATGTTATAACGTTATAAAGTAATATGTTATATGGTATAACGTTATATGGTATAACGTTATAACGTATTACGTTATGTAGTTTAACGTTATATGCTATAACGTTATAACATAATACGTTATATGGTATAACGTTCTATCGTATTACGTTATATGGTAATACGTTATAACGTATTACGTTATATGTTATAACGTTATAACGTATTACGTTATATGGTATAACGTTATAACGTATTACGTTATATAGTATTACGTTATATGGTATAACGTTATAACGTATTACGTTATATGGTATAACGTTATAACGTATTACGTTATATAGTATAACGTTATATGGTATAACGTTATAACGTAATACATTGTATGGTATAACGTTATAACGAATTACGTTATGTACTATAACGTTATATGGTATAACGTTATAACGTATTACGTTGTGTAGTATAACGTTATATGGTATAACGTTGTAACGTATTACGTTTTGTAGTATAACGTTATATGGTATAACGTTATATGGTATAACGTTATATGCTATTACATTATAACGTAATACCTTATATGGTATAACGTTATAACATATTACGTTATGTAGTATATCGTTTTATGGTATTACGTTATAACATATAACGTTATATGGTATCACGTTATAACGTATTACGTTATGTAGTATAACGTTATATGGTATTACGTTATAACGTAATAAGTTATATGGTATAACGTTATAACGTATTACGTTATGTAGTATATCGTTATATGGTAATACGTTATAACGTATTACGTTATATGGTATAACGTTATAACGTATTACGTTGTATAGAATAACGTTATATGGTATAACGTTATAACGTATTACGTTATATAGTATAACGTTATATGGTATAACATTATAACGTTATAACGTATTACGTTGTATAGTATAACGTTATACGGTACAACGTTGTAACGTATTACATTAAATGGTATAACGTTATAACGTATTACGTTATGTAGTATAACGTTATATGGTATAGCGTTATATGGTATAACGTTATAACGTATTACGTTATGTAGTATAACGTTATATGGTATAACGTTGTAACGTATTACGTTTTGTAGTATAACGTTATATGGTATAACGTTATATGGTATAACGTTATATGCTATTACATTATAACGTAATACGTTATATGGTATAACGTTATAACGTATTACGTTATGTAGTATATCGTTTTATGGTATTACGTTATAACATATTACGTTATATGGTATCACGTTATAACGTATTACGTTATGTAGTATAACGTTATATGGTATTACGTTATAACGTAATAAGTTATATGGTATAACGTTATAACGTATTACGTTATGTAGTATATTGTTATATGGTATTACGTTATAACGTATTACGTTATATGGTATAACATTATAACGTATTACGTTATATAGTATAACGTTATATGGTATAACGTTATAACGTTATAATGTATTACGTTATGTAGTATATCGTTATACGGTATAACGTTGTAACGTATTACGTTATATGGTATAACGTTGTAACGTATTACGTTATATGGTATAACGTTATAACGTATTACGTTATGTAGTATAACGTTATATGGTATTACGTTATAACGTATTACGTTAAATAGTATAACGTTATATGGTATAACGTTATAACGTAATACGTTGTATGGTATAACGTTATGACGTATTACGTTATGTACTATAACGTTATATGTTATAACGTTATAAAGTAATATGTTATATGGTATAACGTTATATGGTATAACGTTATAACGTATTACGTTATGTAGTTTAACGTTATGTGCTATAACGTTATAACATAATACGTTATATGGTATAACGTTCTAACGTATTACGTTATGTAGTATAACGTTATATGGTAATATGTTATAACGTATTACGTTATATGGTACAACGTTATAACGTATTACGTTATATGTTATTACGTTATAACGTAATACGTCATATGGTATAACGTTATAACGTATACGATGTGTAGTATAACGCTATATGGTATAACGTTTTAACGTATTACGTTATGTAGTTTAACGTTATATGGTATTACGTTATAACATATTACGTTATATAGTATAACGTTATATGGTATATCGTTATAACGTAATACGTTATATGGTATAACGTTATAACGTAATACGTTGTATGGTATAACGTTGTGACGCATTACGTTATGTACTATAACGTTATATGTTATAACGTTATAAAGTAATATGTTATATGGTATAACGTTATATGGTATAACGTATTACGTTATGTAGTTTAACGTTATGTGGTATTACGTTATAACATATTACGTTATATGGTATAACGTTATAACGTATTACGTTATATAGTATAACGTTATATGGTATAACGTTATAACGTATTACGTTATGTAGTATAACGTTATATGGTAATACGTTATAACGTATTACGTTATATGGTATAACGTTATAACGTATTACGTTATATAGTATAACGTTATATGGTATAACGTTATAACGTAATACGTTATATGGTATAACGTTATAACGTATTACGATATGTAGTATAACGTTATATGGTAATACGTTATAACGTATTACGTTATATTGTATAACGTTATATGGTATAACGTTATATGCTATTACATTATAACGTAATACGTTATATGGTATAACGTTATAACGTATTACGTTATGTAGTATAACGTTATATGGTACAGCGTTATATGGTATAACGTTATAACGTATTACGTTATGTAGTATAACGTTATATGGTATAGCGTTATATGGTATAACGTTATAACGTATTACGTTATGTAGTATAACGTTATATGGTATAACGTTATATGGTATAGCGCTATATGGTATAACGGTATAACGTATTACGTTATGTAGTATAACGTTATATGGTAATACGTTATAACGTATTACGTTATATAGTATAACGTTATATGGTATAACGTTATAACGTTATAACGTATTACGTTGTATAGTATAACGTTATACGGTATAACGTTATACCGTATTACGTTAGTTAGTATAACGTTATATGGTGCAGCGTTGTAACGTAATACATTATATGGAATAACGTTATAACGTATTACATCATATGGTATAAAGTTATAACGTAATACATTATATGGTGTAACGTTATAACATAATACGTCATATGGTATAACGTTATAAAGTATTACGTTATATAGCATAGCGTTATGTGGTAAAACGTTATAGCCTATTACGTTATATGGTATAACGTTATAGCGTAATACGTTATATTGTATAACATCATAACGTATTACCTTATATGGTATAACGTTATAACGTGTTACTTCTTATAGTATAACGTTATATGGTAAAACATTATAACGTATTACGTTATATAGTATAATGTTATATGATGAAACGTTATAACGTATTACGTTATATAGTATAACGTTATATGGTAAAACGTTATAACGTAATATATTATATGGTATAACGTTATAACGTATTACGTTATATAGTATAATGTTATATGGTATAACGTTATAACGTATTACGTTATATGGTATAACGTTATAACGTATTACGTTATATAGTATAACGTTATATGGTATAACGTTATATGGTATAACGTTATATGGTATTACGTTATAACGTATTACGTTATATGGTCTAACGGTATAACGTATTACGTTATGTAGTATAACGTTATATGGTATAACGTTATAACGTATTACGTTATATAGTATAACGTTATATGGTATAACGTTATATGGTATAACGTTATATGGTATTACGTTATAACGTATTACGTTATATGGTCTAACGGTATAACGTATTACGTTATGTAGTATAACGTTATATGGTATAACGTTATATCGTATTACGTTATACGGTATAACGTTATAACGTATTACGTTAGTTAGTACAACGTTATATGGTATAACGTTATAACGTGTTACTTCTTATAGTATAACGTTATATGGTAAAACGTTATAACGTATTACGTTATATAGTATAATGTTATATGATGAAACGTTATAACGTATTACGTTATATAGTATAACGTTATATGGTAAAACGTTATAACGTAATACATTATATGGTATAACGTTATAACGTATTACGTTATATAGTATAATGTTATATGATGAAACGTTATAACGTATTACGTTATATAGTATAACGTTATATGGTAAAACGTTATAACGTAATACATTATATGGTATAACGTTATAACGTATTACGTTATATAGTATATCGTTATATGGTATAACGTTATAACGTATTACGTTATATGGTATAACGTTATAACGTGTTACTTCTTATAGTATAACGTTATATGGTATAACGTTATAACGTATTACGTTATATAGTATATCGTTATATGGTAAAACGTTATAACGTAATACATTATATGGTATAACGTTATAACGTATTACGTTATATAGTATATCGTTATATGGTATAACGTTATAACTTATTACGTTATATGGTATAACGTCATAACGTATTACGTTATATAGTATAACGTTATATGGTACAACGTTATAACGTATTACGTTATATGGTATAACGTTATATGGTACTACATTATAACGTAATTCGTTATATGGTATAACGTTATATGGTATAACGTTATAACGTATTACGTTGTAAAGTATAACGTTATATGGTATTACGTTATAACGTATTACGTTATATGGTATAACGTTATATGGTATAACGTTATAACGTATTACGTTGTAAAGTATAACGTTATATGGTATTACGTTATAACGTATTACGTTATATGGTATAACGTTATATGGTACTACATTATAACGTAATTCGTTATATGGTATAACGTTATAACGTATTACGTTATGTAGTATATCGCTATATGGTATTACGTTACAACTTATTACGTTATATGGTATAACGTCATAACGTATTACGTTATATAGTATAACGTTATATGGTACAACGTTATAACGTATTACGGTATATGTTATAACGTTATATGGTATTACGTTATAACGTAATACGTTAAATGGTATAACGTTATAACGTATTGCGTTATATGGTATAACGTTATAACGTATTACATTATATAGTATAGCGTTATATGGTATAACGTTATAACGTATTACGTTATATGGTATAACGTTATATGGTATTACATTATTACGTAATTCGTTATATGGTATAACGTTATGACGTATTACGTTATGTACTATAACGTTATATGGTATAACGTTACAACGTATTACGTTATATGTTATAACGTTATATGGTATTACGTTATAACGTAATACGTTATATGGTATAACGTTATAACGTATTACGTTATATGGTATAACGTTATAACGTATTACGTTATATGGTATAACGTTATAACGTATTACGTTATGTAGTATAACGTTATATGGTATAACGTTATAACGTATTACGTTATATAGTATAACGTTATAACGTATTACGTTATATAGTATAACGTTATATGGTATAACGTTATAACGTATTACGTTATGTAGGATAACGTTGTATGGTATAACGTTATATGGTATATCGTTATATGGTATAACGTTATAACGTATTACGTTATATAGTATAACGTTATATGGTACAACGTTATAACGTATTACGTTGTGTAGTATAACGTTATATGGTATAACGTTATAACGTATTACGTTATATAGTATGACGTTATATGGTATAACGTTACAACGTATTACGTTATGTAGGATAACGTTATATGGTATAACGTTATAACGTATTACGTTATATGGTATAACGTTATAACGTATTACGTTGTATAGTATAACGTTATATGGTATAACGTTATAACGTATTACCTTATATAGTATAACGTTATATGGTATAACGTTATAACGTATTACGTTATATAGTATAACGTTATATGGCATAACGTTATATGGTATAACGTTATATCGTATAACGTTATAACGCATTACGTTATATAATATAACGTTATAACGTATTACGTTATGTAGTATAACGTTATAGCGTATTACGTTATGTAGTATAACGTTATATGGTTTAACGTTATAACGTATTACGTTATATGGTATAACGTTATAACGTATTACGTTATATGGTATAACGTTATATGGTATAACGTTATAAGGCATAACGTTACATGGTATAACGTTATATGGTATAACGTTATAACGTATTAGGTTATGTAGTTTAACGTTATATGGTATAACGTTATAACGTATTACGTTATATGGTATAACGTTATAACGTATTACGTTGTATAGTATAACGTTATATGGTATAACGTTATAAGGCATAACGTTACATGGTATAACGTTATATGGTATAACGTTATATGGTATAACGTTATAAGGCATAACGTTACATGGTATAACGTTATATGGTATAACGTTATAACGTATTAGGTTATGTAGTTTAACGTTATATGGTATAACGTTATAACGTATTACGTTATATGGTATAACGTTATAACGTATTACGTTATATGGTATAACGTTATAACGTATTACGTTATATGGTATAACGTTATATGGTATAACGTTATAAGGCATAACGTTACATGGTATAACGTTATATGGTATAACGTTATAACGTATTAGGTTATGTAGTTTAACGTTATATGGTATAACGTTATAACGTATTACGTTATATGGTATAACGTTATAACGTATTACGTTGTATAGTATAACGTTATATGGTATAACGTTATATGGTATAACGTTATATGGCATAACGTTATATGGCATAACGTTATATGGTATAGCCTTATATTGTATAACGTTATGACGTATTACGCTATATAGTATAACGTTATATGGCATTACGTTATATGGTAATACGTTACATGGTATTACGTTATAACGTATTACGTTGTATAGTATAACGTTATATGGTATAACGTCATATGGTATAACGTTATAACGTATTACGATATATAGTATAGCGTTATAACGTATTACGTTATATAGTATAACGTTATAACGTATTACGTTGTGTAGTATAACGTTATATGGTATAACGTTATAACGTATTACGTTATAACGTATTACGTTATGTAGTATAACGTTATATGGTATAACGTTATAACGTATTACGTTATGTAGTATAACGTTACATGGTATTACGTTATAACGTATTACGTTATGTAGTATAACGTTATATGAATTAACGTTATATGGTATAACGTTATAACGTATTACGTTATATAGTATAACGTTATATGGTATAACGTTATAACGTATTACGTTATATGTTATAACGTTATAACGTATTACGTTGTATAGTATAAAGTTATATGGTATAACGTTATAACGTATTACGTTATATAGTATAACGTTATATGGTATTACGTTATAACGTATTACGTTATATGGTACAACGTTATAACGTATTACGTTGTGTAGTATAACGTTATATGGTATAACGTTATAACGTATTACGTTGTATAGTATAACGTTATATGGCATAACGTTATTAGGTATTACGTTATATAGTATAACGTTATAACTTATTACGTTATATAGTATAACGTTATATGGCATAAAGTTATATGGTATAACGCTATAACGTATTACGTTATATAGTATAACGTTATATGGAATAACGTTATAACGTATTACGTTATATAGTATAACGTTATATGGTATAACGTTATATGGTATAACGTTATATGGTATAACGTTATATGGTATAACGTTATAACGTATTACGCTATATAGTATAACGATATATGGCATAACGTTATATGGTATAACGTTATATCGTATAACGTTATAACGCATTACGTTATATAGTATAACGTTATAACGTATTACGTTATGTAGTATAACGTTATATGGCATATCGTTATATGGCATAACGTTAATTGGTATAACGTTATAACGTATTACGTTATATAGTATAACGTTATAACTTATTACGTTATATGGTATAACGTTATATGGTATAACGTTATATGGTATAACGTTATATGGTATAACGTTATAACGTATTACGTTATGTAGTATAACGTTATATGGTATAACGTTATAACGTATTACGCTGTATAGTATAACGTTATATGGCATAACGTTATTAGGTATTACGTTATATAGTATAACGTTATAACTTATTACGTTATATAGTATAACGTTATATGGCATAAAGTTATATGGTATAACGCTATAACGTATTACGTTATATAGTATAACGTTATATGGAATAACGTTATAACGTATTACGTTATATAGTATAACGTTATATGGTATAACGTTATATGGTATAACGTTATATGGTATAACGTTATATGGTATAACGTTATATGGTATAACGTTATAACGTATTACGTTATATAGTATAACGTTATATGGCATAACGTTATATGGTATAACGTTATATCGTATAACGTTATAACGCATTACGTTATATAGTATAACGTTATAACGTATTACGTTATGTAGTATAACGTTATATGGCATATCGTTATATGGCATAACGTTAATTGGTATAACGTTATAACGTATTACGTTATATAGTATAACGTTATATGGTATAACGTTATAACATATTACGTTATGTAGTATAACGTTGTATGGTATAACGTTATATGGTATAACGTTATAAAGTATTACGTTATGTAGTATAACGTTATATGGTATAACGTTATAACGTATTACGTTATATGGTATAACGTTATAACGTATTACGTTATATAGTATAACGTTATAACGTATTACGTTATATAGTATAACGTTATATGGTACAACGTTATAACGTATTACGCTGTGTAGTATAACGTTATATGGTATAACGTTATAACGTATTACGTTATATAGTATAACGTTATATGGTATAACGTTATAACGTATTACGTTATGTAGTATAACGTTATATGGTATAACGTTATAACGTATTACGTTATATGGTATAACGTTATAACGTATTACGTTGTATAGTATAACGTTATATGGTATAACGTTATAACGTATTACGTTATATGGTATAACGTTATAACGTATTACGTTGTATAGTATAACGTTATATGGTATAACGTTATAACGGATTACGTTATGTAGTATAACGTTATACGGTATAACGTTATAACGTATTACGTTATATGGTATAACGTTATAACGTATTACGTTGTATAGTATAACGTTATATGGTATAACGTTATAACGTATTACGTTATATGGTATAACGTTATAACGTATTACGTTATATAGTATAACGTTATATGGTATAACGTTATATGGTATAACGTTATAACGTGTTACGTTATATAGTATAACGTTATATGGTATAACGTTATAACGTATTACGTTATGTAGTATAACGTTATATAGTATAACGTTATAACGTATTACGTTATATAGTATAACGTTATATGGTATAACGTTATATGGTATAACGTTATATGGTATAACGTTATATGGTATAACGTTATATGGTATAACGTTATAACGTATTACGTTATATAGTATAACGTTATATGGCATAACGTTATATGGTATAACGTTATATCGTATAACGTTATAACGCATTACGTTATATAGTATAAAGTTATAACGTATTACGTTATGTAGTATAACGTTATATGGCATATCGTTATATGGTATAACGTTAATTGGTATAACGTTATAACGTATTACGTTATATAGTATAACGTTATATGGTATAACGTTATAACATATTACGTTATGTAGTATAACGTTATATGGCATAAAGTTATATGGTATAACGCTATAACGTATTACGTTATATAGTATAACGTTATATGGAATAACGTTATAACGTATTACGTTATATAGTATAACGTTATATGGTATAACGTTATATGGTATAACGTTATATGGTATAACGTTATATGGTATAACGTTATATGGTATAACGTTATATGGTATAACGTTATAACGTATTACGTTATATAGTATAACGTTATATGGCATAACGTTATATGGTATAACGTTATATCGTATAACGTTATAACGCATTACGTTATATAGTATAACGTTATAACGTATTACGTTATGTAGTATAACGTTATATGGCATATCGTTATATGGTATAACGTTAATTGGTATAACGTTATAACGTATTACGTTATATAGTATAACGTTATATGGTATAACGTTATAACATATTACGTTATGTAGTATAACGTTGTATGGTATAACGTTATATGGTATAACGTTATAACGTATTACGTTATGTAGTATAACGTTATATGGTATAACGTTATAACGTATTACGTTATATGGTATAACGTTATAACGTATTACGTTGTATAGTATAACGTTATATGGTATAACGTTATAACGTATTACGTTATATAGTATAACGTTATATGGTATAACGTTATAACGTATTACGTTATGTAGTATAACGTTGTATGGTATAACGTTATATGGTATAACGTTATATGGTATAACGTTATATGGTATAACGTTATAACGTATTACGTTATATAGTATAGCGTTATATTGTATAACGTTATAACGTATTACGTTATGTAGTATAACGTTGTATGGTATAACGTTATATGGTATAACGTTATATGGTATAACGTTATAACGTATTACGTTATATAGTATAACGTTATATGGTATAACGTTATATGGTATAACGTTATATGGCATAACGTTATATGGTATTACGTTATATGGTATAACGTTATAACGTATTACGTTATGTAGTATAACGTTATATGGTGTAACGTTATAACGTATTACGTTATATGGTATAACGTTATAACGTATTACGTTGTGTAGTATAACGTTATATGGTATAACGTTATAACGTATTACGTTATAACGTATTACGTTATGTAGTATAACGTTAAATGAATTAACGCTATGTGGTATGAAGTTATAACGTATTACGTTATATAGTATAACGTTATATGGTATAACGTTATAACGTATTACGTTACGTAGTATAACGTTACATGGTATTACGTTATAACGTATTACGTTATGTAGTATAACGTTATATGAATTAACGTTATATGGTATAACGTTATAACGTATTACGTTATATAGTATAACGTTATATGGTATAACGTTATAACGTATTACGTTATATGTTATAACGTTATAACGAATTACGTTGTATAGTATAAAGTTATATGGTATAACGTTATAACGTATTACGTTATATAGTATAACGTTATATGGTATTACGTTATAACGTATTACGTTATATGGTACAACGTTATAACGTATTACGTTGTGTAGTATAACGTTATATGGTATAACGTTATAACGTATTACGTTATATGGTATAACGTTATATGGTATAACGTTATATGGTATAACGTTATAACGTATTACGTTATGTAGTATAACGTTATATGGTATAAAGTTATAACGTATTACGTTGTATAGTATAACGTTATATGGTATAACGTTATAAGGTATTACGTTATATAGTATAACGTTATAACTTATTACGTTATATAGTATAACGTTATATGGCATAAAGTTATATGGTATAACGCTATAACGTATTACGTTATATAGTATAACGTTATATGGTACAACGTTATAACGTATTACGTTGTGTAGTATAACGTTATATGGTATAACGTTATAACGTATTACGCTATATAGTATAACGTTATATGGTATAACGTTATAACGTATTACGTTATGTAGTATAACGTTATATGGTATAACGTTATAACGTATTACGTTATATAGTATAACGTTATAACGTATTACGTTATATAGTATAACGTTATATGGTATAACGTTATAACGTATTACGTTATGTAGTATAACGTTGTATGGTATAACGTTATAAGGTATAACGTTATATGGTATAACGTTATAACGTATTACGTCATATAGTATAACGTTATATGGTACAACGTTATAACGTATTACGTTGTGTAGTATAACGTTATATGGTATAACGTTATAACGTATTACGTTATATAGTATAACGTTATATGGTATAACGTTATAACGTATTACGTTATTTAGTATAACGTTATATGGTATGAAGTTATAACGTATTACGTTGTATAGTATAACGTTATATGGTATAACGTTATAAGGTATTACGTTATATAGTATAACGTTATAACTTATTACGTTATATAGTATAACGTTATATGGCATAAAGTTATATGGTATAACGCTATAACGTATTACGTTATATAGTATAACGTTATATGGTACAACGTTATAACGTATTACGTTGTGTAGTATAACGTTATATGGTATAACGTTATAACGTATTACGTTATATAGTATAACGTTATATGGTATAACGTTATAACGTATTACGTTATGTAGTATAACGTTATATGGTATAACGTTATAACGTATTACGTTATATAGTATAACGTTATAACGTATTACGTTATATAGTATAACGTTATATGGTATAACGTTATAACGTATTACGTTATGTAGTATAACGTTGTATGGTATAACGTTATAAGGTATAACGTTATATGGTATAACGTTATAACGTATTACGTCATATAGTATAACGTTATATGGTACAACGTTATAACGTATTACGTTGTGTAGTATAACGTTATATGGTATAACGTTATAACGTATTACGTTATATAGTATAACGTTATATGGTATAACGTTATAAGGTATTACGTTATATAGTATAACGTTATAACTTATTACGTTATATACTATAACGTTATATGGCATAAAGTTATATGGTATAACGCTATAACGTATTACGTTATATAGTATAACGTTATATGGTACAACGTTATAACGTATTACGTTATATGTTATAACGTTATAACGAATTACGTTGTATAGTATAAAGTTATATGGTATAACGTTATAACGTATTACGTTATATAGTAAAACGTTATATGGTATTACGTTATAACGTATTACGTTATATGGTACAACGTTATAACGTATTACGTTGTGTAGTATAACGTTATATGGTATAACGTTATAACGTATTACGTTATATGGTATAACGTTATATGGTATAACGTTATATGGTATAACGTTATAACGTATTACGTTATGTAGTATAACGTTATATGGTATAAAGTTATAACGTATTACGATGTATAGTATAACGTTATATGGTATAACGTTATAAGGTATTACGTTATATAGTATAACGTTATAACTTATTACGTTATATAGTATAACGTTATATGGCATAAAGTTATATGGTATAACGCTATAACGTATTACGTTATATAGTATAACGTTATATGGTACAACGTTATAACGTATTACGTTGTGTAGTATAACGTTATATGGTATAACGTTATAACGTATTACGTTATATAGTATAACGTTATATGGTATAACGTTATAACGTATTACGTTATGTAGTATAACGTTATATGGTATAACGTTATAACGTATTACGTTATATAGTATAACGTTATAACGTATTACGTTATATAGTTTAACGTTATATGGTATAACGTTATAACGTATTACGTTATGTAGTATAACGTTGTATGGTATAACGTTATAAGGTATAACGTTATATGGTATAACGTTATAACGTATTACGTCATATAGTATAACGTTATATGGTACAACGTTATAACGTATTACGTTGTGTAGTATAACGTTATATGGTATAACGTTATAAGGTATTACGTTATATAGTATAACGTTATAACTTATTACGTTATATAGTATAACGTTATATGGCATAAAGTTATATGGTATAACGCTATAACGTATTACGTTATATAGTATAACGTTATATGGTACAACGTTATAACGTATTACGTTGTGTAGTATAACGTTATATGGTATAACGTTATAACGTATTACGTTATATAGTATAACGTTATATGGTATAACGTTATAACGTATTACGTTATGTAGTATAACGTTATATGGTATAACGTTATAACGTATTACGTTATATAGTATAACGTTATAACGTATTACGTTATATAGTATAACGTTATATGGTATAACGTTATAACGTATTACGTTGTATAGTATAACGTTATATGGTATAACGTTATAACGTATTACGTTATGTAGTATAACGTTATATGGTATAACGTTAAAACGTATTACGTTATATGGTATAACGTTATAACGTATTACGATATATAGTATAACGTTATATGGTATAACGTTATATGGTATAACGTTATACGGCATAACGTTACATGGTATAACGTTATATGGTATAACGTTATAACGTATTAGGTTATGTAGTTTAACGTTATATGGTATAACGTTATAACGTATTACGTTATATGGTATAACGTTATAACGTATTACGTTGTATAGTATAACGTTATATGGTATAACGTTATAACGTATTACGTTATATAGTATAACGTTATATGGTATAACGTTATAACGTATTACGTTATGTAGTATACCGTTGTATGGTATAACGTTATATGGTATAACGTTATATCGTATAACGTTATAACGCATTACGTTATATGGTATAACGTTATAACGTATTACGTTATATAGTATAACGTTATATGGTATAACGTTATAACGTATTACGTTATGTAGTATAACGTTATATGGCATATCGTTATATGGTATAACGTTAATTGGTATAACGTTATAACGTATTACGTTATATAGTATAACGTTATATGGTATAACGTTATAACATATTACGTTATGTAGTATAACGTTATATGGCATAAAGTTATATGGTATAACGCTATAACGTATTACGTTATATAGTATAACGTTATATGGAATAACGTTATAACGTATTACGTTATATAGTATAACGTTATATGGTATAACGTTATATGGTATAACGTTATATGGTATAACGTTATATGGTATAACGTTATATGGTATAACGTTATAACGTATTACGTTATATAGTATAACGTTATATGGCATAACGTTATATGGTATAACGTTATATCGTATAACGTTATAACGCATTACGTTATATAGTATAACGTTATAACGTATTACGTTATGTAGTATAACGTTATATGGCATATCGTTATATGGTATAACGTTAATTGGTATAACGTTATAACGTATTACGTTATATAGTATAACGTTATATGGTATATCGTTATAACATATTACGTTATGTAGTATAACGTTATATGGTATAACGTTATAACGTATTACGTTATATGGTATAACGTTATAACGTATTACGTTGTATAGTATAACGTTATATGGTATAACGTTATAACGTATTACGTTATATAGTATAACGTTATATGGTATAACGTTATAACGTATTACGTTATGTAGTATAACGTTATATGGTATAACGTTATATGGTATAACGTTATATGGTATAACGTTATATGGTATAACGTTATATGGTATAACGTTATAACGTATTACGTTATATAGTATAACGTTATATGGCATAACGTTATATGGTATAACGTTATATCGTATAACGTTATAACGCATTACGTTATATAGTATAACGTTATAACGTATTACGTTATGTAGTATAACGTTATATGGCATATCGTTATATGGTATAACGTTAATTGGTATAACGTTATAACGTATTACGTTATATAGTATAACGTTATATGGTATATCGTTATAACATATTACGTTATGTAGTATAACGTTGTATGGTATAACGTTATATGGTATAACGTTATAACGTATTACGTTATGTAGTATAACGTTATATGGTATAACGTTATAACGTATTACGTTATATGGTATAACGTTATAACGTATTACGTTGTATAGTATAACGTTATATGGTATAACGTTATAACGTATTACGTTTTATAGTATAACGTTATATGGTATAACGTTATAACGTATTACGTTATGTAGTATAACGTTATATGGCATATCGTTATATGGTATAACGTTAATTGGTATAACGTTATAACGTATTACGTTATATAGTATAACGTTATATGGTATATCGTTATAACATATTACGTTATGTAGTATAACGTTATATGGTATAACGTTATAACGTATTACGTTATATGGTATAACGTTATAACGTATTACGTTGTATAGTATAACGTTATATGGTATAACGTTATAACGTATTACGTTATATAGTATAACGTTATATGGTATAACGTTATAACGTATTACGTTATGTAGTATAACGTTATATGGTATAACGTTATATGGTATAACGTTATATGGTATAACGTTATATGGTATAACGTTATATGGTATAACGTTATAACGTATTACGTTATATAGTATAACGTTATATGGCATAACGTTATATGGTATAACGTTATATCGTATAACGTTATAACGCATTACGTTATATAGTATAACGTTATAACGTATTACGTTATGTAGTATAACGTTATATGGCATATCGTTATATGGTATAACGTTAATTGGTATAACGTTATAACGTATTACGTTATATAGTATAACGTTATATGGTATATCGTTATAACATATTACGTTATGTAGTATAACGTTGTATGGTATAACGTTATATGGTATAACGTTATAACGTATTACGTTATGTAGTATAACGTTATATGGTATAACGTTATAACGTATTACGTTATATGGTATAACGTTATAACGTATTACGTTGTATAGTATAACGTTATATGGTATAACGTTATAACGTATTACGTTTTATAGTATAACGTTATATGGTATAACGTTATAACGTATTACGTTATGTAGTATAACGTTGTATGGTATAACGTTATATGGTATAACGTTATATGGTATAACGTTATATGGTATAACGTTATAACGTATTACGTTATATAGTATAGCGTTATATTGTATAACGTTATAACGTATTACGTTATGTAGTATAACGTTGTATGGTATAACGTTATATGGTATAACGTTATATGGTATAACGTTATAACGTATTACGTTATATAGTATAACGTTATATGGTATAACGTTTTAACGTATTACGTTATATGTTATAACGTTATAACGTATTACGTTGTATAGTATAAAGTTATATGGTATAACGTTATAACGTATTACGTTATATAGTATAACGTTATATGGTATAACGTTATATGGTATAACGTTATAACGTATTACGTTATGTAGTATAACGTTATATGGTATAACGTTATAACGTATTACGTTGTACAGTATAACGTTATATGGTATAACGTTATAAGGTATTACGTTATATAGTATAACGTTATAACTTATTACGTTATATAGTATAACGTTATATGGCATAAAGTTATATGGTATAACGCTATAACGTATTACGTTATATAGTATAACGTTATATGGTACAACGTTATAACGTATTACGTTGTGTAGTATAACGTTATATGGTATAACGTTATAACGTATTACGTTATATAGTATAACGTTATATGGTATAACGTTATAACGTATTACGTTATGTAGTATAACGTTATATGGTATAACGTTATAACGTATTACGTTATATAGTATAACGTTATAACGTATTACGTTATATAGTATAACGTTATATGGTATAACGTTATAACGTATTACGTTATATAGTATAACGTTATATGGTATAACGTTATAACGTATTACGTTATATGGTATAACGTTATAGCGTATTACGTTGTATAGTATAACGTTATATGGTATAACGTTATAACTTATTACGTTATATAGTATAACGTTATATGGTATAACGTTATAACGTATTACGTTATGTAGTATAACGTTATATGGTATAACGTTATAACGTATTACGTTATATGGTATAACGTTATAACGTATTACGTTGTATAGTATAACGTTATATGGTATAACGTTATAACGTATTACGTTATATAGTATAACGTTATATGGTATAACGTTATAACGTATTACGTTGTATAGTATAACGTTATATGGTATAACGTTATAACGTATTACGTTATATAGTATAACGTTATAACTTATTACGTTATATAGTATAACGTTATATGGTATAACGTTATAACGTATTACGTTATGTAGTATAACGTTATATGGTATAACGTTATAACGTATTACGTTATATGGTATAACGTTATAACGTATTACGTTGTATAGTATAACGTTATATGGTATAACGTTATAACGTATTACGTTATATAGTATAACGTTATATGGTATAACGTTGTAACGTATTACGTTGTATAGTATAACGTTATATGGTATAACGTTATAACGTATTACGTTATATAGTATAACGTTATATGGTATAACGTTATAACGTATTACGTTATGTAGTATAACGTTGTATGGTATAACGTTATAACGTATTACGTTATATGGTATAACGTTATAACGTATTAGGTTATGTAGTTTAACGTTATATGGTATAACGTTATAACGTATTACGTTATATGGTATAACGTTATAACGTATTACGTTGTATAGTATAACGTTATATGGTATAACGTTATAACGTATTACGTTATATAGTATAACGTTATATGGTATAACGTTATAACGTATTACGTTATGTAGTATAACGTTATATGGTATAACGTTATAACGTATTACGTTATATGGTATAACGTTAGAACGTATTACGTTATATAGTATAACGTTATATGGTATAACGTTATATGGTATAACGTTATAAGGCATAACGTTACATGGTATAACGTTATATGGTATAACGTTATAACGTATTAGGTTATGTAGTTTAACGTTATATGGTATAACGTTATAACGTATAACGTTACATGGTATAACGTTATAACGTATTACGTTATATAGTATAACGTTATATGGTATAACGTTATAACGTATTACGTTATATAGTATAACGTTATATGGCATAACGTTATATGGTATAACGTTATATCGTATGACGTTATAACGCATTACGTTATATAATATAACGTTATAACGTATTACGTTATGTAGTATAACGTTATAACGTATTATGTTATGTAGTATAACGTTATATGGTATAACGTTATAACGTATTACGTTATATGGTATAACGTTATAACGTATTACGTTGTATAGTATAACGTTATATGGTATAACGTTATAACGTATTACGTTATATAGTATAACGTTATATGGTATAACGTTATAACGTATTACGTTATGTAGTATAACGTTATATGGTATAACGTTATAACGTATTACGTTATATGGTATAACGTTATAACGTATTACGTTATATAGTATAACGTTATATGGTATAACGTTATATGGTATAACGTTATAAGGCATAACGTTACATGGTATAACGTTATATGGTATAACGTTATAACGTATTAGGTTATGTAGTTTAACGTTATATGGTATAACGTTATAACGTATTACGTTATATGGTATAACGTTATAACGTATTACGTTGTATAGTATAACGTTATATGGTATAACGTTATAACGTATTACGTTATATAGTATAACGTTATATGGTATAACGTTATAACGTATTACGTTATGTAGTATACCGTTGTATGGTATAACGTTATATGGTATAACGTTATATGGTATAACGTTATATGGCATAACGTTATATGGTATAACGTTATATGGTATAGCGTTATATTGTATAACGTTATGACGTATTACGTTATATAGTATAACGTTATATGGCATAACGTTATATGGTAATACGTTACATGGTATTACGTTATAACGTATTACGTTATATAGTATAACGTTATATGGCATAACGTTATATGGTAATACGTTACATGGTATTACGTTATAACGTATTACGTTGTATAGTATAACGTTATATGGTATAACGTCATATGGTATAACGTTATAACGTATTACGATATATAGTATAACGTTATAACGTATCACGTTATATAGTATAACGTTATAACGTATTACGTTGTGTAGTATAACGTTATATGGTATAACGTTATAACGTATTACGTTATAACGTATTACGTTATGTAGTATAACGTTATATGGTATAACGTTATAACGTATTACGTTGTATGGTGTAACGATATATCGTATTACGTTATGTAGTATAACGTTACATGGTATTACGTTATAACGTATTACGTTATGTAGTATAACGTTATATGAATTAACGCTATGTGGTATAACGTTATAACGTATTACGTTATATAGTATAACGTTATATGGTATAACGTTATAACGTATTACGTTATGTAGTATAACGTTACATGGTATTACGTTATAACGTATTACGTTATGTAGTATAACGTTATATGAATTAACGTTATATGGTATAACGTTATAACGTATTACGTTATATAGTATAACGTTATATGGTACAACGTTATAACGTATTACGTTGTGTAGTATAACGTTATATGGTATAACGTTATAACGTATTACGTTATATAGTATAACGTTATATGGTATAACGTTATAACGTATTACGTTATGTAGTATAACGTTATATGGTATAACGTTATAACGTATTACGTTATATGGTATAACGTTATAACGTATTACGTTATATAGTATAACGTTATATGGTATACCGTTATATGGTATAACGTTATAAGGCATAACGTTACATGGTATAACGTTATATGGTATAACGTTATAACTTATTAGGTTATGTAGTTTAACGTTATATGGTATAACGTTATAACGTATTACGTTATATGGTATAACGTTATAACGTATTACGTTGTATAGTATAACGTTATATGGTATAACGTTATAACCTATTACGTTATATAGTATAACGTTATATGGTATAACGTTATAACGTATTACGTTATGTAGTATACCGTTGTATGGTATAACGTTATATGGTATAACGTTATATGGTATAACGTTATATGGCATAACGTTATATGGTATAACGTTATATGGTATAGCGTTATATTGTATAACGTTATGACGTATTACGTTATATAGTATATCGTTATATGGCATAACGTTATATGGTAATACGTTACATGGTATTACGTTATAACGTATTACGTTGTATAGTATAACGTTATATGGTATAACGTCATATGGTATAACGTTATAACGTATTACGATATATAGTATAACGTTATAACGTATTACGTTATATAGTATAACGTTATAACGTATTACGTTGTGTAGTATAACGTTATATGGTATAACGTTATAACGTATTACGTTATAACGTATTACGTTATGTAGTATAACGTTATATGGTATAACGTTATAACGTATTACGTTGTATGGTATAACGATATATCGTATTACGTTATGTAGTATAACGTTACATGGTATTACGTTATAACGTATTACGTCATGTAGTATAACGTTATATGAATTAACGGTATGTGGTATAACGTTATAACGTATTACGTTATATAGTATAACGTTATATGGTATAACGTTATAACGTATTACGTTATGTAGTATAACGTTACATGGTATTACGTTATAACGTATTACGTTATGTAGTATAACGTTATATGAATTAACGTTATATGGTATAACGTTATAACGTATTACGTTATATAGTATAACGTTATATGGTATAACGTTATAACGTATTACGTTATATGTTATAACGTTATAACGTATTACGTTGTATAGTATAAAGTTATATGGTATAACGTTATAACGTATTACGTTATATAGTATAACGTTATATGGTATTACGTTATAACGTATTACGTTATATGGTACAACGTTATAACGTATTACGTTGTGTAGTATAACGTTATATGGTATAACGTTATAACGTATTACGTTATATGGTATAACGTTATATGGTATAACGTTATATGGTATAACGTTATAACGTATTACGTTATGTAGTATTACGTTATATGGTATAACGTTATAACGTATTACGTTGTATAGTATAACGTTATATGGTATAACGTTATAAGGTATTACGTTATATAGTATAACGTTATAACTTATTACGTTATATAGTATTACGTTATGTAGTATAACGTTATATGGTATAACGTTATAACGTATTACGTTGTATAGTATAACGTTATATGGTATAACGTTATAACGTATTACGTTATATAGTATAACGTTATATGGTATAACGTTATAACGTATTACGTTATGTAGTATACCGTTGTATGGTATAACGTTATATGGTATAACGTTATATGGTATAACGTTATATGGCATAACGTTATATGGTATAACGTTATATGGTATAACGTTATAACGTATTACGTTATGTAGTATAACGTTATATGGTATAACGTTATAACGTATTACGTTATATGGTATAACGTTATAACGTATTACGTTATATAGTATAACGTTATATGGTATACCGTTATATGGTATAACGTTATAAGGCATAACGTTACATGGTATAACGTTATATGGTATAACGTTATAACTTATTAGGTTATGTAGTTTAACGTTATATGGTATAACGTTATAACGTATTACGTTATATGGTATAACGTTATAACGTATTACGTTGTATAGTATAACGTTATATGGTATAACGTTATAACGTATTACGTTATATAGTATAACGTTATATGGTATAACGTTATAACGTATTACGTTATGTAGTATACCGTTGTATGGTATAACGTTATATGGTATAACGTTATATGGTATAACGTTATATGGCATAACGTTATATGGTATAACGTTATATGGTATAGCGTTATATTGTATAACGTTATGACGTATTACGTTATATAGTATAACGTTATATGGTATAACGTTATAACGTATTACGTTATATGGTATAACGTTATAACGTATTACGTTATATAGTATAACGTTATATGAATTAACGTTATATGGTATAACGTTATAACGTATTACGTTATATAGTATAACGTTATATGGTACAACGTTATAACGTATTACGTTGTGTAGTATAACGTTATATGGTATAACGTTATAACGTATTACGTTATAACGTATTACGTTATGTAGTATAACGTTATATGGTATAACGTTATAACGTATTACGTTGTATGGTATAACGATATATCGTATTACGTTATGTAGTATAACGTTACATGGTATTACGTTATAACGTATTACGTTATGTAGTATAACGTTATATGAATTAACGGTATGTGGTATAACGTTATAACGTATTACGTTATATAGTATAACGTTATATGGTATAACGTTATAACGTATTACGTTATGTAGTATAACGTTACATGGTATTACGTTATAACGTATTACGTTACGTAGTATAACGTTATATGAATTAACGTTATATGGTATAACGTTATAACGTATTACGTTATATAGTATAACGTTATATGGTATAACGTTATAACGTATTACGTTATATGTTATAACGTTATAACGTATTACGTTGTATAGTATAAAGTTATATGGTATAACGTTATAACGTATTACGTTATATAGTATAACGTTATATGGTATTACGTTATAACGTATTACGTTATATGGTACAACGTTATAACGTATTACGTTGTGTAGTATAACGTTATATGGTATAACGTTATAACGTATTACGTTATATGGTATAACGTTATATGGTATAACGTTATATGGTATAACGTTATAACGTATTACGTTATGTAGTATAACGTTATATGGTATAACGTTATAACGTATTACGTTGTATAGTATAACGTTATATGGTATAACGTTATAAGGTATTACGTTATATAGTATAACGTTATAACTTATTACGTTATATAGTATAACGTTATATGGCATAAAGTTATATGGTATAACGCTATAACGTATTACGTTATATAGTATTACGTTATATGGTACAACGTTATAACGTATTACGTTGTGTAGTATAACGTTATATGGTATAACGTTATAACGTATTACGTTATATAGTATAACGTTATATGGTATAACGTTATAACGTATTACGTTATGTAGTATAACGTTATAACGTATTACGTTGTGTAGTATAACGTTATATGGTATAACGTTATAACGTATTACGTTATATAGTATAACGTTATATGGTATAACGTTATAACGTATTACGTTATATAGTATAACGTTATATGGCATAACGTTGTATGGTATAACGTTATATCGTATAACGTTATAACGCATTACGTTATATAGTATAACGTTATACCGTATTACGTTATGTAGTATAACGTTATAACGTATTACGTTGTGTAGTATAACGTTATATGGTATAACGTTATAACGTATTACGTTATATAGTATAACGTTATATGGCATAAAGTTATATGGTATAACGCTATAACGTATTACGTTATATAGTATAACGTTATATGGTACAACGTTATAACGTATTACGTTGTGTAGTATAACGTTATATGGTATAACGTTATAACGTATTACGTTATATAGTATAACGTTATATGGTATAACGTTATAACGTATTACGTTATGTAGTATAACGTTATATGGTATAACGTTATAACGTATTACGTTATATAGTATAACGTTATAACGTATTACGTTATATAGTATAACGTTATATGGTATAACGTTATAACGTATTACGTTATGTAGTATAACGTTGTATGGTATAACGTTATATGGTATAACGTTATATGGTATAACGTTATAACGTATTACGTTATATAGTATAACGTTATATGGTACAACGTTATAACGTATTACGTTGTGTAGTATAACGTTATATGGTATAACGTTATAACGTATTACGTTATATAGTATAACGTTATATGGTATAACGTTATAACGTATTACGTTATGTAGTATAACGTTATATGGTATAACGTTATAACGTATTACGTTATATGGTATAACGTTATAACGTATTACGTTGTATAGTATAACGTTACATGGTATAACGTTATAACGTATTACGTTATATAGTATAACGTTATATGGTATAACGTTATAACGTATTACGTTATATAGTATAGCGTTATATGGCATAACGTTATATGGTATAACGTTATAACGCATTACGTTATATAATATAACGTTATAACGTATTACGTTATGTAGTATAACGTTATAACGTATTACGTTATGTAGTATAACGTTATATGGTATAACGTTATAACGTATTATGTTATATGGTATAACGTTATAACGTATTACGTTGTATAATATAACGTTATATGGTATAACGTTATAACGTATTACGTTATATAGTATAACGTTATATGGTATAACGTTATAACGTATTACGTTATGTAGTATAACGTTATATGGTATAACGTTATAACGTATTACGTTATATGGTATAACGTTATAACGTATTACGTTATATAGTATAACGTTATATGGTATAACGTTATATGGTATAACGTTATAAGGCATAACATTACATGGTATAACGTTATATGGTATAACGTTATAACGTATTAGGTTATGTAGTTTAATGTTATATGGTATAACGTTATAACGTATTACGTTATATGGTATAACGTTATAACGTATTACGTTGTATAGTATAACGTTATATGGTATAACGTTATAACGTATTACGTTATATAGTATAACGTTATATGGTATAACGTTATAACGTATTACGTTATGTAGTATAACGTTATATGGTATAACGTTATAACGTATTACGTTATATGGTATAACGTTATAACGTATTACGTTATATAGTATAACGTTATATGGTATAACGTTATATGGTATAACGTTATAAGGCATAACGTTACATGGTATAACGTTATATGGTATAACGTTATAACGTATTAGGTTATGTAGTTTAATGTTATATGGTATAACGTTATAACGTATTACGTTATATAGTATAACGTTATATGGTATAACGTTATAACGTATTACGTTATGTAGTATACCGTTGTATGGTATAACGTTATATGGTATAACGTTATATGGTATAACGTTATATGGCATAACGTTATATGGTATAACGTTATATGGTATAGCGTTATATTGTATAACGTTATGACTTATTACGTTATATAGTATAACGTTATATGGCATAACGTTATATGGTAATACGTTACATGGTATTACGTTATAACATATTACGTTGTATAGTATAACGTTATATGGTATAACGTCATATGGTATAACGTTATAACGTATTACGATATATAGTATAACGTTATAACGTATTACGTTATATAGTATAACGTTATAAGGTATTACGTTGTGTAGTATAACGTTATATGGTATAACGTTATAACGTATTACGTTATATCGTATTACGTTATGTAGTATAACGTTATATGGTATAACGTTATAACGTATTACGTTGTATGGTATAACGATATATCGTATTACGTTATGTAGTATAACGTTACATGGTATTACGTTATAACGTATTACGTTATGTAGTATAACGTTACATGGAATTACGTTATAACGTATTACGTTATGTAGTATAACGTTATATGAATTAACGTTATAACGTATTACGTTATAACGTATTACGTTATGTAGTATAACGTTATATGGTATAACGTTATAACGTATTACGTTGTATGGTATAACGATATATCGTATTACGTTATGTAGTATAACGTTACATGGTATTACGTTATAACGTATTACGTTATGTAGTATAACGTTATATGAATTAACGGTATGTGGTATAACGTTATAACGTATTACGTTATATAGTATAACGTTATATGGTATAACGTTATAACGTATTACGTTATGTAGTATAACGTTATATGGTATAACGTTATAACGTATTACGTTGTATGGTATAACGATATATCGTATTACGTTATGTAGTATAACGTTACATGGTATTACGTTATAACGTATTACGTTATGTAGTATAACGTTATATGAATTAACGGTATGTGGTATAACGTTATAACGTATTACGTTATATAGTATAACGTTATATGGTATAACGTTATAACGTATTACGTTATGTAGTATAACGTTACATGGTATTACGTTATAACGTATTACGTTATGTAGTATAACGTTATATGAATTAACGTTATAACGTATTACGTTATATGTTATAACGTTATAACGTATTACGTTGTATAGTATAAAGTTATATGGTATAACGTTATAACGTATTACGTTATATAGTATAACGTTATATGGTATAACGTAATAACGTATTACGTTGTATAGTATAACGTTATATGGTATAACGTTATAAGGTATTACGTTATATAGTATAACGTTATAACTTATTACGTTATATAGTATTACGTTATGTAGTATAACGTTATATGGTATAACGTTATAACGTATTACGTTGTATAGTATAACGTTATATGGTATAACGTTATAACGTATTACGTTATATAGTATAACGTTATATGGTATAACGTTATAACGTATTACGTTATGTAGTATACCGTTGTATGGTATAACGTTATATGGTATAACGTTATATGGTATAACGTTATATGGCATAACGTTATATGGTATAACGTTATATGGTATAGCGTTATATTGTATAACGTTATGACGTATTACGTTATATAGTATAACGTTATATGGCATAACGTTATATGGTAATACGTTACATGGTATTACGTTATAACGTATTACGTTGTATAGTATAACGTTATATGGTATAACGTCATATGGTATAACGTTATATGGCATAACGTTATATGGTATAACGTTATATGGTATAGCGTTATATTGTATAACGTTATAACGTATTACGTTGTGTAGTATAACGTTATATGGTACAACGTTATAACGTATTACGTTGTGTAGTATAACGTTATATGGTATAACGTTATAACGTATTACGTTATATAGTATAACGTTATATGGTATAACGTTATAAGGTATTACGTTATATAGTATAACGTTATAACTTATTACGTTATATAGTATTACGTTATGTAGTATAACGTTATATGGTATAACGTTATAACGTATTACGTTGTATAGTATAACGTTATATGGTATAACGTTATAACGTATTACGTTATATAGTATAACGTTATATGGTATAACGTTATAACGTATTACGTTATGTAGTATACCGTTGTATGGTATAACGTTATATGGTATAACGTTATATGGTATAACGTTATATGGCATAACGTTATATGGTATAACGTTATATGGTATAGCGTTATATTGTATAACGTTATGACGTATTACGTTATATAGTATAACGTTATATGGCATAACGTTATATGGTAATACGTTACATGGTATTACGTTATAACGTATTACGTTGTATAGTATAACGTTATATGGTATAACGTCATATGGTATAACGTTATATGGCATAACGTTATATG
This sequence comes from Bombus flavifrons, assembly GCF_040668555.2. Classification (NCBI taxonomy): domain Eukaryota; kingdom Metazoa; phylum Arthropoda; class Insecta; order Hymenoptera; family Apidae; genus Bombus; species Bombus flavifrons. Next base: position 3,245,732 of record NC_138457.1, on the reverse strand, counting down.
GTATAACGTTATATGGTATAGCGTTATATTGTATAACGTTATAACGTATTACGTTGTGTAGTATAACGTTATATGGTACAACGTTATAACGTATTACGTTGTGTAGTATAACGTTATATGGTATAACGTTATAACGTATTACGTTATATAGTATAACGTTATATGGTATAACGTTATAACGTATTACGTTATGTAGTATAACGTTATATGGTATAACGTTATAACGTATTACGTTATATAGTATAACGTTATATGGTATACCGTTATATGGTATAACGTTATAAGGCATAACGTTACATGGTATAACGTTATATGGTATAACGTTATAACTTATTAGGTTATGTAGTTTAACGTTATATGGTATAACGTTATAACGTATTACGTTCTATGGTATAACGTTATAACGTATTACCTTGTATAGTATAACGTTATATGGTATAACGTTATAACGTATTACGTTATATAGTATAACGTTATATGGTATAACGTTATAACGTATTACGTTATGTAGTATACCGTTGTATGGTATAACGTTATATGGTATAACGTTATATGGTATAACGTTATATGGCATAACGTTATATGGTATAACGTTATATGGTATAGCGTTATATTGTATAACGTTATGACGTATTACGTTATATAGTATAACGTTATATGGCATAACGTTATATGGTAATACGTTACATGGTATTACGTTATAACGTATTACGTTGTATAGTATAACGTTATAACGTATTACGTTATATAGTATAACGTTATAACGTATTACGTTGTGTAGTATAACGTTATATGGTATAACGTTATAACGTATTACGTTATAACGTATTACGTTATGTAGTATAACGTTATATGGTATAACGTTATAACGTATAACGTTGTATGGTATAACGATATATCGTATTACGTTATGTAGTATAACGTTACATGGTATTACGTTATAACGTATTACGTTATGTAGTATAACGTTATATGAATTAACGGTATGTGGTATAACGTTATAACGTATTACGTTATATAGTATAACGTTATATGGTATAACGTTATAACGTATTACGTTATGTAGTATAACGTTACATGGTATTACGTTATAACGTATTACGTTATGTAGTATAACGTTATATGAATTAACGTTATATGGTATAACGTTATAACGTATTACGTTATGTAGTATAACGATATATGAATTAACGTTATAACGTATTACGTTGTATGGTATAACGATATATCGTATTACGTTATGTAGTATAACGTTACATGGTATTACGTTATAACGTATTACGTTATGTAGTATAACGTTATATGAATTAACGCTATGTGGTATTACGTTATAACGTATTACGTTATATAGTATAACGTTATATGGTATAACGTTATAACGTATTACGTTATGTAGTATAACGTTACATGGTATTACGTTATAACGTATTACGTTATGTAGTATAACGTTATATGAATTAACGTTATATGGTATAACGTTATAACGTATTACGTTATATAGTATAACGTTATATGGTATAACGTTATAACGTATTACGTTATATGTTATAACGTTATAACGTATTACGTTGTATAGTATAAAGTTATATGGTATAACGTTATAACGTATTACGTTATATAGTATAACGTTATATGGTATTACGTTATAACGTATTACGTTATATGGTACAACGTTATAACGTATTACGTTGTGTAGTATAACGTTATATGGTATAACGTTATAACGTATTACGTTATATGGTATAACGTTATATGGTATAACGTTATATGGTATAACGTTATATGGTATAACGTTATAACGTATTACGTTATGTAGTATAACGTTATATGGTATAACGTTATAACGTATTACGTTGTATAGTATAACGTTATATGGTATAACGTTATAAGGTATTACGTTATATAGTATAACGTTATAACTTATTACGTTATATAGTATAACGTTATATGGCATAAAGTTATATGGTATAACGCTATAACGTATTACGTTATATAGTATAACGTTATATGGTACAACGTTATAACGTCTTACGTTGTGTAGTATAACGTTATATGGTATAACGTTATAACGTATTACGTTATATAGTATAACGTTATATGGTACTTCGTTATAACGTATTACGTTAGGTAGTATAACGTTATATGGTATAACGTTATAACGTATTACGTTATATAGTATAACGTTATAACGTATTACGTTATATAGTATAACGTTATATAGTATAACGTTATATGGTATAACGTTATAACGTATTACGTTATGTAGTATAACGTTGTATGGTATAACGTTATATGGTATAACGTTATATGGTATAACGTTATAACGTATTACGTTATATAGTATAACGTTATATGGTACAACGTTATAACGTATTACGTTGTGTAGTATAACGTTATATGGTATAACGTTATAACGTATTACGTTATATAGTATAACGTTATATGGTATAACGTTATAACGTATTACGTTATGTAGTATAACGTTATATGGTATAACGTTATAACGTATTACGTTATATGGTATAACGTTATAACGTATTACGTTGTATAGTATAACGTTACATGGTATAACGTTATAACGTATTACGTTATATAGTATAACGTTATATGGTATAACGTTATAACGTATTAGGTTATGTAGTTTAACGTTATATGGTATAACGTTATATGGTATAACGTTATATGGTATAGCGTTATATTGTATAACGTTATGACGTATTACGTTATATAGTATAACGTTATATGGCATAACGTTATATGGTAATACGTTACATGGTATTACGTTATAACATATTACGTTGTATAGTATAACGTTATATGGTATAACGTCATATGGTATATCGTTATAACGTATTACGATATATAGTATAACGTTATAACGTATTACGTTATATAGTATAACGTTATAACGTATTACGTTGTGTAGTATAACGTTATATGGTATAACGTTATAACGTATTACGTTATATCGTATTACGTTATGTAGTATAACGTTATATGGTATAACGTTATAACGTATTACGTTGTATGGTATAACGATATATCGTATTACGTTATGTAGTATAACGTTACATGGTATTACGTTATAACGTTTTACTTTATGTAGTATAACGTTATATGAATTAACGCTATGTGGTATAACGTTATAACGTATTACGTTATATAGTATAACGTTATATGGTATAACGTTATAACGTATTACGTTATGTAGTATAACGTTACATGGTATTACGTTATAACGTATTACGTTATGTAGTATAACGTTATATGAATTAACGTTATATGGTATAACGTTATAACGTATTACGTTATATAGTATAACGTTATATGGTATAACGTTATAACGTATTACGTTATATGTTATAACGTTATAACGTATTACGTTGTATAGTATAAAGTTATATGGTATAACGTTATAACGTATTACGTTATATAGTATAACGTTATATGGTATTACGTTATAACGTATTACGTTATATGGTACAACGTTATAACGTATTACGTTGTGTAGTATAACGTTATATGGTATAACGTTATAACGTATTACGTTATATGGTATAACGTTATATGGTATAACGTTATATGGTATAACGTTATAACGTATTACGTTATGTAGTATAACGTTATATGGTATAACGTTATAACGTATTACGTTGTATAGTATAACGTTATATGGTATAACGTTATAAGGTATTACGTTATATAGTATAACGTTATAACTTATTACGTTATATAGTATAACGTTATATGGCATAAAGTTATATGGTATAACGCTATAACGTATTACGTTATATAGTATAACGTTATATGGTACAACGTTATAACGTATTACGTTGTGTAGTATAACGTTATATGGTATAACGTTATAACGTATTACGTTATATAGTATAACGTTATATGGTATAACGTTATAACGTATTACGTTATGTAGTATAACGTTATAACGTATTACGTTGTGTAGTATAACGTTATATGGTATAACGTTATAACGTATTACGTTATATAGTATAACGTTATATGGTATAACGTTATAACGTATTACGTTATATAGTATAACCTTATATGGCATAACGTTGTATGGTATAACGTTATATCGTATAACGTTATAACGCATTACGTTATATAGTATAACGTTATAACGTATTACGTTATGTAGTATAACGTTATAACGTATTACGTTGTGTAGTATAACGTTATATGGTATTACGTTATAACGTATTACGTTATATAGTATAACGTTATATGGTATAACGTTATAACGTATTACGTTATGTAGTATAACGTTATATGGTATAACGTTATAAAGTATTACGTTGTATGGTATAACGTTATAACGAATTACGTTATGTAGTATAACGTTACCTGGTATTACGTTATAACGTATTACGTTATGTAGTATAACCTTACATGGTATTACGTTATAACGTATTACGTTATATAGTATAACGTTATATGGCATAACGTTATATGGTATAACGTTATATCGTATAACGTTATAACGCATTACGTTATATAGTATAACGTTATAACGTATTACGTTAGGTAGTATAACGTTATAGCGTATTACGTTATGTAGTATAACGTTATATGGTTTAACGTTAAAACGTAATACGTTATATGGTATAACGTTATAACGTATTACGTTATATAGTATAACGTTATAACGTATTACGTTATATAGTATAACGTTATATGGTATAACGTTATAACGTATTACGTTATGTAGTATAACGTTGTATGGTATAACGTTATATGGTATAACGTTATATGGTATAACGTTATAACGTATTACGTTATATGGTATAACGTTATATGGTACAACGTTATAACGTATTACGTTGTGTAGTATAACGTTATATGGTATAACGTTATAACGTATTACGTTATATAGTATAACGTTATATGGTATAACGTTATAACGTATTACGTTATGTAGTATAACGTTATATGGTATAACGTTATAACGTATTACGTTATATGGTACAACGTTATAACGTATTACGTTGTGTAGTATAACGTTATATGGTATAACGTTATAACGTATTACGTTATATGGTATAACGTTATATGGTATAACGTTATATGGTATAACGTTATAACGTATTACGTTATGTAGTATAACGTTATATGGTATAACGTTATAACGTATTACGTTGTATACTATAACGTTATATGGTATAACGTTATAAGGTATTACGTTATATAGTATAACGTTATAACTTATTACGTTATATAGTATAACGTTATATGGCATAAAGTTATATGGTATAACGCTATAACGTATTACGTTATATAGTATAACGTTATATGGTACAACGTTATAACGTATTACGTTGTGTAGTATAACGTTATATGGTATAACGTTATAACGTATTACGTTATATAGTATAACGTTATATGGTATAACGTTATAACGTATTACGTTATGTAGTATAACGTTATAACGTATTACGTTGTGTAGTATAACGTTATATGGTATAACGTTATAACGTATTACGTTATATAGTATAACGTTATATGGTATAACGTTATAACGTATTACGTTATATAGTATAACCTTATATGGCATAACGTTGTATGGTATAACGTTATATCGTATAACGTTATAACGCATTACGTTATATAGTATAACGTTATAACGTATTACGTTATGTAGTATAACGTTATAACGTATTACGTTGTGTAGTATAACGTTATATGGTATTACGTTATAACGTATTACGTTATATAGTATAACGTTATATGGTATAACGTTATAACGTATTACGTTATGTAGTATAACGTTATATGGTATAACGTTATAAAGTATTACGTTGTATGGTATAACGTTATAACGAATTACGTTATGTAGTATAACGTTACCTGGTATTACGTTATAACGTATTACGTTATGTAGTATAACCTTACATGGTATTACGTTATAACGTATTACGTTATATAGTATAACGTTATATGGCATAACGTTATATGGTATAACGTTATATCGTATAACGTTATAACGCATTACGTTATATAGTATAACGTTATAACGTATTACGTTAGGTAGTATAACGTTATAGCGTATTACGTTATGTAGTATAACGTTATATGGTTTAACGTTAAAACGTAATACGTTATATGGTATAACGTTATAACGTATTACGTTATATAGTATAACGTTATAACGTATTACGTTACATAGTATAACGTTATATGGTATAACGTTATAACGTATTACGTTATGTAGTATAACGTTGTATGGTATAACGTTATATGGTATAACGTTATATGGTATAACGTTATAACGTATTACGTTATATAGTATAACGTTATATGGTACAACGTTATAACGTATTACGTTGTGTAGTATAACGTTATATGGTATAACGTTATAACGTATTACGTTATATAGTATAACGTTATATGGTATAACGTTATAACGTATTACGTTATGTAGTATAACGTTATATGGTATAACGTTATAACGTATTACGTTGTATGGTATAACGTTATAACGTATTACGTTGTATAGTATAACGTTATATGGTATAACGTTATAACGCATTACGTTATATAGTATAACGTTATATGGTATAACGTAATAACGTATTACGTTATATATTATAACGTTATATGGCATAACGTTATATGGTATAACGTTATATCGTATAACGTTATAACGCATTACGTTATATAATATAACGTTATAACGTATTACGTTATGTAGTATAACGTTATAGCGTATTACGTTATGTAGTATAACGTTATATGGTTTAACGTTATAACGTATTACGTTATGTAGTATAACGTTATATGGTTTAACGTTATAACGTATTACGTTATATAGTATAACGTTATATGGCATAACGTTATATGGTATAACGTTATATCGTATAACGTTATAACGCATTACGTTATATAATATAACGTTATAACGTATTACGTTATGTAGTATAACGTTATAACGTATTACGTTATGTAGTATAACTTTATATGGTATAACGTTATAACGTATTACGTTGTATAGTATAACGTTATATGGTATAACGTTATAACGTATTACGTTATATAGTATAACGTTATATGGTATAACGTTATAACGTATTACGTTATGTAGTATAACGTTATATGGTATAACGTTATAACGTATTACGTTGTATAGTATAACGTTATATGGTATAACGTTATAACGTATTACGTTATAGCGTATTACGTTATGTAGTATAACGTTATATGGTTTAACGTTAAAACGTAATACGTTATATGGTATAACGTTATAACGTATTACGTTATATAGTATAACGTTATAACGTATTACGTTATATAGTATAACGTTATATGGTATAACGTTATAACGTATTACGTTATGAAGTATAACGTTGTATGGTATAACGTTATATGGTATAACGTTATATGGTATAACGTTATATGGTATAACGTTATAACGTATTACGTTATATAGTATAACGTTATATGGTACAACGTTATAACGTATTACGTTGTGTAGTATAACGTTATATGGTATAACGTTATAACGTATTACGTTATATAGTATAACGTTATATGGTATAACGTTATAACGTATTACGTTATGTAGTATAACGTTACATGGTTTAACGTTATAACGTATTACGTTATGTAGTATAACGTTATATGGTATAACGTTATAACGTATTACGTTATATAGTATAACGTTATATGGCATAACGTTATATGGTATAACGTTATATCGTATAACGTTATAACGCATTACGTTATATAATATAACGTTATAACGTATTACGTTATGTAGTATAACGTTATAACGTATTACGTTATGTAGTATAACGTTATATGGTATAACGTTATAACGTATTACGTTATATGGTATAACGTTATAACGTATTACGTTGTATAGTATAACGTTATATGGTATAACGTTATAACGTATTACGTTATATAGTATAACGTTATATGGTATAACGTTATAACGTATTACGTTATGTAGTATAACGTTATATGGTATAACGTTATAACGTATTACGTTATATGGTATAACGTTATAACGTATTACGTTGTATAGTATAACGTTATATGGTATAACGTTATAACGTATTACGTTATATAGTATAACGTTATATGGTATAACGTTATAACGTATTACGTTATGTAGTATAACGTTATATGGTATAACGTTATAACGTATTACGTTATATGGTATAACGATATATCGTATTACGTTATGTAGTATAACGTTACATGGTATTACGTTATAACGTATTACGTTATGTAGTATAACGTTATATGAATTAACGCTATGTGGTATAACGTTATAACGTATTACGTTATATAGTATAACGTTATATGGCATAACGTTATAACGTATTACGTTATGTAGTATAACGTTACATGGTATTACGTTATAACGTATTACGTTATGTAGTATAACGTTATATGAATTAACGTTATATGGTATAACGTTATAACGTATTACGTTATATAGTATAACGTTATATGGTATAACGTTATAACGTATTACGTTATATGTTATAACGTTATAACGTATTACGTTGTATAGTATAAAGTTATATGGTATAACGTTATAACGTATTACGTTATATAGTATAACGTTATATGGTATTACGTTATAACGTATTACGTTATATGGTACAACGTTATAACGTATTACGTTGTGTAGTATAACGTTATATGGTATAACGTTATAACGTATTACGTTATATGGTATAACGTTATATGGTATAACGTTATATGGTATAACGTTATATGGTATAACGTTATAACGTATTACGTTATGTAGTATAACGTTATATGGTATAACGTTATAACGTATTACGTTGTATAGTATAACGTTATATGGTATAAGGTTATAAGGTATTACGTTATATAGTATAACGTTATAACTTATTACGTTATATAGTATAACGTTATATGGCATAAAGTTATATGGTATAACGCTATAACGTATTACGTTATATAGTATAACGTTATATGGTACAACGTTATAACGTATTACGTTGTGTAGTATAACGTTATATGGTATAACGTTATAACGTATTACGTTATATAGTATAACGTTATATGGTATAACGTTATAACGTATTACGTTATGTAGTATAACGTTATATGAATTAACGTTATATGGTATAACGTTATAACGTATTACGTTATATAGTATAACGTTATATGGTATAACGTTATAACGTATTACGTTATATGTTATAACGTTATAACGTATTACGTTGTATAGTATAAAGTTATATGGTATAACGTTATAACGTATTACGTTATATAGTATAACGTTATATGGTATTACGTTATAACGTATTACGTTATATGGTACAACGTTATAACGTATTACGTTGTGTAGTATAACGTTATATGGTATAACGTTATAACGTATTACGTTGTATAGTATAACGTTATATGGTATAAGGTTATAAGGTATTACGTTATATAGTATAACGTTATAACTTATTAAGTTATACAGTATAACGTTATATGGCATAAAGTTATATGGCATAACGCTATAACGTATTACGTTATATAGTATAACGTTATATGGTACAACGTTATAACGTATTACGTTGTGTAGTATAACGTTATATGGTATAACGTTATAACGTATTACGTTATATAGTATAACGTTATATGGTATAACGTTATAACGTATTACGTTATGTAGTATAACGTTATATGGTATAACGTTATAACGTATTACGTTATATAGTATAACGTTATAACGTATTACGTTATATAGTATAACGTTATATGGTATAACGTTATAACGTATTACGTTATGTAGTATAACGTTGTATGGTATAACGTTATATGGTATAACGTTATATGGTATAACGTTATAACCTATTACGTTGTATAGTATAACGTTATATGGTATAACGTTATAACGTATTACGTTATATAGTATAACGTTATATGGTATAACGTTATAACGTATTACGTTATATAGTATAACGTTATATGGCATAACGTTATATGGTATAACGTTATATCGTATAACGATATAACGCATTACGTTATATAACATAACGTTATAACGTATTACGTTATGTAGTATAACGTTATAGCGTATTACGTTATGTAGTATAACGTTATATAGTTTAACGTTATAACGTATTACGTTATGTAGTATAACGTTATAACGTATTACGTTATGTAGTATAACGTTATATGGTATAACGTTATAACGTATTACGTTATATGGTATAACGTTATAACGTATTACGTTGTATAGTATAACGTTATATGGTATAACGTTATAACGTATTACGTTATATAGTATAACGTTATATGGCATAACGCTATAACGTATTACGTTATATAGTATAACGTTATATGGTACAACGTTATAACGTATTACGTTGTGTAGTATAACGTTATATGGTATAACGTTATAACGTATTACGTTATATAGTATAACGTTATATGGTATAACGTTATAACGTATTACGTTATGTAGTATAACGTTATATGGTATAACGTTATAACGTATTATGTTATATAGTATAACGTTATAACGTATTACGTTATATAGTATAACGTTATATGGTATAACGTTATAACGTATTACGTTATGTAGTATAACGTTGTATGGTATAACGTTATATGGTATAACGTTATATGGTATAACGTTATAACCTATTACGTTGTATAGTATAACGTTATATGGTATAACGTTATAACGTATTACGTTATATAGTATAACGTTATATGGTATAACGTTATAACGTATTACGTTATATAGTATAACGTTATATGGCATAACGTTATATGGTATAACGTTATATCGTATAACGATATAACGCATTACGTTATATAACATAACGTTATAACGTATTACGTTATGTAGTATAACGTTATAGCGTATTACGTTATGTAGTATAACGTTATATAGTTTAACGTTATAACGTATTACGTTATGTAGTATAACGTTATAACGTATTACGTTATGTAGTATAACGTTATATGGTATAACGTTATAACGTATTACGTTATATGGTATAACGTTATAACGTATTACGTTGTATAGTATAACGTTATATGGTATAACGTTATAACGTATTACGTTATATAGTATAACGTTATATGGTATAACGTTATAACGTATTACGTTATGTAGTATAACGTTATATGGTATAACGTTATAACGTATTACGTTATATGGTATAACGTTATAACGTATTACGTTGTATAGTATAACGTTATATGGTATAACGTTATAACGTATTACGTTATATAGTATAACGTTATATGGTATAACGTTATAACGTATTACGTTATATAGTATAACGTTATATGGCATAACGTTATATGGTATAACGTTATATCGTATAACGTTATAACGCATTACGTTATATAATATAACGTTATAACGTATTACGTTATATAGTATAACGTTATAACGTATTACGTTATATAGTATAACGTTATATGGTATAACGTTATAACGTATTACGTTATGTAGTATAACGTTGTATGGTATAACGTTATATGGTATAACGTTATATGGTATAACGTTATATGGTATAACGTTATAACGTATTACGTTGTATAGTATAAAGTTATATGGTATAACGTTATAACGTATTACGTTATATAGTATAACGTTATATGGTATTACGTTATAACGTATTACGTTATATGGTACAACGTTATAACGTATTACGTTGTGTAGTATAACGTTATATGGTATAACGTTATAACGTATTACGTTATATGGTATAACGTTATATGGTATAACGTTATATGGTATAACGTTATAACGTATTACGTTATGTAGTATAACGTTATATGGTATAACGTTATAACGTATTACGTTGTATAGTATAACGTTATATGGTATAAGGTTATAAGGTATTACGTTATATAGTATAACGTTATAACTTATTAAGTTATATAGTATAACGTTATATGGCATAAAGTTATATGGCATAACGCTATAACGTATTACGTTATATAGTATAACGTTATATGGTACAACGTTATAACGTATTACGTTGTGTAGTATAACGTTATATGGTATAACGTTATAACGTATTACGTTATATAGTATAACGTTATATGGTATAACGTTATAACGTATTACGTTATGTAGTATAACGTTATATGGTATAACGTTATAACGTATTACGTTATATAGTATAACGTTATAACGTATTACGTTATATAGTATAACGTTATATGGTATAACGTTATAACGTATTACGTTATGTAGTATAACGTTGTATGGTATAACGTTATATGGTATAACGTTATATGGTATAACGTTATAACCTATTACGTTGTATAGTATAACGTTATATGGTATAACGTTATAACGTATTACGTTATATAGTATAACGTTATATGGTATAACGTTATAACGTATTACGTTATATAGTATAACGTTATATGGCATAACGTTATATGGTATAACGTTATATCGTATAACGATATAACGCATTACGTTATATAACATAACGTTATAACGTATTACGTTATGTAGTATAACGTTATAGCGTATTACGTTATGTAGTATAACGTTATATAGTTTAACGTTATAACGTATTACGTTATGTAGTATAACGTTATAACGTATTACGTTATGTAGTATAACGTTATATGGTATAACGTTATAACGTATTACGTTATATGGTATAACGTTATAACGTATTACGTTGTATAGTATAACGTTATATGGTATAACGTTATAACGTATTACGTTATATAGTATAACGTTATATGGTATAACGTTATAACGTATTACGTTATGTAGTATAACGTTATATGGTATAACGTTATAACGTATTACGTTATATGGTATAACGTTATAACGTATTACGTTGTATAGTATAACGTTATATGGTATAACGTTATAACGTATTACGTTATATAGTATAACGTTATATGGTATAACGTTATAACGTATTACGTTATATAGTATAACGTTATATGGCATAACGTTATATGGTATAACGTTATATCGTATAACGTTATAACGCATTACGTTATATAATATAACGTTATAACGTATTACGTTATATAGTATAACGTTATAACGTATTACGTTATATAGTATAACGTTATATGGTATAACGTTATAACGTATTACGTTATGTAGTATAACGTTGTATGGTATAACGTTATATGGTATAACGTTATATGGTATAACGTTATATGGTATAACGTTATAACGTATTACGTTATATAGTATAACGTTATATGGTATAACGTTATATGGTATAACGTTATAAGGCATAACGTTACATGGTATAACGTTATATGGTATAACGTTAAAACGTATTACGTTATATGGTATAACGTTATAACGTATTACGTTGTATAGTATAACGTTATATGGTATAACGTTATAACGTATTACGTCATATAGTATAACGTTATATGGTATAACGTTATAACGTATTACGTTATGTAGTATACCGTTGTATGGTATAACGTTATATGGTATAACGTTATATGGTATAACGTTATATGGTATAACGTTATATGGTATAACGTTATATGGTATAGCGTTATATTGTATAACGTTATGACGTATTACGTTATATAGTATAACGTTATATGGCATAACGTTATATGGTAATACGTTACATGGTATTACGCTATAACGTATTACGTTGTATAGTATAACGTTATATGGTATAACGTCATATGGTATAACGTTATAACGTATTACGATATATAGTATAACGTTATAACGTATTACGTTATATAGTATAACGTTATAACGTATTACGTTGTGTAGTATAACGTTACATGGTATTACGTTATAACGTATTACGTTATGTAGTATAACGTTATATGAATTAACGCTATGTGGTATAACGTTATAACGTATTACGTTATATAGTATAACGTTATATGGTATAACGTTATAACGTATTACGTTATGTAGTATAACGTTATATGGTATAACGTTATAACGTATTACGTTGTATGGTATAACGATATATCGTATTACGTTATGTAGTATAACGTTACATGGTATTACGTTATAACGTATTACGTTATGTAGTATAACGTTATATGAATTAACGCTATGTGGTATAACGTTATAACGTATTACGTTATATAGTATAACGTTATATGGTATAACGTTATAACGTATTACGTTATGTAGTATAACGTTACATGGTATTACGTTATAACGTATTACGTTATGTAGTATAACGTTATATGAATTAACGTTATATGGTATAACGTTATAACGTATTACGTTATATAGTATAACGTTATATGGTATAACGTTATAACGTTATAACGTATTACGTTGTATAGTATAAAGTTATATGGTATAACGTTATAACGTATTACGTTATATAGTATAACGTTATATGGTATTACGTTATAACGTATTACGTTATATGGTACAACGTTATAACGTATTACGTTGTGTAGTATAACGTTATATGGTATAACGTTATAACGTATTACGTTATATGGTATAACGTTATATGGTATAACGTTATAACGTATTACGTTATGTAGTATAACGTTATATGGTATAACGTTATAACGTATTACGTTGTATAGTATAACGTTATATGGTATAACGTTATAAGGTATTACGTTATATAGTATAACGTTATAACTTATTACGTTATATAGTATAACGTTATATGGCATAAAGTTATATGGTGTAACGCTATAACGTATTACGTTATATAGTATAACGTTATATGGTACAACGTTATAACGTATTACGTTGTGTAGTATAACGTTATATGGTATAACGTTATAACGTATTACGTTATATAGTATAACGTTATATGGTATAACGTTATAACGTATTACGTTATGTAGTATAACGGTATATGGTATAACGTTATAACGTATTACGTTATATAGTATAACGTTATAACGTATTACGTTATATAGTATAACGTTATATGGTATAACGTTATAACGTATTACGTTATGTAGTATAACGTTGTATGGTATAACGTTATATGGTATAACGTTATATGGTATAACGTTATAACGTATTACGTTATATAGTATAACGTTATATGGTACAACGTTATAACGTATTACGTTGTGTAGTATAACGTTATATGGTATAACGTTATAACGTATTACGTTATATAGTATAACGTTATATGGTATAACGTTATAACGTATTACGTTATGTAGTATAACGTTATATGGTATAACGTTATAACGTATTACGTTATATGGTATAACGTTATAACGTATTACGTTGTATAGTATAACGTTATATGGTATAACGTTATAACGTATTACGTTATATTGTATAACGTTATAACGTATTACGTTATATTGTATAACGTTATATGGTATAACGTTATAACATCTTACGTTATATAGTATAACGTTATATGGCATATCGTTATATGGTATAACGTTATATCGTATAACATTATAACGCATTACGTTATATAATATAACGTTATAACGTATTACGTTATGTAGTATAACGTTATAGCGTATTACGTTATGTAGTATAACGTTATATGGTTTAACGTTATAACGTATTACGTTATGTAGTATAACGTTATATGGTATAACGTTATAACGTATTACGTTATGTAGTATAACGTTATATGGTATAACGTTATAACGTATTACGTTATATGGTATACCGTTATAACGTATTACGTTGTATAGTATAACGTTATATGGTACAACGTTATAACGTATTACGTTGTGTAGTATAACGTTATATGGTATAACGTTATAACGTATTACGTTATATAGTATAACGTTATATGGTATAACGTTATAACGTATTACGTTATGTAGTATAACGTTATATGGTATAACGTTATAACGTATTACGTTATATGGTATAACGTTATAACGTATTACGTTGTATAGCATAACGTTATATGGTATAACGTTATAACGTATTACGTTATATAGTATAACGTTATATGGTATAACGTTATAACGTATTACGTTATACAGTATAACGTTATATGGCATAACGTTTTATGGTATAGCGTTATATCGTATAACGTTATAACGCATTACGTTATATAATATAACGTTATAACGTATTACGTTATGTAGTATAACGTTATAGCGTATTACGTTATGTAGTATAACGTTATATGGTTTAACGTTATAACGTATTACGTTATGTAGTATAACGTTATATGGTATAACGTTATAACGTATTACGTTATATAGTATAACGTTATATGGCATAACGTTATATGGTATAACGTTATATCGTATAACGTTATAACGCATTACGTTATATAATATAACGTTATAACGTATTACGTTATGTAGTATAACGTTATAACGTATTACGTTATGTAGTATAACGTTATATGGTATAACGTTATAATGTATTACGTTATATGGTATAACGTTATAACGTATTACGTTGTATAGTATAACGTTATATGGTATAACGTTATAACGTATTACGTTGTATAGTATAAAGTTATATGGTATAACGTTATAACGTATTACGTTATATAGTATAACGTTATATGGTATTACGTTATAACGTATTACGTTATATGGTACAACGTTATAACGTATTACGTTGTGTAGTATAACGTTATATGGTATAACGTTATAACGTATTACGTTATATGGTATAACGTTATATGGTATAACGTTATATGGTATAACGTTATAACGTATTACGTTATGTAGTATAACGTTATATGGTATAACGTTATAACGTATTACGTTGTATAGTATAACGTTATATGGTATAACGTTATAAGGTATTACGTTATATAGTATAACGTTATAACTTATTACGTTATATAGTATAACGTTATATGGCATAAAGTTATATGGTATAACGCTATAACGTATTACGTTATATAGTATAACGTTATATGGTACAACGTTATAACGTATTACATTGTGTAGTATAACGTTATATGGTATAACGTTATAACGTATTACGTTATATAGTATAACGTTATATGGTATAACGTTATAACGTATTACGTTATGTAGTATAACGGTATATGGTATAACGTTACAACGTATTACGTTATATAGTATAACGTTATAACGTATTACGTTATATAGTATAACGTTATATGGTATAACGTTATAACGTATTACGTTATGTAGTATAACGTTGTATGGTATAACGTTATATGGTATAACGTTATATGGTATAACGTTATAACGTATTACGTTATATAGTATAACGTTATATGGTACAACGTTATAACGTATTACGTTGTGTAGTATAACGTTATATGGTATAACGTTATAACGTATTACGTTATATAGTATAACGTTATATGGTATAACGTTATAACGTATTACGTTATGTAGTATAACGTTATATGGTATAACGTTATAACGTATTACGTTATATGGTATAACGTTATAACGTATTACGTTGTATAGTATAACGTTATATGGTATAACGTTATAACGTATTACGTTATATTGTATAACGTTATATGGTATAACGTTATAACATCTTACGTTATATAGTATAACGTTATATGGCATATCGTTATATGGTATAACGTTATATCGTATAACGTTATAACGCATTACGTTATATAATATAACGTTATAACGTATTACGTTATGTAGTATAACGTTATAGCGTATTACGTTATGTAGTATAACGTTATATGGTATAACGTTATAACGTATTACGTTGTATAGTATAACGTTATATGGTACAACGTTATAACGTATTACGTTGTGTAGTATAACGTTATATGGTATAACGTTATAACGTATTACGTTATATAGTATAACGTTATATGGTATAACGTTATAACGTATTACGTTATGTAGTATAACGTTATATGGTATAACGTTATAACGTATTACGTTATATGGTATAACGTTATAACGTATTACGTTGTATAGTATAACGTTATATGGTATAACGTTATAACGTATTACGTTATATAGTATAACGTTATATGGTATAACGTTATAACGTATTACGTTATACAGTATAACGTTATATGGCATAACGTTATATGGTATAGCGTTATATCGTATAACGTTATAACGCATTACGTTATATAATATAACGTTATAACGTATTACGTTATGTAGTATAACGTTATAACGTATTACGTTATGTAGTATAACGTTATATGGTATAACGTTATAACGTATTACGTTATATGGTATAACGTTATAACGTATTACGTTGTATAGTATAACGTTATATGGTATAACGTTATAACGTATTACGTTATATAGTATAACGTTATATGGTATAACGTTATAACGTATTACGTTATGTAGTATAACGTTATATGGTATAACGTTATAACGTATTACGTTATATGGTATAACGTTATAACGTATTACGTTGTATAGTATAACGTTATATGGTATAACGTTATAACGTATTACGTTATATAGTATAACGTTATATGGCATAACGTTATATGGTATAACGTTATATCGTATAACGTTATAACGCATTACGTTATATAATATAACGTTATAACGTATTACGTTATGTAGTATAACGTTATAGCGTATTACGTTATGTAGTATAACGTTATATGGTATAACGTTATAACGTATTACGTTATATGGTATAACGTTATAACGTATTACGTTGTATAGTATAACGTTATATGGTACAACGTTATAACGTATTACGTTGTGTAGTATAACGTTATATGGTATAACGTTATAACGTATTACGTTATATAGTATAACGTTATATGGTATAACGTTATAACGTATTACGTTATGTAGTATAACGTTATATGGTATAACGTTATAACGTATTACGTTATATGGTATAACGTTATAACGTATTACGTTGTATAGTATAACGTTATATGGTATAACGTTATAACGTATTACGTTATATTGTATAACGTTATATGGTATAACGTTATAACATCTTACGTTATATAGTATAACGTTATATGGCATATCGTTATATGGTATAACGTTATATCGTATAACGTTATAACGCATTACGTTATATAATATAACGTTATAACGTATTACGTTATGTAGTATAACGTTATAGCGTATTACGTTATGTAGTATAACGTTATATGGTATAACGTTATAACGTATTACGTTATATGGTATAACGTTATAACGTATTCACGTTGTATAGTATAACGTTCTATGGTACAACGTTATAACGTATTACGTTGTGTAGTATAACGTTATATGGTATAACGTTATAACGTATTACGTTATATAGTATAACGTTATATGGTATAACGTTATAACGTATTACGTTATGTAATATAACGTTATATGGTATAACGTTATAACGTATTACGTTATATGGTATAACGTTATAACGTATTACGTTGTATAGTATAACGTTATATGGTATAACGTTATAACGTATTACGTTATATAGTATAACGTTATATGGTATAACGTTATAACGTATTACGTTATACAGTATAACGTTATATGGCATAACGTTATATGGTATAGCGTTATATCGTATAACGTTATAACGCATTACGTTATATAATATAACGTTATAACGTACTACGTTATGTAGTATAACGTTATAACGTATTACGTTATGTAGTATAACGTTATATGGTATAACGTTATAACGTATTACGTTATATGGTATAACGTTATAACGTATTACGTTGTATAGTATAACGTTATATGGTATAACGTTATAACGTATTACGTTATATAGTATAACGTTATAACGTATTACGTTATATAGTATAACGTTATATGGTATAACGTTATAACGTATTACGTTATGTAGTATAACGTTATATGGTATAACGTTATAACGTATTACGTTATATGGTATAACGTTATAACGTATTACGTTGTATAGTATAACGTTATATGGTATAACGTTATAACGTATTACGTTATATAGTATAACGTTATATGGCATAACGTTATATGGTATAACGTTATATCGTATAACGTTATAACGCATTACGTTATATAATATAACGTTATAACGTATTACGTTATATAGTATAACGTTATAACGTATTACGTTATATAGTATAACGTTATATGGTATAACGTTATAACGTATTACGTTATGTAGTATAACGTTGTATGGTATAACGTTATATGGTATAACCTTATATGGTATAACGTTATAACGTATAACGTTATATAGTATAACGTTATATGGTATAACGTTATATGGTATAACGTTATAAGGCATAACGTTACATGGTATAACGTTATATGGTATAACGTCATAACGTATTTGGCTATGTAGTTTAACGTTATATGGTATAACGTTATAACGTATTACGTTATATGGTATAACGTTATAACGTATTACGTTGTATAGTATAACGTTATATGGTATAACGTTATAACGTATTACGTTATATAGTATAACGTTATATGGTATAACGTTATAACGTATTACGTTATGTAGTATACCGTTGTATGGTATAACGTTATATGGTATAACGTTATATGGTATAACGTTATATGGTATAACGTTATAACGTATTACGTTATATGGTATAACGTTATAACGTATTACGTTGTATAGTATAACGTTATATGGTATAACGTTATAACGTATTACGTTATATAGTATAACGTTATATGGTATAACGTTATAACGTATTACGTTATATAGTATAACGTTATATGGCATAACGTTATATGGTATAACGTTATATCGTATAACGTTATAACGCATTACGTTATATAATATAACGTTATAACGTATTACGTTATGTAGTATAACGTTATAGCGTATTACGTTATGTAGTATAACGTTATATGGTTTAACGTTATAACGTATTACGTTATGTAGTATAACGTTATATGGTATAACGTTATAACGTATTACGTTATATAGTATAACGTTATATGGCATAACGTTATATGGTATAACGTTATATCGTATAACGTTATAACGCATTACGTTATATAATATAACGTTATAACGTATTACGTTATGTAGTATAACGTTATAACGTATTACGTTATGTAGTATAACGTTATATGGTATAACGTTATAACGTATTACGTTATATGGTATAACGTTATAACGTATTACGTTGTATAGTATAACGTTATATGGTATAACGTTATAACGTATTACGTTATATAGTATAACATTATATGGTATAACGTTATAACGTATTACGTTATGTAGTATAACGTTATATGGTATAACGTTATAACGTATTACGTTATATGGTATAACGTTATAACGTATTACGTTATATGGTATAACGTTATAACGTATTACGTTGTATAGTATAACGTTATATGGTATAACGTTATAACGTATTACGTTATATTGTATAACGTTATATGGTTTAACGTTATAACATCTTACGTTATATAGTATAACGTTATATGGCATATCGTTATATGGTATAACGTTATATGGTATAACGTTATAACGTATTACGTTGTATAGTATAACGTTATATGGTACAACGTTATAACGTATTACGTTGTGTAGTATAACGTTATATGGTATAACGTTATAACGTATTACGTTATATAGTATAACGTTATATGGTATAACGTTATAACGTATTACGTTATGTAGTATAACGTTATATGGTATAACGTTATAACGTATTACGTTATATGGTATAACGTTATAACGTATTACGTTGTATAGTATAACGTTATATGGTATAACGTTATAACGTATTACGTTATATAGTATAACGTTATATGGTATAACGTTATAACGTATTACGTTATACAGTATAACGTTATATGGCATAACGTTATATGGTATAGCGTTATATCGATAACGTTATAACGCATTACGTTATATAATATAACGTTATAACGTATTACGTTATGTAGTATAACGTTATAGCGTATTACGTTATGCAGTATAACGTTATATGGTTTAACGTTATAACGTATTACGTTATGTAGTATAACGTTATATGGTATAACGTTATAACGTATTACGTTATATAGTATAACGTTATATGGCATAACGTTATATGGTATAACGTTATAACGTATTACGTTATATGGTATAACGTTATAACGTATTACGTTGTATAGTATAACGTTATATGGTATAACGTTATAACGGATTACGTTATGTAGTATAACGTTATATGGTATAACGTTATAACGTATTACGTTATATGGTATAACGTTATAACGTATTACGTTGTATAGTATAACGTTATATGGTATAACGTTATAACGTATTACGTTATATAGTATAACGTTATATGGTATAACGTTATAACGTATTACGTTATATAGTATAACGTTATATGGCATAACGTTATATGGTATAACGTTATATCGTATAACGTTATAACGCATTACGTTATATAATATAACGTTATAACGTATTACGTTATATAGTATAACGTTATAACGTATTACGTTATATAGTATAACGTTATATGGTATAACGTTATAACGTATTACGTTATGTAGTATAACGTTATATGGTATAACGTTATAACGTATTACGTTGTATAGTATAACGTTATATGGTATAACGTTATAAGGTATTACGTTATATAGTATAACGTTATATGGTATTACGTTATAACGTATTACGTTATATGGTACAACGTTATAACGTATTACGTTGTGTAGTATAACGTTACATGGTATTACGTTATAACGTATTACGTTATGTAGTATAACGTTATATGAATTAACGCTATGTGGTATAACGTTATAACGTATTACGTTATATAGTATAACGTTATATGGTATAACGTTATTACGTATTACGTTATGTAGTATAACGTTGTATGGTATAACGTTATATGGTATAACGTTATATGGTATAACGTTATAACGTATTACGTTATATAGTATAACGTTATATGGTACAACGTTATAACGTATTACGTTGTGTAGTATAACGTTATATGGTATAACGTTATAACGTATTACGTTATATAGTATAACGTTATATGGTATAACGTTATAACGTATTACGTTATGTAGTATAACGTTATATGGTATAACGTTATAACGTATTACGTTATATGGTATAACGTTATAACGTATTACGTTGTATAGTATAACGTTATATGGTATAACGTTATAACGTATTGCGTTATATAGTATAACGTTATATGGTATACCGTTATAACGTATTACGTTATATAGTATAACGTTATATGGCATAACGTTATATGGTATAACGTTATATCGTATAACGTTATAACGCATTACGTTATATAATATAACGTTATAACGTATTACGTTATGTAGTATAACGTTATAGCGTATTACGTTATGTAGTATAACGTTATATGGTTTAACGTTATAACGTATTACGTTATGTAGTATAACGTTATATGGTATAACGTTATAACGTATTACGTTATATAGTATAACGTTATATGGCATAACGTTATATGGTATAACGTTATATCGTATAACGTTATAACGCATTACGTTATATAATATAACGTTATAACGTATTACGTTATGTAGTATAACGTTATAACGTATTACGTTATGTAGTATAACGTTATATGGTATAACGTTATAACGTATTACGTTATATGGTATAACGTTATAACGTATTACGTTGTATAGTATAACGTTATATGGTATAACGTTATAACGTATTACGTTATATAGTATAACGTTATATGGTATAACGTTATAACGTATTACGTTATGTAGTATAACGTTATATGGTATAACGTTATAACGTATTACGTTATATCGTATAACGTTATAACGCATTACGTTATATAATATAACGTTATAACGTATTACGTTATATAGTATAGCGTTATAACGTATTACGTTATATAGTATAACGTTATATGGTATAACGTTATAACGTATTACGTTATGTAGTATAACGTTGTATGGTATAACGTTATATGGTATAACGTTATATGGTATAACGTTATAACGTATTACGTTATATAGTATAACGTTATATGGTATAACGTTATATGGTATAACGTTATAAGGCATAACGTTACATGGTATAACGTTATATGGTATAACGTTATAACGTATTACGTTATATACTATAACGTTATATGGTATAACGTTATAACGTATTACGTTATGTAGTATACCGTTGTATGGTATAACGTTATATGGTATAACGTTATATGGTATAACGTTATATGGTATAACGTTATATGGTATAACGTTATATGGTATAGCGTTATATTGTATAACGTTATGACGTATTACGTTATATAGTATAACGTTATATGGCATAACGTTATATGGTAATACGTTACATGGTATTACGTTATAACGTATTACGTTGTATAGTATAACGTTATATGGTATAACGTCATATGGTATAACGTTATAACGTATTACGATATATAGTATAACGTTATAACGTATTACGTTATATAGTATAACGTTATAACGTATTACGTTGTGTAGTATAACGTTATATGGTATAACGTTATAACGAATTACGTTATAACGTATTACGTTATGTAGTATAACGTTATATGGTATAACGTTATAACGTATTACGTTGTATGGTATAACGATATATCGTATTACGTTATGTAGTATAACGTTGCATGGTATTACGTTATAACGTATTACGTTATGTAGTATAACGTTATATGAATTAACGTTATGTGGTTTAACGTTATAACGTATTACGTTATGTAGTATAACGTTATATGGTATAACGTTATAACGTATTACGTTATACAGTATAACGTTATATGGCATAACGTTATATGGTATAGCGTTATATCGTATAACGTTATAACGCATTACGTTATATAATATAACGTTATAACGTATTACGTTATGTAGTATAACGTTATAACGTATTACGTTATGTAGTATAACGTTATATGGTATAACGTTATAACGTATTACGTTATATGGTATAACGTTATAACGTATTACGTTGTATAGTATAACGTTATATGGTATAACGTTATAACGTATTACGTTATATAGTATAACGTTATATGGTATAACGTTATAACGTATTACGTTATGTAGTATAACGTTATATGGTATAACGTTATAACGTATTACGTTATATGGTATAACGTTATAACGTATTACGTTCTATAGTATAACGTTATATGGTATAACGTTATAACGTATTACGTTATATAGTATAACGTTATATGGCATAACGTTATATGGTATAACGTTATATCGTATAACGTTATAACGCATTACGTTATATAATATAACGTTATAACGTATTACGTTATATAGTATAACGTTATAACGTATTACGTTATATGGTATAACGTTATAACGTATTACGTTGTATAGTATAACGTTATATGGTATAACGTTATAACGTATTACGTTATATAGTATAACGTTATATGGTATAACGTTATAACGTATTACGTTATGTAGTATAACGTTATATGGTATAACGTTATAACGTATTACGTTATATGGTATAACGTTATAACGTATTACGTTGTATAGTATAACGTTATATGGTATAACGTTATAACGTATTACGTTATATAGTATAACGTTATATGGCATAACGTTATATGGTATAACGTTATATCGTATAACGTTATAACGCATTACGTTATATAATATAACGTTATAACGTATTACGTTATATAGTATAACGTTATAACGTATTACGTTATATAGTATAACGTTATATGGTATAACGTTATAACGTATTACGTTATGTAGTATAACGTTGTATGGTATAACGTTATATGGTATAACCTTATATGGTATAACGTTATAACGTATTACGTTATATAGTATAACGTTATATGGTATAACGTTATATGGTATAACGTTATAAGGCATAACGTTACATGGTATAACGTTATATGGTATAACGTCATAACGTATTTGGCTATGTAGTTTAACGTTATATGGTATAACGTTATAACGTATTACGTTATATGGTATAACGTTATAACGTATTACGTTGTATAGTATAACGTTATATGGTATAACGTTATAACGTATTACGTTATATAGTATAACGTTATATGGTATAACGTTATAACGTATTACGTTATGTAGTATACCGTTGTATGGTATAACGTTATATGGTATAACGTTATATGGTATAACGTTATATGGTATAACGTTATAACGTATTACGTTATATGGTATAACGTTATAACGTATTACGTTGTATAGTATAACGTTATATGGTATAACGTTATAACGTATCACGTTATATAGTATAACGTTATATGGTATAACGTTATAACGTATTACGTTATATAGTATAACGTTATATGGCATAACGTTATATGGTATAACGTTATATCGTATAACGTTATAACGCATTACGTTATATAATATAACGTTATAACGTATTACGTTATGTAGTATAACGTTATAGCGTATTACGTTATGTAGTATAACGTTATATGGTTTAACGTTATAACGTATTACGTTATGTAGTATAACGTTATATGGTATAACGTTATAACGTATTACGTTATATAGTATAACGTTATATGGCATAACGTTATATGGTATAACGTTATATCGTATAACGTTATAACGCATTACGTTATATAATATAACGTTATAACGTATTACGTTATGTAGTATAACGTTATGACGTATTACGTTATGTAGTATAACGTTATATGGTATAACGTTATAACGTATTACGTTATATGGTATAACGTTATAACGTATTACGTTGTATAGTATAACGTTATATGGTATAACGTTATAACGTATTACGTTATATAGTATAACGTTATATGGTATAACGTTATAACGTATTACGTTATATAGTATAACGTTATATGGCATAACGTTATATGGTATAACGTTATATCGTATAACGTTATAACGCATTACGTTATATAATATAACGTTATAACGTATTACGTTATATAGTATAACGTTATAACGTATTACGTTATATAGTATAACGTTATATGGTATAACGTTATAACGTATTACGTTATGTAGTATAACGTTGTATGGTATAACGTTATATGGCTTAACGTTATATGGTATAACGTTATAACGTATTACGTTATATAGTATAACGTTATATGGTATAACGTTATATGGTATAACGTTATAACGTATTACGTTATATAGTATAACGTTATATGGTATAACGTTATAACGTATTACGTTATGTAGTATAACGTTATACAGTATAACGCTATAACGTATTACGTTATATAGTATAACGTTATATGGTATAACGTTATATGGTATAACGTTATATGGTATAACGTTATATGGTATAACGTTATATGGTATAACGTTATATGGTATAACGTTATAACGTATTACGTTATATAGTATAACGTTATATGGCATAACGTTATATGGTATAACGTTATATCGTATAACGTTATAACGCATTACGTTATATAGTATAACGTTATAACGTATTACGTTATGTAGTATAACGTTATATGGCATATCGTTATATGGTATAACGTTAATTGGTATAACGTTATAACGTATTACGTTATATAGTATAACGTTATATGGTATAACGTTATACCAATTAACGTTATGTAGTATAACGTTGTATGGTATAACGTTATATGGTATAACGTTATAACGTATTACGTTATGTAGTATAACGTTATATGGTATAACGTCATAACGTATTAGGTTATATGGTATAACGTTATAACGTATTACGTTGTATAGTATAACGTTATATGGTATAACGTTATAACGTATTACGTTATATAGTATAACGTTATATGGTATAACGTTATAACGTATTACGTTATGTAGTATAACGTTGTATGGTATAACGTTATATGGTATAACGTTATATGGTATAACGTTATACGGTATAACGTTATAACGTATTACGTTATATAGTATAGCGTTATATTGTATAACGTTATAACGTATTACGTTATATAGTATAACGTTATATGGTATAACGTTATAACGTATTACGTTATGTAGTATAACGTTATATGGTATAACGTTATAACGTATTACGTTATATGGTATAACGTTATAACGTATTACGTTGTATAGTATAACGTTATATGGTATAACGTTATAACGTATTACGTTATATGGTATAACGTTATAACGTATTACGTTGTATAGTATAACGTTATATGGTATAACGTTATAACGGATTACGTTATGTAGTATAACGTTATATGGTATAACGTTATAACGTATTACGTTATATGGTATAACGTTATAACGTATTACGTTGTATAGTATAACGTTATATGGTATAACGTTATAACGTATTACGTTATATAGTATAACGTTATATGGTATAACGTTATAACGTATTACGTTATATAGTATAACGTTATATGGCATAACGTTATATGGTATAACGTTATATCGTATAACGTTATAACGCATTACGTTATATAATATAACGTTATAACGTATTACGTTATATAGTATAACGTTATAACGTATTACGTTATATAGTATAACGTTATATGGTATAACGTTATAACGTATTACGTTATGTAGTATAACGTTGTATGGTATAACGTTATATGGCTTAACGTTATATGGTATAACGTTATAACGTATTACGTTATATAGTATAACGTTATATGGTATAACGTTATATGGTATAACGTTATAACGTATTACGTTATATAGTATAACGTTATATGGTATAACGTTATAACGTATTACGTTATGTAGTATAACGTTATACAGTATAACGCTATAACGTATTACGTTATATAGTATAACGTTATATGGTATAACGTTATATGGTATAACGTTATATGGTATAACGTTATATGGTATAACGTTATATGGTATAACGTTATATGGTATAACGTTATAACGTATTACGTTATATAGTATAACGTTATATGGCATAACGTTATATGGTATAACGTTATATCGTATAACGTTATAACGCATTACGTTATATAGTATAACGTTATAACGTATTACGTTATGTAGTATAACGTTATATGGCATATCGTTATATGGTATAACGTTAATTGGTATAACGTTATAACGTATTACGTTAT
Source organism: Bombus flavifrons (assembly GCF_040668555.2). Classification (NCBI taxonomy): domain Eukaryota; kingdom Metazoa; phylum Arthropoda; class Insecta; order Hymenoptera; family Apidae; genus Bombus; species Bombus flavifrons. The sequence continues at coordinate 3,216,882 of NC_138457.1, read as the reverse complement.
ATAGTATAACGTTATATGGTATAACGTTATACCAATTAACGTTATGTAGTATAACGTTGTATGGTATAACGTTATTTGGTATAACGTTATAACGTATTACGTTATGTGGTATAACGTTATATGGTATAACGTTATAACGTATTAGGTTATATGGTATAACGTTATAACGTATTACGTTGTATAGTATAACGTTATATGGTATAACGTTATAACGTATTACATTATATAGTATAACGTTATATGGTATAACGTTATAACGTATTACGTTATGTAGTATAACGTTGTATGGTATAACGTTATATGGTATAACGTTATATGGTATAACGTTATATGGTATAACGTTATAACGTATTACGTTATATAGTATAGCGTTATATTGTATAACGTTATAACGTATTACGTTATGTAGTATAACGTTGTATGGTATACCGTTATATGGTATAACGTTATATGGTATAACGTTATAACGTATTACGTTATATAGTATAACGTTATATGGTATAACGTTATATGGTATAACGTTATATGGCATAACGTTATATGGTATAACGTTATATGGTATAACGTTATAACGTATTACGTTATGTAGTATAACGTTATATGGTGTAACGTTATAACGTATTACGTTATATGGTATAACGTTATAACGTATTACGTTGTGTAGTATAACGTTATATGGTATAACGTTATAACGTATTACGTTATATGGTATAACGTTATAACGTATTACGTTGTATAGTATAACGTTATATGGTATAACGTTATAACGTATTACGTTATATAGTATAACGTTATATGGTATAACGTTATAACGTATTACGTTGTATGGTATAACGATATATCGTATTACGTTATGTAGTATAACGTTACATGGTATTACGTTATAACGTATTACGTTATGTAGTATAACGTTATGTGAATTAACGCTATGTGGTATAACGTTATAACGTATTACGTTATATAGTATAACGTTATATGGTATAACGTTATAACGTATTACGTTATGTAGTATAACGTTACATGGTATTACGTTATAACGTATTACGTTATGTAGTATAACGTTATATGAATTAACGTTATATGGTATAACGTTATAACGTATTACGTTATATAGTATAACGTTATATGGTATAACGTTATAACGTATTACGTTGTATGGTATAACGATATATCGTATTACGTTATGTAGTATAACGTTATATGGTATAACGTTATAACGTATTACGTTGTATGGTATAACGATATATCGTATTACGTTATGTAGTATAACGTTACATGGTATTACGTTATAACGTATTACGTTATGTAGTATAACGTTATATGAATTAACGCTATGTGGTATAACGTTATAACGTATTACGTTATATAGTATAAAGTTATATGGTATAACGTTATAACGTATTACGTTATATAGTATAACGTTATATGGTATTACGTTATAACGTATTACGTTATATGGTACAACGTTATAACGTATTACGTTGTGTAGTATAACGTTATATGGTATAACGTTATAACGTATTACGTTATATGGTATAACGTTATATGGTATAACGTTATATGGTATAACGTTATAAAGTATTACGTTATGTAGTATAACGTTATATGGTATAACGTTATAACGTATTACGTTATATGGTATAACGTTATATGGTATAACGTTATATGGTATAACGTTATAACGTATTACGTTATGTAGTATAACGTTATATGGTATAACGTTATGACGTATTACGTTATATGGTATAACGTTATAACGTATTACGTTGTATAGTATAACGTTATATGGTATAACGTTATAACGTATTACGTTATATAGTATAACGTTATATGGTATAACGTTATAACGTATTACGTTATATAGTATAACGTTATATGGCATAACGTTATATGGTATAACGTTATATCGTATAACGTTATAACGCATTACGTTATATAATATAACGTTATAACGTATTACGTTATATAGTATAACGTTATAACGTATTACGTTATATAGTATAACGTTATATGGTATAACGTTATATGGTATAACGTTATAAGGCATAACGTTACATGGTATAACGTTATATGGTATAACGTTATATGGTATAACGTTATAAGGCATAACGTTACATGGTATAACGTTATATGGTATAACGTTATAACGTATTAGGTTATGTAGTTTAACGTTATATGGTATAACGTTATAACGTATTACGTTATATGGTATAACGTTATAACGTATTACGTTGTATAGTATAACGTTATATGGTATAACGTTATAACGTATTACGTTATATAGTATAACGTTATATGGTATAACGTTATAACGTATTACGTTATGTAGTATACCGTTGTATGGTATAACGTTATATGGTATAACGTTATATGGTATAACGTTATATGGTATAACGTTATATGGTATAACGTTATATGGTATAACGTTATATGGTATAACGTTATATGGTATAGCGTTATATTGTATAACGTTATGACGTATTACGTTATATAGTATAACGTTATATGGTATTACGTTATAACGTATTACGTTATATGGTACAACGTTATAACGTATTACGTTGTGTAGTATAACGTTATATGGTATAACGTTATAACGTATTACGTTATATGGTATAACGTTATATGGTATAACGTTATATGGTATAACGTTATAACGTATTACGTTATGTAGTATAACGTTATATGGTATAACGTCATAACGTATTACGTTGTATAGTATAACGTTATATGGTATAACGTTATAAGGCATTACGTTATATAGTATAACGTTATAACTTATTACGTTATATAGTATAACGTTATATGGCATAAAGTTATATGGTATAACGCTATAACGAATTACGTTATATAGTATAACGTTATATGGAATAACGTTATAACGTATTACGTTATATAGTATAACGTTATATGGTATAACGTTATATGGTATAACGTTATAACGTATTACGTTATATGGTATAACGTTATATGGTATAACGTTATATGGTATAACGTTATAACGTATTACGTTATGTAGTATAACGTTATATGGCATATCGTTATATGGTATAACGTTAATTGGTATAACGTTATAACGTATTACGTTATATAGTATAACGTTATATGGTATAACGTTATATGGTATAACGTTATAACGTATTACGTTATATAGTATAACGTTATATGGCATAACGTTATATGGTATAACGTTATATCGTATAACGTTATAACGCATTACGTTATATAGTATAACGTTATAACGTATTACGTTATGTAGTATAACGTTGTATGGCATATCGTTATATGGTATAACGTTAATTGGTATAACGTTATAACGTATTACGTTGTATGGTATAACGATATATCGTATTACGTTATGTAGTAACGTTACATGGTATTACGTTATAACGTATTACGTTATGTAGTATAACGTTATATGAATTAACGTTATGTGGTTTAACGTTATAACGTATTACGTTATGTAGTATAACGTTACATGGTATTACGTTATAACGTATTACGTTATGTAGTATAACGTTATATGAATTAACGTTATATGGTATAACGTTATAACGTATTACGTTATATAGTATAACGTTATATGGTATAACGTTATAACGTATTACGTTATATGTTATAACGTTATAACGTATTACGTTGTATAGTATAAAGTTATATGGTATAACGTTATAACGTATTACGTTATATAGTATAACGTTATATGGTATTACGTTATAACGTATTACGTTATATGGTACAACGTTATAACGTATTACGTTGTGTAGTATAACGTTATATGGTATAACGTTATAACGTATTACGTTATATGGTATAACGTTGTATGGCATATCGTTATATGGTATAACGTTAATTGGTATAACGCTATAACGTATTACGTTATATAGTATAACGTTATATGGAATAACGTTATAACAATTACGTTATATAGTATAACGTTATATGGTATAACGTTATATGGTATAACGTTATATGGTATAACGTTATATGGTATAACGTTATATGGTATAACGTTATAACGTATTACGTTATATAGTATAACGTTATATGGCATAACGTTATATGGTATAACGTTATATCGTATAACGTTATAACGCATTACGTTATATAGTATAACGTTATAACGTATTACGTTATGTAGTATAACGTTATATGGCATATCGTTATATGATATAACGTTAATTGGTATAACGTTATAACGTATTACGTTATATAGTATAACGTTATATGGTATAACGTTATAACATATTACGTTATGTAGTATAACGTTGTATGGTATAACGTTATATGGTATAACGTTATAAAGTATTACGTTATGTAGTATAACGTTATATGGCATAACGTTACAACGTATTACGTTATATGGTATAACGTTATAACGTATTACGTTATATAGTATAACGTTATATGGTACAACGTTATAACGTATTACGTTGTGTAATATAACGTTATATGGTATAACGTTATAACGTATTACGTTATGTAGTATAACGTTATATGGTATAACGTTATAACGTATTACGTTATATGGTATAACGTTATAACGTATTACGTTGTATAGTATAACGTTATATGGTATAACGTTATAACGTATTACGTTATATAGTATAACGTTATATGGTATAACGTTATAACGTATTACGTTATATAGTATAACGTTATATGGCATAACGTTATATGGTATAACGTTATATCGTATAACGTTATAACGCATTACGTTATATAATATAACGTTATAACGTATTACGTTATGTAGTATAACGTTATAGCGTATTACGTTATGTAGTATAACGTTATATGGTTTAACGTTATAACGTATTACGTTATGTAGTATAACGTTATATGGTATAACGTTATAACGTATTACGTTATATAGTATAACGTTATATGGCATAACGTTATATGGTATAACGTTATATCGTATAACGTTATAACGCATTACGTTATATAATATAACGTTATAACGTATTACGTTATGTAGTATAACGTTATAACATATTACGTTATGTAGTATAACGTTATATGGTATAACGTTATAACGTATTACGTTATATGGTATAACGTTATAACGTATTACGTTGTATAGTATAACGTTATATGGTATAACGTTATAACGTATTACGTTATATAGTATAACGTTATATGGTGTAACGTTATAACGTATTACGTTATGTAGTATAACGTTATATGGTATAACGTTATAACGTATTACGTTATATGTTATAACGTTATAACGTATTACGTTGTATAGTATTACGTTATATGGTATAACGTTATAACGTATTACGTTATATAGTATAACGTTATATGGTATAACGTTATAACGTATTACGTTATGTAGTATAACGTTATATGGTATAACGTTATGACGTATTACGATATATGGTATAACGTTATATGGCATAACGTTATATGGTATAACGTTATATCGTATAACGTTATAACGCATTACGTTATATAATATAACGTTATAACGTATTACGTTATGTAGTATAACGTTATAGCGTATTACGTTATGTAGTATAACGTTATATGGTTTAACGTTATAACGTATTACGTTATGTAGTATAACGTTATATGGTATAACGTTATAACGTATTACGTTATATAGTATAACGTTATATGGCATAACGTTATATGGTATAACGTTATATCGTATAACGTTATAACGCATTACGTTATATAATATAACGTTATAACGTATTACGTTATGTAGTATAACGTTATAACATATTACGTTATGTAGTATAACGTTATATGGTATAACGTTATAACGTATTACGTTATATGGTATAACGTTATAACGTATTACGTTGTATAGTATAACGTTATATGGTATAACGTTATAACGTATTACGTTATATAGTATAACGTTATATGGTATAACGTTATAACGTATTACGTTATGTAGTATAACGTTATATGGTATAACGTTATAACGTATTACGTTATATGTTATAACGTTATAACGTATTACGTTGTATAGTATAACGTTATATGGTATAACGTTATAACGTATTACGTTATATAGTATAACGTTATATGGTATAACGTTATAACGTATTACGTTATATAGTATAACGTTATATGGCATAACGTTATATGGTATAACGTTATATCGTATAACGTTATAACGCATTACGTTATATAATATAACGTTATAACGTATTACGTTATATAGTATAACGTTATAACATATTACGTTATGTAGTATAACGTTATATGGTATAACGTTATAACGTATTACGTTATATGGTATAACGTTATAACGTATTACGTTGTATAGTATAACGTTATATGGTATAACGTTATAACGTATTACGTTATATAGTATAACGTTATATGGTATAACGTTATAACGTATTACGTTATGTAGTATAACGTTATATGGTATAACGTTATAACGTATTACGTTATATGTTATAACGTTATAACGTATTACGTTGTATAGTATAACGTTATATGGTATAACGTTATAACGTATTACGTTATATAGTATAACGTTATATGGTATAACGTTATAACGTATTACGTTATATAGTATAACGTTATATGGTATAACGTTATAACGTATTACGTTATATAGTATAACGTTATATGGCATAACGTTATATGGTATAACGTTATATCGTATAACGTTATAACGCATTACGTTATATAATATAACGTTATAACGTATTACGTTATGTAGTATAACGTTATAGCGTATTACGTTATGTAGTATAACGTTATATGGTTTAACGTTATAACGTATTACGTTATGTAGTATAACGTTATATGGTATAACGTTATAACGTATTACGTTATATAGTATAACGTTATATGGCATAACGTTATATGGTATAACGTTATATCGTATAACGTTATAACGCATTACGTTATATAATATAACGTTATAACGTATTACGTTATGTAGTATAACGTTATAACATATTACGTTATGTAGTATAACGTTATATGGTATAACGTTATAACGTATTACGTTATATGGTATAACGTTATAACGTATTACGTTGTATAGTATAACGTTATATGGTATAACGTTATAACGTATTACGTTATATAGTATAACGTTATATGGTATAACGTTATAACGTATTACGTTATGTAGTATAACGTTATATGGTATAACGTTATAACGTATTACGTTATATGTTATAACGTTATAACGTATTACGTTGTATAGTATAACGTTATATGGTATAACGTTATAACGTATTACGTTATATAGTATAACGTTATATGGTATAACGTTATAACGTATTACGTTATATAGTATAACGTTATATGGCATAACGTTATATGGTATAACGTTATATCGTATAACGTTATAACGCATTACGTTATATAATATAACGTTATAACGTATTACGTTATATAGTATAACGTTATAACGTATTACGTTATATAGTATAACGTTATATGGTATAACGTTATATGGTATAACGTTATAAGGCATAACGTTACATGGTATAACGTTATATGGTATAACGTTATAACGTATTAGGTTATGTAGTTTAAGGTTATATGGTATAACGTTATAACGTATTACGTTATATGGTACAACGTTATAACGTATTACGTTGTATAGTATAACATTATATGGTATAACGTTATAACGTATTACGTTATATAGTATAACGTTATATGGTATAACGTTATAACGTATTACGTTATGTAGTATACCGTTGTATGGTATAACGTTATATGGTATAACGTTATATTGTATAACGTTATATGGTATAACGTTATATGGTATATCGTTATATGGTATAACGTTATATGGTATAGCGTTATATTGTATAACGTTATGACGTATTTCGTTATATAGTATAACGTTATATGGCATAACGTTATATGGTAATACGTTACATGGTATTACGTTATAACGTATTACGTTGTATAGTATAACGTTATATGGTATAACGTCATATGGTATAACGTTATAACGTATTACGATATATAGTATAACGTTATAACGTATTACGTTATATAGTATAACGTTATAACGTATTACGTTGTGTAGTATAACGTTATACGGTATAACGTTATAACGTATTACGTTATAACGTATTACGTTATGTAGTATAACGTTATATGGTATAACGTTATAACGTATTACGTTGTATGGTATAACGATATATCGTATTACGTTATGTAGTATAACGTTACATGGTATTACGTTATAACGTATTACGTTATGTAGTATAACGTTATATGAATTAACGTTATGTGGTATAACGTTATAACGTATTACGTTATATAGTATAACGTTATATGGTATAACGTTATAACGTATTACGTTATGTAGTATAACGTTACATGGCATTACGTTATAACGTATTACGTTATGTAGTATAACGTTATATGAATTAACGTTATATGGTATAACGTTATAACGTATTACGTTATATAGTATAACGTTATATGGTATAACGTTATAACGTATTACGTTATATGTTATAACGTTATAACGTATTACGTTGTATAGTATAAAGTAATATGGTATAACGTTATAACGTATTACGTTATATAGTATAACGTTATATGGTATTACGTTATAACGTATTACGTTATATGGTACAACGTTATAACGTATTACGTTGTGTAGTATAACATTATATGGTATAACGTTATAACGTATTACGTTATATGGTATAACGTTATATGGTATAACGTTATATAGTATAACGTTATATGGCATAAAGTTATATGGTATAACGCTATAACGTATTACGTTATATAGTATAACGTTATATGGAATAACGTTATAACGTATTACGTTATATAGTATAACGTTATATGGTATAACGTTATATGGTATAACGTTATATGGTATAACGTCATATGGTATAACGTTATATGGTATAACGTTATAACGTATTACGTTATATAGTATAACGTTATATGGCATAACGTTATATGGTATAGCGTTATATCGTATAACGTTATAACGCATTACGTTATATAGTATAACGTTATAACGTATTACGTTATGTAGTATAACGTTATATGGCATATCGTTATATGGTATAACGTTAATTGGTATAACGTTATAAGGTATTACGTTATATAGTATAACGTTATATGGTATAACGTTATATGGTATAACGTTATAACGTATTACGTTATATAGTATAACGTTATATGGCATAACGTTATATGGTATAACGTTATATCGTATAACGTTATAACGCATTACGTTATATAGTGTAACGTTATAACGTATTACGTTATGTAGTATAACGTTATATGGCATATCGTTATATGGTATAACGTTAATTGGTATAACGTTATAACGTATTACGTTATATAGTATAACGTTATATGGTATAAAGTTATAACATATTACGTTATGTAGTATAACGTTGTATGGTATAACGTTATATGGTATAACGTTATAAAGTATTACGTTATGTAGTATAACGTTATATGGTATAACGTTATAACGTATTACGTTATATGGTATAACGTTATAACGTATTACGTTGTATAGTATAACGTTATATGGTATAACGTTATATGGTATAACGTCATATGGCATAACGTTATATGGTATAACGTTATATGGTATAACGTTATATGGTATAACGTTATAACGTATTACGTTATGTAATATAACGTTATATGGTGTAACGTTATAACGTATTACGTTATATGGTATAACGTTATAACGTATTACGTTGTATAGTATAACGTTATATGGTATAACGTTATAACGTATTACGTTATATAGTATAACGTTATATGGTATAACGTTATAACGTATTACGTTATATGGTATAACGTTATAACGTATTACGTTGTATAGTATAACGTTGTATGGTATAACGTCATAACGTATTACGTTATATAGTATAACGTTATATGGTATAACGTTATATGGTATAACGTTATAACGTATTACGTTATATAGTATAACGTTATATGGCATAACGTTATATGGTATAACGTTATATCGTATAACGTTATAACGTATTACGTTATATAGTATAACGTTATATGGTATAACGTTATAACGTATTACGTTATGTAGTATAACGTTGTATGGTATAACGTTATATGGTATAACGTTATATGGTATAACGTTATAACGTATTACGTTATATAGTATAACGTTATATGGCATAACGTTATATGGTATAACGTTATATCGTATAACGTTATAACGTATTACGTTATATAGTATAACGTTATATGGTATAACGTTATAACGTATTACGTTATGTAGTATAACGTTGTATGGTATAACTTTATATAGTATAACGTTATATGGTATAACGTTATATGGTATAACGTTATATGGTATAACGTCATATGGTATAACGTTATATGGTATAACGTTATAACGTATTACGTTATATAGTATAACGTTATATGGCATAACGTTATATGGTATAGCGTTATATCGTATAACGTTATAACGCATTACGTTATATAGTATAACGTTATAACGTATTACGTTATGTAGTATAACGTTATATGGCATATCGTTATATGGTATAACGTTAATTGGTATAACGTTATAAGGTATTACGTTATATAGTATAACGTTATATGGTATAACGTTATATGGTATAACGTTATAACGTATTACGTTATATAGTATAACGTTATATGGCATAACGTTATATGGTATAACGTTATATCGTATAACGTTATAACGCATTACGTTATATAGTGTAACGTTATAACGTATTACGTTATGTAGTATAACGTTATATGGCATATCGTTATATGGTATAACGTTAATTGGTATAACGTTATAACGTATTACGTTATATAGTATAACGTTATATGGTATAAAGTTATAACATATTACGTTATGTAGTATAACGTTGTATGGTATAACGTTATATGGTATAACGTTATAAAGTATTACGTTATGTAGTATAACGTTATATGGTATAACGTTATAACGTATTACGTTATATGGTATAACGTTATAACGTATTACGTTGTATAGTATAACGTTATATGGTATAACGTTATATGGTATAACGTCATATGGCATAACGTTATATGGTATAACGTTATATGGTATAACGTTATATGGTATAACGTTATAACGTATTACGTTATGTAATATAACGTTATATGGTGTAACGTTATAACGTATTACGTTATATGGTATAACGTTATAACGTATTACGTTGTATAGTATAACGTTATATGGTATAACGTTATAACGTATTACGTTATATAGTATAACGTTATATGGTATAACGTTATAACGTATTACGTTATATGGTATAACGTTATAACGTATTACGTTGTATAGTATAACGTTGTATGGTATAACGTCATAACGTATTACGTTATATAGTATAACGTTATATGGTATAACGTTATATGGTATAACGTTATAACGTATTACGTTATATAGTATAACGTTATATGGCATAACGTTATATGGTATAACGTTATATCGTATAACGTTATAACGTATTACGTTATATAGTATAACGTTATATGGTATAACGTTATAACGTATTACGTTATGTAGTATAACGTTGTATGGTATAACGTTATATGGTATAACGTTATATGGTATAACGTTATAACGTATTACGTTATATAGTATAACGTTATATGGCATAACGTTATATGGTATAACGTTATATCGTATAACGTTATAACGTATTACGTTATATAGTATAACGTTATATGGTATAACGTTATATGGTATAACGTTATATCGTATAACGTTATAACGTATTACGTTATATAGTATAACGTTATATGGTATAACGTTATAACGTATTACGTTATGTAGTATAACGTTGTATGGTATAACGTTATATGGTATAACGTTATATGGTATAACGTTATAACGTATTACGTTATATAGTATAACGTTATATGGCATAACGTTATATGGTATAACGTTATATCGTATAACGTTATAACGTATTACGTTGTGTAATATAACGTTATATGGTATAACGTTATAACGTATTACGTTATGTAGTATAACGTTATATGGTATAACGTTATAACGTATTACGTTATATGGTATAACGTTATAACGTATTACGTTGTATAGTATAACGTTATATGGTATAACGTTATAACGTATTACGTTATATAGTATAACGTTATATGGTATAACGTTATAACGTATTACGTTATATAGTATAACGTTATATGGCATAACGTTATATGGTATAACGTTATATCGTATAACGTTATAACGCATTACGTTATATAATATAACGTTATAACGTATTACGTTATGTAGTATAACGTTATAGCGTATTACGTTATGTAGTATAACGTTATATGGTATAACGTTATAACGTATTACGTTATATGGTATAACGTTATAACGTATTACGTTGTATAGTATAACGTTATATGGTATAACGTTATAACGTATTACGTTATATAGTATAACGTTATATGGTATAACGTTATAACGTATTACGTTATGTAGTATAACGTTATATGGGATAACGTTATAACGTATTACGTTATATGTTATAACGTTATAACGTATTACGTTGTATAGTATTACGTTATATGGTATAACGTTATAACGTATTACGTTATATAGTATAACGTTATATGGTATAACGTTATAACGTATTACGTTATGTAGTATAACGTTATATGGTATAACGTTATGACGTATTACGATATATGGTATAACGTTATATGGCATAACGTTATATGGTATAACGTTATATCGTATAACGTTATAACGCATTACGTTATATAATATAACGTTATAACGTATTACGTTATGTAGTATAACGTTATAGCGTATTACGTTATGTAGTATAACGTTATATGGTTTAACGTTATAACGTATTACGTTATGTAGTATAACGTTATATGGTATAACGTTATAACGTATTACGTTATATAGTATAACGTTATATGGCATAACGTTATATGGTATAACGTTATATCGTATAACGTTATAACGCATTACGTTATATAATATAACGTTATAACGTATTACGTTATGTAGTATAACGTTATAACATATTACGTTATGTAGTATAACGTTATATGGTATAACGTTATAACGTATTACGTTATATGGTATAACGTTATAACGTATTACGTTGTATAGTATAACGTTATATGGTATAACGTTATAACGTATTACGTTATATAGTATAACGTTATATGGTATAACGTTATAACGTATTACGTTATGTAGTATAACGTTATATGGTATAACGTTATAACGTATTACGTTATATGTTATAACGTTATAACGTATTACGTTGTATAGTATAACGTTATATGGTATAACGTTATAACGTATTACGTTATATAGTATAACGTTATATGGTATAACGTTATAACGTATTACGTTATATAGTATAACGTTATATGGCATAACGTTATATGGTATAACGTTATATCGTATAACGTTATAACGCATTACGTTATATAATATAACGTTATAACGTATTACGTTATATAGTATAACGTTATAACATATTACGTTATGTAGTATAACGTTATATGGTATAACGTTATAACGTATTACGTTATATGGTATAACGTTATAACGTATTACGTTGTATAGTATAACGTTATATGGTATAACGTTATAACGTATTACGTTATATAGTATAACGTTATATGGTATAACGTTATAACGTATTACGTTATGTAGTATAACGTTATATGGTATAACGTTATAACGTATTACGTTATATGTTATAACGTTATAACGTATTACGTTGTATAGTATAACGTTATATGGTATAACGTTATAACGTATTACGTTATATAGTATAACGTTATATGGTATAACGTTATAACGTATTACGCTATATAGTATAACGTTATATGGTATAACGTTATAACGTATTACGTTATATAGTATAACGTTATATGGCATAACGTTATATGGTATAACGTTATATCGTATAACGTTATAACGCATTACGTTATATAATATAACGTTATAACGTATTACGTTATGTAGTATAACGTTATACCGTATTACGTTATGTAGTATAACGTTATATGGTTTAACGTTATAACGTATTACGTTATGTAGTATAACGTTATATGGTATAACGTTATAACGTATTACGTTATATAGTATAACGTTATATGGCATAACGTTATATGGTATAACGTTATATCGTATAACGTTATAACGCATTACGTTATATAATATAACGTTATAACGTATTACGTTATGTAGTATAACGTTATAACATATTACGTTATGTAGTATAACGTTATATGGTATAACGTTATAACGTATTACGTTATATGGTATAACGTTATAACGTATTACGTTGTATAGTATAACGTTATATGGTATAACGTTATAACGTATTACGTTATATAGTATAACGTTATATGGTATAACGTTATAACGTATTACGTTATGTAGTATAACGTTATATGGTATAACGTTATAACGTATTACGTTATATGTTATAACGTTATAACGTATTACGTTGTATAGTATAACGTTATATGGTATAACGCTATAACGTATTACGTTATATAGTATAACGTTATATGGTATAACGTTATAACGTATTACGTTATATAGTATAACGTTATATGGCATAACGTTATATGGTATAACGTTATATCGTATAACGTTATAACGCATTACGTTATATAATATAACGTTATAACGTATTACGTTATATAGTATAACGTTATAACGTATTACGTTATATAGTATAACGTTATATGGTATAACGTTATATGGTATAACGTTATAAGGCATAACGTTACATGGTATAACGTTATATGGTATAACGTTATAACGTATTAGGTTATGTAGTTTAAGGTTATATGGTATAACGTTATAACGTATTACGTTATATGGTACAACGTTATAACGTATTACGTTGTATAGTATAACATTATATGGTATAACGTTATAACGTATTACGTTATATAGTATAACGTTATATGGTATAACGTTATAACGTATTACGTTATGTAGTATACCGTTGTATGGTATAACGTTATATGGTATAACGTTATATGGTATAACGTTATATGGTATAACGTTATATGGTATATCGTTATATGGTATAACGTTATATGGTGTAGCGTTATATTGTATAACGTTATGACGTATTTCGTTATATAGTATAACGTTATATGGCATAACGTTATATGGTAATACGTTACATGGTATTACGTTATAACGTATTACGTTGTATAGTATAACGTTATATGGTATAACGTCATATGGTATAACGTTATAACGTATTACGATATATAGTATAACGTTATAACGTATTACGTTATATAGTATAACGTTATAACGTATTACGTTGTGTAGTATAACGTTATACGGTATAACGTTATAACGTATTACGTTATAACGTATTACGTTATGTAGTATAACGTTATATGGTATAACGTTATAACGTATTACGTTGTATGGTATAACGATATATCGTATTACGTTATGTAGTATAACGTTACATGGTATTACGTTATAACGTATTACGTTATGTAGTATAACCTTATATGAATTAACGTTATGTGGTATAACGTTATAACGTATTACGTTATATAGTATAACGTTATATGGTATAACGTTATAACGTATTACGTTATGTAGTATAACGTTACATGGCATTACGTTATAACGTATTACGTTATGTAGTATAACGTTATATGAATTAACGTTATATGGTATAACGTTATAACGTATTACGTTATATAGTATAACGTTATATGGTATAACGTTATAACGTATTACGTTATATGTTATAACGTTATAACGTATTACGTTGTATAGTATAAAGTAATATGGTATAACGTTATAACGTATTACGTTATATAGTATAACGTTATATGGTATTACGTTATAACGTATTACGTTATATGGTACAACGTTATAACGTATTACGTTGTGTAGTATAACATTATATGGTATAACGTTATAACGTATTACGTTATATGGTATAACGTTATATGGTATAACGTTATATAGTATAACGTTATATGGCATAAAGTTATATGGTATAACGCTATAACGTATTACGTTATATAGTATAACGTTATATGGAATAACGTTATAACGTATTACGTTATATAGTATAACGTTATATGGTATAACGTTATATGGTATAACGTTATATGGTATAACGTCATATGGTATAACGTTATATGGTATAACGTTATAACGTATTACGTTATATAGTATAACGTTATATGGCATAACGTTATATGGTATAGCGTTATATCGTATAACGTTATAACGCATTACGTTATATAGTATAACGTTATAACGTATTACGTTATGTAGTATAACGTTATATGGCATATCGTTATATGGTATAACGTTAATTGGTATAACGTTATAAGGTATTACGTTATATAGTATAACGTTATATGGTATAACGTTATATGGTATAACGTTATAACGTATTACGTTATATAGTATAACGTTATATGGCATAACGTTATATGGTATAACGTTATATCGTATAACGTTATAACGCATTACGTTATATAGTGTAACGTTATAACGTATTACGTTATGTAGTATAACGTTATATGGCATATCGTTATATGGTATAACGTTAATTGGTATAACGTTATAACGTATTACGTTATATAGTATAACGTTATATGGTATAACGTTATATGGTATAACGTTATATGGTATAACGTTATAACGTATTACGTTATGTAATATAACGTTATATGGTGTAACGTTATAACGTATTACGTTATATGGTATAACGTTATAACGTATTACGTTGTATAGTATAACGTTATATGGTATAACGTTATAACGTATTACGTTATATAGTATAACGTTATATGGTATAACGTTATAACGTATTACGTTATATGGTATAACGTTATAACGTATTACGTTGTATAGTATAACGTTGTATGGTATAACGTCATAACGTATTACGTTATATAGTATAACGTTATATGGTATAAAGTTATAACGTATTACGTTATATGGTATAACGTTATAACGTATTACGTTATATAGTGTAACGTAATATGGTATAACGTTATAACGTATTACGTTATATGGTATAACGTTATAACGTATTACGTTTTATCGCATAACGTTATATCGTATAACGTTATAACGTATTACGTTATACAGTATAACGTTATATGGTATAACGATATATGGTATAACGTTATATGGCATAACGTTATATGGTATAACGTTATAACGTATTACTTTATATAGTATAACGTTATGTGGTATAACGTTATAACGTATTACGTTATATAGTATAACGTTATATGGTATAACGTTATAACGTATTACGTTATATAGTATAACGTTATATGGCATAACGTTATATGGTATAACGTTATATCGTATAACGTTATAACGTATTACGTTATATAGTATAACGTTATATGGTATAACGTTATAACGTATTACGTTATGTAGTATACCGTTGTATGGTATAACGTTATATGGTATAACGTTATATGGTATAACGTTATATGGTATAACGTTATATGGTATAACGTTATATGGTATAACGTTATATGGTGTAGCGTTATATTGTATAACGTTATGACGTATTTCGTTATATAGTATAACGTTATATGGCATAACGTTATATGGTAATACGTTACATGGTATTACGTTATAACGTATTACGTTGTATAGTATAACGTTATATGGTATAACGTCATATGGTATAACGTTATAACGTATTACGATATATAGTATAACGTTATAACGTATTACGTTATATAGTATAACGTTATAACGTATTACGTTGTGTAGTATAACGTTATATGGTATAACGTTATAACGTATTACGTTATAACGTATTACGTTATGTAGTATAACGTTACATGGTATTACGTTATAACGTATTACGTTATATGTTATAACGTTATAACGTATTACGTTGTATAGTATAAAGTAATATGGTATAACGTTATAACGTATTACGTTATATAGTATAACGTTATATGGTATTACGTTATAACGTATTACGTTATATGGTACAACGTTATAACGTATTACGTTGTGTAGTATAACGTTATATGGTATAACGTTATAACGTATTACGTTATATGGTATAACGTTATATGGTATAACTTTATATGGTATAACGTTATATGGTATAACGTTATATGGTATAACGTTATAACGTATTACGTTATGTAGTATAACGTTATATGGTATAACGTTATAACGTATTACGTTGTATAGTATAACGTTATATGGTATAACGTTATAAGGTATTACGTTATATAGTATAACGTTATAACTTATTACGTTATATAGTATAACGTCATATGGCATAAAGTTATATGGTATAACGCTATAACGTATTACGTTATATAGTATAACGTTATATGGAATAACGTTATAACGTATTACGTTATATAGTATAACGTTATATAGTATAACGTTATATGGTATAACGTTATATGGTATAACGTTATATGCTATAACGTTATATGGTATAACGTTATATGGTATAACGTTATAACGTATTACGTTATATAGTATAACGTTATATGGCATAACGTTATATGGTATAGCGTTATATCGTATAACGTTATAACGCATTACGTTATATAGTATAACGTTATAACGTATTACGTTATGTAGTATAACGTTATATGGCATATCGTTATATGGTATAACGTTAATTGGTATAACGTTATAAGGTATTACGTTATATAGTATAACGTTATATGGTATAACGTTATATGGTATAACGTTATAACGTATTACGTTATATAGTATAACGTTATATGGCATAACGTTATATGGTATAACGTTATATCGTATAACGTTATAACGCATTACGTTATATAGTGTAACGTTATAACGTATTACGTTATGTAGTATAACGTTATATGGCATATCGTTATATGGTATAACGTTAATTGGTATAACGTTATAACGTATTACGTTATATAGTATAACGTTATATGGTATAACGTTATAACATATTACGTTATGTAGTATAACGTTGTATGGTATAACGTTATATGGTATAACGTTATAAAGTATTACGTTATGTAGTATAACGTTATATGGTATAACGTTATAACGTATTACGTTATATGGTATAACGTTATAACGTATTACGTTGTATAGTATAACGTTATATGGTATAACGTTATATGGTATAACGTCATATGGCATAACGTTATATGGTATAACGTTATATGGTATAACGTTATAACGTATTACGTTATGTAATATAACGTTATATGGTGTAACGTTATAACGTATTACGTTATATGGTTTAACGTTATAACGTATTACGTTGTATAGTATAACGTTATATGGTATAACGTTATAACGTATTACGTTATATAGTATAACGTTATATGGTATAACGTTATAACGTATTACGTTATATGGTATAACGTTATAACGTATTACGTTATATGGTATAACGTTATAACGTATTACGTTGTATAGTATAACGTTGTATGGTATAACGTCATAACGTATTACGTTATATAGTATAACGTTATATGGTATAAAGTTATAACGTATTACGTTATATGGTACAACGTTATAACGTATTACGTTATATAGTGTAACGTTATATGGTATAACGTTATAACGTATTACGTTATATGGTATAACGTTATAACGTATTACGTTTTATCGCATAACGTTATATCGTATAACGTTATAACGTATTACGTTATACAGTATAACGTTATTTGGTATAACGATATATGGTATAACGTTATATGGCATAACGTTATATGGTATAACGTTATAACGTATTACTTTATATAGTATAACGTTATGTGGTATAACGTTATAACGTATTACGTTATATAGTATAACGTTATATGGTATAACGTTATAACGTATTACGTTATATAGTATAACGTTATATGGCATAACGTTATATGGTATAACGTTATATGGTATAACGTTATAACGTATTACGTTATATAGTATAACGTTATATGGCATAACGTTATATGGTATAACGTTATATGGTATAACGTTATAACGTATTACGTTATATAGTATAACGTTATGTGGTATAACGTTATAACGTATTACGTTATATGGTATAACGTTATAACGTATTACGTTGTATAGTATAACGTTATATGGTATGACGTTATAACGTATTACGTTATATAGTATAACGTTATATGGTATAACGTTATAACGTATTACGTTATATAGTATAACGTTATATGGCATAACGTTATATGGTATAACGTTATATCGTATAACGTTATAACGCATTACGTTATATAATATAACGTTATAACGTATTACGTTATATAGTATAACGTTATAACGTATTACGTTATATAGTATAACGTTATATGGCATAACGTTATAACGTATTACGTTATGTAGTATAACGTTGTATGGTATAACGTTATATGGTTTAACGTTATATGGTATAACGTTATAACGTATTACGTTATATAGTATAACGTTATATGGTATAACGTTATATGGTATAACGTTATAACGTATTACGTTATATAGTATAACGTTATATGGTATAACGTTATAACGTATTACGTTATGTAGTATAACGTTATATAGTATAACGTTATAACGTATTACGTTATATAGTATAACGTTATATGGTATAACGTTATGTGGTATAACGTTATATGGTATAACGTTATATGGTATAACGTTATATGGTATAACGTTATATGGTATAACGTTATAACGTATTACGTTATATAGTATAACGTTTTATGGCATAACGTTATATGGTATAACGTTATATCGTATAACGTTATAACGCATTACGTTATATAGTATAACGTTATAACGTATTACGTTATGTAGTATAACGTTATATGGCATATCGTTATATGGTATAACGTTAATTGGTATAACGTTATAACGTATTACGTTATATAGTATAAGGTTATATGGTATAACGTTATAACATATTACGTTATGTAGTATAACGTTATATGGCATAAAGTTATATGGTATAACGCTATAACGTATTACGTTATATAGTATAACGTTATATGGAATAACGTTATAACGTATTACGTTATATAGTATAACGTTATATGGTATAACGTTATATGGTATAACGTTATATGGTATAACGTTATATGGTATAACGTTATAACGTATTACGTTATATAGTATAACGTTATATGGCATAACGTTATATGGTATAACGTTATATCGTATAACGTTATAACGCATTACGTTATATAGTATAACGTTATAACGTATTACGTTATGTAGTATAACGTTATATGGCATATCGTTATATGGTATAACGTTAATTGGTATAACGTTATATCGTATTACGTTATATAATATAACGTTATATGGTATAACGTTATAACATATTACGTTATGTAGTATAACGTTGTATGGTATAACGTTACATGGTATTACGTTATAACGTATTACGTTATGTAGTATAACGTTATATGAATTAACGTTATGTGGTATAACGTTATAACGTATTACGTTATATAGTATAACGTTATATGGTATAACGTTATAACGTATTACGTTATGTAGTATAACGTTATATGGTATAACGTTATAACATATTACGTTATGTAGTATAACGTTGTATGGTATAACGTTATATGGTATAACGTTATATGGTATAACGTTATATGGTATAACGTTATAACGTATTACGTTATATAGTATAACGTTATATGGTATAACGTTATAACGTATTACGTTATGTAGTATAACGTTATATGGTATAACGTTATAACATATTACGTTATGTAGTATAACGTTGTGTGGTATAACGTTATATGGCATAACGTTATATGGTATAACGTTATATGGTATAACGTTATATGGTATAACGTTATAACGTATTACGTTATATAGTATAACGTTATATGGTATAACGTTGTATGGTATAACGTTATATGGTATAACGTTATATGGTATAACGTTATATGGTATAACGTTATAACGTATTACGTTATATAGTATAACGTTATATGGTATAAAGTTATAACGTATTACGTTATATGGTATAACGTTATAACGTATTACGTTATACAGTATAACGTTATATGGTATAACGTTATATGGTATAACGTTATATGGCATAACGTTATATGGTATAACGTTATAACGTATTACGTTATATAGTATAACGTTACATGGTATAACGTTATAACGTATTACGTTATATAGTATAACGTTATATGGTATAACGTTATAACGTATTACGTTATATAGTATAACGTTATATGGCATAACGTTATATGGTATAACGTTATATCGTATAACGTTATAACGCATTACGTTATATAATATAACGTTATAACGTATTACGTTATGTAGTATAACGTTATATGGTATAACGTTATAACGTATTACGTTATATGGTATAACGTTATAACGTATTACGTTGTATAGTATAACGTTATATGGTATAACGTTATAACGGCTTACGTTATGTAGTATAACGTTATATGGTATAACGTTATAACGTATTACGTTATATGGTATAACGTTATAACGTAGTACGTTGTATAGTATAACGTTATATGGTATAACGTTATAACGTATTACGTTATATAGTATAACGTTATATGGTATAACGTTATAACGTATTACGTTATATAGTATAACGTTATATGGCATAACGTTATATGGTATAACGTTATATGGCATAACGTTATATGGTATAACGTTATAACGTATTACGTTATATAGTATAACGTTACATGGTATAACGTTATAACGTATTACGTTATATAGTATAACGTTATATGGTATAACGTTATAACGTATTACGTTATATAGTATAACGTTATATGGCATAACGTTATATGGTATAACGTTATATCGTATAACGTTATAACGCATTACGTTATATAATATAACGTTATAACGTATTACGTTATGTAGTATAACGTTATATGGTATAACGTTATAACGTATTACGTTATATGGTATAACGTTATAACGTATTACGTTGTATAGTATAACGTTATATGGTATAACGTTATAACGGCTTACGTTATATAGTATAACGTTATATGGTATAACGTTATATGGTATAACGTTATATGGTATAACGTTATATGGTATAACGTTATAACGTATTACGTTATATAGTATAACGTTATATGGCATAACGTTATATGGTATAACGTTATATCGTATAACGTTATAACGCATTACGTTATATAGTATAACGTTATAACGTATTACGTTATGTAGTATAACGTTATATGGCATATCGTTATATGGTATAACGTTAATTGGTATAACGTTATAACGTATTACGTTATATAATATAACGTTATATGGTATAACGTTATAACATATTACGTTATGTAGTATAACGTTGTATGGTATAACGTTATATGGTATAACGTTATAACGTATTACGTTATGTAGTATAACGTTATATGGTATAACGTTATAACGTATTACGTTATAACGTATTACGTTATGTAGTATAACGTTATATGGTATAACGTTATAACGTATTACGTTGTATGGTATAACGATATATCGTATTACGTTATGTAGTATAACGTTACATGGTATTACGTTATAACGTATTACGTTATGTAGTATAACGTTATATGAATTAACGTTATGTGGTATAACGTTATAACGTATTACGTTATATAGTATAACGTTATATGGTATAACGTTATAACGTATTACGTTATGTAGTATAACGTTATATGGTATAACGTTATAACATATTACGTTATGTAGTATAACGTTGTATGGTATAACGTTATATGGTATAACGTTATATGGTATAACGTTATATGGTATAACGTTATAACGTATTACGTTATATAGTATAACGTTATATGGTATAACGTTATAACGTATTACGTTATGTAGTATAACGTTATATGGTATAACGTTATAACATATTACGTTATGTAGTATAACGTTGTATGGTATAACGTTATATGGTATAACGTTATATGGTATAACGTTATATGGTATAACGTTATATGGTATAACGTTATAACGTATTACGTTATATAGTATAACGTTATATGGTATAACGTTGTATGGTATAACGTTATATGGTATAACGTTGTATGGTATAACGTTATATGGTATAACGTTATATGGTATAACGTTATATGGTATAACGTTATAACGTATTACGTTATATAGTATAACGTTATATGGTATAAAGTTATAACGTATTACGTTATATGGTATAACGTTATAACGTATTACGTTATACAGTATAACGTTATATGGTATAACGCTATATGGTATAACGTTATATGGCATAACGTTATATGGTATAACGTTATAACGTATTACGTTATATAGTATAACGTTACATGGTATAACGTTATAACGTATTACGTTATATAGTATAACGTTATATGGTATAACGTTATAACGTATTACGTTATATAGTATAACGTTATATGGCATAACGTTATATGGTATAACGTTATATCGTATAACGTTATAACGCATTACGTTATATAATATAACGTTATAACGTATTACGTTATGTAGTATAACGTTATATGGTATAACGTTATAACGTATTACGTTATATGGTATAACGTTATAACGTATTACGTTGTATAGTATAACGTTATATGGTATAACGTTATAACGGCTTACGTTATGTAGTATAACGTTATATGGTATAACGTTATAACGTATTACGTTATATGGTATAACGTTATAACGTAGTACGTTGTATAGTATAACGTTATATGGTATAACGTTATAACGTATTACGTTATATAGTATAACGTTATATGGTATAACGTTATAACGTATTACGTTATATAGTATAACGTTATATGGCATAACGTTATATGGTATAACGTTATATCGTATAACGTTATAACGCATTACGTTATATAGTATAACGTTATAACGTATTACGTTATGCAGTATAACGTTATATGGCATATCGTTATATGGTATAACGTTAATTGGTATAACGTTATAACGTATTACGTTATATAGTATAACGTTATATGGTACAACGTTATAACATATTACGTTATGTAGTATAACGTTATATGGCATAAAGTAATATGGTATAACGCTATAACGTATTACGTTATATAGTATAACGTTATATGGAATAACGTTATAACGTATTACGTTATATAGTATAACGTTATATGGTATAACGTTATATGGTATAACGTTATATGTTATAACGTTATATGGTATAACGTTATATGGTATAACGTTATATGGTATAACGTTATAACGTATTACGTTATATAGTATAACGTTATATGGCATAACGTTATATGGTATAACGTTATATCGTATAACGTTATAACGCATTACTTTATATAGTGTAACGTTATAACGTATTACGTTATGTAGTATAACGTTATATGGCATATCGTTATATGGTATAACGTTAATTGGTATAACGTTATAACGTATTACGTTATATAGTATAACGTTATATGGTATAACGTTATAACATATTACGTTATGTAGTATAACTTTGTATGGTATAACGTTATATGGTATAACGTTATATGGTATAACGTTATATGGTATAACGTTATAACGTATTACGTTATATAGTATAACGTTATATGGTATAACGTTATATGGTATAACGTTATAAGGCATAACGTTACATGGTATAACGTTATATGGTATAACGTTATAACGTATTAGGTTATGTAGTTTAACGTTATATGGTATAACGTTATAACGTATTACGTTATATGGTATAACGTTATAACGTATTACGTTGTATAGTATAACGTTATATGGTATAACGTTATAACGTATTACGTTATATAGTATAACGTTATATGGTATAACGTTATAACGTATTACGTTATGTAGTATACCGTTGTATGGTATAACGTTATATGGTATAACGTTATATGGTATAACGTTATATGGTATAACGTTATATGGTATAACGTTATATGGTATAACGTTATATGGTATAGCGTTATATTGTATAACGTTATGACGTATTACGTTATATAGTATAACGTTATATGGCATAACGTTATATGGTAATACGTTACATGGTATTACGTTATAACGTATTACGTTGTATAGTATAACGTTATATGGTATAACGTCATATGGTATAACGTTATAACGTATTACGATATATAGTATAACGTTATAACGTATTACGTTATATAGTATAACGTTGTAACGTATTACGTTGTGTAGTATAACGTTATATGGTATAACGTTATAACGTATTACGTTACAACGTATTACGTTATGTAGTATAACGTTATATGGTATAACGTTATAACGTATTACGTTGTATGGTATAACGATATATCGTATTACGTTATGTAGTATAACGATACATGGTATTACGTTATAACGTATTACGTTATATAGTATAACGTTATATGGTATAACGTTATAACATATTACGTTATGTAGTATAACGTTATATGGCATAAAGTTATATGGTATAACGCTATAACGTATTACGTTATGTAGTATAACGTTATATGGCATATCGTTATATGGTATAACGTTAATTGGTATAACGTTATAACGTATTACGTTATATAGTATAACGTTATATGGTATAACGTTATAACGTATTACGTTATATAGTATAACGTTATATGGCATAACGTTATATGGTATAACGTTATATCGTATAACGTTATAACGCATTACGTTATATAATATAACGTTATAACGTATTACGTTATGTAGTATAACGTTATATGGTATAACGTTATAACGTATTACGTTATATGGTATAACGTTATAACGTATTACGTTGTATAGTATAACGTTATATGGTATAACGTTATAACGGCTTACGTTATATAGTATAACGTTATATGGTATAACGTTATATGGTATAACGTTATATGGTATAACGTTATAACGTATTACGTTATATAGTATAACGTTATATGGCATAACGTTATATGGTATAACGTTATATCGTATAACGTTATAACGCATTACGTTATATAGTATAACGTTATAACGTATTACGTTATGTAGTATAACGTTATATGGCATATCGTTATATGGTATAACGTTAATTGGTATAACGTTATAACGTATTACGTTATATAATATAACGTTATATGGTATAACGTTATAACATATTACGTTATGTAGTATAACGTTGTATGGTATAACGTTATATGGTATAACGTTATAACGTATTACGTTATGTAGTATAACGTTATATGGTATAACGTTATAACGTATTACGTTATAACGTATTACGTTATGTAGTATAACGTTATATGGTATAACGTTATAACGTATTACGTTGTATGGTATAACGATATATCGTATTACGTTATGTAGTATAACGTTACATGGTATTACGTTATAACGTATTACGTTATGTAGTATAACGTTATATGAATTAACGTTATGTGGTATAACGTTATAACGTATTACGTTATATAGTATAACGTTATATGGTATAACGTTATAACGTATTACGTTATGTAGTATAACGTTATATGGTATAACGTTATAACATATTACGTTATGTAGTATAACGTTGTATGGTATAACGTTATATGGTATAACGTTATATGGTATAACGTTATATGGTATAACGTTATAACGTATTACGTTATATAGTATAACGTTATATGGTATAACGTTATAACGTATTACGTTATGTAGTATAACGTTATATGGTATAACGTTATAACATATTACGTTATGTAGTATAACGTTGTATGGTATAACGTTATATGGTATAACGTTATATGGTATAACGTTATATGGTATAACGTTATATGGTATAACGTTATAACGTATTACGTTATATAGTATAACGTTATATGGTATAACGTTGTATGGTATAACGTTATATGGTATAACGTTGTATGGTATAACGTTATATGGTATAACGTTATATGGTATAACGTTATATGGTATAACGTTATAACGTATTACGTTATATAGTATAACGTTATATGGTATAAAGTTATAACGTATTACGTTATATGGTATAACGTTATAACGTATTACGTTATACAGTATAACGTTATATGGTATAACGCTATATGGTATAACGTTATATGGCATAACGTTATATGGTATAACGTTATAACGTATTACGTTATATAGTATAACGTTACATGGTATAACGTTATAACGTATTACGTTATATAGTATAACGTTATATGGTATAACGTTATAACGTATTACGTTATATAGTATAACGTTATATGGCATAACGTTATATGGTATAACGTTATATCGTATAACGTTATAACGCATTACGTTATATAATATAACGTTATAACGTATTACGTTATGTAGTATAACGTTATATGGTATAACGTTATAACGTATTACGTTATATGGTATAACGTTATAACGTATTACGTTGTATAGTATAACGTTATATGGTATAACGTTATAACGGCTTACGTTATGTAGTATAACGTTATATGGTATAACGTTATAACGTATTACGTTATATGGTATAACGTTATAACGTAGTACGTTGTATAGTATAACGTTATATGGTATAACGTTATAACGTATTACGTTATATAGTATAACGTTATATGGTATAACGTTATAACGTATTACGTTATATAGTATAACGTTATATGGCATAACGTTATATGGTATAACGTTATATCGTATAACGTTATAACGCATTACGTTATATAGTATAACGTTATAACGTATTACGTTATGCAGTATAACGTTATATGGCATATCGTTATATGGTATAACGTTAATTGGTATAACGTTATAACGTATTACGTTATATAGTATAACGTTATATGGTACAACGTTATAACATATTACGTTATGTAGTATAACGTTATATGGCATAAAGTAATATGGTATAACGCTATAACGTATTACGTTATATAGTATAACGTTATATGGAATAACGTTATAACGTATTACGTTATATAGTATAACGTTATATGGTATAACGTTATATGGTATAACGTTATATGTTATAACGTTATATGGTATAACGTTATATGGTATAACGTTATATGGTATAACGTTATAACGTATTACGTTATATAGTATAACGTTATATGGCATAACGTTATATGGTATAACGTTATATCGTATAACGTTATAACGCATTACTTTATATAGTGTAACGTTATAACGTATTACGTTATGTAGTATAACGTTATATGGCATATCGTTATATGGTATAACGTTAATTGGTATAACGTTATAACGTATTACGTTATATAGTATAACGTTATATGGTATAACGTTATAACATATTACGTTATGTAGTATAACTTTGTATGGTATAACGTTATATGGTATAACGTTATATGGTATAACGTTATATGGTATAACGTTATAACGTATTACGTTATATAGTATAACGTTATATGGTATAACGTTATATGGTATAACGTTATAAGGCATAACGTTACATGGTATAACGTTATATGGTATAACGTTATAACGTATTAGGTTATGTAGTTTAACGTTATATGGTATAACGTTATAACGTATTACGTTATATGGTATAACGTTATAACGTATTACGTTGTATAGTATAACGTTATATGGTATAACGTTATAACGTATTACGTTATATAGTATAACGTTATATGGTATAACGTTATAACGTATTACGTTATGTAGTATACCGTTGTATGGTATAACGTTATATGGTATAACGTTATATGGTATAACGTTATATGGTATAACGTTATATGGTATAACGTTATATGGTATAACGTTATATGGTATAGCGTTATATTGTATAACGTTATGACGTATTACGTTATATAGTATAACGTTATATGGCATAACGTTATATGGTAATACGTTACATGGTATTACGTTATAACGTATTACGTTGTATAGTATAACGTTATATGGTATAACGTCATATGGTATAACGTTATAACGTATTACGATATATAGTATAACGTTATAACGTATTACGTTATATAGTATAACGTTATAACGTATTACGTTGTGTAGTATAACGTTATATGGTATAACGTTATAACGTATTACGTTACAACGTATTACGTTATGTAGTATAACGTTATATGGTATAACGTTATAACGTATTACGTTGTATGGTATAACGATATATCGTATTACGTTATGTAGTATAACGATACATGGTATTACGTTATAACGTATTACGTTATATAGTATAACGTTATATGGTATAACGTTATAACATATTACGTTATGTAGTATAACGTTATATGGCATAAAGTTATATGGTATAACGCTATAACGTATTACGTTATGTAGTATAACGTTATATGGCATATCGTTATATGGTATAACGTTAATTGGTATAACGTTATAACGTATTACGTTATATAGTATAACGTTATATGGTATAACGTTATATGGTATAACGTTATAACGTATTACGTTATATAGTATAACGTTATATGGCATAACGTTATATGGTATAACGTTATATCGTATAACGTTATAACGCATTACGTTATATAGTATAACGTTATAACGTATTACGTTATGTAGTATAACGTTATATGGCATATCGTTATATGGTATAACGTTAATTGGTATAACGTTATAACGTATTACGTTATATAGTATAACGTTATATGGTATAACGTTATAACACATTACGTTATGTAGTATAACGTTGTATGGTATAACGTTATATGGTATAACGTTATAAAGTATTACGTTATGTAGTATAACGTTATATGGTGTAACGTTATAACGTATTACGTTATATGGTATAACGTTATAACGTATTACGTTGTATAGTATAACGTTATATGGTATAACGTTATATGGTATAACGTCATATGGCATAACGTTATATGGTATAACGTTATATGGTATAACGTTATAACGTATTACGTTATGTAGTATAACGTTATATGGTGTAACGTTATAACGTATTACGTTATATGGTATAACGTTATAACGTATTACGTTATGTAGTATAACGTTGTATGGTATAACGTTATATGGTATAACGTTGTATGGTATAACGTTATATGGTATAACGTTATATGGTATAACGTTATATGGTATAACGTTATAACGTATTACGTTATATAGTATAGCGTTATATTGTATAACGTTATAACGTATTACGTTATGTAGTATAACGTTGTATGGTATAACGTTATATGGTATAACGTTATATGGTATAACGTTATAACGTATTACGTTATATAGTATAACGTTATATGGTATAACGTTATATGGTATAACGTCATATGGCATAACGTTATATGGTATAACGTTATATGGTATAACGTTATAACGTATTACGTTATGTAGTATAACGTTATATGGTGTAACGTTATAACGTATTACGTTATATGGTATAACGTTATAACGTATTACGTTATGTAGTATAACGTTGTATGGTATAACGTTATATGGTATAACGTTATATCTTATAACGTTATATGGTATAACGTTATAACGTATTACGTTATATAGTATAACGTTATATGGAATAACGTTATAACGTATTACGTTATATAGTATAACGTCATATGGTATAACGTTATATGGTATAACGTTATATGGTATAACGTTATATGGTATAACGTTATATGGTATAACGTTATATGGTATAACGTTATAACGTATTACGTTATATAGTATAACGTTATATGGCATAACGTTATATGGTATAACGTTATAAGGCATAACGTTACATGGTATAACGTTATAACATATTACGTTATGTAGTATAACTTTGTATGGTATAACGTTATATGGTATAACGTTATATGGTATAACGTTATATGGTATAACGTTATAACGTATTACGTTATATAGTATAACGTTATAAGGCATAACGTTACATGGTATAACGTTATATGGTATAACGTTATAACGTATTAGGTTATATAGTATAACGTTATATGGTATAACGTTATAACATATTACGTTATGTAGTATAACTTTGTATGGTATAACGTTATATGGTATAACGTTATATGGTATAACGTTATATGGTATAACGTTATAACGTATTACGTTATATAGTATAACGTTATATGGTATAACGTTATATGGTATAACGTTATAAGGCATATCGTTACATGGTATAACGTTATATGGTATAACGTTATAACGTATTAGGTTATGTAGTTTAACGTAATATGGTATAACGTTATAACGTATTACGTTATATGGTATAACGTTATAACGTATTACGTTGTATAGTATAACGTTATATGGTATAACGTTATAACGTATTACGTTATATAGTATAACGTTATATGGTATAACGTTATAACGTATTACGTTATGTAGTATACCGTTGTATGGTATAACGTTATATGGTATAACGTTATATGGTATAACGTTATATGGTATAACGTTATATGGTATAACGTTATATGGTATAACGTTATATGGTATAGCGTTATATTGTATAACGTTATGACGTATTACGTTATATAGTATAACGTTATATGGCATAACGTTATATGGTAATACGTTACATGGTATTACGTTAGAACGTATTACGTTGTATAGTATAACGTTATATGGTATAACGTCATATGGTATAACGTTATAACGTATTGCGATATATAGTATAACGTTATAACGTATTACGTTATATAGTATAACGTTATAACGTATTACGTTGTGTAGTATAACGTTATATGGTATAACGTTATAACGTATTACGTTATAACGTATTACGTTATGTAGTATAACGTTATATGGTATAACGTTATAACGTATTACGTTGTATGGTATAACGATATATCGTATTACGTTATGTAGTATAACGATACATGGTATTACGTTATAACGTATTACGTTATGTAGTATAACGTTATATGAATTAACGTTATGTGGTATAACGTTATAACGTATTACGTTATATAGTATAACGTTATATGGTATAACGTTATAACATATTACGTTATGTAGTATAACGTTATATGGCATAAAGTTATATGGTATAACGCTATAACGTATTACGTTATGTAGTATAACGTTATATGGCATATCGTTATATGGTATAACGTTAATTGGTATAACGTTATAACGTATTACGTTATATAGTATAACGTTATATGGTATAACGTTATATGGTATAACGTTATAACGTATTACGTTATATAGTATAACGTTATATGGCATAACGTTATATGGTATAACGTTATATCGTATAACGTTATAACGCATTACGTTATATAGTATAACGTTATAACGTATTACGTTATGTAGTATAACGTTATATGTCATATCGTTATATGGTATAACGTTAATTGGTATAACGTTATAACGTATTACGTTATATAGTATAACGTTATATGGTATAACGTTATAACATATTACGTTATGTAGTATAACGTTGTATGGTATAACGTTATATGGTATAACGTTATAAAGTATTACGTTATGTAGTATAACGTTATATGGTATAACGTTATAACGTATTACGTTATATGGTATAACGTTATAACGTATTACGTTGTATAGTATAACGTTATATGGTATAACGTTATAACGTATTACGTTATATAGTATAACGTTATATGGTATAACGTTATAACGTATTACGTTATATAGTATAACGTTATATGGTATAACGTTATATGGTATAGCGTCATATGGCATAACGTTATATGGTATAACGTTATATGGTATAACGTTATAACGTATTACGTTATGTAGTATAACGTTATATGGTGTAACGTTATAACGTATTACGTTATATGGTATAACGTTATAACGTATTACGTTATGTAGTATAACGTTGTATGGTATAACGTTATATGGTATAACGTTGTATGGTATAACGTTATATGGTATAACGTTATATGGTATAACGTTATATGGTATAACGTTATAACGTATTACGTTATATAGTATAGCGTTATATTGTATAACGATATAACGTATTACGTTATGTAGTATAACGTTGTATGGTATAACGTTATATGGTATAACGTTATATGGTATAACGTTATAACGTATTACGTTATATAGTATAACGTTATATGGTATAACGTTATATGGTATAACGTCATATGGCATAACGTTATATGGTATAACGTTATATGGTATAACGTTATATGGTATAACGTTATAACGTATTACGTTATGTAGTATAACGTTATATGGTGTAACGTTATAACGTATTACGTTATATGGTATAACGTTATAACGTATTACGTTATGTAGTATAACGTTGTATGGTATAACGTTATATGGTATAACGTTATATGGTATAACGTTATATGGTATAACGTTATAACGTATTACGTTATATAGTATAGCGTTATATTGTATAACGTTATAACGTATTACGTTATGTAGTATAACGTTGTATGGTATAACGTTATATGGTATAACGTTATATGGTATAACGTTATAACGTATTACGTTATATAGTATAACGTTATATGGTATAACGTTATATGGTATAACGTCATATGGCATAACGTTATATGGTATAACGTTATATGGTATAACATTATAACGTATTACGTTATGTAGTATAACGTTATATGGTGTAACGTTATAACGTATTACGTTATATGGTATAACGTTATAACGTATTACGTTATGTAGTATAACGTTGTATGGTATAACGTTATATGGTATAACGTTATATGGTATAACGTTATATGGTATAACGTTATAACGTATTACGTTATATAGTATAGCGTTATATTGTATAACGTTATAACGTATTACGTTATGTAGTATAACGTTATATGGTATAACGTTATAAGGCATAACGTTACATGGTATAACGTTATATGGTATAACGTTATAACGTATTAAGTTATGTAGTTTAACGTTATATGGTATAACGTTATAACGTATTACGTTATATGGTATAACGTTATAACGTATTACGTTGTATAGTATAACGTTATATGGTATAACGTTATAACGTATTACGTTATATAGTATAACGTTATATGGTATAACGTTATAACGTATTACGTTATGTAGTATACCGTTGTATGGTATAACGTTATATGGTATAACGTTATATGGTATAACGTTATATGGTATAACGTTATATGGTATAACGTTATATGGTATAACGTTATATGGTATAGCGTTATATTGTATAACGTTATGACGTATTACGTTATATAGTATAACGTTATATGGCATAACGTTATGTGGTAATACGTTACATGGTATTACGTTATAACGTATTACGTTGTATAGTATAACGTTATATGGTATAACGTCATATGGTATAACGTTATAACGTATTACGATATATAGTATAACGTTATAACGTATTACGTTATATAGTATAACGTTATAACGTATTACGTTGTGTAGTATAACGTTATATGGTATAACGTTATAACGTATTACGTTATAACGTATTACGTTATGTAGTATAACGTTATATGGTATAACGTTATAACGTATTACGTTGTATGGTATAACGATATATCGTATTACGTTATGTAGTATAACGTTACATGGTATTACGTTATAACGTATTACGTTATGTAGTATAACGTTATATGAATTAACGTTATGTGGTATAACGTTATAACGTATTACGTTATATAGTATAACGTTATATGGTATAACGTTATAACGTATTACGTTATATGGTATAACGTTATAACGTATTACGTTGTATAGTATAACATTATATGGTATAACGTTATAACGTATTACGTTATATAGTATAACGTTATATGGTATAACGTTATAACGTATTACGTTATGTAGTATAACGTTGTATGGTATAACGTTATATGGTATAACGTTATATGGTATAACGTTATATGGTATAACGTTATATGGTATAACGTTATATGGTATAACGTTATAACGTATTACGTTATATAGTATAGCGTTATATTGTATAACGTTATAACGTATTACGTTATGTAGTATAACGTTGTATGGTATAACGTTATATGGTATAACGTTATATGGTATAACGTTATAACGTATTACGTTATATAGTATAACGTTATATGGTATAACGTTATATGGTATAACGTCATATGGCATAACGTTATATGGTATAACGTTATATGGTATAACGTTATAACGTATTACGTTATGTAGTATAACGTTATATGGTGTAACGTTATAACGTATTACGTTATATGGTATAACGTTATAACGTATTACGTTGTATAGTATAACGTTATATGGTATAACGTTATAACGTATTACGTCATATAGTATAACGTTATATGGTATAACGTTATAACGTATTACGTTATATGGTATAACGTTATAACGTATTACGTTGTATAGTATAACGTTATATGGTATAACGTTATAACGTATTACGTTATATAGTGTAACGTTATATGGTATAACGTTATAACGTATTACGTTATATGGTATAACGTTATAACGTATTACGTTTTATCGTATAACGTTATATGGTATAACGTTATAACGTATTACGTTATACAGTATAACGTTATATGGTATAACGTTATATGGTATAACGTTATATGGCATAACGTTATATGGTATAACGTTATAACGTATTACGTTATATAGTATAACGTTATATGGTATAACGTTATAACGTATTACGTTATATAGTATAACGTTATATGGTATAACGTTATAACGTATTACGTTATATAGTATAACGATATATGGCATAACGTTATATGGTATAACGTTATATCGTATAACGTTATAACGCATTACGTTATATAATATAACGTTATAACGTATTACGTTATGTAGTATAACGTTATATGGTATAACGTTATAACGTATTACGTTATATGGTGTAACGTTATAACGTATTACGTTGTATAGTATAACGTTATATGGTATAACGTTATAACGGATTACGTTATGTAGTATAACGTTATATGGTATAACGTTATAACGTATTACGTTATATGGTATAACGTTATAACGTATTACGTTGTATAGTATAACGTTATATGGTATAACGTTATAACGTATTACGTTATATAGTATAACGTTATATGGTATAACGTTATAACGTATTACGTTATATAGTATAACGTTATATGGCATAACCTTATATGGTATAACGTTATATCGTATAACGTTATAACGCATTACGTTATATAATATAACGTTATAACGTATTACGTTATATAGTATAACGTTATAACGTATTACGTTATATAGTATAACGTTATATGGTATAACGTTATAACGTATTACGTTATGTAGTATAACGTTATATGTCATATCGTTATATGGTATAACGTTAATTGGTATAACGTTATAACGTATTACGTTATATAGTATAACGTTATATGGTATAACGTTATAACATATTACGTTATGTAGTATAACGTTGTATGGTATAACGTTATATGGTATAACGTTATAAAGTATTGCGTTATGTAGTATAACGTTATATGGTATAACGTTATAACGTATTACGTTATATGGTATAACGTTATAACGTATTACGTTGTATAGTATAACGTTATATGGTATAACGTTATAACGTATTACGTTATATAGTATAACGTTATATGGTATAACGTTATAACGTATTACGTTATATAGTATAACGTTATATGGTATAACGTTATATGATATAGCGTCATATGGCATAACGTTATATGGTATAACGTTATATGGTATAACTTTATAACGTATTACGTTATGTAGTATAACGTTATATGGTGTAACGTTATAACGTATTACGTTATATGGTATAACGTTATAACGTATTACGTTATGTAGTATAACGTTGTATGGTATAACGTTATATGGTATAACGTTGTATGGTATAACGTTATATGGTATAACGTTATATGGTATAACGTTATATGGTATAACGTTATAACGTATTACGTTATATAGTATAGCGTTATATTGTATAACGTTATAACGTATTACGTTATGTAGTATAACGTTGTATGGTATAACGTTATATGGTATAACGTTATATGGTATAACGTTATAACGTATTACGTTATATAGTATAACGTTATATGGTATAACGTTATATGGTATAACGTCATATGGCATAACGTTATATGGTATAACGTTATATGGTATAACGTTATAACGTATTACGTTATGTAGTATAACGTTATATGGTGTAACGTTATAACGTATTACGTTATATGGTATAACGTTATAACGTATTACGTTATGTAGTATAACGTTGTATGGTATAATGTTATATGGTATAACGTTATATGGTATAACGTTATATGGTATAACGTTATAACGTATTACGTTATATAGTATAGCGTTATATTGTATAACGTTATAACGTATTACGTTATGTAGTATAACGTTGTATGGTATAACGTTATATGGTATAACGTTATATGGTATAACGTTATAACGTATTACGTTATATAGTATAACGTTATATGGTATAACGTTATAACGTATTACGTTATATAGTATAACGTTATATGGTATAACGTTATATGGTATAGCGTCATATGGCATAACGTTATATGGTATAACGTTATATGGTATAACTTTATAACGTATTACGTTATGTAGTATAACGTTATATGGTGTAACGTTATAACGTATTACGTTATATGGTATAACGTTATAACGTATTACGTTATGTAGTATAACGTTGTATGGTATAACGTTATATGGTATAACGTTGTATGGTATAACGTTATATGGTATAACGTTATATGGTATAACGTTATATGGTATAACGTTATAACGTATTACGTTATATAGTATAGCGTTATATTGTATAACGTTATAACGTATTACGTTATGTAGTATAACGTTGTATGGTATAACGTTATATGGTATAACGTTATATGGTATAACGTTATAACGTATTACGTTATATAGTATAACGTTATATGGTATAACGTTATATGGTATAACGTCATATGGCATAACGTTATATGGTATAACGTTATATGGTATAACGTTATAACGTATTACGTTATGTAGTATAACGTTATATGGTGTAACGTTATAACGTATTACGTTATATGGTATAACGTTATAACGTATTACGTTATGTAGTATAACGTTGTATGGTATAATGTTATATGGTATAACGTTATATGGTATAACGTTATATGGTATAACGTTATAACGTATTACGTTATATAGTATAGCGTTATATTGTATAACGTTATAACGTATTACGTTATGTAGTATAACGTTGTATGGTATAACGTTATATGGTATAACGTTATATGGTATAACGTTATAACGTATTACGTTATATAGTATAACGTTATATGGTATAACGTTATATGGTATAACGTTATATGGTATAACGTTATAACGTATTACGTTATATAGTATAGCGTTATATTGTATAACGTTATAACGTATTACGTTATGTAGTATAACGTTGTATGGTATAACGTTATATGGTATAACGTTATATGGTATAACGTTATAACGTATTACGTTATATAGTATAACGTTATATGGTATAACGTTATATGGTATAACGTCATATGGCATAACGTTATGTAGTATAACGTTATATGGTGTAACGTTATAACGTATTACGTTATATGGTATAACGTTATAACGTATTACGTTATGTAGTATAACGTTGTATGGTATAACGTTATATGGTATAACGTTATATGGTATAACGTTATAACGTATTACGTTATATAGTATAACGTTATATGGTATAACGTCATATGGCATAACGTTATATGGTATAACGTTATATGGTATAACGTTATAACGTATTACGTTATGTAGTATAACGTTATATGGTGTAACGTTATAACGTATTACGTTATATGGTATAACGTTATAACGTATTACGTTATGTAGTATAACGTTGTATGGTATAACGTTATATGGTATAACGTTATATGGTATAACGTTATATGGTATAACGTTATAACGTATTACGTTATATAGTATAGCGTTATATTGTATAACGTTATAACGTATTACGTTATGTAGTATAACGTTATATGGTATAACGTTATAAGGCATAACGTTACATGGTATAACGTTATATGGTATAACGTTATAACGTATTAGGTTATGTAGTTTAACGTTATATGGTATAACGTTATAACGTATTACGTTATATGGTATAACGTTATAACGTATTACATTGTATAGTATAACGTTATATGGTATAACGTTATAACGTATTACGTTATGTAGTATAACGTTATATGGTATAACGTTATAACGTATTACGTTATGTAGTATACCGTTGTATGGTATAACGTTATATGGTATAACGTTATATGGTATAACGTTATATGGTATAACGTTATATGGTATAACGTTATATGGTATAACGTTATATGGTATAGCGTTATATTGTATAACGTTATGACGTATTACGTTATATAGTATAACGTTATATGGCATAACGTTATGTGGTAATACGTTACATGGTATTACGTTATAACTTATTACGTTGTATAGTATAACGTTATATGGTATAACGTCATATGGTATAACGTTATAACGTATTACGATATATAGTATAACGTTATAACGTATTACGTTATATAGTATAACGTTATAACGTATTACGTTGTGTAGTATAACGTTATATGGTATAACGTTATAACGTATTACGTTATAACGTATTACGTTATGTAGTATAACGTTATATGGTATAACGTTATAACGTATTACGTTGTATGGTATAACGATATATCGTATTACGTTATGTAGTATAACGTTACATGGTATTACGTTATAACGTATTACGTTATGTAGTATAACGTTATATGAATTAACGTTATGTGGTATAACGTTATAACGTATTACGTTATATAGTATAACGTTATATGGTATAACGTTATAACGTATTACGTTATATGGTATAACGTTATGACGTATTACGTTGTATAGTATAACATTATATGGTATAACGTTATAACGTATTACGTTATATAGTATAACGTTATATGGTATAACGTTATAACGTATTACGTTATGTAGTATAACGTTGTATGGTATAACGTTATATGGTATAACGTTATATGGTATAACGTTATATGGTATAACGTTATATGGTATAACGTTATAACATATTACGTTATATAGTATAGCGTTATATTGTATAACGTTATAACGTATTACGTTATGTAGTATAACGTTGTATGGTATAACGTTATATGGTATAACGTTATATGGTATAACGTTATAACGTATTACGTTATATAGTATAACGTTATATGGTATAACGTTATATGGTATAACGTCATATGGCATAACGTTATATGGTATAACGTTATATGGTATAACGTTATAACGTATTACGTTATGTAGTATAACGTTATATGGTGTAACGTTATAACGTATTACGTTATATGGTATAACGTTATAACGTATTACGTTGTATAGTATAACGTTATATGGTATAACGTTATAACGTATTACGTTATATAGTATAACGTTATATGGTATAACGTTATAACGTATTACGTTATATGGTATAACGTTATAACGTATTACGTTGTATAGTATAACGTTATATGGTATAACGTTATAACGTATTACGTTATATAGTGTAACGTTATATGGTATAACGTTATAACGTATTACGTTATATGGTATAACGTTATAACGTATTACGTTTTATCGTATAACGTTATATGGTATAACGTTATAACGTATTACGTTATACAGTATAACGTTATATGGTATAACGTTATATGGTATAACGTTATATGGCATAACGTTATATGGTACAACGTTATAACGTATTACGTTATATAGTATAACGTTATATGGTATAACGTTATAACGTATTACGTTATATAGTATAACGTTATATGGTATAACGTTATAACGTATTACGTTATATAGTATAACGTTATATGGCATAACGTTATATGGTATAACGTTATATCGTATAACGTTATAACGCATTACGTTATATAATATAACGTTATAACGTATTACGTTATGTAGTATAACGTTATATGGTATAACGTTATAACGTATTACGTTATATGGTATAACGTTATAACGTATTACGTTGTATAGTATAACGTTATATGGTATAACGTTATAACGGATTACGTTATGTAGTATAACGTTATATGGTATAACGTTATAACGTATTACGTTATATGGTATAACGTTATAACGTATTACGTTGTATAGTATAACGTTATATGGTATAACGTTATAACGTATTACGTTATATAGTATAACGTTATATGGTATAACGTTATAACGTATTACGTTATATAGTATAACGTTATATGGCATAACCTTATATGGTATAACGTTATATCGTATAACGCTATAACGCATTACGTTATATAATATAACGTTATAACGTATTACGTTATATAGTATAACGTTATAACGTATTACGTTATATAGTATAACGTTATATGGTATAACGTTATAACGTATTACGTTATGTAGTATAACGTTGTATGGTATAACATTATATGGTTTAACGTTATATGGTATAACGTTATAACGTATTACGTTATATAGTATAACGTTATATGGTATAACGTTATATGGTATAACGTTATAACGTATTACGTTATATAGTATAACGTTATATGGTATAACGTTATAACGTATTACGTTATGTAGTATAACGTTATATAGTATAACGTTATAACGTATTACGTTATATAGTATAACGTTATATGGTATAACGTTATATGGTATAACGTTATATGGTATAACGTTATATGGTATAACGTTATATGGTATAACGTTATATGGTATAACGTTATAACGTATTACGTTATATAGTATAACGTTATATGGCATAACGTTATATGGTATAACGTTATATCGTATAACGTTATAACGCATTACGTTATATAGTATAACGTTATAACGTATTACGTTATGTAGTATAACGTTATATGGCATATCGTTATATGGTATAACGTTAATTGGTATAACGTTATAACGTATTACGTTATATAGTATAACGTTATATGGCATAACGTTATATGGTATAACGTTATATCGTATAACGTTATAACGCATTATGTTATATAGTATAACGTTATAACGTATTACGTTATATAGTATAACGTTATATGGTATAACGTTATAACGTATTACGTTATGTAGTATAACGTTGTATGGTATAACGTTATAACGTATTACGTTATGTAGTATAACGTTATATAGTATAACGTTATAACGTATTACGTTATATAGTATAACGTTATATGGTATAACGTTATATGGTATAACGTTATATGGTATAACGTTATAACGTATTACGTTATATAGTATAACGTTATATGGCATAACGTTATATGGTATAACGTTATATCGTATAACGTTATAACGCATTACGTTATATAGTATAACGTTATAACGTATTACGTTATGCAGTATAACGTTATATGGCATATCGTTATATGGTATAACGTTAATTGGTATAACGTTATAACGTATTACGTTATATAGTATAACGTTATATGGTATAACGTTATAACATATTACGTTATGTAGTATAACGTTATATGGCATAAAGTTATATGGTATAACGCTATAACGTATTACGTTATATAGTATAACGTTATATGGAATAACGTTATAACGTATTACGTTATATAGTATAACGTTATATGGTATAACGTTATATGGTATAACGTTATATGGTATAACGTTATATGGTATAACGTTATATGGTATAACGTTATAACGTATTACGTTATATAGTATAACGTTATATGGCATAACGTTATATGGTATAACGTTATATCGTATAACGTTATAACGCATTACGTTATATAGTATAACGTTATATGGTATAACGTTATATGGTATAACGTTATAAGGCATAACGTTACATGGTATAACGTTATATGGTATAACGTTATAACGTATTAGGTTATGTAGTTTAGCGTTATATGGTATAACGTTATAACGTATTACGTTATATGGTAT
This sequence comes from Bombus flavifrons, assembly GCF_040668555.2. Lineage (NCBI taxonomy): Eukaryota > Metazoa > Arthropoda > Insecta > Hymenoptera > Apidae > Bombus > Bombus flavifrons. Next base: position 3,173,183 of record NC_138457.1, on the reverse strand, counting down.
AACGTTATAAAGTATTACGTTGTATAGTATAACGTTATATGGTATAACGTTATAACGTATTACGTTATATAGTATAACGTTATATGGTATAACGTTATAACGTATTACGTTATGTAGTATACCGTTGTATGGTATAACGTTATATGGTATAACGTTATAACGTATTACGTTATATAGTATAACGTTATATGGTATAACGTTATAACGTATTACGTTATATAGTATAACGTTATATGGTATAACGTTATAACATATTACGTTATGTAGTATAACGTTGTATGGTATAACGTTATATGGTATAACGTTATAAAGTATTACGTTATGTAGTATAACGTTATATGGTATAACGTTATAACGTATTACGTTATATGGTATAACGTTATAACGTATTACGTTGTATAGTATAACGTTATATGGTATAACGTTATAACGTATTACGTTATAGAGTATAACGTTATATGGTATAACGTTATAACGTATTACGTTATGTAGTATAACGTTGTATGGTATAACGTTATATGGTATAACGTTATATGGTATAACGTTATATGGTATAACGTTATAACGTATTACGTTATATAGTATAGCGTTATATTGTATAACGTTATAACGTATTACGTTATGTAGTATAACGTTGTATGGTATAACGTTATATGGTATAACGTTATATGGTATAACGTTATAACGTATTACGTTATATAGTATAACGTTATATGGTATAACGTTATATGGTATAACGTCATATGGCATAACGTTATATGGTATAACGTTATATGGTATAACGTTATAACGTATTACGTTATGTAATATAACGTTATATGGTGTAACGTTATAACGTATTACGTTATATGGTATAACGTTATAACGTATTACGTTGTATAGTATAACGTTATATGGTATAACGTTATAACGTATTACGTTATATAGTATAACGTTATATGGTATAACGTTATAACGTATTACGTTATATGGTATAACGTTATAACGTATTACGTTGTATAGTATAACGTTGTATGGTATAACGTCATAACGTATTACGTTATATAGTATAACGTTATATGGTATAAAGTTATAGCGTATTACGTTATATGGTATAACGTTATAACGTATTACGTTGTATAGTATAACGTTATATGGTATAACGTTATAACGTATTACGTTATATAGTGTAACTTTATATGGTATAACGTTATAACGTATTACGTTATATGGTATAACGTTATAACGTATTACGTTTTATCGCATAACGTTATATCGTATAACGTTATAACGTATTACGTTATACAGTATAACGTTATATGGTATAACGTTATATGGTATAACGTTATATGGCATAACGTTATATGGTATAACGTTATAACGTATTACTTTATATAGTATAACGTTATATGGTATAACGTTATAACGTATTACGTTATATAGTATAACGTTATATGGTATAACGTTATAACGTATTACGTTATATAGTATAACGTTATATGGCATAACGTTATATGGTATAACGTTATATCGTATAACGTTATAACGCATTACGTTATATAATATAACGTTATAACGTATTACGTTATGTAGTATAACGTTATATGGTATAACGTTATAACATATTACGTTATATGGTATAACGTTATAACGTATTACGTTGTATAGTATAACGTTATATGGTATAACGTTATAACGGATTACGTTATGTAGTATAACGTTATATGGTATAACGTTATAACGTATTACGTTATATGGTATAACGTTATAACGTATTACGTTGTATAGTATAACGTTATATGGTATGACGTTATAACGTATTACGTTATATAGTATAACGTTATATGGTATAACGTTATAACGTATTACGTTATGTAGTATACCGTTGTATGGTATAACGTTATATGGTATAACGTTATAACGTATTACGTTATAGAGTATAACGTTATATGGTATAACGTTATAACGTATTACGTTATGTAGTATAACGTTGTATGGTATAACGTTATATGGTATAACGTTATAACGTATTACGTTATATAGTATAACGTTATATGGTATAACGTTATAACATATTACGTTATGTAGTATAACGTTGTATGGTATAACGTTATATGGTATAACGTTATAAAGTATTACGTTATGTAGTATAACGTTATATGGTATAAAGTTATAGCGTATTACGTTATATGGTATAACGTTATAACGTATTACGTTGTATAGTATAACGTTATATGGTATAACGTTATAACGTATTACGTTATATAGTGTAACTTTATATGGTATAACGTTATAACGTATTACGTTATATGGTATAACGTTATAACGTATTACGTTTTATCGCATAACGTTATATCGTATAACGTTATAACGTATTACGTTATACAGTATAACGTTATATGGTATAACGTTATATGGTATAACGTTATATGGCATAACTTTATATGGTATAACGTTATAACGTATTACGTTATATGGTATAACGTTATAACGTATTACGTTTTATCGCATAACGTTATATCGTATAACGTTATAACGTATTACGTTATACAGTATAACGTTATATGGTATAACGTTATATGGTATAACGTTATATGGCATAACGTTATATGGTATAACGTTATAACGTATTACTTTATATAGTATAACGTTATATGGTATAACGTTATAACGTATTACGTTATATAGTATAACGTTATATGGTATAACGTTATAACGTATTACGTTATAACGTATTACGTTATATGGTATAACGTTATAACGTATTACGTTGTATAGTATAACGTTATATGGTATAACGTTATAACGTATTACGTTATAGAGTATAACGTTATATGGTATAACGTTATAACGTATTACGTTATGTAGTATAACGTTGTATGGTATAACGTTATATGGTATAACGTTATATGGTATAACGTTATATGGTATAACGTTATAACGTATTACGTTATATAGTATAGCGTTATATTGTATAACGTTATAACGTATTACGTTATGTAGTATAACGTTGTATGGTATAACGTTATATGGTATAACGTTATATGGTATAACGTTATAACGTATTACGTTATATAGTATAACGTTATATGGTATAACGTTATATGGTATAACGTCATATGGCATAACGTTATATGGTATAACGTTATATGGTATAACGTTATAACGTATTACGTTATGTAATATAACGTTATATGGTGTAACGTTATAACGTATTACGTTATATGGTATAACGTTATAACGTATTACGTTGTATAGTATAACGTTATATGGTATAACGTTATAACGTATTACGTTATATAGTATAACGTTATATGGTATAACGTTATAACGTATTACGTTATATGGTATAACGTTATAACGTATTACGTTGTATAGTATAACGTTGTATGGTATAACGTCATAACGTATTACGTTATATAGTATAACGTTATATGGTATAAAGTTATAGCGTATTACGTTATATGGTATAACGTTATAACGTATTACGTTGTATAGTATAACGTTATATGGTATAACGTTATAACGTATTACGTTATATAGTGTAACTTTATATGGTATAACGTTATAACGTATTACGTTATATGGTATAACGTTATAACGTATTACGTTTTATCGCATAACGTTATATCGTATAACGTTATAACGTATTACGTTATACAGTATAACGTTATATGGTATAACGTTATATGGTATAACGTTATATGGCATAACGTTATATGGTATAACGTTATAACGTATTACTTTATATAGTATAACGTTATATGGTATAACGTTATAACGTATTACGTTATATAGTATAACGTTATATGGTATAACGTTATAACGTATTACGTTATATAGTATAACGTTATATGGCATAACGTTATATGGTATAACGTTATATCGTATAACGTTATAACGCATTACGTTATATAATATAACGTTATAACGTATTACGTTATGTAGTATAACGTTATATGGTATAACGTTATAACATATTACGTTATATGGTATAACGTTATAACGTATTACGTTGTATAGTATAACGTTATATGGTATAACGTTATAACGGATTACGTTATGTAGTATAACGTTATATGGTATAACGTTATAACGTATTACGTTATATGGTATAACGTTATAACGTATTACGTTGTATAGTATAACGTTATATGGTATGACGTTATAACGTATTACGTTATATAGTATAACGTTATATGGTATAACGTTATAACGTATTACGTTATATAGTATAACGTTATATGGCATAACGTTATATGGTATAACGTTATATCGTATAACGTTATAACGCATTACGTTATATAATATAACGTTATAACGTATTACGTTATATAGTATAACGTTATAACGTATTACGTTGTATAGTATAACGTTATATGGTATAACGTTATAACGTATTACGTTATATAGTATAACGTTATATGGTATAACGTTATAACGTATTACGTTATGTAGTATACCGTTGTATGGTATAACGTTATATGGTATAACGTTATAACGTATTACGTTATATAGTATAACGTTATATGGTATAACGTTATAACATATTACGTTATGTAGTATAACGTTGTATGGTATAACGTTATATGGTATAACGTTATAAAGTATTACGTTATGTAGTATAACGTTATATGGTATAACGTTATAACGTATTACGTTATATGGTATAACGTTATAACGTATTACGTTGTATAGTATAACGTTATATGGTATAACGTTATAACATATTACGTTATATAGTATAACGTTATATGGTATAACGTTATAACGTATTACGTTATGTAGTATAACGTTATATGGTATAACGTTATATGGTATAACGTTATAAGGCATAACGTTACATGGTATAACGTTATATGGTATAACGTTATAACGTATTAGGTTATGTAGTTTAACGTTATATGGTATAACGTTATAACGTATTACGTTATATGGTATAACGTTATAACGTATTACGTTATATAGTATAACGTTATATGGTATAACGTTATAACGTATTACGTTATGTAGTATACCGTTGTATGGTATAACGTTATATGGTATAACGTTATAACGTATTACGTTATATAGTATAACGTTATATGGTATAACGTTATAACATATTACGTTATGTTCTATAACGTTGTATGGTATAACGTTATATGGTATAACGTTATAACGTATTACGTTATATGGTATAACGTTATAACGTATTACGTTATATAGTATAACGTTATATGGTATAACGTTATATGGTATAACGTTATAAGGCATAACGTTACATGGTATAACGTTATATGGTATAACGTTATAACGTATTAGGTTATGTAGTTTAACGTTATATGGTATAACGTTATAACGTATTACGTTATATGGTATAACGTTATAACGTATTACGTTGTATAGTATAACGTTATATGGTATAACGTTATAACGTATTACGTTATATAGTATAACGTTATATGGTATAACGTTATAACGTATTACGTTATGTAGTATACCGTTGTATGGTATAACGTTATATGGTATAACGTTATAACGTATTACGTTATATGGTATAACGTTATAACGTATTACGTTATATAGTATAACGTTAAATGGTATAACGTTATATGGTATAACGTTATAAGGCATAACGTTACATGGTATAACGTTATATGGTATAACGTTATAACGTATTAGGTTATGTAGTTTAACGTTATATGGTATAACGTTATAACGTATTACGTTATATGGTATAACGTTATAACGTATTACGTTGTATAGTATAACGTTATATGGTATAACGTTATAACGTATTACGTTATATAGTATAACGTTATATGGTATAACGTTATAACGTATTACGTTATGTAGTATACCGTTGTATGGTATAACGTTATATGGTATAACGTTATAACGTATTACGTTATATAGTATAACGTTATATGGTATAACGTTATAACATATTACGTTATGTAGTATAACGTTGTATGGTATAACGTTATATGGTATAACGTTATAAAGTATTACGTTATGTAGTATAACGTTATATGGTATAACGTTATAACGTATTACGTTATATGGTATAACATTATAACGTATTACGTTGTATAGTATAACGTTATATGATATAACGTTATAACGTATTACGTTATATAGTATAACGTTATATGGTATAACGTTATAACGTATTACGTTATGTAGTATAACGTTGTATGGTATAACGTTATATGGTATAACGTTATATGGTATAACGTTATATGGTATAACGTTATATGGTATAACGTTATAACGTATTACGTTGTATAGTATAACGTTATATGGTATAACGTTATAACGTATTACGTTATGTAGTATAACGTTATATAGTATAACGTTATAACGTATTACGTTATATAGTATAACGTTATATGGTATAACGTTATATGGTATAACGTTATATGGTATAACGTTATATGGTATAACGTTATATGGTATAACGTTATAACGTATTACGTTATATAGTATAACGTTATATGGTATAACGTTATATGGTATAACGTTATATGGTATAACGTTATATGGTATAACGTTATATGGTATAACGTTATATGGTATAACGTTATAACGTATTACGTTATATAGTATAACGTTATATGGCATAACGTTATATGGTATAACGTTATATCGTATAACGTTATAACGCATTACGTTATATAGTATAACGTTATAACGTATTACGTTATGTAGTATAACGTTATATGGCATATCGTTATATGGTATAACGTTAATTGGTATAACGTTATAACGTATTACGTTATATAGTATAACGTTATATGGCATAACGTTATATGGTATAACGTTATATCGTATAACGTTATAACGCATTACGTTATATAGTATAACGTTATAACGTATTACGTTATATAGTATAACGTTATATGGTATAACGTTATAACGTATTACGTTATGTAGTATAACGTTGTATGGTATAACGTTATAACGTATTACGTTATGTAGTATAACGTTATATAGTATAACGTTATAACGTATTACGTTATATAGTATAACATTATATGGTATAACGTTATATGGTATAACGTTATATGGTATAACGTTATATGGTATAACGTTATATGGTATAACGTTATAACGTATTACGTTATATAGTATAACGTTATATGGCATAACGTTATATGGTATAACGTTATATCGTATAACGTTATAACGCATTACGTTATATAGTATAACGTTATAACGTATTACATTATGCAGTATAACGTTATATGGCATATCGTTATATGGTATAACGTTAATTGGTATAACGTTATAACGTATTACGTTATATAGTATAACGTTATATGGTATATCGTTATAACATATTACGTTATGTAGTATAACGTTATATGGCATAAAGTTATATGGTATAACGCTATAACGTATTACGTTATATAGTATAACGTTATATGGAATAACGTTATAACGTATTACGTTATGTAGTATAACGTTGTATGGTATAACGTTATATGGTATAACGTTATATGGTATAACGTTATATGGTATAACGTTATAACGTATTACGTTATATAGTATAGCGTTATATTGTATAACGTTATAACGTATTACGTTATGTAGTATAACGTTGTATGGTATAACGTTATATGGTATAACGTTATATGGTATAACGTTATAACGTATTACGTTATATAGTATAACGTTATATGGTATAACGTTATATGGTATAACGTCATATGGCATAACGTTATATAGTATAACGTTATATGGTATAACGTTATAACGTATTACGTTATGTGGTATAACGTTATATGGTGTAACGTTATAACGTATTACGTTATATGGTATAACGTTATAACGTATTACGTTGTATAGTATAACGTTATATGGTATAACGTTATAACGTATTACGTTATATAGTATAACGTTATATGGTATAACGTTATAACGTATTACGTTATATGGTATAACGTTATAACGTATTACGTTGTATAGTATAACGTTGTATGGTATAACGTCATAACGTATTACGTTATATAGTATAACGTTATATGGTATAAAGTTATAACGTATTACGTTATATGGTATAACGTTATAACGTATTACGTTGTATAGTATAACGTTATATGGTATAACGTTATAACGTATTACGTTATATAGTGTAACGTTATATGGTATAACGTTATAACGTATTACGTTATATGGTATAACGTTATAACGTATTACGTTTTATCGTATAACGTTATATGGTATAACGTTATAACGTATTACGTTATACAGTATAACGTTATATGGTATAACGTTATATGGTATAACGTTATATGGCATAACGTTATATGGTATAACGTTATATGGTATAACGTTATAACGTATTACGTTATATAGTATAACGTTATATGGTATAACGTTATAACGTATTACGTTATATAGTATAACGTTATATGGTATAACGTTATAACGTATTACGTTATATAGTATAACGTTATATGGCATAACGTTATATGGTATAACGTTATATCGTATAACGTTATAACGCATTACGTTATATAATATAACGTTATAACGTATTACGTTATGTAGTATAACGTTATATGGTATAACGTTATAACGTATTACGTTATATGGTATAACGTTATAACGTATTACGTTGTATAGTATAACGTTATATGGTATAACGTTATAACGGATTACGTTATGTAGTATAACGATATATGGTATAACGTTTTAACGTATTACGTTATATGGTATAACGTTATAACGTATTACGTTGTATAGTATAACGTTATATGGTATAACGTTATAACGTATTACGTTATATAGTATAACGTTATATGGTATAACGTTATAACGTATTACGTTATATAGTATAACGTTATATGGCATAACCTTATATGGTATAACGTTATATCGTATAACGTTATAACGCATTACGTTATATAATATAACGTTATAACGTATTACGTTATATAGTATAACGTTATAACGTATTACGTTATATAGTATAACGTTATATGGTATGACGTTATAACGTATTACGTTATGTAGTATAACGTTGTATGGTATAACGTTATATGGTTTAACGTTATATGGTATAACGTTATAACGTATTACGTTATATAGTATAACGTTATATGGTATAACGTTATATGGTATAACGTTATAACGTATTACGTTGTATAGTATAACGTTATATTATATAACGTTATAACGTATTACGTTATATAGTGTAAGGTTATATGGTATAACGTTATAACGTATAACGTTATATGGTATAACGTTATAACGTATTACGTTATATAGTATAACGTTATATGGTATAACGTTATAACATATTACGTTATGTAGTATAACGTTGTATGGTATAACGTTATATGGTATAACGTTATAAAGTATTACGTTATGTAGTATAACGTTATATGGTATAACGTTATAACGTATTACGTTATATGGTATAACGTTATAACGTATTACGTTGTATAGTATAACGTTATATGGTATAACGTTATAACGTATTACGTTATAGAGTATAACGTTATATGGTATAACGTTATAACGTATTACGTTATGTAGTATAACGTTGTATGGTATAACGTTATATGGTATAACGTTATATGGTATAACGTTATATGGTATAACGTTATAACGTATTACGTTATATAGTATAGCGTTATATTGTATAACGTTATAACGTATTACGTTATGTAGTATAACGTTGTATGGTATAACGTTATATGGTATAACGTTATATGGTATAACGTTATAACGTATTACGTTATATAGTATAACGTTATATGGTATAACGTTATATGGTATAACGTCATATGGCATAACGTTATATGGTATAACGTTATATGGTATAACGTTATAACGTATTACGTTATGTAATATAACGTTATATGGTGTAACGTTATAACGTATTACGTTATATGGTATAACGTTATAACGTATTACGTTGTATAGTATAACGTTATATGGTATAACGTTATAACGTATTACGTTATATAGTATAACGTTATATGGTATAACGTTATAACGTATTACGTTATATGGTATAACGTTATAACGTATTACGTTGTATAGTATAACGTTGTATGGTATAACGTCATAACGTATTACGTTATATAGTATAACGTTATATGGTATAAAGTTATAGCGTATTACGTTATATGGTATAACGTTATAACGTATTACGTTGTATAGTATAACGTTATATGGTATAACGTTATAACGTATTACGTTATATAGTGTAACTTTATATGGTATAACGTTATAACGTATTACGTTATATGGTATAACGTTATAACGTATTACGTTTTATCGCATAACGTTATATCGTATAACGTTATAACGTATTACGTTATACAGTATAACGTTATATGGTATAACGTTATATGGTATAACGTTATATGGCATAACGTTATATGGTATAACGTTATAACGTATTACTTTATATAGTATAACGTTATATGGTATAACGTTATAACGTATTACGTTATATAGTATAACGTTATATGGTATAACGTTATAACGTATTACGTTATATAGTATAACGTTATATGGCATAACGTTATATGGTATAACGTTATATCGTATAACGTTATAACGCATTACGTTATATAATATAACGTTATAACGTATTACGTTATGTAGTATAACGTTATATGGTATAACGTTATAACATATTACGTTATATGGTATAACGTTATAACGTATTACGTTGTATAGTATAACGTTATATGGTATAACGTTATAACGGATTACGTTATGTAGTATAACGTTATATGGTATAACGTTATAACGTATTACGTTATATGGTATAACGTTATAACGTATTACGTTGTATAGTATAACGTTATATGGTATGACGTTATAACGTATTACGTTATATAGTATAACGTTATATGGTATAACGTTATAACGTATTACGTTATGTAGTATACCGTTGTATGGTATAACGTTATATGGTATAACGTTATAACGTATTACGTTATAGAGTATAACGTTATATGGTATAACGTTATAACGTATTACGTTATGTAGTATAACGTTGTATGGTATAACGTTATATGGTATAACGTTATAACGTATTACGTTATATAGTATAACGTTATATGGTATAACGTTATAACATATTACGTTATGTAGTATAACGTTGTATGGTATAACGTTATATGGTATAACGTTATAAAGTATTACGTTATGTAGTATAACGTTATATGGTATAACGTTATAACGTATTACGTTATATGGTATAACGTTATAACGTATTACGTTGTATAGTATAACGTTATATGGTATAACGTTATAACGTATTACGTTATAGAGTATAACGTTATATGGTATAACGTTATAACGTATTACGTTATGTAGTATAACGTTGTATGGTATAACGTTATATGGTATAACGTTATATGGTATAACGTTATATGGTATAACGTTATAACGTATTACGTTATATAGTATAGCGTTATATTGTATAACGTTATAACGTATTACGTTATGTAGTATAACGTTGTATGGTATAACGTTATATGGTATAACGTTATATGGTATAACGTTATAACGTATTACGTTATATAGTATAACGTTATATGGTATAACGTTATATGGTATAACGTCATATGGCATAACGTTATATGGTATAACGTTATATGGTATAACGTTATAACGTATTACGTTATGTAATATAACGTTATATGGTGTAACGTTATAACGTATTACGTTATATGGTATAACGTTATAACGTATTACGTTGTATAGTATAACGTTATATGGTATAACGTTATAACGTATTACGTTATATAGTATAACGTTATATGGTATAACGTTATAACGTATTACGTTATATGGTATAACGTTATAACGTATTACGTTGTATAGTATAACGTTGTATGGTATAACGTCATAACGTATTACGTTATATAGTATAACGTTATATGGTATAAAGTTATAGCGTATTACGTTATATGGTATAACGTTATAACGTATTACGTTGTATAGTATAACGTTATATGGTATAACGTTATAACGTATTACGTTATATAGTGTAACTTTATATGGTATAACGTTATAACGTATTACGTTATATGGTATAACGTTATAACGTATTACGTTTTATCGCATAACGTTATATCGTATAACGTTATAACGTATTACGTTATACAGTATAACGTTATATGGTATAACGTTATATGGTATAACGTTATATGGCATAACGTTATATGGTATAACGTTATAACGTATTACTTTATATAGTATAACGTTATATGGTATAACGTTATAACGTATTACGTTATATAGTATAACGTTATATGGTATAACGTTATAACGTATTACGTTATATAGTATAACGTTATATGGCATAACGTTATATGGTATAACGTTATATCGTATAACGTTATAACGCATTACGTTATATAATATAACGTTATAACGTATTACGTTATGTAGTATAACGTTATATGGTATAACGTTATAACATATTACGTTATATGGTATAACGTTATAACGTATTACGTTGTATAGTATAACGTTATATGGTATAACGTTATAACGGATTACGTTATGTAGTATAACGTTATATGGTATAACGTTATAACGTATTACGTTATATGGTATAACGTTATAACGTATTACGTTGTATAGTATAACGTTATATGGTATGACGTTATAACGTATTACGTTATATAGTATAACGTTATATGGTATAACGTTATAACGTATTACGTTATATAGTATAACGTTATATGGCATAACGTTATATGGTATAACGTTATATCGTATAACGTTATAACGCATTACGTTATATAATATAACGTTATAACGTATTACGTTATATAGTATAACGTTATAACGTATTACGTTGTATAGTATAACGTTATATGGTATAACGTTATAACGTATTACGTTATATAGTATAACGTTATATGGTATAACGTTATAACGTATTACGTTATGTAGTATACCGTTGTATGGTATAACGTTATATGGTATAACGTTATAACGTATTACGTTATATAGTATAACGTTATATGGTATAACGTTATAACATATTACGTTATGTAGTATAACGTTGTATGGTATAACGTTATATGGTATAACGTTATAAAGTATTACGTTATGTAGTATAACGTTATATGGTATAACGTTATAACGTATTACGTTATATGGTATAACGTTATAACGTATTACGTTGTATAGTATAACGTTATATGGTATAACGTTATAACATATTACGTTATATAGTATAACGTTATATGGTATAACGTTATAACGTATTACGTTATGTAGTATAACGTTATATGGTATAACGTTATATGGTATAACGTTATAAGGCATAACGTTACATGGTATAACGTTATATGGTATAACGTTATAACGTATTAGGTTATGTAGTTTAACGTTATATGGTATAACGTTATAACGTATTACGTTATATGGTATAACGTTATAACGTATTACGTTATATAGTATAACGTTATATGGTATAACGTTATAACGTATTACGTTATGTAGTATACCGTTGTATGGTATAACGTTATATGGTATAACGTTATAACGTATTACGTTATATAGTATAACGTTATATGGTATAACGTTATAACATATTACGTTATGTTCTATAACGTTGTATGGTATAACGTTATATGGTATAACGTTATAACGTATTACGTTATATGGTATAACGTTATAACGTATTACGTTATATAGTATAACGTTATATGGTATAACGTTATATGGTATAACGTTATAAGGCATAACGTTACATGGTATAACGTTATATGGTATAACGTTATAACGTATTAGGTTATGTAGTTTAACGTTATATGGTATAACGTTATAACGTATTACGTTATATGGTATAACGTTATAACGTATTACGTTGTATAGTATAACGTTATATGGTATAACGTTATAACGTATTACGTTATATAGTATAACGTTATATGGTATAACGTTATAACGTATTACGTTATGTAGTATACCGTTGTATGGTATAACGTTATATGGTATAACGTTATAACGTATTACGTTATATGGTATAACGTTATAACGTATTACGTTATATAGTATAACGTTAAATGGTATAACGTTATATGGTATAACGTTATAAGGCATAACGTTACATGGTATAACGTTATATGGTATAACGTTATAACGTATTAGGTTATGTAGTTTAACGTTATATGGTATAACGTTATAACGTATTACGTTATATGGTATAACGTTATAACGTATTACGTTGTATAGTATAACGTTATATGGTATAACGTTATAACGTATTACGTTATATAGTATAACGTTATATGGTATAACGTTATAACGTATTACGTTATGTAGTATACCGTTGTATGGTATAACGTTATATGGTATAACGTTATAACGTATTACGTTATATAGTATAACGTTATATGGTATAACGTTATAACATATTACGTTATGTAGTATAACGTTGTATGGTATAACGTTATATGGTATAACGTTATAAAGTATTACGTTATGTAGTATAACGTTATATGGTATAACGTTATAACGTATTACGTTATATGGTATAACATTATAACGTATTACGTTGTATAGTATAACGTTATATGATATAACGTTATAACGTATTACGTTATATAGTATAACGTTATATGGTATAACGTTATAACGTATTACGTTATGTAGTATAACGTTGTATGGTATAACGTTATATGGTATAACGTTATATGGTATAACGTTATATGGTATAACGTTATATGGTATAACGTTATAACGTATTACGTTATATAGTATAGCGTTATATTGTATAACGTTATAACGTATTACGTTATGTAGTATAACGTTGTATGGTATAACGTTATATGGTATAACGTTATATGGTATAACGTTATAACGTATTACGTTATATAGTATAACGTTATATGGTATAACGTTATATGGTATAACGTCATATGGCATAACGTTATATAGTATAACGTTATATGGTATAACGTTATAACGTATTACGTTATGTAGTATAACGTTATATGGTGTAACGTTATAACGTATTACGTTATATGGTATAACGTTATAACGTATTACGTTGTATAGTATAACGTTATATGGTATAACGTTATAACGTATTACGTTATATAGTATAACGTTATATGGTATAACGTTATAACGTATTACGTTATATGGTATATCGTTATAACGTATTACGTTGTATAGTATAACGTTGTGTGGTATAACGTCATAACGTATTACGTTATATAGTATAACGTTATATGGTATAAAGTTATAACGTATTACGTTATATGGTATAACGTTATAACGTATTACGTTGTATAGTATAACGTTATATGGTATAACGTTATAACGTATTACGTTATGTAGTATAACGTTATATAGTATAACGTTATAACGTATTACGTTATATAGTATAACGTTATATGGTATAACGTTATATGGTATAACGTTATATGGTATAACGTTATATGGTATAACGTTATATGGTATAACGTTATAACGTATTACGTTATATAGTATAACGTTATATGGTATAACGTTATATGGTATAACGTTATATGGTATAACGTTATATGGTATAACGTTATATGGTATAACGTTATATGGTATAACGTTATAACGTATTACGTTATATAGTATAACGTTATATGGCATAACGTTATATGGTATAACGTTATATCGTATAACGTTATAACGCATTACGTTATATAGTATAACGTTATAACGTATTACGTTATGTAGTATAACGTTATATGGCATATCGTTATATGGTATAACGTTAATTGGTATAACGTTATAACGTATTACGTTATATAGTATAACGTTATATGGCATAACGTTATATGGTATAACGTTATATCGTATAACGTTATAACGCATTACGTTATATAGTATAACGTTATAACGTATTACGTTATATAGTATAACGTTATATGGTATAACGTTATAACGTATTACGTTATGTAGTATAACGTTGTATGGTATAACGTTATAACGTATTACGTTATGTAGTATAACGTTATATAGTATAACGTTATAACGTATTACGTTATATAGTATAACATTATATGGTATAACGTTATATGGTATAACGTTATATGGTATAACGTTATATGGTATAACGTTATATGGTATAACGTTATAACGTATTACGTTATATAGTATAACGTTATATGGCATAACGTTATATGGTATAACGTTATATCGTATAACGTTATAACGCATTACGTTATATAGTATAACGTTATAACGTATTACATTATGCAGTATAACGTTATATGGCATATCGTTATATGGTATAACGTTAATTGGTATAACGTTATAACGTATTACGTTATATAGTATAACGTTATATGGTATATCGTTATAACATATTACGTTATGTAGTATAACGTTATATGGCATAAAGTTATATGGTATAACGCTATAACGTATTACGTTATATAGTATAACGTTATATGGAATAACGTTATAACGTATTACGTTATGTAGTATAACGTTGTATGGTATAACGTTATATGGTATAACGTTATATGGTATAACGTTATATGGTATAACGTTATAACGTATTACGTTATATAGTATAGCGTTATATTGTATAACGTTATAACGTATTACGTTATGTAGTATAACGTTGTATGGTATAACGTTATATGGTATAACGTTATATGGTATAACGTTATAACGTATTACGTTATATAGTATAACGTTATATGGTATAACGTTATATGGTATAACGTCATATGGCATAACGTTATATAGTATAACGTTATATGGTATAACGTTATAACGTATTACGTTATGTGGTATAACGTTATATGGTGTAACGTTATAACGTATTACGTTATATGGTATAACGTTATAACGTATTACGTTGTATAGTATAACGTTATATGGTATAACGTTATAACGTATTACGTTATATAGTATAACGTTATATGGTATAACGTTATAACGTATTACGTTATATGGTATAACGTTATAACGTATTACGTTGTATAGTATAACGTTGTATGGTATAACGTCATAACGTATTACGTTATATAGTATAACGTTATATGGTATAAAGTTATAACGTATTACGTTATATGGTATAACGTTATAACGTATTACGTTGTATAGTATAACGTTATATGGTATAACGTTATAACGTATTACGTTATATAGTGTAACGTTATATGGTATAACGTTATAACGTATTACGTTATATGGTATAACGTTATAACGTATTACGTTTTATCGTATAACGTTATATGGTATAACGTTATAACGTATTACGTTATACAGTATAACGTTATATGGTATAACGTTATATGGTATAACGTTATATGGCATAACGTTATATGGTATAACGTTATATGGTATAACGTTATAACGTATTACGTTATATAGTATAACGTTATATGGTATAACGTTATAACGTATTACGTTACATAGTATAACGTTATATGGTATAACGTTATAACGTATTACGTTATATAGTATAACGTTATATGGCATAACGTTATATGGTATAACGTTATATCGTATAACGTTATAACGCATTACGTTATATAATATAACGTTATAACGTATTACGTTATGTAGTATAACGTTATATGGTATAACGTTATAACGTATTACGTTATATGGTATAACGTTATAACGTATTACGTTGTATAGTATAACGTTATATGGTATAACGTTATAACGGATTACGTTATGTAGTATAACGTTATATGGTATAACGTTTTAACGTATTACGTTATATGGTATAACGTTATAACGTATTACGTTGTATAGTATAACGTTATATGGTATAACGTTATAACGTATTACGTTATATAGTATAACGTTATATGGTATAACGTTATAACGTATTACGTTATATAGTATAACGTTATATGGCATAACCTTATATGGTATAACGTTATATCGTATAACGTTATAACGCATTACGTTATATAATATAACGTTATAACGTATTACGTTATATAGTATAACGTTATAACGTATTACGTTATATAGTATAACGTTATATGGTATGACGTTATAACGTATTACGTTATGTAGTATAACGTTGTATGGTATAACGTTATATGGTTTAACGTTATATGGTATAACGTTATAACGTATTACGTTATATAGTATAACGTTATATGGTATAACGTTATATGGTATAACGTTATAACGTATTACGTTGTATAGTATAACGTTATATTATATAACGTTATAACGTATTACGTTATATAGTGTAAGGTTATATGGTATAACGTTATAACGTATTACGTTATATGGTATAACGTTATAACGTATTACGTTTTATCGTATAACGTTATATGGTATAACGTTATAACGTATTACGTTATACAGTATAACGTTATATGGTATAACGTTATATGGTATAACGTTATATGGCATAACGTTATATGGTATAACGTTATAACGTATTACGTTATATAGTATAACGTTATATGGTATAACGTTATAACGTATTACGTTATATAGTATAACGTTATATGGTATAACGTTATAACGTATTACGTTATATAGTATAACGTTATATGGCATAACGTTATATGGTATAACGTTATATCGTATAACGTTATAACGCATTACGTTATATAATATAACGTTATAACGTATTACGTTATGTAGTATAACGTTATATGGTATAACGTTATAACGTATTACGTTGTATAGTATAACGTTGTATGGTATAACGTCATAACGTATTACGTTATATAGTATAACGTTATATGGTATAAAGTTATAACGTATTACGTTATATGGTATAACGTTATAACGTATTACGTTGTATAGTATAACGTTATATGGTATAACGTTATAACGTATTACGTTATATAGTGTAAGGTTATATGGTATAACGTTATAACGTATTACGTTATATGGTATAACGTTATAACGTATTACGTTTTATCGTATAACGTTATATGGTATAACGTTATAACGTATTACGTTATACAGTATAACGTTATATGGTATAACGTTATATGGCATAACGTTATATGGTATAACGTTATAACGTATTACGTTATATAGTATAACGTTATATGGTATAACGTTATAACGTATTACGTTATATAGTATAACGTTATATGGTATAACGTTATAACGTATTACGTTGTATAGTATAACGTTATATGGTATAACGTTATAACGGATTACGTTATGTAGTATAACGTTATATGGTATAACGTTATAACGTATTACGTTATATGGTATAACGTTATAACGTATTACGTTGTATAGTATAACGTTATATGGTATAACGTTATAACGTATTACGTTATATAGTATAACGTTATATGGTATAACGTTATAACGTATTACGTTATATAGTATAACGTTATATAGCATAACCTTATATGGTATAACGTTATATCGTATAACGTTATAACGCATTACGTTATATAATATAACGTTATAACGTATTACGTTATATAGTATAACGTTATAACGTATTACGTTATATAGTATAACGTTATATGGTATGACGTTATAACGTATTACGTTATGTAGTATAACGTTGTATGGTATAACGTTATATGGTTTAACGTTATATGGTATAACGTTATAACGTATTACGTTATATAGTATAACGTTATATGGTATAACGTTATATGGTATAACGTTATAACGTATTACGTTATATAGTATAACGTTATATGGTATAACGTTATAACGTATTACGTTATGTAGTATAACGTTATATAGTATAACGTTATAACGTATTACGTTATATAGTATAACGTTATATGGTATAACGTTATATGGTATAACGTTATATGGTATAACGTTATAACGTATTACGTTATATAGTATAACGTTATATGGCATAACGTTATATGGTATAACGTTATATCGTATAACGTTATAACGCATTACGTTATATAGTATAACGTTATAACGTATTACGTTATGTAGTATAACGTTATATGGCATATCGTTATATGGTATAACGTTAATTGGTATAACGTTATAACGTATTACGTTATATAGTATAACGTTATATGGCATAACGTTATATGGTATAACGTTATATCGTATAACGTTATAACGCATTACGTTATATAGTATAACGTTATAACGTATTACGTTATATAGTATAACGTTATATGGTATAACGTTATAACGTATTACGTTATGTAGTATAACGTTGTATGGTATAACGTTATAACGTATTACGTTATGTAGTATAACGTTATATAGTATAACGTTATAACGTATTACGTTATATAGTATAACGTTATATGGTATAACGTTATATGGTATAACGTTATATGGTATAACGTTATATCTTATAACGTTATAACGTATTACGTTATATAGTATAACGTTATATGGCATAACGTTATATGGTATAACGTTATATCGTATAACGTTATAACGCATTACGTTATATAGTATAACGTTATAACGTATTACGTTATGCAGTATAACGTTATATGGCATATCGTTATATGGTATAACGTTAATTGGTATAACGTTATAACGTATTACGTTATATAGTATAACGTTATATGGTATAACGTTATAACATATTACGTTATGTAGTATAACGTTATATGGCATAAAGTTATATGGTATAACGCTATAACGTATTACGTTATATAGTATAACGTTATATGGAATAACGTTATAACGTATTACGTTATATAGTATAACGTTATATGGTATAACGTTATATGGTATAACGTTATATGGTATAACGTTATATGGTATAACGTTATATGGTATAACGTTATATGGTATAACGTTATAACGTATTACGTTATATAGTATAACGTTATATGGCATAACGTTATATGGTATAACGTTATATGGTATAACGTTATAACGTATTACGTTATATAGTATAACGTTATATGGCATAACGTTATATGGTATAAAGTTATATCGTATAACGTTATAACGCATTACGTTATATAGTATAACGTTATAACGTATTACGTTATGTAGTATAACGTTATATGGCATATCGTTATATGGTATAACGTTAATTGGTATAACGTTATATAGTATAACGTTATATGGTATAACGTTATAACATATTACGTTATGTAGTATAACGTTGTAAGGTATAACGTTATATGGTATAACGTTATATGGTATAACGTTATATGGTATAACGTTATAACGTATTACGTTATATAGTATAACGTTATATGGTATAACGTTATATGGTATAACGTTATAAGGCATAACGTTACATGGTATAACGTTATATGGTATAACGTTATAACGTATTAGGTTATGTAGTTTAACGTTATATGGTATAACGTTATAACGTATTACGTTATATGGTATAACGTTATAACGTATTACGTTGTATAGTATAACGTTATATGGTATAACGTTATAACGTATTACGTTATATAGTATAACGTTATATGGTATAAAGTTATAACGTATTACGTTATGTAGTATACCGTTGTATGGTATAACGTTATATGGTATAACGATATAACGTATTACGTTATATAGTATAGCGTTATATGGTATAACGTTATAACATATTACGTTATGTAGTATAACGTTGTATGGTATAACGTTATATGGTATAACGTTATAAAGTATTACGTTATGTAGTATAACGTTATATGGTATAACGTTATAACGTATTACGTTATATGGTATAACGTTATAACGTATTACGTTGTATAGTATAACGTTATATGGTATAACGTTATAACGTATTACGTTATATAGTATAACGTTATATGGTATAACGTTATAACGTATTACGTTATGTAGTATAACGTTGTATGGTATAACGTTATATGGTATAACGTTATATGGTATAACGTTATATGGTATAACGTTATAACGTATTACGTTATATAGTATAGCGTTATATTGTATAACGTTATAACGTATTACGTTATGTAGTATAACGTTGTATGGTATAACGTTATATGGTATAACGTTATATGGTATAACGTTATAACGTATTACGTTATATAGTATAACGTTATATGGTATAACGTTATATGGTATAACGTCATATGGCATAACGTTATATGGTATAACGTTATAAGGTATAACGTTATAACGTATTACGTTATGTAATATAACGTTATATGGTGTAACGTTATAACGTATTACGTTATATGGTATAACGTTATAACGTATTACGTTGTATAGTATAACGTTATATGGTATAACGTTATAACGTATTACGTTATATAGTATAACGTTATATGGTATAACGTTATAACGTATTACGTTATATGGTATAACGTTATAACGTATTACGTTGTATAGTATAACGTTGTATGGTATAACGTCATAACGTATTACGTTATATAGTATAACGTGATATGGTATAAAGTTATAACGTATTACGTTATATGGTATAACGTTATAACGTATTACGTTGTATAGTATAACGTTATATGGTATAACGTTATATGGCACAACGTTATATGGTATAACGTTATAACGTATTACGTTATATAGTATAACGTTAAATGGTATAACGTTATAACGTATTACTTTATACAGTATAACGTTATATGGTATAACGTTATATGGCATAACGTTATATGGTATAACGTTATAACGTATTACGTTATATAGTATAACGTTATATGGTATAACGTTATAACGTATTACGTTATATAGTATAACGTTATATGGTATAACGTTATAACGTATTACGTTGTATAGTATAACGTTATATGGTATAACGTTATAACGGATTACGTTATGTAGTATAACGTTATATGGTATAACGTTATAACGTATTACGTTATATGGTATAACGTTATAACGTATTACGTTGTATAGTATAACGTTATATGGTATAACGTTATAACGTATTACGTTATATAGTATAACGTTATATGGTATAACGTTATAACGTATTACGTTATATAGTATAACGTTATATGGCATAACCTTATATGGTATAACGTTATATCGTATAACGTTATAACGCATTACGTTATATAATATAACGTTATAACGTATTACGTTATATAGTATAACGTTATAACGTATTACGTTATATAGTATAACGTTATATGGTATGACGTTATAACGTATTACGTTATGTAGTATAACGTTGTATGGTATAACGTTATATGGTTTAACGTTATATGGTATAACGTTATAACGTATTACGTTATATAGTATAACGTTATATGGTATAACGTTATATGGTATAACGTTATAACGTATTACGTTATATAGTATAACGTTATATGGTATAACGTTATAACGTATTACGTTATGTAGTATAACGTTATATAGTATAACGTTATAACGTATTACGTTATATAGTATAACGTTATATGGTATAACGTTATATGGTATAACGTTATATGGTATAACGTTATAACGTATTACGTTATATAGTATAACGTTATATGGCATAACGTTATATGGTATAACGTTATATCGTATAACGTTATAACGCATTACGTTATATAGTATAACGTTATAACGTATTACGTTATGTAGTATAACGTTATATGGCATATCGTTATATGGTATAACGTTAATTGGTATAACGTTATAACGTATTACGTTATATAGTATAACGTTATATGGCATAACGTTATATGGTATAACGTTATATCGTATAACGTTATAACGCATTACGTTATATAGTATAACGTTATAACGTATTACGTTATATAGTATAACGTTATATGGTATAACGTTATAACGTATTACGTTATGTAGTATAACGTTGTATGGTATAACGTTATAACGTATTACGTTATGTAGTATAACGTTATATAGTATAACGTTATAACGTATTACGTTATATAGTATAACGTTATATGGTATAACGTTATATGGTATAACGTTATATGGTATAACGTTATATGGTATAACGTTATATCTTATAACGTTATAACGTATTACGTTATATAGTATAACGTTATATGGCATAACGTTATATGGTATAACGTTATATCGTATAACGTTATAACGCATTACGTTATATAGTATAACGTTATAACGTATTACGTTATGCAGTATAACGTTATATGGCATATCGTTATATGGTATAACGTTAATTGGTATAACGTTATAACGTATTACGTTATATAGTATAACGTTATATGGTATAACGTTATAACATATTACGTTATGTAGTATAACGTTATATGGCATAAAGTTATATGGTATAACGCTATAACGTATTACGTTATATAGTATAACGTTATATGGAATAACGTTATAACGTATTACGTTATATAGTATAACGTTATATGGTATAACGTTATATGGTATAACGTTATATGGTATAACGTTATATGGTATAACGTTATATGGTATAACGTTATAACGTATTATGTTATATAGTATAACGTTATATGGCATAACGTTATATGGTATAACGTTATATGGTATAACGTTATAACGTATTACGTTATATAGTATAACGTTATATGGCATAACGTTATATGGTATAAAGTTATATCGTATAACGTTATAACGCATTACGTTATATAGTATAACGTTATAACGTATTACGTTATGTAGTATAACGTTATATGGCATATCGTTATATGGTATAACGTTAATTGGTATAACGTTATATAGTATAACGTTATATGGTATAACGTTATAACATATTACGTTATGTAGTATAACGTTGTAAGGTATAACGTTATATGGTATAACGTTATATGGTATAACGTTATATGGTATAACGTTATAACGTATTACGTTATATAGTATAACGTTATATGGTATAACGTTATATGGTATAACGTTATAAGGCATAACGTTACATGGTATAACGTTATATGGTATAACGTTATAACGTATTAGGTTATGTAGTTTAACGTTATATGGTATAACGTTATAACGTATTACGTTATATGGTATAACGTTATAACGTATTACGTTGTATAGTATAACGTTATATGGTATAACGTTATAACGTATTACGTTATATAGTATAACGTTATATGGTATAAAGTTATAACGTATTACGTTATGTAGTATACCGTTGTATGGTATAACGTTATATGGTATAACGATATAACGTATTACGTTATATAGTATAGCGTTATATGGTATAACGTTATAACATATTACGTTATGTAGTATAACGTTGTATGGTATAACGTTATATGGTATAACGTTATAAAGTATTACGTTATGTAGTATAACGTTATATGGTATAACGTTATAACGTATTACGTTATATGGTATAACGTTATAACGTATTACGTTGTATAGTATAACGTTATATGGTATAACGTTATAACGTATTACGTTATATAGTATAACGTTATATGGTATAACGTTATAACGTATTACGTTATGTAGTATAACGTTGTATGGTATAACGTTATATGGTATAACGTTATATGGTATAACGTTATATGGTATAACGTTATATGGTATAACGTTATAACGTATTACGTTATATAGTATAGCGTTATATTGTATAACGTTATAACGTATTACGTTATGTAGTATAACGTTGTATGGTATAACGTTATATGGTATAACGTTATATGGTATAACGTTATAACGTATTACGTTATATAGTATAACGTTATATGGTATAACGTTATATGGTATAACGTCATATGGCATAACGTTATATGGTATAACGTTATAAGGTATAACGTTATAACGTATTACGTTATGTAATATAACGTTATATGGTGTAACGTTATAACGTATTACGTTATATGGTATAACGTTATAACGTATTACGTTGTATAGTATAACGTTATATGGTATAACGTTATAACGTATTACGTTATATAGTATAACGTTATATGGTATAACGTTATAACGTATTACGTTATATGGTATAACGTTATAACGTATTACGTTGTATAGTATAACGTTGTATGGTATAACGTCATAACGTATTACGTTATATAGTATAACGTGATATGGTATAAAGTTATAACGTATTACGTTATATGGTATAACGTTATAACGTATTACGTTGTATAGTATAACGTTATATGGTATAACGTTCTATGGCACAACGTTATATGGTATAACGTTATAACGTATTACGTTATATAGTATAACGTTAAATGGTATAACGTTATAACGTATTACTTTATACAGTATAACGTTATATGGTATAACGTTATATGGTATAACGTTATATGGCACAACGTTATATGGTATAACGTTATAACGTATTACGTTATATAGTATAACGTTATATGGTATAACGTTATAACGTATTACGTTATATAGTATAACGTTATATGGTATAACGTTATAACGTATTACGTTATATAGTATAACGTTATATGGCATAACGTTATATGGTATAACGTTATATCGTATAACGTTATAACGCATTACGTTATATAATATAACGTTATAACGTATTACGTTATGTAGTATAACGTTATATGGTATAACGTTATAACGTATTACGTTATATGGTATAACGTTATAACGTATTACGTTGTATAGTATAACGTTATATGGTATAACGTTATAACGGATTACGTTATGTAGTATAACGTTATATGGTATAACGTTATAACGTATTACGTTATATGGTATAACGTTATAACGTATTACGTTGTATAGTATAACGTTATATGGTATAACGTTATAACGTATTACGTTATATAGTATAACGTTATATGGTATAACGTTATAACGTATTACGTTATATAGTATAACGTTATATGGCATAACCTTATATGGTATAACGTTATATCGTATAACGTTATAACGCATTACGTTATATAATATAACGTTATAACGTATTACGTTATATAGTATAACGTTATAACGTATTACGTTATATAGTATAACGTTATATGGTATGACGTTATAACGTATTACGTTATGTAGTATACCGTTGTATGGTATAACGTTATATGGTATAACGATATAACGTATTACGTTATATAGTATAACGTTATATGGTATAACGTTATAACATATTACGTTATGTAGTATAACGTTGTATGGTATAACGTTATATGGTATAACGTTATAAAGTATTACGTTATGTAGTATAACGTTATATGGTATAACGTTATAACGTATTACGTTATATGGTATAACGTTATAACGTATTACGTTGTATAGTATAACGTTATATGGAATAACGTTATAACGTATTACGTTATATAGTATAACGTTATATGGTATAACGTTATAACGTATTACGTTATGTAGTATAACGTTGTATGGTATAGCGTTATATGGTATAACGTTATATGGTATAACGTTATATGGTATAACGTTATAACGTATTACGTTATATAGTATAGCGTTATATTGTATAACGTTATAACGTATTACGTTATGTAGTATAACGTTGTATGGTATAACGTTATATGGTATAACGTTATATGGTATAACGTTATAACGTATTACGTTATATAGTATAACGTTATATGGTATAACGTTATATGGTATAACGTCATATGGCATAACGTTATATGGTATAACGTTATATGGTATAACGTTATAACGTATTACGTTATGTAATATAACGTTATATGGTGTAACGTTATAACGTATTACGTTATATGGTATAACGTTATAACGTATTACGTTGTATAGTATAACGTTATATGGTATAACGTTATAACGTATTACGTTATATAGTATAACGTTATATGGTATAACGTTATAACGTATTACGTTATATGGTATAACGTTATAACGTATTACGTTGTATAGTATAACGTTGTATGGTATAACGTCATAACGTATTACGTTATATAGTATAACGTTATATGGTATAAAGTTATAACGTATTACGTTATATGGTATAACGTTACAACGTATTACGTTGTATAGTATAACGTTATATGGTATAACGTTATAACGTATTACGTTATATAGTATAACGTTATATGGTATAACGTTATAACGTATTACGTTATATGGTATAACGTTATAACGTATTACGTTGTATAGTATAACGTTGTATGGTATAACGTCATAACGTATTACGTTATATAGTATAACGTTATATGGTATAAAGTTATAACGTATTACGTTATATGGTATAACGTTATAACGTATTACGTTGTATAGTATAACGTTATATGGTATAACGTTATAACGTATTACGTTATATAGTGTAACGTTATATGGTATAACGTTATAACGTATTACGTTATATGGTATAACGTTATAACGTATTA
Source organism: Bombus flavifrons (assembly GCF_040668555.2). Taxonomy (NCBI): domain Eukaryota; kingdom Metazoa; phylum Arthropoda; class Insecta; order Hymenoptera; family Apidae; genus Bombus; species Bombus flavifrons. The sequence continues at coordinate 3,145,131 of NC_138457.1, read as the reverse complement.
CGTTTTATCGTATAACGTTATATGGTATAACGTTATAACGTATTACGTTATATGGTATAACGTTATAACGTATTACGTTGTATAGTATAACGTTATATGGTATAACGTTATAACGTATTACGTTATATAGTATAACGTTATATGGTATAACGTTATAACGTATTACGTTTTATCGTATAACGTTATATGGTATAACGTTATAACGTATTACGTTATACAGTATAACGTTATATGGTATAACGTTATAACGTATTACGTTATATAGTATAACGTTATATGGCATAACGTTATATGGTATAACGTTATATGGTATAACGTTATAACGTATTACGTTATATGGTATAACGTTATAACGTATTACGTTGTATAGTATAACGTTATATGGTATAACGTTATAACGTATTACGTTATATAGTGTAACGTTATATGGTATAACGTTATAACGTATTACGTTATATGGTATAACGTTATAACGTATTACGTTTTATCGTATAACGTTATATGGTATAACGTTATAACGTATTACGTTATATGGTATAACGTTATAACGTATTACGTTGTATAGTATAACGTTATATGGTATAACGTTATAACGTATTACGTTATATAGTATAACGTTATATGGTATAACGTTATAACGTATTACGTTGTATAGTATAACGTTATATGGTATAACGTTATAACGTATTACGTTATATAGTATAACGTTATATGGCATAACGTTATATGGTATAACGTTATATCGTATAACGTTATAACGCATTACGTTATATAATATAACGTTATAACGTATTACGTTATGTAGTATAACGTTATATGGTATAACGTTATAACGTATTACGTTATATGGTATAACGTTATAACGTATTACGTTGTATAGTATAACGTTATATGGTATAACGTTATAACGGATTACGTTATGTAGTATAACGTTATATGGTATAACGTTATAACGTATTACGTTATATGGTATAACGTTATATGGTATAACGTTATAACGTATTACGTTATATAGTATAACGTTATATGGTATAACGTTATATGGTATAACGTTGTAACGTATTACGTTATATGGTATAACGTTATAACGTATTACGTTGTATAGTATAACGTTATATGGTATAACGTTATAACGGATTACGTTATGTAGTATAACGTTATATGGTATAACGTTATAACGTATTACGTTATATGGTATAACGTTACAACGTATTACGTTGTATAGTATAACGTTATATGGTATAACGTTATAACGTATTACGTTATATAGTATAACGTTATATGGTATAACGTTATAACGTATTACGTTATATGGTATAACGTTATAACGTATTACGTTGTATAGTATAACGTTGTATGGTATAACGTCATAACGTATTACGTTATATAGTATAACGTTATATGGTATAAAGTTATAACGTATTACGTTATATAGTATAACGTTATATGGCATAACGTTATATGGTATAACGTTATATCGTATAACGTTATAACGCATTACGTTATATAATATAACATTATAACGTATTACGTTATGTAGTATAACGTTATATGGTATAACGTTATAACGTATTACGTTATATGGTATAACGTTATAACGTATTACGTTGTATAGTATAACGTTATATGGTATAACGTTATAACGGATTACGTTATGTAGTATAACGTTATATGGTATAACGTTATAACGTATTACGTTATATGGTATAACGTTATAACGTATTACGTTATATAGTATAACGTTATATGGTATAACGTTATAACGTATTACGTTATATAGTATAACGTTATATGGCATAACGTTATATGGTATAACGTTATATCGTATAACGTTATAACGCATTACGTTATATAATATAACGTTATAACGTATTACGTTATGTAGTATAACGTTATATGGTATAACGTTATATGGTATAACGTTATAACGTATTACGTTGTATAGTATAACGTTATATGGTATAACGTTATAACGGATTACGTTATGTAGTATAACGTTATATGGTATAACGTTATAACGTATTACGTTATATGGTATAACGTTATAACGTATTACGTTATATGGTATAACGTTATAACGTATTACGTTGTATAGTATAACGTTATATGGTATGACGTTATAACGTATTACGTTATATAGTATAGCGTTATATGGTATAACGTTATAACGTATTACGTTATATAGTATAACGTTATATGGCATAACGTTATATGGTATAACGTTATATCGTATAACGTTATAACGCATTACGTTATATTATATAACGTTATAACGTATTACGTTATATAGTATAACGTTATAACGTATTACGTTATATAGTATAAAGTTATAACGTATTACGTTATATGGTATAACGTTATAACGTATTACGTTGTATAGTATAACGTTATATGGTATAACGTTATAACGTATTACGTTATATAGTGTAACGTTATATGGTATAACGTTATAACGTATTACGTTATATGGTATAACGTTATAACGTATTACGTTTTATCGCATAACGTTATATCGTATAACGTTATAACGTATTACGTTATACAGTGTAACGTTATATGGTATAACGTTATATGGTATAAAGTTATATGGCATAACGTTATATGGTATAACGTTATAACGTATTACTTTATATAGTATAACGTTATATGGTATAACGTTATAACGTATTACGTTATATAGTATAACGTTATATGGTATAACGTTATAACGTATTACGTTATATAGTATAACGTTATATGGCATAACGTTATATGGTATAACGTTATATCGTATAACGTTATAACGCATTACGTTATATAATATAACGTTATAACGTATTACGTTATGTAGTATAACGTTATATGGTATAACGTTATAACATATTACGTTATATGGTATAACGTTATAACGTATTACGTTGTATAGTATAACGTTATATGGTATAACGTTATAACGGATTACGTTATGTAGTATAACGTTATATGGTATAACGTTATAACGTATTACGTTATATGGTATAACGTTATAACGTATTACGTTATATGGTATAACGTTATAACGTATTACGTTGTATAGTATAACGTTATATGGTATAACGTTATAACGTATTACGTTATATAGTATAACGTTATATGGTATAACGTTATAACGTATTACGTTATATAGTATAACGTTATATGGCATAACGTTATATGGTATAACGTTATATCGTATAACGTTATAACGCATTACGTTATATAATATAACGTTATAACGTATTACGTTATATAGTATAACGTTATAACGTATTACGTTATATAGTATAACGTTATATGGTATAACGTTATAACGTATTACGTTATGTAGTATAACGTTGTATGGTATAACGTTATATGGTTTAACGTTATATGGTATAACGTGATAACGTATTACGTTATAACGCATTACGTTATATAATATAACGTTATAACGTATTACGTTATATAGTATAACGTTATAACGTATTACGTTATATAGTATAACGTTATATGGTATAACGTTATAACGTATTACGTTATGTAGTATAACGTTATATAGTATAACGTTATAACGTATTACGTTATATAGTATAACGTTATATGGTATAACGTTATATGGTATAACGTTATATGGTATAACGTTATATGGTATAACGTTATATGGTATAACGTTATAACGTATTACGTTATATAGTATAACGTTATATGGCATAACGTTATATGGTATAACGTTATATCGTATAACGTTATAACGCATTACGTTATATAGTATAACGTTATATGGTATAAAGTTATAACGTATTACGTTATATGGTATAACGTTATAACGTATTACGTTGTATAGTATAACGTTATATGGTATAACGTTATAACGTATTACGTTATATAGTGTAACGTTATATGGTATAACGTTATAACGTATTACGTTATATGGTATAACGTTATAACGTATTACGTTTTATCGTATAACGTTATATGGTATAACGTTATAACGTATTACGTTATATGGTATAACGTTATAACGTATTACGTTGTATAGTATAACGTTATATGGTATAACGTTATAACGTATTACGTTATATAGTATAACGTTATATGGTATAACGTTATAACGTATTACGTTTTATCGTATAACGTTATATGGTATAACGTTATAACGTATTACGTTATACAGTATAACGTTATATGGTATAACGTTATATGGTATAACGCTATATGGCATAACGTTATATGGTATAACGTTATAACGTATTACGTTATATAGTATAACGTTATATGGTATAACGTTATAACGTATTACGTTATATAGTATAACGTTATATGGTATAACGTTATAACGTATTACGTTATATAGTATAACGTTATATGGCATAACGTTATATGGTATAACGTTATATCGTATAACGTTATAACGCATTACGTTATATAATATAACGTTATAACGTATTACGTTATGTAGTATAACGTTATATGGTATAACGTTATAACGTATTACGTTATATGGTATAACGTTATAACGTATTACGTTATATAGTATAACGTTATATGGTATAACGTTATAACGTATTACGTTATGTAGTATAACGTTGTATGGTATAACGTTATATGGTTTAACGTTATATGGTATAACGTGATAACGTATTACGTTATAACGCATTACGTTATATAATATAACGTTATAACGTATTACGTTATATAGTATAACGTTATAACGTATTACGTTATATAGTATAACGTTATATGGTATAACGTTATAACGTATTACGTTATGTAGTATAACGTTATATAGTATAACGTTATAACGTATTACGTTATATAGTATAACGTTATATGGTATAACGTTATATGGTATAACGTTATATGGTATAACGTTATATGGTATAACGTTATATGGTATAACGTTATAACGTATTACGTTATATAGTATAACGTTATATGGCATAACGTTATATGGTATAACGTTATATCGTATAACGTTATAACGTATTACGTTTTATCGTATAACGTTATATGGTATAACGTTATAACGTATTACGTTATATGGTATAACGTTATAACGTATTACGTTGTATAGTATAACGTTATATGGTATAACGTTATAACGTATTACGTTATATAGTATAACGTTATATGGTATAACGTTATAACGTATTACGTTTTATCGTATAACGTTATATGGTATAACGTTATAACGTATTACGTTATACAGTATAACGTTATATGGTATAACGTTATATGGTATAACGCTATATGGCATAACGTTATATGGTATAACGTTATAACGTATTACGTTATATAGTATAACGTTATATGGTATAACGTTATAACGTATTACGTTATATAGTATAACGTTATATGGTATAACGTTATAACGTATTACGTTATATAGTATAACGTTATATGGCATAACGTTATATGGTATAACGTTATATCGTATAACGTTATAACGCATTACGTTATATAATATAACGTTATAACGTATTACGTTATGTAGTATAACGTTATATGGTATAACGTTATAACGTATTACGTTATATGGTATAACGTTATAACGTATTACGTTGTATAGTATAACGTTATATGGTATAACGTTATAACGGATTACGTTATGTAGTATAACGTTATATGGTATAACGTTATAACGTATTACGTTATATGGTATAACGTTATATGGTATAAAGTTATAACGTGTTACGTTATATAGTATAACGTTATATGGTATAACGTTATATGGTATAACGTTATAACGTATTACGTTATATGGTATAACGTTATAACGTATTACGTTGTATAGTATAACGTTATATGGTATAACGTTATAACGGATTACGTTATGTAGTATAACGTTATATGGTATAACGTTATAACGTATTACGTTATATGGTATAACGTTACAACGTATTACGTTGTATAGTATAACGTTATATGGTATAACGTTATAACGTATTACGTTATATAGTATAACGTTATATGGTATAACGTTATAACGTATTACGTTATATGGTATAACGTTATAACGTATTACGTTGTATAGTATAACGTTGTATGGTATAACGTCATAACGTATTACGTTATATAGTATAACGTTATATGGTATAAAGTTATAACGTATTACGTTATATAGTATAACGTTATATGGCATAACGTTATATGGTATAACGTTATATCGTATAACGTTATAACGCATTACGTTATATAATATAACGTTATAACGTATTACGTTATGTAGTATAACGTTATATGGTATAACGTTATAACGTATTACGTTATATGGTATAACGTTATAACGTATTACGTTGTATAGTATAACGTTATATGGTATAACGTTATAACGGATTACGTTATGTAGTATAACGTTATATGGTATAACGTTATAACGTATTACGTTATATGGTATAACGTTATAACGTATTACGTTATATAGTATAACGTTATATGGTATAACGTTATAACGTATTACGTTATATAGTATAACGTTATATGGCATAACGTTATATGGTATAACGTTATATCGTATAACGTTATAACGCATTACGTTATATAATATAACGTTATAACGTATTACGTTATGTAGTATAACGTTATATGGTATAACGTTATATGGTATAACGTTATATGGTATAACGTTATAACGTATTACGTTGTATAGTATAACGTTATATGGTATAACGTTATAACGGATTACGTTATGTAGTATAACGTTATATGGTATAACGTTATAACGTATTACGTTATATGGTATAACGTTATAACGTATTACGTTATATGGTATAACGTTATAACGTATTACGTTGTATAGTATAACGTTATATGGTATGACGTTATAACGTATTACGTTATATAGTATAGCGTTATATGGTATAACGTTATAACGTATTACGTTATATAGTATAACGTTATATGGCATAACGTTATATGGTATAACGTTATATCGTATAACGTTATAACGCATTACGTTATATTATATAACGTTATAACGTATTACGTTATATAGTATAACGTTATAACGTATTACGTTATATAGTATAAAGTTATAACGTATTACGTTATATGGTATAACGTTATAACGTATTACGTTGTATAGTATAACGTTATATGGTATAACGTTATAACGTATTACGTTATATAGTGTAACGTTATATGGTATAACGTTATAACGTATTACGTTATATGGTATAACGTTATAACGTATTACGTTTTATCGCATAACGTTATATCGTATAACGTTATAACGTATTACGTTATACAGTGTAACGTTATATGGTATAACGTTATATGGTATAAAGTTATATGGCATAACGTTATATGGTATAACGTTATAACGTATTACTTTATATAGTATAACGTTATATGGTATAACGTTATAACGTATTACGTTATATAGTATAACGTTATATGGTATAACGTTATAACGTATTACGTTATATAGTATAACGTTATATGGCATAACGTTATATGGTATAACGTTATATCGTATAACGTTATAACGCATTACGTTATATAATATAACGTTATAACGTATTACGTTATGTAGTATAACGTTATATGGTATAACGTTATAACATATTACGTTATATGGTATAACGTTATAACGTATTACGTTGTATAGTATAACGTTATATGGTATAACGTTATAACGGATTACGTTATGTAGTATAACGTTATATGGTATAACGTTATAACGTATTACGTTATATGGTATAACGTTATAACGTATTACGTTATATGGTATAACGTTATAACGTATTACGTTGTATAGTATAACGTTATATGGTATAACGTTATAACGTATTACGTTATGTAGTATAACGTTATATGGTATAACGTTATAACGTATTACGTTATATAGTATAACGTTATATGGCATAACGTTATATGGTATAACGTTATATCGTATAACGTTATAACGCATTACGTTATATAATATAACGTTATAACGTATTACGTTATATAGTATAACGTTATAACGTATTACGTTATATAGTATAACGTTATATGGTATAACGTTATAACGTATTACGTTATGTAGTATAACGTTGTATGGTATAACGTTATATGGTTTAACGTTATATGGTATAACGTGATAACGTATTACGTTATAACGCATTACGTTATATAATATAACGTTATAACGTATTACGTTATATAGTATAACGTTATAACGTATTACGTTATATAGTATAACGTTATATGGTATAACGTTATAACGTATTACGTTATGTAGTATAACGTTATATAGTATAACGTTATAACGTATTACGTTATATAGTATAACGTTATATGGTATAACGTTATATGGTATAACGTTATATGGTATAACGTTATATGGTATAACGTTATATGGTATAACGTTATAACGTATTACGTTATATAGTATAACGTTATATGGCATAACGTTATATGGTATAACGTTATATCGTATAACGTTATAACGCATTACGTTATATAGTATAACGTTATAACGTATTACGTTATGTAGTATAACGTTATATGGCATATCGTTATATGGTATAACGTTAATTGGTATAACGTTATAACGTATTACGTTATATAGTATAACGTAATAAGGCATAACGTTATATGGTATAACGTTATAACGCAATACGTTATATAGTATAACGTTATAACGTATTACGTTATGCAGTATAACGTTATATGGCATATCGTTATATGGTATAACGTTAATTGGTATAACGTTATAACGTATTACGTTATATAGTATAACGTTATATGGTATAACGTTATAACATATTACGTTATGTAGTATAACGTTATATGGCATAAAGTTATATGGTATAACGCTATAACGTATTACGTTATATAGTATAACGTTATATGGAATAACGTTATAACGTATTACGTTATATAGTATAACGTTATATGGTATAACGTTATATGGTATAACGTTATATGGTATAACGTTATATGGTATAACGTTATATGGTATAACGTTATATGGTATAACGTTATAACGTATTACGTTATATAGTATAACGTTATATGGCATAACGTTATATGGTATAACGTTATATCGTATAACGTTATAACGCATTACGTTATATAGTATAACGTTATAACGTATTACGTTATGTAGTATAACGTTATATGGCATATCGTTATATGGTATAACGTTAATTGGTATAACGTTATAACGTATCACGTTATATAGTATAACGTTATATGGTATAACGTTATAACATATTACGTTATGTAGTATAACGTTGTATGGTATAACGTTATATGGTATAACGTTATATGGTATAACGTTATATGGTATAACGCTATAACGTATTACGTTATATAGTATAACGTTATATGGTAAAACATTATATGGTATAACGTTATAAGGCATAACGTTACATGGTATAACGTTATATGGTATAACGTTATAACGTATTAGGTTATGTAGTTTAACGTTATATGGTATAACGTTATAACGTATTACGTTATATGGTATAACGTTATAACGTATTACGTTGTATAGTATAACGTTATATGTTATAACGTTATAACGTATTACGTTATATAGTATAACGTTATATGGTATAACGTTATAACGTATTACGTTATGTAGTATAACGTTGTATGGTATAACGTTATATGGTATAACGTTATATGGTATAACGTTATATGGTATAGCGTTATATTGTATAACGTTATGACGTATTACGTTATATAGTATAACGTTATATGGCATAACGTTATATGGTAATACGTTACATGGTATTACGTTATAACGTATTACGTTGTATAGTATAACGTTATATGGTATAACGTCATATGGTATAACGTTATAACGTATTACGATATATAGTATAACGTTATAACGTATTACGTTATATAGTATAACGTTATAACGTATTACGTTGTGTAGTATAACGTTATATGGTATAACGTTATAACGTATTACGTTATAACGTATTACGTTATGTAGTATAACGTTATATGGTATAACGTTATAACGTATTACGTTGTATGGTATAACGATATATCGTATTACGTTATGTAGTATAACGTTACATGGTATTACGTTATAACGTATTACGTTATGTAGTATAACGTTATATGAATTAACGTTATGTGGTATAACGTTATATGGCATATCGTTATATGGTATAACGTTAATTGGTATAACGTTATAACGTATCACGTTATATAGTATAACGTTATATGGTATAACGTTATAACATATTACGTTATGTAGTATAACGTTGTATGGTATAACGTTATATGGTATAACGTTATATGGTATAACGTTATATGGTATAACGTTATAACGTATTACGTTATATAGTATAACGTTATATGGTATAACGTTATATGGTATAACGTTATAAGGCATAACGTTACATGGTATAACGTTATATGGTATAACGTTATAACGTATTACGTTATATAGTATAACGTTATATGGTATAACGTTATATGGTATAACGTTATAAGGCATAACGTTACATGGTATAACGTTATATGGTATAACGTTATAACGTATTAGGTTATGTAGTTTAACGTTATATGGTATAACGTTATAACGTATTACATTATATGGTATAACGTTATATCGTATTACGTTGTATAGTATAACGTTATATGGTATAACGTTATAACGTATTACGTTATATAGTATAACGTTATATGGTATAACGTTATAACGTATTACGTTATGTAGTATACCGTTGTATGGTATAACGTTATATGGTATAACGTTATATGGTATAACGTTATATGGTATAACGTTATATGGTATAACGTTATATGGTATAGCGTTATATTGTATAACGTTATGACGTATTACGTTATATAGTATAACGCTATATGGCATAACGTTATATGGTAATACGTTACATGGTATTACGTTATAACGTATTACGCTGTATAGTATAACGTTATATGGTATAACGTCATATGGTATAACGTTATAACGTATTACGATATATAGTATAACGTTATAACGTATTACGTTATATAGTATAACGTTATAACGTATTACGTTGTGTAGTATAACGTTATATGGTATAACGTTATAACGTATTACGTTATAACGTATTACGTTATGTAGTATAACGTTATATGGTATAACGTTATAACGTATTACGTTATATGGTATAACGTTATAACGTATTACGTTTTATCGCATAACGTTATATGGTATAACGTTATAACGTATTACGTTATACAGTATAACGTTATATGGTATAACGTTATATGGTATAACGTTATATGGCATAACGTTATAACGTATTACGTTATATGTTATAACGTTATAACGTATTACGTTGTATAGTATAAAGTAATATGGTATAACGTTATAACGTATTACGTTATATGTTATAACGTTATAACGTATTACGTTGTATAGTATAAAGTAATATGGTATAACGTTATAACGTATTACGTTATATAGTATAACGTTATATGGTATTACGTTATAACGTATTACGTTATGTAGTATAACGTTACATGGTATTACGTTATAACGTATTACGTTATGTAGTATAACGTTATATGAATTAACGTTATATGGTATAACGTTATAACGTATTACGTTATATAGTATAACGTTATATGGTATAACGTTATAACGTATTACGTTATATGTTATAACGTTATAACGTATTACGTTGTATAGTATAAAGTAATATGGTATAACGTTATAACGTATTACGTTATATAGTATAACGTTATATGGTATTACGTTATAACGTATTACGTTATATGGTACAACGTTATAACGTATTACGTTGTGTAGTATAACGTTATATGGTATAACGTTATAACGTATTACGTTATGTAGTATAACGTTATATGGTATAACGTTATAACGTATTACGTTGTATAGTATAACGTTATATGGTATAACGTCATAAGGTATTACGTTATATAGTATAACGTTATAACTTATTACGTTATATAGTATAACGTTATATGGCATAAAGTTATATGGTATAACGCTATAACGTATTACGTTATATAGTATAACGTTATATGGTATAACGTTATAACGTATTACGTTATATAGTGTAACGTTATATGGCATAACGTTATATGGTATAGCGTTATATCGTATAACGTTATAACGCATTACGTTATATAGTATAACGTTATAACGTATTACGTTATGTAGTATAAGGTTATATGGCATATCGTTATATGGTATAACGTTAATTGGTATAACGTTATAACGTATTACGTTATATAGTATAACGTTATATGGTATAACGTTATATGGTATAACGTTATAACGTATTACGTTATGTAGTATAACGTTGTATGGTATAACGTTATATGGTATAACGTTATATGGTATAACGTTATAACGTATTACGTTATATAGTATAGCGTTATATTGTATAACGTTATAACGTATTACGTTATGTAGTATAACGTTGTATGGTATAACGTTATATGGTATAACGTTATATGGTATAACGTTATAACGTATTACGTTATATAGTATAGCGTTATATTGTATAACGTTATAACGTATTACGTTATGTAGTATAACGTTGTATGGTATAACGTTATATGGTATAACGTTATATGGTATAACGTTATATGGTATAACGTTATATGGTATAACGTTATAACGTATTACGTTATATAGTATAACGTTATATGGTATAACGTTATATGGTATAACGTCACATGGCATAACGTTATATGGTATAACGTTATATGGTATAACGTTATATGGTATAACGTTATATGGTATAACGTTATAGCGTATTACGTTATATAGTATAACGTTATATGGTATAACGTTATATGGTATAACGTCACATGGCATAACGTTATATGGTATAACGTTATATGGTATAACGTTATAACGTATTACGTTATGTAATATAACGTTATATGGTGTCACGTTATAACGTATTACGTTATATGGTACAACGTTATAACGTATTACGTTGTATAGTATAACGTTATATGGTATAACGTTATAACGTATTACGTTTTATAGTATAACGTTATATGGTATAACGTTATAACGTATTACGTTATATGGTATAACGTTATAACGTATTACGTTGTATAGTATAACGTTGTATGGTATAACGTCATAACGTATTACGTTATATAGTATAACGTTATATGGTATAAAGTTATAACGTATTACGTTATATGGTATAACGTTATAACGTATTACGTTGTATAGTATAACGTTATATGGTATAACGTTATAACGTATTACGTTATATAGTGTAACGTTATATGGTATAACGTTATAACGTATTACGTTATATGGTATAACGTTATAACGTATTACGTTTTATCGCATAACGTTATATGGTATAACGTTATAACGTATTACGTTATACAGTATAACGTTATATGGTATAACGTTATATGGTATAACGTTATATGGCATAACGTTATATGGTATAACGTTATATCGTATAACGTTATATCGCATTACGTTATATAATATAACGTTATAACGTATTACGTTATGTAGTATAACGTTATATGGTATAACGTTATAACGTATTACGTTATATGGTATAACGTTATAACGTATTACGTTGTATAGTATAATGTTATATGGTATAACGTTATAACGGATTACGTTATGTAGTATAACGTTATAAGGTATAACGTTATAACGTATTACGTTATATGGTATAACGTTATAACGTATTACGTTGTATAGTATAACGTTATATGGTATGACGTTATAACGTATTACGTTATATAGTATAACGTTATATGGTATAACGTTATAACGTATTACGTTATATAGTATAACGTTATATGGCATAACGTTATATGGTATAACGTTATATCGTATAACGTTATAACGCATTACGTTATATAATATAACGTTATAACGTATTACGTTATATAGTATAACGTTATAACGTATTACGTTATATAGTATAACGTTATATGTTATAACGTTATAACCTATTACGTTATGTAGTATAACGTTGTATGGTATAACGTTATATGGTTTAACGTTATATGGTATAACGTTATAACGTATTACGTTATATAGTATAACGTTATATGGTATAACGTTATATGGTATAACGTTATAACGTATTACGTTATATAGTATAACGTTATATGGTATAACGTTATAACGTATTACGTTATGTAGTATAACGTTATATAGTATAACGTTATAACGTATTACGTTATATAGTATAACGTTATATGGTATAACGTTATATGGTATAACGTTATATGGTATAACGTTATATGGTATAACGTTATATGGTATAACGTTATAACGTATTACGTTATATAGTATAACGTTATATGGCATAACGTTATATGGTATAACGTTATATCGTATAACGTTATAACGCATTACGTTATATAGTATAACGTTATAACGTATTACGTTATATAGTATAACGTTATATGGCATAACGTTATATGGTATAACGTTATATCGTATAACGTTATAACGCATTACGTTATATAGTATAACGTTATAACGTATTACGTTATATAGTATAACGTTATATGGTATAACGTTATAACGTATTACGTTATGTAGTATAACGTTGTATGGTATAACGTTATAACGTATTACGTTATGTAGTATAACGTTATATAGTATAACGTTATATGGCATATCGTTATATGGTATAACGTTAATTGGTATAACGTTATAACGTATTACGTTATATAGTATAACGTTATATGGCATAACGTTATATGGTATAACGTTATATCGTATAACGTTATAACGCATTACGTTATATAGTATAACGTTATAACGTATTACGTTATGTAGTATAACGTTATATGGCATATCGTTATATGGTATAACGTTAATTGGTATAACGTTATAACGTATTACGTTATATAGTATAACGTTATATGGCATAACGTTATATGGTATAACGTTATATCGTATAACGTTATAACGCATTACGTTATATAGTATAACGTTATAACGTATTACGTTATGCAGTATAACGTTATATGGCATATCGTTATATGGTATAACGTTAATTGGTATAACGTTATAACGTATTACGTTATATAGTATAACGTTATATGGTATAACGTTATAACATATTACGTTATGTAGTATAACGTTATATGGCATAAAGTTATATGGTATAACGCTATAACGTATTACGTTATATAGTATAACGTTATATGGAATAACGTTATAACGTATTACGTTATATAGTATAACGTTATATGGTATAACGTTATATGGTATAACGTTATATGGTATAACGTTATATGGTATAACGTTATATGGTATAACGTTATAACGTATTACGTTATATAGTATAACGTTATATGGCATAACGTTATATGGTATAACGTTATATCGTATAACGTTATAACGCATTACGTTATATAGTATAACGTTATAACGTATTACGTTATGTAGTATAACGTTATATGGCATATCGTTATATGGTATAACGTTAATTGGTATAACGTTATAACGTACTACGTTATATAGTATAACGTTATATGGTATAACGTTATAACATATTACGTTATGTAGTATAACGTTGTATGGTATAACGTTATATGGTATAACGTTATATGGTATAACGTTATATGGTATAACGTTATATGGTATAACGTTATATGGTATAACGTTATAACGTATTACGTTATATAGTATAACGTTATATGGTATAACGTTATATGGTATAACGTTATAAGGCATAACGTTACATGGTATATCGTTATATGGTATAACGTTATAACGTATTAGGTTATGTAGTTTAACGTTATATGGTATAACGTTATAACGTATTACGTTATATGGTATAACGTTATAACGTATTACGTTGTATGGTATAACGTTATATGGTATAACGTTATAAAGCATTACGTTATGTAGTATAACGTTATATGGTATAACGTTATAACGTATTACGTTATATGGTATAACGTTATAACGTATTACGTTGTATAGTATAACGTTATATGGTATAACGTTATAACGTATTACGTTATATAGTATAACGTTATATGGTATAACGTTATAACGTATTACGTTATGTAGTATAACGTTGTATGGTATAACGTTATATGGTATAACGTTATATGGTATAACGTTATATGGTATAACGTTATAACGTATTACGTTATATAGTATAGCGTTATATTGTATAACGTTATAACGTATTACGTTATGTAGTATAACGTTGTATGGTATAACGTTATATGGTATAACGTTATATGGTATAACGTTATAACGTATTACGTTATATAGTATAACGTTATATGGTATAACGTTATATGGTATAACGTCATATGGCATAACGTTATAAGGCATAACGTTACATGGTATAACGTTATATGGTATAACGTTATAACGTATTAGGTTATGTAGTTTAACGTTATATGGTATAACGTTATAACGTATTACGTTATATGGTATAACGTTATAACGTATTACGTTGTATAGTATAACGTTATATGTTATAACGTTATAACGTATTACGTTATATAGTATAACGTTATATGGTATAACGTTATAACGTATTACGTTATGTAGTATAACGTTGTATGGTATAACGTTATATGGTATAACGTTATATGGTATAACGTTATATGGTATAACGTTATATTGTATAACGTTATATGGTATAACGTTATATGGTATAGCGTTATATTGTATAACGTTATGACGTATTACGTTATATAGTATAACGTTATATGGCATAACGTTATATGGTAATACGTTACATGGTATTACGTTATAACGTATTACGTTGTATAGTATAACGTTATATGGTATAACGTCATATGGTATAACGTTATAACGTATTACGATATATAGTATAACGTTATAACGTATTACGTTATATAGTATAACGTTATAACGTATTACGTTGTGTAGTATAACGTTATATGGTATAACGTTATAACGTATTACGTTATAACGTATTACGTTATGTAGTATAACGTTATATGGTATAACGTTATAACGTATTACGTTGTATGGTATAACGATATATCGTATTACGTTATGTAGTATAACGTTACATGGTATTACGTTATAACGTATTACGTTATGTAGTATAACGTTATATGAATTAACGTTATGTGGTATAACGTTATATGGCATATCGTTATATGGTATAACGTTAATTGGTATAACGTTATAACGTATCACGTTATATAGTATAACGTTATATGGTATAACGTTATAACATATTACGTTATGTAGTATAACGTTGTATGGTATAACGTTATATGGTATAACGTTATATGGTATAACGTTATATGGTATAACGTTATAACGTATTACGTTATATAGTATAACGTTATATGGTATAACGTTATATGGTATAACGTTATAAGGCATAACGTTACATGGTATAACGTTATATGGTATAACGTTATAACGTATTACGTTATATAGTATAACGTTATATGGTATAACGTTATATGGTATAACGTTATAAGGCATAACGTTACATGGTATAACGTTATAAGGTATAACGTTATAACGTATTAGGTTATGTAGTTTAACGTTATATGGTATAACGTTATAACGTATTACATTATATGGTATAACGTTATATCGTATTACGTTGTATAGTATAACGTTATATGGTATAACGTTATAACGTATTACGTTATATAGTATAACGTTATATGGTATAACGTTATAACGTATTACGTTATGTAGTATACCGTTGTATGGTATAACGTTATATGGTATAACGTTATATGGTATAACGTTATATGGTATAACGTTATATGGTATAACGTTATATGGTATAGCGTTATATTGTATAACGTTATGACGTATTACGTTATATAGTATAACGCTATATGGCATAACGTTATATGGTAATACGTTACATGGTATTACGTTATAACGTATTACGCTGTATAGTATAACGTTATATGGTATAACGTCATATGGTATAACGTTATAACGTATTACGATATATAGTATAACGTTATAACGTATTACGTTATATAGTATAACGTTATAACGTATTACGTTGTGTAGTATAACGTTATATGGTATAACGTTATAACGTATTACGTTATAACGTATTACGTTATGTAGTATAACGTTATATGGTATAACGTTATAACGTATTACGTTATATGGTATAACGTTATAACGTATTACGTTTTATCGCATAACGTTATATGGTATAACGTTATAACGTATTACGTTATACAGTATAACGTTATATGGTATAACGTTATATGGTATAACGTTATATGGCATAACGTTATAACGTATTACGTTATATGTTATAACGTTATAACGTATTACGTTGTATAGTATAAAGTAATATGGTATAACGTTATAACGTATTACGTTATATGTTATAACGTTATAACGTATTACGTTGTATAGTATAAAGTAATATGGTATAACGTTATAACGTATTACGTTATATAGTATAACGTTATATGGTATTACGTTATAACGTATTACGTTATGTAGTATAACGTTACATGGTATTACGTTATAACGTATTACGTTATGTAGTATAACGTTATATGAATTAACGTTATATGGTATAACGTTATAACGTATTACGTTATATAGTATAACGTTATATGGTATAACGTTATAACGTATTACGTTATATGTTATAACGTTATAACGTATTACGTTGTATAGTATAAAGTAATATGGTATAACGTTATAACGTATTACGTTATATAGTATAACGTTATATGGTATTACGTTATAACGTATTACGTTATATGGTACAACGTTATAACGTATTACGTTGTGTAGTATAACGTTATATGGTATAACGTTATAACGTATTACGTTATGTAGTATAACGTTATATGGTATAACGTTATAACGTATTACGTTGTATAGTATAACGTTATATGGTATAACGTCATAAGGTATTACGTTATATAGTATAACGTTATAACTTATTACGTTATATAGTATAACGTTATATGGCATAAAGTTATATGGTATAACGCTATAACGTATTACGTTATATAGTATAACGTTATATGGTATAACGTTATAACGTATTACGTTATATAGTGTAACGTTATATGGCATAACGTTATATGGTATAGCGTTATATCGTATAACGTTATAACGCATTACGTTATATAGTATAACGTTATAACGTATTACGTTATGTAGTATAAGGTTATATGGCATATCGTTATATGGTATAACGTTAATTGGTATAACGTTATAACGTATTACGTTATATAGTATAACGTTATATGGTATAACGTTATATGGTATAACGTTATAACGTATTACGTTATGTAGTATAACGTTGTATGGTATAACGTTATATGGTATAAGGTTATATGGTATAACGTTATAACGTATTACGTTATATAGTATAGCGTTATATTGTATAACGTTATAACGTATTACGTTATGTAGTATAACGTTGTATGGTATAACGTTATATGGTATAACGTTATATGGTATAACGTTATAACGTATTACGTTATATAGTATAGCGTTATATTGTATAACGTTATAACGTATTACGTTATGTAGTATAACGTTGTATGGTATAACGTTATATGGTATAACGTTATATGGTATAACGTTATATGGTATAACGTTATATGGTATAACGTTATAACGTATTACGTTATATAGTATAACGTTATATGGTATAACGTTATATGGTATAACGTCACATGGCATAACGTTATATGGTATAACGTTATATGGTATAACGTTATATGGTATAACGTTATATGGTATAACGTTATAACGTATTACGTTATATAGTATAACGTTATATGGTATAACGTTATATGGTATAACGTCACATGGCATAACGTTATATGGTATAACGTTATATGGTATAACGTTATAACGTATTACGTTATGTAATATAACGTTATATGGTGTCACGTTATAACGTATTACGTTATATGGTACAACGTTATAACGTATTACGTTGTATAGTATAACGTTATATGGTATAACGTTATAACGTATTACGTTTTATAGTATAACGTTATATGGTATAACGTTATAACGTATTACGTTATATGGTATAACGTTATAACGTATTACGTTGTATAGTATAACGTTGTATGGTATAACGTCATAACGTATTACGTTATATAGTATAACGTTATATGGTATAAAGTTATAACGTATTACGTTATATGGTATAACGTTATAACGTATTACGTTGTATAGTATAACGTTATATGGTATAACGTTATAACGTATTACGTTATATAGTGTAACGTTATATGGTATAACGTTATAACGTATTACGTTATATGGTATAACGTTATAACGTATTACGTTTTATCGCATAACGTTATATGGTATAACGTTATAACGTATTACGTTATACAGTATAACGTTATATGGTATAACGTTATATGGTATAACGTTATATGGCATAACGTTATATGGTATAACGTTATATCGTATAACGTTATATCGCATTACGTTATATAATATAACGTTATAACGTATTACGTTATGTAGTATAACGTTATATGGTATAACGTTATAACGTATTACGTTATATGGTATAACGTTATAACGTATTACGTTGTATAGTATAATGTTATATGGTATAACGTTATAACGGATTACGTTATGTAGTATAACGTTATAAGGTATAACGTTATAACGTATTACGTTATATGGTATAACGTTATAACGTATTACGTTGTATAGTATAACGTTATATGGTATGACGTTATAACGTATTACGTTATATAGTATAACGTTATATGGTATAACGTTATAACGTATTACGTTATATAGTATAACGTTATATGGCATAACGTTATATGGTATAACGTTATATCGTATAACGTTATAACGCATTACGTTATATAATATAACGTTATAACGTATTACGTTATATAGTATAACGTTATAACGTATTACGTTATATAGTATAACGTTATATGTTATAACGTTATAACCTATTACGTTATGTAGTATAACGTTGTATGGTATAACGTTATATGGTTTAACGTTATATGGTATAACGTTATAACGTATTACGTTATATAGTATAACGTTATATGGTATAACGTTATATGGTATAACGTTATAACGTATTACGTTATATAGTATAACGTTATATGGTATAACGTTATAACGTATTACGTTATGTAGTATAACGTTATATAGTATAACGTTATAACGTATTACGTTATATAGTATAACGTTATATGGTATAACGTTATATGGTATAACGTTATATGGTATAACGTTATATGGTATAACGTTATATGGTATAACGTTATAACGTATTACGTTATATAGTATAACGTTATATGGCATAACGTTATATGGTATAACGTTATATCGTATAACGTTATAACGCATTACGTTATATAGTATAACGTTATAACGTATTACGTTATATAGTATAACGTTATATGGCATAACGTTATATGGTATAACGTTATATCGTATAACGTTATAACGCATTACGTTATATAGTATAACGTTATAACGTATTACGTTATATAGTATAACGTTATATGGTATAACGTTATAACGTATTACGTTATGTAGTATAACGTTGTATGGTATAACGTTATAACGTATTACGTTATGTAGTATAACGTTATATAGTATAACGTTATATGGCATATCGTTATATGGTATAACGTTAATTGGTATAACGTTATAACGTATTACGTTATATAGTATAACGTTATATGGCATAACGTTATATGGTATAACGTTATATCGTATAACGTTATAACGCATTACGTTATATAGTATAACGTTATAACGTATTACGTTATGTAGTATAACGTTATATGGCATATCGTTATATGGTATAACGTTAATTGGTATAACGTTATAACGTATTACGTTATATAGTATAACGTTATATGGCATAACGTTATATGGTATAACGTTATATCGTATAACGTTATAACGCATTACGTTATATAGTATAACGTTATAACGTATTACGTTATGCAGTATAACGTTATATGGCATATCGTTATATGGTATAACGTTAATTGGTATAACGTTATAACGTATTACGTTATATAGTATAACGTTATATGGTATAACGTTATAACATATTACGTTATGTAGTATAACGTTATATGGCATAAAGTTATATGGTATAACGCTATAACGTATTACGTTATATAGTATAACGTTATATGGAATAACGTTATAACGTATTACGTTATATAGTATAACGTTATATGGTATAACGTTATATGGTATAACGTTATATGGTATAACGTTATATGGTATAACGTTATATGGTATAACGTTATAACGTATTACGTTATATAGTATAACGTTATATGGCATAACGTTATATGGTATAACGTTATATCGTATAACGTTATAACGCATTACGTTATATAGTATAACGTTATAACGTATTACGTTATGTAGTATAACGTTATATGGCATATCGTTATATGGTATAACGTTAATTGGTATAACGTTATAACGTACTACGTTATATAGTATAACGTTATATGGTATAACGTTATAACATATTACGTTATGTAGTATAACGTTGTATGGTATAACGTTATATGGTATAACGTTATATGGTATAACGTTATATGGTATAACGTTATATGGTATAACGTTATATGGTATAACGTTATAACGTATTACGTTATATAGTATAACGTTATATGGTATAACGTTATATGGTATAACGTTATAAGGCATAACGTTACATGGTATATCGTTATATGGTATAACGTTATAACGTATTAGGTTATGTAGTTTAACGTTATATGGTATAACGTTATAACGTATTACGTTATATGGTATAACGTTATAACGTATTACGTTGTATGGTATAACGTTATATGGTATAACGTTATAAAGCATTACGTTATGTAGTATAACGTTATATGGTATAACGTTATAACGTATTACGTTATATGGTATAACGTTATAACGTATTACGTTGTATAGTATAACGTTATATGGTATAACGTTATAACGTATTACGTTATATAGTATAACGTTATATGGTATAACGTTATAACGTATTACGTTATGTAGTATAACGTTGTATGGTATAACGTTATATGGTATAACGTTATATGGTATAACGTTATATGGTATAACGTTATAACGTATTACGTTATATAGTATAGCGTTATATTGTATAACGTTATAACGTATTACGTTATGTAGTATAACGTTGTATGGTATAACGTTATATGGTATAACGTTATATGGTATAACGTTATAACGTATTACGTTATATAGTATAACGTTATATGGTATAACGTTATATGGTATAACGTCATATGGCATAACGTTATATGGTATAACGTTACAACGTATTACGTTATGTAATATAACGTTATATGGTGTAACGTTATAACGTATTACGTTATATGGTATAACGTTATAACGTATTACGTTGTATAGTATAACGTTATATGGTATAACGTTATAACGTATTACGTTATATAGTATAACGTTATATGGTATAACGTTATAACGTATTACGTTATATGGTATAACGTTATAACGTATTACGTTGTATAGTATAACGTTGTATGGTATAACGTCATAACGTATTACGTTATATAGTATAACGTTATATGGTATAAAGTTATAACGTATTACGTTATATGGTATAACGTTATAACGTATTACGTTGTATAGTATAACGTTATATGGTATAACGTTATAACGTATTACGTTATATAGTGTAACGTTATATGGTATAACGTTATAACGTATTACGTTATATGGTATAACGTTATAACGTATTACGTTTTATCGCATAACGTTATATCGTATAACGTTATAACGTATTACGTTATACAGTATAACGTTATATGGTATAACGTTATATGGTATAACGTTATATGGCATAACGTTATATGGTATAACGTTATAACGTATTACTTTATATAGTATAACGTTATATGGTATAACGTTATAACGTATTACGTTATATAGTATAACGTTATATGGTATAACGTTATAACGTATTACGTTATATAGTATAACGTTATATGGCATAACGTTATATGGTATAACGTTATATCGTATAACGTTATAACGTATTACGTTATACAGTATAACGTTATATAATATAACGTTATAACGTATTACGTTATGTAGTATAACGTTATATGGTATAACGTTATAACGTATTACGTTATATGGTATAACGTTATAACGTATTACGTTGTATAGTATAACGTTATATGGTATAACGTTATAACGGATTACGTTATGTAGTATAACGTTATATGGTATAACGTTATAACGTATTACGTTATATGGTATAACGTTATAACGTATTACGTTATATAGTATAACGTTATATGGTATAACGTTATAACGTATTACGTTATATAGTATAACGTTATATGGCATAACGTTATATGGTATAACGTTATATCGTATAACGTTATAACGCATTACGTTATATAATATAACGTTATAACGTATTACGTTATATAGTATAACGTTATAACGTATTACGTTATATAGTATAACGTTATATGGTATAACGTTATACGGTATAGCGTTATAACGTATTACGTTATATAGTATAACGTTATATGGTATAACGTTATAACGTATTACGTTATGTAGTATAACGTTATATAGTATAACGTTATAACGTATTACGTTATATAGTATAACGTTATATGGTATAACGTTATGTGGTATAACGTTATATGGTATAACGTTATATGGTATAACGTTATATGGTATAACGTTATAACGTATTACGTTATATAGTATAACGTTATATGGCATAACGTTATATGGTATAACGTTATATCGTATAACGTTATAACGCATTACGTTATATAGTATAACGTTATAACGTATTACGTTATGTAGTATAACGTTATATGGCATATCGTTATATGGTATAACGTTAATTGGTATAACGTTATAACGTATTACGTTATATAGTATAACGTTATATGGTATAACGTTATAACATACTACGTTATGTAGTATAACGTTATATGGCATAAAGTTATATGGTATAACGCTATAACGTTTTACGTTATATAGTATAACGTTATATGGAATAACGTTATAACGTATTACGTTATATAGTATAACGTTATATGGTATAACGTTATATGGTATAACGTTATATGGTATAACGTTATATGGTATAACGTTATATGGTATAACGTTATAACGTATTACGTTATATAGTATAACGTTATATGGCATAACGTTATATGGTATAACGTTATATCGTATAACGTTATAACGCATTACGTTATATAGTATAACGTTATAACGTATTACGTTATGTAGTATAACGTTATATGGCATATCGTTATATGGTATAACGTTAATTGGTATAACGTTGTAACGTATTACGTTGTATAGTATAACGTTATATGGTATAACGTTATAACATATTACGTTATGTAGTATAACGTTGTATGGTATAACGTTATATGGTATAACGTTATAACGTATTACGTTATGTAGTATAACGTTATATGGTATAACGTTATAACGTATTACGTTATAACGTATTACGTTATGTAGTATAACGTTATATGGTATAACGTTATAACGTATTACGTTGTATGGTATAACGATATATCGTATTACGTTATGTAGTATAACGTTACATGGTATTACGTTATAACGTATTACGTTATGTAGTATAACGTTATATGAATTAACGTTATGTGGTATAACGTTATAACGTATTACGTTATATAGTATAACGTTATATGGTATAACGTTATAACGTATTACGTTATGTAGTATAACGTTATATGGTATAACGTTATAACATATTACGTTATGTAGTATAACGTTGTATGGTATAACGTTATATGGTATAACGTTATATGGTATAACGTTATATGGTATAACGTTATAACGTATTACGTTATATAGTATAACGTTATATGGTATAACGTTATATGGTATAACGTTATAACGTATTACGTTATGTAGTATAACGTTATATGGTATAACGTTATAACATATTACGTTATGTAGTATAACGTTGTATGGTATAACGTTATATGGTATAGCGTTATATTGTATAACGTTATGAAGTATTACGTTAAATAGTATAACGTTATATGGCATAACGTTATATGGTAATACGTTACATGGTATTACGTTATAACGTATTACGTTGTATAGTATAACGTTATATGGTATAACGTTATATGGTATAACGTTATAACGTATTACGATATATAGTATAACGTTATAACGTATTACGTTATATAGTATAACGTTATAACGTATTACGTTGTGTAGTATAACGTTATATGGTATAACGTTATAACGTATTACGTTATAACGTATTACGTTATGTAGTATAACGTTATATGGTATAACGTTATAACGTATTACGTTGTATGGTATAACGATATATCGTATTACGTTATGTAGTATAACGTTACATGGTATTACGTTATAACGTATTACGTTATGTAGTATAACGTTATATGAATTAACGTTATGTAGTATAACGTTATATGGCATATCGTTATATGGTATAACGTTAATTGGTATAACGTTATAACGTATTACGTTATATAGTATAACGTTATATGGTATAACGTTATATGGTATAACGTTATAACGTATTACGTTATATAGTATAACGTTATATGGCATAACGTTATATGGTATAACGTTATATCGTATAACGTTATAACGCATTACGTTATATAGTATAACGTTATATGGTATAAAGTTATAACGTATTACGTTATATGGTATAACGTTATAACGTATTACGTTGTATAGTATAACGTTATATGGTATAACGTTATAACGTATTACGTTATATAGTGTAACGTTATATGGTATAACGTTATAACGTATTACGTTATATGGTATAACGTTATAACGTATTACGTTTTATCGTATAACGTTATATGGTATAACGTTATAACGTATTACGTTATACAGTATAACGTTATATGGTATAACGTTATATGGTATAACGTTATGTGGCATAACGTTATATGGCATAACGTTATATGGTATAACGTTATAACGTATTACGTTATATAGTATAACGTTATACGGTATAACGTTATAACGTATTACGTTATATAGTATAACGTTATATGGTATAACGTTATAACGTATTACGTTATATAGTATAACGTTATATGGCATAACGTTATATGGTATAACGTTATATCGTATAACGTTATAACGCATTACGTTATATAATATAACGTTATAACGTATTACGTTATGTAGTATAACGTTATATGGTATAACGTTATAACGTATTACGTTATATGGTATAACGTTATAACGTATTACGTTGTATAGTATAACGTTATATGGTATAACGTTATAACGGATTACGTTATGTAGTATAACGTTATATGGTATAACGTTATAACGTATTACGTTATATGGTATAACGTTATAACGTATTACGTTGTATAGTATAACGTTATATGGTATAACGTTATTCCGTATTACGTTATATAGTATAACGTTATATGGTATAACGTTATAACGTATTACGTTATATAGTATAACGTTATATGGCATAACGTTATATGGTATAACGTTATATCGTATAACGTTATAACGCATTACGTTATATAATATAACGTTATAACGTATTACGTTATATAGTATAACGTTATAACGTATTACGTTATATAGTATAACGTTATATGGTATAACGTTATAACGTATTACGTTATGTAGTATAACGTTGTATGGTATAACGTTATATGGTTTAACGTTACATGGTATAACGTTATAACGTATTACGTTATATAGTATAACGTTATATGGTATAACGTTATATGGTATAACGTTATAACGTATTACGTTATATAGTATAACGTTATATGGTATAACGTTATAACGTATTACGTTATGTAGTATAACGTTATATAGTATAACGTTATAACGTATTACGTTATATAGTATAACGTTATATGGTATAACGTTATATGGTATAACGTTATATGGTATAACGTTATAACGTATTACGTTATATAGTATAACGTTATATGGCATAACGTTATATGGTATAACGTTATATCGTATAACGTTATAACGCATTACGTTATATAGTATAACGTGATAACGTATTACGTTATGTAGTATAACGTTATATGGCATATCGTTATATGGTATAACGTTAATTGGTATAACGTTATAACGTATTACGTTATATAGTATAACGTTATATGGCATAACGTTATATGGTATAACGTTATATCGTATAACGCTATAACGCATTACGTTATATAGTATAACGTTATAACGTATTACGTTATATAGTATAACGTTATATGGTATAACGTTATAACGTATTACGTTATGTAGTATAATGTTGTATGGTATAACGTTATAACGTATTACGTTATGTAGTATAACGTTATATAGTATAACGTTATAACGTATTACGTTATATAGTATAACGTTATATGGTATAACGTTATACGGTATAACGTTATAACGTATTACGTTATATAGTATAACGTTATATGGTATAACGTTATAACGTATTACGTTATATAGTATAACGTTATATGGCATAACGTTATATGGTATAACGTTATATCGTATAACGTTATAACGCATTACGTTATATAATATAACGTTATAACGTATTACGTTATGTAGTATAACGTTATATGGTATAACGTTATATGGTATAACGTTAATTGGTATAACGTTATAACGTATTACGTTATATAGTATAACGTTATATGGCATAACGTTATATGGTATAACGTTATATCGTATAACGTTATAACGCATTACGTTATATAATATAACGTTATAACGTATTACGTTATATAGTATAACGTTATAACGTATTACGTTATATAGTATAACGTTATATGGTATAACGTTATAACGTATTACGTTATGTAGTATAACGTTGTATGGTATAACGTTATATGGTTTAACGTTACATGGTATAACGTTATAACGTATTACGTTATATAGTATAACGTTATATGGTATAACGTTATATGGTATAACGTTATAACGTATTACGTTATATAGTATAACGTTATATGGTATAACGTTATAACGTATTACGTTATGTAGTATAACGTTATATAGTATAACGTTATAACGTATTACGTTATATAGTATAACGTTATATAGTATAACGTT
Organism: Bombus flavifrons; assembly: GCF_040668555.2. Lineage (NCBI taxonomy): Eukaryota > Metazoa > Arthropoda > Insecta > Hymenoptera > Apidae > Bombus > Bombus flavifrons. The sequence goes on along the minus strand of NC_138457.1, from coordinate 3,116,117 downwards.
ATATGGTATAACGTTATATGGTATAACGTTAAATGGTATAACGTTAATTGGTATAACGTTATAACGTATCACGTTATATAGTATAACGTTATATGGTATAACGTTATAACATATTACGTTATGTAGTATAACGTTGTATGGTATAACGTTATATGGTATAACGTTATAACGGATTACGTTATGTAGTATAACGTTATATGGTATAACGTTATAACGTATTACGTTATATGGTATAACGTTATAACGTATTACGTTGTATGGTATAACGTTATAACGTATTACGTTATGTAGTATAGCGTTACATGGTATTACGTTATAACGTATTACGTTGTATAGTATAACGTTATATGGTATAACGTTATAACGTATTACGTTATATGGTATAACGTTATAACGTATTTCGTTGTGTAGTATAACGTTATATGGTATAACGTTATAAGGTATTACGTTATATAGTATAACGTTATAGCGTATTACGTTATATAGTATAACGTTATATGGCATAAATTTATATGGTATAACGCTATAACGTATTACGTTATATAGTATAACGTTATATGGTATAACGTTATACGGTATAACGTTATAACGTATTACGTTATGTAGTATAACGTTATAACGTATTACGTTGTGTAGTATAACGTTATATGGTATAACGTTATAACGTATTACGTTATCTAGTATAACGTTATATGGTATAACGTTATAACGTATTACGTTAAGTAGTATAACGTTATATGGTATAACGTTATAACGTATTACGTTGTATGGTATAACATTATAACGTATTACGTTATGTAGTATAACGTTACATGGTATTACGTTATAACGTATTACGTTAGATAGTATAGCGTTATATTGTATAACGTTATAACGTATTACGTTATGTAGTATAACGTTGTATGGTATAACGTTTTATGGTATAACGTTATATGGTATAACGTTATAACGTATTACGTTATATAGTATAGCGTTATATGGTATAACGTTATATGGCATAACGTTATATGGTATAACGTTATATGGTATAACGGTATAACGCATTACGTTATGTAGTATAACGTTATATGGTATAACGTTATAACGTATTACGTTATATGGTATATCGTTATAACGGATTTCGTTGTATAGTATAACGTTATATGGTATAACGTTATAACGTATTACGTTATATAGTATAACGTTATATGGTATAACGTTATAACGTATTACGTTATATGGTATAACGTTATAACGTATTACGTTGTATAGTATAACGTTGTATGGTATAACGTCATAACGTATTACGTTATATAGTATAACGTTATATGGTATAACGTTATAACGTATTACGTTATATGGTATAACGTTATAACGTATTACGTTGTATAGTATAACGTTATATGGTATAACGTTATAACGTATTACGTTATATAGTATAACGTTATATGGTATAACGTTATATGGTATAACGTTATATGGCGTAACGTTATATCGTATAACGTTATAACGCATTACGTTATATAGTATAACGTTATAACGTATTACGTTATGTAGTATAACGTTATAGCGTATTACGTTATGTAGTATAACGTTATATGGTATAACGTTATAACGTATTACGATATGTAGTATAACGTTGTATGGTATAACGTTATATGGTTTAACGTTATATGGTATAACGTTATAACGTATTACGTTATATAGTATAACGTTATATGGTATAACGTTATATGGTATAACGTTATAACGTATTACGTTATATAGTATAACGTTATATGGTATAACGCTATAACGTATTACGTTATATAGTATAACGTTATATGGTATAACGTTATACGGTATAACGTTATAACGTATTACGTTATGTAGTATAACGTTATAACGTATTACGTTGTGTAGTATAACGTTATATGGTATAACGTTATAACGTATTACGTTATCTAGTATAACGTTATATGGTATAACGTTATAACGTATTACGTTATGTAGTATAACGTTATATAGTATAACGTTATAACGTATTACGTTATATAGTATAACGTTATAACGTATTACGTTGTGTAGTATAACGTTATATGGTATAACGTTATAACGTATTACGTTATCTAGTATAACGTTATATGGTATAACGTTATAACGTATTACGTTATGTAGTATAACGTTATATGGTATAACGTTATAACGTATTACGTTATGTAGTATAACGTTATATGGTATAACGTTATAACGTATTACGTTATATGGTATAACGTTATAACGTATTACGTTGTATAGTATAACGTTGTATGGTATAACGTCATAACGTATTACGTTATATAGTATAACGTTATATGGAATAAAGTTATAACGTATTACGTTATATGGTATAACGTTATAACGTATTACGTTGTATAGTATAACGTTATATGGTATAACGTTATAACGTATTACGTTATATGGTATAACGTTATATGGTATAACGTTATAACGTATTACGTTATGTAGTATAACGTTATAACGTATTACGTTGTGTAGTATAACGTTATATGGTATAACGTTATAACGTATTACGTTATCTAGTATAACGTTATATGGTATAACGTTATAACGTATTACGTTATGTAGTATAACGTTATATGGTATAACGTTATAACGTATTACGTTATATGGTATAACGTTATAACGTATTACGTTGTATAGTATAACGTTGTATGGTATAACGTCATAACGTATTACGTTATATAGTATAACGTTATATGGAATAAAGTTATAACGTATTACGTTATATGGTATAACGTTATAACGTATTACGTTGTATAGTATAACGTTATATGGTATAACGTTATAACGTATTACGTTATATAGTGTAACGTTATATGGTATAACGTTATAACGTATTACGTTATATGGTATAACGTTATAACGTATTACGTTTTATCGTATAACGTTATATGGTATAAGGTTATAACGTATTACGTTATACAGTATAACGTTATATGGTATAACGTTATATGGTATAACGTTATATGGCATAACGTTATATGGTATAACGTTATAACGTATTACGTTATATAGTATAACGTTATATGGTATAACGTTATAACGTATTACGTTATATAGTATAACGTTATATGGTATAACGTTATAACGTATTACGTTATATAGTATAACGTTATATGGCATAACGTTATATGGTATAACGTTATATCGTATAACGTTATAACGCATTACGTTATACAATATAACGTTATAACGTATTACGTTAAGTAGTATAACGTTATATGGTATAACGTTATAACGTATTACGTTATATGGTATAACGTTATAACGTATTACGTTGTATAGTATAACGTTATATGGTATAACGTTATAACGGATTACGTTATGTAGTATAACGTTATATGGTATAACGTTATAACGTATTACGTTATATGGTATAACGTTATAACGTATTACGTTGTATAGTATAACGTTATATGGTATAACGTTATAACGTATTACGTGATATAGTATAACGTTATATGGTATAACGTTATAACGTATTACGTTATATAGTATAACGTTATATGGCATAACGTTATATGGTATAACGTTATATCGTATAACGTTATAACGCATTACGTTATATAATATAACGTTATAACGTATTACGTTATATAGTATAACGTTATAACGTATTACGTTATATAGTATAACGTTATATGGTATAACGTTATAACGTATTACGTTATGTAGTATAACGTTGTATGGTATAACGTTATATGGTTTAACGTTATATGGTATAACGTTATAACGTATTACGTTATATAGTATAACGTTATATGGTATAACGTTATATGGTATAACGTTATAACGTATTACGTTATATAGTATAACGTTATATGGTATAACGTTATAACGTATTACGTTATGTAGTATAACGTTATATAGTATAACGTCATAACGTATTACGTTATATAGTATAACGTTATATGGTATAACGTTATATGGTATAACGTTATATGGTATAACGTTATATGGTATAACGTTATATGGTATAACGTTATAACGTATTACGTTATATAGTATAACGTTATATGGCATAACGTTATATGGTATAACGTTATATCGTATAGCGTTATAACGCATTACGTTATATAGTATAACGTTATAACGTATTACGTTATGTAGTATAACGTTATATGGCATATCGTTATATGGTATAACGTTAATTGGTATAACGTTATAACGTATTACGTTATATAGTATAACGTTATATGGTATAACGTTATAACATATTACGTTATGTAGTATAACGTTATATGGCATAAAGTTATATGGTATAACGCTATAACGTATTACGTTATATAGTATAACGTTATATGGAATAACGTTATAACGTATTACGTTATATAGTATAACGTTATATGGTATAACGTTATATGGTATAACGTTATATGGTATAACGTTATATGGTATAACGTTATATGGTATAACGTTATAACGCATTACGTTATATAGTATAACGTTATAACGTATTACGTTATGTAGTATAACGTTATAGCGTATTACGTTATGTAGTATAACGTTATATGGTATAACGTTATAACGTATTACGATATGTAGTATAACGTTGTATGGTATAACGTTATATGGTTTAACGTTATATGGTATAACGTTATAACGTATTACGTTATATAGTATAACGTTATATGGTATAACGTTATATGGTATAACGTTATATGGTATAACGTTATATGGTATAACGTTATAACGTATTACGTTATATAGTATAACGTTATATGGTATAACGTTATATGGTATAACGTTATAAGGCATAACGTTACATGGTATAACGTTATATGGTATAACGTTATAACGTATTAGGTTATGTAGTTTAACGTTATATGGTATAACGTTATAACGTATTACGTTATATGGTATAACGTTATATGGTATAACGTTATATGGTATAACGTTATAACGTATTACGTTATGTAGTATAACGTTATATGGTATAACGTTATAACGTATTACGTTGTATAGTATAACGTTATATGGTATAACGTTATAAGGTATTACGTTATATAGTATAACGTTATAACTTATTACGTTATATAGTATAACGTTATATGGTATAACGTTATATGGTATAACGTTATATGGTATAACGTTATATGGTATAACGTTATATGGTATAACGTTATAACGTATTACGTTATATAGTATAACGTTATATGGCATAACGTTATATGGTATAACGTTATATCGTATAACGTTATAACGCATTACGTTATATAGTATAACGTTATAACGTATTACGTTATGTAGTATAACGTTATATGGCATATCGTTATATGGTATAACGTTAATTGGTATAACGTTATAACGTATCACGTTATATATTAGGTGAAGTAAAAAGTTCTGAGCGCTTTTTCGCTTTATTTCGACGATGAAATTAACATAGTCAAGATTATTCGATTTAGATTAAATATGCGCCGTTTTGTTCGATTACTTTTGTCCATTTTGAAGGCAATTTCATAATTCCGCGGTTGAAGAAGTCCTCGTCCCTATTGGTAAAAAACTTGACCAGCTCATTTTCACAAGCCTCTCTTGAGGCCAGTTTTGTACCATCAAGAAAATTTTGCAAAAACTTAAAAAGGTGATAATCGCTTGGTGCCAGGTCTGGACTGTACGGCGGATGCGATAGAACCTCCCAGCCAAGCTCTCGGAGCTTCTGACGCGTCGTTAAAGATGTGTGCGGCCTGGCGTTGTCTTGATGGAACACAACACCTTTCCTATTGGCCAATTCTGGCCGCTTCTGGTCGATCGCCTGCTTCAGTCTGGTCAGTTGTTGACAATAGAGGTCCGAATTAAGTGTTTGCCCCGATGGGAGCAGCTCATAATGGATGATTCCCTTCCAATCCCACCAAACACACAATAAAACCTTCTTGGCCGTTAATCCACGCTTGGCGATCGTTTGGGCCGGCCCACCGCGATTGGACCACGATCTTTTTCGGCTGTTGTTCTCGTATGTGACCCATTTTTCATCGCCAGTCACCATCCGCTTCAAAAATGGGTCGATTTCGTTACGTCTCAACAAAGAATCGCAGGCATCAATTCGGTCCAAAAGGTTCTTTTGCGTCAATTCATGTGGCACCCATGCGTCGAGCTTCTTCTTGAGACCAGCCTTATGCAAATGGTTCCAAACGGTTTTCTGGCTAATCTTCAGTTCCTGGGCAATGGAATAAGTGCTCACATGCCGGTCCGACTCGACGATTTCCATGATTTTATCCACATTTTCGACGATTGGCCTACCAGAGCGTGCCTCATCTTCGACGTCCATATTACCAGAACGGAATCGTTGGAACCACCGCTTTGCTGTTGCATTCGATACTGTACTGGGTCCATAAACAGCACAAATTTTTTTGGCCGCCTGCTCCGCCTTTTCACCTTGGTCGTAGTGGTACTGAAGAATGTATCGAATTTTCTCTTTTTTTATCTCCATTTTCGAACGCTGTAACACACAACTGGCTTCACCGAACACAAAACTGACAAAGAACCTTTTTGATGCGTAATATCACCTTGAAATCGGTGTATACTATGACTCGATGCGATGTGCACATCGTGAGATATGGCTCACTAAAGACATCTAGCGAAAAACGCTCAGAACTTTTTACTTAACCTAATAGTATAACGTTATATGGTATAACGTTATAACATATTACGTTATGTAGTATAACGTTGTATGGTATAACGTTATATGGTATAACGTTATATGGTATAACGTTATATGGTATAACGTTATAACGTATTACGTTATATAGTATAACGTTATATGGTATAACGTTATATGGTATAACGTTATAAGGCATAACGTTACATGGTATAACGTTATATGGTATAACGTTATAACGTATTAGGTTATGTAGTTTAACGTTATATGGTATAACGTTATAACGTATTACGTTATATGGTATAACGTTATAACGTATTACGTTGTATAGTATAACGTTATATGGTATAACGTTATAACGTATTACGTTATATAGTATAACGTTATATGGTATAACGTTATAACGTATTACGTTATGTAGTATACCGTTGTATGGTATAACGTTATATGGTATAACGTTATATGGTATAACGTTATATGGTATAACGTTATATGGTATAACGTTATATGGTATAGCGTTATATTGTATAACGTTATGACGTATTACGTTATATAGTATAACGTTATATGGCATAACGTTATATGGTAATACGTTACATGGTATTACGTTATAACGTATTACGTTGTATAGTATAACGTTATATGGTATAACGTCATATGGTATAACGTTATAACGTATTACGATATATAGTATAACGTTATAACGTATTACGTTATATAGTATAACGTTATAACGTATTACGTTGTGTAGTATAACGTTATATGGTATAACGTTATAACGTATTACGTTATAACGTATTACGTTATGTAGTATAACGTTATATGGTATAACGTTATAACGTATTACGTTGTATGGTATAACGATATATCGTATTACGTTATGTAGTATAACGTTACATGGTATTACGTTATAACGTATTACGTTATGTAGTATACCGTTGTATGGTATAACGTTATATGGTAATACGTTACATGGTATTACGTTATAACGTATTACGTTGTATAGTATAACGTTATATGGTATAACGTCATATGGTATAACGTTATATGGCATAATGTTATACGGTATAACGCTATAACGTATTACGTTATATAGTATAACGTTATATGGTATAACGTTATAACGTATTACGTTATATAGTATAACGTTATATGGCATAACGTTATATGGTATGGCGTTATATCGTATAACGTTATAACGCATTACGTTATATAGTATAACGTTATAACGTATTACGTTATGTAGTATAACGTTATATGGCATATCGTTATATGGTATAACGTTAATTGGTATAACGTTATAACGTATTACGTTATATAGTATAACGTTATATGGTATAACGTTATATGGTATAACGTTATATGGTATAACGTTATAACGTATTACGTTATATAGTATAACGTTATATGGCATAACGTTATATGGTATAACGTTATATCGTATAACGTTATAACGCATTACGTTATATAATATAACGTTATAACGTATTACGTTATATAGTATAACGTTATAACGTATTACGTTATATAGTATAACGTTATATGGTATAACGTTATAACGTATTACGTTATGTAGTATAACGTTGTATGGTATAACGTTATATGGTTTAACGTTATATGGTATAACGTTATAACGTATTACGTTATATAGTATAACGTTATATGGTATAACGTTATAACGTATTACGTTATGTAGTATAACGTTATATAGTATAACGTTATAACGTATTACGTTATATAGTATAACGTCATATGGTATAACGTTATAACGTATTACGTTATGTAGTATAACGTTATATGGTATAACGTTATAACGTATTACGTTGTATGGTATAACGTTATAACGTATTACGTTATGTAGTATAACGTTACATGGTATTACGTTATAACGTATTACGTTGTATAGTATAACGTTATATGGTATAACGTTATAACGTATTACGTTATATGGTATAACGTTATAACGTATTTCGTTGTGTAGTATAACGTTATATGGTATAACGTTATAAGGTATTACGTTATATAGTATAACGTTATATGGTATAACGTTATATGGTATAACGTTATAACGTATTACGTTATATAGTATAACGATATATGGTATAACGTTATAACGTATTACGTTATGTAGTATAACGTTATATAGTATAACGTTATAACGTATTACGTTATATAGTATAACGTTATAACGTATTACGTTGTGTAGTATAACGTTATATGGTATAACGTTATAACGTATTACGTTATCTAGTATAACGTTATATGGTATAACGTTATAACGTATTACGTTATGTAGTATAACGTTATATGGTATAACGTTATAACGTATTACGTTGTATGGTATAACGTTGTAACGTATTACGTTATGTAGTATAACGTTACATGGTATTACGTTATAACGTATTACGTTATGTAGTATAACGTTATATGGTATAACGTTATATGGTATAACGTTATAACGTATTACGTTATGTAGTATAACGTTATAACGTATTACGTTGTGTAGTATAACGTTATATGGTATAACGTTATAACGTATTACGTTATCTAGTATAACGTTATATGGTATAACGTTATAACGTATTACGTTATGTAGTATAACGTTATATGGTATAACGTTATAACGTATTACGTTGTATGGTATAACGTTGTAACGTATTACGTTATGTAGTATAACGTTACATGGTATTACGTTATAACGTATTACGTTATGTAGTACAACGTTATATGGTATAACGTTATATGGTATAACGTTATAACGTATTACGTTATGTAGTATAACGTTATAACGTATTACGTTGTGTAGTATAACGTTATATGGTATAACGTTATAACGTATTACGTTATCTAGTATAACGTTATATGGTATAACGTTATAACGTATTACGTTATGTAGTATAACGTTATATGGTATAACGTTATAACGTATTACGTTATATGGTATAACGTTATAACGTATTACGTTGTATAGTATAACGTTGTATGGTATAACGTCATAACGTATTACGTTATATAGTATAACGTTATATGGAATAAAGTTATAACGTATTACGTTATATGGTATAACGTTATAACGTATTACGTTATGTAGTATAACGTTATATAGTATAACGTTATAACGTATTACGTTATATAGTATAACGTCATATGGTATAACGTTATAACGTATTACGTTATGTAGTATAACGTTATATGGTATAACGTTATAACGTATTACGTTGTATGGTATAACGTTATAACGTATTACGTTATGTAGTATAACGTTACATGGTATTACGTTATATCGTATTACGTTGTATAGTATAACGTTATATGGTATAACGTTATAACGTATTACGTTATATGGTATAACGTTATAACGTATTTCGTTGTGTAGTATAACGTTATATGGTATAACGTTATAAGGTATTACGTTATATAGTATAACGTTATAGCGTATTACGTTATATAGTATAACGTTATATGGCATAAATTTATATGGTATAACGCTATAACGTATTACGTTATATAGTATAACGTTATATGGTATAACGTTATATGGTATAACGTTATAACGTATTACGTTATGTAGTATAACGTTATAACGTATTACGTTGTGTAGTATAACGTTATATGGTATAACGTTATAACGTATTACGTTATCTAGTATAACGTTATATGGTATAACGTTATAACGTATTACGTTATGTAGTATAACGTTATATGGTATAACGTTATAACGTATTACGTTTTATGGTATAACATTATAACGTATTACGTTATGTAGTATAACGTTACATGGTATTACGTTATAACGTATTACGTTAGATAGTATAGCGTTATATTGTATAACGTTATAACGTATTACGTTATGTAGTATAACGTTGTATGGTATAACGTTTTATGGTATAACGTTATATGGTATAACGTTATAACGTATTACGTTATATAGTATAGCGTTATATGGTATAACGTTATAACGTATTACGTTATATAGTATAACGTTATATGGTATAACGTTATAACGTATTACGTTATGTAGTATAACGTTGTATGGTATAACGTTATATGGTTTAACGTTATATGGTATAACGTTATAACGTATTACGTTATATAGTATAACGTTATATGGTATAACGTTATATGGTATAACGTTATAACGTATTACGTTATATAGTATAACGATATATGGTATAACGTTATAACGTATTACGTTATGTAGTATAACGTTATATAGTATAACGTTATAACGTATTACGTTATATAGTATAACGTTATAACGTATTACGTTGTGTAGTATAACGTTATATGGTATAACGTTATAACGTATTACGTTATCTAGTATAACGTTATATGGTATAACGTTATAACGTATTACGTTATGTAGTATAACGTTATATGGTATAACGTTATAACGTATTACGTTGTATGGTATAACGTTGTAACGTATTACGTTATGTAGTATAACGTTACATGGTATTACGTTATAACGTATTACGTTATGTAGTATAACGTTATATGGTATAACGTTATATGGTATAACGTTATAACGTATTACGTTATGTAGTATAACGTTATAACGTATTACGTTGTGTAGTATAACGTTATATGGTATAACGTTATAACGTATTACGTTATCTAGTATAACGTTATATGGTATAACGTTATAACGTATTACGTTATGTAGTATAATGTTATATGGTATAACGTTATAACGTATTACGTTATATGGTATAACGTTATAACGTATTACGTTGTATAGTATAACGTTGTATGGTATAACGTCATAACGTATTACGTTATATAGTATAACGTTATATGGAATAAAGTTATAACGTATTACGTTATATGGTATAACGTTATAACGTATTACGTTGTATAGTATAACGTTATATGGTATAACGTTATAACGTATTACGTTATATAGTGTAACGTTATATGGTATAACGTTATAACGTATTACGTTATATGGTATAACGTTATAACGTATTACGTTTTATCGTATAACGTTATATGGTATAACGTTATAACGTATTACGTTATACAGTATAACGTTATATGGTATAACGTTATATGGTATAACGTTATATGGCATAACGTTATATGGTATAACGTTATAACGTATTACGTTATATAGTATAACGTTATATGGTATAACGTTATAACGTATTACGTTATATAGTATAACGTTATATGGTATAACGTTATAACGTATTACGTTATATAGTATAACGTTATATGGCATAACGTTATATGGTATAACGTTATATCGTATAACGTTATAACGCATTACGTTATATAATATAACGTTATAACGTATTACGTTATGTAGTATAACGTTATATGGTATAACGTTATAACGTATTACGTTATATGGTATAACGTTATAACGTATTACGTTGTATAGTATAACGTTATATGGTATAACGTTATAACGGATTACGTTATATAGTATAACGTTATATGGTATAACGTTATAACGTATTACGTTATATGGTATAACGTTATAACGTATTACGTTGTATAGTATAACGTTATATGGTATAACGTTATAACGTATTACGTTATATAGTATAACGTTATATGGTATAACGTTATAACGTATTACGTTATATAGTATAACGTTATATGGCATAACGTTATATGGTATAACGTTATATCGTATAACGTTATAACGCATTACGTTATATAATATAACGTTATAACGTATTACGTTATATAGTATAACGTTATAACGTATTACGTTATATAGTATAACGTTATATGGTATAACGTTATAACGTATTACGTTATGTAGTATAACGTTGTATGGTATAACGTTATATGGTTTAACGTTATATGGTATAACGTTATAACGTATTACGTTATATAGTATAACGTTATATGGTATAACGTTATAACGTATTACGTTATGTAGTATAACGTTATATAGTATAACGTTATAACGTATTACGTTATATAGTATAACGTTATATGGTATAACGTTATATGGTATAACGTTATATGGTATAACGTTATAACGTATTACGTTATATAGTATAACGTTATATGGCATAACGTTATATGGTATAACGTTATATCGTATAACGTTATAACGCATTACGTTATATAGTATAACGTTATAACGTATTACGTTATGTAGTATAACGTTATATGGCATATCGTTATATGGTATAACGTTAATTGGTATAACGTTATAACGTATTACGTTATATAGTATAACGTTATATGGTATAACGTTATATGGTATAACGTTATATGGTATAACGTTATAACGTATTACGTTATATAGTATAACGTTATATGGCATAACGTTATATGGTATAACGTTATATCGTATAACGTTATAACGCATTACGTTATATAATATAACGTTATAACGTATTACGTTATATAGTATAACGTTATAACGTATTACGTTATATAGTATAACGTTATATGGTATAACGTTATAACGTATTACGTTATGTAGTATAACGTTGTATGGTATAACGTTATATGGTTTAACGTTATATGGTATAACGTTATAACGTATTACGTTATATAGTATAACGTTATATGGTATAACGTTATAACGTATTACGTTATGTAGTATAACGTTATATAGTATAACGTTATAACGTATTACGTTATATAGTATAACGTCATATGGTATAACGTTATAACGTATTACGTTATGTAGTATAACGTTATATGGTATAACGTTATAACGTATTACGTTGTATGGTATAACGTTATAACGTATTACGTTATGTAGTATAACGTTACATGGTATTACGTTATAACGTATTACGTTGTATAGTATAACGTTATATGGTATAACGTTATAACGTATTACGTTATATGGTATAACGTTATAACGTATTACGTTATGTAGTATAACGTTATATAGTATAACGTTATAACGTATTACGTTATATAGTATAACGTTATAACGTATTACGTTGTGTAGTATAACGTTATATGGTATAACGTTATAACGTATTACGTTATCTAGTATAACGTTATATGGTATAACGTTATAACGTATTACGTTATGTAGTATAACGTTATATGGTATAACGTTATAACGTATTACGTTGTATGGTATAACGTTGTAACGTATTACGTTATGTAGTATAACGTTACATGGTATTACGTTATAACGTATTACGTTATGTAGTATAACGTTATATGGTATAACGTTATATGGTATAACGTTATAACGTATTACGTTATGTAGTATAACGTTATAACGTATTACGTTGTGTAGTATAACGTTATATGGTATAACGTTATAACGTATTACGTTATCTAGTATAACGTTATATGGTATAACGTTATAACGTATTACGTTATGTAGTATAACGTTATATGGTATAACGTTATAACGTATTACGTTGTATGGTATAACGTTGTAACGTATTACGTTATGTAGTATAACGTTACATGGTATTACGTTATAACGTATTACGTTATGTAGTACAACGTTATATGGTATAACGTTATATGGTATAACGTTATAACGTATTACGTTATGTAGTATAACGTTATAACGTATTACGTTGTGTAGTATAACGTTATATGGTATAACGTTATAACGTATTACGTTATCTAGTATAACGTTATATGGTATAACGTTATAACGTATTACGTTATGTAGTATAACGTTATATGGTATAACGTTATAACGTATTACGTTATATGGTATAACGTTATAACGTATTACGTTGTATAGTATAACGTTGTATGGTATAACGTCATAACGTATTACGTTATATAGTATAACGTTATATGGAATAAAGTTATAACGTATTACGTTATATGGTATAACGTTATAACGTATTACGTTATGTAGTATAACGTTATATAGTATAACGTTATAACGTATTACGTTATATAGTATAACGTCATATGGTATAACGTTATAACGTATTACGTTATGTAGTATAACGTTATATGGTATAACGTTATAACGTATTACGTTGTATGGTATAACGTTATAACGTATTACGTTATGTAGTATAACGTTACATGGTATTACGTTATATCGTATTACGTTGTATAGTATAACGTTATATGGTATAACGTTATAACGTATTACGTTATATGGTATAACGTTATAACGTATTTCGTTGTGTAGTATAACGTTATATGGTATAACGTTATAAGGTATTACGTTATATAGTATAACGTTATAGCGTATTACGTTATATAGTATAACGTTATATGGCATAAATTTATATGGTATAACGCTATAACGTATTACGTTATATAGTATAACGTTATATGGTATAACGTTATATGGTATAACGTTATAACGTATTACGTTATGTAGTATAACGTTATAACGTATTACGTTGTGTAGTATAACGTTATATGGTATAACGTTATAACGTATTACGTTATCTAGTATAACGTTATATGGTATAACGTTATAACGTATTACGTTATGTAGTATAACGTTATATGGTATAACGTTATAACGTATTACGTTTTATGGTATAACATTATAACGTATTACGTTATGTAGTATAACGTTACATGGTATTACGTTATAACGTATTACGTTAGATAGTATAGCGTTATATTGTATAACGTTATAACGTATTACGTTATGTAGTATAACGTTGTATGGTATAACGTTTTATGGTATAACGTTATATGGTATAACGTTATAACGTATTACGTTATATAGTATAGCGTTATATGGTATAACGTTATAACGTATTACGTTATATAGTATAACGTTATATGGTATAACGTTATAACGTATTACGTTATGTAGTATAACGTTGTATGGTATAACGTTATATGGTTTAACGTTATATGGTATAACGTTATAACGTATTACGTTATATAGTATAACGTTATATGGTATAACGTTATATGGTATAACGTTATAACGTATTACGTTATATAGTATAACGATATATGGTATAACGTTATAACGTATTACGTTATGTAGTATAACGTTATATAGTATAACGTTATAACGTATTACGTTATATAGTATAACGTTATAACGTATTACGTTGTGTAGTATAACGTTATATGGTATAACGTTATAACGTATTACGTTATCTAGTATAACGTTATATGGTATAACGTTATAACGTATTACGTTATGTAGTATAACGTTATATGGTATAACGTTATAACGTATTACGTTGTATGGTATAACGTTGTAACGTATTACGTTATGTAGTATAACGTTACATGGTATTACGTTATAACGTATTACGTTATGTAGTATAACGTTATATGGTATAACGTTATATGGTATAACGTTATAACGTATTACGTTATGTAGTATAACGTTATAACGTATTACGTTGTGTAGTATAACGTTATATGGTATAACGTTATAACGTATTACGTTATCTAGTATAACGTTATATGGTATAACGTTATAACGTATTACGTTATGTAGTATAATGTTATATGGTATAACGTTATAACGTATTACGTTATATGGTATAACGTTATAACGTATTACGTTGTATAGTATAACGTTGTATGGTATAACGTCATAACGTATTACGTTATATAGTATAACGTTATATGGAATAAAGTTATAACGTATTACGTTATATGGTATAACGTTATAACGTATTACGTTGTATAGTATAACGTTATATGGTATAACGTTATAACGTATTACGTTATATAGTGTAACGTTATATGGTATAACGTTATAACGTATTACGTTATATGGTATAACGTTATAACGTATTACGTTTTATCGTATAACGTTATATGGTATAACGTTATAACGTATTACGTTATACAGTATAACGTTATATGGTATAACGTTATATGGTATAACGTTATATGGTATAACGTTATATGGCATAACGTTATATGGTATAACGTTATAACGTATTACGTTATATAGTATAACGTTATATGGTATAACGTTATAACGTATTACGTTATATAGTATAACGTTATATGGTATAACGTTATAACGTATTACGTTATATAGTATAACGTTATATGGCATAACGTTATATGGTATAACGTTATATCGTATAACGTTATAACGCATTACGTTATATAATATAACGTTATAACGTATTACGTTATGTAGTATAACGTTATATGGTATAACGTTATAACGTATTACGTTATATGGTATAACGTTATAACGTATTACGTTGTATAGTATAACGTTATATGGTATAACGTTATAACGGATTACGTTATATAGTATAACGTTATATGGTATAACGTTATAACGTATTACGTTATATGGTATAACGTTATAACGTATTACGTTGTATAGTATAACGTTATATGGTATAACGTTATAACGTATTACGTTATATAGTATAACGTTATATGGTATAACGTTATAACGTATTACGTTATATAGTATAACGTTATATGGCATAACGTTATATGGTATAACGTTATATCGTATAACGTTATAACGCATTACGTTATATAATATAACGTTATAACGTATTACGTTATATAGTATAACGTTATAACGTATTACGTTATATAGTATAACGTTATATGGTATAACGTTATAACGTATTACGTTATGTAGTATAACGTTGTATGGTATAACGTTATATGGTTTAACGTTATATGGTATAACGTTATAACGTATTACGTTATATAGTATAACGTTATATGGTATAACGTTATAACGTATTACGTTATGTAGTATAACGTTATATAGTATAACGTTATAACGTATTACGTTATATAGTATAACGTTATATGGTATAACGTTATATGGTATAACGTTATATGGTATAACGTTATAACGTATTACGTTATATAGTATAACGTTATATGGCATAACGTTATATGGTATAACGTTATATCGTATAACGTTATAACGCATTACGTTATATAGTATAACGTTATAACGTATTACGTTATGTAGTATAACGTTATATGGCATATCGTTATATGGTATAACGTTAATTGGTATAACGTTATAACGTATTACGTTATATAGTATAACGTTATATTTTATAACGTTATAACATATTACGTTATGTAGTATAACGTTATATGGCATAAAGTTATATGGTATAACGCTATAACGTATTACGTTATATAGTATAACGTTATATGGAATAACGTTATAACGTATTACGTTATGTAGTATAACGTTATATGGTATAACGTTATATGGTATAACGTTATATGGTATAACGTTATATGGTATAACGTTATATGGTATAACGTTATAACGCATTACGTTATATAGTATAACGTTATAACGTATTACGTTATGTAGTATAACGTTATAGCGTATTACGTTATGTAGTATAACGTTATATGGTATAACGTTATAACGTATTACGATATGTAGTATAACGTTGTATGGTATAACGTTATATGGTTTAACGTTATATGGTATAACGTTATAACGTATTACGTTATATAGTATAACGTTATATGGTATAACGTTATATGGTATAACGTTATAACGTATTACGTTATATAGTATAACGTTATATGGTATAACGTTATAACGTATTACGTTATGTAGTATAACGTTGTATGGTATAACGTTATATGGTTTAACGTTATATGGTATAACGTTATAACGTATTACGTTATATAGTATAACGTTATATGGTATAACGTTATATGGTATAACGTTATAACGTATTACGTTATATAGTATAACGATATATGGTATAACGTTATAACGTATTACGTTATGTAGTATAACGTTATATAGTATAACGTTATAACGTATTACGTTATATAGTATAACGTTATAACGTATTACGTTATCTAGTATAACGTTATATGGTATAACGTTATAACGTATTACGTTATGTAGTATAACGTTATATGGTATAACGTTATAACGTATTACGTTGTATGGTATAACGTTGTAACGTATTACGTTATGTAGTATAACGTTACATGGTATTACGTTATAACGTATTACGTTATGTAGTATAACGTTATATGGTATAACGTTATATGGTATAACGTTATAACGTATTACGTTATGTAGTATAACGTTATAACGTATTACGTTGTGTAGTATAACGTTATATGGTATAACGTTATAACGTATTACGTTATCTAGTATAACGTTATATGGTATAACGTTATAACGTATTACGTTATGTAGTATAACGTTATATGGTATAACGTTATAACGTATTACGTTATATGGTATAACGTTATAACGTATTACGTTGTATAGTATAACGTTGTATGGTATAACGTCATAACGTATTACGTTATATAGTATAACGTTATATGGAATAAAGTTATAACGTATTACGTTATATGGTATAACGTTATAACGTATTACGTTGTATAGTATAACGTTATATGGTATAACGTTATATGGCGTAACGTTATATCGTATAACGTTATAACGCATTACGTTATATAGTATAACGTTATAACGTATTACGTTATGTAGTATAACGTTATAGCGTATTACGTTATGTAGTATAACGTTATATGGTATAACGTTATAACGTATTACGATATGTAGTATAACGTTGTATGGTATAACGTTATATGGTTTAACGTTATATGGTATAACGTTATAACGTATTACGTTATATAGTATAACGTTATATGGTATAACGTTATATGGTATAACGTTATAACGTATTACGTTATATAGTATAACGATATATGGTATAACGTTATAACGTATTACGTTATGTAGTATAACGTTATATAGTATAACGTTATAACGTATTACGTTATATAGTATAACGTTATAACGTATTACGTTGTGTAGTATAACGTTATATGGTATAACGTTATAACGTATTACGTTATCTAGTATAACGTTATATGGTATAACGTTATAACGTATTACGTTATGTAGTATAACGTTATATGGTATAACGTTATAACGTATTACGTTATGTAGTATAACGTTAGATAGTATAACGTTATAACGTATTACGTTATATAGTATAACGTTATAACGTATTACATTGTGTAGTATAACGTTATATGGTATAACGTTATAACGTATTACGTTATCTAGTATAACGTTATATGGTATAACGTTATAACGTATTACGTTATGTAGTATAACGTTATATGGTATAACGTTATAACGTATTACGTTGTATGGTATAACGTTGTAACGTATTACGTTATGTAGTATAACGTTACATGGTATTACGTTATAACGTATTACGTTATGTAGTATAACGTTATATGGTATAACGTTATATGGTATAACGTTATAACGTATTACGTTATGTAGTATAACGTTATAACGTATTACGTTGTGTAGTATAACGTTATATGGTATAACGTTATAACGTATTACGTTATCTAGTATAACGTTATATGGTATAACGTTATAACGTATTACGTTATGTAGTATAACGTTATATGGTATAACGTTATAACGTATTACGATATATGGTATAACGTTATAACGTATTACGTTGTATAGTATAACGTTGTATGGTATAACGTCATAACGTATTACGTTATATAGTATAACGTTATATGGAATAAAGTTATAACGTATTACGTTATATGGTATAACGTTATAACGTATTACGTTGTATAGTATAACGTTGTATGGTATAACGTTATAACGTATTACGTTATATAGTGTAACGTTATATGGTATAACGTTATAACGTATTACGTTATATGGTATAACGTTATAACGTATTACGTTTTATCGTATAACGTTATATGGTATAACGTTATAACGTATTACGTTATACAGTAAAACGTTATATGGTATAACGTTATATGGTATAACGTTATATGGCATAACGTTATATGGTATAACGTTATAACGTATTACGTTATATAGTATAACGTTATATGGTATAACGTTATAACGTATTACGTTATATAGTATAACGTTATATGGTATAACGTTATAACGTATTACGTTATATAGTATAACGTTATATGGCATAACGTTATATGGTATAACGTTTTATCGTATAACGTTATAACGCATTACGTTATATAATATAACGTTATAACGTATTACGTTGTATAGTATAACGTTATATGGTATAACGTTATAACGTATTACGTTATATAGTATAACGTTATATGGTATAACGTTATAACGTATTACGTTATATAGTATAACGTTATATGGCATAACGTTATATGGTATAACGTTATATCGTATAACGTTATAACGCATTACGTTATATAATATAACGTTATAACGTATTACGTTATATAGTATAACGTTATAACGTATTACGTTATATAGTATAACGTTATATGGTATAACGTTATAACGTATTACGTTATGTAGTATAACGTTGTATGGTATAACGTTATATGGTTTAACGTTATATGGTATAACGTTATAACGTATTACGTTATATAGTATAACGTTATATGGTATAACGTTATATGGTATAACGTTATAACGTATTACGTTATATAGTATAACGATATATGGTATAACGTTATAACGTATTACGTTATGTAGTATAACGTTATATAGTATAACGTTATAACGTATTACGTTATATAGTATAACGTTATAACGTATTACGTTGTGTAGTATAACGTTATATGGTATAACGTTATAACGTATTACGTTATCTAGTATAACGTTATATGGTATAACGTTATAACGTATTACGTTATGTAGTATAACGTTATATAGTATAACGTTATAACGTATTACGTTATATAGTATAACGTTATAACGTATTACGTTGTGTAGTATAACGTTATATGGTATAACGTTATAACGTATTACGTTATCTAGTATAACGTTATATGGTATAACGTTATAACGTATTACGTTATGTAGTATAACGTTATATGGTATAACGTTATAACGTATTACGTTGTATGGTATAACGTTGTAACGTATTACGTTATGTAGTATAACGTTACATGGTATTACGTTATAACGTATTACGTTATGTAGTATAACGTTATATGGTATAACGTTATATGGTATAACGTTATAACGTATTACGTTATGTAGTATAACGTTATAACGTATTACGTTGTGTAGTATAACGTTATATGGTATAACGTTATAACGTATTACGTTATCTAGTATAACGTTATATGGTATAACGTTATAACGTATTACGTTATGTTGTATAACGTTATATGGTATAACGTTATAACGTATTACGTTATATGGTATAACGTTATAACGTATTACGTTGTATAGTATAACGTTGTATGGTATAACGTCATAACGTATTACGTTATATAGTATAACGTTATATGGAATAAAGTTATAACGTATTACGTTATATGGTATAACGTTATAACGTATTACGTTGTATAGTATAACGTTATATGGTATAACGTTATAACGTATTACGTTATATAGTGTAACGTTATATGGTATAACGTTATAACGTATTACGTTATATGGTATAACGTTATAACGTATTACGTTTTATCGTATAACGTTATATGGTATAACGTTATAACGTATTACGTTATACAGTAAAACGTTATATGGTATAACGTTATATGGTATAACGTTATATGGCATAACGTTATATGGTATAACGTTATAACGTATTACGTTATATAGTATAACGTTATATGGTATAACGTTATAACGTATTACGTTATATAGTATAACGTTATATGGTATAACGTTATAACGTATTACGTTATATAGTATAACGTTATATGGCATAACGTTATATGGTATAACGTTTTATCGTATAACGTTATAACGCATTACGTTATATAATATAACGTTATAACGTATTACGTTGTATAGTATAACGTTATATGGTATAACGTTATAACGTATTACGTTATATAGTATAACGTTATATGGTATAACGTTATAACGTATTACGTTATATAGTATAACGTTATATGGCATAACGTTATATGGTATAACGTTATATCGTATAACGTTATAACGCATTACGTTATATAATATAACGTTATAACGTATTACGTTATATAGTATAACGTTATAACGTATTACGTTATATAGTATAACGTTATATGGTATAACGTTATAACGTATTACGTTATGTAGTATAACGTTGTATGGTATAACGTTATATGGTTTAACGTTATATGGTATAACGTTATAACGTATTACGTTATATAGTATAACGTTATATGGTATAACGTTATATGGTATAACGTTATAACGTATTACGTTATATAGTATAACGTTATATGGTATAACGTTATAACGTATTACGTTATGTAGTATAACGTTATATAGTATAACGTTATAACGTATTACGTTATATAGTATAACGTTATATGGTATAACGTTATATGGTATAACGTTATATGGTATAACGTTATATGGTATAACGTTATAACGTATTACGTTATATAGTATAACGTTATATGGCATAACGTTATATGGTATAACGTTATATCGTATAACGTTATAACGCATTACGTTATATAGTATAACGTTATAACGTATTACGTTATGTAGTATAACGTTATATGGCATATCGTTATATGGTATAACGTTAATTGGTATAACGTTATAACGTATTACGTTATATAGTATAACGTTATATGGTATAACGTTATATGGTATAACGTTATAACGTATTACGTTATATAGTATAACGTTATATGGTATAACGTTATAACGTATTACGTTATGTAGTATAACGTTATATAGTATAACGTTATAACGTATTACGTTATATAGTATAACGTTATATGGTATAACGTTATAACGTATTACGTTATATAGTATAACGTTATATGGTATAACGTTATATGGTATAACGTTATAACGTATTACGTTATATAGTATAACGTTATATGGTATAACGTTATAACGTATTACGTTATGTAGTATAACGTTATATAGTATAACGTTATAACGTATTACGTTATATAGTATAACGTTATATGGTATAACGTTATATGGTATAACGCTATATGGTATAACGTTATATGGTATAACGTTATATGGTATAACGTTATATGGTATAACGTTATAACGTATTACGTTATATAGTATAACGTTATATGGCATAACGTTATATGGTATAACGTTATATCGTATAACGTTATAACGCATTACGTTATATAGTATAACGTTATAACGTATTACGTTATGTAGTATAACGTTATATGGCATATCGTTATATGGTATAACGTTAATTGGTATAACGTTATAACGTATTACGTTATATAGTATAACGTTATATGGTATAACGTTATAACATATTACGTTATGTAGTATAACGTTATATGGCATAAAGTTATATGGTATAACGCTATAACGTATTACGTTATATAGTATAACGTTATATGGAATAACGTTATAACGTATTACGTTATATAGTATAACGTTATATGGTATAACGTTATATGGTATAACGTTAAATGGTATAACGTTATATGGTATAACGTTATATGGTATAACGTTATAACGTATTACGTTATATAGTATAACGTTATCTGGCATAACGTTATATGGTGTAACGTTATATCGTATAACGTTATAACGCATTACGTTATATAGTATAACGTCATAACGTATTACGTTATGTAGTATAACGTAATATGGCATATCGTTATATGGTATAACGTTAATTGGTATAACGTTATAACTTATTACGTTATATAGTATAACGTTATATGGTATAACGTTATAACATATTACGTTATGTAGTATAACGTTGTATGGTATAACGTTATATGGTATAACGTTATAACGTATTACGTTATGTAGTATAACGTTATATGGTATAACGTTATAACGTATTACGTTATATGGTATAACGTTATAACGTATTACGTTGTATAGTATAACGTTATATGGTATAACGTTATAACGTATTACGTTATATAGTATAACGTTATATGGTATAACGTTATAACGTATTACGTTATGTAGTATAACGTTGTATGGTATAACGTTATATGGTATAACGTTATATGGTATAACGTTATATGGTATAACGTTATAACGTATTACGTTATATAGTATAGCGTTATATTGTATAACGTTATTACGTATTACGTTATGTAGTATAACGTTGTATGGTATAACGTTACATGGTATAACGTTATATGGTATAACGTTATAACGTATTACGTTTTATAGTATAACGTTATATGGTATAACGTTATATGGTATAACGTTATAACGTATTACGTTATATGGTATAACGTTATAACGTATTGCGTTGTATAGTATAACGTTATATGGTATAACGTTATATGGTATAACGTTATAACGTATTACGTTATATGGTATAACGTTATAACGTATTACGTTGTATAGTATAACGTTATATGGTATAACGTTATAACGTATTACGTTATATCGTATAACGTTATATGGTATAACGTTATAACGTATTACGTTATACAGTATAACGTTATATGGTA
This sequence comes from Bombus flavifrons, assembly GCF_040668555.2. NCBI lineage: Eukaryota > Metazoa > Arthropoda > Insecta > Hymenoptera > Apidae > Bombus > Bombus flavifrons. The sequence goes on along the minus strand of NC_138457.1, from coordinate 3,091,213 downwards.
TAACGTTATATGGTATAACGTTATATGGCATAACGTGATATGGTATAACGTTATAACGTATTACGTTATATAGTATAACGTTATATGGTATAACGTTATAACGTATTACGTTATATAGTATAACGTTATATGGTATAACGTTATAACGTATTACGTTATATGGTATAACGTTATAACGTATTACGTTGTATAGTATAACGTTATATGGTATAACGTTATAACGTATTACGTTATATAGTATAACGTTATATGGTATAACGTTATAACGTATTACGTTATATGGTATAACGTTATAACGTATTACGTTGTATAGTATAACGTTATATGGTATAACGTTATATGGTATAACGTTATAACGTATTACGTTATATGGTATAACGTTATAACGTATTACGTTGTATAGTATAACGTTATATGGTATAACGTTATAACGTATTACGTTATATCGTATAACGTTATATGGTATAACGTTATAACGTATTACGTTATACAGTATAACGTTATATGGTATAACGTTATATGGCATAACGTTATATGGTATAACGTTATAACGAATTACGTTATATAGTATAACGTTATATGGTATAACGTTATAACGTATTACGTTATATAGTATAACGTTATATGGTATAACGTTATAACGTATTGCGTTATATAGTAAAACGTTATATGGCATAACGTTATATGGTATAACGTTATATCGTATAACGTTATAACGCATTACGTTATATAATATAACGTTATAACGTATTACGTTATGTAGTATAACGTTATATGGTATAACGTTATAACGTATTACGTTATATGGTATAACGTTATAACGTATTACGTTGTATAGTATAACGTTATATGGTATAACGTTATAACGGATTACGTTATGTAGTATAACGTTATATGGTATAACGTTATAACGTATTACGTTATGTAGTATAACGTTATATGGTATAACGTTATAACGTATTACGTTGTATGGTATAACGTTATAACGTATTACGTTATGTAGTATAACGTTACATGGTATTACGTTATAACGTATTACGTTGTATAGTATAACGTTATATGGTATAACGTTATAACGTATTACGTTATATGGTATAACGTTATAACGTATTACGTTATGTAGTATAACGTTATATAGTATAACGTTATAACGTATTACGTTATATAGTATAACGTTATATGGTATAACGTTATATGGTATAACGTTATATGGTATAACGTTATATGGTATAACGTTATATGGTATAACGATATAACGTATTACGTTATATGGTATAACGTTATAACGTATTACGTTGTATAGTATAACGTTATATGGTATAACGTTATAACGTATTACGTTATATAGTATAACGTTATATGGTATAACGTTATAACGTATTACGTTATATAGTATAACGTTATATGGCATAACGTTATATGGTATAACGTTATATCGTATAACGTTATAACGCATTACGTTATATAATATAACGTTATAACGTATTACGTTATATAGTATAACGTTATAACGTATTACGTTATATAGTATAACGTTATATGGTATAACGTTATAACGTATTACGTTATGTAGTATAACGTTGTATGGTATAACGTTATATGCTTTAACGTTATATGGTATAACGTTATAACGTATTACGTTATATAGTATAACGTTATATGGTATAACGTTATATGGTATAACGTTATAACGTATTACGTTATATAGTATAACGTTATATGGTATAACGTTATAACGTATTACGTTATGTAGTATAACGTTATATAGTATAACGTTATAACGTATTACGTTATATAGTATAACGTTATATGGTATAACGTTATAACGTATTACGTTATGTAGTATAACGTTATATGGTATAACGTTATAACGTATTACGTTGTATGGTATAACGTTATAACGTATTACGTTATGTAGTATAACGTTACATGGTATTACGTTATAACGTATTACGTTGTATAGTATAACGTTATATGGTATAACGTTATAACGTATTACGTTATATGGTATAACGTTATAACGTATTTCGTTGTGTAGTATAACGTTATATGGTATAACGTTATAAGGTATTACGTTATATAGTATAACGTTATAGCGTATTCCGTTATATAGTATAACGTTATATGGCATAAATTTATATGGTATAACGCTATAACGTATTACGTTATATAGTATAACGTTATATGGTATAACGTTATATGGTATAACGTTATAACGTATTACGTTATGTAGTATAACGTTATAACGTATTACGTTGTGTAGTATAACGTTATATGGTATAACGTTATAACGTATTACGTTATCTAGTATAACGTTATATGGTATAACGTCATAACGTATTACGATATATAGTATAACGTTATATGGTATAACGTTATAACGTATTGCGTTATATGGTATAACGTTATAACGTATTACGTTGTATAGTATAACGTTATATGGTATAACGTTATAACGTATTACGTTATATAGTGTAACGTTATATGGTATAACGTTATAACGTATTACGTTATATGGTATAACGTTATAACGTATTACGTTTTATCGTATAACGTTATATGGTATAACGTTATAACGTATTACGTTATACAGTATAACGTTATATGGTATAACGTTATATGGTATAACGTTATATGGCATAACGTTATATGGTATAACGTTATAACGTATTACGTTATATAGTATAACGTTATATGGTATAAAGTTATAACGTATTACGTTATATAGTATAACGTTATATGGTATAACGTTATAACGTATTACGTTATATGGTATAACGTTATAACGTATTACGTTATATAGTATAACGTTATATGGTATAACGTTATATGGTATAACGTTATAACGTATTACGTTATATAGTATAACGTTATATGGTATAACGTTATAACGTATTACGTTATGTAGTATAACGTTATATAGTATAACGTTATAACGTATTACGTTATATAGTATAACGTTATATGGTATAACGTTATAACGTATTACGTTATGTAGTATAACGTTATATGGTATAACGTTATAACGTATTACGTTGTATGGTATAACGTTATAACGTATTACGTTATGTAGTATAACGTTACATGGTATTACGTTATAACGTATTACGTTGTATAGTATAACGTTATATGGTATAACGTTATAACGTATTACGTTATATGGTATAACGTTATAACGTATTACGTTATGTAGTATAACGTTATATAGTATAACGTTATAACGTATTACGTTATATAGTATAACGTTATATGGTATAACGTTATATGGTATAACGTTATATGGTATAACGTTATATGGTATAACGTTATATGGTATAACGATATAACGTATTACGTTATATGGTATAACGTTATAACGTATTACGTTGTATAGTATAACGTTATATGGTATAACGTTATAACGTATTACGTTATATAGTATAACGTTATATGGTATAACGTTATAACGTATTACGTTATATAGTATAACGTTATATGGCATAACGTTATATGGTATAACGTTATATCGTATAACGTTATAACGCATTACGTTATATAATATAACGTTATAACGTATTACGTTATATAGTATAACGTTATAACGTATTACGTTATATAGTATAACGTTATATGGTATAACGTTATAACGTATTACGTTATGTAGTATAACGTTGTATGGTATAACGTTATATGGTTTAACGTTATATGGTATAACGTTATAACGTATTACGTTATATAGTATAACGTTATATGGTATAACGTTATATGGTATAACGTTATAACGTATTACGTTATATAGTATAACGTTATATGGTATAACGTTATAACGTATTACGTTATGTAGTATAACGTTATATAGTATAACGTTATAACGTATTACGTTATATAGTATAACGTTATATGGTATAACGTTATAACGTATTACGTTATGTAGTATAACGTTATATGGTATAACGTTATAACGTATTACGTTGTATGGTATAACGTTATAACGTATTACGTTATGTAGTATAACGTTACATGGTATTACGCTATAACGTATTACGTTGTATAGTATAACGTTATATGGTATAACGTTATAACGTATTACGTTATATGGTATAACGTTATAACGTATTTCGTTGTGTAGTATAACGTTATATGGTATAACGTTATAAGGTATTACGTTATATAGTATAACGTTATAGCGTATTCCGTTATATAGTATAACGTTATATGGCATAAATTTATATGGTATAACGCTATAACGTATTACGTTATATAGTATAACGTTATATGGTATAACGTTATATGGTATAACGTTATAACGTATTACGTTATGTAGTATAACGTTATAACGTAATACGTTGTGTAGTATAACGTTATATGGTATAACGTTATAACGTATTACGTTATCTAGTATAACGTTATATGGTATAACGTCATAACGTATTACGATATATAGTATAACGTTATATGGTATAACGTTATAACGTATTGCGTTATATGGTATAACGTTATAACGTATTACGTTGTATAGTATAACGTTATATGGTATAACGTTATAACGTATTACGTTATATAGTGTAACGTTATATGGTATAACGTTATAACGTATTACGTTATATGGTATAACGTTATAACGTATTACGTTTTATCGTATAACGTTATATGGTATAACGTTATAACGTATTACGTTATACAGTATAACGTTATATGGTATAACGTTATATGGTATAACGTTATATGGCATAACGTTATATGGTATAACGTTATAACGTATTACGTTATATAGTATAACGTTATATGGTATAAAGTTATAACGTATTACGTTATATAGTATAACGTTATATGGTATAACGTTATAACGTATTACGTTATATGGTATAACGTTATAACGTATTACGTTGTATAGTATAACGTTATATGGTATAACGTTATAACGTATTACGTTATATAGTATAACGTTATATGGTATAACGTTATAACGTATTACGTTATATGGTATAACGTTATAACGTATTACGTTATATGGTATAACGTTATAACGTATTACGTTGTATAGTATAACGTTATATGGTATAACGTTATAACGGATTACGTTATGTAGTATAACGTTATATGGTATAACGTTATAACGTATTACGTTATGTAGTATAACGTTATATGGTATAACGTTATAACGTATTACGTTGTATGGTATAACGTTATAACGTATTACGTTATGTAGTATAACGTTACATGGTATTACGTTATAACGTATTACGTTGTATAGTATAACGTTATATGGTATAACGTTATAACGTATTACGTTATATGGTATAACGTTATAACGTATTACGTTATGTAGTATAACGTTATATAGTATAACGTTATAACGTATTACGTTATATAGTATAACGTTATATGGTATAACGTTATATGGTATAACGTTATATGGTATAACGTTATATGGTATAACGTTATATGGTATAACGTTATAACGTATTACGTTATATGGTATAACGTTATAACGTATTACGTTGTATAGTATAACGTTATATGGTATAACGTTATAACGTATTACGTTATATAGTATAACGTTATATGGTATAACGTTATAACGTATTACGTTATATAGTATAACGTTATATGGCATAACGTTATATGGTATAACGTTATATCGTATAACGTTATAACGCATTACGTTATATAATATAACGTTATAACGTATTACGTTATATAGTATAACGTTATAACGTATTACGTTATATAGTATAACGTTATATGGTATAACGTTATAACGTATTACGTTATGTAGTATAACGTTGTATGGTATAGCGTTATATGGTTTAACGTTATATGGTATAACGTTATAACGTATTACGTTATATAGTATAACGTTATATGGTATAACGTTATATGGTATAACGTTATAACGTATTACGTTATATAGTATAACGTTATATGGTATAACGTTATAACGTATTACGTTATGTAGTATAACGTTATATAGTATAACGTTATAACGTATTACGTTATATAGTATAACGTTATAACGTATTACGTTATATAGTATAACGTTATATGGTATAACGTTATAACGTATTACGTTATGTAGTATAACGTTATATGGTATAACGTTATAACGTATTACGTTGTATGGTATAACGTTATAACGTATTACGTTATGTAGTATAACGTTACATGGTATTACGTTATAACGTATTACGTTGTATAGTATAACGTTATATGGTATAACGTTATAACGTATTACGTTATATGGTATAACGTTATAACGTATTTCGTTGTGTAGTATAACGTTATATGGTATAACGTTATAAGGTATTACGTTACATAGTATAACGTTATAGCGTATTACGTTATGTAGTATAACGTTATATGGCATAAATTTATATGGTATAACGCTATAACGTATTACGTTATATAGTATAACGTTATATGGTATAACGATATATGGTATAACGTTATAACGTATTACGTTATGTAGTATAACGTTATAACGTATTACGTTGTGTAGTATAACGTTATATGGTATAACGTTATAACGTATTACGTTATCTAGTATAACGTTATATGGTATAACGTTATAACGTATTACGTTGTATGGTATAACGTTATAACGTATTACGTTGTATGGTATAACGTTATAACGTATTACGTTATGTAGTATAACGTTACATGGTATTACGTTATAACGTATTACGTTATGTAGTATAACGTTATATGGTATAACGTTATATGGTATAACGTTATAACGCATTACGTTATATAATATAACGTTATAACGTATTACGTTATATAGTATAACGTTATAACGTATTACGTTATATAGTATAACGTTATATGGTATAACGTTATAACGTATTACGTTATGTAGTATAACGTTGTATGGTATAGCGTTATATGGTTTAACGTTATATGGTATAACGTTATAACGTATTACGTTATATAGTATAACGTTATATGGTATAACGTTATATGGTATAACGTTATAACGTATTACGTTATATAGTATAACGTTATATGGTATAACGTTATAACGTATTACGTTATGTAGTATAACGTTATATAGTATAACGTTATAACGTATTACGTTATATAGTATAACGTTATAACGTATTACGTTATATAGTATAACGTTATATGGTATAACGTTATAACGTATTACGTTATGTAGTATAACGTTATATGGTATAACGTTATAACGTATTACGTTGTATGGTATAACGTTATAACGTATTACGTTATGTAGTATAACGTTACATGGTATTACGTTATAACGTATTACGTTGTATAGTATAACGTTATATGGTATAACGTTATAACGTATTACGTTATATGGTATAACGTTATAACGTATTTCGTTGTGTAGTATAACGTTATATGGTATAACGTTATAAGGTATTACGTTACATAGTATAACGTTATAGCGTATTACGTTATGTAGTATAACGTTATATGGCATAAATTTATATGGTATAACGCTATAACGTATTACGTTATATAGTATAACGTTATATGGTATAACGATATATGGTATAACGTTATAACGTATTACGTTATGTAGTATAACGTTATAACGTATTACGTTGTGTAGTATAACGTTATATGGTATAACGTTATAACGTATTACGTTATGTAGTATAACGTTATATGGTATAACGTTATAACGTATTACGTTGTATGGTATAACGTTATAACGTATTACGTTGTATGGTATAACGTTATAACGTATTACGTTATGTAGTATAACGTTACATGGTATTACGTTATAACGTATTACGTTATGTAGTATAACGTTATATGGTATAACGTTATATGGTATAACGTTATAACGTATTACGTTATGTAGTATAACGTTATAACGTATTACGTTGTGTAGTATAACGTTATATGGTATAACGTTATAACGCATTACGTTATATAATATAACGTTATAACGTATTACGTTATATAGTATAACGTTATAACGTATTACGTTATATAGTATAACGTTATATGGTATTACGTTATAACGTATTACGTTATCTAGTATAACGTTATATGGTATAACGTTATAACGTATTACGTTATGTAGTATAACGTTATATGGTACAACGTTATAACGTATTACGTTGTATGGTATAACGTTATAACGTATTACGTTATGTAGTATAACGTTACATGGTATTACGTTATAACGTATTACGTTATGTAGTATAACGTTATATGGTATAACGTTATATGGTATAACGTTATAACGTATTACGTTATGTAGTATAACGTTATAACGTATTACGTTGTGTAGTATAACGTTATATGGTATAACGTTATAACGCATTACGTTATATAATATAACGTTATAACGTATTACGTTATATAGTATAACGTTATAACGTATTACGTTATATAGTATAACGTTATATGGTATTACGTTATAACGTATTACGTTATCTAGTATAACGTTATATGGTATAACGTCATAACGTATTACGTTATATAGTATAACGTTATATGGTATAACGTTATAACGTATTGCGTTATATGGTATAACGTTATAACGTATTACGTTGTATAGTATAACGTTATATGGTATAACGTTATAACGTATTACGTTATATAGTGTAACGTTATATGGTATAACGTTATAACGTATTACGTTATATGGTATAACGTTATAACGTATTACGTTTTATCGTATAACGTTATATGGTATAACGTTATAACGTATTACGTTATACAGTATAACGTTATATGGTATAACGTTATATGGTATAACGTTATATGGCATAACGTTATAACGTATTGCGTTATATGGTATAACGTTATAACGTATTACGTTGTATAGTATAACGTTATATGGTATAACGTTATAACGTATTACGTTATATAGTATAACGTTATATGGTATAACGTTATAACGTATTGCGTTATATAGTATAACGTTATATGGTATAACGTTATAACGTATTACGTTGTATGGTATAACGTTATAACGTATTACGTTATGTAGTATAACGTTACATGGTATTACGTTATAACGTATTACGTTATGTAGTATAACGTTATATGGTATAACGTTATAACGTATTACGTTGTATGGTATAACGTTATAACGTATTACGTTATGTAGTATAACGTTACATGGTATTACGTTATAACGTATTACGTTATGTAGTATAACGTTACATGGTATAACGTTATATGGTATAACGTTATAACGTATTACGTTATGTAGTATAACGTTATAACGTATTACGTTGTGTAGTATAACGTTATATGGTATAACGTTATAACGCATTACGTTATATAATATAACGTTATAACGTATTACGTTATATAGTATAACGTTATAACGTATTACGTTATATAGTATAACGTTATATGGTATTACGTTATAACGTATTACGTTATCTAGTATAACGTTATATGGTATAACGTCATAACGTATTACGTTATATAGTATAACGTTATATGGTATAACGTTATAACGTATTGCGTTATATGGTATAACGTTATAACGTATTACGTTGTATAGTATAACGTTATATGGTATAACGTTATAACGTATTACGTTACATAGTGTAACGTTATATAGTATAACGTTATATGGTATAACGTTATATGGTATAACGTTATAACGTATTACGTTATATAGTATAACGTTATATGGTATAACGTTATAACGTATTACGTTATGTAGTATAACGTTATATAGTATAACGTTATAACGTATTACGTTATATAGTATAACGTTATATGGTATAACGTTATAACGTATTACGTTATGTAGTATAACGTTATATGGTATAACGTTATAACGTATTACGTTGTATGGTATAACGTTATAACGTATTACGTTATGTAGTATAACGTTACATGGTATTACGTTATAACGTATTACGTTGTATAGTATAACGTTATATGGTATAACGTTATAACGTATTACGTTATATGGTATAACGTTATAACGTATTACGTTATGTAGTATAACGTTATATAGTATAACGTTATAACGTATTACGTTATATAGTATAACGTTATATGGTATAACGTTATATGGTATAACGTTATATGGTATAACGTTATATGGTATAACGTTATATGGTATAACGATATAACGTATTACGTTATATGGTATAACGTTATAACGTATTACGTTGTATAGTATAACGTTATATGGTATAACGTTATAACGTATTACGTTATATAGTATAACGTTATATGGTATAACGTTATAACGTATTACGTTATATAGTATAACGTTATATGGCATAACGTTATATGGTATAACGTTATATCGTATAACGTTATAACGCATTACGTTATATAATATAACGTTATAACGTATTACGTTATATAGTATAACGTTATAACGTATTACGTTATATAGTATAACGTTATATGGTATAACGTTATAACGTATTACGTTATGTAGTATAACGTTGTATGGTATAACGTTATATGGTTTAACGCTATATGGTATAACGTTATAACGTATTACGTTATATAGTATAACGTTATATGGTATAACGTTATATGGTATAACGTTATAACGTATTACGTTATATAGTATAACGTTATATGGTATAACGTTATAACGTATTACGTTATGTAGTATAACGTTATATAGTATAACGTTATAACGTATTACGTTATATAGTATAACGTTATATGGTATAACGTTATAACGTATTACGTTATGTAGTATAACGTTATATGGTATAACGTTATAACGTATTACGTTGTATGGTATAACGTTATAACGTATTACGTTATGTAGTATAACGTTACATGGTATTACGCTATAACGTATTACGTTGTATAGTATAACGTTATATGGTATAACGTTATAACGTATTACGTTATATGGTATAACGTTATAACGTATTTCGTTGTGTAGTATAACGTTATATGGTATAACGTTATAAGGTATTACGTTATATAGTATAACGTTATAGCGTATTCCGTTATATAGTATAACGTTATATGGCATAAATTTATATGGTATAACGCTATAACGTATTACGTTATATAGTATAACGTTATATGGTATAACGTTATATGGTATAACGTTATAACGTATTACGTTATGTAGTATAACGTTATAACGTAATACGTTGTGTAGTATAACGTTATATGGTATAACGTTATAACGTATTACGTTATCTAGTATAACGTTATATGGTATAACGTCATAACGTATTACGATATATAGTATAACGTTATATGGTATAACGTTATAACGTATTGCGTTATATGGTATAACGTTATAACGTATTACGTTGTATAGTATAACGTTATATGGTATAACGTTATAACGTATTACGTTATATAGTGTAACGTTATATGGTATAACGTTATAACGTATTACGTTATATGGTATAACGTTATAACGTATTACGTTTTATCGTATAACGTTATATGGTATAACGTTATAACGTATTACGTTATACAGTATAACGTTATATGGTATAACGTTATATGGTATAACGTTATATGGCATAACGTTATATGGTATAACGTTATAACGTATTACGTTATATAGTATAACGTTATATGGTATAAAGTTATAACGTATTACGTTATATAGTATAACGTTATATGGTATAACGTTATAACGTATTACGTTATATGGTATAACGTTATAACGTATTACGTTGTATAGTATAACGTTATATGGTATAACGTTATAACGTATTACGTTATATAGTATAACGTTATATGGTATAACGTTATAACGTATTACGTTATATGGTATAACGTTATAACGTATTACGTTATATGGTATAACGTTATAACGTATTACGTTGTATAGTATAACGTTATATGGTATAACGTTATAACGGATTACGTTATGTAGTATAACGTTATATGGTATAACGTTATAACGTATTACGTTATGTAGTATAACGTTATATGGTATAACGTTATAACGTATTACGTTGTATGGTATAACGTTATAACGTATTACGTTATGTAGTATAACGTTACATGGTATTACGTTATAACGTATTACGTTGTATAGTATAACGTTATATGGTATAACGTTATAACGTATTACGTTATATGGTATAACGTTATAACGTATTACGTTATGTAGTATAACGTTATATAGTATAACGTTATAACGTATTACGTTATATAGTATAACGTTATATGGTATAACGTTATATGGTATAACGTTATATGGTATAACGTTATATGGTATAACGTTATATGGTATAACGTTATAACGTATTACGTTATATGGTATAACGTTATAACGTATTACGTTGTATAGTATAACGTTATATGGTATAACGTTATAACGTATTACGTTATATAGTATAACGTTATATGGTATAACGTTATAACGTATTACGTTATATAGTATAACGTTATATGGCATAACGTTATATGGTATAACGTTATATCGTATAACGTTATAACGCATTACGTTATATAATATAACGTTATAACGTATTACGTTATATAGTATAACGTTATAACGTATTACGTTATATAGTATAACGTTATATGGTATAACGTTATAACGTATTACGTTATGTAGTATAACGTTGTATGGTATAGCGTTATATGGTTTAACGTTATATGGTATAACGTTATAACGTATTACGTTATATAGTATAACGTTATATGGTATAACGTTATATGGTATAACGTTATAACGTATTACGTTATATAGTATAACGTTATATGGTATAACGTTATAACGTATTACGTTATGTAGTATAACGTTATATAGTATAACGTTATAACGTATTACGTTATATAGTATAACGTTATAACGTATTACGTTATATAGTATAACGTTATATGGTATAACGTTATAACGTATTACGTTATGTAGTATAACGTTATATGGTATAACGTTATAACGTATTACGTTGTATGGTATAACGTTATAACGTATTACGTTATGTAGTATAACGTTACATGGTATTACGTTATAACGTATTACGTTGTATAGTATAACGTTATATGGTATAACGTTATAACGTATTACGTTATATGGTATAACGTTATAACGTATTTCGTTGTGTAGTATAACGTTATATGGTATAACGTTATAAGGTATTACGTTACATAGTATAACGTTATAGCGTATTACGTTATGTAGTATAACGTTATATGGCATAAATTTATATGGTATAACGCTATAACGTATTACGTTATATAGTATAACGTTATATGGTATAACGATATATGGTATAACGTTATAACGTATTACGTTATGTAGTATAACGTTATAACGTATTACGTTGTGTAGTATAACGTTATATGGTATAACGTTATAACGTATTACGTTATCTAGTATAACGTTATATGGTATAACGTTATAACGTATTACGTTATGTAGTATAACGTTATATGGTATAACGTTATAACGTATTACGTTGTATGGTATAACGTTATAACGTATTACGTTGTATGGTATAACGTTATAACGTATTACGTTATGTAGTATAACGTTACATGGTATTACGTTATAACGTATTACGTTATGTAGTATAACGTTATATGGTATAACGTTATATGGTATAACGTTATAACGTATTACGTTATGTAGTATAACGTTATAACGTATTACGTTGTGTAGTATAACGTTATATGGTATAACGTTATAACGCATTACGTTATATAATATAACGTTATAACGTATTACGTTATATAGTATAACGTTATAACGTATTACGTTATATAGTATAACGTTATATGGTATTACGTTATAACGTATTACGTTATCTAGTATAACGTTATATGGTATAACGTTATAACGTATTACGTTATGTAGTATAACGTTATATGGTACAACGTTATAACGTATTACGTTGTATGGTATAACGTTATAACGTATTACGTTATGTAGTATAACGTTACATGGTATTACGTTATAACGTATTACGTTATGTAGTATAACGTTATATGGTATAACGTTATATGGTATAACGTTATAACGTATTACGTTATGTAGTATAACGTTATAACGTATTACGTTGTGTAGTATAACGTTATATGGTATAACGTTATAACGCATTACGTTATATAATATAACGTTATAACGTATTACGTTATATAGTATAACGTTATAACGTATTACGTTATATAGTATAACGTTATATGGTATTACGTTATAACGTATTACGTTATCTAGTATAACGTTATATGGTATAACGTCATAACGTATTAAGTTATATAGTATAACGTTATATGGTATAACGTTATAACGTATTGCGTTATATGGTATAACGTTATAACGTATTACGTTGTATAGTATAACGTTATATGGTATAACGTTATAACGTATTACGTTATATAGTGTAACGTTATATGGTATAACGTTATAACGTATTACGTTATATGGTATAACGTTATAACGTATTACGTTTTATCGTATAACGTTATATGGTATAACGTTATAACGTATTACGTTATACAGTATAACGTTATATGGTATAACGTTATATGGTATAACGTTATATGGCATAACGTTATAACGTATTGCGTTATATGGTATAACGTTATAACGTATTACGTTGTATAGTATAACGTTATATGGTATAACGTTATAACGTATTACGTTATATAGTATAACGTTATATGGTATAACGTTATAACGTATTGCGTTATATAGTATAACGTTATATGGTATAACGTTATAACGTATTACGTTGTATGGTATAACGTTATAACGTATTACGTTATGTAGTATAACGTTACATGGTATTACGTTATAACGTATTACGTTATGTAGTATAACGTTATATGGTATAACGTTATAACGTATTACGTTGTATGGTATAACGTTATAACGTATTACGTTATGTAGTATAACGTTACATGGTATTACGTTATAACGTATTACGTTATGTAGTATAACGTTACATGGTATAACGTTATATGGTATAACGTTATAACGTATTACGTTATGTAGTATAACGTTATAACGTATTACGTTGTGTAGTATAACGTTATATGGTATAACGTTATAACGCATTACGTTATATAATATAACGTTATAACGTATTACGTTATATAGTATAACGTTATAACGTATTACGTTATATAGTATAACGTTATATGGTATTACGTTATAACGTATTACGTTATCTAGTATAACGTTATATGGTATAACGTCATAACGTATTACGTTATATAGTATAACGTTATATGGTATAACGTTATAACGTATTGCGTTATATGGTATAACGTTATAACGTATTACGTTGTATAGTATAACGTTATATGGTATAACGTTATAACGTATTACGTTACATAGTGTAACGTTATATGGTATAACGTTATAACGTATTACGTTATATGGTATAACGTTATAACGTATTACGTTTTATCGTATAACGTTATATGGTATAACGTTATAACGTATTACGTTATACAGTATAACGTTATATGGTATAACGTTATATGGTATAACGTTATATGGCATAACGTTATAACGTATTGCGTTATATGGTATAACGTTATAACGTATTACGTTGTATAGTATAACGTTATATGGTATAACGTTATAACGTATTACGTTATATAGTATAACGTTATATGGTATAACGTTATAACGTATTGCGTTATATGGTATAACGTTATAACGTATTACGTTGTATAGTATAACGTTATATGGTATAACGTTATAACGTATTACGTTACATAGTGTAACGTTATATGGTATAACGTTATAACGTATTACGTTATATGGTATAACGTTATAACGTATTACGTTTTATCGTATAACGTTATATGGTATAACGTTATAACGTATTACGTTATACAGTATAACGTTATATGGTATTACGTTATGTAGTATAACGTTACATGGTATTACGTTATAACGTATTACGTTATGTAGTATAACGTTACATGGTATAACGTTATATGGTATAACGTTATAACGTATTACGTTATGTAGTATAACGTTATAACGTATTACGTTGTGTAGTATAACGTTATATGGTATAACGTTATAACGCATTACGTTATATAATATAACGTTATAACGTATTACGTTATATAGTATAACGTTATAACGTATTACGTTATATAGTATAACGTTATATGGTATTACGTTATAACGTATTACGTTATCTAGTATAACGTTATATGGTATAACGTCATAACGTATTACGTTATATAGTATAACGTTATATGGTATAACGTTATAACGTATTGCGTTATATGGTATAACGTTATAACGTATTACGTTGTATAGTATAACGTTATATGGTATAACGTTATAACGTATTACGTTACATAGTGTAACGTTATATGGTATAACGTTATAACGTATTACGTTATATGGTATAACGTTATAACGTATTACGTTTTATCGTATAACGTTATATGGTATAACGTTATAACGTATTACGTTATACAGTATAACGTTATATGGTATAACGTTATATGGTATAACGTTATATGGCATAACGTTATAACGTATTGCGTTATATGGTATAACGTTATAACGTATTACGTTGTATAGTATAACGTTATATGGTATAACGTTATAACGTATTACGTTATATAGTATAACGTTATATGGTATAACGTTATAACGTATTGCGTTATATAGTATAACGTTATATGGTATAACGTTATAACGTATTACGTTATAAGGTATAACGTTATAACGTATTACGTTTTATCGTATAACGTTATATGGTATAACGTTATAACGTATTACGTTATACAGTATAACGTTATATGGTATAACGTTATATGGTATAACGTTATATGGTATAACGTTATAACGTATTACGTTATGTAGTATAACGTTGTATGGTATAGCGTTATATGGTTTAACGTTATATGGTATAACGTTATAACGTATTACGTTATATAGTATAACGTTATATGGTATAACGTTATATGGTATAACGTTATAACGTATTACGTTATATAGTATAACGTTATATGGTATAACGTTATAACGTATTACGTTATGTAGTATAACGTTATATAGTATAACGTTATAACGTATTACGTTATATAGTATAACGTTATAACGTATTACGTTATATAGTATAACGTTATATGGTATAACGTTATAACGTATTACGTTATGTAGTATAACGTTATATGGTATAACGTTATAACGTATTACGTTGTATGGTATAACGTTATAACGTATTACGTTATGTAGTATAACGTTACATGGTATTACGTTATAACGTATTACGTTGTATAGTATAACGTTATATGGTATAACGTTATAACGTATTACGTTATATGGTATAACGTTATAACGTATTTCGTTGTGTAGTATAACGTTATATGGTATAACGTTATAAGGTATTACGTTACATAGTATAACGTTATAGCGTATTACGTTATGTAGTATAACGTTATATGGCATAAATTTATATGGTATAACGCTATAACGTATTACGTTATATAGTATAACGTTATATGGTATAACGATATATGGTATAACGTTATAACGTATTACGTTATGTATTATAACGTTATAACGTATTACGTTGTGTAGTATAACGTTATATGGTATAACGTTATAACGTATTACGTTATCTAGTATAACGTTATATGGTATAACGTTATAACGTATTACGTTATGTAGTATAACGTTATATGGTATAACGTTATAACGTATTACGTTGTATGGTATAACGTTATAACGTATTACGTTGTATGGTATAACGTTATAACGTATTACGTTATGTAGTATAACGTTACATGGTATTACGTTATAACGTATTACGTTATGTAGTATAACGTTATATGGTATAACGTTATATGGTATAACGTTATAACGTATTACGTTATGTAGTATAACGTTATAACGTATTACGTTGTGTAGTATAACGTTATATGGTATAACGTTATAACGCATTACGTTATATAATATAACGTTATAACGTATTACGTTATATAGTATAACGTTATAACGTATTACGTTATATAGTATAACGTTATATGGTATTACGTTATAACGTATTACGTTATCTAGTATAACGTTATATGGTATAACGTTATAACGTATTACGTTATGTAGTATAACGTTATATGGTATAACGTTATAACGTATTACGTTGTATGGTATAACGTTATAACGTATTACGTTATGTAGTATAACGTTACATGGTATTACGTTATAACGTATTACGTTATGTAGTATAACGTTATATGGTATAACGTTATATGGTATAACGTTATAACGTATTACGTTATGTAGTATAACGTTATAACGTATTACGTTGTGTAGTATAACGTTATATGGTATAACGTTATAACGCATTACGTTATATAATATAACGTTATAACGTATTACGTTATATAGTATAACGTTATAACGTATTACGTTATATAGTATAACGTTATATGGTATTACGTTATAACGTATTACGTTATCTAGTATAACGTTATATGGTATAACGTCATAACGTATTACGTTATATAGTATAACGTTATATGGTATAACGTTATAACGTATTGCGTTATATGGTATAACGTTATAACGTATTACGTTGTATAGTATAACGTTATATGGTATAACGTTATAACGTATTACGTTATATAGTGTAACGTTATATGGTATAACGTTATAACGTATTACGTTATATGGTATAACGTTATAACGTATTACGTTTTATCGTATAACGTTATATGGTATAACGTTATAACGTATTACGTTATACAGTATAACGTTATATGGTATAACGTTATATGGTATAACGTTATATGGCATAACGTTATAACGTATTGCGTTATATGGTATAACGTTATAACGTATTACGTTGTATAGTATAACGTTATATGGTATAACGTTATAACGTATTACGTTATATAGTATAACGTTATATGGTATAACGTTATAACGTATTGCGTTATATAGTATAACGTTATATGGTATAACGTTATAACGTATTACGTTGTATGGTATAACGTTATAACGTATTACGTTATGTAGTATAACGTTACATGGTATTACGTTATAACGTATTACGTTGTATAGTATAACGTTATATGGTATAACGTTATAACGTATTACGTTATATGGTATAACGTTATAACGTATTACGTTATGTAGTATAACGTTATATAGTATAACGTTATAACGTATTACGTTATATAGTATAACGTTATATGGTATAACGTTATATGGTATAACGTTATATGGTATAACGTTATATGGTATAACGTTATATGGTATAACGTTATAACGTATTACGTTATGTAGTATAACGTTGTATGGTATAGCGTTATATGGTTTAACGTTATATGGTATAACGTTATAACGTATTACGTTATATAGTATAACGTTATATGGTATAACGTTATATGGTATAACGTTATAACGTATTACGTTATATAGTATAACGTTATATGGTATAACGTTATAACGTATTACGTTATGTAGTATAACGTTATATAGTATAACGTTATAACGTATTACGTTATATAGTATAACGTTATAACGTATTACGTTATATAGTATAACGTTATATGGTATAACGTTATAACGTATTACGTTATGTAGTATAACGTTATATGGTATAACGTTATAACGTATTACGTTGTATGGTATAACGTTATAACGTATTACGTTATGTAGTATAACGTTACATGGTATTACGTTATAACGTATTACGTTGTATAGTATAACGTTATATGGTATAACGTTATAACGTATTACGTTATATGGTATAACGTTATAACGTATTTCGTTGTGTAGTATAACGTTATATGGTATAACGTTATAAGGTATTACGTTATATAGTATAACGTTATATGGTATTACGTTATAACGTATTACGTTATCTAGTATAACGTTATATGGTATAACGTTATAACGTATTACGTTATGTAGTATAACGTTATATGGTATAACGTTATAACGTATTACGTTGTATGGTATAACGTTATAACGTATTACGTTATGTAGTATAACGTTACATGGTATTACGTTATAACGTATTACGTTATGTAGTATAACAATATATGGTATAACGTTATATGGTATAACGTTATAACGTATTACGTTATGTAGTATAACGTTATAACGTACTACGTTGTGTAGTATAACGTTATATGGTATAACGTTATAACGCATTACGTTATATAATATAACGTTATAACGTATTACGTTATATAGTATAACGTTATATGGTATTACGTTATAACGTATTACGTTATCTAGTATAACGTTATATGGTATAACGTCATAACGTATTACGTTATATAGTATAACGTTATATGGTATAACGTTATAACGTATTGCGTTATATGGTATAACGTTATAACGTATTACGTTGTATAGTATAACGTTATATGGTATAACGTTATAACGTATTACGTTATATAGTGTAACGTTATATGGTATAACGTTATAACGTATTACGTTATATGGTATAACGTTATAACGTATTACGTTTTATCGTATAACGTTATATGGTATAACGTTATAACGTATTACGTTATACAGTATAACGTTATATGGTATAACGTTATATGGTATAACGTTATATGGCATAACGTTATAACGTATTGCGTTATATGGTATAACGTTATAACGTATTACGTTGTATAGTATAACGTTATATGGTATAACGTTATAACGTATTACGTTATATAGTATAACGTTATATGGTATAACGTTATAACGTATTGCGTTATATAGTATAACGTTATATGGCATAACGTTATATGGTATAACGTTATATCGTATAACGTTATAACGCATTACGTTATATAATATAACGTTATAACATATTACGTTATGTAGTATAACGTTACATGGTATTACGTTATAACGTATTACGTTGTATAGTATAACGTTATATGGTATAACGTTATAACGTATTACGTTATATGGTATAACGTTATAACGTATTACGTTATGTAGTATAACGTTATATAGTATAACGTTATAACGTATTACGTTATATAGTATAACGTTATATGGTATAACGTTATATGGTATAACGTTATATGGTATAACGTTATATGGTATAACGTTATATGGTATAACGTTATAACGTATTACGTTATACAGTATAACGTTATATGGTATAACGTTATATGGTATAACGTTATATGGCATAACGTTATAACGTATTACGTTGTATAGTATAACGTTATATGGTATAACGTTATAACGTATTACGTTATATCGTATAACGTTATATGGTATAACGTTATAACGTATTACGTTATACAGTATAACGTTATATGGTATAACGTTATATGGTATAACGTTATATGGCATAACGTTATATGGTATAACGTTATAACGTATTACGTTATGTAGTATAACGTTGTATAGTATAACGTTATATGGTATAACGTTATAACGTATTACGTTGTATAGTATAACGTTATATGGTATAACGTTATAACGTATTACGTTATATCGTATAACGTTATATGGTATAACGTTATAACGTATTACGTTATACAGTATAACGTTATATGGTATAACGTTATATGGTATAACGTTATATGGCATAACGTTATATGGTATAACGTTATAACGAATTACGTTATATAGTATAACGTTATATGGTATAACGTTATAACGTATTACGTTATATAGTATAACGTTATATGGTATAACGTTATAACGTATTGCGTTATATAGTAAAACGTTATATGGCATAACGTTATATGGTATAACGTTATATCGTATAACGTTATAACGCATTACGTTATATAATATAACGTTATAACGTATTACGTTATGTAGTATAACGTTATATGGTATAACGTTATAACGTATTACGTTATATGGTATAACGTTATAACGTATTACGTTGTATAGTATAACGTTATATGGTATAACGTTATAACGGATTACGTTATGTAGTATAACGTTATATGGTATAACGTTATAACGTATTACGTTATGTAGTATAACGTTATATGGTATAACGTTATAACGTATTACGTTGTATGGTATAACGTTATAACGTATTACGTTATGTAGTATAACGTTACATGGTATTACGTTATAACGTATTACGTTGTATAGTATAACGTTATATGGTATAACGTTATAACGTATTACGTTATATGGTATAACGTTATAACGTATTACGTTATGTAGTATAACGTTATATAGTATAACGTTA
This sequence comes from Bombus flavifrons, assembly GCF_040668555.2. Taxonomy (NCBI): domain Eukaryota; kingdom Metazoa; phylum Arthropoda; class Insecta; order Hymenoptera; family Apidae; genus Bombus; species Bombus flavifrons. Next base: position 3,069,170 of record NC_138457.1, on the reverse strand, counting down.
TAACGTATTACGTTATATAGTATAACGTTATATGGTATAACGTTATATGGTATAACGTTATATGGTATAACGTTATATGGTATAACGTTATATGGTATAACGGTATAACGTATTACGTTATATGGTATAACGTTATAACGTATTACGTTGTATAGTATAACGTTATATGGTATAACGTTATAACGTATTACGTTATATAGTATAACGTTATATGGTATAACGTTATAACGTATTACGTTATATAGTATAACGTTATATGGCATAACGTTATATGGTATAACGTTATATCGTATAACGTTATAACGCATTACGTTATATAATATAACGTTATAACGTATTACGTTATATAGTATAACGTTATAACGTATTACGTTATATAGTATAACGTTATATGGTATAACGTTATAACGTATTACGTTATGTAGTATAACGTTGTATGGTATAACGTTATATGGTTTAACGTTATATGGTATAACGTTATAACGTATTACGTTATATAGTATAACGTTATATGGTATAACGTTATATGGTATAACGTTATAACGTATTACGTTATATAGTATAACGTTATATGGTATAACGTTATAACGTATTACGTTATGTAGTATAACGTTATATAGTATAACGTTATAACGTATTACGTTATATAGTATAACGTTATATGGTATAACGTTATAACGTATTACGTTATGTAGTATAACGTTATATGGTATAACGTTATAACGTATTACGTTGTATGGTATAACGTTATAACGTATTACGTTATGTAGTATAACGTTACATGGTATTACGTTATAACGTATTACGTTGTATAGTATAACGTTATATGGTATAACGTTATAACGTATTACGTTATATGGTATAACGTTATAACGTATTTCGTTGTGTAGTATAACGTTATATGGTATAACGTTATAAGGTATTACGTTATATAGTATAACGTTATAGCGTATTCCGTTATATAGTATAACGTTATATGGCATAAATTTATATGGTATAACGCTATAACGTATTACGTTATATAGTATAACGTTATATGGTATAACGTTATATGGTATAACGTTATAACGTATTACGTTATGTAGTATAACGTTATAACGTATTACGTTGTGTAGTATAACGTTATATGGTATAACGTTATAACGTATTACGTTATCTAGTATAACGTTATATGGTATAACGTCATAACGTATTACGATATATAGTATAACGTTATATGGTATAACGTTATAACGTATTGCGTTATATGGTATAACGTTATAACGTATTACGTTGTATAGTATAACGTTATATGGTATAACGTTATAACGTATTACGTTATATAGTGTAACGTTATATGGTATAACGTTATAACGTATTACGTTATATGGTATAACGTTATAACGTATTACGTTTTATCGTATAACGTTATATGGTATAACGTTATAACGTATTACGTTATACAGTATAACGTTATATGGTATAACGTTATATGGTATAACGTTATATGGCATAACGTTATATGGTATAACGTTATAACGTATTACGTTATATAGTATAACGTTATATGGTATAAAGTTATAACGTATTACGTTATATAGTATAACGTTATATGGTATAACGTTATAACGTATTACGTTATATGGTATAACGTTATAACGTATTACGTTGTATAGTATAACGTTATATGGTATAACGTTATAACGTATTACGTTATATAGTATAACGTTATATGGTATAACGTTATAACGTATTACGTTATATGGTATAACGTTATAACGTATTACGTTATATGGTATAACGTTATAACGTATTACGTTGTATAGTATAACGTTATATGGTATAACGTTATAACGGATTACGTTATGTAGTATAACGTTATATGGTATAACGTTATAACGTATTACGTTATGTAGTATAACGTTATATGGTATAACGTTATAACGTATTACGTTGTATGGTATAACGTTATAACGTATTACGTTATGTAGTATAACGTTACATGGTATTACGTTATAACGTATTACGTTGTATAGTATAACGTTATATGGTATAACGTTATAACGTATTACGTTATATGGTATAACGTTATAACGTATTACGTTATGTAGTATAACGTTATATAGTATAACGTTATAACGTATTACGTTATATAGTATAACGTTATATGGTATAACGTTATATGGTATAACGTTATATGGTATAACGTTATATGGTATAACGTTATATGGTATAACGTTATAACGTATTACGTTATATGGTATAACGTTATAACGTATTACGTTGTATAGTATAACGTTATATGGTATAACGTTATAACGTATTACGTTATATAGTATAACGTTATATGGTATAACGTTATAACGTATTACGTTATATAGTATAACGTTATATGGCATAACGTTATATGGTATAACGTTATATCGTATAACGTTATATCGCATTACGTTATATAATATAACGTTATAACGTATTACGTTATATAGTATAACGTTATAACGTATTACGTTATATAGTATAACGTTATATGGTATAACGTTATAACGTATTACGTTATGTAGTATAACGTTGTATGGTATAGCGTTATATGGTTTAACGTTATATGGTATAACGTTATAACGTATTACGTTATATAGTATAACGTTATATGGTATAACGTTATATGGTATAACGTTATAACGTATTACGTTATATAGTATAACGTTATATGGTATAACGTTATAACGTATTACGTTGTATGGTATAACGTTATAACGTATTACGTTATGTAGTATAACGTTACATGGTATTACGTTATAACGTATTACGTTGTATAGTATAACGTTATATGGTATAACGTTATAACGTATTACGTTATATGGTATAACGTTATAACGTATTTCGTTGTGTAGTATAACGTTATATGGTATAACGTTATAAGGTATTACGTTACATAGTATAACGTTATAGCGTATTACGTTATGTAGTATAACGTTATATGGCATAAATTTATATGGTATAACGCTATAACGTATTACGTTATATAGTATAACGTTATATGGTATAACGATATATGGTATAACGTTATAACGTATTACGTTATGTAGTATAACGTTATAACGTATTACGTTGTGTAGTATAACGTTATATGGTATAACGTTATAACGTATTACGTTATCTAGTATAACGTTATATGGTATAACGTTATAACGTATTACGTTATGTAGTATAACGTTATATGGTATAACGTTATAACGTATTACGTTGTATGGTATAACGTTATAACGTATTACGTTGTATGGTATAACGTTATAACGTATTACGTTATGTAGTATAACGTTACATGGTATTACGTTATAACGTATTACGTTATGTAGTATAACGTTATATGGTATAACGTTATATGGTATAACGTTATAACGTATTACGTTATATAATATAACGTTATAACGTATTACGTTATATAGTATAACGTTATAACGTATTACGTTATATAGTATAACGTTATATGGTATTACGTTATAACGTATTACGTTATCTAGTATAACGTTATATGGTATAACGTTATAACGTATTACGTTATGTAGTATAACGTTATATGGTATAACGTTATAACGTATTACGCTGTATGGTATAACGTTATAACGTATTACGTTATGTAGTATAACGTTACATGGTATTACGTTATAACGTATTACGTTATGTAGTATAACGTTATATGGTATAACGTTATATGGTATAACGTTATAACGTATTACGTTATGTAGTATAACGTTATAACGTATTACGTTGTGTAGTATAACGTTATATGGTATAACGTTATAACGCATTACGTTATATAATATAACGTTATAACGTATTACGTTATATAGTATAACGTTATAACGTATTACGTTATATAGTATAACGTTATATGGTATTACGTTATAACGTATTACGTTATCTAGTATAACGTTATATGGTATAACGTCATAACGTATTACGTTATATAGTATAACGTTATATGGTATAACGTTATAACGTATTGCGTTATATGGTATAACGTTATAACGTATTACGTTGTATAGTATAACGTTATATGGTATAACGTTATAACGTATTACGTTATATAGTGTAACGTTATATGGTATAACGTTATAACGTATTACGTTATATGGTATAACGTTATAACGTATTACGTTTTATCGTATAACGTTATATGGTATAACGTTATAACGTATTACGTTATACAGTATAACGTTATATGGTATAACGTTATATGGTATAACGTTATATGGCATAACGTTATAACGTATTGCGTTATATGGTATAACGTTATAACGTATTACGTTGTATAGTATAACGTTATATGGTATAACGTTATAACGTATTACGTTATATAGTATAACGTTATATGGTATAACGTTATAACGTATTGCGTTATATAGTATAACGTTATATGGTATAACGTTATAACGTATTACGTTGTATGGTATAACGTTATAACGTATTACGTTATGTAGTATAACGTTACATGGTATTACGTTATAACGTATTACGTTGTATAGTATAACGTTATATGGTATAACGTTATAACGTATTACGTTATATGGTATAACGTTATAACGTATTACGTTATGTAGTATAACGTTATATAGTATAACGTTATAACGTATTACGTTATATAGTATAACGTTATATGGTATAACGTTATATGGTATAACGTTATATGGTATAACGTTATATGGTATAACGTTATATGGTATAACGTTATAACGTATTACGTTATGTAGTATAACGTTGTATGGTATAGCGTTATATGGTTTAACGTTATATGGTATAACGTTATAACGTATTACGTTATATAGTATAACGTTATATGGTATAACGTTATATGGTATAACGTTATAACGTATTACGTTATATAGTATAACGTTATATGGTATAACGTTATAACGTATTACGTTATGTAGTATAACGTTATATAGTATAACGTTATAACGTATTACGTTATATAGTATAACGTTATAACGTATTACGTTATATAGTATAACGTTATATGGTATAACGTTATAACGTATTACGTTATGTAGTATAACGTTATATGGTATAACGTTATAACGTATTACGTTGTATGGTATAACGTTATAACGTATTACGTTATGTAGTATAACGTTACATGGTATTACGTTATAACGTATTACGTTGTATAGTATAACGTTATATGGTATAACGTTATAACGTATTACGTTATATGGTATAACGTTATAACGTATTTCGTTGTGTAGTATAACGTTATATGGTATAACGTTATAAGGTATTACGTTATATAGTATAACGTTATATGGTATTACGTTATAACGTATTACGTTATCTAGTATAACGTTATATGGTATAACGTTATAACGTATTACGTTATGTAGTATAACGTTATATGGTATAACGTTATAACGTATTACGTTGTATGGTATAACGTTATAACGTATTACGTTATGTAGTATAACGTTACATGGTATTACGTTATAACGTATTACGTTATGTAGTATAACAATATATGGTATAACGTTATATGGTATAACGTTATAACGTATTACGTTATGTAGTATAACGTTATAACGTACTACGTTGTGTAGTATAACGTTATATGGTATAACGTTATAACGCATTACGTTATATGGTATAACGTTATAACGTATTACGTTATGTAGTATAACGTTATATGGTATAACGTTATAACGTATTACGTTATATAGTATAACGTTATATGGTATTACGTTATAACGTATTACGTTATCTAGTATAACGTTATATGGTATAACGTCATAACGTATTACGTTATATAGTATAACGTTATATGGTATAACGTTATAACGTATTGCGTTATATGGTATAACGTTATAACGTATTACGTTGTATAGTATAACGTTATATGGTATAACGTTATAACGTATTACGTTATATAGTGTAACGTTATATGGTATAACGTTATAACGTATTACGTTATATGGTATAACGTTATAACGTATTACGTTTTATCGTATAACGTTATATGGTATAACGTTATAACGTATTACGTTATACAGTATAACGTTATATGGTATAACGTTATATGGTATAACGTTATATGGCATAACGTTATAACGTATTGCGTTATATGGTATAACGTTATAACGTATTACGTTGTATAGTATAACGTTATATGGTATAACGTTATAACGTATTACGTTATATAGTATAACGTTATATGGTATAACGTTATAACGTATTGCGTTATATAGTATAACGTTATATGGCATAACGTTATATGGTATAACGTTATATCGTATAACGTTATAACGCATTACGTTATATAATATAACGTTATAACATATTACGTTATGTAGTATAACGTTACATGGTATTACGTTATAACGTATTACGTTGTATAGTAAAACGTTATATGGTATAACGTTATAACGTATTACGTTATATGGTATAACGTTATAACGTATTACGTTATGTAGTATAACGTTATATAGTATAACGTTATAACGTATTACGTTATATAGTATAACGTTATATGGTATAACGTTATATGGTATAACGTTATATGGTATAACGTTATAACGTATTACGTTATATGGTATAACGTTATAACGTATTACGTTGTATAGTATAACGTTATATGGTATAACGTTATAACGTATTACGTTATATAGTATAACGTTATATGGTATAACGTTATAACGTATTACGTTATATATTAGGTGAAGTAAAAAGTTCTGAGCGTTTTTCGCTAGATGTCTTTAGTGAGCCATATCTCACGATGTGCACATCGCATCGAGTCATAGTATACACCGATTTCAAGGTGATATTACGCATCAAAAAGGTTCTTTGTCAGTTTTGTGTTCGGTGAAGCCAGTTGTGTGTTACAGCGTTCGAAAATGGAGATAAAAAAAGAGAAAATTCGATACATTCTTCAGTACCACTACGACCAAGGTGAAAAGGCGGAGCAGGCGGCCAAAAAAATTTGTGCTGTTTATGGACCCAGTACAGTATCGAATGCAACAGCAAAGCGGTGGTTCCAACGATTCCGTTCTGGTAATATGGACGTCGAAGATGAGGCACGCTCTGGTAGGCCAATCGTCGAAAATGTGGATAAAATCATGGAAATCGTCGAGTCGGACCGGCATGTGAGCACTTATTCCATTGCCCAGGAACTGAAGATTAGCCAGAAAACCGTTTGGAACCATTTGCATAAGGCTGGTCTCAAGAAGAAGCTCGACGTATGGGTGCCACATGAATTGACGCAAAAGAACCTTTTGGACCGAATTGATGCCTGCGATTCTTTGTTGAGACGTAACGAAATCGACCCATTTTTGAAGCGGATGGTGACTGGCGATGAAAAATGGGTCACATACGAGAACAACAGCCGAAAAAGATCGTGGTCCAATCGCGGTGGGCCGGCCCAAACGATCGCCAAGCGTGGATTAACGGCCAAGAAGGTTTTATTGTGTGTTTGGTGGGATTGGAAGGGAATCATCCATTATGAGCTGCTCCCATCGGGGCAAACACTTAATTCGGACCTCTATTGTCAACAACTGACCAGACTGAAGCAGGCGATCGACCAGAAGCGGCCAGAATTGGCCAATAGGAAAGGTGTTGTGTTCCATCAAGACAACGCCAGGCCGCACACATCTTTAACGACGCGTCAGAAGCTCCGAGAGCTTGGCTGGGAGGTTCTATCGCATCCGCCGTACAGTCCAGACCTGGCACCAAGCGATTATCACCTTTTTAAGTTTTTGCAAAATTTTCTTGATGGTACAAAACTGGCCTCAAGAGAGGCTTGTGAAAATGAGCTGGTCAAGTTTTTTACCAATAGGGACGAGGACTTCTTCAACCGCGGAATTATGAAATTGCCTTCAAAATGGACAAAAGTAATCGAACAAAACGGCGCATATTTAATCTAAATCGAATAATCTTGACTATGTTAATTTCATCGTCGAAATAAAGCGAAAAAGCGCTCAGAACTTTTTACTTCACCTAATAGTATAACGTTATATGGCATAACGTTATATGGTATAACGTTATATCGTATAAGGTTATAACGCATTACGTTATATAATATAACGTTATAACGTATTACGTTATATAGTATAACGTTATAACGTATTACGTTATATAGTATAACGTTATATGGTATAACGTTATAACGTATTACGTTATGTAGTATAACGTTGTATGGTATAACGTTATATGGTTTAACGTTATATGGTATAACGTTATAACGTATTACGTTATATAGTATAACGTTATATGGTATAACGTTATATGGTATAACGTTATAACGTATTACGTTATATAGTATAACGTTATATGGTATAACGTTATAACGTATTACGTTATGTAGTATAACGTTATATAGTATAACGTTATAACGTATTACGTTATATAGTATAACGTTATATGGTATAACGTTATAACGTATTACGTTATGTAGTATAACGTTATATGGTATAACGTTATAACGTATTACGTTGTATGGTATAACGTTATAACGTATTACGTTATGTAGTATAACGTTACATGGTATTACGTTATAACGTATTACGTTGTATAGTATAACGTTATATGGTATAACGTTATAACGTATTACGTTATATGGTATATAGTTATAACGTATTTCGTTGTGTAGTATAACGTTATATGGTATAACGTTATAAGGTATTACGTTATATAGTATAACGTTATAGCGTATTCCGTTATATAGTATAACGTTATATGGCATAAATTTATATGGTATAACGCTATAACGTATTACGTTATATAGTATAACGTTATATGGTATAACGTTATATGGTATAACGTTATATGGTATAACGTTATAACGTATTACGTTATGTAGTATAACGTTATAACGTATTACGTTGTATAGTATAACGTTATATGGTATAACGTTATAACGTATTACGTTATATAGTATAACGTTATATGGTATAACGTTATAACGTATTACGTTATGTAGTATAACGTTGTATGGTATAACGTTATATGGTATAACGTTATATGGTATAACGTTATATGGTATAACGTTATAACGTATTACGTTATATAGTATAGCGTTATATTGTATAACGTTATAACGTATTACGTTATGTAGTATAACGTTGTATGGTATAACGTTATATGGTATAACGTTATATGGTATAACGTTATAACGTATTACGTTTTATAGTATAACGTTATATGGTATAACGTTATATGGTATAACGTTATAACGTATTACGTTATATGGTATAACGTTATAACGTATTGCGTTGTATAGTATAACGTTATATGGCATAACGTGATATGGTATAACGTTATAACGTATTACGTTATATAGTATAACGTTATATGGTATAACGTTATAACGTATTACGTTATATAGTATAACGTTATATGGTATAACGTTATAACGTATTACGTTATATGGTATAACGTTATAACGTATTACGTTGTATAGTATAACGTTATATGGTATAACGTTAGAACGTATTACGTTATATAGTATAACGTTATATGGTATAACGTTATAACATATTACGTTATGTAGTATAACGTTGTATGGTATAACGTTATATGGTATAACGTTATAACGTATTACGTTATGTAGTATAACGTTATATGGTATAACGTTATAACGTATTACGTTGTATAGTATAACGTTATATGGAATAACGTTATAACGTATTACGTTATATAGTATAACGTTATATGGTATAACGTTATAACGTATTACGTTATGTAGTATAACGTTGTATGGTATAACGTTATATGGTATAACGTTATATGGTATAACGTTATATGGTATAACGTTATAACGTATTACGTTATATAGTATAGCGTTATATTGTATAACGTTATAACGTATTACGTTATGTAGTATAACGTTGTATGGTATAACGTTATATGGTATAACGTTATATGGTATAACGTTATAACATATTACGTTTTATAGTATAACGTTATATGGTATAACGTTATATGGTATAACGTTATAACGTATTACGTTATATGGTATAACGTTATAACGTATTGCGTTGTATAGTATAACGTTATATGGTATAACGTTATATGGTATAACGTTATAACGTATTACGTTATATGGTATAACGTTATAACGTATTACGTTGTATAGTATAACGTTATATGGTATAACGTTATAACGTATTACGTTATATCGTATAACGTTATATGGTATAACGTTATAACGTATTACGTTATACAGTATAACGTTATATGGTATAACGTTATATGGTATAACGTTATATGGCATAACGTGATATGGTATAACGTTATAACGTATTACGTTATATAGTATAACGTTATATGGTATAACGTTATAACGTATTACGTTATATAGTATAACGTTATATGGTATAACGTTATAACGTATTACGTTATATGGTATAACGTTATAACGTATTACGTTGTATAGTATAACGTTATATGGTATAACGTTATAACGTATTACGTTATATAGTATAACGTTATATGGTATAACGTTATAACGTATTACGTTATATGGTATAACGTTATAACGTATTACGTTGTATAGTATAACGTTGTATGGTATAACGTCATAACGTATTACGTTATATAGTATAACGTTATATGGTATAACGTTATAACGTATTACGTTATATGGTATAACGTTATAACGTATTACGTTGTATAGTATAACGTTATATGGTATAACGTTATAACGTATTACGTTATATAGTGTAACGTTATATGGTATAACGTTATAACGTATTACGTTATATAGTATAACGTTATATGGTATAACGTTATAACGTATTACGTTATATAGTATAACGTTATATGGCATAACGTTATATGGTATAACGTTATATCGTATAAGGTTATAACGCATTACGTTATATAATATAACGTTATAACGTATTACGTTATATAGTATAACGTTATAACGTATTACGTTATATAGTATAACGTTATATGGTATAACGTTATAACGTATTACGTTATGTAGTATAACGTTGTATGGTATAACGTTATATGGTTTAACGTTATATGGTATAACGTTATAACGTATTACGTTATATAGTATAACGTTATATGGTATAACGTTATATGGTATAACGTTATAACGTATTACGTTATATAGTATAACGTTATATGGTATAACGTTATAACGTATTACGTTATGTAGTATAACGTTATATAGTATAACGTTATAACGTATTACGTTATATAGTATAACGTTATATGGTATAACGTTATAACGTATTACGTTATGTAGTATAACGTTATATGGTATAACGTTATAACGTATTACGTTGTATGGTATAACGTTATAACGTATTACGTTATGTAGTATAACGTTACATGGTATTACGTTATAACGTATTACGTTGTATAGTATAACGTTATATGGTATAACGTTATAACGTATTACGTTATATGGTATATAGTTATAACGTATTTCGTTGTGTAGTATAACGTTATATGGTATAACGTTATAAGGTATTACGTTATATAGTATAACGTTATAGCGTATTCCGTTATATAGTATAACGTTATATGGCATAAATTTATATGGTATAACGCTATAACGTATTACGTTATATAGTATAACGTTATATGGTATAACGTTATATGGTATAACGTTATAACGTATTACGTTATGTAGTATAACGTTATAACGTATTACGTTGTATAGTATAACGTTATATGGTATAACGTTATAACGTATTACGTTATATAGTATAACGTTATATGGTATAACGTTATAACGTATTACGTTATGTAGTATAACGTTGTATGGTATAACGTTATATGGTATAACGTTATATGGTATAACGTTATATGGTATAACGTTATAACGTATTACGTTATATAGTATAGCGTTATATTGTATAACGTTATAACGTATTACGTTATGTAGTATAACGTTGTATGGTATAACGTTATATGGTATAACGTTATATGGTATAACGTTATAACGTATTACGTTTTATAGTATAACGTTATATGGTATAACGTTATATGGTATAACGTTATAACGTATTACGTTATATGGTATAACGTTATAACGTATTGCGTTGTATAGTATAACGTTATATGGCATAACGTGATATGGTATAACGTTATAACGTATTACGTTATATAGTATAACGTTATATGGTATAACGTTATAACGTATTACGTTATATAGTATAACGTTATATGGTATAACGTTATAACGTATTACGTTATATGGTATAACGTTATAACGTATTACGTTGTATAGTATAACGTTATATGGTATAACGTTAGAACGTATTACGTTATATAGTATAACGTTATATGGTATAACGTTATAACATATTACGTTATGTAGTATAACGTTGTATGGTATAACGTTATATGGTATAACGTTATAACGTATTACGTTATGTAGTATAACGTTATATGGTATAACGTTATAACGTATTACGTTATATGGTATAACGTTATAACGTATTACGTTGTATAGTATAACGTTATATGGAATAACGTTATAACGTATTACGTTATATAGTATAACGTTATATGGTATAACGTTATAACGTATTACGTTATGTAGTATAACGTTGTATGGTATAACGTTATATGGTATAACGTTATATGGTATAACGTTATATGGTATAACGTTATAACGTATTACGTTATATAGTATAGCGTTATATTGTATAACGTTATAACGTATTACGTTATGTAGTATAACGTTGTATGGTATAACGTTATATGGTATAACGTTATATGGTATAACGTTATAACGTATTACGTTTTATAGTATAACGTTATATGGTATAACGTTATATGGTATAACGTTATATGGCATAACGTGATATGGTATAACGTTATAACGGATTACGTTATGTAGTATAACGTTATATGGTATAACGTTATAACGTATTACGTTATGTAGTATAACGTTATATGGTATAACGTTATAACGTATTACGTTGTATGGTATAACGTTATAACGTATTACGTTATGTAGTATAACGTTACATGGTATTACGTTATAACGTATTACGTTGTATAGTATAACGTTATATGGTATAACGTTATAACGTATTACGTTATATGGTATAACGTTATAACGTATTACGTTATGTAGTATAACGTTATATAGTATAACGTTATAACGTATTACGTTATATAGTATAACGTTATATGGTATAACGTTATATGGTATAACGTTATATGGTATAACGTTATATGGTATAACGTTATATGGTATAACGATATAACGTATTACGTTATATGGTATAACGTTATAACGTATTACGTTGTATAGTATAACGTTATATGGTATAACGTTATAACGTATTACGTTATATAGTATAACGTTATATGGTATAACGTTATAACGTATTACGTTATATAGTATAACGTTATATGGCATAACGTTATATGGTATAACGTTATATCGTATAACGTTATAACGCATTACGTTATATAATATAACGTTATAACGTATTACGTTATATAGTATAACGTTATAACGTATTACGTTATATAGTATAACGTTATATGGTATAACGCTATAACGTATTACGTTATGTAGTATAACGTTGTATGGTATAACGTTATATGGTTTAACGTTATATGGTATAACGTTATAACGTATTACGTTATATAGTATAACGTTATATGGTATAACGTTATATGGTATAACGTTATAACGTATTACGTTATATAGTATTACGTTATATGGTATAACGTTATAACGTATTACGTTATGTAGTATAACGTTATATAGTATAACGTTATAACGTATTACGTTATATAGTATAACGTTATATGGTATAACGTTATAACGTATTACGTTATGTAGTATAACGTTATATGGTATAACGTTATAACGTATTACGTTGTATGGTATAACGTTATAACGTATTACGTTATGTAGTATAACGTTACATGGTATTACGTTATAACGTATTACGTTGTATAGTATAACGTTATATGGTATAACGTTATAACGTATTACGTTATATGGTATAACGTTATAACGTATTTCGTTGTGTAGTATAACGTTATATGGTATAACGTTATAAGGTATTACGTTATATAGTATAACGTTATAGCGTATTCCGTTATATAGTATAACGTTATATGGCATAAATTTATATGGTATAACGCTATAACGTATTACGTTATATAGTATAACGTTATATGGTATAACGTTATATGGTATAACGTTATAACGTATTACGTTATGTAGTATAACGTTATAACGTATTACGTTGTGTAGTATAACGTTATATGGTATAACGTTATAACGTATTACGTTATCTAGTATAACGTTATATGGTATAACGTCATAACGTATTACGTTATATAGTATAACGTTATATGGTATAACGTTATAACGTATTGCGTTATATGGTATAACGTTATAACGTATTACGTTGTATAGTATAACGTTATATGGTATAACGTTATAACGTATTACGTTATATAGTGTAACGTTATATGGTATAACGTTATAACGTATTACGTTATATGGTATAACGTTATAACGTATTACGTTTTATCGTATAACGTTATATGGTATAACGTTATAACGTATTACGTTATACAGTATAACGTTATATGGTATAACGTTATATGGTATAACGTTATATGGCATAACGTTATATGGTATAACGTTATAACGTATTACGTTATATAGTATAACGTTATATGGTATAACGTTATAACGTATTACGTTATATAGTATAACGTTATATGGTATAACGTTATAACGTATTGCGTTATATAGTATAACGTTATATGGCATAACGTTATATGGTATAACGTTATATCGTATAACGTTATAACGCATTACGTTATATAATATAACGTTATAACGTATTACGTTATGTAGTATAACGTTATATGGTATAACGTTATAACGTACTACGTTATATGGTATAACGTTATAACGTATTACGTTGTATAGTATAACGTTATATGGTATAACGTTATAACGGATTACGTTATGTAGTATAACGTTATATGGTATAACGTTATAACGTATTACGTTATGTAGTATAACGTTATATGGTATAACGTTATAACGTATTACGTTGTATGGTATAACGTTATAACGTATTACGTTATGTAGTATAACGTTACATGGTATTACGTTATAACGTATTACGTTGTATAGTATAACGTTATATGGTATAACGTTATATGGTATAACGTTATATGGTATAACGTTATATGGTATAACTTTATATGGTATAACGTTATAACGTATTACGTTATATGGTATAACGTTATAACGTATTACGTTGTATAGTATAACGTTATATGGTATAACGTTATAACGTATTACGTTATATAGTATAACGTTATATGGTATAACGTTATAACGTATTACGTTATATAGTATAACGTTATATGGCATAACGTTATATGGTATAACGTTATATCGTATAACGTTATAACGCATTACGTTATATAATATAACGTTATAACGTATTACGTTATATAGTATAACGTTATAACGTATTACGTTATATAGTATAACGTTATTTGGTATAACGTTATAACGTATTACGTTATGTAGTATAACGTTGTATGGTATAGCGTTATATGGTTTAACGTTATATGGTATAACGTTATAACGTATTACGTTATATAGTATAACGTTATATGGTATAACGTTATATGGTATAACGTTATAACGTATTACGTTATATAGTATAACGTTATATGGTATAACGTTATAACGTATTACGTTATGTAGTATAACGTTATATAGTATAACGTTATAACGTATTACGTTATATAGTATAACGTTATAACGTATTACGTTATATAGTATAACGTTATATGGTATAACGTTATAACGTATTACGTTATGTAGTATAACGTTATATGGTATAACGTTATAACGTATTACGTTGCATGGTATAACGTTATAACGTATTACGTTATGTAGTATAACGTTACATGGTATTACGTTATAACGTATTACGTTGTATAGTATAACGTTATATGGTATAACGTTATAACGTATTACGTTATATGGTATAACGTTATAACGTATTTCGTTGTGTAGTATAACGTTATATGGTATAACGTTATAAGGTATTACGTTATATAGTATAACGTTATAGCGTATTACGTTATATAGTATAACGTTATATGGCATAAATTTATATGGTATAACGCTATAACGTATTACGTTATATAGTATAACGTTATATGGTATAACGATATATGGTATAACGTTATAACGTATTACGTTATGTAGTATAACGTTATAACGTATTACGTTGTGTAGTATAACGTTATATGGTATAACGTTATAACGTATTACGTTATCTAGTATAACGTTATATGGTATAACGTTATAACGTATTACGTTTTATCGTATAACGTTATATGGTATAACGTTATAACGTATTACGTTATACAGTATAACGTTATATGGTATAACGTTATATGGTATAACGTTATATGGCATAACGTTATATCGCATTACGTTATATAATATAACGTTATAACGTATTACGTTATGTAGTATAACGTTATATGGTCTAACGTTATAACGTATTACGTTATATGGTATAACGTTATAACGTATTACGTTGCATAGTATAACGTTATATGGTATAACGTTATAACGTATTACGTTATATAGTATAACGTTATATGGTATAACGTTATAACGTATTGCGTTATATAGTATAACGTTATATGGCATAACGTTATATGGTATAACGTTATATCGTATAACGTTATAACGTATTACGTTATGTAGTATAACGTTATATAGTATAACGTTATAACGTATTACGTTATATAGTATAACGTTATATGGTATAACGTTATAACGTATTACGTTATATAGTATAACGTTATATGGTATAACGTTATAACGTATTGCGTTATATAGTATAACGTTATATGGCATAACGTTATATGGTATAACGTTATATCGTATAACGTTATAACGCATTACGTTATATAATATAACGTTATAACGTATTACGTTATGTAGTATAACGTTATATGGTCTAACGTTATAACGTATTACGTTATATGGTATAACGTTATAACGTATTACGTTGCATAGTATAACGTTATATGGTATAACGTTATAACGGATTACGTTATGTAGTATAACGTTATATGGTATAACGTTATAACGTATTACGTTATGTAGTATAACGTTATATGGTATAACGTTATAACGTATTACGTTGTATGGTATAACGTTATAACGTATTACGTTATGTAGTATAACGTTACATGGTATTACGTTATAACGTATTACGTTGTATAGTATAACGTTATATGGTATAACGTTATAACGTATTACGTTATATGGTATAACGTTATAACGTATTACGTTATGTAGTATAACGTTATATAGTATAACGTTATAACGTATTACGTTATATAGTATAACGTTATATGGTATAACGTTATATGGTATAACGTTATATGGTATAACGTTATATGGTATAACGTTATATGGTATAACGTTATAACGTATTACGTTATATGGTATAACGTTATAACGTATTACGTTGTATAGTATAACGTTATATGGTATAACGTTATAACGTATTACGTTATATAGTATAACGTTATATGGTATAACGTTATAACGTATTACGTTATATAGTATAACGTTATATGGCATAACGTTATATGGTATAACGTTATATCGTATAACGTTATAACGCATTACGTTATATAATATAACGTTATAACGTATTACGTTATATAGTATAACGTTATAACGTATTACGTTATATAGTATAACGTTATATGGTATAACGTTATAACGTATTACGTTATGTAGTATAACGTTGTATGGTATAACGTTATATGGTTTAACGTTATATGGTATAACGTTATAACGTATTACGTTATATAGTATAACGTTATATGGTATAACGTTATATGGTATAACGTTATAACGTATTACGTTATATAGTATAACGTTATATGGTGTAACGTTATAACGTATTACGTTATGTAGTATAACGTTATATAGTATAACGTTATAACGTATTACGTTATATAGTATAACGTTATAACGTATTACGTTATATAGTATAACGTTATATGGTATAACGTTATAACGTATTACGTTATGTAGTATAACGTTATATGGTATAACGTTATAACGTATTACGTTGTATGGTATAACGTTATAACGTATTACGTTATGTAGTATAACGTTACATGGTATTACGTTATAACGTATTACGTTGTATAGTATAACGTTATATGGTATAACGTTATAACGTATTACGTTATATGGTATAACGTTATAACGTATTTCGTTGTGTAGTATAACGTTATATGGTATAACGTTATAACGTATTACGTTATATAGTATAACGTTATATGGTATAACGTTATAACGTATTACGTTATATAGTATAACGTTATATGGTATAACGTTATAACGTATTGCGTTATATAGTATAACGTTATATGGCATAACGTTATATGGTATAACGTTATATCGTATAACGTTATAACGCATTACGTTATATAATATAACGTTATAACGTATTACGTTATGTAGTATAACGTTATATGGTCTAACGTTATAACGTATTACGTTATATGGTATAACGTTATAACGTATTACGTTGCATAGTATAACGTTATATGGTATAACGTTATAACGGATTACGTTATGTAGTATAACGTTATATGGTATAACGTTATAACGTATTACGTTATGTAGTATAACGTTATATGGTATAACGTTATAACGTATTACGTTGTATGGTATAACGTTATAACGTATTACGTTATGTAGTATAACGTTACATGGTATTACGTTATAACGTATTACGTTGTATAGTATAACGTTATATGGTATAACGTTATAACGTATTACGTTATATGGTATAACGTTATAACGTATTACGTTATGTAGTATAACGTTATATAGTATAACGTTATAACGTATTACGTTATATAGTATAACGTTATATGGTATAACGTTATATGGTATAACGTTATATGGTATAACGTTATATGGTATAACGTTATATGGTATAACGTTATAACGTATTACGTTATATGGTATAACGTTATAACGTATTACGTTGTATAGTATAACGTTATATGGTATAACGTTATAACGTATTACGTTATATAGTATAACGTTATATGGTATAACGTTATAACGTATTACGTTATATAGTATAACGTTATATGGCATAACGTTATATGGTATAACGTTATATCGTATAACGTTATAACGCATTACGTTATATAATATAACGTTATAACGTATTACGTTATATAGTATAACGTTATAACGTATTACGTTATATAGTATAACGTTATATGGTATAACGTTATAACGTATTACGTTATGTAGTATAACGTTGTATGGTATAACGTTATATGGTTTAACGTTATATGGTATAACGTTATAACGTATTACGTTATATAGTATAACGTTATATGGTATAACGTTATATGGTATAACGTTATAACGTATTACGTTATATAGTATAACGTTATATGGTGTAACGTTATAACGTATTACGTTATGTAGTATAACGTTATATAGTATAACGTTATAACGTATTACGTTATATAGTATAACGTTATAACGTATTACGTTATATAGTATAACGTTATATGGTATAACGTTATAACGTATTACGTTATGTAGTATAACGTTATATGGTATAACGTTATAACGTATTACGTTGTATGGTATAACGTTATAACGTATTACGTTATGTAGTATAACGTTACATGGTATTACGTTATAACGTATTACGTTGTATAGTATAACGTTATATGGTATAACGTTATAACGTATTACGTTATATGGTATAACGTTATAACGTATTTCGTTGTGTAGTATAACGTTATATGGTATAACGTTATAAGGTATTACGTTATATAGTATAACGTTATAGCGTATTACGTTATATAGTATAACGTTATATGGCATAAATTTATATGGTATAACGCTATAACGTATTACGTTATATAGTATAACGTTATATGGTATAACGATATATGGTATAACGTTATAACGTATTACGTTATGTAGTATAACGTTATAACGTATTACGTTGTGTAGTATAACGTTATATGGTATAACGTTATAACGTATTACGTTATCTAGTATAACGTTATATGGTTTAACGTTATAACGTATTACGTTATGTAGTATAACGTTATATGGTATAACGTTATAACGTATTACGTTGTATGGTATAACGTTATAACGTATTACGTTATGTAGTATAACGTTACATGGTATTACGTTATAACGTATTACGTTATGTAGTATAACGTTATATGGTATAACGTTATATGGTATAACGTCATAACGTATTACGCTATGTAGTATAACGTTATAACGTATTACGTTGTGTAGTATAACGTTATATGGTATAACGTTATAACGCATTACGTTATATAATATAACGTTATAACGTATTACGTTATATAGTATAACGTTATAACGTATTACGTTATATAGTATAACGTTATATGGTATTACGTTATAACGTATTACGTTATCTAGTATAACGTTATATGGTATAACGTCATAACGTATTACGTTATATAGTATAACGTTATATGGTATAACGTTATAACGTATTGCGTTATATGGTATAACGTTATAACGTATTACGTTGTATAGTATAACGTTATATGGTATAACGTTATAACGTATTACGTTATATAGTGTAACGTTATATGGTATAACGTTATAACGTATTACGTTATATGGTATAACGTTATAACGTATTACGTTATATAATATAACGTTATAACGTATTACGTTATATAGTATAACGTTATAACGTATTACGTTATATAGTATAACGTTATATGGTATAACGTTATAACGTATTACGTTATGTAGTATAACGTTGTATGGTATAACGTTATATGGTTTAACGTTATATGGTATAACGTTATATGGCATAACGTTATAACGTATTGCGTTATATGGTATAACGTTATAACGTATTACGTTGTATAGTATAACGTTATATGGTATAACGTTATAACGTATTACGTTATATAGTATAACGTTATATGGTATAACGTTATAACGTATTGCGTTATATAGTATAACGTTATATGGCATAACGTTATATGGTATAACGTTATATCGTATAACGTTATAACGCATTACGTTATATAATATAACGTTATAACGTATTACGATATGTAGTATAACGTTACATGGTATTACGTTATAACGTATTACGTTGTATAGTATAACGTTATATGGTATAACGTTATAACGTATTACGTTATATAGTATAACGTTATATGGTATAACGTTATAACGTATTACGTTATATAGTATAACGTTATATGGCATAACGTTATATGGTATAACGTTATATCGTATAAGGTTATAACGCATTACGTTATATAATATAACGTTATAACGTATTACGTTATATAGTATAACGTTATAACGTATTACGTTATATAGTATAACGTTATATGGTATAACGTTATAACGTATTACGTTATGTAGTATAACGTTGTATGGTATAACGTTATATGGTTTAACGTTATATGGTATAACGTTATAACGTATTACGTTATATAGTATAACGTTATATGGTATAACGTTATATGGTATAACGTTATAACGTATTACGTTATATAGTATAACGTTATATGGTATAACGTTATAACGTATTACGTTATGTAGTATAACGTTATATAGTATAACGTTATAACGTATTACGTTATATAGTATAACGTTATATGGTATAACGTTATAACGTATTACGTTATGTAGTATAACGTTATATGGTATAACGTTATAACGTATTATGTTGTATGGTATAACGTTATAACGTATTACGTTATGTAGTATAACGTTACATGGTATTACGTTATAACGTATTACGTTGTATAGTATAACGTTATATGGTATAACGTTATAACGTATTACGTTATATGGTATAACGTTATAACGTATTTCGTTGTGTAGTATAACGTTATATGGTATAACGTTATAAGGTATTACGTTATATAGTATAACGTTATAGCGTATTCCGTTATATAGTATAACGTTATATGGCATAAATTTATATGGTATAACGCTATAACGTATTACGTTATATAGTATAACGTTATATGGTATAACGTTATATGGTATAACGTTATAACGTATTACGTTATGTAGTATAACGTTATAACGTATTACGTTGTGTAGTATAACGTTATATGGTATAACGTTATAACGTATTACGTTATCTAGTATAACGTTATATGGTATAACGTCATAACGTATTACGTTATATAGTATAACGTTATATGGTATAACGTTATAACGTATTGCGTTATATGGTATAACGTTATAACGTATTACGTTGTATAGTATAACGTTATATGGTATAACGTTATAACGTATTACGTTATATAGTGTAACGTTATATGGTATAACGTTATAACGTATTACGTTATATGGTATAACGTTATAACGTATTACGTTTTATCGTATAACGTTATATGGTATAACGTTATAACGTATTACGTTATACAGTATAACGTTATATGGTATAACGTTATATGGTATAACGTTATATGGCATAACGTTATATGGTATAACGTTATAACGTATTACGTTATAACGCATTACGTTATATAATATAACGTTATAACGTATTACGTTATGTAGTATAACGTTATATGGTATAACGTTATAACGTATTACGTTATATGGTATAACGTTATAACGTATTACGTTGTATAGTATAACGTTATATGGTATAACGTTATAACGGATTACGTTATGTAGTATAACGTTATATGGTATAACGTTATAACGTATTACGTTATGTAGTATAACGTTATATGGTATAACGTTATAACGTATTACGTTGTATGGTATAACGTTATAACGTATTACGTTATGTAGTATAACGTTACATGGTATTACGTTATAACGTATTACGTTGTATAGTATAACGTTATATGGTATAACGTTATAACGTATTACGTTATATGGTATAACGTTATAACGTATTACGTTATGTAGTATAACGTTATATAGTATAACGTTATAACGTATTACGTTATATAGTATAACGTTATATGGTATAACGTTATATGGTATAACGTTATATGGTATAACGTTATATGGTATAACGTTATATGGTATAACGTTATAACGTATTACGTTATATGGTATAACGTTATAACGTATTACGTTGTATAGTATAACGTTATATGGTATAACGTTATAACGTATTACGTCATATAGCATAACGTTATATGGTATAACGTTATAACGTATTACGTTATATAGTATAACGTTATATGGCATAACGTTATATGGTATAACGTTATATCGTATAACGTTATAACGCATTACGTTATATAATATAACGTTATAACGTATTACGTTATATAGTATAACGTTATAACGTATTACGTTATATAGTATAACGTTATATGGTATAACGTTATAACGTATTACGATATGTAGTATAACGTTGTATGGTATAACGTTATATGGTTTAACGTTATATGGTATAACGTTATAACGTATTACGTTATATAGTATAACGTTATATGGTATAACGTTATAACGTATTACGTTATATAGTGTAACGTTATATGGTATAACGTTATAACGTATTACGTTATATGGTATAACGTTATAACGTATTACGTTTTATCGTATAACGTTATATGGTATAACGTTATAACGTATTACGTTATACAGTATAACGTTATATGGTATAACGTTATATGGTATAACGTTATATGGCATAACGTTATAACGTATTGCGTTATATGGTATAACGTTATAACGTATTACGTTGTATAGTATAACGTTATATGGTATAACGTTATAACGTATTACGTTATATAGTATAACGTTATATGGTATAACGTTATAACGTATTGCGTTATATAGTATAACGTTATATGGCATTACGTTATATGGTATAACGTTATATCGTATAACGTTATAACGCATTACGTTATATAATATAACGTTATAACGTATTACGTTATGTAGTATAACGTTATATGGTATAACGTTATAACGTATTACGTTATATGGTATAACGTTATAACGTATTACGTTGTATAGTATAACGTTATATGGTATAACGTTATAACGGATTACGTTATGTAGTATAACGTTATATGGTATAACGTTATAACGTATTACGTTATGTAGTATAACGTTATATGGTATAACGTTATAACGTATTACGTTGTATGGTATAACGTTATAACGTATTACGTTTTAGTATAACGTTACATGGTATTACGTTATAACGTATTACGTTGTATAGTATAACGTTATATGGTATAACGTTATAACGTATTACGTTATATGGTATAACGTTATAACGTATTACGTTATGTAGTATAACGTTATATAGTATAACGTTATAACGTATTACGTTATATAGTATAACGTTATATGGTATAACGTTATATGGTATAACGTTATATGGTATAACGTTATATGGTATAACGTTATATGGTATAACGTTATAACGTATTACGTTATATGGTATAACGTTATAACGTATTACGTTGTATAGTATAACGTTATATGGTATAACGTTATAACGTATTACGTTATATAGTATAACGTTATATGGTATAACGTTATAACGTATTACGTTATATAGTATAACGTTATATGGCATAACGTTATATGGTATAACGTTATAACGTATTACGTTGTATAGTATAACGTTATATGGTATAACGTTATAACGTATTACGTTATATAGTATAACGTTATATGGTATAACGTTATAACGTATTACGTTATATAGTATAACGTTATATGGCATAACGTTATATGGTATAACGTTATATCGTATAACGTTATAAGGTATTACGTTGTATGGTATAACGTTATAACGTATTACGTTATATGGTATAACGTTATAACGTATTACGTTGCATAGTATAACGTTATATGGTATAACGTTATAACGGATTACGTTATGTAGTATAACGTTATATGGTATAACGTTATAACGTATTACGTTATGTAGTATAACGTTATATGGTATAACGTTATAACGTATTACGTTGTATGGTATAACGTTATAACGTATTACGTTATGTAGTATAACGTTACATGGTATTACGTTATAACGTATTACGTTGTATAGTATAACGTTATATGGTATAACGTTATAACGTATTACGTTATATGGTATAACGTTATAACGTATTACGTTATGTAGTATAACGTTATATAGTATAACGTTATAACGTATTACGTTATATAGTATAACGTTATATGGTATAACGTTATATGGTATAACGTTATATGGTATAACGTTATATGGTATAACGTTATATGGTATAACGTTATAACGTATTACGTTATATGGTATAACGTTATAACGTATTACGTTGTATAGTATAACGTTATATGGTATAACGTTATAACGTATTACGTTATATAGTATAACGTTATATGGTATAACGTTATAACGTATTACGTTATATAGTATAACGTTATATGGCATAACGTTATATGGTATAACGTTATATCGTATAACGTTATAACGCATTACGTTATATAATATAACGTTATAACGTATTACGTTATATAGTATAACGTTATAACGTATTACGTTATATAGTATAACGTTATATGGTATAACGTTATAACGTATTACGTTATGTAGTATAACGTTGTATGGTATAACGTTATATGGTTTAACGTTATATGGTATAACGTTATAACGTATTACGTTATATAGTATAACGTTATATGGTATAACGTTATATGGTATAACGTTATAACGTATTACGTTATATAGTATAACGTTATATGGTGTAACGTTATAACGTATTACGTTATGTAGTATAACGTTATATAGTATAACGTTATAACGTATTACGTTATATAGTATAACGTTATAACGTATTACGTTATATAGTATAACGTTATATGGTATAACGTTATAACGTATTACGTTATGTAGTATAACGTTATATGGTATAACGTTATAACGTATTACGTTGTATGGTATAACGTTATAACGTATTACGTTATGTAGTATAACGTTACATGGTATTACGTTATAACGTATTACGTTGTATAGTATAACGTTATATGGTATAACGTTATAACGTATTACGTTATATGGTATAACGTTATAACGTATTTCGTTGTGTAGTATAACGTTATATGGTATAACGTTATAAGGTATTACGTTATATAGTATAACGTTATAGCGTATTACGTTATATAGTATAACGTTATATGGCATAAATTTATATGGTATAACGCTATAACGTATTACGTTATATAGTATAACGTTATATGGTATAACGATATATGGTATAACGTTATAACGTATTACGTTATGTAGTATAACGTTATAACGTATTACGTTGTGTAGTATAACGTTATATGGTATAACGTTATAACGTATTACGTTATCTAGTATAACGTTATATGGTTTAACGTTATAACGTATTACGATATGTAGTATAACGTTATATGGTATAACGTTATAACGTATTACGTTGTATGGTATAACGTTATAACGTATTACGTTATGTAGTATAACGTTACATGGTATTACGTTATAACGTATTACGTTATGTAGTATAACGTTATATGGTATAACGTTATATGGTATAACGTCATAACGTATTACGCTATGTAGTATAACGTTATAACGTATTACGTTGTGTAGTATAACGTTATATGGTATAACGTTATAACGCATTACGTTATATAATATAACGTTATAACGTATTACGTTATATAGTATAACGTTATAACGTATTACGTTATATAGTATAACGTTATATGGTATTACGTTATAACGTATTACGTTATCTAGTATAACGTTATATGGTATAACGTCATAACGTATTACGTTATATAGTATAACGTTATATGGTATAACGTTATAACGTATTGCGTTATATGGTATAACGTTATAACGTATTACGTTGTATAGTATAACGTTATATGGTATAACGTTATAACGTATTACGTTATATAGTGTAACGTTATATGGTATAACGTTATAACGTATTACGTTATATGGTATAACGTTATAACGTATTACGTTATATAATATAACGTTATAACGTATTACGTTATATAGTATAACGTTATAACGTATTACGTTATATAGTATAACGTTATATGGTATAACGTTATAACGTATTACGTTATGTAGTATAACGTTGTATGGTATAACGTTATATGGTTTAACGTTATATGGTATAACGTTATATGGCATAACGTTATAACGTATTGCGTTATATGGTATAACGTTATAACGTATTACGTTGTATAGTATAACGTTATATGGTATAACGTTATAACGTATTACGTTATATAGTATAACGTTATATGGTATAACGTTATAACGTATTGCGTTATATAGTATAACGTTATATGGCATAACGTTATATGGTATAACGTTATATCGTATAACGTTATAACGCATTACGTTATATAATATAACGTTATAACGTATTACGATATGTAGTATAACGTTACATGGTATTACGTTATAACGTATTACGTTGTATAGTATAACGTTATATGGTATAACGTTATAACGTATTACGTTATATAGTATAACGTTATATGGTATAACGTTATAACGTATTACGTTATATAGTATAACGTTATATGGCATAACGTTATATGGTATAACGTTATATCGTATAAGGTTATAACGCATTACGTTATATAATATAACGTTATAACGTATTACGTTATATAGTATAACGTTATAACGTATTACGTTATATAGTATAACGTTATATGGTATAACGTTATAACGTATTACGTTATGTAGTATAACGTTGTATGGTATAACGTTATATGGTTTAACGTTATATGGTATAACGTTATAACGTATTACGTTATATAGTATAACGTTATATGGTATAACGTTATATGGTATAACGTTATAACGTATTACGTTATATAGTATAACGTTATATGGTATAACGTTATAACGTATTACGTTATGTAGTATAACGTTATATAGTATAACGTTATAACGTATTACGTTATATAGTATAACGTTATATGGTATAACGTTATAACGTATTACGTTATGTAGTATAACGTTATATGGTATAACGTTATAACGTATTATGTTGTATGGTATAACGTTATAACGTATTACGTTATGTAGTATAACGTTACATGGTATTACGTTATAACGTATTACGTTGTATAGTATAACGTTATATGGTATAACGTTATAACGTATTACGTTATATGGTATAACGTTATAACGTATTTCGTTGTGTAGTATAACGTTATATGGTATAACGTTATAAGGTATTACGTTATATAGTATAACGTTATAGCGTATTCCGTTATATAGTATAACGTTATATGGCATAAATTTATATGGTATAACGCTATAACGTATTACGTTATATAGTATAACGTTATATGGTATAACGTTATATGGTATAACGTTATAACGTATTACGTTATGTAGTATAACGTTATAACGTAATACGTTGTGTAGTATAACGTTATATGGTATAACGTTATAACGTATTACGTTATCTAGTATAACGTTATATGGTATAACGTCATAACGTATTACGTTATATAGTATAACGTTATATGGTATAACGTTATAACGTATTGCGTTATATGGTATAACGTTATAACGTATTACGTTGTATAGTATAACGTTATATGGTATAACGTTATAACGTATTACGTTATATAGTGTAACGTTATATGGTATAACGTTATAACGTATTACGTTATATGGTATAACGTTATAACGTATTACGTTTTATCGTATAACGTTATATGGTATAACGTTATAACGTATTACGTTATACAGTATAACGTTATATGGTATAACGTTATATGGTATAACGTTATATGGCATAACGTTATATGGTATAACGTTATAACGTATTACGTTATAACGCATTACGTTATATAATATAACGTTATAACGTATTACGTTATGTAGTATAACGTTATATGGTATAACGTTATAACGTATTACGTTATATGGTATAACGTTATAACGTATTACGTTGTATAGTATAACGTTATATGGTATAACGTTATAACGGATTACGTTATGTAGTATAACGTTATATGGTATAACGTTATAACGTATTACGTTATGTAGTATAACGTTATATGGTATAACGTTATAACGTATTACGTTGTATGGTATAACGTTATAACGTATTACGTTATGTAGTATAACGTTACATGGTATTACGTTATAACGTATTACGTTGTATAGTATAACGTTATATGGTATAACGTTATAACGTATTACGTTATATGGTATAACGTTATAACGTATTACGTTATGTAGTATAACGTTATATAGTATAACGTTATAACGTATTACGTTATATAGTATAACGTTATATGGTATAACGTTATATGGTATAACGTTATATGGTATAACGTTATATGGTATAACGTTATATGGTATAACGTTATAACGTATTACGTTATATGGTATAACGTTATAACGTATTACGTTGTATAGTATAACGTTATATGGTATAACGTTATAACGTATTACGTCATATAGCATAACGTTATATGGTATAACGTTATAACGTATTACGTTATATAGTATAACGTTATATGGCATAACGTTATATGGTATAACGTTATATCGTATAACGTTATAACGCATTACGTTATATAATATAACGTTATAACGTATTACGTTATATAGTATAACGTTATAACGTATTACGTTATATAGTATAACGTTATATGGTATAACGTTATAACGTATTACGATATGTAGTATAACGTTGTATGGTATAACGTTATATGGTTTAACGTTATATGGTATAACGTTATAACGTATTACGTTATATAGTATAACGTTATATGGTATAACGTTATAACGTATTACGTTATATAGTGTAACGTTATATGGTATAACGTTATAACGTATTACGTTATATGGTATAACGTTATAACGTATTACGTTTTATCGTATAACGTTATATGGTATAACGTTATAACGTATTACGTTATACAGTATAACGTTATATGGTATAACGTTATATGGTATAACGTTATATGGCATAACGTTATAACGTATTGCGTTATATGGTATAACGTTATAACGTATTACGTTGTATAGTATAACGTTATATGGTATAACGTTATAACGTATTACGTTATATAGTATAACGTTATATGGTATAACGTTATAACGTATTGCGTTATATAGTATAACGTTATATGGCATTACGTTATATGGTATAACGTTATATCGTATAACGTTATAACGCATTACGTTATATAATATAACGTTATAACGTATTACGTTATGTAGTATAACGTTATATGGTATAACGTTATAACGTATTACGTTATATGGTATAACGTTATAACGTATTACGTTGTATAGTATAACGTTATATGGTATAACGTTATAACGGATTACGTTATGTAGTATAACGTTATATGGTATAACGTTATAACGTATTACGTTATGTAGTATAACGTTATATGGTATAACGTTATAACGTATTACGTTGTATGGTATAACGTTATAACGTATTACGTTTTAGTATAACGTTACATGGTATTACGTTATAACGTATTACGTTGTATAGTATAACGTTATATGGTATAACGTTATAACGTATTACGTTATATGGTATAACGTTATAACGTATTACGTTATGTAGTATAACGTTATATAGTATAACGTTATAACGTATTACGTTATATAGTATAACGTTATATGGTATAACGTTATATGGTATAACGTTATATGGTATAACGTTATATGGTATAACGTTATATGGTATAACGTTATAACGTATTACGTTATATGGTATAACGTTATAACGTATTACGTTGTATAGTATAACGTTATATGGTATAACGTTATAACGTATTACGTTATATAGTATAACGTTATATGGTATAACGTTATAACGTATTACGTTATATAGTATAACGTTATATGGCATAACGTTATATGGTATAACGTTATATCGTATTACGTTATGTAGTATAACGTTATATGGTATAACGTTATAACGTATTACGTTGTATGGTATAACGTTATAACGTATTACGTTATGTAGTATAACGTTACATGGTATTACGTTATAACGTATTACGTTATATAGTATAACGTTATAGCGTATTACGTTATATAGTATAACGTTATATGGTATAACGTTATAACGTATTACGTTATATAGTATAACGTTATATGGCATAACGTTATATGGTATAACGTTATATCGTATAACGTTATAACGCATTACGTTATATAATATAACGTTATAACGTATTACGTTATATAGTATAACGTTATAACGTATTACGTTATATAGTATAACGTTATATGGTATAACGTTATAACGTATTACGTTATGTAGTATAACGTTGTATGGTATAACGTTATATGGTTTAACGTTATATGGTATAACGTTATAACGTATTACGTTATATAGTATAACGTTATATGGTATAACGTTATATGGTATAACGTTATAACGTATTACGTTATATAGTATAACGTTATATGGTGTAACGTTATAACGTATTACGTTATGTAGTATAACGTTATATAGTATAACGTTATAACGTATTACGTTATATAGTATAACGTTATAACGTATTACGTTATATAGTATAACGTTATATGGTATAACGTTATAACGTATTACGTTATGTAGTATAACGTTATATGGTATAACGTTATAACGTATTACGTTGTATGGTATAACGTTATAACGTATTACGTTATGTAGTATAACGTTACATGGTATTACGTTATAACGTATTACGTTGTATAGTATAACGTTATATGGTATAACGTTATAACGTATTACGTTATATGGTATAACGTTATAACGTATTTCGTTGTGTAGTATAACGTTATATGGTATAACGTTATAAGGTATTACGTTATATAGTATAACGTTATAGCGTATTACGTTATATAGTATAACGTTATATGGCATAAATTTATATGGTATAACGCTATAACGTATTACGTTATATAGTATAACGTTATATGGTATAACGATATATGGTATAACGTTATAACGTATTACGTTATGTAGTATAACGTTATAACGTATTACGTTGTGTAGTATAACGTTATATGGTATAACGTTATAACGTATTACGTTATCTAGTATAACGTTATATGGTATAACGTTATAACGTATTACGTTATGTAGTATAACGTTATATGGTATAACGTTATAACGTATTACGTTGTATGGTATAACGTTATAACGTATTACGTTATGTAGTATAACGTTACATGGTATTACGTTATAACGTATTACGTTATGTAGTATAACGTTATATGGTATAACGTTATATGGTATAACGTCATAACGTATTACGCTATGTAGTATAACGTTATAACGTATTACGTTGTGTAGTATAACGTTATATGGTATAACGTTATAACGCATTACGTTATATAATATAACGTTATAACGTATTACGTTATATAGTATAACGTTATAACGTATTACGTTATATAGTATAACGTTATATGGTATTACGTTATAACGTATTACGTTATCTAGTATAACGTTATATGGTATAACGTCATAACGTATTACGTTATATAGTATAACGTTATATGGTATAACGTTATAACGTATTGCGTTATATGGTATAACGTTATAACGTATTACGTTGTATAGTATAACGTTATATGGTATAACGTTATAACGTATTACGTTATATAGTGTAACGTTATATGGTATAACGTTATAACGTATTACGTTATATGGTATAACGTTATAACGTATTACGTTTTATCGTATAACGTTATATGGTATAACATTATAACGTATTACGTTATACAGTATAACGTTATATGGTATAACGTTATATGGTATAACGTTATATGGCATAACGTTATAACGTATTGCGTTATATGGTATAACGTTATAACGTATTACGTTGTATAGTATAACGTTATATGGTATAACGTTATAACGTATTACGTTATATAGTATAACGTTATATGGTATAACGTTATAACGTATTGCGTTATATAGTATAACGTTATATGGCATAACGTTATATGGTATAACGTTATATCGTATAACGTTATAACGCATTACGTTATATAATATAACGTTATAACGTATTACGATATGTAGTATAACGTTACATGGTATTACGTTATAACGTATTACGTTGTATAGTATAACGTTATATGGTATAACGTTATAACGTATTACGTTATATAGTGTAACGTTATATGGTATAACGTTATAACGTATTACGTTATATAGTGTAACGTTATATGGTATAACGTTATAACGTATTACGTTATATGGTATAACGTTATAACGTATTACGTTTTATCGTATAACGTTATATGGTATAACGTTATAACGTATTACGTTATACAGTATAACGTTATAACGTATTACGTTTTATCGTATAACGTTATATGGCATAACGTTATATGGTATAACGTTATAACGTATTACGTTATAACGCATTACGTTATATAATATAACGTTATAACGTATTACGTTATGTAGTATAACGTTATATGGTATAACGTTATAACGTATTACGTTATATGGTATAACGTTATAACGTATTACGTTGTATAGTATAACGTTATATGGTATAACGTTATAACGGATTACGTTATGTAGTATAACGTTATATGGTATAACGTTATAACGTATTACGTTATGTAGTATAACGTTATATGGTATAACGTTATAACGTATTACGTTGTATGGTATAACGTTATAACGTATTACGTTATGTAGTATAACGTTACATGGTATTACGTTATAACGTATTACGTTGTATAGTATAACGTTATATGGTATAACGTTATAACGTATTACGTTATATGGTATAACGTTATAACGTATTACGTTATGTAGTATAACGTTATATAGTATAACGTTATAACGTATTACGTTATATAGTATAACGTTATATGGTATAACGTTATATGGTATAACGTTATATGGTATAACGTTATATGGTATAACGTTATATGGTATAACGTTATAACGTATTACGTTATATGGTATAACGTTATAACGTATTACGTTGTATAGTATAACGTTATATGGTATAACGTTATAACGTATTACGTCATATAGCATAACGTTATATGGTATAACGTTATAACGTATTACGTTATATAGTATAACGTTATATGGCATAACGTTATATGGTATAACGTTATATCGTATAACGTTATAACGCATTACGTTATATAATATAACGTTATAACGTATTACGTTATATAGTATAACGTTATAACGTATTACGTTATATAGTATAACGTTATATGGTATAACGTTATAACGTATTACGATATGTAGTATAACGTTGTATGGTATAACGTTATATGGTTTAACGTTATATGGTATAACGTTATAACGTATTACGTTATATAGTATAACGTTATATGGTATAACGTTATAACGTATTACGTTATATAGTGTAACGTTATATGGTATAACGTTATAACGTATTACGTTATATGGTATAACGTTATAACGTATTACGTTTTATCGTATAACGTTATATGGTATAACGTTATAACGTATTACGTTATACAGTATAACGTTATATGGTATAACGTTATATGGTATAACGTTATATGGCATAACGTTATAACGTATTGCGTTATATGGTATAACGTTATAACGTATTACGTTGTATAGTATAACGTTATATGGTATAACGTTATAACGTATTACGTTATATAGTATAACGTTATATGGTATAACGTTATAACGTATTGCGTTATATAGTATAACGTTATATGGCATTACGTTATATGGTATAACGTTATATCGTATAACGTTATAACGCATTACGTTATATAATATAACGTTATAACGTATTACGTTATGTAGTATAACGTTATATGGTATAACGTTATAACGTATTACGTTATATGGTATAACGTTATAACGTATTACGTTGTATAGTATAACGTTATATGGTATAACGTTATAACGGATTACGTTATGTAGTATAACGTTATATGGTATAACGTTATAACGTATTACGTTATGTAGTATAACGTTATATGGTATAACGTTATAACGTATTACGTTGTATGGTATAACGTTATAACGTATTACGTTTTAGTATAACGTTACATGGTATTACGTTATAACGTATTACGTTGTATAGTATAACGTTATATGGTATAACGTTATAACGTATTACGTTATATGGTATAACGTTATAACGTATTACGTTATGTAGTATAACGTTATATAGTATAACGTTATAACGTATTACGTTATATAGTATAACGTTATATGGTATAACGTTATATGGTATAACGTTATATGGTATAACGTTATATGGTATAACGTTATATGGTATAACGTTATAACGTATTACGTTATATGGTATAACGTTATAACGTATTACGTTGTATAGTATAACGTTATATGGTATAACGTTATAACGTATTACGTTATATAGTATAACGTTATATGGTATAACGTTATAACGTATTACGTTATATAGTATAACGTTATATGGCATAACGTTATATGGTATAACGTTATATCGTATAACGTTATAAGGTATTACGTTGTATGGTATAACGTTATAACGTATTACGTTATGTAGTATAACGTTACATGGTATTACGTTATAACGTACTACGTTGTATAGTATAACGTTATATGGTATAACGTTATAACGTATTACGTTATGTAGTATAACGTTATATGGTATAACGTTATAACGTATTACGTTGTATGGTATAACGTTATAACGTATTACGTTATGTAGTATAACGTTACATGGTATTACGTTATAACGTATTACGTTATATAGTATAACGTTATAGCGTATTACGTTATATAGTATAACGTTATATGGTATAACGTTATAACGTATTACGTTATATAGTATAACGTTATATGGCATAACGTTATATGGTATAACGTTATATCGTATAACGTTATAACGCATTACGTTATATAATATAACGTTATAACGTATTACGTTATATAGTATAACGTTATAACGTATTACGTTATATAGTATAACGTTATATGGTATAACGTTATAACGTATTACGTTATGTAGTATAACGTTGTATGGTATAACGTTATATGGTTTAACGTTATATGGTATAACGTTATAACGTATTACGTTATATAGTATAACGTTATATGGTATAACGTTATATGGTATAACGTTATAACGTATTACGTTATATAGTATAACGTTATATGGTGTAACGTTATAACGTATTACGTTATGTAGTATAACGTTATATAGTATAACGTTATAACGTATTACGTTATATAGTATAACGTTATAACGTATTACGTTATATAGTATAACGTTATATGGTATAACGTTATAACGTATTACGTTATGTAGTATAACGTTATATGGTATAACGTTATAACGTATTACGTTGTATGGTATAACGTTATAACGTATTACGTTATGTAGTATAACGTTACATGGTATTACGTTATAACGTATTACGTTGTATAGTATAACGTTATATGGTATAACGTTATAACGTATTACGTTATATGGTATAACGTTATAACGTATTTCGTTGTGTAGTATAACGTTATATGGTATAACGTTATAAGGTATTACGTTATATAGTATAACGTTATAGCGTATTACGTTATATAGTATAACGTTATATGGCATAAATTTATATGGTATAACGCTATAACGTATTACGTTATATAGTATAACGTTATATGGTATAACGATATATGGTATAACGTTATAACGTATTACGTTATGTAGTATAACGTTATAACGTATTACGTTGTGTAGTATAACGTTATATGGTATAACGTTATAACGTATTACGTTATCTAGTATAACGTTATATGGTATAACGTTATAACGTATTACGTTATGTAGTATAACGTTATATGGTATAACGTTAT
Source organism: Bombus flavifrons (assembly GCF_040668555.2). NCBI lineage: Eukaryota > Metazoa > Arthropoda > Insecta > Hymenoptera > Apidae > Bombus > Bombus flavifrons. The sequence goes on along the minus strand of NC_138457.1, from coordinate 3,032,324 downwards.
AACGTATTACGTTGTATGGTATAACGTTATAACGTATTACGTTATGTAGTATAACGTTACATGGTATTACGTTATAACGTATTACGTTATGTAGTATAACGTTATATGGTATAACGTTATATGGTATAACGTCATAACGTATTACGCTATGTAGTATAACGTTATAACGTATTACGTTGTGTAGTATAACGTTATATGGTATAACGTTATAACGCATTACGTTATATAATATAACGTTATAACGTATTACGTTATATAGTATAACGTTATAACGTATTACGTTATATAGTATAACGTTATATGGTATTACGTTATAACGTATTACGTTATCTAGTATAACGTTATATGGTATAACGTCATAACGTATTACGTTATATAGTATAACGTTATATGGTATAACGTTATAACGTATTGCGTTATATGGTATAACGTTATAACGTATTACGTTGTATAGTATAACGTTATATGGTATAACGTTATAACGTATTACGTTATATAGTGTAACGTTATATGGTATAACGTTATAACGTATTACGTTATATGGTATAACGTTATAACGTATTACGTTTTATCGTATAACGTTATATGGTATAACATTATAACGTATTACGTTATACAGTATAACGTTATATGGTATAACGTTATATGGTATAACGTTATATGGCATAACGTTATAACGTATTGCGTTATATGGTATAACGTTATAACGTATTACGTTGTATAGTATAACGTTATATGGTATAACGTTATAACGTATTACGTTATATAGTATAACGTTATATGGTATAACGTTATAACGTATTGCGTTATATAGTATAACGTTATATGGCATAACGTTATATGGTATAACGTTATATCGTATAACGTTATAACGCATTACGTTATATAATATAACGTTATAACGTATTACGATATGTAGTATAACGTTACATGGTATTACGTTATAACGTATTACGTTGTATAGTATAACGTTATATGGTATAACGTTATAACGTATTACGTTATATAGTATAACGTTATATGGTATAACGTTATAACGTATTACGTTATATAGTATAACGTTATATGGCATAACGTTATATGGTATAACGTTATATCGTATAAGGTTATAACGCATTACGTTATATAATATAACGTTATAACGTATTACGTTATATAGTATAACGTTATAACGTATTACGTTATATAGTATAACGTTATATGGTATAACGTTATAACGTATTACGTTATGTAGTATAACGTTGTATGGTATAACGTTATATGGTTTAACGTTATATGGTATAACGTTATAACGTATTACGTTATATAGTATAACGTTATATGGTATAACGTTATATGGTATAACGTTATAACGTATTACGTTATATAGTATAACGTTATATGGTATAACGTTATAACGTATTACGTTATGTAGTATAACGTTATATAGTATAACGTTATAACGTATTACGTTATATAGTATAACGTTATATGGTATAACGTTATAACGTATTACGTTATGTAGTATAACGTTACATGGTATTACGTTATAACGTACTACGTTGTATAGTATAACGTTATATGGTATAACGTTATAACGTATTACGTTATGTAGTATAACGTTATATGGTATAACGTTATAACGTATTACGTTGTATGGTATAACGTTATAACGTATTACGTTATGTAGTATAACGTTACATGGTATTACGTTATAACGTATTACGTTATATAGTATAACGTTATAGCGTATTACGTTATATAGTATAACGTTATATGGTATAACGTTATAACGTATTACGTTATATAGTATAACGTTATATGGCATAACGTTATATGGTATAACGTTATATCGTATAACGTTATAACGCATTACGTTATATAATATAACGTTATAACGTATTACGTTATATAGTATAACGTTATAACGTATTACGTTATATAGTATAACGTTATATGGTATAACGTTATAACGTATTACGTTATGTAGTATAACGTTGTATGGTATAACGTTATATGGTTTAACGTTATATGGTATAACGTTATAACGTATTACGTTATATAGTATAACGTTATATGGTATAACGTTATATGGTATAACGTTATAACGTATTACGTTATATAGTATAACGTTATATGGTGTAACGTTATAACGTATTACGTTATGTAGTATAACGTTATATAGTATAACGTTATAACGTATTACGTTATATAGTATAACGTTATAACGTATTACGTTATATAGTATAACGTTATATGGTATAACGTTATAACGTATTACGTTATGTAGTATAACGTTATATGGTATAACGTTATAACGTATTACGTTGTATGGTATAACGTTATAACGTATTACGTTATGTAGTATAACGTTACATGGTATTACGTTATAACGTATTACGTTGTATAGTATAACGTTATATGGTATAACGTTATAACGTATTACGTTATATGGTATAACGTTATAACGTATTTCGTTGTGTAGTATAACGTTATATGGTATAACGTTATAAGGTATTACGTTATATAGTATAACGTTATAGCGTATTACGTTATATAGTATAACGTTATATGGCATAAATTTATATGGTATAACGCTATAACGTATTACGTTATATAGTATAACGTTATATGGTATAACGATATATGGTATAACGTTATAACGTATTACGTTATGTAGTATAACGTTATAACGTATTACGTTGTGTAGTATAACGTTATATGGTATAACGTTATAACGTATTACGTTATCTAGTATAACGTTATATGGTATAACGTTATAACGTATTACGTTATGTAGTATAACGTTATATGGTATAACGTTATAACGTATTACGTTGTATGGTATAACGTTATAACGTATTACGTTTTAGTATAACGTTACATGGTATTACGTTATAACGTATTACGTTGTATAGTATAACGTTATATGGTATAACGTTATAACGTATTACGTTATATGGTATAACGTTATAACGTATTACGTTATGTAGTATAACGTTATATAGTATAACGTTATAACGTATTACGTTATATAGTATAACGTTATATGGTATAACGTTATATGGTATAACGTTATATGGTATAACGTTATATGGTATAACGTTATATGGTATAACGTTATAACGTATTACGTTATATGGTATAACGTTATAACGTATTACGTTGTATAGTATAACGTTATATGGTATAACGTTATAACGTATTACGTTATATAGTATAACGTTATATGGTATAACGTTATAACGTATTACGTTATATAGTATAACGTTATATGGCATAACGTTATATGGTATAACGTTATATCGTATAACGTTATAAGGTATTACGTTGTATGGTATAACGTTATAACGTATTACGTTATGTAGTATAACGTTACATGGTATTACGTTATAACGTACTACGTTGTATAGTATAACGTTATATGGTATAACGTTATAACGTATTACGTTATGTAGTATAACGTTATATGGTATAACGTTATAACGTATTACGTTGTATGGTATAACGTTATAACGTATTACGTTATGTAGTATAACGTTACATGGTATTACGTTATAACGTATTACGTTATATAGTATAACGTTATAGCGTATTACGTTATATAGTATAACGTTATATGGTATAACGTTATAACGTATTACGTTATATAGTATAACGTTATATGGCATAACGTTATATGGTATAACGTTATATCGTATAACGTTATAACGCATTACGTTATATAATATAACGTTATAACGTATTACGTTATATAGTATAACGTTATAACGTATTACGTTATATAGTATAACGTTATATGGTATAACGTTATAACGTATTACGTTATGTAGTATAACGTTGTATGGTATAACGTTATATGGTTTAACGTTATATGGTATAACGTTATAACGTATTACGTTATATAGTATAACGTTATATGGTATAACGTTATATGGTATAACGTTATAACGTATTACGTTATATAGTATAACGTTATATGGTGTAACGTTATAACGTATTACGTTATGTAGTATAACGTTATATAGTATAACGTTATAACGTATTACGTTATATAGTATAACGTTATAACGTATTACGTTATATAGTATAACGTTATATGGTATAACGTTATAACGTATTACGTTATGTAGTATAACGTTATATGGTATAACGTTATAACGTATTACGTTGTATGGTATAACGTTATAACGTATTACGTTATGTAGTATAACGTTACATGGTATTACGTTATAACGTATTACGTTGTATAGTATAACGTTATATGGTATAACGTTATAACGTATTACGTTATATGGTATAACGTTATAACGTATTTCGTTGTGTAGTATAACGTTATATGGTATAACGTTATAAGGTATTACGTTATATAGTATAACGTTATAGCGTATTACGTTATATAGTATAACGTTATATGGCATAAATTTATATGGTATAACGCTATAACGTATTACGTTATATAGTATAACGTTATATGGTATAACGATATATGGTATAACGTTATAACGTATTACGTTATGTAGTATAACGTTATAACGTATTACGTTGTGTAGTATAACGTTATATGGTATAACGTTATAACGTATTACGTTATCTAGTATAACGTTATATGGTATAACGTTATAACGTATTACGTTATGTAGTATAACGTTATATGGTATAACGTTATAACGTATTACGTTGTATGGTATAACGTTATAACGTATTACGTTATGTAGTATAACGTTACATGGTATTACGTTATAACGTATTACGTTATGTAGTATAACGTTATATGGTATAACGTTATATGGTATAACGTCATAACGTATTACGCTATGTAGTATAACGTTATAACGTATTACGTTGTGTAGTATAACGTTATATGGTATAACGTTATAACGCATTACGTTATATAATATAACGTTATAACGTATTACGTTATATAGTATAACGTTATAACGTATTACGTTATATAGTATAACGTTATATGGTATTACGTTATAACGTATTACGTTATCTAGTATAACGTTATATGGTATAACGTCATAACGTATTACGTTATATAGTATAACGTTATATGGTATAACGTTATAACGTATTGCGTTATATGGTATAACGTTATAACGTATTACGTTGTATAGTATAACGTTATATGGTATAACGTTATAACGTATTACGTTATATAGTGTAACGTTATATGGTATAACGTTATAACGTATTACGTTATATGGTATAACGTTATAACGTATTACGTTTTATCGTATAACGTTATATGGTATAACATTATAACGTATTACGTTATACAGTATAACGTTATATGGTATAACGTTATATGGTATAACGTTATATGGCATAACGTTATAACGTATTGCGTTATATGGTATAACGTTATAACGTATTACGTTGTATAGTATAACGTTATATGGTATAACGTTATAACGTATTACGTTATATAGTATAACGTTATATGGTATAACGTTATAACGTATTGCGTTATATAGTATAACGTTATATGGCATAACGTTATATGGTATAACGTTATATCGTATAACGTTATAACGCATTACGTTATATAATATAACGTTATAACGTATTACGATATGTAGTATAACGTTACATGGTATTACGTTATAACGTATTACGTTGTATAGTATAACGTTATATGGTATAACGTTATAACGTATTACGTTATATAGTATAACGTTATATGGTATAACGTTATAACGTATTACGTTATATAGTATAACGTTATATGGCATAACGTTATATGGTATAACGTTATATCGTATAAGGTTATAACGCATTACGTTATATAATATAACGTTATAACGTATTACGTTATATAGTATAACGTTATAACGTATTACGTTATATAGTATAACGTTATATGGTATAACGTTATAACGTATTACGTTATGTAGTATAACGTTGTATGGTATAACGTTATATGGTTTAACGTTATATGGTATAACGTTATAACGTATTACGTTATATAGTATAACGTTATATGGTATAACGTTATATGGTATAACGTTATAACGTATTACGTTATATAGTATAACGTTATATGGTATAACGTTATAACGTATTACGTTATGTAGTATAACGTTATATAGTATAACGTTATAACGTATTACGTTATATAGTATAACGTTATATGGTATAACGTTATAACGTATTACGTTATGTAGTATTACGTTATATGGTATAACGTTATAACGTATTTCGTTGTGTAGTATAACGTTATATGGTATAACGTTATAAGGTATTACGTTATATAGTATAACGTTATAGCGTATTCCGTTATATAGTATAACGTTATATGGCATAAATTTATATGGTATAACGCTATAACGTATTACGTTATATAGTATAACGTTATATGGTATAACGTTATATGGTATAACGTTATAACGTATTACGTTATGTAGTATAACGTTATAACGTATTACGTTGTGTAGTATAACGTTATATGGTATAACGTTATAACGTATTACGTTATCTAGTATAACGTTATATGGTATAACGTCATAACGTATTACGTTATATAGTATAACGTTATATGGTATAACGTTATAACGTATTGCGTTATATGGTATAACGTTATAACGTATTACGTTGTATAGTATAACGTTATATGGTATAACGTTATAACGTATTACGTTATATAGTGTAACGTTATATGGTATAACGTTATAACGTATTACGTTATATGGTATAACGTTATAACGTATTACGTTTTATCGTATAACGTTATATGGTATAACGTTATAACGTATTACGTTATACAGTATAACGTTATATGGTATAACGTTATATGGTATAACGTTATATGGCATAACGTTATATGGTATAACGTTATAACGTATTACGTTATAACGCATTACGTTATATAATATAACGTTATAACGTATTACGTTATGTAGTATAACGTTATATGGTATAACGTTATAACGTATTACGTTATATGGTATAACGTTATAACGTATTACGCTGTATAGTATAACGTTATATGGTATAACGTTATAACGGATTACGTTATGTAGTATAACGTTATATGGTATAACGTTATAACGTATTACGTTATGTAGTATAACGTTATATGGTATAACGTTATAACGTATTACGTTGTATGGTATAACGTTATAACGTATTACGTTATGTAGTATAACGTTACATGGTATTACGTTATAACGTATTACGTTGTATAGTATAACGTTATATGGTATAACGTTATAACGTATTACGTTATATGGTATAACGTTATAACGTATTACGTTATGTAGTATAACGTTATATAGTATAACGTTATAACGTATTACGTTATATAGTATAACGTTATATGGTATAACGTTATATGGTATAACGTTATATGGTATAACGTTATATGGTATAACGTTATATGGTATAACGTTATAACGTATTACGTTATATGGTATAACGTTATAACGTATTACGTTGTATAGTATAACGTTATATGGTATAACGTTATAACGTATTACGTCATATAGCATAACGTTATATGGTATAACGTTATAACGTATTACGTTATATAGTATAACGTTATATGGCATAACGTTATATGGTATAACGTTATATCGTATAACGTTATAACGCATTACGTTATATAATATAACGTTATAACGTATTACGTTATATAGTATAACGTTATAACGTATTACGTTATATAGTATAACGTTATATGGTATAACGTTATAACGTATTACGATATGTAGTATAACGTTGTATGGTATAACGTTATAAGGTTTAACGTTATATGGTATAACGTTATAACGTATTACGTTATATAGTATAACGTTATATGGTATAACGTTATAACGTATTACGTTATATAGTGTAACGTTATATGGTATAACGTTATAACGTATTACGTTATATGGTATAACGTTATAACGTATTACGTTTTATCGTATAACGTTATATGGTATAACGTTATAACGTATTACGTTATACAGTATAACGTTATATGGTATAACGTTATATGGTATAACGTTATATGGCATAACGTTATAACGTATTGCGTTATATGGTATAACGTTATAACGTATTACGTTGTATAGTATAACGTTATATGGTATAACATTATAACGTATTACGTTATATAGTATAACGTTATATGGTATAACGTTATAACGTATTGCGTTATATAGTATAACGTTATATGGCATAACGTTATATGGTATAACGTTATATCGTATAACGTTATAACGCATTACGTTATATAATATAACGTTATAACGTATTACGTTATGTAGTATAACGTTATATGGTATAACGTTATAACGTATTACATTATATGGTATAACGTTATAACGTATTACGTTGTATAGTATAACGTTATATGGTATAACGTTATAACGGATTACGTTATGTAGTATAACGTTATATGGTATAACGTTATAACGTATTACGTTATGTAGTATAACGTTATATGGTATAACGTTATAACGTATTACGTTGTATGGTATAACGTTATAACGTATTACGTTATGTAGTATAACGTTACATGGTATTACGTTATAACGTATTACGTTGTATAGTATAACGTTATATGGTATAACGTTATAACGTATTACGTTATATGGTATAACGTTATAACGTATTACGTTATGTAGTATAACGTTATATAGTATAACGTTATAACGTATTACGTTATGTAGTATAACGTTATATGGTATAACGTTATATGGTATAACGTTATATGGTATAACGTTATATGGTATAACGTTATATGGTATAACGTTATAACGTATTACGTTATATGGTATAACGTTATAACGTATTACGTTGTATAGTATAACGTTATATGGTATAACGTTATAACGTATTACGTTATATAGTATAACGTTATATGGTATAACGTTATAACGTATTACGTTATATAGTATAACGTTATATGGCATAACGTTATATGGTATAACGTTATATCGTATAACGTTATAAGGTATTACGTTGTATGGTATAACGTTATAACGTATTACGTTATGTAGTATAACGTTACATGGTATTACGTTATAACGTATTACGTTGTATAGTATAACGTTATATGGTATAACGTTATAACGTATTACGTTATGTAGTATAACGTTATATGGTATAACGTTATAACGTATTACGTTGTATGGTATAACGTTATAACGTATTACGTTATGTAGTATAACGTTACATGGTATTACGTTATAACGTATTACGTTATATAGTATAACGTTATAGCGTATTACGTTATATAGTATAACGTTATATGGCATAAATTTATATGGTATAACGCTATAACGTATTACGTTATATAGTATAACGTTATATGGTATAACGTTATATGGTATAACGTTATAACGTATTACGTTATGTAGTATAACGTTATAACGTATTACGTTGTGTAGTATAACGTTATATGGTATAACGTTATAACGTATTACGTTATCTAGTATAACGTTATATGGTATAACGTTATAACGTATTACGTTATGTAGTATAACGTTATATGGTATAACGTTATAACGTATTACGTTGTATGGTATAACGTTATAACGTATTACGTTATGTAGTATAACGTTACATGGTATTACGTTATAACGTATTACGTTATGTAGTATAACGTTATATGGTATAACGTTATATGGTATAACGTTATAACGTATTACGTTATGTAGTATAACGTTATAACGTATTACGTTGTGTAGTATATCGTTATATGGTATAACGTTATAACGTATTACGTTATGTAGTATAACGTTATAACGTATTACGTTGTGTAGTATAACGTTATATGGTATAACGTTATAACGTATTACGTTATCTAGTATAACGTTATATGGTATAACGTTATAACGTATTACGTTATGTAGTATAACGTTATATGGTATAACGTTATAACGTATTACGTTATATGGTATAACGTTATAACGTATTACGTTGTATAGTATAACGTTATATGGTATAACGTTATAACGTATTACGTTATATAGTATAACGTTATATGGTATAACGTTATAACGTATTACGTTATATAGTATAACGTTATATGGTATAACGTTATAACGTATTGCGTTATATAGTATAACGTTATATGGCATAACGTTATATGGTATAACGTTATATCGTATAACGTTATAACGCATTACGTTATATAATATAACGTTATAACGTATTACGTTATGTAGTATAACGTTATATGGTATAACGTTATAACGTATTACATTATATGGTATAACGTTATAACGTATTACGTTGTATAGTATAACGTTATATGGTATAACGTTATAACGGATTACGTTATGTAGTATAACGTTATATGGTATAACGTTATAACGTATTACGTTATGTAGTATAACGTTATATGGTATAACGTTATAACGTATTACGTTGTATGGTATAACGTTATAACGTATTACGTTATGTAGTATAACGTTACATGGTATTACGTTATAACGTATTACGTTGTATAGTATAACGTTATATGGTATAACGTTATAACGTATTACGTTATATGGTATAACGTTATAACGTATTACGTTATGTAGTATAACGTTATATAGTATAACGTTATAACGTATTACGTTATGTAGTATAACGTTATATGGTATAACGTTATATGGTATAACGTTATATGGTATAACGTTATATGGTATAACGTTATATGGTATAACGTTATAACGTATTACGTTATATGGTATAACGTTATAACGTATTACGTTGTATAGTATAACGTTATATGGTATAACGTTATAACGTATTACGTTATATAGTATAACGTTATATGGTATAACGTTATAATGTATTACGTTATATAGTATAACGTTATATGGCATAACGTTATATGGTATAACGTTATATCGTATAACGTTATAAGGTATTACGTTGTATGGTATAACGTTATAACGTATTACGTTATGTAGTATAACGTTACATGGTATTACGTTATAACGTATTACGTTGTATAGTATAACGTTATATGGTATAACGTTATAACGTATTACGTTATGTAGTATAACGTTATATGGTATAACGTTATAACGTATTACGTTGTATGGTATAACGTTATAACGTATTACGTTATGTAGTATAACGTTACATGGTATTACGTTATAACGTATTACGTTATATAGTATAACGTTATAGCGTATTACGTTATATAGTATAACGTTATATGGCATAAATTTATATGGTATAACGCTATAACGTATTACGTTATATAGTATAACGTTATATGGTATAACGTTATATGGTATAACGTTATAACGTATTACGTTATGTAGTATAACGTTATAACGTATTACGTTGTGTAGTATAACGTTATATGGTATAACGTTATAACGTATTACGTTATCTAGTATAACGTTATATGGTATAACGTTATAACGTATTACGTTATGTAGTATAACGTTATATGGTATAACGTTATAACGTATTACGTTGTATGGTATAACGTTATAACGTATTACGTTATGTAGTATAACGTTACATGGTATTACGTTATAACGTATTACGTTATGTAGTATAACGTTATATGGTATAACGTTATATGGTATAACGTTATAACGTATTACGTTATGTAGTATAACGTTATAACGTATTACGTTGTGTAGTATATCGTTATATGGTATAACGTTATAACGTATTACGTTATGTAGTATAACGTTATAACGTATTACGTTGTGTAGTATAACGTTATATGGTATAACGTTATAACGTATTACGTTATCTAGTATAACGTTATATGGTATAACGTTATAACGTATTACGTTATGTAGTATAACGTTATATGGTATAACGTTATAACGTATTACGTTATATGGTATAACGTTATAACGTATTACGTTGTATAGTATAACGTTATATGGTATAACGTTATAACGTATTACGTTATATAGTATAACGTTATATGGTATAACGTTATATGGTATAACGTTATAACGTATTACGTTATATAGTATAACGTTATATGGTATAACGTTATAACGTATTACGTTATGTAGTATAACGTTATATAGTATAACGTTATAACGTATTACGTTATATAGTATAACGTTATATGGTATAACGTTATAACGTATTACGTTATGTAGTATAACGTTATATGGTATAACGTTATATGGTATAACGTTATATGGTATAACGTTATAACGTATTACGTTATGTAGTATAACGTTATAACGTATTACGTTGTGTAGTATAACGTTATATGGTATAACGTTATAACGTATTACGTTATGTAGTATAACGTTATAACGTATTACGTTGTGTAGTATAACGTTATATGGTATAACGTTATAACGTATTACGTTATCTAGTATAACGTTATATGGTATAACGTTATAACGTATTACGTTATGTAGTATAACGTTATATGGTATAACGTTATAACGTATTACGTTATGTAGTATAACGTTATAACGTATTACGTTGTGTAGTATAACGTTATATGGTATAACGTTATAACGTATTACGTTATCTAGTATAACGTTATATGGTATAACGTTATAACGTATTACGTTATGTAGTATAACGTTATATGGTATAACGTTATAACGTATTACGTTATATGGTATAACGTTATAACGTATTACGTTGTATAGTATAACGTTATATGGTATAACGTTATAACGTATTACGTTATATAGTATAACGTTATATGGCATAACGTTATATGGTATAACGTTATATCGTATAACGTTATAACGTATTACGTTATATAATATAACGTTATAACGTATTACGTTATATAGTACAACGTTATAACGTATTACGTTATAACGTATTACGTTATGTAGTATAACGTTATATGGTATAACGTTATAACGTATTACGTTATGTAGTATAACGTTATAACGTATTACGTTGTGTAGTATAACGTTATATGGTATAACGTTATAACGTATTACGTTATCTAGTATAACGTTATATGGTATAACGTTATAACGTATTACGTTATGTAGTATAACGTTGTATGGTATAACGTTATATGGTTTAACGTTATATGGTATAACGTTATAACGTATTACGTTATATAGTATAACGTTATATGGTATAACGTTATATGGTATAACGTTATAACGTATTACGTTATATAGTATAACGTTATATGGTATAACGTTATAACGTATTACGTTATGTAGTATAACGTTATATAGTATAACGTTATAACGTATTACGTTATATAGTATAACGTTATATGGTATAACGTTATAACGTATTACGTTATGTAGTATAACGTTATATGGTATAACGTTATAACGTATTACGTTGTATGGTATAACGTTATAACGTATTACGTTATGTAGTATAACGTTACATGGTATTACGTTATAACGTATTACGTTGTATAGTATAACGTTATATGGTATAACGTTATAACGTATTACGTTATATGGTATAACGTTATAACGTATTTCGTTGTGTAGTATAACGTTATATGGTATAACGTAATAAGGTATTACGTTATATAGTATAACGTTATAGCGTATTACGTTATATAGTATAACGCTATATGGCATAAATTTATATGGTATAACGCTATAACGTATTACGTTATATAGTATAACGTTATATGGTATAACGTTATATGGTATAACGCTATAACGTATTACGTTATGTAGTATAACGTTATAACGTATTACGTTGTGTAGTATAACGTTATATGGTATAACGTTATAACGTATTACGTTATCTAGTATAACGTTATATGGTATAACGTTATAACGTATTACGTTATGTAGTATAACGTTATATAGTATAACGTTATAACGTATTACGTTGTATGGTATAACGTTATAACGTATTACGTTATGTAGTATAACGTTACATGGTATTACGTTATAACGTATTACGTTATGTAGTATAACGTTATATGGTATAACGTTATATGGTATAACGTTATAACGTATTACGTTATGTAGTATAACGTTATAACGTATTACGTTGTGTAGTATAACGTTATATGGTATAACGTTATAACGTATTACGTTATCTAGTATAACGTTATATGGTATAACGTTATAACGTATTACGTTATGTAGTATAACGTTATATGGTATAACGTTATAACGTATTACGTTATATGGTATAACGTTATAACGTATTACGTTGTATAGTATAACGTTGTATGGTATAACGTCATAACGTATTACGTTATATAGTATAACGTTATATGGTATAAAGTTATAACGTATTACGTTATATGGTATAACGTTATAACGTATTACGTTGTATAGTATAACGTTATATGGTATAACGTTATAACGTATTACGTTATATAGTGTAACGTTATATGGTATAACGTTATAACGTATTACGTTATATGGTATAACGTTATAACGTATTACGTTTTATCGTATAAAGTTATATGGTATAACGTTATAACGTATTACGTTATACAGTATAACGTTATATGGTATAACGTTATATGGTATAACGTTATATGGCATAACGTTATATGGTATAAAGTTATAACGTATTACGTTATATAGTATAACGTTATATTTCATAACGTTATATGGTATAACGTTATATCGTATAACGTTATAACGCATTACGTTATATAATATAACGTTATAACGAATTACGTTATGTAGTATAACGTTATATGGTATAACGTTATAACGTATTACGTTATATGGTATAACGTTATAACGTATTACGTTGTATAGTATAACGTTATATGGTATAACGTTATAACGGATTACGTTATGTAGTATAACGATATATGGTATAACGTTATAACGTATTACGTTATATGGTATAACGTTATAACGTATTACGTTGTATAGTATAACGTTATATGGTATAACGTTATAACGTATTACGTTATATAGTATAACGTTATATGGTATAACGTTATAACGTATTACGTTATATAGTATAACGTTATATGGCATAACGTTATATGGTATAACGTTATATCGTATAACGTTATAACGCATTACGTTATATAATATAACGTTATAACGTATTACGTTATATAGTATAACGTTATAACGTATTACGTTATATAGTATAACGTTATATGGTATAACGTTATAACGTATTACGTTATGTAGTATAACGTTGTATGGTATAACGTTATATGGTATAACGTTATAACGTATTACGTTATATAGTATAACGTTATATGGTATAACGTTATAATGTATTACGTTATGTAGTATAACGTTATATAGTATAACGTTATAACGTATTACGTTATATAGTATAACGTTATATGGTATAACGTTATATGGTATAACGTTATATGGTATAACGTTATATGGTATAACGTTATATGGTATAACGTTATATGGTATAACGTTATAACGTATTACGTTATATAGTATAACGTTATATGGCATAACGTTATATGGTATAACGTTATATCGTATAACGTTATAACGCATTACGTTATATAGTATAACGTTATAACGTATTACGTTATGTAGTATAACGTTATATGGCATATCGTTATATGGTATAACGTTAATTGGTATAACGTTATAACGTATTACGTTATATAGTATAACGTTATATGGTATAACGTTATAACATATTACGTTATGTAGTATAACGTTATATGGCATAAAGTTATATGGTATAACGCTATAACGTATTACGTTATATAGTATAACGTTATATGGAATAACGTTATAACGTATTACGTTATATAGTATAACGTTATATGGTATAACGTTATATGGTATAACGTTAAATGGTATAACGTTATATGGTATAACGTTATATGGTATAACGTTATAACGTATTACGTTATATAGTATAACGTTATATGGCATAACGTTATATGGTATAACGTTATATCGTATAACGTTATAACGCATTACGTTATATAGTATAACGTTATAACGTATTGCGTTATGTAGTATAACGTTATATGGCATATCGTTATATGGTATAACGTTAATTGGTATAACGTTATAACGTATTACGTTATATAGTATAACGTTATATGGTATAACGTTATAACATACTACGTTATGTAGTATAACGTTATATGGCATAAAGTTATATGGTATAACGCTATAACGTATTACGTTATATAGTATAACGTTATATGGAATAACGTTATAACGTATTACGTTATATAGTATAACGTTATATGGTATAACGTTATATGGTATAACGTTAAATGGTATAACGTTATATGGTATAACGTTATATGGTATAACGTTATAACGTATTACGTTATATAGTATAACGTTATATGGCATAACGTTATATGGTATAACGTTATATCGTATAACGTTATAACGCATTACGTTATATAGTATAACGTTATAACGTATTACGTTATGTAGTATAACGTTATATGGCATATCGTTATATGGTATAACGTTAATTGGTATAACGTTATAACGTATTACGTTATATAGTATAACGTTATATGGAATAACGTTATAACATATTACGTTATGTAGTATAACGTTGTATAGTATAACGTTATATGGTATAACGTTATAACATATTACGTTATATAGTATAACGTTATATGGTATAACGTTATAACGTATTACGTTATGTAGTATAACGTTGTATGGTATAACGTTATATGGTATAACGTTATATGGTATAACGTTATATGGTATAACGTTATAACGTATTGCGTTATATAGTATAGCGTTATATTGTATAACGTTATAACGTATTACGTTATGTAGTATAACGTTGTATGGTATAACGTTATATGGTATAACGTTATATGGTATAACGTTATAACGTATTACGTTATATAGTATAACTTTATATGGTATAACGTTATATGGTATAACGTTATATGGCATAACGTTATATGGTATAACGTTATATGGTATAACGTTATAACGTATTACATTATGTAGTATAACGTTATATGGTATAACGTTATAACGTATTACGTTATACAGTATAACGTTATATGGTATAACGTTATATGGTATAACGTTATATGGCATAACGTTATATGGTATAACGTTATAACGTATTACGTTATATAGTATAACGTTATATGGTATAACGTTATAACGTATTACGTTATATAGTATAACGTTATATGGTATAACGTT
Organism: Bombus flavifrons; assembly: GCF_040668555.2. Classification (NCBI taxonomy): domain Eukaryota; kingdom Metazoa; phylum Arthropoda; class Insecta; order Hymenoptera; family Apidae; genus Bombus; species Bombus flavifrons. The sequence goes on along the minus strand of NC_138457.1, from coordinate 3,015,318 downwards.
ATAATGTATTGCGTTATATAGTATAACGTTATATGGCATAACGTTATATGGTATAACGTTATATCGTATAACGTTATAACGCATTACGTTATATAATATAACGTTATAACGTATTACGTTATGTAGTATAACGTTATATGGTATAACGTTATAACGTATTACGTTATATGGTATAACGTTATAACGTATTACGTTGTATAGTATAACGTTATATGGTATAACGTTATAACGGATTACGTTATGTAGTATAACGTTATATGGTATAACGTTATAACGTATTACGTTATGTAGTATAACGTTATATGGTATAACGTTATAACGTATTACGTTGTATGGTATAACGTTATAACGTATTACGTTATGTAGTATAACGTTACATGGTATTACGTTATAACGTATTACGTTGTATAGTATAACGTTATATGGTATAACGTTATAACGTATTACGTTATATGGTATAACGTTATAACGTATTACGTTATATGGTATAACGTTATAACGTATTACGTTATGTAGTATAACGTTATATGGTATAACGTTATAACGTATTACGTTGTATGGTATAACGTTATAACGTATTACGTTATGTAGTATAACGTTACATGGTATTACGTTATAACGTATTACGTTATATAGTATAACGTTATATGGTATAACGTTATATCGTATAACGTTATAACGCATTACGTTATATAATATAACGTTATAACGTATTACGCTATATAGTATAACGTTATAACGTATTACGTTATATAGTATAACGTTATATGGTATAACGTTATAACGTATTACGTTATGTAGTATAACGTTATATAGTATAACGTTATAACGTATTACGTTATATAGTATAACGTTATATGGTATAACGTTATAAGGTATTACGTTATATAGTATAACGTTATAGCGTATTACGTTATATAGTATAACGTTATATGGCATAAATTTATATGGTATAACGCTATAACGTATTACATTATATAGTATAACGTTATATGGTATAACGTTATATGGTATAACGTTATATGGTATAACGTTATAACGTATTACGTTATGTAGTATAACGTTATAACGTATTACGTTGTGTAGTATAACGTTATATGGTATAACGTTATAACGTATTACGTTATCTAGTATAACGTTATATGGTATAACGTTATAACGTATTACGTTATGTAGTATAACGTTATATGGTATAACGTTATAACGTATTACGTTGTATGGTATAACATTATAACGTATTACGTTATGTAGTATAACGTTACATGGTATTACGTTATAACGTATTACGTTAGATAGTATAGCGTTATATTGTATAACGTTATAACGTATTACGTTATGTAGTATAACGTTGTAGGGTATAACGTTTTATGGTATAACGTTATATGGTATAACGTTATAACGTATTACGTTGTATAGTATAACGTTGTATGGTATAACGTCATAACGTATTACGTTATATAGTATAACGTTATATGGTATAACGTTATAACGTATTACGTTATATGGTATAACGTTATAACGTATTACGTTGTATAGTATAACGTTATATGGTATAACGTTATAACGTATTACGTTATATAGTATAACGTTATATGGTATAACGTTATATGGTATAACGTTATATGGCGTAACGTTATATCGTATAACGTTATAACGCATTACGTTATATAGTATAACGTTATAACGTATTACGTTATGTAGTATAACGTTATAGCGTATTACGTTATGTAGTATAACGTTATATGGTATAACGTTATAACGTATTACGTTATGTAGTATAACGTTGTATGGTATAACGTTATATGGTTTAACGTTATATGGTATAACGTTATAACGTATTACGTTATATAGTATAACGTTATATGGTATAACGTTATAACGTATTACGTTATATAGTATAACGTTATATGGTATAACGTTATAACGTATTACGTTATGTAGTATAACGTTGTATGGTATAACGTTATATGGTTTAACGTTATATGGTATAACGTTATAACGTATTACGTTATATAGTATAACGTTATATGGTATAACGTTATAACGTATTACGTTATATAGTATAACGTTATATGGTATAACGTTATAACGTATTACGTTATATGGTATAACGTTATAACGTATTACGTTGTATAGTATAACGTTGTATGGTATAACGTCATAACGTGTTACGTTATATAGTATAACGTTATATGGTATAACGTTATAACGTATTACGTTATATGGTATAACGTTATAACGTATTACGTTATATGGTATAACGTTATAACGTATTACGTTATGTAGTATAACGTTATACGGTATAACGTTATAAGGTATTACGTTATGTAGTATAACGTTATATGGTATAACGTTATAACGTATTACGTTAAATGGTATAACGTTATAACGTATTAAGTTATATAGTATAACGTTATATGGTATAACGTTATAACGTATTACGTTATGTAGTATAACGTTATATGGTATAACGTTATATGGTATAACGTTATAACGTATTACGTTATGTAGTATAACGTTGTATGGTATAACGTTATATGGTATAACGTTATATGGTATAACGTTATATGGTATAACGTTATAACGTATTACGTTATATAGTATAACGTTAGATGGTATAACGTTATATGGTATAACGTTATATGGCATAACGTTATATGGTATCACGTTATATGGTATAACGTTATAACGTATTACGTTATATAGTATAACGTTATATGGTATAACGTTATAACGTATTACGTTATGTAGTATAACGTTATATAGTATAACGTTATAACGTATTACGTTATATAGTATAACGTTATATGGTATAACGTTATAACGTATTACGTTATGTAGTATAACGTTATATGGTATAACGTTATAACATATTACGTTATGTAGTATAACGTTATATGGCATAAAGTTATATGGTATAACGCTATAACGTATTACGTTATATAGTATAACGTTATATGGAATAACGTTATAACGTATTACGTTATATAGTATAACGTTATATGGTATAACGTTATATGGTATAACGTTAAATGGTATAACGTTATATGGTATAACGTTATATGGTATAACGTTATAACGTATTACGTTATATAGTATAACGTTATATGGCATAACGTTATATGGTATAACGTTATATCGTATAACGTTATAACGCATTACGTTATATAGTATAACGTTATAACGTATTGCGTTATGTAGTATAACGTTATATGGCATATCGTTATATGGTATAACGTTAATTGGTATAACGTTATAACGTATTACGTTATATAGTATAACGTTATATGGTATAACGTTATAACATACTACGTTATGTAGTATAACGTTATATGGCATAAAGTTATATGGTATAACGCTATAACGTATTACGTTATATAGTATAACGTTATATGGAATAACGTTATAACGTACTACGTTATATAGTATAACGTTATATGGTATAACGTTATATGGTATAACGTTAAATGGTATAACGTTATATGGTATAACGTTATATGGTATAACGTTATAACGTATTACGTTATATAGTATAACGTTATATGGCATAACGTTATATGGTATAACGTTATATCGTATAACGTTATAACGCATTACGTTATATAGTATAACGTTATAACGTATTACGTTATGTAGTATAACGTTATATGGCATATCGTTATATGGTATAACGTTAATTGGTATAACGTTATAACGTATTACGTTATATAGTATAACGTTATATGGAATAACGTTATAACATATTACGTTATGTAGTATAACGTTGTATAGTATAACGTTATATGGTATAACGTTATAACATATTACGTTATATAGTATAACGTTATATGGTATAACGTTATAACGTATTACGTTATGTAGTATAACGTTGTATGGTATAACGTTATATGGTATAACGTTATATGGTATAACGTTATATGGTATAACGTTATAACGTATTGCGTTATATAGTATAGCGTTATATTGTATAACGTTATAACGTATTACGTTATGTAGTATAACGTTGTATGGTATAACGTTATATGGTATAACGTTATATGGTATAACGTTATAACGTATTACGTTATATAGTATAACTTTATATGGTATAACGTTATATGGTATAACGTTATATGGCATAACGTTATATGGTATAACGTTATATGGTATAACGTTATAACGTATTACATTATGTAGTATAACGTTATATGGTATAACGTTATAACGTATTACGTTATACAGTATAACGTTATATGGTATAACGTTATATGGTATAACGTTATATGGCATAACGTTATATGGTATAACGTTATAACGTATTACGTTATATAGTATAACGTTATATGGTATAACGTTATAACGTATTACGTTATATAGTATAACGTTATATGGTATAACGTTATAATGTATTGCGTTATATAGTATAACGTTATATGGCATAACGTTATATGGTATAACGTTATATCGTATAACGTTATAACGCATTACGTTATATAATATAACGTTATAACGTATTACGTTATGTAGTATAACGTTATATGGTATAACGTTATAACGTATTACGTTATATGGTATAACGTTATAACGTATTACGTTGTATAGTATAACGTTATATGGTATAACGTTATAACGGATTACGTTATGTAGTATAACGTTATATGGTATAACGTTATAACGTATTACGTTATGTAGTATAACGTTATATGGTATAACGTTATAACGTATTACGTTGTATGGTATAACGTTATAACGTATTACGTTATGTAGTATAACGTTACATGGTATTACGTTATAACGTATTACGTTGTATAGTATAACGTTATATGGTATAACGTTATAACGTATTACGTTATATGGTATAACGTTATAACGTATTACGTTATATGGTATAACGTTATAACGTATTACGTTATGTAGTATAACGTTATATGGTATAACGTTATAACGTATTACGTTGTATGGTATAACGTTATAACGTATTACGTTATGTAGTATAACGTTACATGGTATTACGTTATAACGTATTACGTTATATAGTATAACGTTATATGGTATAACGTTATATCGTATAACGTTATAACGCATTACGTTATATAATATAACGTTATAACGTATTACGCTATATAGTATAACGTTATAACGTATTACGTTATATAGTATAACGTTATATGGTATAACGTTATAACGTATTACGTTATGTAGTATAACGTTATATAGTATAACGTTATAACGTATTACGTTATATAGTATAACGTTATATGGTATAACGTTATAAGGTATTACGTTATATAGTATAACGTTATAGCGTATTACGTTATATAGTATAACGTTATATGGCATAAATTTATATGGTATAACGCTATAACGTATTACATTATATAGTATAACGTTATATGGTATAACGTTATATGGTATAACGTTATATGGTATAACGTTATAACGTATTACGTTATGTAGTATAACGTTATAACGTATTACGTTGTGTAGTATAACGTTATATGGTATAACGTTATAACGTATTACGTTATCTAGTATAACGTTATATGGTATAACGTTATAACGTATTACGTTATGTAGTATAACGTTATATGGTATAACGATATAACGTATTACGTTGTATGGTATAACATTATAACGTATTACGTTATGTAGTATAACGTTACATGGTATTACGTTATAACGTATTACGTTAGATAGTATAGCGTTATATTGTATAACGTTATAACGTATTACGTTATGTAGTATAACGTTGTAGGGTATAACGTTTTATGGTATAACGTTATATGGTATAACGTTATAACGTATTACGTTGTATAGTATAACGTTGTATGGTATAACGTCATAACGTATTACGTTATATAGTATAACGTTATATGGTATAACGTTATAACGTATTACGTTATATGGTATAACGTTATAACGTATTACGTTGTATAGTATAACGTTATATGGTATAACGTTATAACGTATTACGTTATATAGTATAACGTTATATGGTATAACGTTATATGGTATAACGTTATATGGCGTAACGTTATATCGTATAACGTTATAACGCATTACGTTATATAGTATAACGTTATAACGTATTACGTTATGTAGTATAACGTTATAGCGTATTACGTTATGTAGTATAACGTTATATGGTATAACGTTATAACGTATTACGTTATGTAGTATAACGTTGTATGGTATAACGTTATATGGTTTAACGTTATATGGTATAACGTTATAACGTATTACGTTATATAGTATAACGTTATATGGTATAACGTTATAACGTATTACGTTATATAGTATAACGTTATATGGTATAACGTTATAACGTATTACGTTATGTAGTATAACGTTGTATGGTATAACGTTATATGGTTTAACGTTATATGGTATAACGTTATAACGTATTACGTTATATAGTATAACGTTATATGGTATAACGTTATAACGTATTACGTTATATAGTATAACGTTATATGGTATAACGTTATAACGTATTACGTTATATGGTATAACGTTATAACGTATTACGTTGTATAGTATAACGTTGTATGGTATAACGTCATAACGTGTTACGTTATATAGTATAACGTTATATGGTATAACGTTATAACGTATTACGTTATATGGTATAACGTTATAACGTATTACGTTATATGGTATAACGTTATAACGTATTACGTCATGTAGTATAACGTTATACGGTATAACGTTATAAGGTATTACGTTATGTAGTATAACGTTATATGGTATAACGTTATAACGTATTACGTTAAATGGTATAACGTTATAACGTATTAAGTTATATAGTATAACGTTATATGGTATAACGTTATAACGTATTACGTTATGTAGTATAACGTTATATGGTATAACGTTATATGGTATAACGTTATAACGTATTACGTTATGTAGTATAACGTTGTATGGTATAACGTTATATGGTATAACGTTATATGGTATAACGTTATATGGTATAACGTTATAACGTATTACGTTATATAGTATAACGTTAGATGGTATAACGTTATATGGTATAACGTTATATGGCATAACGTTATATGGTATCACGTTATATGGTATAACGTTATAACGTATTACGTTATATAGTATAACGTTATATGGTATAACGTTATAACGTATTACGTTATGTAGTATAACGTTATATAGTATAACGTTATAACGTATTACGTTATATAGTATAACGTTATATGGTATAACGTTATAACGTATTACGTTATGTAGTATAACGTTATATGGTATAACGTTATATGGTATAACGTTATATGGTATAACGTTATATGGTATAACGTTATAACGTATTACGTTATGTAGTATAACGTTATAACGTATTACGTTGTGTAGTATAACGTTATATGGTATAACGTTATAACGTATTACGTTATGTAGTATAACGTTATAACGTATTACGTTGTGTAGTATAACGTTATATGGTATAACGTTATAACGTATTACGTTATCTAGTATAACGTTATATGGTATAACGTTATAACGTATTACGTTATGTAGTATAACGTTATATGGTATAACGTTATAACGTATTACGTTATGTAGTATAACGTTATAACGTATTACGTTGTGTAGTATAACGTTATATGGTATAACGTTATAACGTATTACGTTATCTAGTATAACGTTATATGGTATAACGTTATAACGTATTACGTTATGTAGTATAACGTTATATGGTATAACGTTATAACGTATTACGTTATATGGTATAACGTTATAACGTATTACGTTGTATAGTATAACGTTATATGGTATAACGTTATAACGTATTACGTTATATAGTATAACGTTATATGGCATAACGTTATATGGTATAACGTTATATCGTATAACGTTATAACGTATTACGTTATATAATATAACGTTATAACGTATTACGTTATATAGTACAACGTTATAACGTATTACGTTATAACGTATTACGTTATGTAGTATAACGTTATATGGTATAACGTTATAACGTATTACGTTATGTAGTATAACGTTATAACGTATTACGTTGTGTAGTATAACGTTATATGGTATAACGTTATAACGTATTACGTTATCTAGTATAACGTTATATGGTATAACGTTATAACGTATTACGTTATGTAGTATAACGTTGTATGGTATAACGTTATATGGTTTAACGTTATATGGTATAACGTTATAACGTATTACGTTATATAGTATAACGTTATATGGTATAACGTTATATGGTATAACGTTATAACGTATTACGTTATATAGTATAACGTTATATGGTATAACGTTATAACGTATTACGTTATGTAGTATAACGTTATATAGTATAACGTTATAACGTATTACGTTATATAGTATAACGTTATATGGTATAACGTTATAACGTATTACGTTATGTAGTATAACGTTATATGGTATAACGTTATAACGTATTACGTTGTATGGTATAACGTTATAACGTATTACGTTATGTAGTATAACGTTACATGGTATTACGTTATAACGTATTACGTTGTATAGTATAACGTTATATGGTATAACGTTATAACGTATTACGTTATATGGTATAACGTTATAACGTATTTCGTTGTGTAGTATAACGTTATATGGTATAACGTAATAAGGTATTACGTTATATAGTATAACGTTATAGCGTATTACGTTATATAGTATAACGCTATATGGCATAAATTTATATGGTATAACGCTATAACGTATTACGTTATATAGTATAACGTTATATGGTATAACGTTATATGGTATAACGCTATAACGTATTACGTTATGTAGTATAACGTTATAACGTATTACGTTGTGTAGTATAACGTTATATGGTATAACGTTATAACGTATTACGTTATCTAGTATAACGTTATATGGTATAACGTTATAACGTATTACGTTATGTAGTATAACGTTATATAGTATAACGTTATAACGTATTACGTTGTATGGTATAACGTTATAACGTATTACGTTATGTAGTATAACGTTACATGGTATTACGTTATAACGTATTACGTTATGTAGTATAACGTTATATGGTATAACGTTATATGGTATAACGTTATAACGTATTACGTTATGTAGTATAACGTTATAACGTATTACGTTGTGTAGTATAACGTTATATGGTATAACGTTATAACGTATTACGTTATCTAGTATAACGTTATATGGTATAACGTTATAACGTATTACGTTATGTAGTATAACGTTATATGGTATAACGTTATAACGTATTACGTTATATGGTATAACGTTATAACGTATTACGTTGTATAGTATAACGTTGTATGGTATAACGTCATAACGTATTACGTTATATAGTATAACGTTATATGGTATAAAGTTATAACGTATTACGTTATATGGTATAACGTTATAACGTATTACGTTGTATAGTATAACGTTATATGGTATAACGTTATAACGTATTACGTTATATAGTGTAACGTTATATGGTATAACGTTATAACGTATTACGTTATATGGTATAACGTTATAACGTATCACGTTTTATCGTATAAAGTTATATGGTATAACGTTATAACGTATTACGTTATACAGTATAACGTTATATGGTATAACGTTATATGGTATAACGTTATATGGCATAACGTTATATGGTATAAAGTTATAACGTATTACGTTATATAGTATAACGTTATATTTCATAACGTTATATGGTATAACGTTATATCGTATAACGTTATAACGCATTACGTTATATAATATAACGTTATAACGAATTACGTTATGTAGTATAACGTTATATGGTATAACGTTATAACGTATTACGTTATATGGTATAACGTTATAACGTATTACGTTGTATAGTATAACGTTATATGGTATAACGTTATAACGGATTACGTTATGTAGTATAACGTTATATGGTATAACGTTATAACGTATTACGCTATATAGTATAACGTTATAACGTATTACGTTATATAGTATAACGTTATATGGTATAACGTTATAACGTATTACGTTATGTAGTATAACGTTATATAGTATAACGTTATAACGTATTACGTTATATAGTATAACGTTATATGGTATAACGTTATAAGGTATTACGTTATATAGTATAACGTTATAGCGTATTACGTTATATAGTATAACGTTATATGGCATAAATTTATATGGTATAACGCTATAACGTATTACATTATATAGTATAACGTTATATGGTATAACGTTATATGGTATAACGTTATAACGTATTACGTTATGTAGTATAACGTTATAACGTATTACGTTGTGTAGTATAACGTTATATGGTATAACGTTATAACGTATTACGTTATGTAGTATAACGTTATATGGTATAACGTTATAACGTATTACGTTGTATGGTATAACATTATAACGTATTACGTTATGTAGTATAACGTTACATGGTATTACGTTATAACGTATTACGTTAGATAGTATAGCGTTATATTGTATAACGTTATAACGTATTACGTTATGTAGTATAACGTTGTAGGGTATAACGTTTTATGGTATAACGTTATATGGTATAACGTTATAACGTATTACGTTGTATAGTATAACGTTGTATGGTATAACGTCATAACGTATTACGTTATATAGTATAACGTTATATGGTATAACGTTATAACGTATTACGTTATATGGTATAACGTTATAACGTATTACGTTGTATAGTATAACGTTATATGGTATAACGTTATAACGTATTACGTTATATAGTATAACGTTATATGGTATAACGTTATATGGTATAACGTTATATGGCGTAACGTTATATCGTATAACGTTATAACGCATTACGTTATATAGTATAACGTTATAACGTATTACGTTATGTAGTATAACGTTATAGCGTATTACGTTATGTAGTATAACGTTATATGGTATAACGTTATAACGTATTACGTTATGTAGTATAACGTTGTATGGTATAACGTTATATGGTTTAACGTTATATGGTATAACGTTATAACGTATTACGTTATATAGTATAACGTTATATGGTATAACGTTATATGGTATAACGTTATAACGTATTACGTTATATAGTATAACGTTATATGGTATAACGTTATAACGTATTACGTTATGTAGTATAACGTTGTATGGTATAACGTTATATGGTTTAACGTTATATGGTATAACGTTATAACGTATTACGTTATATAGTATAACGTTATATGGTATAACGTTATAACGTATTACGTTATATAGTATAACGTTATATGGTATAACGTTATAACGTATTACGTTATGTAGTATAACGTTATATAGTATAACGTTATAACGTATTACGTTATATAGTATAACGTTATAACGTATTACGTTGTGTAGTATAACGTTATATGGTATAACGTTATAACGTATTACGTTATCTAGTATAACGTTATATGTTATAACGTTATAACGTATTACGTTATGTAGTATAACGTTATATGGTATAACGTTATAACGTATTACGTTGTATGGTATAACGTTATAACGTATTACGTTATGTAGTATAACGTTACATGGTATTACGTTATAACGTATTACGTTATGTAGTATAACGTTATATGGTATAACGTTATATGGTATAACGTTATAACGTATTACGTTATGTAGTATAACGTTATAACGTATTACGTTGTGTAGTATAACGTTATATGGTATAACGTTATAACGTATTACGTTATCTAGTATAACGTTATATGGTACAACGTTATGACGTATTACGTTATGTAGTATAACGTTATATGGTATAACGTTATAACGTATTACGTTGTATGGTATAACGTTATAACGTATTACGTTATGTAGTATAACGTTACATGGTATTACGTTATAACGTATTACGTTGTATAGTATAACGTTATATGGTATAACGTTATAACGTATTACGTTATATAGTATAACGTTATATGGTATAACGTTATAACGTGTTACGTTATATGGTATAACGTTATAACGTATTTCGTTGTATAGTATAACGTTATATTGTATAACGTTATAAGGTATTACGTTATATAGTATAACGTTATAGCGTATTACGTTATATAGTATAACGTTATATGGCAAAAATTTATATGGTATAACGCTATAACGTATTACGTTATATAGTATAACGTTATATGGTATAACGTTATAACGTATTACGTTATATAGTATAACGTTATATGGTATAACGTTATATGGTATAACGTTACATCGTATAAGGTTATAACGCATTACGTTATATAGTATAACGTTATAACGTATTACGTTATGTAGTATAACGTTATAGCGTATTACGTTATGTAGTATAACGTTATATGGTTTAACGTTATAACGTAATACGTTATATGGTATAACGTTATAACGTATTACGTTATGTAGTATAACGTTATATGGTATAACGTTATATGGTATAACGTTATATGGCATAACGTTATATGGTATAACGTTATATGGTATAACGTTATAACGTATTACGTTATGTAGTATAACGTTAAATGGTATAACGTTATAACGTATTACGTTATATGGTATAACGTTATAACGTATTTCGCTGTATAGTATAACGTTATATGGTATAACGTTATAACGTATTACGTTATATAGTATAACGTTATATGGTATAACGTTATAACGTATTACGTTATATGGTATAACGTTATAACGTATTACGTTGTATAGTATAACGTTGTATGGTATAACGTCATAACGTGTTACGTTATATAGTATAACGTTATATGGTATAACGTTATAACGTATTACGTTATATGGTATAACGTTATAACGTATTACGTTATATGGTATAACGTTATAACGTATTACGTTATGTAGTATAACGTTATACGGTATAACGTTATAAGGTATTACGTTATGTAGTATAACGTTATATGGTATAACGTTATAACGTATTACGTTAAATGGTATAACGTTATAACGTATTACGTTATATAGTATAACGTTATATGGTATAACGTTATATGGTATAACGTTACATCGTATAAGGTTATAACGCATTACGTTATATAGTATAACGTTATAACGTATTACGTTATGTAGTATAACGTTATAGCGTATTACGTTATGTAGTATAACGTTATATGGTTTAACGTTATAACGTAATACGTTATATGGTATAACGTTATAACGTATTACGTTATGTAGTATAACGTTATATGGTATAACGTTATATGGTATAACGTTATATGGCATAACGTTATATGGTATAACGTTATATGGTATAACGTTATAACGTATTACGTTATGTAGTATAACGTTAAATGGTATAACGTTATAACGTATTACGTTATATGGTATAACGTTATAACGTATTTCGCTGTATAGTATAACGTTATATGGTATAACGTTATAACGTATTACGTTATATAGTATAACGTTATATGGTATAACGTTATAACGTATTACGTTATATGGTATAACGTTATAACGTATTACGTTGTATAGTATAACGTTGTATGGTATAACGTCATAACGTGTTACGTTATATAGTATAACGTTATATGGTATAACGTTATAACGTATTACGTTATATGGTATAACGTTATAACGTATTACGTTATATGGTATAACGTTATAACGTATTACGTTATGTAGTATAACGTTATACGGTATAACGTTATAAGGTATTACGTTATGTAGTATAACGTTATATGGTATAACGTTATAACGTATTACGTTAAATGGTATAACGTTATAACGTATTAAGTTATATAGTATAACGTTATATGGTATAACGTTATAACGTATTACGTTATGTAGTATAACGTTATATGGTATAACGTTATATGGTATAACGTTATAACGTATTACGTTATGTAGTATAACGTTGTATGGTATAACGTTATATGGTATAACGTTATATGGTATAACGTTATATGGTATAACGTTATAACGTATTACGTTATATAGTATAACGTTAGATGGTATAACGTTATATGGTATAACGTTATATGGCATAACGTTATATGGTATAACGTTATATGGTATAACGTTATAACGTATTACGTAATGTAGTATAACGTTATATGGTATAACGTTATATGGTATAACGTTATAACGTATTACGTTATGTAGTATAACGTTATATGGTATAACGTTATATGGTATAACGTTATAACGTATTACGTTAGATAGTATAGCGTTATATTGTATAACGTTATAACGTATTACGTTATGTAGTATAACGTTGTATGGTATAACGTTATAACGTATTACGTTGTATAGTATAACGTTGTATGGTATAACGTCATAACGTATTACGTTATATAGTATAACGTTATATGGTATAACGTTATAACGTATTACGTTATATGGTATAACGTTATAACTTATTACGTTGTATAGTATAACGTTATATGGTATAACGTTATAACGTATTACGTTATATAGTGTAACGTTATATGGTATAACGTTATAACGTATTACGTTATATGGTATAACGTTATAACGTATTACGTTTTATCGTATAACGTTATATGGTATAACGTTATAACGTATTACGTTATACAGTATAACGTTATATGGTATAACGTTATATGGTATAACGTTATATGGCATAACGTTATATGGTATAACGTTATAACGTATTACGTTATATAGTATAACGTTATATGGTATAACGTTATAACGTATTACGTTATATGGTATAACGTTATAACGTATTACGTTGTATAGTATAACGTTGTATGGTATAACGTCATAACGTGTTACGTTATATAGTATAACGTTATATGGTATAACGTTATAACGTATTACGTTATATGGTATAACGTTATAACGTATTACGTTATATGGTATAACGTTATAACGTATTACGTTATGTAGTATAACGTTATACGGTATAACGTTATAAGGTATTACGTTATGTAGTATAACGTTATATGGTATAACGTTATAACGTATTACGTTAAATGGTATAACGTTATAACGTATTAAGTTATATAGTATAACGTTATATGGTATAACGTTATAACGTATTACGTTATGTAGTATAACGTTATATGGTATAACGTTATATGGTATAACGTTATAACGTATTACGTTATGTAGTATAACGTTGTATGGTATAACGTTATATGGTATAACGTTATAACGTATTACGTTATATGGTATAACGTTATAACGTATTACGTTGTATAGTATAACGTTGTATGGTATAACGTCATAACGTATTACGTTATATAGTATAACGTTATATGGTATAACGTTATAACGTATTACGTTATATGGTATAACGTTATAACGTATTACGTTGTATAGTATAACGTTATATGGTATAACGTTATAACGTATTACGTTATATAGTGTAACGTTATATGGTATAACGTTATAACGTATTACGTTATATGGTATAACGTTATAACGTATTACGTTTTATCGTATAACGTTATATGGTATAACGTTATAACGTATTACGTTATACAGTATAACGTTATATGGTATAACGTTATATGGTATAACGTTATATGGCATAACGTTATATGGTATAACGTTATAACGTATTACGTTATATAGTATAACGTTATATGGTATAACGTTATAACGTATTACGTTATATAGTATAACGTTATATGGTATAACGTTATAATGTATTGCGTTATATAGTATAACGTTATATGGCATAACGTTATATGGTATAACGTTATATCGTATAACGTTATAACGCATTACGTTATATAATATAACGTTATAACGTATTACGTTATGTAGTATAACGTTATATGGTATAACGTTATAACGTATTACGTTATATGGTATAACGTTATAACGTATTACGTTGTATAGTATAACGTTATATGGTATAACGTTATAACGGATTACGTTATGTAGTATAACGTTATATGGTATAACGTTATAACGTATTACGTTATGTAGTATAACGTTATATGGTATAACGTTATAACGTATTACGTTGTATGGTATAACGTTATAACGTATTACGTTATGTAGTATAACGTTACATGGTATTACGTTATAACGTATTACGTTGTATAGTATAACGTTATATGGTATAACGTTATAACGTATTACGTTATATGGTATAACGTTATAACGTATTACGTTATATGGTATAACGTTATAACGTATTACGTTATGTAGTATAACGTTATATGGTATAACGTTATAACGTATTACGTTGTATGGTATAACGTTATAACGTATTACGTTATGTAGTATAACGTTACATGGTATTACGTTATAACGTATTACGTTATATAGTATAACGTTATATGGTATAACGTTATATCGTAT
This sequence comes from Bombus flavifrons, assembly GCF_040668555.2. Lineage (NCBI taxonomy): Eukaryota > Metazoa > Arthropoda > Insecta > Hymenoptera > Apidae > Bombus > Bombus flavifrons. The sequence goes on along the minus strand of NC_138457.1, from coordinate 2,999,094 downwards.
AACGTTATAACGCATTACGTTATATAATATAACGTTATAACGTATTACGCTATATAGTATAACGTTATAACGTATTACGTTATATAGTATAACGTTATATGGTATAACGTTATAACGTATTACGTTATGTAGTATAACGTTATATAGTATAACGTTATAACGTATTACGTTATATAGTATAACGTTATATGGTATAACGTTATAAGGTATTACGTTATATAGTATAACGTTATAGCGTATTACGTTATATAGTATAACGTTATATGGCATAAATTTATATGGTATAACGCTATAACGTATTACATTAAATAGTATAACGTTATATGGTATAACGTTATATGGTATAACGTTATAACGTATTACGTTATGTAGTATAACGTTATAACGTATTACGTTGTGTAGTATAACGTTATATGGTATAACGTTATAACGTATTACGTTATCTAGTATAACGTTATATGGTATAACGTTATAACGTATTACGTTATGTAGTATAACGTTATATGGTATAACGTTATAACGTATTACGTTGTATGGTATAACATTATAACGTATTACGTTATGTAGTATAACGTTACATGGTATTACGTTATAACGTATTACGTTAGATAGTATAGCGTTATATTGTATAACGTTATAACGTATTACGTTATGTAGTATAACGTTGTAGGGTATAACGTTTTATGGTATAACGTTATATGGTATAACGTTATAACGTATTACGTTGTATAGTATAACGTTGTATGGTATAACGTCATAACGTATTACGTTATATAGTATAACGTTATATGGTATAACGTTATAACGTATTACGTTATATGGTATAACGTTATAACGTATTACGTTGTATAGTATAACGTTATATGGTATAACGTTATAACGTATTACGTTATATAGTATAACGTTATATGGTATAACGTTATATGGTATAACGTTATATGGCGTAACGTTATATCGTATAACGTTATAACGCATTACGTTATATAGTATAACGTTATAACGTATTACGTTATGTAGTATAACGTTATAGCGTATTACGTTATGTAGTATAACGTTATATGGTATAACGTTATAACGTATTACGTTATGTAGTATAACGTTGTATGGTATAACGTTATATGGTTTAACGTTATATGGTATAACGTTATAACGTATTACGTTATATAGTATAACGTTATATGGTATAACGTTATATGGTATAACGTTATAACGTATTACGTTATATAGTATAACGTTATATGGTATAACGTTATAACGTATTACGTTATGTAGTATAACGTTGTATGGTATAACGTTATATGGTTTAACGTTATATGGTATAACGTTATAACGTATTACGTTATATAGTATAACGTTATATGGTATAACGTTATAACGTATTACGTTATATAGTATAACGTTATATGGTATAACGTTATAACGTATTACGTTATGTAGTATAACGTTATATGGTATAACGTTATAACGTATTACGTTGTATGGTATAACGTTATAACGTATTACGTTATGTAGTATAACGTTACATGGTATTACGTTATAACGTATTACGTTATGTAGTATAACGTTATATGGTATAACGTTATATGGTATAACGTTATAACGTATTACGTTATGTAGTATAACGTTATAACGTATTACGTTGTGTAGTATAACGTTATATGGTATAACGTTATAACGTATTACGTTATCTAGTATAACGTTATATGGTACAACGTTATGACGTATTACGTTATGTAGTATAACGTTATATGGTATAACGTTATAACGTATTACGTTGTATGGTATAACGTTATAACGTATTACGTTATGTAGTATAACGTTACATGGTATTACGTTATAACGTATTACGTTGTATAGTATAACGTTATATGGTATAACGTTATAACGTATTACGTTATATAGTATAACGTTATATGGTATAACGTTATAACGTGTTACGTTATATGGTATAACGTTATAACGTATTTCGTTGTATAGTATAACGTTATATTGTATAACGTTATAAGGTATTACGTTATATAGTATAACGTTATAGCGTATTACGTTATATAGTATAACGTTATATGGCAAAAATTTATATGGTATAACGCTATAACGTATTACGTTATATAGTATAACGTTATATGGTATAACGTTATAACGTATTACGTTATATAGTATAACGTTATATGGTATAACGTTATATGGTATAACGTTACATCGTATAAGGTTATAACGCATTACGTTATATAGTATAACGTTATAACGTATTACGTTATGTAGTATAACGTTATAGCGTATTACGTTATGTAGTATAACGTTATATGGTTTAACGTTATAACGTAATACGTTATATGGTATAACGTTATAACGTATTACGTTATGTAGTATAACGTTATATGGTATAACGTTATATGGTATAACGTTATATGGCATAACGTTATATGGTATAACGTTATATGGTATAACGTTATAACGTATTACGTTATGTAGTATAACGTTAAATGGTATAACGTTATAACGTATTACGTTATATGGTATAACGTTATAACGTATTTCGCTGTATAGTATAACGTTATATGGTATAACGTTATAACGTATTACGTTATATAGTATAACGTTATATGGTATAACGTTATAACGTATTACGTTATATGGTATAACGTTATAACGTATTACGTTGTATAGTATAACGTTGTATGGTATAACGTCATAACGTGTTACGTTATATAGTATAACGTTATATGGTATAACGTTATAACGTATTACGTTATATGGTATAACGTTATAACGTATTACGTTATATGGTATAACGTTATAACGTATTACGTTATGTATTATAACGTTATACGGTATAACGTTATAAGGTATTACGTTATGTAGTATAACGTTATATGGTATAACGTTATAACGTATTACGTTAAATGGTATAACGTTATAACGTATTAAGTTATATAGTATAACGTTATATGGTATAACGTTATAACGTATTACGTTATGTAGTATAACGTTATATGGTATAACGTTATATGGTATAACGTTATAACGTATTACGTTATGTAGTATAACGTTGTATGGTATAACGTTATATGGTATAACGTTATATGGTATAACGTTATATGGTATAACGTTATAACGTATTACGTTATATAGTATAACGTTAGATGGTATAACGTTATATGGTATAACGTTATATGGCATAACGTTATATGGTATCACGTTATATGGTATAACGTTATAACGTATTACGTAATGTAGTATAACGTTATATGGTATAACGTTATATGGTATAACGTTATAACGTATTACGTTATGTAGTATAACGTTATATGGTATAACGTTATATGGTATAACGTTATAACGTATTACGTTAGATAGTATAGCGTTATATTGTATAACGTTATAACGTATTACGTTATGTAGTATAACGTTGTATGGTATAACGTTTTATGGTATAACGTTATATGGTATAACGTTATAACGTATTACGTTATATACTATAACGTTATATGGTATAACGTTATATGGTATAACGTTATATGGCATAACGTTATATGGTATAACGTTATATGGTATAACGTTATAACGTATTACGTTATGTAGTATAACGTTATATGGTATAACGTTATAACGTATTACGTTATATGGTATAACGTTATAACGTATTTCGTTGTATAGTATAACGTTATATGGTATAACGTTATAACGTATTACGTTATATAGTATAACGTTATATGGTATAACGTTATAACGTATTACGTTATATGGTATAACGTTATAACGAATTACGTTGTATAGTATAACGTTGTATGGTATAACGTCATAACGTATTACGTTATATAGTATAACGTTATATGGTATAACGTTATAACGTATTACGTTATATGGTATAACGTTATAACGTATTACGTTGTATAGTATAACGTTATATGGTATAACGTTATAACGTATTACGTTATATAGTATAACGTTATATGGTATAACGTTATATGGTATAACGTTATATGGCATAACGTTATATCGTATAACGTTATAACGCATTACGTTATATAGTATAACGTTATAACGTATTACGTTATGTAGTATAACGTTATAGCGTATTACGTTATGTAGTATAACGTTATATGGTATAACGTTATATGGTATAACGTTATAACGTATTACGTTATATAGTATAACGTTATATGGTATAACGTTATAACGTATTACGTTATGTAGTATAACGTTATATGGTATAACGTTATAACGTATTACGTTATATAGTATAACGTTATATGGTATAACGTTATATGGTATAACGTTATATGGTATTACGTTATATGGTATAACGTTATAACGTATTACGTTATGTAGTATAACGTTATAGCGTATTACGTTATGTAGTATAACGTTATATGGTATAACGTTATATGGTATAACGTTATAACGTATTACGTTATATGGTATAAAGTTATAACGTATTACGTCGTATAGTATAACGTTATATGGTATAACGTTATAACGTATTACGTTATATAGTATAACGTTATATGGTATAACGTTATAACGTATTACGTTATGTAGTATAACGTTGTATGGTATAACGTTATATGGTATAACGTTATATGGTATAACGTTATAACGTATTACGTTATATGGTATAACGTTATAACGTATTACGTCGTATAGTATAACGTTATATGGTATAACGTTATAACGTATTACGTTATATAGTATAACGTTATATGGTATAACATTATATGGTATAACGTTATATGGCATAACGTTATATGGTATAACGTTATATCGTATAACGTTATAACGTATTACGTTATGTAGTATAACGTTATATGGTATAAGGTTATAACGTATTACGTTATATGGTATAACGTTATAACGTATTTCGTTGTATAGTATAACGTTATATGGTATAACGTTATAACGTATTACGTCATATAGTATAACGTTATATGGTATAACGTTATAACGTATTACGTTATGTAGTATAACGTTGTATGGTGTAACGTTATAACGTATTACGTTATATAGTATAACGTTATATGGTATAACGTTATAACGTATTACGTTATGTAGTATAACGTTGTATGGTATAACGTTATATGGTATAACGTTATATGGTATAACGTTATAACGTATTACGTTATATGGTATAACGTTATAACGTATTACGTCGTATAGTATAACGTTATATGGTATAACGTTATAACGTATTACGTTATATAGTATAACGTTATATGGTATAACGTTATAACGTATTACGTTATGTAGTATAACGTTGTATGGTGTAACGTTATATGGTATAACGTTATATGGTATAACGTTATAACGTATTACGTTATATAGTATAACGTTATATGGTATAACGTTATATGGTATAACGTTATATGGCATAACGTTATATGGTATAACGTTATATCGTATAACGTTATAACGTATTACGTTATGTAGTATAACGTTATATGGTATAACGTTATAACGTATTACGTTATATGGTATAACGTTATAACGTATTTCGTTGTATAGTATAACGTTATATGGTATAACGTTATAACGTATTACGTTATATAGTATAACGTTATATGGTATAACGTTATAACGTATTACGTTATATGGTATAACGTTATAACGTATTACGTTGTATAGTATAACGTTGTATGGTATAACGTCATAACGTATTACGTTATATAGTATAACGTTATATGGTATAACGTTATAACGTATTACGTTATATGGTATAACGTTATAACGTATTTCGTTGTATAGTATAACGTTGTATGGTATAACGTTATAAGGTATTACGTTATATAGTATAACGTTATATGGTATAACGTTATAACGTATTACGTTATATGGTATAACGTTATAACGTATTACGTTATATGGTATAACGTTATAACGTATTACGTTGTATAGTATAACGTTATATGGTATAACGTTATAACGTATTACGTTATATAGTGTAACGGTATATGGTATAACGTTATAACGTATTACGTTATGTAGTATAACGTTATATGGTATAACGTTATATGGTATAACGTTATAACGTATTACGTTATGTAGTATAACGTTATATGGTATAACGTTATAACGTATTACGTTATATGGTATAACGTTATAACGTATTTCGTTGTATAGTATAACGTTATATGGTATAACGTTATAACGTATTACGTTATATAGTATAACGTTATATGGTATAACGTTATAACGTATTACGTTATATGGTATAACGTTATAACGTATTACGTTGTATAGTATAACGTTGTATGCTATAACGTCATAACGTATTACGTTATATAGTATAACGTTATATGGTATAACGTTATAATGTATTACGTTATATGGTATAAAGTTATAACGTATTACGTTGTATAGTATAACGTTATATGGTATAACGTTATAACGTATTACGTTATATAGTGTAACGGCATATGGTATAACGTTATAAAGTATTACGTTATGTAGTATAACGTTATATGGTATAACGTTATATGGTATAACGTTATAACGTATTACGTTATGTAGTATAACGTTATATGGTATAACGTTATAACGTATTACGTTAAATGGTATAACGTTATAACGTATTAAGTTATATAGTATAACGTTATATGGTATAACGTTATAACGTATTACGTTATGTAGTATAACGTTATATGGTATAACGTTATAACGTATTACGTTATATGGTATAACGTTATAACGTATTACGTTTTATAGTATAACGTTATATGGTATAACGTTATAACGTATTACCTTATGTAGTATAACGTTATATGGTATAACGTTATATGGTATAACGTTATATGGCATAACGTTATATGGTATAACGTTATGTGGTATAACGTTATAACGCATTACGTTATATAGTATAACGTTATAACGTATTACGTTATGTAGTATAACGTTATAGAGTATTACGTTATGTAGTATAACGTTATATGGTATAACATTATAACGTATTACGTTATATAGTATAACGTTATAAGGTATTACGTTATAACGTAATACGTTGTATGGTATAACGTTACAACCTATTACGTTATGTAGTATTACGTTACATGGTATTACGTTATAACGTATTACATTATATGGTATAACGTTATAACGTATTACGTTATGTAGTATAACGTTATATGGTATAACGTTATAACGTATTACGTTATATGGTATAACGTTATAACGTATTACGTTGTATAGTATAACGTTATATGGTATAACGTTATAACGTATTACGTTATATAGTATAACGTTATATGGTATAACGTTATAACGTATTACGTTGTATAGTATAACGTTATATGGTATAACGTAATATGGTATAACGTTATATGGTATAACGTTATAACGTATTACGTTATATAGTATAACGTTATATGGTATAACGTTATATGGTATAACGTTATATGGAATAACGTTATATGGTATAACGTTATAACGCATTACGTTATATAGTATAACGTTATATGTTATAACGTTATAAGATAATACGTTACATGGTATTACGTTATAACGTATTACGTTGTATAGTATAACGTTATATGGTATAACGTTATATGGTATAACGTTATAACGTATTACGTTATATAGTATAACGTTATATGGTATAAAGTTATAACTTATTACGTTATGTAGTATAACGTTGTATGGTATAACGTTATATGGTATAACGTTATATGGTATAACGTTATATGGTATAACGTTATAACGTATTACGTTATATAGTATAACGTTATAACGTATTACGTTGTATAGTATAACGTTATATGGTATAACGTTATAACGTATTACGTTATATAGAATAACGTTATATGGTATAACGTTATATGGTAATACGTTACATGGTATTACGTTATAACGTATTAAGTTGTATAGTATAACGTTATATGGTATAACGTTATATGGTATAACGTTATAACGTATTACGTTATATAGTATAACGTTATAACGTATTACGTTATATAGTATAACGTTATATGGCATAACGTTATATGGTATAACGTTATGTGGTGTAACGTTATAAGGTAATACGTTACATGGTATTACGTTATAACGTATTACGTTGTATATTATAACGTTATATGGTATAACGTTATAACGTATTACGTTATATAGAATAACGTTATATGGTATTACGTTATATGGTAATACGTTACATGGTATTACGTTATAACGTATTAAGTTGTATAGTATAACGTTATATGGTATAACGTTATATGGTATAACGTTATAACGTATTACGTTATATAGTATAACGTTATAACGTATTACGTTATATAGTATAACGTTATATGGCATAACGTTATATGGTATAACGTTATGTGGTATAACGTTATAAGGTAATACGTTACATGGTATTACGTTATAACGTATTACGTTGTATATTATAACGTTATATGGTATAACGTCATATGGTATAACGTTATAACGTATTACGTTATATAGTATAACGTTATATGGCATAACGTTATTTGGTATACAGTTATGTGGTATAACGTTATAACGTATTACGTTGTATAGTATAACGTTACATGGTATAACGTTATAACGTATTACGTTATATGGTATAACGTTATATGGTAATACGTTACATGGTATTACGTTATAACGTATTAAGTTGTATAGTATAACGTTATATGGTATAACGTTATATAGTATAACGTTATAACGTATTACGTTATATAGTATAACGTTATATGGCATGACGTTATATGGTATAACGTTATGTGGTATAACGTTATAACGCATTACGTTATATAGTATAACGTTATAACGTATTACGTTATGTAGTATAACGTTATAGAGTATTACGTTATGTAGTATAACGTTATATGGTATAACATTATAACGTATTACGTTATATAGTATAACGTTATAAGGTATTACGTTATAACGTAATACGTTGTATGGTATAACGTTACAACCTATTACGTTATGTAGTATTACGTTACATGGTATTACGTTATAACGTATTACATTATATGGTATAACGTTATAACGTATTACGTTATGTAGTATAACGTTATATGGTATAACGTTATAACGTATTACGTTATATGGTATAACGTTATAACGTATTACGTTGTATAGTATAACGTTATATGGTATAACGTTATAACGTATTACGTTATATAGTATAACGTTATAACGTATTACGTTGTATAGTATAACGTTATATGGTATAACGTTATAACGTATTACGTTATATAGAATAACGTTATATGGTATAACGTTATATGGTAATACGTTACATGGTATTACGTTATAACGTATTAAGTTGTATAGTATAACGTTATATGGTATAACGTTATATGGTATAACGTTATAACGTATTACGTTATATAGTATAACGTTATAACGTATTACGTTATGTAGTATAACGTTATAACGTATTACGTTGTGTAGTATAACGTTATATGGTATAACGTTATAACGTATTACGTTATCTAGTATAACGTTATATGGTACAACGTTATGACGTATTACGTTATGTAGTATAACGTTATATGGTATAACGTTATAACGTATTACGTTGTATGGTATAACGTTATAACGTATTACGTTATGTAGTATAACGTTACATGGTATTACGTTATAACGTATTACGTTGTATAGTATAACGTTATATGGTATAACGTTATAACGTATTACGTTATATAGTATAACGTTATATGGTATAACGTTATAACGTGTTACGTTATATGGTATAACGTTATAACGTATTTCGTTGTATAGTATAACGTTATATTGTATAACGTTATAAGGTATTACGTTATATAGTATAACGTTATAGCGTATTACGTTATATAGTATAACGTTATATGGCAAAAATTTATATGGTATAACGCTATAACGTATTACGTTATATAGTATAACGTTATATGGTATAACGTTATAACGTATTACGTTATATAGTATAACGTTATATGGTATAACGTTATATGGTATAACGTTACATCGTATAAGGTTATAACGCATTACGTTATATAGTATAACGTTATAACGTATTACGTTATGTAGTATAACGTTATAGCGTATTACGTTATGTAGTATAACGTTATATGGTTTAACGTTATAACGTAATACGTTATATGGTATAACGTTATAACGTATTACGTTATGTAGTATAACGTTATATGGTATAACGTTATATGGTATAACGTTATATGGCATAACGTTATATGGTATAACGTTATATGGTATAACGTTATAACGTATTACGTTATGTAGTATAACGTTAAATGGTATAACGTTATAACGTATTACGTTATATGGTATAACGTTATAACGTATTTCGCTGTATAGTATAACGTTATATGGTATAACGTTATAACGTATTACGTTATATAGTATAACGTTATATGGTATAACGTTATAACGTATTACGTTATATGGTATAACGTTATAACGTATTACGTTGTATAGTATAACGTTGTATGGTATAACGTCATAACGTGTTACGTTATATAGTATAACGTTATATGGTATAACGTTATAACGTATTACGTTATATGGTATAACGTTATAACGTATTACGTTATATGGTATAACGTTATACCGTATTACGTTATGTAGTATAACGTTATACGGTATAACGTTATAAGGTATTACGTTATGTAGTATAACGTTATATGGTATAACGTTATAACGTATTACGTTAAATGGTATAACGTTATAACGTATTAAGTTATATAGTATAACGTTATATGGTATAACGTTATAACGTATTACGTTATGTAGTATAACGTTATATGGTATAACGTTATATGGTATAACGTTATAACGTATTACGTTATGTAGTATAACGTTGTATGGTATAACGTTATATGGTATAACGTTATATGGTATAACGTTATATGGTATAACGTTATAACGTATTACGTTATATAGTATAACGTTAGATGGTATAACGTTATATGGTATAACGTTATATGGCATAACGTTATATGGTATCACGTTATATGGTATAACGTTATAACGTATTACGTAATGTAGTATAACGTTATATGGTATAACGTTATATGGTATAACGTTATAACGTATTACGTTATGTAGTATAACGTTATATGGTATAACGTTATATGGTATAACGTTATAACGTATTACGTTAGATAGTATAGCGTTATATTGTATAACGTTATAACGTATTACGTTATGTAGTATATCGTTGTATGGTATAACGTTATAACGTATTACGTTGTATAGTATAACGTTGTATGGTATAACGTCATAACGTATTACGTTATATAGTATAACGTTATATGGTATAACGTTATAACGTATTACGTTATATGGTATAACGTTATAACGTATTACGTTGTATAGTATAACGTTATATGGTATAACGTTATAACGTATTACGTTATATAGTGTAACGTTATATGGTATAACGTTATAACGTATTACGTTATATGGTATAACGTTATAACGTATTACGTTTTATCGTATAACGTTATATGGTATAACGTTATAACGTATTACGTTATACAGTATAACGTTATATGGTATAACGTTATATGGTATAACGTTATATGGCATAACGTTATATGGTATAACGTTATAACGTATTACGTTATATAGTATAACGTTATATGGTATAACGTTATAACGTATTACGTTATATGGTATAACGTTATAACGTATTACGTTGTATAGTATAACGTTGTATGGTATAACGTCATAACGTGTTACGTTATATAGTATAACGTTATATGGTATAACGTTATAACGTATTACGTTATATGGTATAACGTTATAACGTATTACGTTATATGGTATAACGTTATAACGTATTACGTTATGTAGTATAACGTTATACGGTATAACGTTATAAGGTATTACGTTATGTAGTATAACGTTATATGGTATAACGTTATAACGTATTACGTTAAATGGTATAACGTTATAACGTATTAAGTTATATAGTATAACGTTATATGGTATAACGTTATAACGTATTACGTTATGTAGTATAACGTTATATGGTATAACGTTATATGGTATAACGTTATAACGTATTACGTTATGTAGTATAACGTTGTATGGTATAACGTTATATGGTATAACGTTATAACGTATTACGTTATATGGTATAACGTTATAACGTATTACGTTGTATAGTATAACGTTGTATGGTATAACGTCATAACGTATTACGTTATATAGTATAACGTTATATGGTATAACGTTATAACGTATTACGTTATATGGTATAACGTTATAACGTATTACGTTGTATAGTATAACGTTATATGGTATAACGTTATAACGTATTACGTTATATAGTGTAACGTTATATGGTATAACGTTATAACGTATTACGTTATATGGTATAACGTTATAACGTATTACGTTTTATCGTATAACGTTATATGGTATAACGTTATAACGTATTACGTTATACAGTATAACGTTATATGGTATAACGTTATATGGTATAACGTTATATGGCATAACGTTATATGGTATAACGTTATAACGTATTACGTTATATAGTATAACGTTATATGGTATAACGTTATAACGTATTACGTTATATAGTATAACGTTATATGGTATAACGTTATAATGTATTGCGTTATATAGTATAAAGTTATATGGCATAACGTTATATGGTATAACGTTATATCGTATAACGTTATAACGCATTACGTTATATAATATAACGTTATAACGTATTACGTTATGTAGTATAACGTTATATGGTATAACGTTATAACGTATTACGTTATATGGTATAACGTTATAACGTATTACGTTGTATAGTATAACGTTATATGGTATAACGTTATAACGGATTACGTTATGTAGTATAACGTTATATGGTATAACGTTATAACGTATTACGTTATGTAGTATAACGTTATATGGTATAACGTTATAACGTATTACGTTGTATAGTATAACGTTATATGGTATAACGTTATAATGTATTGCGTTATATAGTATAACGTTATATGGCATAACGTTATATGGTATAACGTTATATCGTATAACGTTATAACGCATTACGTTATATAATATAACGTTATAACGTATTACGTTATGTAGTATAACGTTACATGGTATTACGTTATAACGTATTACGTTGTATAGTATAACGTTATATGGTATAACGTTATAACGTATTACGTTATATGGTATAACGTTATAACGTATTACGTTATATGGTATAACGTTATAACGTATTACGTTATGTAGTATAACGTTATATGGTATAACGTTATAACGTATTACGTTGTATGGTATAACGTTATAACGTATTACGTTATGTAGTATAACGTTACATGGTATTACGTTATAACGTATTACGTTATATAGTATAACGTTATATGGTATAACGTTATATCGTATAACGTTATAACGCATTACGTTATATAATATAACGTTATAACGTATTACGCTATATAGTATAACGTTATAACGTATTACGTTATATAGTATAACGTTATATGGTATAACGTTATAACGTATTACGTTATGTAGTATAACGTTATATAGTATAACGTTATAACGTATTACGTTATATAGTATAACGTTATATGGTATAACGTTATAAGGTATTACGTTATATAGTATAACGTTATAGCGTATTACGTTATATAGTATAACGTTATATGGCATAAATTTATATGGTATAACGCTATAACGTATTACATTATATAGTATAACGTTATATGGTATAACGTTATATGGTATAACGTTATAACGTATTACGTTATGTAGTATAACGTTATAACGTATTACGTTGTGTAGTATAACGTTATATGGTATAACGTTATAACGTATTACGTTATCTAGTATAACGTTATATGGTATAACGTTATAACGTATTACGTTATGTAGTATAACGTTATATGGTATAACGTTATAACGTATTACGTTGTATGGTATAACATTATAACGTATTACGTTATGTAGTATAACGTTACATGGTATTACGTTATAACGTATTACGTTAGATAGTATAGCGTTATATTGTATAACGTTATAACGTATTACGTTATGTAGTATAACGTTGTAGGGTATAACGTTTTATGGTATAACGTTATATGGTATAACGTTATAACGTATTACGTTGTATAGTATAACGTTGTATGGTATAACGTCATAACGTATTACGTTATATAGTATAACGTTATATGGTATAACGTTATAACGTATTACGTTATATGGTATAACGTTATAACGTATTACGTTGTATAGTATAACGTTATATGGTATAACGTTATAACGTATTACGTTATATAGTATAACGTTATATGGTATAACGTTATATGGTATAACGTTATATGGCGTAACGTTATATCGTATAACGTTATAACGCATTACGTTATATAGTATAACGTTATAACGTATTACGTTATGTAGTATAACGTTATAGCGTATTACGTTATGTAGTATAACGTTATATGGTATAACGTTATAACGTATTACGTTATGTAGTATAACGTTGTATGGTATAACGTTATATGGTTTAACGTTATATGGTATAACGTTATAACGTATTACGTTATATAGTATAACGTTATATGGTATAACGTTATATGGTATAACGTTATAACGTATTACGTTATATAGTATAACGTTATATGGTATAACGTTATAACGTATTACGTTATGTAGTATAACGTTGTATGGTATAACGTTATATGGTTTAACGTTATATGGTATAACGTTATAACGTATTACTTTATATAGTATAACGTTATATGGTATAACGTTATAACGTATTACGTTATATAGTATAACGTTATATGGTATAACGTTATAACGTATTACGTTATGTAGTATAACGTTATATAGTATAACGTTATAACGTATTACGTTATATAGTATAACGTTATAACGTATTACGTTGTGTAGTATAACGTTATATGGTATAACGTTATAACGTATTACGTTATCTAGTATAACGTTATATGTTATAACGTTATAACGTATTACGTTATGTAGTATAACGTTATATGGTATAACGTTATAACGTATTACGTTGTATGGTATAACGTTATAACGTATTACGTTATGTAGTATAACGTTACATGGTATTACGTTATAACGTATTACGTTATGTAGTATAACGTTATATGGTATAACGTTATATGGTATAACGTTATAACGTATTACGTTATGTAGTATAACGTTATAACGTATTACGTTGTGTAGTATAACGTTATATGGTATAACGTTATAACGTATTACGTTATCTAGTATAACGTTATATGGTACAACGTTATGACGTATTACGTTATGTAGTATAACGTTATATGGTATAACGTTATAACGTATTACGTTGTATGGTATAACGTTATAACGTATTACGTTATGTAGTATAACGTTACATGGTATTACGTTATAACGTATTACGTTGTATAGTATAACGTTATATGGTATAACGTTATAACGTATTACGTTATATAGTATAACGTTATATGGTATAACGTTATAACGTGTTACGTTATATGGTATAACGTTATAACGTATTTCGTTGTATAGTATAACGTTATATTGTATAACGTTATAAGGTATTACGTTATATAGTATAACGTTATAGCGTATTACGTTATATAGTATAACGTTATATGGCAAAAATTTATATGGTATAACGCTATAACGTATTACGTTATATAGTATAACGTTATATGGTATAACGTTATAACGTATTACGTTATATAGTATAACGTTATATGGTATAACGTTATATGGTATAACGTTACATCGTATAAGGTTATAACGCATTACGTTATATAGTATAACGTTATAACGTATTACGTTATGTAGTATAACGTTATAGCGTATTACGTTATGTAGTATAACGTTATATGGTTTAACGTTATAACGTAATACGTTATATGGTATAACGTTATAACGTATTACGTTATGTAGTATAACGTTATATGGTATAACGTTATATGGTATAACGTTATATGGCATAACGTTATATGGTATAACGTTATATGGTATAACGTTATAACGTATTACGTTATGTAGTATAACGTTAAATGGTATAACGTTATAACGTATTACGTTATATGGTATAACGTTATAACGTATTTCGCTGTATAGTATAACGTTATATGGTATAACGTTATAACGTATTACGTTATATAGTATAACGTTATATGGTATAACGTTATAACGTATTACGTTATATGGTATAACGTTATAACGTATTACGTTGTATAGTATAACGTTGTATGGTATAACGTCATAACGTGTTACGTTATATAGTATAACGTTATATGGTATAACGTTATAACGTATTACGTTATATGGTATAACGTTATAACGTATTACGTTATATGGTATAACGTTATAACGTATTACGTTATGTAGTATAACGTTATACGGTATAACGTTATAAGGTATTACGTTATGTAGTATAACGTTATATGGTATAACGTTATAACGTATTACGTTAAATGGTATAACGTTATAACGTATTAAGTTATATAGTATAACGTTATATGGTATAACGTTATAACGTATTACGTTATGTAGTATAACGTTATATGGTATAACGTTATATGGTATAACGTTATAACGTATTACGTTATGTAGTATAACGTTGTATGGTATAACGTTATATGGTATAACGTTATATGGTATAACGTTATATGGTATAACGTTATAACGTATTACGTTATATAGTATAACGTTAGATGGTATAACGTTATATGGTATAACGTTATATGGCATAACGTTATATGGTATCACGTTATATGGTATAACGTTATAACGTATTACGTAATGTAGTATAACGTTATATGGTATAACGTTATATGGTATAACGTTATAACGTATTACGTTATGTAGTATAACGTTATATGGTATAACGTTATATGGTATAACGTTATAACGTATTACGTTAGATAGTATAGCGTTATATTGTATAACGTTATAACGTATTACGTTATGTAGTA
Organism: Bombus flavifrons; assembly: GCF_040668555.2. NCBI lineage: Eukaryota > Metazoa > Arthropoda > Insecta > Hymenoptera > Apidae > Bombus > Bombus flavifrons. Next base: position 2,982,190 of record NC_138457.1, on the reverse strand, counting down.
TAACGTTGTATGGTATAACGTTTTATGGTATAACGTTATATGGTATAACGTTATAACGTATTACGTTATATACTATAACGTTATATGGTATAACGTTATATGGTATAACGTTATATGGCATAACGTTATATGGTATAACGTTATATGGTATAACGTTATAACGTATTACGTTATGTAGTATAACGTTATATGGTATAACGTTATAACGTATTACGTTATATGGTATAACGTTATAACGTATTTCGTTGTATAGTATAACGTTATATGGTATAACGTTATAACGTATTACGTTATATAGTATAACGTTATATGGTATAACGTTATAACGTATTACGTTATATGGTATAACGTTATAACGAATTACGTTGTATAGTATAACGTTGTATGGTATAACGTCATAACGTATTACGTTATATAGTATAACGTTATATGGTATAACGTTATAACGTATTACGTTATATGGTATAACGTTATAACGTATTACGTTGTATAGTATAACGTTATATGGTATAACGTTATAACGTATTACGTTATATAGTATAACGTTATATGGTATAACGTTATATGGTATAACGTTATATGGCATAACGTTATATCGTATAACGTTATAACGCATTACGTTATATAGTATAACGTTATAACGTATTACGTTATGTAGTATAACGTTATAGCGTATTACGTTATGTAGTATAACGTTATATGGTATAACGTTATATGGTATAACGTTATAACGTATTACGTTATATAGTATAACGTTATATGGTATAACGTTATAACGTATTACGTTATGTAGTATAACGTTATATGGTATAACGTTATAACGTATTACGTTATATAGTATAACGTTATATGGTATAACGTTATATGGTATAACGTTATATGGTATTACGTTATATGGTATAACGTTATAACGTATTACGTTATGTAGTATAACGTTATAGCGTATTACGTTATGTAGTATAACGTTATATGGTATAACGTTATATGGTATAACGTTATAACGTATTACGTTATATGGTATAACGTTATAACGTATTACGTCGTATAGTATAACGTTATATGGTATAACGTTATAACGTATTACGTTATATAGTATAACGTTATATGGTATAACGTTATAACGTATTACGTTATGTAGTATAACGTTGTATGGTATAACGTTATATGGTATAACGTTATATGGTATAACGTTATAACGTATTACGTTATATGGTATAACGTTATAACGTATTACGTCGTATAGTATAACGTTATATGGTATAACGTTATAACGTATTACGTTATATAGTATAACGTTATATGGTATAACATTATATGGTATAACGTTATATGGCATAACGTTATATGGTATAACGTTATATCGTATAACGTTATAACGTATTACGTTATGTAGTATAACGTTATATGGTATAAGGTTATAACGTATTACGTTATATGGTATAACGTTATAACGTATTTCGTTGTATAGTATAACGTTATATGGTATAACGTTATAACGTATTACGTCATATAGTATAACGTTATATGGTATAACGTTATAACGTATTACGTTATGTAGTATAACGTTGTATGGTGTAACGTTATAACGTATTACGTTATATAGTATAACGTTATATGGTATAACGTTATAACGTATTACGTTATGTAGTATAACGTTGTATGGTATAACGTTATATGGTATAACGTTATATGGTATAACGTTATAACGTATTACGTTATATGGTATAACGTTATAACGTATTACGTCGTATAGTATAACGTTATATGGTATAACGTTATAACGTATTACGTTATATAGTATAACGTTATATGGTATAACGTTATAACGTATTACGTTATGTAGTATAACGTTGTATGGTGTAACGTTATATGGTATAACGTTATATGGTATAACGTTATAACGTATTACGTTATATAGTATAACGTTATATGGTATAACGTTATATGGTATAACGTTATATGGCATAACGTTATATGGTATAACGTTATATCGTATAACGTTATAACGTATTACGTTATGTAGTATAACGTTATATGGTATAACGTTATAACGTATTACGTTATATGGTATAACGTTATAACGTATTTCGTTGTATAGTATAACGTTATATGGTATAACGTTATAACGTATTACGTTATATAGTATAACGTTATATGGTATAACGTTATAACGTATTACGTTATATGGTATAACGTTATAACGTATTACGATGTATAGTATAACGTTGTATGGTATAACGTCATAACGTATTACGTTATATAGTATAACGTTATATGGTATAACGTTATAACGTATTACGTTATATGGTATAACGTTATAACGTATTTCGTTGTATAGTATAACGTTGTATGGTATAACGTTATAAGGTATTACGTTATATAGTATAACGTTATATGGTATAACGTTATAACGTATTACGTTATATGGTATAACGTTATAACGTATTACGTTATATGGTATAACGTTATAACGTATTACGTTGTATAGTATAACGTTATATGGTATAACGTTATAACGTATTACGTTATATAGTGTAACGGTATATGGTATAACGTTATAACGTATTACGTTATGTAGTATAACGTTATATGGTATAACGTTATATGGTATAACGTTATAACGTATTACGTTATGTAGTATAACGTTATATGGTATAACGTTATAACGTATTACGTTATATGGTATAACGTTATAACGTATTTCGTTGTATAGTATAACGTTATATGGTATAACGTTATAACGTATTACGTTATATAGTATAACGTTATATGGTATAACGTTATAACGTATTACGTTATATGGTATAACGTTATAACGTATTACGTTGTATAGTATAACGTTATATGGTATAACGTTATAACGTATTACGTTATATAGTGTAACGGCATATGGTATAACGTTATAAAGTATTACGTTATGTAGTATAACGTTATATGGTATAACGTTATATGGTATAACGTTATAACGTATTACGTTATGTAGTATAACGTTATATGGTATAACGTTATAACGTATTACGTTAAATGGTATAACGTTATAACGTATTAAGTTATATAGTATAACGTTATATGGTATAACGTTATAACGTATTACGTTATGTAGTATAACGTTATATGGTATAACGTTATAACGTATTACGTTATATGGTATAACGTTATAACGTATTACGTTTTATAGTATAACGTTATATGGTATAACGTTATAACGTATTACCTTATGTAGTATAACGTTATATGGTATAACGTTATATGGTATAACGTTATATGGCATAACGTTATATGGTATAACGTTATGTGGTATAACGTTATAACGCATTACGTTATATAGTATAACGTTATAACGTATTACGTTATGTAGTATAACGTTATAGAGTATTACGTTATGTAGTATAACGTTATATGGTATAACATTATAACGTATTACGTTATATAGTATAACGTTATAAGGTATTACGTTATAACGTAATACGTTGTATGGTATAACGTTACAACCTATTACGTTATGTAGTATTACGTTACATGGTATTACGTTATAACGTATTACATTATATGGTATAACGTTATAACGTATTACGTTATGTAGTATAACGTTATATGGTATAACGTTATAACGTATTACGTTATATGGTATAACGTTATAACGTATTACGTTGTATAGTATAACGTTATATGGTATAACGTTATAACGTATTACGTTATATAGTATAACGTTATATGGTATAACGTTATAACGTATTACGTTGTATAGTATAACGTTATATGGTATAACGTAATATGGTATAACGTTATATGGTATAACGTTATAACGTATTACGTTATATAGTATAACGTTATATGGTATAACGTTATATGGTATAACGTTATATGGAATAACGTTATATGGTATAACGTTATAACGCATTACGTTATATAGTATAACGTTATATGTTATAACGTTATAAGATAATACGTTACATGGTATTACGTTATAACGTATTACGTTGTATAGTATAACGTTATATGGTATAACGTTATATGGTATAACGTTATAACGTATTACGTTATATAGTATAACGTTATATGGTATAAAGTTATAACTTATTACGTTATGTAGTATAACGTTGTATGGTATAACGTTATATGGTATAACGTTATATGGTATAACGTTATATGGTATAACGTTATAACGTATTACGTTATATAGTATAACGTTATAACGTATTACGTTGTATAGTATAACGTTATATGGTATAACGTTATAACGTATTACGTTATATAGAATAACGTTATATGGTATAACGTTATATGGTAATACGTTACATGGTATTACGTTATAACGTATTAAGTTGTATAGTATAACGTTATATGGTATAACGTTATATGGTATAACGTTATAACGTATTACGTTATATAGTATAACGTTATAACGTATTACGTTATATAGTATAACGTTATATGGCATAACGTTATATGGTATAACGTTATGTGGTGTAACGTTATAAGGTAATACGTTACATGGTATTACGTTATAACGTATTACGTTGTATATTATAACGTTATATGGTATAACGTTATAACGTATTACGTTATATAGAATAACGTTATATGGTATTACGTTATATGGTAATACGTTACATGGTATTACGTTATAACGTATTAAGTTGTATAGTATAACGTTATATGGTATAACGTTATATGGTATAACGTTATATGGCATAACGTTATATGGTATAACGTTATAACGTATTACGTTATATAGTATAACGTTATATGGTATAACGTTATAACGTATTACGTTATGTAGTATAACGTTATATGGTATAACGTTATAACGTATTACGTTATATAGTATAACGTTATATGGTATAACGTTATATGGTATAACGTTATATGGTATTACGTTATATGGTATAACGTTATAACGTATTACGTTATGTAGTATAACGTTATAGCGTATTACGTTATGTAGTATAACGTTATATGGTATAACGTTATATGGTATAACGTTATAACGTATTACGTTATATGGTATAACGTTATAACGTATTACGTCGTATAGTATAACGTTATATGGTATAACGTTATGTGGTATAACGTTATAACGCATTACGTTATATAGTATAACGTTATAACGTATTACGTTATGTAGTATAACGTTATAGCGTATTACGTTATGTAGTATAACGTTATATGGTATAACGTTATATGGTATAACGTTATAACGTATTACGTTATATAGTATAACGTTATATGGTATAACGTTATAACGTATTACGTTATGTAGTATAACGTTATATGGTATAACGTTATAACGTATTACGTTATATAGTATAACGTTATATGGTATAACGTTATATGGTATAACGTTATATGGTATTACGTTATATGGTATAACGTTATAACGTATTACGTTATGTAGTATAACGTTATAGCGTATTACGTTATGTAGTATAACGTTATATGGTATAACGTTATATGGTATAACGTTATAACGTATTACGTTATATGGTATAACGTTATAACGTATTACGTCGTATAGTATAACGTTATATGGTATAACGTTATAACGTATTACGTTATATAGTATAACGTTATATGGTATAACGTTATAACGTATTACGTTATGTAGTATAACGTTGTATGGTATAACGTTATATGGTATAACGTTATATGGTATAACGTTATAACGTATTACGTTATATGGTATAACGTTATAACGTATTACGTCGTATAGTATAACGTTATATGGTATAACGTTATAACGTATTACGTTATATAGTATAACGTTATATGGTATAACATTATATGGTATAACGTTATATGGCATAACGTTATATGGTATAACGTTATATCGTATAACGTTATAACGTATTACGTTATGTAGTATAACGTTATATGGTATAAGGTTATAACGCATTACGTTATATGGTATAACGTTATAACGTATTTCGTTGTATAGTATAACGTTATATGGTATAACGTTATAACGTATTACGTCATATAGTATAACGTTATATGGTATAACGTTATAACGTATTACGTTATGTAGTATAACGTTGTATGGTGTAACGTTATAACGTATTACGTTATATAGTATAACGTTATATGGTATAACGTTATAACGTATTACGTTATGTAGTATAACGTTGTATGGTATAACGTTATATGGTATAACGTTATATGGTATAACGTTATAACGTATTACGTTATATGGTATAACGTTATAACGTATTACGTCGTATAGTATAACGTTATATGGTATAACGTTATAACGTATTACGTTATATAGTATAACGTTATATGGTATAACGTTATAACGTATTACGTTATGTAGTATAACGTTGTATGGTGTAACGTTATATGGTATAACGTTATATGGTATAACGTTATAACGTATTACGTTATATAGTATAACGTTATATGGTATAACGTTATATGGTATAACGTTATATGGCATAACGTTATATGGTATAACGTTATATCGTATAACGTTATAACGTATTACGTTATGTAGTATAACGTTATATGGTATAACGTTATAACGTATTACGTTATATGGTATAACGTTATAACGTATTTCGTTGTATAGTATAACGTTATATGGTATAACGTTATAACGTATTACGTTATATAGTATAACGTTATATGGTATAACGTTATAACGTATTACGTTATATGGTATAACGTTATAACGTATTACGATGTATAGTATAACGTTGTATGGTATAACGTCATAACGTATTACGTTATATAGTATAACGTTATATGGTATAACGTTATAACGTATTACGTTATATGGTATAACGTTATAACGTATTTCGTTGTATAGTATAACGTTGTATGGTATAACGTTATAAGGTATTACGTTATATAGTATAACGTTATATGGTATAACGTTATAACGTATTACGTTATATGGTATAACGTTATAACGTATTACGTTATATGGTATAACGTTATAACGTATTACGTTGTATAGTATAACGTTATATGGTATAACGTTATAACGTATTACGTTATATAGTGTAACGGTATATGGTATAACGTTATAACGTATTACGTTATGTAGTATAACGTTATATGGTATAACGTTATATGGTATAACGTTATAACGTATTACGTTATGTAGTATAACGTTATATGGTATAACGTTATAACGTATTACGTTATATGGTATAACGTTATAACGTATTTCGTTGTATAGTATAACGTTATATGGTATAACGTTATAACGTATTACGTTATATAGTATAACGTTATATGGTATAACGTTATAACGTATTACGTTATATGGTATAACGTTATAACGTATTACGTTGTATAGTATAACGTTATATGGTATAACGTTATAACGTATTACGTTATATAGTGTAACGGCATATGGTATAACGTTATAAAGTATTACGTTATGTAGTATAACGTTATATGGTATAACGTTATATGGTATAACGTTATAACGTATTACGTTATGTAGTATAACGTTATATGGTATAACGTTATAACGTATTACGTTAAATGGTATAACGTTATAACGTATTAAGTTATATAGTATAACGTTATATGGTATAACGTTATAACGTATTACGTTATGTAGTATAACGTTATATGGTATAACGTTATAACGTATTACGTTATATGGTATAACGTTATAACGTATTACGTTTTATAGTATAACGTTATATGGTATAACGTTATAACGTATTACCTTATGTAGTATAACGTTATATGGTATAACGTTATATGGTATAACGTTATATGGCATAACGTTATATGGTATAACGTTATGTGGTATAACGTTATAACGCATTACGTTATATAGTATAACGTTATAACGTATTACGTTATGTAGTATAACGTTATAGAGTATTACGTTATGTAGTATAACGTTATATGGTATAACATTATAACGTATTACGTTATATAGTATAACGTTATAAGGTATTACGTTATAACGTAATACGTTGTATGGTATAACGTTACAACCTATTACGTTATGTAGTATTACGTTACATGGTATTACGTTATAACGTATTACATTATATGGTATAACGTTATAACGTATTACGTTATGTAGTATAACGTTATATGGTATAACGTTATAACGTATTACGTTATATGGTATAACGTTATAACGTATTACGTTGTATAGTATAACGTTATATGGTATAACGTTATAACGTATTACGTTATATAGTATAACGTTATATGGTATAACGTTATAACGTATTACGTTGTATAGTATAACGTTATATGGTATAACGTAATATGGTATAACGTTATATGGTATAACGTTATAACGTATTACGTTATATAGTATAACGTTATATGGTATAACGTTATATGGTATAACGTTATATGGAATAACGTTATATGGTATAACGTTATAACGCATTACGTTATATAGTATAACGTTATATGTTATAACGTTATAAGATAATACGTTACATGGTATTACGTTATAACGTATTACGTTGTATAGTATAACGTTATATGGTATAACGTTATATGGTATAACGTTATAACGTATTACGTTATATAGTATAACGTTATATGGTATAAAGTTATAACTTATTACGTTATGTAGTATAACGTTGTATGGTATAACGTTATATGGTATAACGTTATATGGTATAACGTTATATGGTATAACGTTATAACGTATTACGTTATATAGTATAACGTTATAACGTATTACGTTGTATAGTATAACGTTATATGGTATAACGTTATAACGTATTACGTTATATAGAATAACGTTATATGGTATAACGTTATATGGTAATACGTTACATGGTATTACGTTATAACGTATTAAGTTGTATAGTATAACGTTATATGGTATAACGTTATATGGTATAACGTTATAACGTATTACGTTATATAGTATAACGTTATAACGTATTACGTTATATAGTATAACGTTATATGGCATAACGTTATATGGTATAACGTTATGTGGTGTAACGTTATAAGGTAATACGTTACATGGTATTACGTTATAACGTATTACGTTGTATATTATAACGTTATATGGTATAACGTTATAACGTATTACGTTATATAGAATAACGTTATATGGTATTACGTTATATGGTAATACGTTACATGGTATTACGTTATAACGTATTAAGTTGTATAGTATAACGTTATATGGTATAACGTTATATGGTATAACGTTATAACGTATTACGTTATATAGTATAACGTTATAACGTATTACGTTATATAGTATAACGTTATATGGCATAACGTTATATGGTATAACGTTATGTGGTATAACGTTATAAGGTAATACGTTACATGGTATTACGTTATAACGTATTACGTTGTATATTATAACGTTATATGGTATAACGTCATATGGTATAACGTTATAACGTATTACGTTATATAGTATAACGTTATATGGCATAACGTTATTTGGTATACAGTTATGTGGTATAACGTTATAACGTATTACGTTGTATAGTATAACGTTACATGGTATAACGTTATAACGTATTACGTTATATGGTATAACGTTATATGGTAATACGTTACATGGTATTACGTTATAACGTATTAAGTTGTATAGTATAACGTTATATGGTATAACGTTATATAGTATAACGTTATAACGTATTACGTTATATAGTATAACGTTATATGGCATGACGTTATATGGTATAACGTTATGTGGTATAACGTTATAACGCATTACGTTATATAGTATAACGTTATAACGTATTACGTTATGTAGTATAACGTTATAGAGTATTACGTTATGTAGTATAACGTTATATGGTATAACATTATAACGTATTACGTTATATAGTATAACGTTATAAGGTATTACGTTATAACGTAATACGTTGTATGGTATAACGTTACAACCTATTACGTTATGTAGTATTACGTTACATGGTATTACGTTATAACGTATTACATTATATGGTATAACGTTATAACGTATTACGTTATATAGTATAACGTTATATGGTATAACGTTATAACGTATTACGTTGTATAGTATAACGTTATATGGTATAACGTAATATGGTATAACGTTATATGGTATAACGTTATAACGTATTACGTTATATAGTATAACGTTATATGGTATAACGTTATATGGTATAACGTTATATGGAATAACGTTATATGGTATAACGTTATAACGCATTACGTTATATAGTATAACATTATATGTTATAACGTTATAAGATAATACGTTACATGGTATTACGTTATAACGTATTACGTTGTATAGTATAACGTTATATGGTATAACGTTATATGGTATAACGTTATAACGTATTACGTTATATAGTATAACGTTATATGGTATAAAGTTATAACTTATTACGTTATGTAGTATAACGTTGTATGGTATAACGTTATATGGTATAACGTTATATGGTATAACGTTATATGGTATAACGTTATAACGTATTACGTTATATAGTATAACGTTATAACGTATTACGTTGTATAGTATAACGTTATATGGTATAACGTTATAACGTATTACGTTATATAGAATAACGTTATATGGTATAACGTTATATGGTTATACGTTACATGGTATTACGTTATAACGTATTAAGTTGTATAGTATAACGTTATATGGTATAACGTTATATGGTATAAAGTTATAACTTATTACGTTATGTAGTATAACGTTGTATGGTATAACGTTATAACGTATTACGTTGTATAGTATAACGTTATATGGTATAACGTAATATGGTATAACGTTATATGGTATAACGTTATAACGTATTACGTTATATGGTATAACGTTATAACGTATTACGATGTATAGTATAACGTTGTATGGTATAACGTCATAACGTATTACGTTATATAGTATAACGTTATATGGTATAACGTTATAACGTATTACGTTATATGGTATAACGTTATAACGTATTTCGTTGTATAGTATAACGTTGTATGGTATAACGTTATAAGGTATTACGTTATATAGTATAACGTTATATGGTATAACGTTATAACGTATTACGTTATATGGTATAACGTTATAACGTATTACGTTATATGGTATAACGTTATAACGTATTACGTTGTATAGTATAACGTTATATGGTATAACGTTATAACGTATTACGTTATATAGTGTAACGGTATATGGTATAACGTTATAACGTATTACGTTATGTAGTATAACGTTATATGGTATAACGTTATATGGTATAACGTTATAACGTATTACGTTATGTAGTATAACGTTATATGGTATAACGTTATAACGTATTACGTTATATGGTATAACGTTATAACGTATTTCGTTGTATAGTATAACGTTATATGGTATAACGTTATAACGTATTACGTTATATAGTATAACGTTATATGGTATAACGTTATAACGTATTACGTTATATGGTATAACGTTATAACGTATTACGTTGTATAGTATAACGTTGTATGCTATAACGTCATAACGTATTACGTTATATAGTATAACGTTATATGGTATAACGTTATAATGTATTACGTTATATGGTATAAAGTTATAACGTATTACGTTGTATAGTATAACGTTATATGGTATAACGTTATAACGTATTACGTTATATAGTGTAACGGCATATGGTATAACGTTATAAAGTATTACGTTATGTAGTATAACGTTATATGGTATAACGTTATATGGTATAACGTTATAACGTATTACGTTATGTAGTATAACGTTATATGGTATAACGTTATAACGTATTACGTTAAATGGTATAACGTTATAACGTATTAAGTTATATAGTATAACGTTATATGGTATAACGTTATAACGTATTACGTTATGTAGTATAACGTTATATGGTATAACGTTATAACGTATTACGTTATATGGTATAACGTTATAACGTATTACGTTTTATAGTATAACGTTATATGGTATAACGTTATAACGTATTACCTTATGTAGTATAACGTTATATGGTATAACGTTATATGGTATAACGTTATATGGCATAACGTTATATGGTATAACGTTATGTGGTATAACGTTATAACGCATTACGTTATATAGTATAACGTTATAACGTATTACGTTATGTAGTATAACGTTATAGAGTATTACGTTATGTAGTATAACGTTATATGGTATAACATTATAACGTATTACGTTATATAGTATAACGTTATAAGGTATTACGTTATAACGTAATACGTTGTATGGTATAACGTTACAACCTATTACGTTATGTAGTATTACGTTACATGGTATTACGTTATAACGTATTACATTATATGGTATAACGTTATAACGTATTACGTTATGTAGTATAACGTTATATGGTATAACGTTATAACGTATTACGTTATATGGTATAACGTTATAACGTATTACGTTGTATAGTATAACGTTATATGGTATAACGTTATAACGTATTACGTTATATAGTATAACGTTATATGGTATAACGTTATAACGTATTACGTTGTATAGTATAACGTTATATGGTATAACGTAATATGGTATAACGTTATATGGTATAACGTTATAACGTATTACGTTATATAGTATAACGTTATATGGTATAACGTTATATGGTATAACGTTATATGGAATAACGTTATATGGTATAACGTTATAACGCATTACGTTATATAGTATAACGTTATATGTTATAACGTTATAAGATAATACGTTACATGGTATTACGTTATAACGTATTACGTTGTATAGTATAACGTTATATGGTATAACGTTATATGGTATAACGTTATAACGTATTACGTTATATAGTATAACGTTATATGGTATAAAGTTATAACTTATTACGTTATGTAGTATAACGTTGTATGGTATAACGTTATATGGTATAACGTTATATGGTATAACGTTATATGGTATAACGTTATAACGTATTACGTTATATAGTATAACGTTATAACGTATTACGTTGTATAGTATAACGTTATATGGTATAACGTTATAACGTATTACGTTATATAGAATAACGTTATATGGTATAACGTTATATGGTAATACGTTACATGGTATTACGTTATAACGTATTAAGTTGTATAGTATAACGTTATATGGTATAACGTTATATGGTATAACGTTATAACGTATTACGTTATATAGTATAACGTTATAACGTATTACGTTATATAGTATAACGTTATATGGCATAACGTTATATGGTATAACGTTATGTGGTGTAACGTTATAAGGTAATACGTTACATGGTATTACGTTATAACGTATTACGTTGTATATTATAACGTTATATGGTATAACGTTATAACGTATTACGTTATATAGAATAACGTTATATGGTATTACGTTATATGGTAATACGTTACATGGTATTACGTTATAACGTATTAAGTTGTATAGTATAACGTTATATGGTATAACGTTATATGGTATAACGTTATAACGTATTACGTTATATAGTATAACGTTATAACGTATTACGTTATATAGTATAACGTTATATGGCATAACGTTATATGGTATAACGTTATGTGGTATAACGTTATAAGGTAATACGTTACATGGTATTACGTTATAACGTATTACGTTGTATATTATAACGTTATATGGTATAACGTCATATGGTATAACGTTATAACGTATTACGTTATATAGTATAACGTTATATGGCATAACGTTATTTGGTATACAGTTATGTGGTATAACGTTATAACGTATTACGTTGTATAGTATAACGTTACATGGTATAACGTTATAACGTATTACGTTATATGGTATAACGTTATATGGTAATACGTTACATGGTATTACGTTATAACGTATTAAGTTGTATAGTATAACGTTATATGGTATAACGTTATATAGTATAACGTTATAACGTATTACGTTATATAGTATAACGTTATATGGCATGACGTTATATGGTATAACGTTATGTGGTATAACGTTATAACGCATTACGTTATATAGTATAACGTTATAACGTATTACGTTATGTAGTATAACGTTATAGAGTATTACGTTATGTAGTATAACGTTATATGGTATAACATTATAACGTATTACGTTATATAGTATAACGTTATAAGGTATTACGTTATAACGTAATACGTTGTATGGTATAACGTTACAACCTATTACGTTATGTAGTATTACGTTACATGGTATTACGTTATAACGTATTACATTATATGGTATAACGTTATAACGTATTACGTTATGTAGTATAACGTTATATGGTATAACGTTATAACGTATTACGTTATATGGTATAACGTTATAACGTATTACGTTGTATAGTATAACGTTATATGGTATAACGTTATAACGTATTACGTTATATAGTATAACGTTATATGGTATAACGTTATAACGTATTACGTTGTATAGTATAACGTTATATGGTATAACGTAATATGGTATAACGTTATATGGTATAACGTTATAACGTATTACGTTATATAGTATAACGTTATATGGTATAACGTTATATGGTATAACGTTATATGGAATAACGTTATATGGTATAACGTTATAACGCATTACGTTATATAGTATAACATTATATGTTATAACGTTATAAGATAATACGTTACATGGTATTACGTTATAACGTATTACGTTGTATAGTATAACGTTATATGGTATAACGTTATATGGTATAACGTTATAACGTATTACGTTATATAGTATAACGTTATATGGTATAAAGTTATAACTTATTACGTTATGTAGTATAACGTTGTATGGTATAACGTTATATGGTATAACGTTATATGGTATAACGTTATATGGTATAACGTTATAACGTATTACGTTATATAGTATAACGTTATAACGTATTACGTTGTATAGTATAACGTTATATGGTATAACGTTATAACGTATTACGTTATATAGAATAACGTTATATGGTATAACGTTATATGGTTATACGTTACATGGTATTACGTTATAACGTATTAAGTTGTATAGTATAACGTTATATGGTATAACGTTATATGGTATAACGTTATAACGTATTACGTTATATAGTATAACGTTATAACGTATTACGTTATATAGTATAACGTTATATGGCATAACGTTATATGGTATAACGTTATGTGGTGTAACGTTATAAGGTAATACGTTACATGGTATTACGTTATAACGTATTACGTTGTATATTATAACGTTATATGGTATAACGTTATAACGTATTACGTTATATAGAATAACGTTATATGGTATTACGTTATATGGTAATACGTTACATGGTATTACGTTATAACGTATTAAGTTGTATAGTATAACGTTATATGGTATAACGTTATATGGTATAACGTTATAACGTATTACGTTATATAGTATAACGTTATAACGTATTACGTTATATAGTATAACGTTATATGGCATAACGTTATATGGTATAACGTTATGTGGTATAACGTTATAAGGTAAGACGTTACATGGTATTACGTTATAACGTATTACGTTGTATATTATAACGTTATATGGTATAACGTCATATGGTATAACGTTATAACGTATTACGTTATATAGTATAACGTTATATGGCATAACGTTATTTGGTATACAGTTATGTGGTATAACGTTATAACGTATTACGTTGTATAGTATAACGTTACATGGTATAACGTTATAACGTATTACGTTATATGGTATAACGTTATATGGTAATACGTTACATGGTATTACGTTATAACGTATTAAGTTGTATAGTATAACGTTATATGGTATAACGTTATATAGTATAACGTTATAACGTATTACGTTATATAGTATAACGTTATATGGTATAACGTTATAACGTATTACGTTATATGGTATAACGTTATAACGTATTACGTTGTATAGTATAACGTTGTATGGTATAACGTCATAACGTATTACGTTATATAGTATAACGTTATATGGTATAACGTTATAACGTATTACGTTATATGGTATAACGTTATAACGTATTTCGTTGTATAGTATAACGTTGTATGGTATAACGTTATAAGGTATTACGTTATATAGTATAACGTTATATGGTATAACGTTATAACGTATTACGTTATATGGTATAACGTTATAACGTATTACGTTATATGGTATAACGTTATAACGTATTACGTTGTATAGTATAACGTTATATGGTATAACGTTATAACGTATTACGTTATATAGTGTAACGGTATATGGTATAACGTTATAACGTATTACGTTATGTAGTATAACGTTATATGGTATAACGTTATATGGTATAACGTTATAACGTATTACGTTATGTAGTATAACGTTATATGGTATAACGTTATAACGTATTACGTTATATGGTATAACGTTATAACGTATTTCGTTGTATAGTATAACGTTATATGGTATAACGTTATAACGTATTACGTTATATAGTATAACGTTATATGGTATAACGTTATAACGTATTACGTTATATGGTATAACGTTATAACGTATTACGTTGTATAGTATAACGTTGTATGCTATAACGTCATAACGTATTACGTTATATAGTATAACGTTATATGGTATAACGTTATAATGTATTACGTTATATGGTATAAAGTTATAACGTATTACGTTGTATAGTATAACGTTATATGGTATAACGTTATAACGTATTACGTTATATAGTGTAACGGCATATGGTATAACGTTATAAAGTATTACGTTATGTAGTATAACGTTATATCGTATAACGTTATATGGTATAACGTTATAACGTATTACGTTATGTAGTATAACGTTATATGGTATAACGTTATAACGTATTACGTTAAATGGTATAACGTTATAACGTATTAAGTTATATAGTATAACGTTATATGGTATAACGTTATAACGTATTACGTTATGTAGTATAACGTTATATGGTATAACGTTATAACGTATTACGTTATATGGTATAACGTTATAACGTATTACGTTTTATAGTATAACGTTATATGGTATAACGTTATAACGTATTACCTTATGTAGTATAACGTTATATGGTATAACGTTATATGGTATAACGTTATATGGCATAACGTTATATGGTATAACGTTATGTGGTATAACGTTATAACGCATTACGTTATATAGTATAACGTTATAACGTATTACGTTAAGTAGTATAACGTTATAGAGTATTACGTTATGTAGTATAACGTTATATGGTATAACATTATAACGTATTACGTTATATGGTATAACGTTATATGGTATAACGTTATAACGTATTACGTTATATAGTATAACGTTATAACGTATTACGTTATATAGTATAACGTTATATGGCATAACGTTATATGGTATAACGTTATGTGGTGTAACGTTATAAGGTAATACGTTACATGGTATTACGTTATAACGTATTACGTTGTATATTATAACGTTATATGGTATAACGTTATAACGTATTACGTTATATAGAATAACGTTATATGGTATTACGTTATATGGTAATACGTTACATGGTATTACGTTATAACGTATTAAGTTGTATAGTATAACGTTATATGGTATAACGTTATATGGTATAACGTTATAACGTATTACGTTATATAGTATAACGTTATAACGTATTACGTTATATAGTATAACGTTATATGGCATAACGTTATATGGTATAACGTTATGTGGTATAACGTTATAAGGTAATACGTTACATGGTATTACGTTATAACGTATTACGTTGTATATTATAACGTTATATGGTATAACGTCATATGGTATAACGTTATAACGTATTACGTTATATAGTATAACGTTATATGGCATAACGTTATTTGGTATACAGTTATGTGGTATAACGTTATAACGTATTACGTTGTATAGTATAACGTTACATGGTATAACGTTATAACGTATTACGTTATATGGTATAACGTTATATGGTAATACGTTACATGGTATTACGTTATAACGTATTAAGTTGTATAGTATAACGTTATATGGTATAACGTTATATAGTATAACGTTATAACGTATTACGTTATATAGTATAACGTTATATGGCATGACGTTATATGGTATAACGTTATGTGGTATAACGTTATAACGCATTACGTTATATAGTATAACGTTATAACGTATTACGTTATGTAGTATAACGTTATAGAGTATTACGTTATGTAGTATAACGTTATATGGTATAACATTATAACGTATTACGTTATATAGTATAACGTTATAAGGTATTACGTTATAACGTAATACGTTGTATGGTATAACGTTACAACCTATTACGTTATGTAGTATTACGTTACATGGTATTACGTTATAACGTATTACATTATATGGTATAACGTTATAACGTATTACGTTATGTAGTATAACGTTATATGGTATAACGTTATAACGTATTACGTTATATGGTATAACGTTATAACGTATTACGTTGTATAGTATAACGTTATATGGTATAACGTTATAACGTATTACGTTATATAGTATAACGTTATATGGTATAACGTTATAACGTATTACGTTGTATAGTATAACGTTATATGGTATAACGTAATATGGTATAACGTTATATGGTATAACGTTATAACGTATTACGTTATATAGTATAACGTTATATGGTATAACGTTATATGGTATAACGTTATATGGAATAACGTTATATGGTATAACGTTATAACGCATTACGTTATATAGTATAACATTATATGTTATAACGTTATAAGATAATACGTTACATGGTATTACGTTATAACGTATTACGTTGTATAGTATAACGTTATATGGTATAACGTTATATGGTATAACGTTATAACGTATTACGTTATATAGTATAACGTTATATGGTATAAAGTTATAACTTATTACGTTATGTAGTATAACGTTGTATGGTATAACGTTATATGGTATAACGTTATATGGTATAACGTTATATGGTATAACGTTATAACGTATTACGTTATATAGTATAACGTTATAACGTATTACGTTGTATAGTATAACGTTATATGGTATAACGTTATAACGTATTACGTTATATAGAATAACGTTATATGGTATAACGTTATATGGTTATACGTTACATGGTATTACGTTATAACGTATTAAGTTGTATAGTATAACGTTATATGGTATAACGTTATATGGTATAACGTTATAACGTATTACGTTATATAGTATAACGTTATAACGTATTACGTTATATAGTATAACGTTATATGGCATAACGTTATATGGTATAACGTTATGTGGTGTAACGTTATAAGGTAATACGTTACATGGTATTACGTTATAACGTATTACGTTGTATATTATAACGTTATATGGTATAACGTTATAACGTATTACGTTATATAGAATAACGTTATATGGTATTACGTTATATGGTAATACGTTACATGGTATTACGTTATAACGTATTAAGTTGTATAGTATAACGTTATATGGTATAACGTTATATGGTATAACGTTATAACGTATTACGTTATATAGTATAACGTTATAACGTATTACGTTATATAGTATAACGTTATATGGCATAACGTTATATGGTATAACGTTATGTGGTATAACGTTATAAGGTAAGACGTTACATGGTATTACGTTATAACGTATTACGTTGTATATTATAACGTTATATGGTATAACGTCATATGGTATAACGTTATAACGTATTACGTTATATAGTATAACGTTATATGGCATAACGTTATTTGGTATACAGTTATGTGGTATAACGTTATAACGTATTACGTTGTATAGTATAACGTTACATGGTATAACGTTATAACGTATTACGTTATATGGTATAACGTTATATGGTAATACGTTACATGGTATTACGTTATAACGTATTAAGTTGTATAGTATAACGTTATATGGTATAACGTTATATAGTATAACGTTATAACGTATTACGTTATATAGTATAACGTTATATGGCATGACGTTATATGGTATAACGTTATGTGGTATAACGTTATAACGCATTACGTTATATAGTATAACGTTATAACGTATTACGTTATGTAGTATAACGTTATAGAGTATTACGTTATGTAGTATAACGTTATATGGTATAACATTATAACGTATTACGTTATATAGTATAACGTTATAAGGTATTACGTTATAACGTAATACGTTGTATGGTATAACGTTATAAAGTATTACGTTATATAGTATAACGTTATATGGTATAACGTTATAACGTATTACGTTATATGGTATAACGTTATAACGTATTACGTTGTATAGTATAACGTTATATGGTATAACGTAATATGGTATAACGTTATATGGTATAACGTTATAACGTATTACGTTATATAGTATAACGTTATATGGTATAACGTTATAACGCATTACGTTATATAGTATAACGTTATATGTTATAACGTTATAAGGTAATACGTTATATGGTATTACGTTATAACGTATTACGTTGTATAGTATAACGTTATATGGTGTAAAGTTATAACGTATTACGTTATATAGTATAACGTTATATGGTATAACGTTATAACGTATTACGTTATATGGTATAACGTTATAACGTATTACGTTGTATAGTATAACGTTGTATGCTATAACGTCATAACGTATTACGTTATATAGTATAACGTTAAATGGTATAACGTTATAACGTATTAAGTTATATAGTATAACGTTATATGGTATAACGTTATAACGTATTACGTTATGTAGTATAACGTTATATGGTATAACGTTATATGTTATAACGTTATAACGTATTACGTTATGTAGTATAACGTTGTATGGTATAACGTTATATGGTATAACGTTATATGGTATAACGTTATAACGTATTACGTTATATAGTATAACGTTAGATGGTATGACGTTATATGGTATAACGCTATATGGCATAACGTTATATGGTATCACGTTATATGGTATAACGTTATAACGTATTACGTAATGTAGTATAACGTTATATGGTATAACGTTATATGGTATAACGTTATAACGTATTACGTTATGTAGTATAACGTTATATGGTATAACGTTATATGGTATAACGTTATAACGTATTACGTTATGTAGTATAACGTTATATGGTATAACGTTATGACGTATTACGTTATATGGTATAACGTTATAACGTATTACGTTATATAGTATAACGTTATATGGTATAACGTTATAACGTATTACGTTATGTAGTATAACGTTATATGGTATAACGTTATATGGTATAACGTTATAACGTATTACGTTATGTAGTATAACGTTATATGGTATAACGTTATAACGTATTACGTTATATGGTATAACGTTATAACGTATTTCGTTGTATAGTATAACGTTATATGGTGTAAAGTTATAACGTATTACGTTATATAGTATAACGTTATATGGTATAACGTTATAACGTATTACGTTATATGGTATAACGTTATAACGTATTACGTTGTATAGTATAACGTTGTATGCTATAACGTCATAACGTATTACGTTATATAGTATAACGTTATATGGTATAACGTTATAACGTATTACGTTATATGGTATAAAGTTATAACGTATTACGTTTTATAGTATAACGTTATATGGTATAACGTTATAACGTATTACGTTATGTAGTATAACGTTGTATGGTATAACGTTATATGGTATAACGTTATATGGTATAACGTTATAACGTATTACGTTATATAGTATAACGTTATAACGTATTACGTTGTATAGTATAACGTTATATGGTAATACGTTACATGGTATTACGTTATAACGTATTAAGTTGTATAGTATAACGTTATATGGTATAACGTTATATGGTATAACGTTATAACGTATTACGTTATATAGTATAACGTTATAACGTATTACGTTATATAGTATAACGTTATATGGCATAACGTTATATGGTATAACGTTATGTGGTATAACGTTATAAGGTAATACGTTACATGGAATTACGTTATAACGTATTACGTTGTATATTATAACGTTATATGGTATAACGTTATATGGTAATACGTTACATGGTATTACGTTATAACGTATTAAGTTGTATAGCATAACGTTATATGGTATAACGTTATAACGTATTACGTTATATAGAATAACGTTATATGGTATAACGTTATATGGTAATACGTTACATGGTATTACGTTATAACGTATTAAGTTGTATAGTATAACGTTATATGGTATAACGTTATATGGTATAACGTTATAACGTATTACGTTATATAGTATAACGTTATAACGTATTACGTTATATAGTATAACGTTATATGGCATAACGTTATATGGTATAACGTTATGTGGTATAACGTTATAAGGTAATACGTTACATGGTATTACGTTATAACGTATTACGTTGTATATTATAACGTTATATGGTATAACGTCATATGGTATAACGTTATAACGTATTACGTTATATAGTATAACGTTATATGGCATAACGTTATATGGTATAACGTTATGTGGTATAACGTTATAACGTATTACGTTATATAGTATAACGTTATATGGCATAACGTTATATGGTATAACGTTATGTGGTATAACGTTATATGGTAATACGTTACATGGTATTACGTTATAACGTATTAAGTTGTATAGTATAACGTTATATGGTATAACGTTATATAGTATAACGTTATAACGTATTACGTTATATAGTATAACGTTATATGGCATAACGTTATACGGTATAACGTTATGTGGTATAACGTTATAACGCATTACGTTATATAGTATAACGTTATAACGTATTACGTTATGTAGTATAACGTTATAGAGTATTACGTTATGTAGTATAACGTTATAAGGTATTACGTTATAACGTAATACGTTGTATGGTATAACGTTATAAAGTATTACGTTATATAGTATAACGTTATATGGTATAACGTTATAACGTATTACGTTATATGGTATAACGTTATAACGTATTACATTGTATAGTATAACGTTATATGGTATAACGTAATATGGTATAACGTTATATGGTATAACGTTATAACGTATTACGTTATATAGTATAACGTTATAAGGTATTACGTTATAACGTAATACGTTGTATGGTATAACGTTATAAAGTATTACGTTATATAGTATAACGTTATATGGTATAACGTTATAACGTATTACGTTATATGGTATAACGTTATAACGTATTACATTGTATAGTATAACGTTATATGGTATAACGTAATATGGTATAACGTTATATGGAATAACGTTATATGGTATAACGTTATAACGCATTACGTTATATAGTATAACGTTATATGTTATAACGTTATAAGGTAATACGTTATATGGTATTACGTTATAACGTATTACGTTGTATAGTATAACGTTATATGGTATAACGTTATATCGTATAACGTTATAACGCATTACGTTATATAGTATAACGTTATATGGCATAACGTTATACGGTATAACGTTATGTGGTATAACGTTATAACGCATTACGTTATATAGTATAACGTTATAACGTATTACGTTATGTAGTATAACGTTATAGAGTATTACGTTATGTAGTATAACGTTATAAGGTATTACGTTATAACGTAATACGTTGTATGGTATAACGTTATAAAGTATTACGTTATATAGTATAACGTTATATGGTATAACGTTATAACGTATTACGTTATATGGTATAACGTTATAACGTATTACATTGTATAGTATTACGTTATATGGTATAACGTTATATGGTAATACGTTACATGGTATTACGTTATAACGTATTAAGTTGTATAGTATAACGTTACATGGTATAACGTTATAACGTATTACGTTATATAGTATAACGTTATATGGTATAACGTTGTATGGTATAACGTTATATGGAATAACGTTATATGGTATTACGTTATAACGTATTAAGTTGTATAGTATAACGTTATATGGTATAACGTTATATAGTATAACGTTATAACGTATTACGTTATATAGTATAACGTTATATGGCATAACGTTATACGGTATAACGTTATGTGGTATAACGTTATAACGCATTACGTTATATAGTATAACGTTATAACGTATTACGTTATGTAGTATAACGTTATAGAGTATTACGTTATGTAGTATAACGTTATAAGGTATTACGTTATAACGTAATACGTTGTATGGTATAACGTTATAAAGTATTACGTTATATAGTATAACGTTATATGGTATAACGTTATAACGTATTACGTTATATGGTATAACGTTATAACGTATTACATTGTATAGTATTACGTTATATGGTATAACGTTATATGGTAATACGTTACATGGTATTACGTTATAACGTATTAAGTTGTATAGTATAACGTTACATGGTATAACGTTATAACGTATTACGTTATATAGTATAACGTTATATGGTATAACGTTGTATGGTATAACGTTATATGGAATAACGTTATATGGTATAACGTTATAACGCATTACGTTATATAGTATAACGTTATATGTTATAACGTTATAAGGTAATACGTTATATGGTATTACGTTATAACGTATTACGTTGTATAGTATAACGTTATATGGTATAACGTTATATCGTATAACGTTATAACGCATTACGTTATATAGTATAACGTTATATCGTATTACGTTATATATTATAACGTTATATGGCATAACGTTATATGGTATAACATAATAACGTATTACGTTATATAGTATAACGTTATAAGGTATTACGTTATAACGTAATACGTTGTATGGTATAACGTTATAACCTATTACGTTATGTAGTATAACGTTACATGGTATTACGTTATAACGTATTACGTTATATGGTATAACGTTATAACGTATTACGTTATGTAGTATAACGTTATATGGTATAACGTTATAACGTATTACGTTATATGGTATTACGTTATAACGTATTACGTTGTGTAGTATAACGTTATATGGCATAACGTTATAACGTATTACGTTATATGGTATAACGTTATAACGTATTACGTTGTATAGTATAACGTTGTATGGTATAACGTCATAACGTATTACGTTATATAGTATAACGTTATATGGTATAACGTTATAACGTATTACGTTATATGGTATAACGTTATAACGTATTACGTTGTATAGTACAACGTTATATGGTATAACGTTATAACGTATTACGTTATATAGTATAACGTTATAACGTATTACGTTATATAGTATAACGTTATATGGTATAACGTTGTATGGTATAACGTTATATGGAATAACGTTATATGGTATAACGTTATAACGCATTACGTTATATAGTATAACGTTATATGTTATAACGTTATAAGGTAATACGTTATATGGTATTACGTTATAACGTATTACGTTGTATAGTATAACGTTATATCGTATTACGTTATATATTATAACGTTATATGGCATAACGTTATATGGTATAACATAATAACGTATTACGTTATATAGTATAACGTTATAAGGTATTACGTTATAACGTAATACGTTGTATGGTATAACGTTATAACCTATTACGTTATGTAGTATAACGTTACATGGTATTACGTTATAACGTATTACGTTATATGGTATAACGTTATAACGTATTACGTTATGTAGTATAACGTTATATGGTATAACGTTATAACGTATTACGTTATATGGTATTACGTTATAACGTATTACGTTGTATAGTATAACGTTATATGGTATAACGTTATAACGTATTACGTTATATGGTATAACGTTATAACGTATTACGTTGTATAGTATAACGTTGTATGGTATAACGTCATAACGTATTACGTTATATAGTATAACGTTAAATGGTATAACGTTATAACGTATTACGTTATATGGTATAACGTTATAACGTATTACGTTGTATAGTACAACGTTATATGGTATAACGTTATAACGTATTACGTTATATAGTATAACGTTATATGGTATAACGTTATAACGTATTGCGTTATATAGTATAACGTTATATGGCATAACGTTATATGGTATAACGTTATATCGTATAACGTTATAACGCATTACGTTATATAATATAACGTTATAACGTATTACGTTATGTAGTATAACGTTATATGGTATAACGTTATAACGTATTACGTTATATGCTATAACGTTATAACGTATTACGTTGTATAGTATAACGTTATATGGTATAACGTTATAACGGATTACGTTATGTAGTATAACGTTATATGGTATAACGTTATAACGTATTACGTTATGTAGTATAACGTTATATGGTATAACGTTATAACGTATTACGTTGTATGGTGTAACGTTATAACGTATTACGTTATGTAGTATAACGTTACATGGTATTACGTTATAACGTATTACGTTGTATAGTATAACGTTATATGGTATAACGTTATAACGTATTACGTTATATGGTATAACGTTATAACGTACTACGTTATGTAGTATAACGTTATATAGTATAACGTTATAACGTATTACGTTATATAGTATAACGTTATATGGCATAACGTTATAACGTATTACGTTATATAGTATAACGTTATATGGCATAACGTTATATGGTATAACGTTATAACGTATTACGTTATGTAGTATAACGTTATATGGTATAACGTTATAACGTATTACGTTGTATGGTATAACGTTATATGGTATAACGTTATATGGTATAACGTTATAACGTATTACGTTATATGGTATAACGTTATAACGTATTACGTTGTATAGTATAACGTTATATGGTATAACGTTATAACGTATTACGTTATATAGTATAACGTTATATGGTATAACGTTATAACGTATTACGTTATATAGTATAACGTTATATGGCATAACGTTATATGGTATAATGTTATAACGTATTACGTTATATGGTATAACGTTATAACGTATTTCGTTGTGTAGTATAACGTTATATGGTATAACGTTATAAGGTATTACGTTATATAGTATAACGTTATAGCGTATTACGTTATATAGTATAACGTTATATGGCATAAATTTATATGGTATAACGCTATAACGTATTACGTTATATAGTATAACGTTATATGGTATAACGTTATATGGTATAACGTTATAACGTATTACGTTATGTAGTATAACGTTATAACGTATTACGTTGTGTAGTATAACGTTATATGGTATAACGTTATAACGTATTACGTTATCTAGTATAACGTTATATGGTATAACGTTATAACGTATTACGTTATATAGTATAACGTTATATGGCATAACGTTATATGGTATAACGTTATAACGTATTACGTTATATGGTATAACATTATAAAGTATTTCGTTGTGTAGTATAACGTTATATGGTATAACGTTATATCGTATTACGTTATGTAGTATAACGTTATATGGTATAACGTTATAACGTATTACGTTGTATGGTATAACATTATAACGTATTACGTTATGTAGTATAACGTTACACGGTATTACGTTATAACGTATTACGTTAGATAGTATAGCGTTATATTGTATAACGTTATAACGTATTACGTTATGTAGTATAACGTTGTATGGTATAACGTTTTATGGTATAACGTTATATGGTATAACGTTATAACGTATTACGTTATATAGTATAACGTTATATGGTATAACGTTATATGGTATAACGTTATATGGCATAACGTTATATGGTATAACGTTATATGGTATAACGTTATAACGCATTACGTTATGTAGTATAACGTTATATGGTATAACGTTGTATAGTATAACGTTATATGGTATAACGTTATATCGTATAACGTTATAACGCATTACGTTATATAGTATAACGTTATATCGTATTACGTTATATATTATAACGTTATATGGCATAACGTTATATGGTATAACATAATAACGTATTACGTTATATAGTATAACGTTATAAGGTATTACGTTATAACGTAATACGTTGTATGGTATAACGTTATAACCTATTACGTTATGTAGTATAACGTTACATGGTATTACGTTATAACGTATTACGTTATATGGTATAACGTTATAACGTATTACGTTATGTAGTATAACGTTATATGGTATAACGTTATAACGTATTACGTTATATGGTATTACGTTATAACGTATTACGTTGTGTAGTATAACGTTATATGGCATAACGTTATAACGTATTACGTTATATGGTATAACGTTATAACGTATTACGTTGTATAGTATAACGTTGTATGGTATAACGTCATAACGTATTACGTTATATAGTATAACGTTATATGGTATAACGTTATAACGTATTACGTTATATGGTATAACGTTATAACGTATTACGTTGTATAGTACAACGTTATATGGTATAACGTTATAACGTATTACGTTATATAGTATAACGTTATAACGTATTACGTGATATAGTATAACGTTATATGGTATAACGTTGTATGGTATAACGTTATATGGAATAACGTTATATGGTATAACGTTATAACGCATTACGTTATATAGTATAACGTTATATGTTATAACGTTATAAGGTAATACGTTATATGGTATTACGTTATAACGTATTACGTTGTATAGTATAACGTTATATGGTATAACGTTATATCGTATAACGTTATAACGCATTACGTTATATAGTATAACGTTATATCGTATTACGTTATATATTATAACGTTATATGGCATAACGTTATATGGTATAACATAATAACGTATTACGTTATATAGTATAACGTTATAAGGTATTACGTTATAACGTAATACGTTGTATGGTATAACGTTATAACCTATTACGTTATGTAGTATAACGTTACATGGTATTACGTTATAACGTATTACGTTATATGGTATAACGTTATAACGTATTACGTTATGTAGTATAACGTTATATGGTATAACGTTATAACGTATTACGTTATATGGTATTACGTTATAACGTATTACGTTGTATAGTATAACGTTATATGGTATAACGTTATAACGTATTACGTTATATGGTATAACGTTATAACGTATTACGTTGTATAGTATAACGTTGTATGGTATAACGTCATAACGTATTACGTTATATAGTATAACGTTAAATGGTATAACGTTATAACGTATTACGTTATATGGTATAACGTTATAACGTATTGCGTTATATAGTATAACGTTATATGGTATAACGTTATAACGTATTACGTTATATAGTATAACGTTATATGGTATAACGTTATAACGTATTACGTTATATAGTATAACGTTATATGGCATAACGTTATATGGTATAACGTTACAACGTATTACGTTATGTAGTATAACGTTATATGGTATAACGTTATAACGTATTACGTTGTATGGTATAACGTTATATGGTATAACGTTATATGGTATAACGTTATAACGTATTACGTTATATGGTATAACGTTATAACGTATTACGTTGTATAGTATAACGTTATATGGTATAACGTTATAACGTATTACGTTATATAGTATAACGTTATATGGTATAACGTTATAACGTATTACGTTATATAGTATAACGTTATATGGCATAACGTTATATGGTATAATGTTATAACGTATTACGTTATATGGTATAACGTTATAACGTATTTCGTTGTGTAGTATAACGTTATATGGTATAACGTTATAAGGTATTACGTTATATAGTATAACGTTATAGCGTATTACGTTATATAGTATAACGTTATATGGCATAAATTTATATGGTATAACGCTATAACGTATTACGCTATATAGTATAACGTTATATGGTATAACGTTATATGGTATAACGTTATAACGTATTACGTTATGTAGTATAACGTTATAACGTATTACGTTGTGTAGTATAACGTTATATGGTATAACGTTATAACGTATTGCGTTATATAGTATAACGTTATATGGTATAACGTTATAACGTATTACGTTATATAGTATAACGTTATATGGTATAACGTTATAACGTATTGCGTTATATAGTATAACGTTATATGGCATAACGTTATATGGTATAACGTTATATCGTATAACGTTATAACGCATTACGTTATATAATATAACGTTATAACGTATTACGTTATGTAGTATAACGTTATATGGTATAACGTTATAACGTATTACGTTATATGGTATAACGTTATAACGTATTACGTTGTATAGTATAACGTTATATGGTATAACGTTATAACGGATTACGTTATGTAGTATAACGTTATATGGTATAACGTTATAACGTATTACGTTATGTAGTATAACGTTATATGGTATAACGTTATAACGTATTACGTTGTATGGTGTAACGTTATAACGTATTACGTTATGTAGTATAACGTTACATGGTATTACGTTATAACGTATTACGTTGTATAGTATAACGTTATATGGTATAACGTTATAACGTATTACGTTATATGGTATAACGTTATAACGTACTACGTTATGTAGTATAACGTTATATAGTATAACGTTATAACGTATTACGTTATATAGTATAACGTTATATGGTATAACGTTATATGGTATAACGTTATATGGTATAACGTTATATGGTATAACGTTATATGGTATAACGTTATAACGTATTACGTTATATGGTATAACGTTATAACGTATTACGTTGTATAGTATAACGTTATATGGTATAACGTTATAACGTATTACGTTATATAGTATAACGTTATATGGTATAACGTTATAACGTATTACGTTATATAGTATAACGTTATATGGCATAACGTTATATGGTATAACGTTATAACGTATTACGTTATGTAGTATAACGTTATATGGTATAACGTTATAACGTATTACGTTGTATGGTATAACGTTATATGGTATAACGTTATATGGTATAACGTTATAACGTATTACGTTATATGGTATAACGTTATAACGTATTACGTTGTATAGTATAACGTTATATGGTATAACGTTATAACGTATTACGTTATATAGTATAACGTTATATGGTATAACGTTATAACGTATTACGTTATATAGTATAACGTTATATGGCATAACGTTATATGGTATAATGTTATAACGTATTACGTTATATGGTATAACGTTATAACGTATTTCGTTGTGTAGTATAACGTTATATGGTATAACGTTATAAGGTATTACGTTATATAGTATAACGTTATAGCGTATTACGTTATATAGTATAACGTTATATGGCATAAATTTATATGGTATAACGCTATAACGTATTACGTTATATAGTATAACGTTATATGGTATAACGTTATATGGTATAACGTTATAACGTATTACGTTATGTAGTATAACGTTATAACGTATTACGTTGTGTAGTATAACGTTATATGGTATAACGTTATAACGTATTACGTTATCTAGTATAACGTTATATGGTATAACGTTATAACGTATTACGTTATATAGTATAACGTTATATGGCATAACGTTATATGGTATAACGTTATAACGTATTACGTTATATGGTATAACATTATAAAGTATTTCGTTGTGTAGTATAACGTTATATGGTATAACGTTATAACGTATTACGTTATGTAGTATAACGTTATATGGTATAACGTTATAACGTATTACGTTGTATGGTATAACATTATAACGTATTACGTTATGTAGTATAACGTTACACGGTATTACGTTATAACGTATTACGTTAGATAGTATAGCGTTATATTGTATAACGTTATAACGTATTACGTTATGTAGTATAACGTTGTATGGTATAACGTTTTATGGTATAACGTTATATGGTATAACGTTATAACGTATTACGTTATATAGTATAACGTTATATGGTATAACGTTATATGGTATAACGTTATATGGCATAACGTTATATGGTATAACGTTATATGGTATAACGTTATAACGCATTACGTTATGTAGTATAACGTTATATGGTATAACGTTATAACGTATTACGTAATATGGTATATCGTTATAACGTATTTCGTTGTATAGTATAACGTTATATGGTATAACGTTATAACGTATTGCGTTATATAGTATAACGTTATATGGTATAACGTTATAACGTATTACGTTATATGGTATAACGTTATAACGTATTACGTTGTATAGTATAACGTTGTATGGTATAACGTCATAACGTATTACGTTATATAGTATAACGTTATATGGTATAACGTTATAACGTATTACGTTATATGGTATAACGTTATAACGTATTACGTTGTATAGTATAACGTTGTATGGTATAACGTCATAACGTATTACGTTATATAGTATAACGTTATATGGTATAACGTTATATGGTATAACGTTATATGGCGTAACGTTATATCGTATAACGTTATAACGCATTACGTTATATAGTATAACGTTATAACGTATTACGTTATGTAGTATAACGTTATAGCGTATTACGTTATGTAGTATAACGTTATATGGTATAACGTTATAACGTATTACGTTATGTAGTATAACGTTGTATGGTATAACGTTATATGGTTTAACGTTATATGGTATAACGTTATAACGTATTACGTTATATAGTATAACGTTATATGGTATAACGTTATATGGTATAACGTTATAACGTATTACGTTATATAGTATAACGTTATATGGTATATCGTTCTAACGTATTACGTTATGTAGTATAACGTTGTATGGTATAACGTTATATGGTTTAACGTTATATGGTATAACGTTATAACGTATTACGTTATATAGTATAACGTTATATGGTATAACGTTATATGGTATAACGTTATAACGTATTACGTTATATAGTATAACGTTATATGGTATAACGTTATAACGTATTACGTTATGTAGTATAACGTTATATAGTATAACGTTATAACGTATTACGTTATATAGTATAACGTTATAACGTATTACGTTGTGTAGTATAACGTTATATGGTATAACGTTATAACGTATTACGTTATCTAGTATAACGTTATATGGTATAACGTTATAACGTATTACGTTATGTAGTATAACGTTATATGGTATAACGTTATAACGTATTACGTTGTATGGTATAACGTTATAACGTATTACGTTATGTAGTATAACGTTACATGGTATTACGTTATAACGTATTACGTTATGTAGTATAACGTTATATGGTATAACGTTATATGGTATAACGTTATAACGTATTACGTTATGTAGTATAACGTTATAACGTATTACGTTGTGTAGTATAACGTTATATGGTATAACGTTATAACGTATTACGTTATCTAGTATAACGTTATATGGTATAACGTTATAACGTATTACGTTATGTAGTATAACGTTATATGGTATAACGTTATAACGTATTACGTTGTATGGTATAACGTTATAACGTATTACGTTATGTAGAATAACGTTACATGGTATTACGTTATAACGTATTACGTTGTATAGTATAACGTTATATGGTATAACGTTATAACGTATTACGTTATATAGTATAACGTTATATGGTATAACGTTATAACGTATTACGTTATATGGTATAACGTTATAACGTATTTCGTTGTATAGTATAACGTTATATTGTATAACGTTATAAGGTATTACGTTATATAGTATAACGTTATAGCGTATTACGTTATATAGTATAACGTTATATGGCATAAATTTATATGGTATAACGCTATAACGTATTACGTTATATAGTATAACGTTATATGGTATAACGTTATAACGTATTACGTTATATAGTATAACGTTATATGGTATAACGTTATATGGTATAAAGTTATATGGTATAACGTTATATGGTATAAAGTTATATGGTATAACGTTATATGGTATAACGTTATATAGTATAACGTTATAACGTATTACGTTATATAGTATAACGTTATATGGCATAACGTTATATGGTATAACGTTATATCGTATAACGTTATAACGCATTACGTTATATAGTATAACGTTATAACGTATTACGTTATGTAGTATAACGTTATAGCGTATTACGTTATGTAGTATAACGTTATATGGTTTAACGTTATAACGTAATACGTTATATGGTATAACGTTATAACGTATTACGTTATATAGTATAACGTTATATGGTATAACGTTATATGGTATAACGTTATATGGCATAACGTTATATGGTATAACGTTATATGGTATAACGTTATAACGTATTACGTTATGTAGTATAACGTTATATGGTATAACGTTATAACGTATTACGTTATATGGTATAACGTTATAACGTATTTCGCTGTATAGTATAACGTTATATGGTATAACGTTATAACGTATTACGTTATATAGTATAACGTTATATGGTATAACGTTATAACGTATTACGTTATATGGTATAACGTTATAACGTATTACGTTGTATAGTATAACGTTGTATGGTATAACGTCATAACGTATTACGTTATATAGTATAACGTTATATGGTATAACGTTATAACGTATTACGTTATATGGTATAACGTTATAACGTATTACGTTATGTAGTATAACGTTATATGGTATAACGTTATAAGGTATTACGTTATGTAGTATAACGTTATATGGTATAACGTTATAACGTATTACGTTATGTAGTATAACGTTATATGGTATAACGTTATAACGTATTACGTTATATGGTATAACGTTATAACGTATTTCGTTGTATAGTATAACGTTATATGGTATAACGTTATAACGTATTACGTTATATAGTATAACGTTATATGGTATAACGTTATAACGTATTACGTTATATGGTATAACGTTATAACGTATTACGTTGTATAGTATAACGTTGTATCGTATAACGTCATAACGTATTACGTTATATAGTATAACGTTATATGGTACCACGTTATAACGTATTACGTTATATACTATAACGTTATATGGTATAACGTTATATGGTATATCGTTATATGGCATAACGTTATATGGTATAACGTTATATGGTATAACGTTATAACGTATTACGTTATGTAGTATAACGTTATATGGTATAACGTTATAACGTATTACGTTATATGGTATAACGTTATAACGTATTTCGTTGTATAGTATAACGTTATATGGTATAACGTTATAACGTATTACGTTATATGGTATAACGTTATAACGTATTACGTTATATGGTATAACGTTATAACGTATTACGTTGTATAGTATAACGTTGTATCGTATAACGTCATAACGTATTACGTTATATAGTATAACGTTATATGGTACCACGTTATAACGTATTACGTTATATGGTATAACGTTATAACGTATTACGTTATATGGTATAACGTTATAACGTATTACGTTATATAGTATAACGTTATATGGTATAACGCTATATGGTATAACGTTATATGGCATAACGTTATATCGTATAACGTTATAACGCATTACGTTATATAGTATAACGTTATAACTTATTACGTTATGTAGTATAACGTTATAGCGTATTAAGTTATGTAGTATAACGTTATATGGTATAACGTTATATGGTATAACGTTATAACGTATTACGTTATGTAGTATAACGTTGTATGGTATAACGTTATATGGTATAACGTTATATGGTATAACGTTATAACGCATTACGTTATGTAGTATAACGTTATATGGTATAACGTTATAACGTATTACGTTATATGGTATATCGTTATAACGTATTTCGTTGTATAGTATAACGTTATATGGTATAACGTTATAACGTATTACATTATATAGTATAACGTTATATGGTATAACGTTATAACGTATTACGTTATATGGTATAACGTTATAACGTATTACGTTGTATAGTATAACGTTGTATGGTATAACGTCATAACGTATTTCGTTGTATAGTATAACGTTATATGGTATAACGTTATAACGTATTACGTTATATAGTATAACGTTATATGGTATAACGTTATATGGTATAACGTTATATGGCGTAACGTTATATCGTATAACGTTATATGGTATAACGTTATAACGTATTACGTTATGTAGTATAACGTTATATGGTATAACGTTATAACGTATTACGTTATATAGTATAACGTTATATGGTATAACGTTATATGGTATAACGTTATATGGCGTAACGTTATATCGTATAACGTTATATGGTATAACGTTATAACGTATTACGTTATGTAGTATAACGTTATATGGTATAACGTTATAACGTATTACGTTGTATAGTATAACGTTGTATGGTATAACGTCATAACGTATTACGTTATATAGTATAACGTTATATGGTATAACGTTATAACGTATTACGTTATATGGTATAACGTTATAACGTATTACGTTGTATAGTATAACGTTATATGGTATAACGTTATAACGTATTACGTTATATAGTATAACGTTATATGGTATAACGTTATATGGTATAACGTTATATGGCGTAACGTTATATCGTATAACGTTATATGGTATAACGTTATAACGTATTACGTTATATGGTATAACGTTATAACGTATTACGTTGTATAGTATAACGTTGTATCGTATAACGTCATAACGTATTACGTTATATAGTATAACGTTATATGGTATAACGTTATAACGTATTACGTTGTATAGTATAACGTTATATGGTATAACGTTATAACGTATTACGTTATATAGTATAACGTTATATGGTATAACGTTATATGGTATAACGTTATATGGCATAACGTTATATCGTATAACGTTATAACGCATTACGTTATATAGTATAACGTTATAACGTATTACGTTATGCAGTATAACGTTATAGCGTATTACGTTATGTAGTATAACGTTATATGGTATAACGTTATATGGTATAACGTTATAACGTATTACGTTATGTAGTATAACGTTATATGGTATAACGTTATAACGTATTACGTTATATAGTATAACGTTATATGGTATAACGTTATATGGTATAACGTTATATGGTATTACGTTATATGGTATAACGTTATAACGTATTACGTTATGTAGTATAACGTTATAGCGTATTACGTTATGTAGTATAACGTTATATGGTATAACGTTATATGGTATAACGTTATAACGTATTACGTTATATGGTATAACGTTATAACGTATTACGTCGTATAGTATAACGTTATATGGTATAACGTTATAACGTATTACGTTATATAGTATAACGTTATATGGTATAACGTTATAACGTATTACGTTATGTAGTATAACGTTGTATGGTATAACGTTATATGGTATAACGTTATATGGTATAACGTTATATGGTATAACGTTACAACGTATTACGTTAGATAGTATAGCGTTATATTGTATAACGTTATAACGTATTACGTTATGTAGTATAACGTTGTATGGTATAACGTTATATGGTATAACGTTATATGGTATAACGTTATAACGTATTACGTTATATAGTATAACGTTATATGGTATAACGTTATATGGTATAACGTTATATGGCATAACGTTATATGGTAATACGTTACATGGTATTACGTTATAACGTATTAAGTTGTATAGTATAACGTTATATGGTATAACGTTATATGGTATAACGTTATAACGTATTACGTTATATAGTATAACGTTATAACGTATTACGTTATATAGTATAACGTTATATGGTATAACGTTATATGGTATAACGTTATATGGCATAACGTTATATGGTAATACGTTACATGGTATTACGTTATAACGTATTAAGTTGTATAGTATAACGTTATATGGTATAACGTTATATGGTATAACGTTATAACGTATTACGTTATGTAGTATAACGTTATAGCGTATTACGTTATGTAGTATAACGTTATATGGTATAACGTTATATGGTATAACGTTATAACGTATTACGTTGTATGGTATAACGTTATATGGTATAACGTTATATGGTATAACGTTATATGGTATAACGTTACAACGTATTACGTTAGATAGTATAGCGTTATATTGTATAACGTTATAACGTATTACGTTATGTAGTATAACGTTGTATGGTATAACGTTATATGGTATAACGTTACATGGTATTACGTTATAACGTATTACGTTATATGGTATAACGTTATAACGTATTTCGTTGTATAGTATAACGTTATATGGTATAACATTATAACGTATTACGTTGTATAGTATAACGTTGTATGCTATAACGTCATAACGTATTACGTTATATAGTATAACGTTATATGGTATAACGTTATAACGTATTACATTATATGGTATAACGTTATAACGTATTTCGTTGTATAGTATAACGTTATATGGTATAACGTTATATCGTATTACGTTATATAGTATAACGTTATATGGTATAACGTTATAACGTATTACGTTATATGGTATAACATTATAACGTATTACGTTGTATAGTATAACGTTGTATGCTATAACGTCATAACGTATTACGTTATATAGTATAACGTTATGTGGTATAACGTTATAACGTATTACGTTATGTAGTATAACGTTATATGGTATAACGTTATAACGTATTACGTTATATGGTATAACGTTATATGGTATAACGTTATGTGGCATAACGTTATAACGTATTACGTTATATACTATAACGTTATATGGTATAACGTTATATGGCATAACGTTATATGGTATAACGTTATGTGGTATAACGTTATAACGCATTACGTTATATAGTATAACGTTATAACGTATTACGTTATGTAGTATAACGTTATAGAGTATTACGTTATGTAGTATAACGTTATATGGTATAACATTATAACGTATTACGTTATATAGTATAACGTTATAAGGTATTACGTTATAACGTAATACGTTGTATGGTATAACGTTACAACCTATTACGTTATGTAGTATAACGTTACATGGTATTACGTTATAACGTATTACGTTATATGGTATAACGTTATAACGTATTACGTTGTATAGTATAACGTTATATGGTATAACGTTATAACGTATTACGTTATATAGTATAACGTTATATGGTATAACGTTATAACGTATTACGTTATATGGTATAACGTTATAACGTATTACGTTGTATAGTATAACGTTATATGGTATAACGTTATAACGTATTACGTTATATAGTATAACGTTATATGGTATAACGTTATAACGTATTACGTTGTATAGTATAACGTTATATGGTATAACGTAATATGGTATAACGTTATATGGTATAACGTTATAACGTATTACGTTATATAGTATAACGTTATATGGTATAACGTTATATGGTATAACGTTATAACGTATTACGTTATATAGTATAACGTTATATGGTATAACGTTATAACGTATTACGTTATATGGTATAACGTTATAACGTATTACGTTATATGGAATAACGTTATATGGTATAACGTTATAACGCATTACGTTATATAGTATAACGTTATATGTTATAACGTTATAAGGTAATACGTTACATGGTATTACGTTATAACGTATTACGTTGTATAGTATAACGTTATATGGTATAACGTTATATGGTATAACGTTATAACGTATTACGTTATATAGTATAACGTTATATGGTATAACGTTATAACTTATTACGTTATGTAGTATAACGTTGTATGGTATAACGTTATATGGTATAACGTTATATGGTATAACGTTATAACGTATTACGTTATATAGTATAACGTTATAACGTATTACGTTGTATAGTATAACGTTATATGGTATAACGTTATAACGTATTACGTTATATAGAATAACGTTATATGGTATAACGTTATATGGTAATACGTTACATGGTATTACGCTATAACGTATTACGTTGTATATTATAACGTTATATGGTATAACGTCATATGGTATAACGTTATAACGTATTACGTTATATAGTATAACGTTATATGGCATAACGTTATATGGTATAACGTTATGTGGTATAACGTTATAACGTATTACGTTGTATAGTATAACGTTACATGGTATAACGTTATAACGTATTACGTTATATGGTATAACGTTATATGGTAATACGTTACATGGTATTACGTTATAACGTATTAAGTTGTATAGTATAACGTTATATGGTATAACGTTATATAGTATAACGTTATAACGTATTACGTTATATAGTATAACGTTATATGGCATAACGTTATATGGTATAACGTTATGTGGTATAACGTTATAACGCATTACGTTATATAGTATAACGTTATAACGTATTACGTTATGTAGTATAACGTTATAGAGTATTACGTTATGTAGTATAACGTTATATGGTATAACATTATAACGTATTACGTTATATAGTATAACGTTATAAGGTATTACGTTATAACGTAATACGTTGTATGGTATAACGTTATAAAGTATTACGTTATATAGTATAACGTTATATGGTATAACGTTATAACGTATTACGTTATATGGTATAACGTTATAACGTATTACGTTGTATAGTATAACGTTATATGGTATAACGTAATATGGTATAACGTTATATGGTATAACGTTATAACGTATTACGTTATATAGTATAACGTTATATGGTATAACGTTATATGGTATAACGTTATATGGAATAACGTTATATGGTATAACGTTATAACGCATTACGTTATATAGTATAACGTTATATGTTATAACGTTATAAGGTAATACGTTATATGGTATTACGTTATAACGTATTACGTTGTATAGTATAACGTTATATGGTATAACGTTATATCGTATAACGTTATAACGCATTACGTTATATAGTATAACGTTATATCGTATTACTTTATATATTATAACGTTATATGGCATAACGTTATATGGTATAACATAATAACGTATTACGTTATATAGTATAACGTTATAAGGTATTACGTTATAACGTAATACGTTGTATGGTATAACGTTATAACCTATTACGTTATGTAGTATAACGTTACATGGTATTACGTTATAACGTATTACGTTATATGGTATAACGTTATAACGTATTACGTTATGTAGTATAACGTTATATGGTATAACGTTATAACGTATTACGTTATATGGTATTACGTTATAACGTATTACGTTGTATAGTATAACGTTATATGGTATAACGTTATATCGTATAACGTTATAACGCATTACGTTATATAGTATAACGTTATATCGTATTACGTTATATATTATAACGTTATATGGCATAACGTTATATGGTATAACGTTATAACGTATTACGTTATATAGTATAACGTTATATGGTATAACGTTATATCGTATAACGTTATAACGCATTACGTTATATAGTATAACGTTATAACGTATTACGTTATATAGTATAACGTTATATGGCATAACGTTATATGGTATAACGTTATAACGTATTACGTTATATAGTATAACGTTATATGGTATAACGTTATAACGTATTACGTTATATAGTATAATGTTATAACGTATTACGTTATATAGTATAACGTTATATGGTATAACGTTATAACGTATTACGTTATACAGTATAACGTTATATGGTATTACGTTATAACGTATTACGTTATATGGTATAATGTTATAACGTATTACGTTATGTAGTATAACGTTATATGGTATAACGTTATAACGTATTACGTTATATGGTATAACGTTATAACGTATTTCGTTGTATAGTATAACGTTATATGGTATAACGTTATAACGTATTACGTTATATAGTATAATGTTATAACGTATTACGTTATATAGTATAACGTTATATGGTATAACGTTATAACGTATTACGTTATACAGTATAACGTTATATGGTATTACGTTATAACGTATTACGTTATATGGTATAAGTTTATAACGTATTACGTCGTATAGTATAACATTATATGGTATAACGTTATAACGTATTACTTTATATAGTGTAACGTTATATAGTATGACGTTATATGGTATAACTTTATAACATATTACGTTATGTAGTATAACGTTGTGGCGGGAAATTTGAATCGGTCAACAAACTATAATAATTTCAGAGCAGATAAATATGATTGCATATAGAAGAAATATGTTTAACAAATCAGTAAGGTTATAATAAAGTATACAGTTATCAAAAATTGTGGTCTGTAGATTTATTATTAATTAATCACATAAAATATATTGTTTGGTCAATTTCTTATAACTATGTACATCGATATATACGTTTGAAAACTTGTAATATT
The DNA here is from genome assembly GCF_040668555.2 of Bombus flavifrons. Taxonomy (NCBI): domain Eukaryota; kingdom Metazoa; phylum Arthropoda; class Insecta; order Hymenoptera; family Apidae; genus Bombus; species Bombus flavifrons. The sequence goes on along the minus strand of NC_138457.1, from coordinate 2,940,343 downwards.
TCTTTTTTTCTCTCTTTCTTTCTTTCTAACAAAAAAATTATCACATTTAAGTTAAATAAGAAATAATCCACGTATAATACATAGATACGTGTACCAAACAATTAATAATATTTATGTTGGTTATTTTATAAACTAGCTGATATACTAATGAATATTTTTCACATTACAACTAATAGCAAAGTTAATTTTTTTAAATAATTTAAGACTAACTTCCCATATTACACATATATGATTGTTATTATTATTTTTCACAATTTTTGGTTGTTCACGCACACGCACATACACTCACATACATAATAAAAATTCTGACATCTTATAATTTTTCAACATTAAATATAAATTGGGAACTGATCTATATGCTTATAAACTGCATACGTTATATTGGCAACGCTTTAATCATTAAACAGGAACATAAAAGGGATCATTTTTTTTCAATTAAAGAATGTTTCATATTTTTGATGTTTGTATCATATATATAATTGTACGTTTTCAATATCCCTTTCTTTAATTACTTAATTACACAATTTTATCGCAAATTTTTTTCAATTTTTCATTAAGTTTTGGTTCTTCTTTGATTAGATTTGTTCCTTGACATAATGTTATTAATTCAGTTTTTCCCAGATGTTCTCTTAAGGCATCTGAAATTTAAATTTAAGAGAAACTTTAGCAAAATTTCATCAAGTCTTCGTGTTTTCAATTATATGATTAAATTTCATATTGTATTTCAATAATACCTAAATTAAGAATATTTTCTATTAGACTTAAAACATTATGCAAAATTGGTACTTCCAAACTGTTTAAAGTAGTAAAAAGTGTGCAAAGTTTTTCTCCTATATCAGCCTCAAGAAGAAGATTTTCACATTCGATCAGGGAAGTTGTAGTCAATATCATCAAGCTAATTAAAGCTTCATTTAGCATTACAACGTGTGGTGTTGTTAACATTTTGACTAGGTGCTTCACAGCTCCATGTTCCATTACTAGAAGTGCTATTTCTCTATTTCTAATGATGAAAAACATAAATATTAATAATTATACATACATATAATATATATATACTTTATGTATAAGATATGTAAATTTTACAAATATGTATTTATTAAACCTAATCAACCTGCTATTATTAATTAGCCAAGCGATTAAACGATTTGCTTCGCCTTGAACTCCAGGATGTTCCTCGACATCGCACCAATTAACAACTTTCTTTATTAAACCATCCCTTTTTCCTAATTCTATGGCAGCCTCACCTGTAATAATAAGTAAACTACCTGTTCTTCGCATCTTTTACTTATCTGTTAATTTTATCAAAATATATATTTTTTCTATGTATTTAAAAAAATGTTCATGAGAACTACTGTTAACATACTTTGGCCATCAATAACAATCCTTAAAGTGCCCAGTAGTTTAAATACAACTGGATAAGATGAAACATTCAGCATAGAATACAAAATGTTTATTAACCCATCTTTTAATATTACAGGTTTATTATCCACGGGAATAACAAGATTTCTCAAAGCGCTGAGTAGTGCATGTTGAAATCTTATATCAGCTATATCTGTATTATTTTTCTGTAGCAGTTTCAGAAGGTTGCAATGAACACCTTGCGTAACCATGAGTTTGCAATGGGCATCGGTACGCGCAAAATTACCCATTGCTAAGACGGCTGTAATTTGTAAATCTTTATCTTCGCTTTCGAGCCATTCAATTAGCTTTTTATATGCAACACCATTACTTTCATCATATAGATAATTCATACTGTCATCTAAAATATTACATTACACATAATATACTTATAAAGTACAATTAAAGTACTTATTACTTCCCTTTTGGTTAACATACCTCCAGTTAATATAAGAACAATTAAGTTGCAAGCGATCTTCAACACAGATCTTGTTTCTTCATCTGTACAGTACGGACTATGTTTTTCCAATAACTGTAACAGTAACTCACAAACACCTGCTTTAGCAAGGATCAATTTGGCATTCTCTAAAATATCAATATGAATTAATACTAGCCAACATTTTATATTATTATTGTAAATAATTAAATTAAACATATATAAAATGATACCATCTTCTGCTTGTCCATGAAGAAGTTCTAAACACATTTCAGAAAGTTCTGATGATGTATCAGTGGATAAGATATTTATTAAAATTTTCATAACCCTTTCATCTAAAAATATTATGTTAGCATCATTCAGTATTCCTAGTATCAAAAGAGAATGCATTGCAGCCTCTCCACCTGTAATTCCATCGATTTCCAGAATACGGCAGATAATTGGCACTACTTCTTGTTTCAGTGCCTAAGAAGAAAATAAAGAAAGACTAGTATTTAAATAAAATTATTCTAAATGAAAATTTTATATTCTATATAATATACAGAGAGCATGTAAGGTAAACTGTTTGACAATTATACTAATACAGCTACAATCGTAAAACGATATAGCAAACAAGAGAAATATTAATAAAAATATTATACCTCTGTATGAAGAGACGGTCGGTCAATAAGAAAGTTTAGCAAAAGTCCTGCAGCAACATTGCGAAGAAATGGTGCACCTTCTACATTTTGCAACGTAATACTTTTCTCCAATACTGCCAAAATTGATATCAACCCATTTTTGTCCTCAACAAACTTTTTACCATTTTCTATAATAATTTTGTAAACATTATTATAATAATATCCATATAGTCTTAGATTTCATGCAAAATAATGATATTATAATATTAATTTACAAATTAGTTTATTAATATACAAATTAATTATTTGTTAACAGTACCTATAACATGTTTTTCCTTTCGTATAGATTTAATTCTGATAAATTGAACTTGTAAGTTGCTATAAGTTTAATTTCTGGAACTTTATTTTTTATGAGAATCATTTTAATGATACTTCATGCAGTTAAAAATGTATATTCAATAGATAGAAATTAATCAAAAGATAGAAACCATTCGTGTTACTACTACTAGTGATATATTATAATAATGATGGTTTTAATGTTAACTACATACATGAACAAAATTTGGATCATTAGGGATTAAAGCTCCCTACCATTCTCGTAACAAATATTTCCCAAGGCTCTGGAAGTCTGTGTCAATACATCAACGCGATCTTCTTTTAATAGATCTATTAATGCATTTACTAGATCTGTGGTAGTGCATTTTTCTCTTCCCCTTTCACTTTTAGCAATCTCAGCAATTGCTTTAGCAGTCTTTGCAATAATTTCTTTAGATTCGTGACGCAATAAGGTTAGGAAAACATCATCTATTGTAAATTCAGTAGCCTCTAAAAACAAATAAAATTTGTCTGTTATTAGAAGTATAAATTATAGACTAAAATATCAAAGTTGATAGCATTTCTCATAAATTTATAATAATAGTTTGAAACAAAAGTAATAAATATTATATTTTGTAATAATTAGTAATTCTTATATATATTTTCCAAATATTAATTTAAGACTAAACTGAAACTGGAAGACAAAAAACAGCTAATACCTCCAATTGAAGTTTTGCTAACATTCACAATAGAATCTAACACTTGAATAATATCTTCAATTTCTTTCTCAGATTTTACAACGAATCGCAGTTCTTCAACTAATTTATCAATATTGTCCTTCAATTCACCTAAAAAAATGATGAACATATAGTAATATAATTCGTAAACATACAATCAATACAAATCATATATATTAAATACATAAAATACATAAAATACATATTAGACAGCTCCAAATTTATATAAGTATTTTATTTAATATATTACAGACATAATATATAGAAATAATGTCAAGTATACAAGGAAAAAATGTATTTCTTTGAATATTTAATTTACAATATTTTATCTTTAAATTATAACGCTATAATTATAATACAGATAGTTTATATTTTCTTGAAGTTGTAGACACTATAGAATATATAAAATCAATTTAACATTAATTTCATAAAAGCACTTTAAACAAACAATTTAAGCAGTCAACAAAATAACTTGTCAATAAGGTTTGACATGAAATATTTCTCTAACTTGAAATTATTGCTAAAAATAGACGGAAATTCATCACCGATTACACGATATATAACATAGTTTTTATTACACTACCTTCCATCATATTTTTCCTACTTTAATTTCGAATTTTGTACAAATGGAACTTTTTTGTAATGTAGGTAGCAATTTACTTAATGAGAAGGAAACATCTTTTTAAAGAAACTTCCATAAATTGTGAATCATTAGATAAGAAAGTGACATTTTTCTATAGGGTAGCAACTAAAGGAATCTTAAAGCAATTTCACATGCTACCAATAAGTGATATTGTGATATTGAATAATCATATAGAAAAAGAGGATTAGTTTCAAATAATATAAATTTAAATTGATATTGTATTGAAATATTTGTGTCTGAAGTGTGTATATGTATGTAATATTTATGTTCAATCTACAGGTGACAAAATGAAACGATCCAAATTTTTTCGGCTCCTAGGCAGAACTTTTTGTCTTCTAAGGCCTTAAGTTTAAAACGTGAAGAATTATTTAAGATTAGTTTTATCTAAACATTCTTCCTGATTTTTAATTATAAGCAAGTTTTAAAAATCGTTCAATCCATGAACTATGGACAACGAAATACTGTACCACCAATTACATGCTGTTAGTGCAAAGCGCTCCAAGAAACTAGATAAACCTTTTAGATAAAATTAAACTTAATTAATTCCTTAATTTTCATTTGTGTATTTTGCATTTTATGCAATAGCAATACATTTATTTAATGCAAAATACATTTATGTTTATTAAAAATTATAATTTATGCAGTAACCGGTAAAGAAACAACTTTGTGCCGATTCTGCATCTTGTTTTATTTTTTTCCTTTGAAATTTTGTGAAAAACCTTTTTAATTCTACTATTTCAATATTATGATATGTTACAACAATAAATAGAAAGTGATACAAAAATAATCATGTCAGAGGCAGTACCAAAGAAGAGGAAAGATAAATTATATGGTATGTATTTAAATTTAGATTGTTTGATAATTCAAATATTAATACTTCTTTAGTTAAAGTGATTCGTGATCCACATTTAAATACAATTTAAAAGTATTATTTTTTTGTATTGTTTCATTTTATATTATTTTAAGGTTATTAGATATATATGAAAAGTACAAAATTTATATTAACCTTTTACAATTTAAGGAAATAGTATAGAATAAATTTATGTTTAGTTCGCTGGTAATAAATTCAAACATAGATCAATTTCAAATTTATACAATTTTACATTTTCATGTGATAAAGTTTGAAATATCATACATAACCTAGTTTTATTTTTACCAATTTTATCAATTTATGTTTCAGAAACATTGTTCCTGGCTGGAGTAGCAGGAATATCTGTTATGGCTGGTTTTTTCAATGCTTTATCATCAGTTAAAAAAAAAGACAGTAAAAATTTTGATATTGGTTTTATGGGAGGGAAAGGTCTTCCTGAGTCTGGTGCAGCACTTGCTACAAGAGCTTTATTATGGGGTTCTGCTTGGGCAGTTGGTGGTTGTGGTATACTTTTTTATGGTATTTGGAAGCTTTCTGGAGCTTCAACTGCCGAAGAATTTCGATTAAAAGTTGGGAATATTTTACCAAAAATACCAAAAAATGATCCTCCTCAGAGTAGAACTGAATTTGAAAACCTTACAGATTTACTGAGGTATGTCTCTGAAGAATGGGGTAATGAAAAATAGTATTACTTATATATAAATTAGAAAAGATTCTAGGTTTAAAGTATTTTTTACAGCTTTACAGATCTAAGAAATATTTTTAATCTGAAGTCTGTAAAGATCTAAGAAATACTAAAAACCAAAAATCACAAAAGTAATTATTTGACATTAAGTCATAAAAGGGTAGTTTTAAATGTGTACAATAAAATAAATAAGGAATTTTATATTGCTGGTTTGTCATATAATAACTGATATTTATAATGTAATATTTCATTTTGTATTTGTGTATATATAGTGTATATATATACATATATTTGTACATTATTAATATATAATCCTAAAAGTTTGATCATATTAAATTTTCTTCAAGGAATATAAAATATTATTTTAATTGTAGTTCTTTTAAACGACAAATAGTTAAACATATGTTTGTTCGTAAGAGTAAGTTGTTATGTTTAATAGCTATGTTAGTATATCTGTGTGTAAAATAAATGTCTTTTAATTCCGTATTCATTCATTTATAAAATTTGCAATTTTATTTTAAATAATAAGTTTTGTTTAGATTAATAAAATGATATACAATTAATTGTTCACACTGATTAGGTATATGATAATATCGTTTTTGTGTACCATAATTTCGTAAGGTCAAAAAATGACCACAAGTAATCTTAAACGAAATAACACGAAGTTCTCTCATGAAATTTTTAAATCACGCGTTTTAAAACCTTTGATTCTTGATATATCTCGAATATTTACAAATATTTTATTAACCGATCTCACTTTGGATTAATGGAAGAATTGAACATTATTTTATCAAAACAGTTACTTCAAATTTTATAAAATCATTTATTTATGCGCGAAAAAACAAGATTATAGCCTTATTGCAAGATTATTGCTAATATAGTCATTGCCTAAATGAAGATTGGCTAGACCGTGAATATGTTATGCCATGATTGTGATACAAAGATAGTGGTATGTAGTTAGATTATAGGAGGCAACATAAATTTTGCTGTTCTTTTATGAGTAATAGAATGACCTTTAAAATTGATAGTTTTAACACATAATTCTCATAGGAAGTATAATAGTTCCTACGAAGTCGTTAAAAGGCTAGTATGTTATGTAAAATGGCTAGAAAAATCTTTATTAAAGAAAAATTTAACTCGGACCTCAGCGTTTTCGAATGAAAGTTTTGTATGTATAGAAGTATATTATATCGGTATTTTTGATGCTCAACATGCCGTATATCTATTATACCCTAAGTTGCGAAGAAATTGCGCCAAAGTTGCCGCACTATCCCTTTTTAAATGGCCTGTTGGTATGCGTACGAAGAAAGTACAGACAACAAAGAAATTTATTCGTGGAGGCAGAATCTCAAGCATGCGCGGAGCGTAGGGATCTCGAGTTTCAGCGTGCTTTACTTTTGAGGGATATTGTCGCGCTACAAATACCTTAATATTGCAGTTAATTTTATCAGATATCAGACTTTTAATGTACATATAAAATATAAATCATATGCAACTGAATTTCGGTAACTGGAAGCTCTGTACTAACTGAATCGCATACTAACTGATGTCGTACAGCTAACAGCGGTGAGATATTGTTGTCGTCTGAACAATCAACCAACGCGGTAATACATAAACGAAGCACGTTCTACGGTCGCGTGCAATGCGACAACGTCGCATTCACGACCGTGGTCGTATTTGTCGGTTGCGCTATTGCGCTGTATGAGATTCAGACGATTCAGACCAGTTTGTTCTTTGTCGCATCGCACGCACGACGTCTAGTATGCATACTTTCGCACAGTTATTGATTTCTGAAGTGCAAAAAAGGCCTGTTTTATGGAATAGATGGGATGAAAACTACAAAAACCGAGTGTTAGTGGACAAGGAATGGGAAAATGTGGCAGTAGTATTAAAAAAAGACAGTAAGTTGTCTAAATGTACTTATCTGATAGTTTGAAAATTTTAAAAATATGTTTGTTCCTTTATGTACATAATATCGTTAAAAAAGTATGTAAGTAGGCGATTTTTCTCTCATCCCCAACGCTGCTACCAATGGTTCTTCCGTAATTTGATAATTCACTTAATTCCAAATAATTTCTCTTTAAATCATTGTAATTCGAAGTATTGTTTAATACTGTGTAATATTAGTCGCACTGTCAACATTGGTTCCTATAGCTTCAAAGGCTCATACAGACGGGTCGTGCAAGACGGAGGACATCCCGCTCTCCCATACTTCTTCCGGAAGTGCGACGGGAAAAAGACGAGTAGTTACTTCTGATTCTGGCCACTCGCCACTCATTCGACTCGTCTGTAGAAGCCTCTAGAAGCTGTGCCCAAATGGCAAGACATATTTCAATAGCAATGGCTGAAACAGCACTTTGTCATATTTCAAACGAAGAGGTAATTTGTCTGAAATGGACAAAAGGGTATTTTATTTCAGAAGTGGAAGCCAAGTCGAAATGGCGAAATTTGAGGGACCAGTTCCAAAGAGAACTGAAAAAAGTGAAGAAGCTCCGTTCTGGAGAGTCTGCTAGTATATCTGTGAGCGATTACAAAGGGAAGTGGGTGTTTTTCGAAATGCTCTTTTTTTTAAAGGACACTATGGTGCTAACAAAAATGACGAGCAATTTCGACAATGTACCCAGCACGGATACATTGAATTCCGAAACGGACACGAACTCTGAAGATTTGGGGCAAGAAGTTGCGGATACAACGGAAGCGTCTGAAAGGATAACGCCACCGAGTCATCTCGAGACTTTCGATACTCATAGCTCTAAATTTGAGGAATCTCTCGAAATTCCACGTCTCCATAATACGTCAATCTACCACCATTCGAGAGGAAGAAAAAGGACATTATCTGACTTTGGAAGAGATATGTTAGAGATGGAAAAGAAAAAACTTCCGGCATTCGTCGAACACGGCCTATGCGAGAGACACGAGCAAGATGACGAAGACATGCATTTTGCAAAGTCGCTGGTACCGTCCCTCAGACGATTAGATCCTATCCGAAAATTAATAATTAGGAATAAAATTCAGAGTTTGTTAATTAAGGAGTTAATTAATGAAAATTCGAGTTTATCAAGTGATTCGCAGGCTGGGACATCTACCGGCGATCCTTCGGCACTGTAATATGTATAATAGTATTACCATGTGTATAATTAGTTATGAAATAACATAAAGAAATATTTTATAATTCTATTAAATTTTATACGATTTTAAATATGTATTCAGCTTTGTCCTGTATATTCCCCAATAACTTATTTATAAGCACAGTTAAAACCACACAAGCTTTGTTGATTATTCTGTATCAACAAGATCACAAACATATAACTGAATGAGATGAAAAATAAGGGATAAACAAGGGATTTCAACCATTTTTACTGTTTATGTTTACTGTAATGTTTAGAGCCTGTTATAAAACGGTTGCTAGACCCGAATGTCGTTTATACGTACTTTGGCCGGGACCATACGAGCGTTGAAACGAGATCCGCTGTATGACATCCGTTGTAGAAATATGTTATCGTCGTGCATTGAAGCCCTCTCACTAGGAACATGCGTTATTTCGATATACGATAATATGTACATATTTCTACAACGGGCATCACGCAACAGATGTCGTTCCAATAGTCGTATGGTCTCGGCTTTACCGATACCGATTCCCATTTATATTAAGGCGAAAATAAGAAAGAAGCAAGACGAGCTTACGAAAGAATTTAGGAACGCACATCTACACTGAAGCAGAAGATCAAAAAACCAGCCTGTCTGAAATTAGGAATAGAATTAACAACGAAGTCGAAGATGAATGGCAATAGGAACGGAACGCAGTACAAGCGAGACAACTGGACAAGAAGATTTATCAAGGTCGCATACTTCTTCAGGAAAAGTAAAGTAAGAAATTGGTTACTACTGCGTGCAGCTTCTGACAGGACACGGAATATTCGATTCGTTCAAGAAAAGAGTTGGGACGTCAGATAAAGTGAGACGTACTGGGATTGTGGACAAAGGCTGGATAAACTCGAACATTTTATTTTGTACTATTCTAAATGGAGTCTGGCAAATTTTTCTTGAAAAAGTATGTAAATTTAGTCATTCTTGGGATTGTTTCAAGGCGACTATAATAATTATAGTGAAAGATAGAGAGTGAGTAGAAAAGGAAATTCAAATTAGTTAAAGGAGAAGACGAAGAACCGTAAATACGTGTTTCTAAAATAAGTAACAACAGTGTCATACAAACCTGAAATAATAAAAGAAGAACAAATATTAATGTCCGATGCAAATAAACGGGCCTGTTTAGTTCAAACTGGAATCCATTCCCAAGGTAGCATATTTTATACCGTGCTGCAAGGTGGCCATTGAGTCCGCCGTACGGCAGTAACGAGAAGAGGGTTTTAATGGGTTTTGTCACGCATCATCTCAGACAGCTGAGCCATACAACTACATAACCCGATAGTACGTTGCCGGATATGCATCAAATGCATTTTCCTCCCTCGCGCGTGTGAGTACAGATCCGAACGCCGTGCGTGCGATGCGACAAGACACAAACCAGTTCGAATTCCATCGGACCGACATTGGTGAGTCGTACGACAAGGTCTATATACGACCAGTCGTCGAATACTACATATTTGCGACTGGTTAACTTTCAAGATATCTTTGTCTATAACACTTATGTAGTAATTAATCAGGTCCAAGTATATTAAGTTTGGTGGAGTGACAAGAAATTGAATCAGAAAATTCAATTTAATATCCAACAATTAAAAAATAAACATCTTTTTCACACCTTCCATCATAAATTATTATTATTATTCATATACAATATTTATGTATAGTAAAGAAAAAGCATATATAATAACAAATGAAATTATACGATCATCAATTTAGAAAAAAAAAAAAAATCATACAATGGTATTTTTGTTCCTATCACGCTCGTTTTATTCCTTTCTCACATACACACATACAACTTTTTATCTCTTTCGTCCTCTTTTCTTCAACGAGTTACTTCAATTTTTATTTCTCATTGCGCATTAAATTATACCATTAGAAGGAAATCGAATTAAGCCAAAAAATATTTTTCTCCCTAGATTGTTCCTATGGATTTACTGATCTTCCAAGAAGAGGAAAAACAAGGAATGTTCATCTCTCGTGATTTTACATTTTGTAACATACTTTGTGTGTGAGAACTCGGACTGCAGTATTAACAAATCATAATGCTTGCAACGTTCAAAATCTCTCCATAAGATAACGTTAAAGATTTCATATATACTGTAGATACTGGAGCGAAAGGCAAATAAAAATAATTAATAGTTTACTTATCATTCTCTTTTATGACGTCTAATTAAGGCGTATATACTTTATTTTACGAATAATACAGTTAAATTGATCGAATATTGTTCCCCTTCTAGTGGGCCAAAATATGAAAACTTCATTTTCTCAAGGAAGCTATTTTGTGACATTCCTTGTTTTTCCCCCTTATTCCTCAATTATAACTCAACGAGAGAAGTTGAAGGTTCCAGAATTCGTTTAAACAGATATCAAAGCAGGCAGAATTCTCTTTTTGTTTCTCTGTATTTCGTACTTCGTTGTTGACGTCGAACCTCTTCTAAAGTTTTGCTTTCATTCCGCTTGCATTCACTTGTTTCAATCGTAAGCATCATCTTACTCTTGTTTCAAGTTTCAAAGCCGAAGTTCGTCTGTTTACTTAATTAATCGATCGTCGAATCTATCTTTACACTTCTCTGTGTATTTAGCTCTGGATGATCTAAAAAACTATTTCTTTTCGATTCTCTTTAAAAAAATTTCGCTGAAACGTTACACGCGATTATCACCAATCAACGGCGATAACAGAGCAGTTACAAGTGTTTTCCTGCGACGTAGTAAATGTAATGCTTAATTTTAATATTACCTGTATAAATATTTGAGGCTTTCGTTATTTTGCTTCTCTCTATAATTCCCCTATGAAAAATCTATGGAAAAGTCAGCTTTAGAATTAACCCGATTGCAGCGCTATCGGTGAATAAAAGCAGCACTCAAATAAATAATATCTTAATTAATAATCAATTAATTATGATTACAGCATCGACACAAGAGAGCAGTGATCATCTGCTTGATCTAGGAAAATTTCTTCAACACAAGTATTTGCAATAATTTTGTTCAACGATATTTTGTAATATTCAACAATCACGTAATAAATTCTTTAAATATATAATATTAACCTAAACTTTGTTCGTTTCTTTTCTATACATGAAAATAACGTTACGTAGATTAATAAAATATGTTTACAACATATATTTTTATAGTTGATTAGAATTCTTAATTATTGCAAATATCTTTTACAAATTAGTTTGCGTATTTTTCTTTATTCACCTTGCGTCACGCGTAATCATGTTTACAATATAACTTACGTATATAAATACCTAACGCGAGTAATTAAATTCTTCTTATCCACCAAATGAAACACGCACCTTTCAACGAGTATTAACGTCGTCGTTTTAATATTATTCTGTTAAATAAATAAGCAAATTCGAATCGAACGTAAGAACGCTTTGGCAATATTTACTGTTAAATCAAATATTGTTCGTTGGACTGGTTTTTCCCCTCCGATATTCTCAACCAAATAAGCAAACAATTAGAAAAGGAACATACACAAATTGAAATAATTATTACCGCTTCGTATAAGCTAAATGCTTATTTTTGAATTAAAGTCCTGCATTCAATTAATTAGTGTATACTTCAGTCGAAGTAAGGGTTTCGAATTTTTCATTAGCAATATTTGTGCGATTTGGGAGGAATTAAAAAGAATGTAATAAATCACAAAAAGAACAAAACGTTGCATCCAATCAAGTATCATACAAAATGTGGAAAAGGAAAGCGTTTAAAAAATGTCAAATATGAAAGTGCGCATCGATCAGCGGCGTGAACAATCGTTTTGAAAATTGAATTCGTTAATTTAATTTTCACTCCAGCTAAAAAATGCTCTCGTCCTGACTATGCGACTAGAATCGGACAACAATTCATCTTTCAAAGAACAGCCATTCCTGCAGAAAGTATCCATTTAATTCTTGCTTACAGATCATTGACTCGTCTAAGACATAAACAATTGTATACATAAATAATCGAAAATCATCCCTTTTACAAGAATTAACGAAAAAGTTCAGTGGTAGCTAGGTATATTGCACAAAACGCTCTTAATATTTTTCATAACAATACCATATACCACATACTTGATACATAATAAAAATTCCTGAAATCTTTGCGTGGATTGACTTTAGAATTAATCCTAGTTATTGGCTCATGTTGTCCGTACCACGCCGGTTAATGATACAAAATTATGTGAAAGAGAATCCATTACTATTGCTTTCCTTGTCTTGATTAAATTTATAATTTGAAGATTTATCACACTCAGTGACTTGAATAAAGATTGTAGTTGTGTTCGTTATGACATGCCAAAAGTGTTTTTATTAGCAATGATTTAAATAAATCAATATAAATATAAATAACAATTTGTACAAGTTTCATACAAAATAAATTATGCGATATAAATATTTATAAACGAAAGAAGTAGACACTCTCTATAAGACTGATTGCACTTTGAAAGTAAAAAGACGTCGGCAAGCTGCCCGTTTTATTATTCCTAGCAGCACAAAATAGTCACGATAGAAAATAGTAATTATAAATCCTCTTCTTTCTTTTATTATTTTCTTTCATTTCTTAAATGGTCATCAATTGGGATTACGATTTCGGTCTTCGATTATTACCTATCGTCTTGTTTTACTATTTTCTACGAAGAATATCTTAGCTCGTTCTGGAGGTAGGCCCAATGAAATTTCACTTCTGGTTTTCTTTCTCCATACTTTCTGACTTCTTCAAAAGTAATTCGTTTTTTATCGTTATTCCGGTAGAACAAGACTTGAGAACAATTCTTTGTGTTTGTTTTCTTTTCTTTTCGAGCAATGTGAAAAAAGATTTCGGATGTTCTTACGAAAGATCGATCACGATATATATTTTTTAATATTATCCATACTTTACATATGCAGATCATTATATATTCTTTATGATATCTCAACATATTTATACATTTCCATAACAATAAATATGTCAAACATATTAAATGTAATAAGAATATATCAATTATTTGCTGACGAATTTCGTTCAAATCTAATATTCTTTCTTCATTATTAAATAGTTCAATAGTAAATAATACATTCCTACTATATTTTTAAATATTATGTCTCCATCCTCGTTCTACCAAATTTTGTGCTAACTTCATAAAGAAGCGTAAAGAAAAAAGTTCACCAAGAAATTTATTTTGAAATCGTTCCTAGACAAACGAAAGTTTCAAGACGTCTCTAAGGAGAAGCTCCTTCTTCTTTCATTAATTCTATAATAACGTGTTTAGCGCGTGAGACGCGTTAAACAAGTTATCATGAAATTTATTACTAAATTCACTGTGCAACATTTAATATTATTGTAAAATTCAATGTGCTATATCTTCAAGTAATTTTCACTCCATTTCTCACCACTTTCACTCTACCGCAACCAGTTTTTACGACTTTGAATTAACAAAGACTCCTAAAAAAATTTTCAAGGGCCATTTCTTGAAATGCATTTCCATAACGCCTTTGAAAGAAATCTTATTGAAAAGCGTTTTCAAGGAATGTTCCTGGAAAGGGTCTATAGAAAAAGTTTTCAAAAATTGTAGTGTGCTTTAATTAACCTTGAGCTTGTCATACTCCACTGTTCCATTAGCGTAAACCTTCTTCCCTACTTTGTTATTAGATTTAGATAGATAACTCTTCTGGAAAAATTTAGCGAAGAGTACGAAATAGCTGAAGTACATGAGCAGACTAAGTTTGACGTTGACACGCGTAATGTGGCAATCGATTTGGCCACTTTCCAGGTACTGGTGAGCCGAAATATTTATAAGGCAACCAATAACCATTTGTGCTAATTGTAGCGTAGTGATCAGCATGGCAATCCCCTTTGGTGGTCTATATCGCATTGCTTTCAAAGCGTAATATGTATACATTATGGAGTGAACAAAGTAATTCATTACGACAAACCACCTGGCTGATGCTGTGTATTCCGAATATGAGAACCACGAGTACAGAAGAACCGTTATATGATGATACCAATGTAAAAAGATTAGTGGCTGTTTCCGTAGCACGATGAAGATTGTGTCGCCAAGTTCTGGAAGCTTCGATAAGACAAACATCCACGTCCAGAAACCAGACACACAGTCTTGTTCAATGAAGCTGGAAAGAAAATATGCAAGCATTAGATCAAACTGTCTGGCTTTGAAATTTTTCAAATATTCGTATGTCGGGGGTATCGAGACCGCAGTACATTTTCTAATAAATACACATTCAAGCATTGAATTCTACGCTTGAGTAAGACTTTTAAAATATCAACAGCTTTAAATATCAAATATAAGAAATGCTTCCATGATAATATCTAACTAATAAGTAATATTCAAACTATTATGAATATTTTACAGAATAAGATACAGAAGTGAAATCACCTAGGTATGCAAACACTATGGTAAAACCCATAATGCCTTAACACGTGAATCAACTCTGGCGCTGTTCTAGTAAATCCAATAATAGAGAACGTTGCAAGCAGTGTGTTCCATAGAGCGAGTATGCCTCTCAGTTCAAACTTTGGTCTATTCGACATGTAATGCTGTCCTCCAAAAATTAGGATCATGTAAATGCCACAATAGTAAAAACAGTTTGTCCAATTCTTCGTCATCCATATCTTAGTATCCATATGAATGAATGTCTCTTCGAAGTTGAAGACATATGAATAGTTAGGTACAGTGACCTCCATATAATCCACTTTATTCATCTTGAAGTATCCTTTTCCTATCCGCTAGCCGCAGAAGAGTTAAAGAAATTACACTTCCTCTTGCCTCCGTCGCCTATTGACTGGAACAGAGAAGAAAACAATCTTTAAGATACTTTTTTAATCTAGAAAATTAAAATAAAAATTACAAATTTTGCAAACGATAAATTATAAATACGATACAGTAAGATATGCTACAACGAACCACGTCAGAACGAACAATTTTCATGACTCAAATCAGAATACTGTAATAAGCTGTACAAAGATACTACAACGAATACGAAGAAATATCAGCTACTCCCCCCACTTTTTCATGCCGCTTTCGCTACGATGATTGAGAACTGCCACCAACTGACAATCTTTTGAATCTCTCTTTTCCTTCCTTTAGTAATATTTATTTTCAAACAAAAGAGCAATTGCGTAAAAGAGTATTTGTTACCGAATAAAGGAGTTGACAGAGAGTATTTGCCAGCAAGCAAAAGGGCTGATAAAGATAAAGGACTTCTAAAGATATAAATGAATAAAAGCATAAATCCACAATGTGGCATGAGCATAAGAAGGAACTATGACTTGGTATGTATAATTTTCAATATAACGAATCGCACAGCATATCTGTGCGTAACAATGGTTATTATTATTTTAGGACCACCGGCTGCTTAGCGCTGTAGATGGGACTTGCTGGGTATGGCCGCTTCTTTTCTAAATTTCTGTATCGTGGAAGAAAAATCGGACTCCGGTCGACGGGATTCGAACCCGGGTCCCGAACGTTCACAACCTAAGGCGCTAACCACTGCTTTTTTTTTTTTTTTTAATGATGTTTATTTAACCAAGGATACAATTTTAGTTACATTTTGGTATTCAAATAAACTGTGAATTTTGGTAATGATGTGCTAGGCAAAAGTACCGATACGCGACGGTATGACGTAGCCATACTATATTATGTGTCGGTGTTTTACCATTTTTTGTGATTTTAAATCTATTCTTTGGATTTAAGCCGCTGGGGAGCGGAGCTTTTATGTAATTTTGTTTTGGCGCTAACCACTGCGCTACCGTCGTCCGACACTAGTTTTTAGTGTCGAGTGGTGGTATTTCAACAAAATTACATAAAAGCTCCGCTCCCCAGCGGCTTAAATCCAAAGAATAGATTTAAAATCACAAAAAATGTAAAACGCCGACACATAATATAGTATGGCTACGTCGTACCGTCGCGTATCGGTACTGTTGCCTAACACACCTTATCGAAATTCATAGTTTATTGTGAATACCCAATATGTATTAAAAATTGTATCTTGGTAAATAAACTCTAAAAAAAAAAAAAACCACAGGCTCTCTTTCCACGATACTACATTATTATTACATGCCATATCAACAAGAATTATCCCGCTACTTCAGCAATCGGACGACACATCGATATCGGCACATGTTTGTTAGTTAAATATACATGTAGAGTGTTCCAGAATAGGTGATACAACCAGGCAGGAGCTTATTCTACGTAAGTCGAAACCCTTATGCAATCGCTTGTTGAGAACACGCGTTAAGTTCACGATGATGTCGCAAGAAGACAAAGCGTTCTTTTTTTTCTTTTTTCTGTTTTCTCAGAGAAGTTATTCGCAGAACTTAAGGATCGTATATACACTTTTCAGAGCATTTTGGTTTGGTTGAGATAAGGCTGAGATGAAATAAATATTTGGTCGAAGACCGTGAGAGCTACGAGAACATTCTCAAGGTCATCTTTCCACTCTTAGTAAAAGTCAATCCCCAGAGAATCTTTTGCGAAGTTTAATAAAACACCTATGGTGTCAGTTTTCGCAACAGGATAAATTTTGGTTGTACAGCACGTACTTCGAGTCTGATAAGATATATTACTCTGTTAATGATATAATTGGATAATTCCTTGATAAGAGTCGGAAGACTAGGGTACAAAGTTTATAAAAGTTTTCAAAAGCAATAGAAAAATACTATTGATGATTAATTTAAGAATTCGAGTCTCACGGAAGTATTGATATTTTGAAATATTCGATTTTACTTTCGAATCACTAAAGATAGACATTTTATGACGAAGTACCATTATTTAATAGATTATGTAATATTCGAGAAGTAAAAACCGAAATTAATTGGATATGCTAATATGTAATTTATAGTAGACTTAGAAGTAGAAAATATATGCAAATAAAAACAGCAGGCAAATTATAAAAACGAACGAGAAAGTATGCAAAACAATTTCGCTAGTTTGTACAAAGTGGAGTGAAAATTAAAGCAATTTGCATAGAAACAGTATACCATCGTTTAGGAAAATGTGATACTAATTACTACGTAGTAATAAGGATAAGAATAACACTAGCTCGAAAGTATAGTAAAAACCAAAATTATATCAAAGAAATATTATTACTTTCTTATTTATATTCATAACCCATTTATTATACAAGCTCGTAATAATAATTAAATGATGTTTTATTGCCTTCTACATTTATCATCTATAAGAGAAGCGCGGAATTAATAACGTAAACACTTGGCTTATTTATTTATGCATACTGCCACAGATTATATAACCATCAACTTATTAATGATTGGCCAAATATACTATCAATTACTAAATTGGTGGAATATTTGTTTTATAATTCATTTGTATGTAGATTTCTGTGACCGATTGTATGTAATTCTTATTACATAGAATCTATAAAATTACACTGCAAATATTAAATTTGCAGTAATAACCATGCACAATATATTTTATTATATATGTATTATTATTAATCAATTTCAGTGGTTTAGAATTGGTTTCAATGTTAAAGTTTAATATTTGTTATATCAATCAATTATCTAAGTCTCTAATTCTAATCTAAGTAGTCCAATTTATAAATCCTCTTATTATATAATATTTCGCATTTTAGAAAATTATATCAATTTAATAAATTTATGTGACAGATTTAACATAGTAAAATTAAAATGTCCAGGACTATTTCCTTCTTCATGTTATCTATACATCATACAAATAAAAAAATATAAAATATAAAATTTGCACTCCCTATGAAAACAAGTCGGAAACATAGAATAAGATTTATTCATAGGATCGTCCACTCCTGAAAAAATGGCGTTTGAAAATTTGTCAAGTACGCGTTTTATCACGCAAATTTTAAAACAATTATGCGAAAATTTAAAATACGTCGACGTTATTAAGTTTGGCATAGTAATTAATAACAAATGCTAATGTTTTATGCTATTGAAATAATATAGTCAGGCAAGATTACACTGTCAATAAACTGGTAAAACGTAAATAGAGAAGTATGTTGTATGAACTATGACTCTTGAAAGTCCAAGAAGCGAGTGAATATGCATACATATATATTAATGCACATTTTATTAGATATTACTTTATTTACATATTCAAGTATTCCTTATCAACGTCAAATAATCACTCGAACGAATTATAGTTTCCAGTTAAATGAAATAAATCAACTCCTTATGTATAAGTATCGTGGAAAATAAAAATTCTAATAATAAATTACATTACGTTTGATACATCATTTTTTAGAAGTCAAGCTGATTAACTATTCGTTTGGTTATAGGAGGATCTATAGTAAATAATTCATTTCTAAAATTTGAATTTGTCTCTTCTCTTTGTTCCTCGAAAAATTCGATAAGACAAATCCTTCACAATTCGAAGATTGTAGCTCTTCCCTTGAAGTTAGAGTTCGATATTACGTACGTATGATATATTCGATTTATATATACGCACGTATGATATAATTCTTATAATGAATTATGTCATACTTATATATATATTTGGAAAAGTTACAATCGGTGCTTAAAACTGGTTTGCATTTATTATCTTTTAATTTCACGATTGTAAAAGTTTTTAATTAAAGAACAGTTCGATTATTAGGTTAAAGATCGATATTATACGTGGTACTCATTTCATATGTAAAACAATCCATAATCACGTGTATTAAGCATACCGCTGTACAGTGACCTCTATTGAATTGCAGTGTTCGTGAGATCATTATATTTATTTAGAGTAGTGTTGTTAAATTTGTTATTTGTCGTTTTTTTGTAATGTATTAACATTTCCTTAATATTTTAAAAGTATTTGTACCATTCTGGACGGTTAGTGACGTTACACAGTATCTATATAGATTTTTGTCTCTATCGTTCCATATATTCTAGTATAACTTATTATCAGCGTTATAAAGCTTCTTATAATTATTTCAAAATTTTGCGGAACGCAAACGAAATAAGATAATTTATTGCTAAAAATCTGTCGTACAATTAAATTATGAAGAAATTTTGTACGTATTTTTAAGCTACAATAAATGGTATTTATAATGATTTAGAAGTATTGAAATACTTATGATCGGCAGTGCATGTCAAAGCGCGGGCACACTAGTCTTCGAAAGTTCAACTAAAAGTCGCCAGATGTCTCGTAGGAGGCGCCAAACTTAGCGTCTACAAAATCTTTTCTATTTTCTTTATTATTATCATATGGCTTGGATGACTGTTCCTCTACATTTATCAGCGCGAAAATATTGCATCAGAGTATTGGTATTATCTGCACTAATGCGATTTTCAAACAATACGAAGTTAACTTAGACTTTTAAATCAAAAGAATTTTATACATTGTATACATCAACACGACTGAACATTATACATGTATTTAAAATATATTTTTTGTAGTACGCTGTAAGTTATTTGTGTAGCGTGTTATAATACTCTCAGGAATGACAAATAAAACGTTCAGAAATCGAGCGGAATTATTTACGAAACGTGGGGCTTAGAATGACTGGCGTCCGGTGTATCATATTCGATATAGATATTATGTTATTAAAGTGGTAACTGTTAATTTTGCTTTTTCTTATGAGTAGCTTTTTTTGAGCTCAGTTAAAGTAACTAACAAGCAAATGAAACAACTAAAGTTCCGTAATTAATCTTTGCACAGAATTATATGAAAATAAATCATATGCAATTTTTCATTTATTTACGTATACGTATATATTACGTATATATATGTATAATTAGATGTAGATATAATAAATACAATGTAGGTTCTGAACAGCAAATTGACAGTACGTGGGAGATTTTAAACAAATTTATGAGTCTAATGTCTAGTAGATTTTCCCCTCGGTGAATATACTCTAGTCTCATCATAGCAAGGGGGAAATCATTAATTTACACCGATAGGTAATATCAAATAATACTTTTTTAGAACTCATTTTCGAAATGGAAGAATTTGATACTCTATGAAAATAAAATGGCAAATCTGATAAAAAAAAAGACACTTCATTGGAAAATAAGAATATATATTGTACATATCTTTCAGAGTATAGGTAGTAATTTGCAGAAACTCAGTAGAATTTATTTTTCAAAGTTTAAAGTTATCTAAAAGTGACAGTATATTAAATCTAACTTTGTTTTGATGTCTTGCGATATCAAGCGCAATTCTGTAAGATGCATATCATATTTTTCAAAGGAAAGTTCCATATAAGGTTGTATATGCTAAAACTGTCAAGGTTAATTTATCTTGTTATTCGAATATATTATATATATATATATATATATATATATATATATATATATATATATATATAAAATATAATATAATATAATATAATATAAATATTGAAAACTGTTGATATAATAATCGTCGATATAAACGTTGAAAAATTGTAATACAAATTCACAAATGACGATAACTCTGTATTGTTAAAGACTATGTGCTTAAAGGCTCATTTACAATTATTATCTTAATTTATTCCATGGTATACCTCATTTAATATTTCACACCACGACCCACTTTTCCTAATCACTCTTTGCCTCCTTTCTCTTTTTCACTGCGCTAACAGTCTTTAAACATCCAGACACACTTTTCTCGCATTTTCCATTCAAAATTTTATCCACCTCTAGAAAAAATATTTATTTTGAACGATGACTTACATCGTGACACGTGGTTCATTTTCATTTTCTTATGCAGCTCACTTATCAATACAATTATTGTTATTTCTATAATTATTACGTTTCTATAAATAACCGTTTATATAAATAAATGTCCGTTCACAGAATTCTTGCTTCTTTCGTGCGTCCTCTAAATGAATTATCTTGTAATGTGAAACTCGATATCAATACATCGGGAGTTATTTTTAAGACTATGTTTCTACCGAAGAATGTTTTAAATGAAAGTTGAACGGTTTCAGGGCGACATAATTTAACGTATTATGAATGCTTTTTTGTCGGAGGATGCGTGGAGATCATACAAAGGTCAAGTTCGTTTCTTTAAACGGTGCTATATTTCTTTTTACATATTTATGTGTACATACTATATTTATCGATTCGGAATATTCTACGTGAAAAAGAAATTTAGGTGAAATATTTCAAAAATTAATCGAAGAATGTATATGTGCAAAAAAGAAAACGCAATAACAACTTAAAAACTTGACATTTACGTGTGTCCTCTGTGCATCCTCCTCCGGAAAAATTAATCGCGTCAAATTACGTTCCCCTCGAAACCATCCAACTTTTATTTGAAATATTTCTCGACCAGTAATCGAAGTGGTTTCAATTACGCGCCAATTACACGCGTTCCAATTAGGTTTATCCTAATATGTAACATACAATCTATCAACATATGAAAAAAAGTGAAAGTAAAAAAAATTTCTGAACCGAATCTCATCAATCTCAATGCGAACGTTAAACATTTATATAAATGTGTTTGATAAATCGAAATATATTTTCTAATAAAATGAAGTTAAAGAAAATGAATTGCTTGTCGCAAAATATGTTAATCTGTTATTAATAAGGTAGATAATATATATGTATCTACATTAATGTACATGTCACACTTAATAGAATTTACGATAGCCTCGAGTTGATAGTAAAAATACTTCTATTATCGTAAAGATAGTATTTTCCAAAGGACGAATTTCACTCAAAGAAAGCCTCATTTTCAAAAGGATTCGTTTTGAAAATTGGAAACAATTTGATAATCATATTTCATTATCAATTGTCCTTGAGTAACGCTTGTTTCACTATCTATCGTTAGGAATAACGTTTCCAAATTGACGCTAATGTGGAAATAGAAAATGTCTGCCGGAGACAATTGAAAATACGACGGGAGTTTAAATGCGCTAAACCGACCAATAAAATTCGTTTTCTCTCTCTCTTTCCTCGTTGCAAGTTAACGCAATGAAATTGTATATTGCTGGAAAGTTAAAATACCGATATGCTATTTGCTTTACAGTTGCAAGTAACGACTCAACTATAACTTCTTTTCGATGACTATAAATTATTCTTGAGAGGCTTACCGCAATTACAAAGATAGATACGCATATTAATTGGAAACGCCACAATGCGATAGCGACCCAAGTCTCCTAGTATGGTAAGTTCTATAACCTCACTTACAACACTCGACTCGTAAAAAGTACCAACGACAACTTTTTGTTTCCTCTGTATGTTATTAACTCACCAACTACAAATTTTCAATAATGTTATTGTGGGAGCAAATGAGCAATATATATCAATCACAAACGTGACTTTTTTCCTTGACCCGTGAATCATATCGCGAGTCTCACGCGATGCCGTAGGGCAAGAGGTTAAACGATCTGGCAAGTATCATCTAGCTATTATCAACAACAAAAATGTCAACAAGTTGGGATTCTCACGCGACTCGTTCCCCTTCCATTTTTCGATCATACGTTCACTTGACAGGCTTGGATTGTGAGATCACAATTAAACTAGGCATAGGTTCGATGAATCAGGCAAATTTCGAGTGCGAATACACGTGAACAATAACCGTTCACTAATTGGTCATAGGTTAGGAATTTATCTGAACAGTTATAGAAGGAGATATATTTACAGGAAATTGTCTCTTTTTCTTAACCCATTGTATGTAATAGCCAGTGTTGTTATAACTGGTAAAGGAACGAAAGGAGGATAGAGATATAAACCACGGTGTTGATATCCGACATGCATGAGTTACAGGACACATATAAAAGCTGATATACGTTCGTATGACGTTGAAGTGTACGTAAGGTGACATCAAAAATATTACACAACGATGAATATCTAACGATTCTTAAAACTATATGATATTTCATTCTGACATGTTTTCTCCTCTAGGTTTACATTTTTAGAGTTTTGACAGCTGAAGTTACAAAAAATACCTTTTACGTGACTTGTAGCTATAAACAGTTCTGGATTCCGATTAAATTAATTTAACCCATTTGCATCCAAGCGCGGATTATTACGCAATCGGACGACTGTCTTCTATCACCAAGCGCGGATTATTACGCGCGCTGCGACTTCTTTTTATTTCAGTCGCTAAGTATTCTTCAGATGTGGGAGATCACGTTTGACCGGTTTATAAGTATCTCGCCTATATCGGTTTATTGTATTGACCATTTTAAAGAATTTCACAAGAAATAATATGATTTAATTTCTTATTTGTTATTTTTTTTTTAATAAATAATTTTTTCTTTTTTCCTCTGTTATAAAGAATGTAAGATGCGATGTTTGAGAAATAACATTGTGTACCAATCGTTTTGAACAGTAAATTTTCGATAAACTCCACGAAGAATTTGGACGTCATTTACTGCACCTACGACCGATCGCGCGCGGTGGTAGCTCTTCAGTAGGGCCATGATGCAAATGGGTTAATCCCAACTGATAACTCGGCAATTAAGAACCGAGTTTATAAGAAAGCATTGAAGATTAGTTTATTTCAACATTTCGCTACCGCCGTTTAAGGAAAAAGTCGCTGTTCACGGGCTAATTTATGAATATTAAGAATAATTTATAATCATCGAAAAGAAATTATAATTGAGTCGTTACTTACAATTGCAGTTAAAGCAAATGCCATATCGGTATTTCAACTTTCAATATACGATTATACTGCATTAACTTAAAAAAAAAATATTCTCAATATGCTACGTAATACGATATATATTTCTATATATATGTCGGAGATGAAAGGACAGCGGGGACTTTCCGTCTGGAATGTTGGGAAAACCCCAATACCCTAGTCCAGACTTTTACTATAGCTACATTTAAGTAATAAAAATAAGAAATAATTTTAATGTTCCAATCCGGCCTTATGACGATGGGTTCGGGCTCGAAGTGACATAGCAGGGCACTGGACGTAGCCACGGTTACGAGAAGAACGTATAGCTGACAGAGGTATGGAATGATTATATGGCTCTCCTTAAAAACAAAGATTGACCCGAGAAGTGGAGACAGGAATATATAAGGACAGTTTCATTTGGATTACGAGTAAGTTAGTTAGTTAGTCGTTGGGCGAATTGCTGATTGAGTTATCGAGAGAGTTATCCGAATCGTGTATTACGTTGGCACTCGTCATCCCGTGCACCGTGGCTACGTCCAGTGCCCTGCTATGTCACTTCCAGCCCGAACCCATCGTCACAAAGCCAGATTGGAACATTAAAACTATTTCTTATTTTTATTACTTGAGTGTAGCTATAGTAAAAGTGTGGACTAGGGTATTGGGGTTTTCCCAACATTCCAGACAGAAAGTCCCGCTGTCCTTTCATCTCCGACATATATAATAAAAGAAAATGTTTAAGGGGGTATTCTGGTCTAGAGGGATGAATTTCGGGCGATTTTTGAAGCTCTGTACAAGCGAAACAAATATTTTTGCTATCCTTCTTTTTAGCATTTGTTTATTGATATTTCGAGATTACGTAAAAAATTCACTGAAAAAAAACTCAATATTTAAAAAGTTACGAGCTGGCAAAGTGGGTGCTGGCAAAGAAATGGGGTGTCGTGGCGTGCATGATATCAACCCTTCTGGTCATCTGAAATAAAAAATGCGAACGGATCCTTAATTAGTATGGATGCCGCTATCGTCTGAACCTTGGAAAAGTCAATACAACATTTTTTCACAAAATGACGGCCGTTTGAAAAACAATTTCTTATTTCGCACGTTTTCTTGACAATTCCGAACGTTTAAGAAATAGTAATATTAAAGATTTTGAGTTGAGCGTGGTCCGGACGATAGAGGAGTATACAAGGAATATTCAGACCAAATTTAAAATAAATCGGCTCATTAGAACTTGAGATATCGTGCACGCCAACTCGAAAAAAGTAGTTTCGAGAAAAACGCGTTTAAAGTTTTGAGACGAGTTTACTCGGACAACGTCTACCGTCTACTATTCATTTGTTCCGGTCAGACCGGAGCAGATGCCGCGTCACAAAAATGGCTGTAACACATAAAATAATCGAAATTTTGAAAAATCCTTTTAAGGGCATATTCTTGAATGTCTAAACTTTGGAAATATAAAAAAAAAATTTTTTCAATTTTTTCAAATTTCTAGACCAGAATACCCCCTTAATAGTTGTAAATGTTTGAGTACAAGCGGTTTTTAGACCTTTTAGTCTACATACGTGTGACGCTGAGGGCTGTAGAAAGCAACTAGTGCGTCATATGCGTGTGACGCGTGTAACGAGAAAGATAAGCTATGATTCAGACATATCGCCATTCCAACGCAATAACGACGTAACTGCGAATTTGTATTTGTAAAATACGTTACCACTCGCGCACTAAAATCTAATGTCTCATCTTCCGACTATAAAAATTTCATAACTTTCAGGGCACGTCCTTGGTCACTACGTGACCTTTAACAATGCCGTTATCAAAATATTCGTTGGCTATCGCATTTTGTAGCAATATCAACGTACGTAAAAGCGTTATGTTCGGTGCAGGCGAGAAACTTTTTGACGCAGTTCGATAAAATTTTTTTTTTTTTTTTCAAAATATTAAGTCGTTTGTCGAGCAATGTTAACCAGAAACTCGATATATTCAATACTTAAAAAAATATAAGAAATAAATAATATGATGAACACGCTTTAAAAAATTATAGACTAACTAGCATTGACCTATAGAGTGGAAAATATATGTCGTTAGTAGTTTCAAATATAAAATTCATATTTTCGACTTTCTCTCGACAATTATTCAATTTCGAACAAATAAGCCTCCCTAATTTTAACAAACTTCGATTTTATTTGAACACATACAGTTTTACTAATAATTACTTAATGTAATAAAAATTAAGGGAGATTCGTTTAACTTTGCGATGAAATAATTTTCATTACACTGTCAAGTACATTACATTAACAAAAAATAGAAGTATTTTCGCACGCATATAGCGAGGTACGTTTGTGAGACTCGAAACAGTGTGTCAGCACAACTGACATTCCGATTTGCAAGAAGGAAGAATGAATAATGTCAGCACAACTGACATTTCCATTGTGAACAGGTAAAATAACGTATTTTATTCAATTCGCTGTGTAGAGTTAATTCATTTATAATATAAATGGATAATTACATACTGACAAATGGGGTTATCATAATTGCATTATAATTGCGATAATCACTAAACGATTATTTATTTCGTGCACGCAACAGAAGATTCAGTTACTATAGAATTTACTCCGTTGTATAGTGAATTCTTGTATCGTAGTTTTACTTTTAAATTTGATGTCAATACCCCCGAAATAATTTTACTTTTCGGCAAATTAATTAAGTTTGCAAATTAATTTGCAAGTCAATCAGTTCCGAATACATAAATAGAATCCGATAATATTAATGGAAGAAAGCAAGCTATAAGAATTTAAAAACGTTGAGAAATTTTTCGACCAAATATGAAGATAAAAAAGGCTGTATTAAACATAAATAAATAAGATTATTTCATTTTTGTAGAATAAGAATTGCTTGATACGTAACGTAAATGAGCGATATATAATTACTTAAAATCGTAGAATTACTGTTTCTTGATTGTTATATAAAAATTAGAAAAATATAAAGTATTACTACCGAGTAATATTGTTATTAATCTATAAAACGAATCTGAATTCATTTCTTCAGAAATAAAATCTAACGAAGAAAAAAAAAACAGAATTTACTTCGATAAAAAACATTTCATTATTACATAAGGAACAACGTTCTGTTCTATAATAAAGATAATCATCATGATTTTTATTTCATCTTATGTAACTGTATTAAAATCGTTTCGTAATAATAATAATGAAATAAACAGGTCAAAGAATACAAAAGAGACGAGACGAATAGATGCATAATTTTATGTTCTGTTTCTAGCTCAAACGTGTCTAATGGAATTTAAAGATACTCATTGTGAAAGTAAGGACGAAAAATATTACGAATAATTGTTATCAGATAAAATAAACATAAAAAATAATTAAAAATAGAGGGCATGATAAAGCTGTTGCGACGTGAAAATAAAAGTGCAAAACAAGATAATTTTTGCGGTAAAAATCTATCGTACGATTATACGTTATTATTAGGAAGAAATTATTTACGTATTTATGTGTTCGAATATTAACACGAGTAAAACTATATGCTAGTACAATGGCAGTTATTAACACCGTTCGATTGACAGTGTTACCAGAAACAGGGACAAGTGTCCGTCCCTCGACGTTACCATTGCTACTCTACCCCTACGTCGCATATCTCACTCTTGCGTCTCTCCGCGTCACGTCTATACAACGCAACGTTATTTGTACACCCGTCTCTCCTCTCCCACCTCCATTTGCCCACAGTCTGCATACAACTACAACGATAGTCGTAGACGCGATGAGGAGAATAGAACGGCAGTGGGGGAACCTGAGGGACGAACTTGTCCCTGTTTCTAGTAACGCAGTTCGGGACAAGCAGGGCGATTCGGATAACTGAATCGTTCGGATAATAGGAGCCCACTAACTCTCTCTTCCACTATCGTTTCTTCGTTCGTATAGGTGATAGGAGCTAATGTTCGTATAACTGAATTTATACTCACCTATTCGAATACATAGGCGGTGGAGCAATAAGTTTAACACGTTGACTGCCGCGCGTATTTTCAATGAAATCTCCTTCAGGCCACGAGTGCCGCTGTACCAAGTGTACTCTGCTAGGTACTCCCGCCGATATTTTAGATAACTTAAAATCTATACCCTAATTCGTTACAATGTCGAAAAGAAAAATGGAGAACTTATTTCTTAGTAACCCCAAATAGCAGTGAAAAAGAAAGCTTTTACGAGGCTTACACGAATTCAGATATAGAATTCAGAATTCAGAATAGAAATATAAATAGAATTATCGTCCGATTCTGATTCGGACATTGATAAGTGTAATCGTAGTGATACCGAATGTAACGAAGATACTGTTGAAGAGATTTTACAAGAATTGGTCATTGAGGAAGAAAGAAGAACTGATGATACCGAGGAACGTACAATTCAATTTGATGAATGAAATGAATTTAGTGGTTGGCAGAAATCATTTCCTTTCCCCAAGATAGACGGCCTCATTAAGCAATTACCTGGCCATGTCAATCCATATGATGTGTTCGAGCTATTCGTTGATTACGAAATAATAAACTTACTTGTATCAGAAAATTGCGACAAGGAAGGACGTAAATATTAGAAGAGTTAGAGAATTATTAGCTGGAAAATTATTGGGGTTGTCTGAAAATACAAAAAATCCTTGTCTTCAATGGAGTCAGCATAATATCGCCGTTCGGAAAAATGACTCCGGAAGAAGCATTAGACGCGCGTGCAAACAATGTTATGCGGATAAAAGACGTCGAACGAACCGATCAAAGACACGGGAGAATTTAAAGAAAACAACAACTTATTGTCCAAATTGTCCCGACCAAACTCAGCTTTGTATAGAATGCTTCAAAGTTTCACATTCTAAATAATTTGTTTAATAAACCATTTTCGTATTACTTTTATAACAATTCAATAGTTTTATTGGGAATATCTTTTCAAGATATTCCTGTGGAATATCTTTTCAAATACCTACGGCGATCCTTCTCGGGTAGCCAAATAAGCGTCACCCGAACACGCGACCCTATCAGAAACTTTGCTGTCACCCGAATACGGGTGACATGGCAGTCAACATGCTAAGGAGAGACATATCCCATTCCTCGATCATTAACCCTTTTAGTGGCGGCCGAAAGAATTGTACCTATGCGTATATTATAATATATTATATATTTTTTAGAATAAAAATTTTTCGTTTGAGGCTTTGTTTTCGAGAAAATCGACTTCGAATTTTCGCTCGGTACGCGTGCACTTTATCACGTCTCGTTATAACGGATCGTTGTCTCGATGGAAAAATGAAAAAAAAAAAAAAAAATTTTTTTATTCTATATTTTCGACTTCTTTTTTCGCGTAGAATCACCCCCTTTCCGCTTGTACCACCAGTTACCAACCACCCTGTATATAACACAATTTCTAATATTAAAATATAAAACTAAATGATAATCCCATGATGCGCAGTAAGCGTGAGGATTACTTGCTTGAAAACAAATGAACTAGTATAACATTATTATAAACATTTATAGCTATTGAAAATATGTAATGTTTACTTACTATTACTCACACAAATAATTTACTTAGCATTGATGATCACTAATGTATACACCGTGTAATCCTTTATTGCACAGATTACAAATTGTGCGCGATGTTCGCACAGGCCCGTCAAAAGTTTTACTCTCGTCCTGTCGATGCAAGATTATTTTGTGAAACATAAGCAGATATTCTGTTCTAAACAGTCTTATCTAAAACCTGTGACTACGGTCTCAAGCAAATCTCCCGTATCGGATTTTTATCTTATGGCACTGGCGTATACATACTCTCGGTATCAACTATCGCGGAATATAACAAAAAGTTAAACCCATAAGCAATTTTTTCAATTTATGGAATATTTCACACAGGATTTCCGCAGAGGAATTCAACCATTTATAACGTTTTACAAATTTAATTTAAGGTAAAGTTGTCTCGCGATGCGAATAGTAAAGCGGGATCGCATACTCAACGATACATCGTCGTTGGCACTTTTCACAAGCGTTGCTAACGATATATATCGTTGTTCGGCACTAAAAGGGTTAACAGAAGACGCATTACGATTGGTTTTACGAATGTCATTAGTTCGGATAAGCGGTACGCCGCGAAGGGTTAGTGCAATAACAGGAGCTCAGCAACGAGTTCGATAAATTGCGCATTCCGACGATGTTCATTCATGGTAGATAGAGTTCGAATAAATCGAGTTCCATTGTATACGTGCAGTTTGTTTCGACAAATCGCAGTCCATTGTGTATACCATGTTTAAACGATGAATTATTTCCTACGTTATTCTCACGTTATCCAAATGCTTTCGTTGCTCACTGGAAATATACGTACAATCGCGATTGCGAATTGATGCCCTCAGATACGTGAAACACAGGAATTTCAGCATATGTTTGTGTCACATTTTTCCGAGAATGATAATGTGCGATGCATAGAATTCAATGTTTAGAAGTTAATGTTGCCTGGTTCTGACGTACGAATAATAAAAAATGTTATGACTCGTATATGCGCGAACCAGTTCAATACTATTGACAGAACAGAGAAAACGAGAAACGAAGAAAACAACGGAGAAACACAAGGCGATTAAGATAGGATTTTACATCGAGAAGCATAATTTGAAACGATATCTTTTGTAGAAGTTCTATTATGTTTCTTAAATGGTTGCCGTATATTCTTCTGCTGGATGAACAAAAGAGTGTAAGTCAGAATTGTTAATTTTGCAGAGATACACTTATAAAATAATCTATCTTACGTTGCGTAATATTTTACAGTTGTATTGTATAAACGCATAAGAGGTGTTTTCATACATGATAATAAATAAGATATATGGAATAAGGTTTACTTATCAAACATGTCAATTACATAATATGTACTAATATAACATATGACGATTATGAATTTAAAAAAGATCAATACTTGTAATTTTGTGTGGAAAAGATGATTTAATCTGACTTGCACACGTAGATAAATAGTAGTTAGAAATTTGTATTTCAAATGTAATTTTTACATAGCACGTTTTTTCTCAGACGATTACCATGTCGCATGCATATTAATGAGCAAAAGGAACACATTTATCATATATGCAAAAGACCCAAACATTTCCAAGTATTATGAATTGTTACATTGAGTAAATATCAATACATGTACACAAAAAATGCAATTATTTCTCTTCATTTTAATTTATGTATTATGATCTTTTAATAGCAACTGATGTAAGGATTAATTATTTGTATTATTGTGGATATAAAATATTTAAATGTACGATATAATTTGCATTTATTAATTTCCAATCAATTATTTTAATCGACAGCTTTAAACGCTATATTTCAAACGAATGGAACACAATTTCACGAAAACTCGTTAAATAACTGTACAAGTCTGTTCTAAAGTTATATAAAACCTAAAAATTCATATTGAACATTTTCAAATTTTTCTGTATTAATTAATACAGTTTTGAAATATTCTTCTCAATATTCTTCCTATTTTTTATAAATAAAACATTAATCTATTCCTCTTTAAAATAATTTTTTCGAATATGTTGCCACTTTTCTATTGATGTATTTTGTAACATCACTAGGAATAGAATGTTTTCGTGTTTCATTATCACCTGTTCTATACGTCTTATCTATTATTGTGTACTTATAACTTCCAATCAGTTGCATAATAACCACTCTTACTATAATTTTATTAATCGCTATAAATAGAAAGAATTAAGAAATCTCACTCTTCGAAAATATGATGAAATGACTAGACTGCGAATGTTCATGCATTTATGGGAAACTCAAAAGTGCAAAAATGCTCAGAATACACATACATATACAGTACGTGCTATTTAACTGGAAACGCTCAAATATTTGAAAAAATACGACACACTTCTAAATGGATATCTTCGTTTCTCATTATATGTTCTTATAGGTGAATTCAGATATCTTCAAAACATTAGAAATTTGTGTCTTCCGCACCGGCTATCAATCATCGATATGAACTTTCAAATTCGTTACCTGATATGTTCCACCGAAACACATAAAGATGTTTTTCATAATGTTACTCCTGGCACGCCATTGCCGAAACATAAGACCACAGTTTCTTAGTATTTCTACACAGTCGGTCAATTCCGAACATTTACTTTTACCTAATTCCTTGCATCGCTCCACCAAACTTGGATGTTTGTAAGCAGAAACGGATGGTGCTAAAGACACAAGAAGCTTTTGTGTTTTCAAGACATCTATATGTCAGCTACAGTAAAATAATGGATATATCCGTTTGAAGGTCATCAGCGCAAAGTCAAATAGATAAAAGCACAGTATGTCCTGTCAATACCATACAACTTTTGTCCGAAACACTTTTCTCTATTCTTCTTTTTTTTTTCAGGCATTCCAACATTTCCATTCCATTTGTACAGAACGTACTGTATTAAATATTCAATGTATAATATTTAGTGCATATCCAGTGGCTGAAACGAGTCTTTGCTTGGGTTCTATATTTTTAACGTGTATCCATTCGTATATTTATACTTTCCAAAGACATCTGAGAGGGATACGCTACTGAATTATTCTACATATGTACGAAAGTAAAAAAACATAGCGAAAGGATAACCAAGGATCCGCATCATCGACATGACGCATTTTGTAGTAGGGTCATTCTTTCTCAAAACGGCAAATTAATCGAACATATAAACATACGAAATTTAGAGATTACCATGGCTTTATACACGTGTTTCAACCGTTACGTTACTCGAATGATCTAATAATCAAACGCAATTGTGTACCGAAGATTCAGAGGTTAAGACTAGAGCCACACGAGCGTTGAAACAACGTCCGTTGCGTGATGTCCGTTATAAGAATATATTATCGTATATATTGAAACTACTACATAAGAATGATTGAATATATTGAAACTACTACACTAAGAATGTACGTTACTTTTTCCTCGAAATATTTATAGTAGAACGGACGTTGGATTTTGTTGACGCACATTCTGTATTGTATACACGTGAAGAGGTTATACGGAAGTTTATAAGACGCGTGTTATATACATATGCATTTTATAGAGAACGTTCTTCGATTCGTTTATTCTGAATTATTGTTATTACAAGAAACTTCTTTGTTGCATATTTATACAAATAAATTATTTTATATTTTTCCGCGCACTTCGAAGTACAAATTAAAAAGAAAAAGATTTTTTATTCGAAGCTATAATGCCACATCCTGAAACTTGTTGGTCATATGCATAATTAACGTGAATTTAATTGATTAAGCTATAGCATCAGATAGAGATCTCAAAATATAAATTACAAGCAAATTTTAAATCTTATAAAAGAACGTTCAACGATGTACTTATGTACTTTTGCACTGTTCGCCCCTCCCCCTCCAAGAAAAACTTCTGGATCCGCCATTGACTGTATCTGCTACAAAATAACGTCCATCGCAACGATCGTATGTAACGCAGTGTAAGCATACGTGTATTCGCAAGAAACAATGTCCGTTGTGACAGACGTCGTTTCAACGCCCGTGTGGTCCCAGAGACAAAAGACATCAATGCGCGCGCAGATCAGCTCATCGTTTACCGGAGTAACGGATGACCATGTTTTGGTTGAATCGACTATGGTTGAGTAGAGCTATAGCATAGTTAATGAAAATACGGATCGGAGAATACGTATGAATTAAGAAACATCATTTACTGAAAGTGATTATTTCCTAGAGCATTATTTAGATTTCCTAGCAGAAATTACCCCCTTTCCAGAAAGTGTAGTTTGATTAAAATGTAATTCAAGAAAATAGGAAAATTTTGAAAGCATTTCAGGCTTCTCGTCGAAATAAAGAAAACGTAATTAACCTAGCATTGATATAAATATAATTAACGGATGTTACAGCATTGTTACAGCAAATTCAAAACAGAAATATTAGTATAATTTAAACTAGCATAGATTGCAATTAACTTAAAAGAAGGGAAGATTATGCTCGACTTAAAAATTTCAGAATTTTGATGGATAAAAGATATTCGTAGAAGGAATAAATTAACTATTAATATTCGTACAATTTTTCTTTTTCTTTTTTTATTTTTTCTGAAGCAACTAGGTATATTAGATACATGTTCGAATTCCAAGGAGCATTATATTCACGCATTGCATGATGTTACATATATGTACGCGTACTACTATCATACATGATAGCTTTCTCTATCATTTCTTTTATTACGTTTCAAATATAGGGCAATTATACATATTGCATATGAATTGCAAAAGTGTCATAATTGGAAACAAGTCTTCCAGGAAATGCGAAAGATATTTGGAAACGTAAAAAGAAATTATTTATTCAACACATAATGCTGGCAAAAAAATAAACTCCAAGAAATGCATATCAAATATCAAATTTTTGTAAGTTTTTATTCGTGCAACCTCCCCTTGACGATTTCTATGTTCTTCTAACACAAGATTGGATTATTTTGAGATACTTTTAAAATACATGTGAAATACATGGCCATCCACTAGAAACACATTAATTAACAATTTAAAATATACAAAGAGTATTATAAACATCAGTTGCAATTATATTATCTGTCTATTCCCATGAAATGGTAATTATTAATTTCTATAATAAATGACTATCGAATTGATCCTATGCAACTCAGTTGCTCGCATTCTGTTATTTAAGTTAACCTACATACATATGTAAGTTTATTTATTTGTTTAAACCTAAGTTTATTCTTTATATCGATCGTTAAAATTTTTTTTATGTACGTTACTTAATTTTCTCTAGATAGAAGTTTAAGGATTAATAGATGTATATCGGTAATTTTTAGAACGAGTAATGAACATTTATATACGTATTTTAATACAGTACAAAGTATTCATATTAAATGTTTCACCGTGTATTTTTTAATTCTGACTAAACATTTTCTGTGAAACATGATGTACAAAACAGTCGATAACATAAATAATAAAGGTAGAAATTAATAGAGCTAATAATATAGCTATGTATGAGATACGAGACAAATTATATAGTCGATAACATAAATACTTAATAAAGCTAGAAATTAATAGAGCTAATAATATAGTTATGTATGAGATACGAGACAAATTATATAGTTAAAGGAGTTTCAAATTTAAGAAATTTTGTAGGTCTTCATACAAAGAGAATCTAGATCAACTCATTAGCAACAGAAATAATCAAGGCGCGCAGAAGAAAGTGCAAATTACGAGGAACCGACGCCACATTAAGATTTCATAACATAAACTTAAACGTATCCCAGATAAAAATAGTCCACATGTCCAGCAAACTTTTATAAATTCCAAACTTTGTTAACAGAAACAAGTAATCTATATTACGCGATTTGCACGAGTGTATAAATAACCTACGTTTAGGAAAAAAGTAAAATTCCGATCTTTCTTTTTTTTTTTTTTTTTTTGTGATACAAAAATTCGTACGATAAAATTCAACATTTAACATTTCAAAGAATTATAATTTTTTAATTAATAAAATATAAAAGGAGGAGATAATAAAAATTTGATGAAAAATTAGGGTAAAAAGAATTTTTTATACGATACGGGAATAATTCATGGATGTTACGTGTTTTAAATCTCTACTCTCATGTCTACAGTTTCGCGCTATTCTGAATTCAGCTTTCAGTAACTTGAATATCCATCGGTTATACGAAAAATGTTTTCCTCGAAACTAACGTGTACTAGCATAAAATTTGCGAAATGCAAAAATCTTCATTCAACAAACGCGACGTGATAAAGTCACGACATGAAATTCTGTATCGTTACATTATCACAATGTTGGAAAAAAATGCTATTTCCAGGATTTCCTTAGCAGTTTCCCCCCTTAAGAGTTTTCGCAGATATAATGTGCTTACATTTACATGGTCAACACTGAATGTTAATATTAATGCAAATTCTTAAATTTTAATTCCTTAAACTCTTTAAAAGTGATAAATAGAATGTTTAACTTTTAAATTAGCATTTTTCTAGATCTCGTTTAAATAAGAGATTATATTTACCATAAAAAATGTGAAAAGTGTAAGAATTTAAAAAAAAACAAGTGAAAACTATACAAAGATTGAAATTAATGACTGCAAATTTAGTTCCAACAAGAATGCAATATTATGTTGAAATACAATAAGATTTAATTACTGTAAAAACCCGAAACAACGTAAATATGAAAATTATTATACATATATTTATGTAACTAGAAAACATAAGCTAAAAGGTATTGCGAGATAAGATAAAATATCGAATGAGGTATCACGCCATCCCTATCAAAAATTTTAATACCATACAAACAAACAATCAATCAGACATATCAAACGAAAATCAAACAGAAACATATGAAAAACAGCGAAATAAATATTTAATAAACGATATGCATCAGATTTGAACTTTCACAACTGATTTTGGATCACTGAAGTTAAAATTCAGGACGGATACTTTTACACAGGAAGAATGACATAAGCTTCGTAGAAAAGGACAAAATTTTGGAACGCATGGCGAAAAAATTGTAGAAAAGGTGAGAATTAAGAATACATACCATAAAGTGGGCCGAGGAAGTGATGGTTTGAGAACAAGTTGATGGAGGAAGAAGACACAAGGTGGATCACGAAGGATCGTTTATATTACTTTGTTTGTGCACGCCAAAAGACAGAGACTCGCACTAATAAGCGGACAATCGCGGCTGCTTGCTTTAAGTAGGCATATTCGTTGAAGACGATGAAACAAGACTGACTTTCAGTGCTAGTAGTTTTCACACACGCTGCCGGCCCAGCAGGATTAAAATGGTAGAATACCGCAAGGCGCCATCTTTAGTAGATGGCACGCAAGCGCTGTTTCTACCACGCTTCTATTCTATATTGTCGATTGTTGGACTGAAACTTGAGAAAATTACTAGACATTGAACCTGGAAATATATATGATGGCTAGACTTTACTTTAGAAGACTAAGAATTAGTGTCTAACTATTGACAATCTTGTAATTTTCAACATGTAGGATCTGAAACTGTAAGTTTTAAGATGCGGGATCTATTGACTCAAAAGTTATGAAAATATAAAATTGAGTATTTTTAGGGTATTTTCCATGTTACTTTGACGCCAGATTGGCTTCTATCCGTCAAAACGACCAATGAGTGGACCGCACAGAGACACAACGATTGATTGGTTCGCACAGATGAGCATTCACATGCTCTTGACTTCCACTTATCTTATTCAAAAATGTACACTGAAGATTTTTACACAATTTTATATTTTTATTAGTGGTTTAATGGTTCTTTCACAGAGTATAAAGATACGAAATACGTAACTATTCTTTGTACTTCTAGAAATAATGTTTCAGGAGTAATAAAAGTATGCATATCCCATTGAAAAGTAGATGAAGTGTGCCCTTCCGGAGTCTTCGCTTACTTCATTGAAAAATAGCTTTATAAAAGCCGCTGAAATTTTTAATACAAAATTAAGTATCTCACAAGTTACAATCCCATCGGAAACCATTCTTTGTCTTATATAAGGCTCCGAAAATTAAATAAGAAAAGAAGAGAATCTTATAGCAAAACAAGAAAAGCAGATTAGTTAAAAACCAAAAATTTCTTATTTAACAAAAATCATTAACACAATTATTAAATTAAGTGTTTTTATATATTTTAATAAATGTTTCATAGACTACTAAAACTAATTATTTAATTTAAAAAATATCTTACCCACAATTTATATTAATTGATATTTTTCGTACATTGGATTTGTTAGCGTCCTTAGAGGTTTTCTTGTACATAATTTTTTCGAATTTCAATATTAAAAATTACCTTTTACTGCGTGATACTTTTCAAACTTCCCTCTACTTGTGCGAAATATAATTTGTGAACAAGGCAAACATGACCGCTAGATGGAAGGACATGACATTGGTTAATAAAGGGGCTGTGCAAGAGCACACCTTATCTGCCTTTCATTATGGTTCATATACTTTAATAAAAATCTGTATATGAGTTTCTTATCTTGTAATATTCTAGACGTAGGCAATTTATTAAAAACACATGTTTCTTGGCTTAACCTTATTCGTGATTTGTTTATTTTAAGAAACTTCATAAGTACTTATGAATAGAATGTAGTAAAAGAATTATAAATGATTAAACAAAAATAATTCAATAATATCATAGACAATTTTAATATTTTACAATACAAAAGTTTATGTAATTTATGAATACATAAAGTATGAAGCGGTTAACTGAAGATAAGACGAAACTTGTTTTGGAAAAATTAACAAAATAGTAAGTTTCGAATAATTTCTTTGTATTGAGATTAAGTAAAATAATTTCAAAAATAAATAAATAAATAATATAAATGTAATAAAATAAATGTTAATTTATAATCTCCTGTATAATCTCTTTTAATTTCTTATGCTTTTTCTAGTATTGGGACTAACGTAAAATTACTACTTGACCGTCCAGATGGTGTTTATTGTTTTCGAGAAAAGAAAGGCAGAGTATATTACGTTTCTGAAAAGATTTTATCATTAGCAAGTATGGTAAATCCAGAAAAATTGGCAAGTCTTGGAACATGCTTTGGAAAATTTACAAAATCTGGAAAATTTAGGCTTCACATCACTGCTTTATATCAGCTGGCTCCTTATGCACAAGTAATTATGTCATTTTTATTATAATGTTAAATTTCAGTATATTGTTTCTTACTAATATTTTATAGATACAATGATAATGTATCACTGAAATCCATATAGTTTTTACATTCATTACAAACAAATAAATCAATCATCTAAATTTTATTATTAATATCAATTCAATTTTAAATTATAATTTATAAACCTGTGTGAATATATATAGGTATTATAATGTCTTCTTCTAGCATAAAATTTGGCTAAAATCATCAGCTGAACAACAGTTTTTGTATGGACATCATATTTCTAAGTCTGGTGTAGGTCGAATTACAGAAAATACTCCTCAGTATCAAGGAGTTGTTATTTTTTCCACAAATGATATTCCACTGGTAACTAAAGTATTTTTACTGTAATTCATTTCTCGCAAAATTTCAATATCTTGTGATTGATCTATATCTCGTCAAAAATTTGTAGTTGACAAAATTACTATTTTAGGGTTTTGGTGTCACCGCTAAAAGTACAATGGATTGTAAATATGCAGACCCAATGGCAACAGTATGTTTCCATCAAGCTGATGTAGGAGAATATATTCGGTCAGAAGACTCTTTAATATAACAATGTAGAAAAAATCGTATATTAAATTTTTTTATCAAATAAATTGTTATATCTCAAGATTATTAAAAATAAACACTTTTTTATTAAACATGTTATTTTTTATAATGTCAAGAAAATTACGATTACCGTATATATTTAAAAAATCAGAAGGAAATTACTACTTTAGTATCAGTAGACAACATCTTCTGAATGTATTAAAGTTACATAAATTTTAATCATAAATGGTTTATTTTATAACCAGCGTACAACACGATAAGTCTTTTTCCCTACTCTAAGTAATGATATATTATTACTTAATATATGTATTCCAGGTACGATGAGTTCTGCTAAATTCGTAATTTTTTGATAATTAATGGAAAAACCTCCAGCTGCTATAATTCTCCTTGCATCATGATCTGTTTTAAAACAGTTTGCTTTCATAGCTAAGTCATAAGCACTAATACCTGGTTCAGATAGAAGTTCTACTACAGTAGCACCATCTAATATCTGTACTAGATCATCTGCTTGCATTTTTGCTAAAGAATCAATAGATTTATCATAAAGAACAGCAGATGCCCTCTTTGCTGCAAGTAATCCTTCTTCTGCAACAAAATATGTACAGTTAAATTTGCATAGAAATGAAAATTAATAGTTTTTAATCCCTAGATAGAAAACTTGTTTGATTACCTCCATGAACCAATATTGTAACATTTTCAGCTAGAATTTTTTGTGCTTGTCTCAGTTCTGGTTTTTCAAAATGCTCTTTTACAATCTGTTTAATATTATGTACAGATAAAAATGTGAAGAAATAAAGGAATTTTTCCACAACTGCATCTTCTATTCTAATAAAATACTGATACAGTTGAAAGCTAGAAGATTTTGTAGGTGAGAGCCAAACTACATTGCCTGTAGATTTTCCAAATTTTAGTCCATCTTGGGCTGTGACTAATGGTAGCGTTAAGCCATAAACTTGATTTTTGGTATATTTAGTGATTAAATCATAACCAGATACTATATTTCCCATTTGATCTTGACCTCCAACTTGAAACAAGCAGTTATATTCACTGTGTAAATGAAGCCAATCATATGCTTGGAAAATGGGGTAACTGAATTCTGTAAAACTCATTCCAGTTGGGGATTCTAATCTATTTCGCACAGATGAACGACCAAGCATTGTACCCATTCTGAAATACTTTCCAATGTCCTTAATAAACGAAAGCAAATTCATATCTTTATACCATTCTATATTGTTTAATATTTTTATGGGAGCCAAATGTTGATGGTTTCTACAAAAATATTTTGCATGATTCCTGATAATATTTTTGACATCATTTCTTATACATTCTATGTTTTCCTGGAGTACAAGATGTTCTATTTCAACGCGTTCTGTTTTTCTAAAACTTGGGTCACCGATTGAGCCTGTTGCACCTCCTAACAGGATGATCACTTGATGACCACAACGTTGCCAATGTAAAAGATTTATTAAAACTAACAAATTTCCTACATGCAAACTGTCCGCAGTGGGATCGAATCCAGCGTATATACATTGTTGTCGACTTTTCCATAACTTTTTTATGTCATCACTAAAATTTTATTTCGTTTTTTAAAACTTGTTTGTTTTATATGAAGATTTAAAACAGGTGCTGATGAAACTCACATGAAAATATGAGGGAAAATATCTTCATACGATTGTCTGTTTTCGGCATCTAATATATATTTTGCAGAAAAATGACGAGTATTAAAACTTTTGGCGATAGAACGTAACCTTAATATATTATTCATCTTTAATTAACTCTGTCTACATACAAGAATATGTAAAATTTAATTGTAATATGAATAGTCCATATAACTGTTCTTCCTTACAACTTTCTTAATTATGAAATTTTTACTTAATTGATTAAATTAAATGTACATTGAGAAACATAACTTTACAATTCATTTCTGGTTTCTAGTTCTGCATCGACAGATGGCAATAGAGTTGCAATATAAAATTTTACAGAATGTAGCAGATTTCTAAGTAATCCATCATATATATTTTTATAATTTTTAATAACTTTTTTATACAAACTTATATATTACTATTGATAAAAAAATATATAAGGATAGCAAACAATTGTACACGGAAAAAGAAAGGAGAAATAAGCATTTCCACTTTATCTTCACATTTTATTTATAGGTAAAGAAATTATATTTGAGTATAAAGAGAAAATAATAAACTTAAATATAAATTTACATTTGAGACAAAGAAAAATTATCAAAAAATGTTTAAAGAAATTACACAGTTAAAAGATATTATTTTTTTCAATAGATCATGATAATTAATATGAATTTATGTTTCCTAGTTTATGCAACTCAAGAGGAGAAGAAAAAATAATTAAAACTTCCTCGTTTCACTTTTATTTGCAATGTAATCATCGGTTCTTTACTAAATTCATTTACTAATCTACCACTAATCTGTAAGAGAGAACGGAAGTCGATTTTCTAGGTTGCTCGAGACAGAAAATACTACCACCTTTCGTTAACAATAAAAAGTAAAGTAGAGATGAGTGACGTAACGTCTTAGCAAAATAAATAGAACGGAGGAGAATTAGTTCCTGAATGTTCTAAGAAGAGTTTAATTAAAAGGTATTGCCATTATTGTATAAAATAAGTAGACAGTTCAGTACATAAGACAAACTCTTTTATTTAATATCTTTAAAAATATTATATAATTTATGAAGAAGCTAATGGTGTCTTTCAATGACTTTGTTGTAATTAAGGATTATTTAAATTTGTAAGTAGATTTTCGCTTATAAGATAACTAATTTTACTTAAGTTGAAGCAAACGTTTTACTACAAAGTGTAATGAAAGTTATTGATATACACGTATAATTAATTTAAATTAAAAGAATAAATCATCTTCCAATAATTATACAATTAATTGTATAATTCTTAAAAATATTTGTTACTTCATTAATTTCGTAATAGTGCGTAACGGTCCCTTTAAAAAGTTAATCTCAGACCAGTGCAACAGCTTTTTATAACGCGTATACGTGTTTCTAATAATACAGTAGCCAGGTGGTTGCTCCAATGAATGGTGCAGCTCGCTCGGTTTTCCGTGATTTTTCTTCATGCTACGTGACACGCTTAAATAATTATCTAATGAACTCTCGAGCACGAAAATACTTTCTATTGGTTGTTAAAAATAAAAGTTTCGAAATTATTCCTTTTCCCTTCTTTTTGTATATTTCCTAAAATAGGAATGAATTTTGATGCGCTCTTTTTGTTTTAAATAATATCGAAGTTCTTTTGATTGGTTAATAATTAGTTTATAAACTTTTCGTAGGTTAGGTTGAATTTGGAAATACCTGTGTACAAAATTACGCACTATTACATTATTTAAAGAACCATCGCTTGTACAAAATAATAATAATAATAATAATAATAATATAAACATACTTGCGATAGAAATAAATAACATCTGAAATACAAAAAAGGAAGTTATTCTGACCTCAAAAAGTTTGACGTATAGTCTAACCTTGATTGCCTCGATTCTACTTTCGATCTTATTTCAGATGTTCATCCTTTCTATTTGCTAATACGAAACCAATAGGCGAATTCGAGTTCGAATATTTTTCCTTCAGCTATACTACATACTATTCAGTAACTTCAATGAAATTGCTAATTTTTAATTTATACGATATATTGTAACCGATTCTGTTATTTTGTAATTTACACAAT
Source organism: Bombus flavifrons (assembly GCF_040668555.2). Classification (NCBI taxonomy): domain Eukaryota; kingdom Metazoa; phylum Arthropoda; class Insecta; order Hymenoptera; family Apidae; genus Bombus; species Bombus flavifrons. The sequence goes on along the minus strand of NC_138457.1, from coordinate 2,897,068 downwards.
ATCGGAATTTCTTTCACTTTTTTAACCGAGTATAATTACTTAGTTGCTTTTATTGATCATAGAATTTGTTGATTAGATTTGTTGATTAGCACTTTGATGTCTATCTTGATCTATTACTGTCAAGTGTTTGTTACGGACTTTTGCTGAAAATTGACTACACCTAAAAAACTAAAAATAGGTTTCCTAGGCCTCTTGACCCAATATTTTTGACAGGATGATTGCCGATGATCGCCATGATAGTGAATGAATTGAATGGATTTGAGACTATGAAAAAGGATTTATGCTTGTACGGTTTAATAAATGGACGACTGTCTGCAGTGGAAACCGAATTTGTTGCGGCTATGATGGCTCGTTAAGTTGACGTCATGATTTGTTGAGTGATTTGTTGTATTTAGTTGATATAATTGTTCCTTCATGGGAAGGAAAGCGCATTAATAGATCTTCGTTAGTTTGAACTGATTTTTTAATCGTGTTTTAATGAAATTTTTTCAATCAGATTTTAATTAATTTCTTTTTTTTCCTGGATTTAATTAATTTACTTTAGTTTCAGTGTTTACCTCTGACATGTAGTTAATGTATTTGAGTTTCTTAAGTTATAATGGTAAAATTTAAAAGAATTTAGCATTTTATACTTAAGTAATTAGTCCTATTTTTAGAGTATTTGCCTTTCTCCTGTGTCCAAAGGTGTTTAAACTTTGTCCGTTTTTGTCACGCCATTCTTTCAGCCAATTCTATTCAATAAGGCATTCGAACTGTCATCCATCATTCTAAACACCTTTAATTTCCTTTATAATAGCTTCTAAATAGCAGAAAAATCCCTTCACTGCCCTGGACTTTTCTTGGAATGTTTACCGTATAAGAGAATACCATTTGGCCCGCAAAACGTCGCTGACAAGCCTCATTCCACAAAACTTCCTTTCCAACGCGCTTGCAATGTCTCTCTTTTGTAAGGCGGCTCTAACTCTCTGAGATTCTGCCCTGTTTTCCCATGACTCCGTTTCACATACAGATCTGATAAAAAAAAAAGTTTTATTCCGTCGAGTGGTCTCGACATCGTTACAATTGCGCTTACTTCTGCGTTTTTGTTTCTCTACGACGTTATTCTTTTATAAATATTTTTAAGATTTAGGATTTGAATGTTTTCAGGCATCGAGATTTTACACTGGCTCATGAAAGTATTTGAATACTTACACAACATTAACAACTACATATTATTCTTATAGGATGCACGTTCATCCATAAAGTGTGTTAGAAGAAATATCGCTGTTTGGACATAAGTAAACGTGTGGTGAAGATAAACTGCACGGAATCACGGTCAAATAAATCTCCGTACACTGCGAACATAATGAATGCAATTGCAATTGCGAACACGAACGAAGTCACGTACAAAGGTGAAATCTTGTGTCAGTTTCGTTTTAGGAAATAGAAAGAGCGGAAGAAGCTTCCGAGTGTATATAATATTTATTATAAAGAGGAATGTTAAAGCACATTACTTTTACTGCTTTAACTGTAATTTTAGCATCTCTTTAAAAGAAGAGAGGGAATCGCAATTTATCTAGCCTCTATCGATCAATACTACTTAATTAATTACTTGCAACACTTGTAAAATTAATAATTAATAATTTTAATATTTATAACAAAAAAGGGAAAAAATTGTAAGGAAATGGTCTCAACGCAATTCGCAAGAGTTGTTAGAATTTCGATTTACTGCAAATTACCTTTCTAACACACTGTCGCTTTTCATTGTCTTTAAGATTCTACTCCATGTTCCCATGACCGTTTCACATGCATTCTTCGTAGTTGCACTTATTCATGGTTCATCTTTGAAAAAGTTTCACTCTCAAATCCATCGAGCCATAAAACAATCTCCAATTATTAAACTTTTTCTTCTTTCCTTATACTTTTCTCTTTTAATTTTCAAATCCATTTGTCGTTTTATGGTTTTGTCATTTCATATTACGTAGGAAATAAAGTAGTGATAATGAAAAAAGAGTAATTATATTGGCGAGAGGGATATGTGTTTCAATTTCTACCATTTGTCACGGTGTACTTCCAACTTTATGTATTATAAAAGAACAAGAAAGAAGAGATTCATTTTATGAGAAAGAGAGATTCTATTTCGCAGTAATCCTATTACTTAACGTATACTTCACCATAAATCACACTGTTCAAAACTCTTACCTTTTAAAATCAAAATGCTTACTGCCAATTCAACCTAAATCGTTCATGAGACAAAAAAGCTTTCTCTTCATATCGATCTCATTACCTAGTACCTAACTGTATGAAAAACAGTACAGGGTACGAAACACACTATTCAGAATACAATTCTAAAAACCAAAATTTCTATTTCAAATTTTAATTTAAATTCCCCACAGTCTAGGAAATCATTTTCAGAAAATCATTTTCTATCAGCCCTGAAAACGTGAACTAGAATATTTACGAAATCTCAGAACAATCGCGATGTACTAATAACACGAATGAAACCCAAAAGATCACAAATATATAATATACAGTATATTAAAAAATATAATGGCTATGAAAGAAAAAAAAAATAACGAATGACAAAAGAAACAGTTTCCACGCATCGCTTGATGCCCGACTGAATTTCGATTTGCTGAAAATTCCCTTTCTAATGCACTGTCGCTTTTTACTCGCTTTGGGATTCTACTCCATGTTCCCATGGACGTTCCGCATTTCGATCGGGACGAAAGAATCTACGAACCTTTCTACCTTCGAGCGTTTCGTACTCTTAGTGGGACGTCCGGCGTTGACTGGTCCACACGTATATAACGCAACGACACGTGCTTACACCAATACATACAGGCATATACACAACGGGCTTCTCCTTTTCCCATTCACCAGACTTACGCGGTTGGTTACGTGCTCGGTCGTTGTTACTCTTCATGATGTCTGTTTGCGATGTCCCATCCTGAAGCCAGCGATTAAAATCGTTCGCTCTTCCTAGCGATTCCTCATTGCCAGCGGTTCTCATGCGAGGACATTCTCACGCTTCAGTTCCCTTCACGTGTCTTCATGATGATGATGTCTTCATCATGTTCATGATGATGTTTCATGTTGCTTGACGTCGTTTGACATAGTTCGACATTGTTTTGATATGGACAGTTACTCACGTTAATATTGAAACACAGCACTATCTCTCTGTACAAAAGAAGTCTTTATCCGAACTGCGTTTATTCTGTTGCTGGTTGAATTCATTTATCTGAACGTGAGCTCCTATTGTGTGAACAAAAGATAATAGGTAATGAGGAAAATTGGTGAGCTACTATTATATGAATTTCAATTGTATAAACTATTTGTCACCTCAACAAATGGATGGTTTAGATATCGTCCCTCTTATGCCAGTATCACGAATCTGCAATTCGACAAATTATAAGAATTTCAATTGAATGTAAAATTATCGGTTGGTTCTGAAGATAATGAATCAAGTTTATAGTCTATGTTCGTTATAACACTCACCTTTTCAATCTATATAGATAAGAACAAGAAGGAAATAATAAATCTATTTCTACAATGAAAATGGCTTTTGGAATAAAAGGGACGATATCATGTTGCTTATTTTAAGAGAATATGAATCATTGTCGTAGCTTGAAAATATGAGTGATTGTATCATAGTCACCTTAGAATCCAACGATATCAGCTGAGAATTAAAACGATGGTTTCTTCATTGCTTACTACGAGTTATAAAGAACACCACGTTTTTGTTCGATGATGCACAAAATATAAAAAGGCAATGATGGCTCTGGTCACATCGGTTCGCAGGAGAAAAGACGAAGTACCGCGCGTATCTCCACATTACGAAACTGAAAGTCTTTCCACTTCCTGCAGGGAAGCCCCGTCCTCGAACGGAGAAAGGGAACCTCGAAAATGAATTTGACCCAAATCATTTTTTTTTCATGAGTACGCAAACACGATACTTTCTTTTTTCTTTTATGACCGTCTCTCAGCCACTGTGTTCGATTATCGAATCTCGAATCTCGAATCTCGATACATGCCTTCTTCGATTACAGTCCACTTATTCCATTTGCAGCGCATTTCCTTCGTTTCCTTTTTCCTTGGACTTTCTTCTATTATAGTCCGCTTATCTCATTTAGGTTGTACTTTTTCTAAACATCACATTTTCCACCATCTCTCTGTCAAACGCGCACTATAAGAAACAAAGTATCTCTAAGGAACCTCAAAATATCCTCATCATGAAAGAGACAGAATAGTAGGATAAGATAGATTAGGTTAGCTATAATAAGAGCTAGAGAAATAAGTGTTATAGCGCTGAAAAGAGAAATAGTATTGTTGTATTGGGTAGAGATTACATACGGTTGTAAACCTGATAGCTGGAAGTCATTCAAAGCCGAAATGCAAAGATTAAATAAAATAAGTAAAAATGAAAGGAACACTGAATGGATACTTCTAACTCGCGTAAGAGTTGAGTTTTGGTTGACCGAAAGAACGCAGTAGATTATGCAGGGAATGCAGATCGTCTTTATTGTGCTTGCCCTTCGTAAAAGATAGCAGCGGCCTAAATAGAGTACTAGAATCCATTATATATATATATATATATATCACTGGCCAACGACATGAAATATACGGAGATTTACATTTTCATGTACTCGCTATCGTAAAAAGCCTAAAAATAGTCTCATAATTTAAAAAAAGGAAAAATCCGCCATCACGTCTCCATTACGTAAATTCGTATTCTCTATATTGAAACGCTGAGCAGGAGTCATACTCGCAGGCATTAGGTGAGTTTAGAAAGTGCCAATCCTCTTGCCGGCCAAAAAACCCATCACCTCGCGCTGACATGTTTGTCACCCGTGAATGCAGAATTTTTAAAAGGGACAAAGGTTCAACCTTTGGACAAGGACAAAAAGGGTTAACAACGAGTACTGAGGGAGTCAAGTTCGTAGTGTATAAGGAAAAGAGCTGCAGCAAGATCGGCGACAGCGGAGAAAGAGGGAAAGAGAGAAAGAGATTCGCCAGACGGTCTCATCAGCATAGGTGATGGGTCGAGATACGAGTGGGGCCAGGGCTGGTATAAAAGGGGAACCGTAGCATCTGTGGAGCATCAGTCCTCAAATCCAAGGAACAGCAGCAACCATGAGGGCATTCATGGTGAGTTGAATTTCTTTCGTCTAGTCGCTGACCCTTTTCGATCGACATCCTCTTCCTGACCAGTGGAGCTAGTGTCCTGTGACGTTCTAGACAGTGTCCATTTGCCATTGCCGGATTATTGTCCATTTATTTCATGGCTTCCTTCTTTTCGCTAATCTTTTGTTTCCTTCTTCTTTGATTTTTTTTTTTTATAGTGCATTTATTCTATTTACGTTGGATTCCGTCGTTCCTTTTTCCCTTGAATTTTCTTTGAAATTTCCTATTAGGATCCTGGCCAAGTGGAGGGTTGAGAATCACAGTAGTATAAGTCGACCCATTGCTACTTTTCTTGTTAGATCTACCTATATTGTTATTAAAAAAAATTCATTATAGTTTTCCAAGTCATGAAAACATGTGGCGGTAAAAAATAAGATTACAACTTAGTTAGGTATGAAACTAAAGTACTAAGGTATAAACAAACTGTGCTTTTGAGAATCGAAATACATGACTGAACTGGAATTGTCAAAATCTTGAATTACACGGAGAATTTCGATATTAGAAGTAACGACGAAAGAGACAGAAAGAAAAGGAAAATGGGAATTTGTGGGGAGCATAGAAAGGGAGAGGGTATGAGAGAAAGTAGAGAAGAGTAGGGATTCTGCCGATCCAGAAGACAATACAGATGCAATTGCGTTCGATGTCAATGCATTTGATGATCATATTAAGATGCACAATTATGAAAGCACGAGGAAAACTTTTTAATCCCATGTAATCCCATGTATTCCTCGTTCCATTTCCATTAACTTACGTTTCATTGATTACTTTCCTATAATCCCTTTCTTCGCCCGCTGTTTTCGTTAAAATCACCACTCTAACCATATTACTCTCTCTGTTCCTAGATCGTGATGCTCGCCGCTTCGGCGATGGCGCGGCCAGAAGCAGGTTATTCTTACTCTCAGCCTAGCTCCAGTTACGGAGCACCGGGAGGTGGAACCACCGGAATAGGTGGTGGACTCGGTGGCGGACATGGAGGAGGACTTGGCGGAGGACTTGGCGGAGGACTCGGCGGTGGACTCGGCGGTGGACTCGGCGGTGGACTCGGCGGTGGACTCGGTGGTGGACTCGGCGGTGGATTCGGTGGAGGCTTCGGTGGTGGCATCGGAGGCGGTGGCGGCGGTGGATTCGGTGGTGGCTTCGGTGGTGGAATCGGTGGAGGAGCCGGCGGAGGTGGCGGTGGTGGATTCGGAGGTGGTTCTCTCATCCAGAAACACATCTACGTACACGTACCACCACCAGAAGCCCCAGAAGACAGACCTACCAGACCCATTTTACCACCAGCTCCACCCCAGAAACACTACAAGATCATCTTCATCAAGGCACCCACTCCACCAACTCCCACTGCTCCTGTCATTCCTGCTCTTCCTCAACAAGATGAACAGAAGACGTTGATCTACGTGTTGGTGAAGAAACCGGAAGAAGCTCCAGAAATCACTCTGCCTACTATTGCTCCGACCCAACCGAGCAAACCAGAAGTTTACTTCATCAAATACAAGACCCAGGTAAGCTATCCATAGGAGGAAATTTTATGATATGAAATATGGAAATGTTTTTTCGTGGAGATATTCATCTTCTTTTGTTTCTTTTGTAATTGGAATCGTTTCATTCTTCATAGCCACTTCTTACATTAAAGTTATTACTATATTGCTTGTATAGGTTCTTTACTCGAGGTATTTAGTTTCTCAGCTTAATCTATGTAACAAAACTTTTCCTAATTTGCAGAGTTACATATGTTTTTCAAGGTTTAAGAGATACTAATAAGCCTGTAGAAAATATAAAATCGTCATACATAAGTTGCTGCCCTAGAACTATACACTTAAACTCTTACTTGAATTAAAGAAAGGATACCCATGATAAATCCGCTATTATATATCATAATTTTCGTCTTCAACAAAGCAGTTGACAGTCAGAATATCTAAAACTTACACAGAAACCGTCTGCGTTTATGAACTCTCCATCCGAACTTCCAATATTCATCACTCTAATTCAGCATACAGAACCTGTGTACCTAAAAAATCTCGTGTTTAATCAAAACTGATCAGACTGCATTCTACGAATTACAGAAGGAAGTTACCTCTGGTGGTGGCGGCGGTGGCGGTGGCGGAATTGGCGGAGGAATCGGTGGAGGAATCGGCGGCGGCATCGGCGGAGGAATCGGCGGAGGAATCGGCGGAGGAATCGGCGGAGGAATCGGCGGAGGAATCGGTGGAGGAATCGGCGGCGGCATCGGCGGAGGCGTCGGTGGAGGGCTTGACGGTCATGGCGGTAGCGGACCAAGCGGACCTAGTACGTCTTACGGGACTCCCGGCGCTTCAGGGCCTTACTAGTCACTCAAAATGCCCGTTGAACCCCCGCAGCTCCTCCTCCACCCGTAATCGAACCTATCTTTACGTTCCGCGACACGCACGCATTCACGGCTTCGGCCACGGCTTCAGCCACGGCTCAACTGCGATCCTATTGGACGCAACACACTGTGATCCCACGTGGACGACCGCGGCGACGAGCAGGAACAGGACAATCGAATGGACAGTCGATAGTAACATGAGGCTCCTGCTCGCGATTCGGAGTTACACGATTAGTAAGAATAATACGACCACGATCATGATGATGACCGTGATGACCAGGATGATGACGACGATCATAACGATGATGATACTGGTGATGATAATGACGACGATCATGATGATGATGATGATGATGATGATGATGATGATGATGATGACGATGGTGGCTCTAACGGAAGTTAGAAACACGGTAATCAAGACGACGACGACGACGACAATTAGGATTAAATGTTTTTTTATACGTTACTTTTTGCAAGAAAACGGTGGCGAAATAAAGCTTTTTTTATGTATTTTTACATAAAACCATGATGTCTTCTTTCGTATTATCCCTTGACCTTTTATTGATAAATAAGTTAGGTTACAGTTGAGTTTTTTATTGAAAGTTTAGGTTTCGAATAAGGACGTAGAAAATTTTGAAATAACAGATCGATGGCTGGGAATCCAAATTATTTCTTTGGTTAACAAAATATCGTTGTGAAATAGTTTAACACTATTTACAAAATTTGCTACAACATATTTATATAGAGCATGCCTTTGTTTAGAACAATGAGCCGAATCAGTTATTTCCTTGCTAAATTATTGCAACGTGAAAGCACGTTCGATTGATCTTCCGACTACAATCTCCCACATGGAGCGTTGTGAACTTTCAATTTCTATTCGTGCTCCTTTTCTCCTGTTTAAGAGGGCCAGAGAAAGTCGTCTGTGAAATCATCCTTCGAGAAAATACTTCCTTAAAAAATAAAAATCCTCGTCCTTTGCCAAAATAAACTTTCTATTAGAAGCAAAACAGGTAGCGGGCGAGTAAAATAGAAGCAAAATCAAAATATTGGGTTACATCACATTTACTAGTATTATAAGAAATAGTCTATAATAAATAATGAAACAGTCATCTTTGGTAGTAGGAAACTTCTAAATGTAAATTCACGGATCAAAAATAACAAGAAAGAATGTCTTTTAAAGTGAATTTCAAATCTTCACAAATAATAGAAAAACTCTGTATGAACCTAAAAGGGAAAATTAAGAAAATAATAAAAAAAAATGTATGTGTATATATATAAATTTAGAATTAAATTAAAAAATTTTTAAACAAAAGACACATCCAGAGGTAATTTTAAAATAAAAATTAAAAAAAGATACTAACGCAACAAGCTAATTTCTATTTTTATAAGTGTAAAAGTCATTTTAACATTCATTATATATACTGCTATATACTAGGGCGCTTTATAATACAAGGTCATCATTATGGGAATAATTACAGAATGAGAATAATGCAATCGAAAATTTAGCTGCATGAAATCACGTTTCACTTTAATTTCTCCGTATTCTCAGGAACACGTGTAACGAAAGTCTAAATTGGCACAAAGTCATTAAAATATTGCAAGAACTGACCGCATTCAACAGTAGTGCTGATTGGTAAACGCTGTAAATTTTAGACCCTGAGATTCTTATTTCGCATAAGATAAAATTTAAACTTTAATTTTACTGAAAAATATTTATAAAATTTCCTTATCGACATTAGTAACATTAACATGCTAATGACAATAACATAAACAACAACAGAAGAAAATAAAAAACTATTAAAACAAAAAGAAACTACGGTGATATTAAAATTAAATATTATGAAAGAATAAATATTGAAAAACCATCAATTATGATATGGTACCTAGAAATTAGTTTCAACATAAATGACATCATATTCTGTGAATTAGGTACAAACAGAAAACACGTTAAATCATTTTTATTCGCACTCTTAGCCAGGTAAAAGATATCTTCAAATCAACATTTCGAAAATGCTTCTATACATTTGCTAAACAAAATACACAATTGCGTTAATCATATGGTAAATAATTTCCATTCGAATCTAGAAGTAACATGTTCACGTAAATAAAGAGAAACTATCCTAGCACGCAGTTTCGTATCATTCAATCCTGTGTGTGATGAGGTAAAACGTATAAAGTATAAACGGTGTATTGTGCAATGATTCTTCGTCTAAAACATTATACAAGCTAAGAAGAGTTCTGGCCCACGCCACCCTGTGTGGGAAACTAAGTGCTCTGTGGTCCATCAACACGGCTTATTCGCATGAACGCGTCACTATTGCATCATGTGCGCGCGTCACGTCGAAAGATTTATATCAACCGTATTCAAACTTTCAACGTTCCGAATAATTAACCTTATTATTATGAATCACATAAAAATATGAAATATGGAAATTAAGGATTTATATAAACCAATGAATCTTAATAGTGATTGATTACACGGAAGTGCGTCGTCTTTCTAAATGTATATGTATAAACACGTATAAATTAATCCTCTTAGAGATATTTAGATGTTTAAGTATAAACACGAATATCATTATGTGATTACACATGTTATAAAATGATTGATTGCATTAGAGATCAAGATACATGTATGTATATATACTGAAACTTGTTAAAAGAAAGAAATGTTTTGATATACGTAACCTCACAAATCCATCATACTAGAAATATGTACATATATTAGTTAACTTACTATCCACAATCTAATAAATATTTTTTACAACGTTAAATTTAACTTCTTTCGCATATTTATATAAATTATTTTTTTAATTAAATTATATTCGATGTATAATCTGAACAAAGACTAATAAGACTTTCATTAAATTATATAAATTAAGTTGTCTGATATCTGTAGTTAAATAAAGTAGTGACATTCTGTATTAGCCTCGAAGTGATTAACATTTTGATATAAGAAAGACATAAGAAATTCATTGTTGACTGAATAAATATCAATTCTCTAAATAGACTGTAAAATTTGTATTTTAGTCAGACGTACTTCATATAGCACGTAACTCGGATTATTATAACTATGTATATAATTATGTTTTAATATTGTTTTACATACATAACAAATAACAGATAACAATCATTAATTATTGAATAGAAAAATGGAAAATAATATATAAATAAATTATTTTTTAAAACGAAATTAATTTATCTCAAAATTTAAGCAAAAATGTATACATAAAGAACTAATTCTTCCTAGAAGTTCACAAAATCATTCAATCATAACCTTAAAAATTCGCAAAAAATGTGACTATTTGCCAAATATCGCGATTTTATCAATCGATGAAGTATTCACCAGTAGTGATCTTTTTTACGAAACCTAACTCGGCAAAGGTTCGTCAAGAAGACTTGACCTCGAGGACGTTCATCGAGTACAGTTTTTCAGTGACAAAAAGAAGGGAAGAAAGGAGAGGAAAGCAACGTACCTACCTGGTAGTCGTCTTCATCTTGATTAGTGGTTGTTTAAGAATAGTGAAAGTTTCGCCGGCTTGCGTCACGACGCCTTTCCCGAAGAAGACGCGGAAATCGATGCCTTCCTCTTACATGGACGATCGATCTTTTCCGCGGCTTGCTTTTTCTAAGTCGGCTGCTATATTTGATAGCGCTGCTGTTTAACCTGCTTTTTTTCCTCTTCGAGTTAGCTGGCCAAGGGTGTGTGTAATTGATGGTTTTAACGGTCTTTGAGAAAGAGAAAGTGCAACTGTGCAGCGATAAATCTTGAAACACCGAGAGGTACCATTATTAACCACTGCATTGAACCTTTGACCATGTAATATGAGTACTGTAAAAGAAAGTCGACGATTGAAATTTGTCTACTTTCGATGCAAAATGAGTTAAGTGATCGAAAGCTATATTATTTGAAGACAATGTAACAATTAGTTTATAATTGAGATATTAAAAGTAAACAGCGAAGTTGCTCCTTTTTCTGGATGTGAGATTAATTATTAATCAAAAATGAAGATAATTATACACATTTCGTATTAATAATACTAATATATATATATATATATATATATATATATATATATATATATATAAATTACTTTCTTGGCTTATCCAGGTTTCGACACTTGTGACGTCATTAGTTTCGAAAACTGTTTTTATTAAGATAATTACCTTCAAGTGTCCAGTTACTCACAAGTTAATACAATATTTAGTTGGGAATTTCACTTCAGTAGCTTTTTTTTAAGTATTACTCATTGCAGTACTCACTTTCTATTTCAAAATACTGTCTAACCTGAATATAAGGTATCCTTAAAGAAAATGGTTTCCTTGAAAGAAGTGGTTTCAGAGGAAAGCATTCGTCCTATATCAAGACTTTTATTGCAATATATACCAATTCTTAAACCATTACTCATTTTATTTTATTATTTTTAAACACGATTTTCTCAAGAACGAAGCATTGTCCAAAAAAATTTTGTTCTGTATTTTGTTATTACTTGTTATTATTCGCGCTTTTTTATGTAAAATCACCCTATTCCCGATTGTACGACGATTGCTAGGACACCCTGTATAGCAAACAAGGAAAAGGAATCAAGGGTAAATCAGAGATCTACCTGACCGCTGAGGTAACTGAACCTCTCTATAAAAGAAGAAGCGAGAATAAGGAGAAGGAAAGACAAAGAGGTTAGATCGAAATTCGTTCCGATTTTTTCAAAGGAGGTCGAGGAATGACCTTTCAGGTAAATTGCTTGTGTTGGTGCCTCTCTTTTCGCAGTATAGCAACGATACTTTTAATCCCGTGATGTTCCAGGAAGCCGAAAAGGGGCTTCGCGTGGTGACCATGTGAAAGTTGCCTTTTGATAGACGTTGCTCTCCTCTGTTCCCCACCCCTATCTCTTTCTCGATAGTTTTCCAGTGTTTCACAGGTAAGATTTCTTACGAGAGCATCTTCTCAGCTGCGTAAGAACGTGAGAGAGAGCTCGCTTTCGTTTCCTCCTTCTTCCTTTCACGACGTTAACGTATTCCGCTTTCCCCTCGGTTCATGTCGCTTGTTATCCTTTTTCTCCTATTCTTATTTCTTTTAATGTTAATTCTTCTATTTTTTATTTCCTTTTTAATACTATATAGATCTTCCTTTTTAATAGTTTGATTTAGTATAGAATAGTTTAGAATCTGATTGTTTTTTAAAGTGATGATTTAATTTGGTGAGACATACGTTCATAAATTTGGTGTTTTTATCAAGTTGGAGGTTGTATTCTATTGATTGAGATCTTCCTTATCTGTTTTCTTGGACTTCGTCACTGACAATGTTTCTTTCCCTTTCTCTTTTCTTTTCTTTTTTTGGGGGGTATTGAACTTTATTGTTATTAATTATTTCATTGTTATTTAATTATGATTTAAAGAACTTCAGTTAGGTGTCAATAAAGGTTTGTATTAATTAAAGTAGTATTTTTATATCATTAATAAAAATAGTACTTTTCTGTATCGTTTTTATATTATTCATGTAATTTTATATGTAATTAATATAAGAACATAATTATTACCAATATTTTATCATAATTTTGAAACAGAATTATACAATTAAAGACAATAGAAAGTTAGCATTGTGGTGATTTCAATGCATATTATTGAAGGAAACAGAGAAAAGAATCAAAGAAAAATTTGCTTATGAAATAAGCCAGAATTGAAGAAACAAAGTGAGCAAATTTAGATAGGAACTTAGATAATAACGCATTTCAATGGAAACGACAACGTGACCTGAAACTTAGATTTATGAAAGTTCGTATGCTCGATCTGGAATATAAAAACGTAAATTTTATCTAAAAATAACCGCATGCTCTCATCTATTATCAATTTGCGAAACCACCAAAAAGTAGTACAATTTACAGTTAAGCGAATCGAATGCCAGAATTGAATTCGAAAAATAGAAATCGTTATAACTAGTTTCACAATAAAAAGATTATAGTCGATTATCATTGAATAATGATTCCATCATACGTATGTATTTAAATCTCATACATCTTAGACGGTCATTACTTCCTCTTCTAGTTTTTCTTCATTGAACTGAATCATACATCAAGCTCGATGTTCCATTTCTAATGCGCTTGTTCCTCTCGAAATTTCGCAAAATCTACGTGTCGAGATTGACGAAGAAAATTCTAGACAGTTGGAATTGCTTCTAACAGATATATAAGTACTGCACATTCCATGACCTCGTCTTGCACTCATCTCGTTTTGAAATACGCACAACCCGCGTGGGGAGTAACCGTAAGTAATACGCAGCGTCATCACCATCGATTGATCATTTTAAACGTACGAATCGTACCAATAATAATATTTCATTTTATTATTTAATATTATTGTTTTAATACTTAATTTTTAACGAAGACACAGTAGAATATTAATTTAAGACATTTCTGTTTTTCTAATGAAGTTGATTGATACAACAAAAAATTACACAGGCAAACTTAAATGTAATTAGCAATAGCATGAACTTTAGCGGATACTACACTTTCCAATATTCTATTATATCTCTCAAATAATTAAAAAGAGATTATAGAAATCGAGAAAAATCACTCTCTTATACTTTCTTCGGTGTTTGGTCATTAGATAGATCGAAATTCAATTATGAGATACTAACGCTAATTATAATGATGAAACAAACATGAAACATGGAAACTATGTCAAATTAGATTAAAGAATCATTGAAAATGATACACTGAAAGTCACGCATTTTACGATTAATATTTCAAACAATGGACAATAATTATCGAGCCCATTTATTGAATTTTCCTGTCAGATATATCAAGCTTAATTAGTAGCTATTTTTATCTGATACATATTTAATTACAAAGACTTTTCTCTTATGACCTGCCATCAAAGACATATTATGTTCTTTTTCTATAATTTCAATTATAATTAACATTTTACACGCATATTTTACCATTTTCGTCAACGTAATTTTCCATTGAATATCCCTTGAAATAAAAAGACTTCAATTCATGTAACTTAGCAAGCCTAAAGCACTTCTACGATTGAAAATCAATCCATGTCCCTGATTGATTGTACAGGTAGCATGATATCGTAGATATCGAATAAGAAAGAGAAAAGTAGAGAAATGCAATTGGTATTTTGTTATTATGCAGCTTATCGGCTCGTCCGAGAACGTTTATTGGCCTTTTGACCTTAGCTTTCACTCAATTAGGTCTTCTTCCTTGTTTCACTATTCGCATACACACACGCGTTGCATCAAGTTATCCCATGCTCTCTCATGTTTAATCATTCTTATCGATTTCGTGGTTGCCAGTAACACGATCGTTATTTATTGCACAACAAAGTGTTGTTAAACCATGTAATATTTCTAAATAAAATTGTGCAAGAGGATATTATTATTAACCAATGATTCGAAAAAACCAGAAATGTGGTTTGAATGCAATTGCATTAAGATTAGGATTGCATTCTTTGTGTAAGTTATAACTAATTTAATTTCATAATAAGTTATATGGTTCCGTTTAATTGCGTTGATTATATCGTATAATATGTGATATTACCGTATCCGATAACGAAATGAAGACCAATGTATGTATATGTAGATGTATTGTAAAACTTGTTCTTTTGTATTACGATAATAATAATACTTACAGAAACAATTTCCATTATCCATCAAGCAGTTTCCATTGTATAGAATGTAGACTAATTTGTATAACGATAAAACTTTTAATTCTAATTTATTTATTCTTGAATTGCGATATAATATTTGTATTTGATATAATATCTCCGCGGTACAAGTGTCGACAATAGCTAAAAGCGGCCGAATGTATCTTCACAGCCAAGCGTCGATTAAAATGGACAATCGCAAAAAGCATATATATATAGTCTATTGTCATCTTTTTTTGGTCTTGATGTTCTTCAGTTTAGCCGTTATTGCCGAAATAAAAAATTTCTCGGTAATAAAAATGTACCACATTGTTATTCTTCAATGACATTTTAATATAAAGATTAAATATTTAAAATCTAATAACCATTTTACAAATGCATTGAGACAAATATTCGTTGAACAATCCAAAATTATAATATTTTGTTAAAGCATTATATTTTTGTACAATTACTAATTGTGCAGTAATCTGATTAATGCACTTGTTGGAATAAAAATTGTCTTTTTTGAACACACAATATACTTGGTCACTGCAAGAATCTTATTCGCTAATATGCGATAATTAAGGATTTCTATTTTTTGAAAAAATCCTTATTCCCTTTTATAGTTTCTCTATATTGCTTAAAACACTAAACAGTTCTTTTAAAAAATAAGATGTAATTTGAGCAGTTTAAGAAATAATGTAATCTATTATGCCACTGTAAAAAATTGTGCTAGAAGAAATCAAAAAATAAAATTTAAGATTCATGTACATAAAAAACAATTTAATATTTATGTCAGAAATTCCTAAGAAAATATGTGTGTGTATATATATATTATGACGTATAACAGAAAAGATAATTAATTCCACAAAACTTCCAACAATCTATGTATATACATACGTATGCATTAAGTCACTTCATTTTCTAAAATTATTAAGATATGAACAAATCTTAAGAATCTCTGACTTACTTTAATTAACATATTAATTTTTTAGTTAATACTGCAATTGCTTGAAATAGAATGTTTAAACAAACAACAAAACATTATACACAACACTGGTATAAACATATCACTAGGATATGCAAATTGGAGTAACTGAACATGTTATAATAAGAATAAAAAATGTGTAAATAGATTGATATTTTCTATCTAAATCAAATGTTTACATACATTGTAAACTTAAACAATTTCTTCAATTTTGTGTAAAAATATTTGCAATTCCTTCGCCTATATTTCGAATACGTTAAAAACCATTTTGGATTATGTTGAAAGCGGCGCCGAGAGCCCAACTTAATTCATGTCCATTGATCTTCTTATAAAGCTAATAAAAGAACAAAATAAAAAGCATTAGATTAAATATTACTTTAATAATTAAGTATATAGCTTTCATTATAAACTTATAATAATTAAGTTTTAATAGTTTCTTTCATATAAAAAAATTATATCTGAAATAAAAATATATAAAATGTAGTATAGAAATGTATTTATATTCTTACATAAAGTTTCGTATTAGGTTCCAGACCAAATCCATCACGGAGGAGAACATAGATAAATGTCAAATCAAGACAAATGAAAGGTTGATCAGTATTTGGATAATCGCAGGCATCCCTTGCTTGTTTTTGAAAAGCATTTACTTGGATAACTCCACCAGAAAAGGGGTCAACTAGACCAACCTGAAATATTGATAAAACTATACATCTATTTGTATTTTCTATAAAGCTTATCACTTTTCTTCAAATTTAAAAATTTACCTCAGTGGCGCGATCGAAGTAATAGGAAAACGCGTAAATCTCATGATCTTTTAAACCTTCTGGTTTATTTTTTATCTTGCTAACATATTTTTCAATAATTTTTGAGCATTCTGGAAAATTGACAATTGGCCTGTCCACTTCTCCACCAGCAAAGTTTTGTGTTTTGACTAGTTTATGAGTTGCATTCACGGGTCCTTTAATAATATAATTAAATCCGCCATAACTCCATTCCGTCGAAACTATGGGATTTACACATTCTGATCGTACTTCTATTGTATCTTTTGGGTTTACACTATCCAAGTTCATTCCATTTGTCAGAATCTCTTTCCTTGCTGCCATAAGACCCATACCCAAGTAGCTGTGTGTGTAAACACTCATGTTATGGCTGAAGATATTGACAGAATATGTATGTCCATCAAGTCCTTTTTCCTGAACAAATTTTAAATATGTTTTAAATAAATTAAAAATTTGTTCTTTTATCATTAATAAAAACAGTTGCATTTTGTGCAATACATAAATCCCAAGCTAAATTCTAGTTATGTAAAAAAGTAAAAATTCGTATTTATGTCATCATTTTTTACATAAAGTTAAAAATCCTATAAATGCTAATATCAATGTTATAAGTAATATATCTGTATATAAATATAATACTATTACAATTTTTATCAAATACATTTTTTATTTTGTTTTCATATGAAATGATTGTTCATATGATTCTAATTGAATATATTTGATACCTTTGATCAAATACTATATCATGATTATTTTAATTATGTTCTTATTCATTATTCCACATTTTCAAATATTAAAATTATATTTATTTCATTATACCTGTATAGAATTAGGTGAAAAAGTCACTTGTGTAGAACCTCCACCAAGATCTAATGCAGCAACTGTGCTACCAGGATTGTGCGTATTAAAACGTTCCAATAGAAAATTTACAGTGAACCAAGAAAATATTCCTTCGTCTGTTCCATCCATTATAGAAATCGAATTTTTAGAAATCTAAAATACACATAGAACAATGAACGCCTATTTTAATATTAAAACTTAAATAGCAAAGAAGCATCTTATTTTACAGTCAGCTATTGTTATATATACAGTCTTTAAATTTTTAAAGTAAAAAATTCGTGTATATATATATAAACACATATCTAATATATAAGTATGGAAGATTATTTTATGAAATAATTAAATAATACTTTTAAAAAATGTTGTGTACAAAAATGTTATAATTTTGTATTTGCTATTTTGCATATTATTTTTAAGCTTTATACAAATCAAGCATCTAATTTCTCTAATATGATATTCATGCTGTATACTGATCTATTACATACACCACCTAGTTTCATCCTCTGGAAGAAATATGTGTGCAATCCTACTGAAGACAATACAAGAATATTTTATCACTGAGAAAAATACATTTAAAACAAAGAAACTACAACAAAGTGAAAATGTAAAGATTTTGAAAACATATATAACTCTAATTAATTGTTAGATATTAAAAGCAATTTTAAATTAGCATACTAAATAACTTCCTCTTTTATGTAATGTGTCCAGAATCTACTACATTTTATATATCTCTATTTTTTAAGATCATAAACATAAAAATCATTTAATATGCTAATTAAAGCGATCTAAGACATGCTGAAATCCTTAGAAAATTTTAAGTCAAAATGAAAAGTAATTATCTAAACATAAAACAAATTGTGTGTATAGAAGACATCTTTAAAATAGAAATTTTATTATGCATTATTAGTTTTATAAATATTAGGCACATACCTGGAAACCACTTTCTTCAAACATTTTCCTGCATTCTTGGAGTATTTCTTGAGCCTTATGTCCAGGAAGAAGTCTCAAACCAGCTGTAGCTTTCATGTTGAGAGGTGTATGTTGCCATTCTACTTGTGGAACAACTTCCTTCACCTTATCTAATAATACAGTCAGAGATTTTGCCGCATCTTTAGGTTTTTCAGCATAAGCACTAACGCCTGGTTTTGTTTCTGTATAGAGTTCACCATCCAAAACCAAATTGCCACCAAGAATCGATTCATGGAAACTAAAGGCCAGAGCACGGCTACCAGTGGAGCCTGCATCAATTACTACGACATAAAATGGTTTTTGTAGATTAAAGGAAAAAGCCAATGTATCAATCGCCTTACTCCCAAGACGTACTGGCTTTAAGTCATATCTGAAAAAACAAAGTGAAATTGTTCAAATTATTATTATCTGATTACTATTTTAAAAAATGTATTTTACTTAATTTTTTATGAAACATCACTTTTTGTTCAATTAAACTATAAAACAACAGAAAAATAATGATAATTTTTAAAAATATTAATATTTATTAAATTGTCCTAACTATTATAATATATTATAAAACATACGCTATTGCTATATATCCTAGGAAGAGAATTCCCAATAAGGCAATAACGACAAAATATTTTTTGCCTGGATGACCCTTCTTAATTCGAGGTTTGTGATCTGCTTCAATAATACCTTCATTTTCTGTTCTTAACTGAAAATGCAATATGAATTTATTTTACATATACATTAAACAAATATATAACCAATGAAACATTTTATACTACATACAGTTTGTTTTCATTTAGAATTAGAGTTTTGTTGAGGATTTTTCTAAATTAATTGCTTGTATCTCAACTACAAAAAAACACAAAATTTTATAAGGATTTTTAAAAGGAAAATTTGTGAAGGCAATTGCAATGTTTAAACTGATCAACAAATTGAAGAATCACTTATATTTTTTGCCACTGAAAACATATGAAAGTCGATGATTTAAAAAAAGACATTAAAAATTATTGTAGAAAGATAAATATATTGATTTCGAGTATATAAAGATTACTTCTCATGAGAACTCTTATTCCTAATTGGCATAAAACATGATTTAGCTTATAAAGTGAGTTTAAATATTTTTATTATACCATTTTATAACAAGAAAAATGCAAAATAACAAATTTAAATATGCAAAAACATTTTTATTTCGGTCAGAATACAGTATACAAGTAAATATATTTAAAGCTGTTGACATCAGTGACACTTTTATAATTATGAAATTAGAAGATTCGATAACCTTAAATTTAATAATTTTCATATCGACAATGTTTACAATATACAATTAAATAAACAAAATTGCAAAGAATTTTAAACTCACTGGAATATATCGCATCTAAAATGCAATTCAAGTAGCTGATGTAGGCAACGAAGGTAGTTTTGGTTTCTTTATATGGAGAAATAGTTGAAGAAAATAAAAGCATCATATACCCGCTATATACGGAACTTTCAAAATTTTACGTATGCTGCATAGTGGAAAAATATAGTAGAATATAAAAAAGACATTCTATTAAATATTAATATTTAGAACCACAGATTTCTGATTTACTAGAAAATCCATGTATTTATTTAATACATTCACAACTTAAGGCTAAATAAAAAACATTACTAATATTAAAACATTTCTTGCGAAAAATTTTACGAGATTTAATACAAATATATTACTACTATATATTAATTCATGATTAATTTAGAAGTGTGTACATATAAATTATAATTAATTTTGAATACTAGAGATATTTCTATTCTTTTAAATATAAAAAGCATTACAAAAATATACATTCTTTCGTTTTATGAATAAAAATATTAATTAGATAAAACGTATTTTTATTTTATTGAAACTTTAAGAAACTCGGGGTAAAAATTAATTTGAAATAAACTCTATAATGTCATAAACAATGAAGAAACATAAACTATACTGATATAATACCAACATGATGAAATTCTCTGCAATCGCTTTAATTTTTCTATTACAGTTCAAAATTAACCATAGCTTGATATGAAATTACTCAACAATTTGTAAAGATTTGCAGACTTTTGTAACATCAACAAACATATATGTGTTATAAAGTTAGAAGTTTTCACAAAATGGTAAAATGTTTTACATTTATGGAATTTTATTTCAAAAGTTACGTAACTGAACTCTCGATTATTAATTGACATTACTTCATCAATCATTTTGTAAGTGTTTCGTCATACAATCGTTTGAATTAGAACAAATCTTTCTTAATTAAAGAAAAGATATATTAATCTATATCTACAAAATTATCTACACCATTTAAATTATTGTAAACGCATTGTCACTAATAACTTACACTTTCATATACATGTAAAAGTATATTTGCTTTGAATTTAGGTTATATTACAATCCATTTTTCAAATTTAAACGATAATACGAAATACATATACAATCGATGAGGAAAAGAAAATCCTATTTAAATACCCTATACGAATTTTACTAAGAAGAAAATGCTGGAAACAAACCTTTCTATGCCTAATGTCCATATTATTGAAATTTCGTCCGTATAGAAATTAAAATATAACAGAAATAAAAAAAGATTCAGCGTTTCGTTCAGCGTGACGTTTCGTGACTAGGTATTTGATTGTCAGTAGTCAGTAGTATATACTACTATCGACTATGATATGACATTACGATGATAGGCAGAACGGCAGAAGTAATGCCACAGAGAAGTAGTGGTGGTGCCGCGTTAACTGGCCAGAATTTTACCTTGTTTATTGACTATCTTTATCCCCACCGATGTTTGCAAGTAGCTTCGTGAAGTAGGCCACCGGCTAAAACACAGTGCCCCATAGACAAGTATGTTTAATATTCGTACCTAATTTGCATTCATTTTGTGAACGATTCCTATATTTCCCATATTATTTCCCTCAAAAACTGATTATGCTGACGGTCAATCAACAAGGAACTACTGTAACTACAAAATGGTAACGATAATAATTCAAGGCTGCAAATACGGTTTACTTAAACGAAACGGAATATCACGAAGGTGAATAAAGAATTCATTATTATCTGAGGCTATTTCAACAACTGATAAAAGTATCTATATATACAATTAACTTACCCAATCAGAATATCTTGGCATGATGGATGCGATTAAAAACTAACAGCGATCTAATTATACTATCGTGCTTTAAAACATTAATATATAATTAATTCATCGTTTGTTCTAAATTTATATTTTTTGTAAATAACAATGCTAGCAGTAATTAACATTCCTTGTATTTTTGTGGCTAAGAAAAGAATTAATTGGAGTGTTTTAATGTAACAAAGTGTAACAAAGCAACGAAGTGTTTGTTTGATCCCAAAATAAAAATATTCAATTGAAAAGTCAAGTCAAATGAAAATGTAAAGCACTAAATCTATTAGATGGAAATATTCAATTTTTTAGTGTACAAAATTCTTTATTGTATACAATAGCTTTGTTTTAATTAATCAAAATTTTGTAACATCTTTTGAAAAAATATTTCTATAAAAATTAATGTGTGTAGAAAATATACTCTTTTTTAAGTCTACAGTAACTAGAATATATAGAATATACAAAAGTTAGCAGATTGCATGGTTAAAGATCAAGTTGTTTTATGTGTTGTTAGGTGTTTTATGTTTTAAATTGCTTAGTTATACTTTTGAAGATACTAGTATTAGTAGTAGTACCACCATTAATACTATATATATAGTATGTACTATTATTCTGTTGATTTTTTCAAAAACATAGAGTATCTACACTTATCCAGTATAAAATAGAAAATCATATCCCTTGTAATATTTTCAACTTCAATTTCAGTTCAATATTTTTGAAATATATTAGAAAATAAATGTTATATACTTTAAAGATATTTAGAATTCTTTAATTATTCTTCTTAATCTTTTACTTATAAAATCCTTTAACTGTATCTTTTAATTATAAAAGATATCATTACTTATTTGGATGTAAAAGATATAGAATTTTTATATTATTGCATAAAGTGGTATAATGAAAAATATCTACATTAAAATTAAGTCTTCGATTATAAAAATCATAATGTATATTTAGATATTCTAATATAAATGTGAGAAAAATAAAAGAAAAATGTATCAGAAGTGCTGCACAATTTTAATATCCTTGATTGAACAAAGAAACTAGTATATTTATAAACTAGTTTTCCTTCCTGCTAGTTTAAGAAATTAAATTATTTGGTCAAGAATATGTCTGAGTCTATGGTCAAGAATATATTTGTAATTGTAATGCATGTAATGTATTTAATTAAATTAAACAATATTTTCTACTTTAATATTTTGGTTTTATATCAATTAATAAATGATGAATTATTAATTATTCTTTTGACTGTGATATATAAACTGTGTTAAATAATATTTGTTATAAATATTTACATTTATCTATTAACTAACTTCGATTTTTTTTTTTAATGTTTAATAAATACTTTCGATGATTAGTTTTAAATCGACGATTTGAATTCAAAGTAAATAATTTTGAAAATACGTAATGTACATTCATATAATTGACATAAATTCAGCTGTATGATAATTTTCTAAAATTATACACAGAAAAGTAAAAAATGTTTTTGACTAAATATTTTATACATAATTTTAACTTAAAATAACGCATATAGCAATGCATTTGAAAACGAATCATTTCAGCTTTAAGATTCTGGCTTAACTTACAATTAACTTAAAGATTGTAATTACGTAATATTGTTTAAGAGAGTGACAAGATATTGCCTTATCATGCTTTTATAATTTTCTGTACTTTGGTTTAGTATAAGTTTGTTATAGTCATTGTAAAACCGTATATTAAAGATGTAATTATCTCATTTCCTTCGTTAGTGTTGTAACAACATTTTTTCTTTTGCACGAAAAAATTCATTTTTGTTAAAAAAATTGTTCTAAATAATATGTTTTTTATTAACCCAATATTTTTATAAAAATTAAAACAAGCATGTGTTTACCAAAAACATATTTTTTGTTTATTTATGTTTGGCAATTTACAACATAGATCAATTTGGCAAATCATTTTACTAAACTTTCTATATCAAAAAATATTTCTTCTTGAGTACTTAAATACTCAAAGAATATTTTCTTAAAAAATTTATTATGAAGTAGATAATTGCGATATAGTAGCAGTGGTAATGAAACTTGATCAATAAGAAAGAGTAGTTAATTTAAATTTGATTACTTACAAAACATTTTTGTTATAACTTCATTTATTCCATAATATTTCATAATATTTTTAATAGTAAATAAAAATATTTAATAAGTAGATAAAAGAACACAACATGAAAAAATATTTAAATTGCATAAGTAGGTTGATATTTTTAATATGTTAAATAAGTAAAACTATAAGAATCAATTGTATAAATGAATAATATTAATTACATATGTATATATATGTATCATTTTTTAAATATACATGTATATCAAAATAAAGTATAAGAAAAATCTCTAGAAGAAAATTATAATGTTTTCTCTTTCATAAAAAGCTAAGAAAGTTAATGAATTAAGCACCTAGGAAAAAAGGCTGAAACAAAATGGCACATATAGAAATTACCCAACGTAAATCAAATCTTGTAAAGGAGGCTATCATTCAGATTGGTGCAGGTGGTTCTGCAGGTTTTGTAGAAGCTTGTATAATGCACCCCATGGATCTTATTAAAACACGTTTCCAATTGCAAGTTAAAATGGGAACTCAAGATGCTCTTTACTATACAGGCATTGTATCGTTTATTTGTATATGTTTTTATTTTAGCATTACCTTCGTTACTTTATTGTGATATGTATTTTAATGTTTTGTTTTAATTAGTTGTAAACATTTTTTTTATTTATATTTCTATCATAGGAATTAGAGATTGTATGAATAAAATGTATAACAATGAGGGAGTTGCAGCATTTTGGAAAGGTATATTACCGCCAATTATCATGGAAACTCCTAAAAGAGCTGTGAAAGTATGTAATATGAAACAGTTCTTTTTTTCATTATTTTCATTGTAAATTGTTAAAATGAAATCTAGTTCAAAGATTAATAATTTAATATGAATATTATATCTATTTTTTCTATGTCTTTTAATTTTTTAGTTTTTCTCCTTTGAACAGTACAAGAAGTTTTTTAATAATCACACGTCACAGTCAATGGTATGTATTCCATTGGAAAATTTCTTTGATGTACTTCTATTAATAAAAAAAACGTCTAGAGAAAGTTTTATAAGATATATAGGCAAACAAGTGTGATCTACTTCTTAAAAATAATTATAGCTATAAGATTATTATGGTATATTACAACTTACTTGGATAAGATACAAATATATCTTTTTTATTTAATTTTATTAATTAATTAGTTTCTTAATACTTTAGCTATATTATTATAAGTAGTGTATCATTCTTTTAAGTAAACTAGCCATACTTGTTTACATATTTAAACCTTTTATAACTGAATGTTTCAATGTGTAATGTACATTATAAAATAACATGTTTAAAGTATGTTACTAAATACATAAATTTTTAACAATTATATAATGCCTTTTAGGCATTTTTTTGTGCTGGATTCTTAACAGGTGTAACAGAGGCAATTTTAATAAATCCTTTTGAAGTAGTTAAAGTACAAATGCAGTCTAATCGTAAACATATCAATGATAGTCCATCAACTATTGCTGTTACTCGACATATTCTTTACAACCAAGGTTTTGGACTAAATGGTCTTAATAAAGGTTTATCTGCTACAATAATGAGAAATGCTGTTTTCAATGCTTTTTATTTCGGGATTTATCGTTCTATTATTCCTCTTCTGAATAAACAAAAAGAATATGTTCCAGAACTGTTTCTGAAGGTATATTTCAGCCTTAAAATGTAAGGCATTTCATTTATATTAATTATAATTAATTTAGTAATGAAAAAGGATATATATTTATTATAAATATCAGTATATAATTAGAAAAAGAACATGTATCTTTTTAGTTTGCTATAGGTTTTACAGCTGGGACAGTGGCATCCTGTATGAACATACCTTTTGATGTTGCTAAAAGTCGTATTCAAGGTCCACAAGGAACAATCCAGTATAAGGGTACTCTGCAAACTATTTACTTAGTTTATCAAAATGAAGGGTAAAAAATTATTAACTCAGATTCTTATATTTATTCTAGACATTCTAAATTATTTTTTTTACTATTATACAATTATATTATTTTTAATAATTTCATACATGTAGTGTTTCTTCTTTTATTTGCATAATCTCATTGCATCTGATTAACAATCAGTAAGTACACAATGAAATGCTTTTTAATATTCATAGCTTGTGAATATTTTTATTTTAGATTTAGAGCCTTGTATAAAGGATTGTTACCAAAGATCTTACGATTAGGTCCAGGTGGTGCAATTATGCTTATAGTTTATGATAAAATGACAGCATTTCTCAATATGCAGTTTGGTGATTAAAATAAAATTTTACTCTACAGAGCAGATTGGATAATGCATTTCTTACATTACCAATGAATTGTTTAAAAAAAAAAATGGTTCCTTGATATGTATTTGTTTGTATTAGATTATAGTTAGAAATGTGATTTAGCCTTAGATTTAGTGATATTGGTAGTGTGTTTAAAGATTAATAACTTACAAATAAATGTTTTATACAAGTAATCCAATCATCCAACAATATAAAATAAAAAATATGTGTCAGATTTATACAACATGTTGTTGAAAAGAAAATTGTGTAACTATATCTGTTATAAAATTTGAAATGTCTATGTAAAAAAAAAGTTAAAATATATCACAGAAAAGAATATACTCTAATTTTTATTAATCTATTTGTTATGCTATTTAATGCCTATTTAATAATGTTTATTCAGGAAAAAATAAATTTTTTGTTTTGGTTCATATGCAAATATTCAGAAATATTTTTCTTGATTTTCTGAAATTTTTGCAGAGATAACAATATAATAAATTATTCATAGTTATTCATCTAAAATAGAATCTAGCCACTTTTCTAAGTCCAAAGATTTGGTTGACTTATTAGATTTATTTGTTATTTTTGAATCTGTAACAAATATGTATTTCATTAGCCTCTTAAAAGTAACAGTTTCAAATAAAGTATTTCATTCTAAATATGCATAAACATATACCAGAGCTGGAAGAAAGAGATACAGATTTCACAACTGTCAAAGGATCAGTCACAGGTTCATGACATGACAATAAAAAGTCTAAATCATCAGCTATATTTTCTAATGAATCCTGATTTTTGTCTTCATGTTTTGTATTATTTACAATCATCTTTTCTGAGTCACTTAATATTTTATTATAATTTTCTTTACCTCGTTCCACAGTATTGTAGATATCTGTTAATTGGTCATCCTGTAATGGTTAATAACATTTCAGTAATATTTACTTATTTTTTAAAGAGTCAGGATTAAACTAAATTAGTCTGATATATTATTAAACTTACAGTAAAATACTTTGCATCAATATTAACATTTTCATTAAATGAAATTGCTTCTATTGCTGCAGATAATGTTTTTAGATCAATTGTAAAAAAGTCAGAGTATTTGAAAACATCAACATCCCAATTTTTTTCTGATTGAAAAACAAAGTCATCATTTTTAGAAATTGGAGCATTTGATAGAAATTCAAAATCTTTTGTTGTATTTTCATCTACATCAATAATTTCTTCGAAGTACTGCTTTTCCTTGTCTTCATTAACTTCCCTCTTTTCTTTTCTTGTTTTACCTCTATATGTATATAAAATAAATATTATTTTTTAATTAAAATTAAAAATAAGGAATTAAATTTAAAAAAAAGATGTAAAAGAATAATACTTCTTCTAATATTAAAAAAATAGTGAAGAAATAGTTATTTCTTAATTTAAGTACATTTATATTAATAGATACTTAACTGAATTTCATATTAATTTTCTATTCTGTTATTATTTCAACATTGATAAGAATGAAACTCTAATATTTATTTTATAACCTAACCTCTTTTGACGTTTAATGTATTATTATATAAATTACACATTTTGTATCTTTATGTTCACAAATAAAAGTCCTGGACGTTTTTTTAAATATTTTAACGTTACTAACGTTTATTAAGTTATATACAGTTTAATTATTATAAAGTGACAAAATATAAATTTTTGTAATAAAATATTCTTCTGTATAATAATTTAAAAAGTTATAGTTAAATGAATTATTAAAATCATTATTTATTAAAATAACTTCACCAACCTTCCTTGCTTCTTTTTAGGCATTCTTTTTTATTTTCTCTTTTTATGTAAATATATATATGTATATATATCGAAATTTATATATACAGAGTGTTTCGCGAAGAGAAACCAACAAACTTTGCTAGAATATTTGGGAAGCCATTTTGAAGAAAACATGTTATATATTTAATAGATCGATTCAATTTCATGGCGTGAATTATTAATACGTTTAATTAATTAATTAAAATGCCATGGGTAGCTTGATTTATTTTTATTATATTTTTTTATATGACTGTATAAAATTTAAAGAGTATTTCAATCAAAAAACCTATGTATATGTACATTGTACAAACCTTTAACATTAAGTGTGTCATAAATGAAATATGCTCGATTGTATAACGAATAAAATTCATTGCTTTCAATTCTGTTTAAATTTTAATTCTATTTAAAAAACGGAAATATTATTGCGCATTTTTTTTAAATTATCAATATAAATAAAATATTAATTAATATTGTTTTAAAATCATAAATATTGCGGATGAAAATATTATTCTACAAATATAATTTTTGTGTTATTTAATATATGTGGCAATATAACAATTACCACAACTAAAATACACAATACAAAATTGGTTATTCTTTAGGAGAGGAAACACTGGAACTAATATCACTCAATAAGCAAGATGGTATACATTCCAAGTCTTTCAATGATTCTCCTTCTTGTACTTCTTCTTGAATATCATTCTTTTCTTTTTTAGCAACCTTCCCTTCTTTAATGGGTTCAATAAGTCCCAAACATCCCAATGTGTATTTACAATCAATATTATCAATCTATAAAATATGTGTACATCGTTTTTAAATTATAATTAAACTTTTTATGTACGATTTAACTTTTCGATTTATGGTTCTTTATTAGTTAGGTTCAATATTAAAAAATGCACCTCGGATGGTGAGTAATCTACAGCACTAATAATGGTCTCAGTTTGCAATATTTCCATGAGAGACTGCAATAGTTTTGGCGCCATTTTTCCAAGACATTGTTGGTTATTGTAAGCTTTTTCTGTGACCTATATAAATTTATTTATATAAAATAATTGATAGAAAAATAGATTTAAATGTCAAAAAAAAGAAAGAGAAATTAAATAATCATAACCACCTGCAAAGCTTCGTTAAGAAATATGGTAGCAGTATTCAAAATAGTTTTAAGTGCATCCAATTCTTTTTCTTTGTTCTGAATTATTTTCACTAATCGTTTATTTTCATTTCTAGCCATCAAGATATTTTTTTCGTATTGTTTCATTTCCTTATCTAGGAGCGCATCTTTTCGTTTAATTATATTTTCTAAGATACTTTGTAATTGCTTCAGACGAACATTACTTCTCTGTACTTGTCCATAATACATAATCAACGATTCATATTCCTGTGGAATTATTTATATACACTTGTTACTTGTACTTTATATCTATTTTTATGTGAAATACGTTATTAATTAAACTATATTAGTTTGTTGATACGAAGACGATAGAGGTAGCTAAATTTCATTTTAACCTTAACGATAATAATAATAATATCACCTCGACCACTTGATGAATCGCATGCCTTTGTTTCAGCGTTTTATTCAATATTATCTGCGTCTCGGTTTCGAACAATTCGCATTTCAGCCTTAACGTTTGTTCCGTTTTCTTGCGTTCGATGTTGATGGCATCAAGCTCTCTGTTGGTTTTCAGCAATTTATCAAGATCTCGATTCAATGCCACGTTTTCATGAATTGCACGATTCATGACTTCCGTTATCCGCAATGTGACCGCCTTCAGAAGTCTCTCCGATAAAATTTGCAAATGTTCTTTCATCTCTTTCTGCATCCTGCACACATTCATCGCGATTGCATACAGTTACCGCAATCATCGGCTCGTAAATTTTTCTATATTCCTAGATTTAACGATCACAAGCGAGATACATAGATTCACAGTATTTCAGAAAGTATCTGCAGACATCTTTCATGGATAGTAAATATCCAAAATGTATGTAATTAAGTTTGAAAACCTCTATAAGATTACAACTTCGTTCATAAATAGAATTTTGTCTTTTCACAAAATATTTCACGAAATATTTAGAAAATTAGACATATTTATTCATACGAAATATTTTAGATGAATGAATCATTTTTATAAAATATTTTGGAATTATTAAAATTCATAACTTATTAGTTCATTGTAAAAATATATGGAACTAAAAGTAATTGAATATAAAAATATGGGATATTAAATGTAAATAAAGGTGAAATTTCTTTTTTAAACATAATCAAGTCTTTTAACAAAACATACACTGATTTTCCGACTACCACAGACTTCTCAGCTTCGTAAAGTTCTTCCTTATGTCGCTTTTCTTGTTCAGCCATTTCCTGTTCTTGTTTCTCGAATTTTTGTAACAGATCGAGTCGAGCTAATCGCCAATCTTCCAGTGCATTTAATTTACCAGCTAATCAAAAGAAAAGAATTATATTACATAATAAAATTTGTTTGTCTTACAATACACTTAAAACAGTTACTAACACTACACATAAAAAAAATTTTTCGAAGAAAATGATATCATATCATCAATATATTGACCTTGTTGCTAATTAAATCAATCGTAAATAATTAAACTTAATTTAACTGTTATATTTCACCAGCTAATTTAACTTCTGCGCTCAAATTATTCTCCATCGTGCGATATTCGTTATCCATCGCTTCTTCCTTTTTCTTATAAGCAGCCAGTTCATCTTTTCGCAACTCTTCTAAAGCGGTGAGTCTTTCAGAAAGCTCCTTTGACTCTTCGATTTTTTCTTCTAGACTTCTTTTTAAATGTGCGATTACATCCGAGCGATCTTCTTCCAACTGCCGGAACTTCTCTTTTGCAAGTTCTGCTTGTTCCTCCAGTTCTTCATTTCGACTTCTCAATCTAATTTATTTCCATTAATCCAAACATTCTTTCGAGTTTGCATTATATTTACATTTCAACCGTTTCATTTTTTAATTCACCCTTTTTATTTTCTTATTTTTATATTCTTTAAATATTTTCGTTAGTTCTAGTAGCACAAAAACTATTTTTAAAAGAAACTGTTTTTGTAGCTACCGTTTTATATCCTGTTGGTGTATTTTTTATTCTTATTACCATTTTCACATTTTCGTTGATAAAAAAAAATATCTTGAACAAAAAAATTGTTCATTTATTTTATAAAGGAAACATTGTATCGACAATTATTTCTGAAAATATTTGGATGTCGATCGTAAATAAAAAAGAAAATAATTTCAATTGCACATCAAATATTAATTATTAATTATTAAATAATTTTAACGCTAAAATGGATTAAACAATGTTCAAGTTCATAAAATGTATATTCATTTTTTAAAAATTATAGAGTCTTATCGATCATTAAATCGCACATTGTTTAATTTTTGTTGTATGCATAAAATACAGCGTCGTAACATCTTATTAGCCTTTTAACGATTTCTTTCTTAATATATATAATATATAATTTATATAGTTTGTACATATGTATATTAAAAATTATAAAATACAGTATATTCATAAATTTTGAAATAAGTTTTTTAAAATCAAACACGATATTTTGTAACAACACATTTAATAATAAATAAAATGAAATCAAACTCAATTTTCGATTAATCGAAATATTTATCATGATTTAACTAAATAGCCTGAAATCTACTACATTTGTACGTAAATTTACTTACCGTGCCAACTGTCTGTTGTTATCTAAGATCTCTTGTTCGTAAGACAGGGTCTCCCTTTCGTCGATACATTTCTTTTTCACTTTCTTTTTTTTACTTTTGCTTTTTTTCCTTCTAGCCCGTTGCATTTCTATCAATCAGATGCCGGTTATAAACGAATTAAACCTTTGTACGTCACATTAAGGAACAATATACGAAGGTATTTCTTGTTAGATCGATAATTCTATAGTTTCACGGTAACGAACGAATTTGACAAATCATTTCATAATGAAATAATTTCTTCTGTTTAATCTTCAAAGCCTTCTCGAATCTTTTTCAGAGATTCTAACATATATACGTAATTTAATTATAATATCTCTAAATTACTTTGCGCAAAAAATTAAATTTGCTTTTTTTCTGTACAAATAACTTTTATAATTATGCTTAAACTCTCTTTTCATTATTATCATTCAAAACTTTCTTCAATCTTTGCATATCTACTCAATATAGTCCAGAAAAAACCTAATAAATAATATTCTTAATCCTTTCAAAGAATTGTAATACAATTTTATTAATGTATAATAATAAATAATACATTTGTAAACATCATAATCGGTGAAGGAATGTTTATACATTAATACATTAAAGATGTATCTTCATTCACAAATATTTATGTCAAAAGACATCTTTTAGAACAGAACATACCCATGTCAATATATGAAGACGTAATTTACAAATCATTTTAAGTAAAATAAAGTATTCTACATAAATCTTACCTTTATCAAAAAACATAATTTTAATGTTATTAATTTATACATACATTTTATACATTATCATAAAAATATATTTCCTAGAAACTTACCTGTTGTATATAAATGTATAATAATGAAAAGATGTTTCCTATCTTATATTTTTTCTATCTTAAACATTATACTCACTCTATTTGTAAGTATTTACACTTTTTTTTGTGATTCTATTATCATTTCTATATTTTTTCGAAATATACATACATATATGTATGGAAATATTAAATATAAAAATCTGTTCCAAATCAATTTATGAATAATTTGCAATTTAAAAATTTAAAGAAATCCATACAAACTAAACAAATGGCAAATGCTTAAAATGTGAAGATTTCTTTAAAATCTGATTTCGTTTTGTATATATACAGAAAGCAAAAAATCAATGTATAAGTGAAGTTAAAGAATTCTAAAATATTACTTAACCATTATCAAATCTATCAACTTCAGAATTTGACATAATAAATACAGATCAATAATACATACATAAATCTGTACATACTCGCACACTATCAAATTTCTAAAATACAAACTGTTCACAATTTCACTAGAATTTCAAACAATCTAAACACAAACAAGGTGCTCAATAAAAACAACATATCGATATGCACACATGTGCATGTATTTATGAACCATCAGTAACAAACTTTACTTCATCTAAAAGAAAAAGAGAAATAGATTCGAAAAAAGATAATTAAGAACTAGTTAATTCTAGGTGGAGGTGGTGGTTGTGGCCTGCGAAAATAAATAATTAAACTGAGCATGCCAGTGAGCAATCCAATAAGATATAAGTCCCAGTTCTGACCCAAAAGCTGGTCCCACTTATTTAAATGATCAGCAAGGCTAAATTCTTGCAGATATTCCAGTCCAAAGAAAAATGAAAGTTTAATGAGAGCCAGTGCTACAGGAATTCTTGCATCTGGACTAGCTTCAGCCGCTAGATCATAACATCGTTTGGCAAGATGCCGATCTTTTGCAAGACCCAAGCCACGTTCATGCATGTATCCCAAGTTAAACATTGCTTGCGCATTATGTTGTTGCTCAGACGCTGATCGATAATGAGTAGCTGCAGCCTCATAGTCAACTTTTGTTCCACGACCGTAGTAATGAGCATCTCCTAATTTAACCTGTTATAATAAATTCTTTGTAAATAATAGTAGATAAAATCTTTAATAATAATTCAATAGTTTTCGGATAAATGATTTTCCTTACTTAATTTACGCAGAAGATAACATACCTGAGCAGTAGAATATCCTTGAGCAGCTGCTCTTGCCCATAAAGCAAGAGCCCTAACTAATCCCTCTTCTTCTGATAATATTGTTGTTTCTCCTTTATCCAATATAAATGCAGCATTACTCTGTGCTACCTCATAACCCATTTCTGCAAGGAGAGCATAATTGACGAAAGCCTCGTTTATTCTACCTTCTCTGTAATCTGTGTGAGCAACCATTAGTTGGTCGCTCCATTTGCCCCTTTCTGCAACATTTTTTAGAAGTTCGACAGCAGCTGGACAACTACGCATCATGCCTGTTCCAGTAGCATGCATTTGTGCCAAATTATAGAATGCCAAAACATGACCAGACTGACTAGCCAAACTAAAATACTTGTTGGCTAATTTGTAATCGCGTCTTACTCCTGTACCACCTATTAGACAATTGCGTTATTAGGA
Organism: Bombus flavifrons; assembly: GCF_040668555.2. NCBI lineage: Eukaryota > Metazoa > Arthropoda > Insecta > Hymenoptera > Apidae > Bombus > Bombus flavifrons. The sequence continues at coordinate 2,862,953 of NC_138457.1, read as the reverse complement.
TAACTACAATAAATTGTATAAAATTTATTAAGTAAAAAAATGAATTTTTTTAATCTTACTGAAATACATATTGCCAAGTTGAAGTTGTCCATCAACCCATCCTTGCTCTGCAGCTTGGCTAAAGTACTGAAGAGCTTTTGCAGTATCTCTTTCAACTCCTCTTCCATAAAGATACATAAGACCTAATCCACTCTGACCAACAGGATTTCCAAGTTCAGCAGCTTTTTTGAAGTATTTGTATGCTGTTTCATTATCCTGTTTAACTATATCACTGCCTTCTAAATAAATCTATAAAAATACGATATACTATTAAATATAATTTAATGAATATCAACATTATATAATTTCCAAAAATATCTATAGCATAATAGAAAGTAATAAGTTACTATTTAGTTTAAAATTGAATATTTATTACCTTTCCTAGAAAAGCCATAGCAAGGGGATTTCCAGCATCAGCAGCATGTTGAAAATATTGTAATGCTCTTTCATGATCCAGTGGTACACCTCTTCCACCTTGATAATGTAATTGCCCTAATCCCACCTGAGCTTGTATATCTCCTTTTTTTGCTAACAATTGGTAATATTCTATTAGATCTTGATCAAAGATTCCTGAGCTGTATGCTGGATTCTCCTGTTCATCTAAAAGTCTAATTCTCTGAACAACTGGTCCTCCGCTAAGGGAAACCTCTTCTGCAACCTTGTTGGCTACTTTACGATAAAAATCTAAAGCTCTCTCACAAGAAGCTGGAGTTGTAATTCCAGCCCAGTGACGATAGCCTAAGGCCATTTGTGCACGAGTATCTCCACCAAGTGCTGCTACTGTGTAATGTAGCAGTGCCTTTGCTTGTGATGCTTGTACTCCACCTAATCCAGTCGCATATAGAAAACCCATACCCTGAAAATAATTTGCCCATAGATATTTATTAACTTACAACTCCTATTTATTAAGAATTCATTTATACATATAGTAATAACGTAACATATTGTAGTATTGTGGACGAAAGGTCTAAGAGATACCGGGCGAACCATAAACAATGTCGCGAGAAAGCCTAAGTGCCGACAGGCCCAAAAATGTATCGTCGGTCCTTCAATCGATTAGTTACGCGGAAGAGGCCTACGTGACCCTGGCCACGAGCGGTTGCGGAACACGTGCGTTGTGGGGCTAAGAGAAAAGATAAAGGGATGCTAAGGGAGAAAAACGAATTAATAGTCAGTGTTAGTTGAGAAGTTAGAGAGTGCGAACTGCGTTGTCGAGAGGGTGTGGTCCGCGTGAGAGAGAGCGTTGGAACCGTGGTGACGAGAGTTGAAAATTAACTATTTAGTTGTTTTAATTATAGTACGTTATTGTATTTAGCTCGCGTTAAACAACCATCGTTTCCTGTTTAACCAACACCTGTTTAATCCATTTTAAATAAACTAATTGTAGTAAGATCCTACAATATTATAAATAAAAAAACATATAAATACATATAAAAAAAATTTACAAACCATATGAGCAGATGGTAAACCAGTTTCAGCAAGTTCCTTAAAAATTTCATAAGCTGCTGAAATATCTTGACCAGAAGAAGCTGAACCAAATTGTGTACCCAACAACTGAGCCCATGCTAACATAGACCAAGCTTCTCGATGTCCCAGAATTGCTGCAGAAGTTAATAACTTATAGGCTTCTTCTTTATTTGAGCGTGTTGCATTTAAGAGACTCTGTGCCTTCTTAAATATTAATTCCGCTGAAAATGATAAAACATTTATTTTAATTAAATAGTAAACTAATTATTTATTCGGAAAATATAAATTAATTATATTATAAAAATTGCAATAAACTTTAATTGAAATACCTTCCTGTTGCTCCGGAGTAAGAGGTTCTTGAGGCTCATCACTAAGAGGTTCAAGTTGCTCTTCTTCACCCCATGTTTCATTATCCTCTTCTTCAATTCTTAAATTACTATTTGGTAAATCTATATTTTTAGTTTGAGCTATCATTGTTTTCATCCAGACATTTTTCATTACAGGACTTTCATCCCTTGTTTTTGGTTCATTTTCCGTTCCCTCTTTCCTTTTTGTAATTTTATCATTAAGATATGGTTCATTGGCTGGTACTATTTTCAAAATACTGTCATGCAAAGCCTTTAGTTCTTGCAAATGTTCAAACGCATTTTCTTCTAAACTAACATCTTCTTCTGCTTCTTCCTCAGAAGTATCTGATCGTTTCTTGGAAACATCTGACTCTGAGGCAGCAGACATCACCAGCAAGAGTAAAATCAACTCTTTTCTTAGCTTCATTTTTCCAAATTATATTTTGATTGTAATTTGTTAATCAGCTGACCTTGATGTGAATATAAAATCAATTCAGTTGTCAATTCAATATCAATAAGATAAATATCAGTTATCAATAGATAATTTTTAGTAGAAAGAACATATATTATAAAAATGTTTCCATTGATAATCTACAGATATCTTTTATGATATAAATGTATTATAAATTAAAATTTTTATTTTGTTACTGAGCCATCATAATAGGAAAACTTCAACTTTTAAACCACGTTTGACACATCAACATTTTTTGTATACAATATTTACAAAAATGTTATTTTGTTGTGTTCTATAACCTAAACTTCAACGAATATAACGTAAAATATGAAAGAAATTACATTGTAGTAATTATACTTAGACTCTTACTTTTAGTTTGAACAGCTTGATAAAGACATTCTCGAATTCATTTTAAAATATCCTTTCGGTGGATTCGACTTTTCGTGGCAGAAAGACAAAGTTACGTCATTGAGACACGTCAACGCACATCTTTTCGGTTATCACGTAAATGAGTATTTATGATCACTTTCAAAAATATAATCTTTTCATACGAAAAAGATAGTGCTTTACAATTGTTTTATTATCACTAGACTTTCGAAATATGTTATTCACTTAAAAATCGATGGATCAGCTGTTTCATCACTGCTTTATAAAATTTTGCGTGTTATATTGTTCTGTTGTATTGAATCACTGAAGTTAGCTCCAAATTGTACAAATATCGGCTATATGCTTCTAAAACTGGAAAAATAAAAACTCGAAACTAAAAAAAGTTACATTGTTGATGATGATATACAACTAATTGTGTATTTATACGTATAAATTTACCGTGATACTTGGTAACATAACCTACAAATGAACAACACAATTTGTTCTTGACATTGAAATTTTGCTTACAAAGGAAATATACAAATTGACAAAGTGCATTTATAAATCAAAAACATACAGTTCATTGAACTGAAATTGAAGTCAATTATTATTAATAATCACTGTTGTAAGTTAATAAACGACCATTATATATATATATATATACAACACCTTTATTTTATATATATATATATAATCTTTATTTCCTCTTTTCAATTACTATATAAATACAAAATAATTTATTGCTGTAGTAATAAATCTACATGTGTATAAGGAAAAGAAGATAATACAAATGTAGAAAAACTTACTAATACCAAATAAAAAAGGATAATGCAATATTTAATAACAAATTGTAAAAATCTGACATAATATTGTTTTTGTTTATAACAATCGAATAACATATACAATATAACATAAATAATATATACAATATTAACATTCACTGACAATCTTCTTTTATATTATTTTCTTTCATATACACTAGTATATGGTATATGAAAGAGTATTCAATTTTTATTTTACGAAAAATGGTGGATTTATTTGGCAAAGATAAGGGAAATATTTCATTGTCAACACAATTACAATCGTATGAAGATGAAGACCAAAAAAGACTGCCAACGATTATTAATTTACAAAAAACCTTTTATAGTATTAAAATTGCAGATATTGAAAATAGAATAAACAGGTTAAAAACGAATTTAAACTTCATAAATACATCTCCTAATTTCGTTATGCTTTCCTACATCTTAATACTATGTAGTATAATAAAAGATAAAAATTAGGACATTTTTGAAAGTATTAGAGATCAGTATCGAAATTAATATCTAGGTTTGACGAAAGAAACGACGAATTACTAAATGCAATCGAAACTACAAATGAACAAACAGCTATAGTAGATGCAGAAACGACTGAAGAGATTGCAAATTTAAACAAACTACTTTCAACCCAAAATAATTTAGTAGAAAGTTTAAAAGGAAAGATCGACATCATAGAAAATGATCGAATAGAAAGTAAGAGATTACACGAAGAGAAAATAGAACTGTTTGCTCGAAAGTACAAAAAAACGAAGGTTGAATTAATTTCTCAGATCAAAGTCTTAAGTAACTTATAAAGATTTCTTTTCCTTATTCTTTTTACACTCTGCCGTTCTTTGATATTTGTTCGTAAGAAATTATGTTTCTAAAAAAAATTCGACCATTTTTCTAGATGTGAGAATTAATGTTTTGGAAGATTTTAAAAAAATGCAAGATGTACTGAAAGAAAAGTTCCAAGCAAACGAGGTGCAAATGGTGGAGAATGAAGAAAGAATAAAAGAAACGATGGAAATTATTAATCGAAAGATTGAATTCGATAAGGAAATGTATTAATATCTTATTCGTTATACGTTTCATTGAAAAAATTTATCTTATCATAAACAAAAAATGAGGAGAAAGTTTTTCGTTAAAAAATGATTTACAGGACTTTTTCAATGCAGGGTCAAAAATGAAATGTACGATTGTCTTCATGATCTAGCGATACAGTTTCAGAAAGAAGTTAACAAACATATAAATTTGCCAAATCAAAGATTAATGAGAGAAAATATTATGTTAAAAAATGAATTATTACAAATTTCTACAAGAGTTTCATCGAATATTGACACCAATATCATTCTCAAGTAATACTTTAGATTTCATTTTTCTTTATATTACAAAAATTTGAAATATACTTTTATTCTGTTTAAATATATTTACATTGAATATTTTTTATTAATAATTTTTCATAAAAATGTATAACAAATAACGCATTATATATTAATAATAAATTAATATATATAATTATTTAACTTTATGTATATTATTTTGTAATAATATATATTTATATAAGTTTAGTAACATTATGTCCTTTTTATGTATAGAAATGCAGCAATCGATTACAAAAAGAGAATGGGTGTACGAACTGCCTTTATAAGAGAAAATATAGTAATCGCGAAAGTACAGAATGAAGTACTGAAACGATTAAGGAAGAAGTTTTACAATACAAAAGGATATCTTTCATCTATTAATATTCTTGACCCTGATGCAGAACAGAAATACTTAATATTGATAGAAAATGCCCGTCGAGAAGAGAACGACATTAATTTTCGTTTCTCATCACTGAAAGCTTTACTTCACAAAGAAAGAACGAAAATTAGCGTTGCGAGATATATTTTGAAAAGATTAGAATGCAAAATAAGAGCACTTTTGGAAACAATTTATGATTTGAAGTATAATGCAATGTGTTTACTAAAAGTATGCTAAAATATCTTTCTATATTAATTTCAGTTTTTAACTGCGTAAATAACGTTAAAGTTTCGATATTTATTTTAATTATTTAAAAAACTAATTTTGTATTACATTAATTGTATGCATATTTGAATATTTTGTAGTATCCTTCTAGTCGCAAGGATCTAATAACATTAAGTTGTATTGAGTCATTCTTATTCTTGAGAGATTTACTTATTAAAAGACAATTAAAATTTCGAAGCCACATTATTAAATCGTAAGTAATTACATTAATTATATATTAATTATATATACTTTTAGTTTTGCAAAATATTGCGAAAATGCAATATTTTTGTATAAGAAAATTTTTAAAAATTAACATATGTAAATAAATTGAGGTCTGAAACTATACCACAAGAATTAGAATCTGTGTCACATATAGAGGACATCTCTGAAGATATTGATTTTGAGATAACAGTAGACTTTATAGAAGAAGAATCGAGTAAAGAAACTTTAGATGAAGTAAATAAATATTATCAAAGTAATATATGTGGATTATTTAATTATATTTGAAATTTTTATTATTCAATTTTATTAGATGAAATATATTGATGGTGTAGAGGAACAAAAAGAAATATCTGTTGAAGATAGGGAATCTCAAGAATCATTCATTGAAGATATTCTCAAAGATACTGCTGACTTTCATGTAGAAAATTAATACAAATTAAATGCAAACTATGAGCTTGCAGAGGAATCATAATCTGACATCATAGAAGAATAAAATCTACTATTTAAAATTGTTTGCAAAGGTATTTTTTAATTTATCAGCATTATTATTTCTTTGGAAAAACATAATTTTTTATTTTTATACAAAATCTACTTGTTATTAGCATAATACTTACAGATTTTAGTATCCTAAATTATTTAATAGAACTTTTTATGCTTAACAAAGATAATAAGTCGTGATATAATGTTAATATGATATAATGTTTTCAAAACATGTAATTCAAATAGTAATTTAGTTTTTTTTATATAGACAATAAATTGTGTAAAAAAATGTTTTCTATTTATTAATATTATACATAAACGTAGCAATTATTACTTAACTTTTATTTATATACATAATTTTACAAAAATTATAACTTCATGTTTAGACTATTTCATGTCAATTTTTGTCATATCAATTTTGTGATCTGGTTTTATAAAGCGTTTCACTCTAGCTTTGTCTCGTTTCCTGTAATAATAAAAGGTAGATATTATCAATAAAATCTATAAATTTATTAAAAGGAAGTATCAAAAATATAAAATATAAAAGAAAATGTAATTAATATTTAAGAAAAAAGAATTTATGTAACTACTATAAATATTTAAATTATTCTAAAGAAAATTAGTAAAAATGAATCTTTTAGCACATTCACCTAACAGAAATGTACTATTTTTTTATATTTATGTAAAAAACTATAGTATACTTACAGTTTAATATTAGCAGGAGCAACAATATTTCTTTTTTGAAGAGACTTGAATCTGTCTTTCAACAGACTATTAGCTGGCTCAGTATTTCGTAAATTTCCAGTTAATTCATTAGATAATTTAAAATCAGGTTCTAAGGGTTCAAATTTAACTTTACTAAGAGTTTTAGTACCTGCTTCTTTAAGTGCTTTCTTTTTTAACCTCTTTTCTCTTAATATTTTTTGTTTCCTTTCTTTAGCAGCTAACTGACTGTTTAATAATTTCAATTTATATATATCTGAGCTTTTTTTTCTTTCTACCTTTTCCTGTCTTTTTCTATGTGCCAAGTCTTTCTGTTCTTTTTGTTTGCGCCTCTGCACACGTGTTTTCTTCTGGTTTCTAACAACTGAATTTACAAACCTTACTGTTGGGTCATCATCCTCATCTTCATTAGGATTTCTATCATTTTCTGATTTTAGACCCTCTGACATTTCTTTTATCAAGTCATTCTCTTTTTCTTCAGGTGAAACCTGGAATAAAATTCTAATATGATAATCTACTTTCGATGTATGAATATAGATAGATGTACCTTTCTGAACATCTTTGTGGTAACTCTATTAAGATGTTCTTCTTCTTTTATAAGCTCTATTTCCTTTTGAGCCACCTCATGTAATAAATTTTGATGATCTTCAAACGAAGGATTATAAGACATTCCTGGATGTGGTGGCTCAACTGCCGGTATATTAGATGGTTTTTTGCGCAAAGAAATAGGTATTCTCTTTTTTTTTACTCCAAAATGTGTTAATGTATGTCTGATTGTATCCGAAGACATCCAATTAGTATCAATGTCTCTTGTGGTTTCGTCTTTCCATAAATCAACATTAAATTTATTTCTTTTCAGTTTATTCAATTTTTTCCCTGCTACCATTATTTTATTCTTCAAACACAATCTTTCTTTTATTTTAAAATCCTCTAAATATAATTTTTATATTCTTTTAATTTTAAAACCCCTTTTTGTGGATATAAAAGAGTGTGCAATATGTATAAATCATTAAACTTATAGCTATTCTAGAGAGAAAGTCTCCGTCTTATAGAATACATAATAGTTTATAGAGCTGGCGACATCTTGGTTTAGTGCTGCCATTTATATTACTTTAAAATGAAAATCTCTATAGTTAGAGATTTAAAATTATAACATTTATTCGTAAAGTATCAATAACAGAATTAGAGTACTTATAAGGTATTTTTAAATTTATATTAATTGAGACAATATTCATATAATACATCACAAAAATGGTGAGCACTGCACTTTGTTTTAAAATAATTATTGATCACATTTTTAGATTAGGTAATTATTATATTATTAAGTAATTTTATGAGTAAACAGAAAATAAATTATACTACATAATGATTTTTAAATAAGAAATGGCCAAATTATTTTTTTTCTCCATAGGATGTACAAAGGCATTCTCTTACATTATAATGTTTTTTATACATACTCTTGTATTTTGATCCTTAAAGATAACACACAATATATTTTTATTAAATCAAGATACTTTACTACCTGAATCTTAACTTGTAAGTATATTTTGCATTTGCAATTTAAATAAAAATTAAGAAAGTGATAAAATAATGTTTTGCAGATGAAAAATGAAAAAATCCATAAAAGCAAAAGATTGTTATAGTTCTGTATTAGAGCTTATCAAAGCTAACAATATAATGAAAGCACAAAATGAAAACAAAACTGAAAATATATATTCACTACTACCAGGTAGTATTTATAAATATATATTTATTATATCAATTATATTTATGTTATTCCTTTTTTATTTTTTATAAAACAATTTTATATAAAACAATGATATAGTGGTAAAAATGCAAGCAAATTCAGGAGGAATTTCAATTTATTAATTTTAATTAATTTTAATTTTTAATTAATTTTTAATTAATATGTCATTATTCATACTACAAAAAAACCCAACAAAACCCAAGTGGCATGCACCATGGAAATTATATAGGATTATTAGTGATCATCTTTTATTATTTTGGTTATTGAACCAGGAAATGTATGGTTTGCAACAGAATTTGCAGACAGAATAATTAAAGTAAGATTATTGTTTTATTTAATATTTTTGTTAAATTACATAATATATAGCTATTTCATCTTATACAGTTTCATGGACTAATTTTACCTATAAATTTTGTAGATCATAGTAACCCTTATCTTATTAAAAATTTCAGATATTGGATCTTACAAGTGAAAAATTAAAAGTTTTTTTAACTAGTGTTTGTGAACTTGCATTTTCTCGAAGACATCCATATCTATTTTCTTGTGGAGAAGATCAGCAAGTATATTCTGTGGCATTGGATCTTAATACTGATGTATTAGTAATTGCAGGTAGAGATTCTACTGCAAGGGTATGGAACATGTGAACAAAAATAAATGTACATACACTTGGTTACATTAACATAGTTGCTAGTGTAATTCATCAAATAACTGAACCACAGGTATCAAGATTCATCAAATCATGTCATGTTATATATATCCTAAAAAAGATATTTAACTATATATATTTTTACTTATTTTTTTTACTAGCTTATCACTGGAAGTCATAATTGTACTGTATGATTATAGGATTTAGATATTGGAAGATCTGAAGCTACTTTAAGAAGTTACAAGAAAAATAAAAGAGTTGACTTTTCATCCATCACTGTATGTGTACTTTATTTCTTTAGATTGTTCGACATGTATAAATTCCTTCATCTAATTTATGTTGCTCATTAGATATATGTTCGCATCAGCATCTCCAGATAACATCAAGCAATGGAAATGTTCAGAAGGAAAATTCATTCAGAATTTATCTGGCTATAATGCAATAGTTAATTGTTTAGCTGTTAATGCCGATGGCGTACTAGTTTCTGGAGCAGGCAATGGAAATTTTTGGAACTGAAGAACAGGGTAAATATGATACTTCATATAAAAATTGTATTTTTTCAATTGATTTCCAGCATTGTTTATGATATTTATATAAATATATTTTAAGGTATAATTACCAATGCTTACTCAATGGACTCAATGGACAGTGAAGCTGGAGTATTTAGTAGTACATTCAATATATCTGGTACTCATATAATTACAAGAGAGGCAGACAAAACAGTAAAAGTATATAAAAATGATACTGCTGTAAGAAAATCATTTTTTAAATATTATCGTACCAATAATTAATATAAAAAGACACAATTTCTTTTTTATTATTATTTTCATACTAAAGAGATACATCCTGTAAACTGGAAGTTGGATATAATAAAGCAAAGAAAATATTAAGCATTTTTATATGTGTAATAAATATTATTAATTTTAAATTTCCTTTCAGTTATAATTTGTAGTGAAAACCAGATTGGCAAAACATGTTTGTGTTTTATAGTTCTTCATTCAAGTCAAATTCTTCTTCAGGAAAATCTCCTACTTTCACATGTATTGGTTTTACAAAGCCACCATATTTCGGTAAACATTCGAAATAGCTTTTTCCATTGACACTATAACAGTAAAATATGCAAGAAATTAAAAATAAACTACATAATGATAAGAAATAGCAAGCATAAAATAATAATAAGGATCTTACGTTCCATTATTTTTACCAAGTGGTTCATCATATTTTACTCCAATCCACCAACCTTCTTTAAACTCAGTTTTACCTACAGACAAATCATAAACAAAGATAATATAATCAAGCAATAAATTTAAACAGGAGTAGCTATACTTACCAACATACATTATTGTAGCTCTTCGTTTTGGTTGATTTGGTACACAAACTTCACAACGATCACCAACTTTACATAACTGTGCAGCTGCTATTTCTGCTTCTTCTTCTTGCTTCTTTTCTTCTGCTCTTCTTTTCATTTCTTCCTCATTATATTTTCCTAGTTTATTTTTCTCCAAGAATGCTTTTACAGTATCTGAAACATTAGAAATTTAACATTTAGTACAAATATACGAAATAGTCTGTGCAACTTTTTCAGATCATAACTCTGTTATCAGTGCAATTAGAGAAAGAGGTCAAGGAATAAATGGCTCAAAAAGTATTACATTTATAGGAATATGTTCCTTTTATAAGTGCAATTGTGCATGTGCATTCAATAATTACATTACTTTTTAAAATAGAAATGCATATTTTTGGATGAACTAAATCCTCTCTGTATTTACATTTATATAATTATAATTTGTACATTATTAATTATTTTACCTGATCTTTTAGCATATTCTTCTTCAGATATTTCAAATTTCTCTACATTATTTAAATTTTCCTCAGTACAAGAAAAATTATCTATCACCTAAAATTTTTATATGTATAATACCATTGCAGTTGAAAAGAATTTTTATGCTATGTTACTATGTTTATATTATAAATGTATTTTACATGTATTCGCATTCCATCGTCAATAGGATATGATCCTAATAAACGTTGACCATTATCTAATATGCAAATTAATTTGTCATTTTTGTCATATACTTCAATTTTCATTGTTGTTGGATTACCACCAGTAAGAAGTTCCAATTTTCCCTTTAATATAATTAAAATAAGAATATATAATAGCATATATCAAACAATAATATACAATAACTATTACAATAAACTCTTACTTTAAATTCATCAATTGTTATTCCTTTTTGAAATCGCCGTTCTATGCAATATGAGTTGTGACCAGAGTTAGTAATGGATACATTTACAAAATCTGATGTTATTACGTTATAAGCACTCATGTTTTTGTAATAGAAAGGAATGTATCACAGTATGATCAAATCAACTTGCAAGCAGCAAACTTTATATAGGTTATGTATATTATGGTATTGAAATTAAGACTTCATAAAATGATTCATTTATTTAATAATGGCAATTGCAAGATCTAATAACAAATGTAATATTATTTTCTATCCTTTTTATGTTATGAATGTATTAAATAATAAATTCTGAATAAAACGACTGAGACACTTCTGCATAATATGTATATATATGCGGATAAACAGTATAGTTTGACAGATCGTCAAATCAATAGTTTGACGTTTCAACTACGAGTTTCATTTTATGTGTAAATATCAAAATAAAATTTTTATTACAAAATATTTAAGAAAGTTTTAATTACACGTTTATTATAGACGAAAATTAAGTGATCCTTTAACTTTTCTGATCCGAATTTATATACAGTGAACAAAATCCCTAAGTAACAATATTGTTTTAGGTAAAAAACATTAAACATAATTAAAAGATGATTGTGAAATGATTAAAGAACAATAAGAAATAAAAAAGTAATATTAAGAACTAAAAAGATTGTTTTATTTTTATTATAAACTAAATGTAATATTTTAACATATAGCTGTGTAATAAAATTTACAGTTTATTAAATTAGAGAAAAACAAAAGTTATAATGTTAGTAACTGTGATGTTAGTAACTAGTATCTATCAACTAGTATTATTTTTATATTTTGTAAGTTCAAATATTCGATTTTTCATATTATAGATTACTTTTTGTTCAATATAAAATGTAAGATTACATAGGAATGATTTAAAGTATGTGGTACATACACACTCCGCAGGTAAGAATGGCGCTTTTGTCAAGTGAGCTGCCACGTAATGTTGTGTGTCGCGTCAACGAGGTATCGGGTACGTCTCTTCGGTAATTAACGGCGACTTATACTGTAAAAAGTGCAATGCACGTCTCATAGTGCAGTGAGATTTAAATTTTTCTCCATATTCGTTGTGGTAACCTCGTCAAAAAGGTAAGAAACATTCTTTATGCCATAAAAACTGAAAAAGCTTAAACTTCATAGTATTTCAACTTCAATATAGCGTTTTAACCTCTTGATCTCCTTGGATTCTTAATCTTTAAAAATTAATTAATTAAATTAATCTTTGAACATTAATATTGAGATACCAGTTATCTATATCTTGTATTAAAAAATGTATGTCACAAATTTAGTTTCTTAGATGGTACAAAATTCTGTGGTAATTAATAAACTGTATTACATTTCTACATATAAATTTGATTAAGTTATTATATGTTAAAGATATTTTTGAAATACTGTTTTTGATCAAATAAATATGAAAAATGTTTAACATTTTTATGCATGCACTATGTATATAATGTAAAGTTTGTATCCGAAATTATAATTGAAAGAAAGTATTTAATCTTCTTTTTCAGTATTAAAGTTAGTCACCAAATCCAATGAGTATGCCACCAGATTCAATGAAACGATACTCAGAATCGCACCCTGATCAAATGAATCACCTAAATAATCAAATGAATATGATGCCACCACCGCAGCACGGCTATAACAAATTATTAGTAAGTAATAAAAAAGATATCTTTCAATAATTTTACATTTGATTAAAAATTATATTGCAGATGCTTGTGTAAATTCAAATTTTTATAACTATAACTAAACCTAAATTGAAATTTATTTTGTTCTTTTAATATTGTAACAAGTACTTTGTTATTGATATTTTGTACATTCATGTACATTATGTGCACTTTATATATATTTATGCATTTGGATTTTTTAATAATGCGTTAACATCCACAGTTCAAAAATAATATATGAGATACAAACTTGTTAAACATTTTGTAATTAAAAGATGAGTATTATTATGACAATAATAATTAAAATGACAAATGTAACATGGATTTATTAATTTTTAATTCACGTTTAATATACAAAAGTAGATTACAGCCTAATTATGCTATAGCCTATATTTATTTTATATTAAATGATTTAAGGTGTGTGCATAACTGTAAGTAATCAAATAATTTAAATAACACGGGGAGGTTAGGTTCATTCAGATACATATATATATATTATATCTGTAGATTTTAGGTTAGGTTAATACATCACTCGTTTTCAAAGTAAAAAATGAATAGGAATATTATAGAAATTTTTATTGTATTATCTTTGAAAATATGAAAAGTTGAGATTATAAGATAATTTAAACGTCAAATATATTGGTAATAATATTAAAGTATAGATTTTAATACAATACAAAATAAAACTATTTGGCAGTACAACACATTGCATGATACAAACACTAAACTCGTACATTACTATTAAAAAGTTAATTCAGACATGCGTCTTTCACGCAATATATACATTCTAAGGCAAATTTTTTCTTTTTTTATTTGTTTTCATATACATTACACAAATTATTTAAACATTTCCAAGCACGTTCGACTACGTAAACTTTGGGTGTCAACACTCTCTTTCACACGCCCTAATCTCGTTATTAACTTCTTTAAAGAATTTTTAATACTCGAAACTCGATCACTCACAATGAAAAATTATACTAAATGTGTTTCTTTTGACATCTTGTATATATACTAAGAGATATTAAAGTGGGAACGAACATTGTCATTATTCTGTACTCTTTTAAAATTTGTACGCTCTTTTTAAACGTAAATCGAACATAAGAAATACAGATATGTATATGCACACATCTGTCCCATAATCATGGTGAAATCGGTAAGAGAATTTCTATGTAAAAAAATGTCAAAAATATAAAACAAAATTTTTCAAACGCTACTTCGTTTTTATTAAAATCGAGTTATATGTGTGTGGTTAGCGATCACTCCACAGAGCGAAAATGGCGCTTCTGTCAAGTAAGCTGCCACGTAATGTTGTGTTGTGTGTCGCGTCGACGACGTAAAGTCGGTTCGACAATTAACGGTGAATTACACTGTAAAAGTGCAATGCACGTCTCATGTGGCAGTAAGGTCTAAATTTTTCTTCATATTCGTCGTAGTAAAGTTGTCCAAAAGGTGAGAAATGTTCTCTATGCTAAAGAAACTGAAGAAAAGTTTAGGCTTCACGGCATCTTCACTTAGACATGACATTTTAACCTTTTGATTTCCCTGACCGCTTTCAATTGATTTAATTTCGGAAAATTGATATTAAGATATCAAATTCAAGTACGATATAAATTTAGTTTTTCAGTTAGTAAAAGATGTAATTGTTAAGGAACATTACAATTAAATTTTATTAAGTGTTATTACATTTTAAAGATGTTATTTGAATATTATTTTTAGTAAAATAAAAAAATATAAGAAATGTTTAATATTTTTATTTGTTTTCCATACCTTAAGATTATATATTCTTATATATAAGATTATTATATTCTTTTATTTCTAGTTTTATTTTTAGTGTCTTTTTATCTTTAAGATTTGTATTGTAATTTCTTAAATCTTGTATTTTTATTGAAACAAGTTTCCACATGTTAGTAGCCTTTCCTGTAAAGTATAAAGTTTGTATCTGAAATTATAATTAATAAAAATCATTTCTTTCAGTATCCAAGTCAGTCACCAAATCCAATGAGTATGCCACCTGATTCAATGAATAAACGATATTCAGAACCATATCCTGATCAAATGAATCACGTAAATAGTCAAATGAATGCAATGCCTCCTCCACAGCATGGCTACAATAAAGTATGGGTAAGTAAATACAAGAGCTTTTAAGTAATTTTGTCATTTTATATGTATATTATAAAAATTAGACATTAAGTATAAAATGCAAAATCTTTTAATTGGTAAAAAATGATTCTTCCTGTTCTTGTTCAACATTTCATTAATTTTGGCTTGTGTAATAATAGACTCTTTAAATAATTATAATAAATTATTATTATTTACTTATTTATTATACATAGTATCAACTTAGGACTTTATATCTTGTATCTTGTACTATTGACTCTTATACTTCCACACTTTTTGTTCATCCTTTCTCATCTTTATTTTTATTTATATATATACATTCTATATATTCTACCTATGGACTATTCTAAGATTTCTACATTTACATATTGTTTTCCTTAATTCCCTCCTTTGTTCTTTCTCTCTCCCTTATGCCTTTTCCCTCCCTTGCCTTCTCTATCCTGTTCAATATTTCTATTCCCTATCCCATTTCTCCTAATATCATTTTCAGGTCTTCTTCAAATTTTGGTCTTTCTCACGCACTTGTAACACGTATCTCATTGTCTTCTTCCACTTCCTACAGATTCTGTATTTTTTTCTTCACTCTCTTTCCAATAATCTTTAGTTTTAGTTTTGTTTCCACATCTGTATTTTACTAGCAGTCTTATATCTTTGTTTTTCATCCTTGTTACCAAGTATCTGCGACTCTGTTTCTCCATTATTTATAATAAATTATTATTTAATGACAGATTTGAAATATAACTATACAAAAAAATTATTAAATTACTGAAAGTACTGATTTGATTTGTACATTTTCATAATTTAAAAATTGACATCAAACAAAATCATTTTTATGTATACTATTTACAATGATAATTAATATACAGTTTGTGTTTATTTTTCTTTTAGTATCCAAACCAACCACCAAATCCAATGAGTAGCATGCCACCAGATCCAATGAATAAGCGATACTCAGAAACATATCCTGATCAAATGAATCACTTAAATAGTCAAATGAATATGATGACTGTCACGCAACATGGCTACAATAAATTTTGGGTAAGTAATACAAGGAAGAATGATTAAATAGTTTTAAATTTTATCACTAATTATGTATAATGGCTATTCGTTCTAATCATGTAATAATGTTTGTCAGATAGTTATTAGTATTATCTGTTATTTTAAAGCAATTTAGCAATAATTGTATTCTTTTTACTTTTTATTGCCTTTTTTTTCAGGGAATGGAAACTGTTGATCTTTTGCAATGTAGGAATGTCCTCCCAACAGAGAAAGTAGAACCACCAAAAATTAAACTTCACCAAGAGTTTTTAGACAGTGTTAATTGTAGTCCTGAGTAAGTACTTTCTACAATGATTTATTAGGCAGATTGAGTTATTAAATATAAGTAATATTTCTATTATTGTTATTTATTTAATTTATTACTCAATTAATGAACAGTTAGTTAATTTATTATGACCAAGTGGGATTAGTTAATTTTCTAATTTTACTTTTTAACGATTTTGTCCCTTTTTCAGCATTTTCCGCTGCACACTCACGAAGATTCCCGAGTCAAATACTTTACTGCAGAAATCTAGGTTGCCTTTAGGAGTTTTAATACATCCCTTCAAAGATTTAAATGTAAGTAAAACATTTTTTTGTTTAATTTGAACATATAGTGTATAAATTTATTAGTAACGAAGCATTGTTGTACCTCCAGCATTTACCAGTGATACAATGCAGTACAATAGTTAGATGTCGTGCTTGCAGAACATATATTAATCCATTTGTATACTTCAATGACTCAAAAAGATGGAAGTGTAATCTTTGTTATAGAGTAAACGAATGTAAGCATAAATTTGTGTATTTTAAGTTATTTTTATTCAATTGTTATATTTTAATATTTTGTTCACTTTGTTATTGTGTTAAAATATTAAATTTTACATGTTCCGAAATTTATACGAATATTATTTTTATAGTACCAGACGAATTTCAGTTCGATCCCGTAACAAAATCATACGGAGATCCATCAAGAAGACCAGAAGTAAAAACTAGTACGATTGAGTTTATTGCACCTAGTGAATACATGGTAAAAAATTTGAAAAATTAATATATAATTCATTCATAATTATATCGTTCATTCAAGTATTCAAATATTTGTTTGTTGAGATTTTTATAAAAATAATTTATATAAAAAATTTTTTCTTTTAATATATATTTCATAATGATAGAAATTGCATAATTATTATTGAATTATTCTTAAAACCAACGTTAAAATTAAAAGTTGGAAGTAATGTGAAATTTGGAAAAGTAAATAATTAAAACAATACATATGTTTAAGCTACGTCCACCACAGCCAGCTGTGTATCTGTTTGTTTTGGACGTTTCGAGACTGGCAGTTGAGAGCGGTTACTTGACCATAGTGTGCAACGTAATTTCAGAAGAATTATCAAGGCTGCCTGGCGATAGTAGGACACAAATTGGATTTTTAGCAGTAGATTCTGCAATACACTTTTTTGGCATACCTGACAATGTATCACAACCTCAGGAAATGATCATGCTTGACATTGATGGTAAAATCATACTCATTTTACTTTTTAAACTTATTTTACGTATTGAGTTTGAAGTATATATTTAACTGTTATATTTAACTACTAACATATGTGTCTAATTGTAAGAAATCTTTATGCAGATGTGTTTCTTCCATGTCCGGAAAATCTAATTGTCAATTTAAAAGAACGAGAAGAATTAGTAAGAGATTTATTGGCTCAATTGCCCACAAAATTTCAAGGAACTCATGATACAAATAATGCTTTGGGTGCGGCGTTACAAGCTGCGTATAAACTTATGGTACGCGAAAAGTATATTTATCCACTCAAAGAATAATTAAGTAGTTTGAATTATTTAATTTAAACAGATTTTGTGAAAGAGTATGTTAGATTATCTTAAAGAATCTTTACAATAAGATCTAATATTAAAGATAAACCAATAACAATAAATGTATTACTAAGTAGAAGACAAAGAATATATAAAAAATAAGTGAAATTTTTTAGCTCAATCGCCAAAATTTTATTTTTTCCTATTTTAGTCACCAACTGGTGGACGTGTGACTGTCTTCCAAACTTGCTTGCCAAATATAGGTCCAGGATTATTGCAAGCAAGAGAGGACCCAAATAGTAGAGGGGGTAAAGATGTACCACATTTAAATCCAGTTACAGATTTTTATAAAAGGTTGGCGCTAGATTGCAGCGGACAACAAATTGCAGTCGATCTATTCCTATTAAACTGTCAATACTGTGACCTAGCTACTCTTTGTATGTATTAATTTATTCTCTGTATTGTTTACCAATTAGTGATATTTCAATGTATTATTAATGCAAAACTATTGGAGATATATCGAGTTTTTTAACATTTATGCATAGAAATTCTTTTCTTCTCTTATCATAAATTTTAAGTATTTAATAAATTTATTAACGTCCGTATAACTAAAAAGATGGTTGAAGTTAACTGTACTAAAAAATAGAAACAATAAAGTTAAACAAATACAAATTTTATTTTATAGCGGGTATGTGCAAATTCTCTGGAGGTTGTATATACCATCTTCCTCTATTTCGGGGCTCGAAACCACAACACGCGGAAACTCTCGATAGAATACTAAGACGTTATATTACCAGAAAGATCGGTTTTGAAGCAGTGATGAGAATACGATGTACACGAGGACTGAGCATTCATACTTTCCATGGAAATTTCTTTGTAAGGTCAACTGACCTGCTTAGTTTGCCTAACGTCAATCCGGATGCTGGTTTTGGAATGCAAATCTCTATAGAAGAGAATCTTTCGGATGTGCAAAACGTCTGTTTCCAGGCAGCTTTACTTTATACCTCAAGTAAAGGTAGATATATTTTTGTATTATTATTTAAAGAGTTTTGTTATGATAAAAGATTATGAAAATAATAAGAAATATCACGTATAGTATTTATATTATTTATCATTACTTTCACGCAACAAAAACTATTTTGTTTATTTCGACTATCTTACATAAAAAGAACTACAATGTTGTGAGATCCTGTGTTATTTACAATATTCTATTTAATTTTTGAGAATATATATTAAAATGTTATATATTAAAACACTCCTATGATAGAACTAGAAATGACAAAATTTAAAAAATGTATTTTAGGTGAAAGAAGAATTAGGGTACACACATTATGCCTACCGGTAGTATCTACCTTATCGGATGTTCTGCATTCCGCTGATCAACAATGCATAGTGGGCCTACTTTCTAAAATGGGTAAGATTTCTTTCTTGGTAATATACAGTTTTTTTAGATAGTATTTATAGTACTTCGTTAAATAGCACAGATATTAAAAACTTGATTGTTTGTTGATTGAAATTTGCTTTACTACATTTTATGGCAAGAAAGTATTTATTTATGCTTTTATAGCTGTAGACAGATCTCAACAGTCCTCTTTATCTGATGCAAGGGACGCTCTGATAAATGTCGCCATAGATGTTTTATCAGCCTACAAATTGTCTCAATCAGTGGCCTCTGGTGGACTTCTTGCTCCAGCAAGCTTAAAACTACTGCCTCTTCATATTATTGCTCTGCTCAAATGTGTAAGAGTTATTTAAAGACTCATATTTTTTATATGATAACATAAGTATATGTTTTATATACATCATATATGTCGGAGATGAAAGGACATCGGAGCCTTCCCTTTGGAACTTCGGGAAAATCCCTTAATACCGTAATCTAGATTCTATCATAGGCGTAATTAAACAATTGTCGTCATTCGATCCGATTGTATTTGTTCGAGATTTGTGATAATGAGCTTGGGCTCGAGGCGACAACCAGTCGCCGAACGTAGCCGCGGTCACGGGATGAACGCTTTGTCTAACAAAGGTATGGAGTAATTCTATAGCTCTCCTTAAAAGAAATATTTGTAGCGGCACGCGACAGTAAACATTCCAACGGTTTCTGTCCCGTGGCTCGCCATACGCAGACCCTATTCTTCGGGTATGATGGTTACTAGATCCCGACGCATCTCCACAGTACATGTTCAGCTAGCCTGAGGGCATTATAAACATTAAGATCTAGTTATCTAAAGTCCTTCGAACAGACAAACAGTCTTTGTCCCAACTACGGGAAGATAGGGGAGATCTATTTTTCAACTAACGACGCTTCCCGCTAGCAACCTTCCCTCAAGGACGGCTAGCATCCTTTTCTAGCCACCGACGTGGAAATTGACCAATTAACGGCAACATCAATGTCCCTCACTTTCTGAACGAAGGCTATCCTCGACGAATCCGATGATCTCGTGTCCTTAGACAACACCCCATCATAGTTTTCCTCTGCAGCATCATCGCGACGGAAAGTCATTCTCTCGTGAGGTCGTATTAGCGAGTTACTTAGCGTCTGTACGCTCGGTGAATATTCCACGTTTTAACAAAGAGTTAGTTTAGTTATACTTCCATCGTAGCCAAGCAAGTCGAGTACGATTTGGGCTTTGGAAGAAAGCGCATCCTGTTATCCCGTTGACCGCGGATTCGTTATTGAACCTAGGATCATTGTCATTAGCTTCTCGAGTATCTAATTACCACGGTTACTTGTCAAGTCCTGTAATAATCGTATTTGCACTAGTCATTGTCTTCTCTATTGCATAACGATAATGTGTAATCCAAATGAAGATTCGTTTCACGCCTCTAACCCTAATTCTAATGTAAATTCGACATATATATATAGTCTTAATGATTGTGCTACTGCAAAGTATTTTTCACTAATATCTTTTACATATCGTACCAAACAATTTGAAATTCATGTCTTATAATATTCATTTTGATAATGTATAATAACCATGTGATATTTTATTTTCCATTTCTTTATAATTAAAAAGTAATAATTTTTTAGGTTGCCTTCAGGTCAGGAACAAACACGAGACTTGATGACCGGGTGTTCGCAATGTGCCAGTTGAAAACTCTACCACTGTTTCAATTAATTCAAATGATTTATCCAGATCTGTATCCTGTTCACGCGCTTGAAGATCGAAATGCGAAAGATATCGATGGGAAATTATGCCCACAACCACCTAGACTGCATCTTTCTGCAGAAAAACTTGATTCTCGGGGTGCTTTCTTAATGGACATTGGTGATCGAATATTTATCTTAATCGGCAAAAATATTCATCCTTCGTTTTGTTGTAATGTTCTTGGAGTCTCTGCTTTTCCCTCGATACCGGAAGAACTTGTAAGTTCATACTTACATAATTGATCAGTAATTTAATATTTAGTTTAGACAAAACTTAGCTTTTATATATTAAATCTCCTTTTTAATATTATGTTATTATTTAATATAGGAAATAAAAGAAAAATATTTTTATTTTCAGTATGAGTTACCAGAGATTGAAACACCCGAAAGCGAAAGGTTACGAAATTTTATATTTAGTTTGCAAGAGGAGAAACCCTATCCAGCCTCTATACAAATTATTCGGTAAGTTTCTTATTTTTGGTCTTAAAATATGTAACTCAATAGAATGTATGTATAAAATGTGTAATTTTTTATTTTCAGGGATGACAGTCACTTCAGGACGCTTTTTATTGAACGATTAGTTGAAGATCGTTTTGAGAATTCTTTGAGTTATTACGAATTCTTGCAACATCTTAAGACTCAAGTGAAATAATAATAGAGGAATTTATTTTGGAGTTAAATGAATACAGAAGAAGAAACAAACAAATCTTAACACACAGAAGTCATTGTTTATTACAGTGAAAGTGTTTAGCAATCGCGAACTGTGTTCAAAAAATACGAACCTTTTAAAAACGATTGTTTGATCGGTTAATTAGAATGAAACACCTAGATATATAAAAAACCATATATATATATGTATATACATACATGTGTATATACATATATATAATATATACACATATTTATGTGTATATGTCCATATATATGTATGTATATTGGTAATTATATACATGTATACATATATGTACGTATATGTTTGTAGGAATGAATGTTATTCTTGTTTTAAGAAATGTTAAAGCATTTAAATATAATTCAATTGTAATTATTATTATTATTTTATTATTATTATGGTAATTATTGTTATTCGTATTAGTTGCAGTATCTTTTTGCGTTCGTCGGTTAAATTAACTTAAACAAATTTTGTTTTTCTAGTGTTTTTTTTTGTCCTAAGAATTTTTATTTATTTGATTTTACAATATTTTAAAAATCGTTTTGAGAATTCAAACTGTTCAAATTTTATAATTCTAAATTCTTTGCTTAATTATTTTTTATTCACACATTTACCTATCTCCAATGAGATGCCAAATTTTGCAAACTTTCTGATTTAGTATTGAAGTCTATATATTTTGTGAAATTTGGTTTTTTAATGAATCGCGTCTTGTGCGAGCTATATATTTTAAATGTAATATTTTCTTCATAATAATTAGCTAGTAAAATATTTCCTCTTTGGTCGGAATGATTTTGTAAATACCGTCATATTTTGGGCAGAAATTTTACAATAAATTACGAATTATGACTTATTATCTACGTAATATAAAGCAATATAATATACATATATTTCATAAGGTATGGTGTATCCAAAACAAGAAATTCATACGCTCAAAATAAGATGAGTCTTGGTTCTTTTAATCCAATTCTGTTACTTTTTTATGATGGTAGCGGTATACTTACATTATTTTAGTTCTATAACGAGGATTGATTTCAAGTAAGGTAGTGTGTGTTGATAATTCTAATTTCTTTTTTTGTTTACTAACTCTTATCATTGAAGTGATTGAAATAGAAAAATTAAATTATTAGTCTATATATTATATACATGTGTGTATAAAAATTGTTTATCTCTTGTAATGCAGAGCTACAATTATTATTACGACAGAAACGTAATTTCCATAATGACCATACAAATATTTTTAATGTCATCTTATTTTTTATGCAAGAATTTTACATCTTTGGAATATACCACCCTTTATGAAGCAATATATTATGTACAGAATGTCTCACTAAATATCATATGGCAGTACAGTTATTCTGTTATTGATCTTACAAAAAATTACATATTGATGTTGATACAATTGTTATTCTAATTACCATGTAACATTCATATTTATTCCATAAAAAAAATTTGCAAATAAGAATTAATTTTTTGTATTGCTAAATCTTTCTAAGTTATTAACTTTTTATTAATATTCTAAATTAAAACAAATTTTCTGTGAAAAAGATAGTTATATAATCGTTTTATTAACATATTTAATGTTCAGAGAAAAATGATGTACGAGAATTTTAAATTCGGATAAAACATTACATTTCAGATTATTTAATTAAGGAAAAATAGCATTTCTTTATTCAATTATCATTATCGCGAGTCACAATACATAATGTAATATGTTAGTTATGTAACTGAATGATTTAGCAATTGCCAGCATATTTCTTTCTCATATTATTGATAAGAGGATGTTGCACTTATATTTAATGAGATGTACTGTGAATGAATGTACGTACGTATGTATACATGCGTGTATGATGTACGTGTATATATGTATATGTATAGACTAATCTCGAATTAACAAAGCTAATGACACATTGTTTACAAGGGAATAATTTTTTTTTACGAATTGTAGAAATGTACAAACAAATTTCATGTGAATATACGTAACTCATAGAACATGATTTTAGAACAAAATGAATACATTCTATTAAATGAAAATGAAATGCAATTTTACATTACATACAAAGACTAGTTGTCAGTCATTCCTAAATACTTGATATTGCTTCAATTTTTATATATTACTTAATATTTGTTTATTCCTTTAGAAAAGTAGAGATTTTGAGCACATCAAGATCATACATAAAAGTAATTATTTTAGATAAGATATACCAGTTCAAATCATAAGATGACTATACAATGAAATTTTTGCAACCTATATTTCACCTATCTTAAGTGCAAAGGCCTTTTTTAAATAAGGCAACTATTTGTTCTAAAACTTTTATTAATGTTATAAATTATTATAATAATAACAAAATTAGATATACATGTAATTAATTTGCAAACTTTATTTAGTTTTATGTAATTAAATAAATTTTTATTGTACTTAATTTTGAAATGAAAGTAATTCCTCATTATATATACAGTATGGAGCAAATAACTGGGATCGCTTCGATTACTGCGTAAGTAATGATTCTAGTGAAAAATGTTTCAGGTAAAAGTTGAATGGTTTCAAGGAAGGCATAATTCGGCGTGATTATATTATTTGTTTATAACAAGATGCATTGAGGATATATGCAGATCAAGTTTGTTTTCTTTCTAGCTCGTAATTCTGTATAAAACAATATGAGCCAATTTATATAAAAAAAAACATTATTTTAGGAGATATTTTAACTTTAATTATTCAAAGTGGCATAACAATAGATGTAATTTAAATCTCCTTCTATCAACTCTATTCATAAAATGCAACTCATGTTCTATGAAATGGTATCAACGTAAGTATCTTTGCAGAAAGTACAGAGATCGGTAAATTATGTAATGATACTTATCGTTGGATATACGTATATTGTATGTATATGGATGAATATATCTCACTTAGTTAATTCGAGATGAGTCTAGGAAAACAGGAGATTTCTAAATTCCGTTTCTCCTACCACCAATGCTGCCAAAAGAAGAAAATAAGTATCCAAACAACTTTCGTAGATTCAGATGAATCATAAATCAATGAGATGAAAATAGGGGTGGAAGGATGATATAACTCGTTCGAGAATATAAATTGTGCTGTGAAAGGTGCAAGAAATAAAACTCTCAATACTGTACATTGTTTTTAATGACTGACCTAATGAGTTAATATATGCAACTAATTGAACAAAACATTTTAGTTTACCATAAAGTAATATATTTGTTTGACATATTAGATATATAAAAAAAGATATTATGGAAGATATTAAAAGTAGTATGTATGTAACAGTTTTTCTCGTACATTATGTTTATTTCTTACTGAATAAATAGCGATTAGTAATGATAAATTTTGAATGAGATAAATCAATAATTAATTCCATTTTAAACGTATATGATGAAAAAGCCAAAAACCTCGTAATTTTGCTTTAATTATCAAAATGCATATTATAACTGATTTTTAAACATTTTACCATTGATTCGATTAGCTTGACAAAACCAGTATCTTTTGACTTCTCTAATCCTCTTAGAACTCTATTTTTCATTACAGCAACAAATTCTTTGTTACTCAATTGGCCGTCCACTAGAAATAAACAAAAAAAAAATATTACTTCAAAATTAATCAATCTTATAATGTACAGAATGTTTTGTACCTTATATTAAGGAGAATGTTAGTATCTACGTAGAAATATCATAACATACATTACTTCTTACTAAATGGAAACTTTTACATAATATGTCTAACAATATAAAGCTAAATTTGTTATACAGGGTAGTTGGTAACTGGTGGTACAAGCGGGAAGGGGGTGATTCCACGCGAAAAGAGAAGTCGAAAATATAGAATAAAAATTTTTCGTTTGAGGCTTTGTTTTCGAGAAAATCGACTTTGAATTTTCGCTCGGTACGCGTGCACTTTATCACGTCTCGTTATAACGGATCTCACTGTAGATCGTTGTCTCGATGGAAAAATTAAAAAAAAAATTTTATTCTATATTTTCGACTTCTTTTTTCGCGTAGAATCACCCCCTTTCCGGTTGTACCACCAGTTACCAACCACCCTGTATATTAAAATATAAAGACTTATATGATTTATAAAATTTTAATAACAGTATGTCATATAAATAATAAATATCAAACATTAAATTATTTAATATTATAGATATTATAATCAACTAACTGTTTTCATCAAAAATAGTGTAAACCACTTGTATTACATGGTCACTCAGATCAACATGAGCCACTGTTTTTGCTACATGTTTTAGGGTAGCTGTAAAAGATATAAAGTTATAAGTTATAAAGTTAAAGAGATTTAATTTAAAAAATAGAACGAATAGAATTTAATTTATGACAAAAATATTATTTTCTAATATTATGAAAGACCTGGATCAATTGATGCTCCAGCGATATGATAAAATGTCAGTGCTGTATCCACATCATTGATATTATTTAAAAAATGAAAAAACTTCAGATATTCGTCTTTGTCTATTCCCTTTTGATTATCCTTAAAGCTGAAAAAATAAAATACATTATTGAAATATTTCACTTTTCATGTAGAAATTATATTTACATTAATTATATACATATATATATATACCGCTTTTTTACAGTTTTCCTAATCTTCGCTTTTTTTGTGGCAGGATATCCAGCATATGCAAGCAATAGTTCTGTGAAATCTACTTCAGTTATTCGACCGTTTTCATCAGGATTTCTTCGCTCGAACTATAACAATTTATGCCTTTTCAAAATAAAATAATGTATAATGAGATATTGTAAAACTGACCTCTAAACTAAGTATTTCTGTTTGCAATTGCTGTTGAAACTCTAAAAATTTCTCAATAGTCAACTTCCCTTTCATGTTTTGACCGAAGAAGTATGTAGTCAATGCTGAATTAACACCCTGAAAATTGTAGATGTATTGGTTATATGATAGAAAATTATAATTGAAGTAAATATTATCGTCTCCGATTTCTTTTTTCACATAGGATCATCCTATTGCCAATTGTACTATGATTACTGGAACATCTTATATAAATAAGTTTGTATTACCGGATTCTGTAACTTTCCTTGTAAGTTTTTATATTATTTTGTTCGTTTTGTATAATTACTAAAATCATTTTCAGGGAAGACACGAAAATGATTACAGTAACTTACACTAATATTACAGATATTCAAGACAATAATAAACTCTAGTACCTTAAACATATTACCAGTGGTAACGTGATCGCGATGTCGATTTCCGATACTGGTTTGTTGTCGAATTAAAGTAGCGACTTTTCCAAATTCCTCAGAATCAACGTCACCATCGCCATTAAAATCAAACATTCTGAAGGCGATTTCGAAATGTCTCCTAGAAGCTACAGAAATATTTCTTGATATAAAATATTTGATTAATTGATGTTCAAGTAAAAATATAAAATTAATAGCGATAACTTAACTGGATAATACGGTGAGCAAGAATATATAATCGGAGAAACTAATTAAACCAGCACTTCCAAGTTTGTAAAAGATGCTATCTTCATTTAAAGCCAGTTCTAACTTTGTGTGAATATTCTATAAAAATATATACATACTCGTGATTGAAATATTAAATACATTTTATTTTATTATATATATATTAAGTATCAATTATCATTTACAATTAAAAATATTAAAATATTAAGTAACTAATAATGAAAAAATCGTAGAATTATTAGAATAATAAATATTGTACCACAATAAGCAATTGTAAGTGTAGAAGTTATATCTTACTTGAAACATAGGAACTAACATTTACTTTTCTTTGACGAATTTTTTCACCAAAAAACTGAATTTGAGCTTACCTTAGGATCGTAACGTTTATATTTGTCCAACCCAAGTCCTGAAAATAAATATATTATTAAAACACATCAGATTGAAAAATGGGGTCTGTAGATAAAAGAAGTCATTTATTACGATACAAATTACATAGAAAGATATATTGTTGCATGCATTTAATATATAAATATGCCTATATATAGTGGCTGCAAAAGACATTTGTACATTATTGTATTTATTGTAGCATTTACATATTAATTAATAAAGTCCACGTATATTAAATTTAGCATCATTTAGTAGTATGTACTTTAGAATAATTTGCAGAAAGCATCATAACAGAGTAAACGGGAAGGCTATTCATTGAATAAAAATAGAATGGAGCGTTCTACGGACATCTATACATATGCAATAATTCGATTTTGTTAAAAAATTACCGTCCGGCTGTTTGATACCAGGCGTTATTGATCTTAAAAAGTCATCAGGTGTCATGAAGATTTCATGGATGTCGTTGTTCACCACTTGCAGAGTAGCAAAATAACGAAATACTTTGTCAGGAGTAGAATAGTGTCTTATACGATTTTCGTACTCTATTATCTGTGTAAGAAATAATTTTTCATATATTTAACAGGAATATAATGTGATAATATTATGAAGATTATAACATTCAGTTTGAAATATAGTTTAATCAATAATAAATTTCGATGAGGTCGTGTAAAATTCAGTTCAATATAACATTAGCAACATTTTAATAATCTTTAATTAAGATGATCACAGATAATTCAAAAAGAGTTTGGATTATATTATTTGATTTTGAGATAATCTATTTTAATTTATATTGTGTGTTTTACATAATAAAAATTATCGATGGTATTTATTATTTATCGCATAAAATCTGATATACATGCACTTGGTAAATTTTCCAAATTAATTTTTTCAGAAATGAAGCATCCGATGAAAAAATTGTATTCTACATTTTCGATTTATTTTTACACGTAGAACCTCATTTTCATTATTCTCTGTGTACTTCGAAATTATCTACGTTTAAGTATACATACTTGACAAATTTTCAAACCCGATTTTCTTAAAAACAAAGAGTCATATGAAAAATTTGTATTCTATATTCTCAACTTATTTCTTCACGTAGAATCGCCCCTTATCAATTCTATCATGATTACTGGAAACTCTGTATAATATTAACTCTTTGATACTAATGGTGTGCCAACTTTAAATATGCTACGTTCGCAATCGTTTGTGATATACTTTTGGCAGCAATTTACTGTATTTCTGTTATTGACAAAAATCCGTACCGACTAGCTTCAAATTCGCTTTCTTAAAAACAATTTCCAGTTTTGGAAAATTAAAATTGTTAGTGTATTATTAAAATGTTAGTAAATAAAGAAATGGCTAATTAAATCTGATTTGAAATTAGTAAGAGTACAAAAATTATAGTCTGTATTATTATAGTGTTAAATTCATTCAACATAAAAGACAGGCTTTAATAAGATAAAAGTAATAAAAACATGTAAAAAGAAATTATTGTGAAAGATAAACTACAAATAAAATTATAATACCATCTGGTTGTCTCATGTCAGGAGTAATTGATCTGATGAAGTCATCTGGAGTCATATAAACTTCGCTACCTTCTAAACTCGATATTTTTACGGTCGCGAAGTAACGAAAAATTTTGTCAGGCGTCGAATACGCTCTCAAACGATTTTCGTATTCTATAATCTGCAAATATGCGTTATTTGAAAACAATAATACATAACAAATATTTATAACTAAATCATAATAGTTAAAATGATGTAAAAAAGCAAATATAGACCTTGAATATACGATAGCTTTGTCATAATTGAAATAATTAAATTTTCTATTAAATCTCAAAGTACTATAATCTTACTTAATTATATATATAATACATTTGATAGTACAGTCGCCCCCCGTATAACCCGTATCTCTATAATGAGGAATGTATCCCTCGCGTTATACCGAAATCCATTGTATTTATAACGTTCTGCCACAATATATTTTATACTATACCATACTATACTATATGTATATAAAACTTTTTATATAATTAACAATTTTGAAAATTTTTAATATCCAAAAATTTTGAAATTTTAACTATGCATTAATTATCCATTTTTTAAACAATTTCGGTTTAATAATAAACTATTTAGTTGGACGTAAATAATTATATAATTACTTTCCTTTACCTTTCGATCACGAAACCCAATTTTCTCCTTCTTCTTCTTTTTCTTTTTATCTTCTTGTATTTCATCCAATTGCTCATTTTTATCTTCGTAATTTGATTCTTCGTCGGTGACCATTTCAGCCGCATTAACCGTGGACAAATATTTTTGCCTTATCCTGAAATAGAATTTAATAAAAAATTTGTAAGGTATGTTATTTGCAATTTCTTTGAACCAATTTGCATTATCGAATTCTATTCTTTGAAATTGTTGCTATAAAAGAAAATTTAAAAGATTTGCTCTTACCTCTGCCAGGCAATAAGGCTGGTGATAAAACAAGGGATGACGTATAAAAACCGATAGCTTTTCTTGATCTTCTCACTTTCGCGCGAAAAGTATGTAAAATTGTTTCGAACTGAACATTTTTCAGAATTATTAATGTTACCAATTATTAAAAGGTTATACGTTTTGTTAATATAGTTACACGAAGCGCTTTGTCTTATAATAAATCTAACCTTATTAGTAAACATATTTTATACTTATTGAATAAATTTTGAATAATTATATATAGAGAAATGTAGAATATATTGAAAAATTTTATGTTGACAGTACTATTTTCCTTTTAAATAGAGATTGTACTAACAGAGTTTAATCTTTATGCACATAACCTTTAGTGACACTTCTTTATATAGATGTTTTTTCAGTTTTAACCTTTATATTTACTTTATATTATTCTGTTCGCATTCTCTCACTCTAAGAATGCCAAAATAAATTGTAGAACACAACATAATTTAATGCGGAAGCTAACCTACTTATATCTGTTTACATATATCGAACCTTCATACAACTGTACTATTTAAACTGTTCGCTGCAGAGCTGAAAGATTCGAAATTTGTAATTCACGTTACGTACACAATGGCGCTAGAAACATATTTATGAAATGAACTTTAAAATGATCTTATATACATAAATTTTTTAAATATTTCTTATGGTGATGACAAATCTCATAAAAAAAAGCGACCTTGAAAATGGTCTTATAAATAAGTTTGTTTAAATTTGCTCGTTCGTTTATTATTCTTTCAGTATAATACATATTATTTAGTTTGAGAAAAATAGTTTGTTTAACTTTTATTTTTCTTTCAGTATGTTAGTATTACACCGAATCCTGAGAATCTCGAGAATTTTTTTATACAACAATAAATAATGCAAGATTCCATCTAGCTGTACCACTCGGTATATAGAATAATACATGAAATTTCGAAATAATTAAAATACCTGCCTATATTAAACAATGAAACTAAAAATACATTTTTTAAAGTTTCAGATGTAAAATATAATATATATTCATTTCGTATTCTTCAGCAAAAGGTTTATGTTTTATAACTTTCTGCTAGCATATAGTTGATTAATTGAAATGCTCAATATATATGTTATATATAAATACATATTCATGAGATATTAACAGTTGAGGAAAGAAAATTTATCATGAAAATAAGATTTTACTAATAAATATGAAAAGTAGGTTTCACATGTCTCGTATATTTATTAACTATGCAATGTCTAAAATGGCGAAGTACTGGATGATTGTTTCTTTCATGATATAGGTTATATGATACAATTGTAATCGTCGGTAATTGTAACAAAATAATTCGATTTGGCAGAGATACAAAAGAAGATTATGATTACGTCCAAATAATTTGTGTTTGTGTAACGTTGCTTAATGTTCTAATAATTAAAAAAAAATAAAATAAATAACAACGTGGATAATGGCTGAAAATGTTGTTCACTGCGATGACGAATTTGTACATTCCATCAAAACATTACTCTGGGGCAATACTGTTAAAAAAGATGTTTTTAAACGATGGGCTCAAGGTAATTTTATGTTCCTAAATATTTTTTTTTCGTAATAAAGGGTTTAATAATAGAGGTTGGGTTATTTACATTAAATTAATCATAATTATTATCACCAAAAAATAAAATAATAAATAAGTTTAATCAACGTCTTTAATTGATTGTATATAATCTATTACTTAGTATAATACACACTTCCCATTGCTTCAGGATTTTACTTCAGCCCTGATGAGCCAACAGCATTGATACAAACAGAAGGTGGTCCTTGTGCAGTAATAGCTCCTGTCCAAGCTTTTATTTTAAAAGAATTACTCTCTGAGACTGATGTTTCAACATGGAAAAATATCAATTTGGATACATGTTACCAGCTCCTTGTACGAGCTTCTATAGAAATTTTAAAGCAAGCAGCTGGGGAGAAAGTTCCAAAGTTTTGTATTGTATTTATGGATTGTAAATTTTCGAATGAAGATAATGAAAGAAAGGCTAAATGGGTGGAAAAAATACCAGAAATTGAAAATCGTGAAGAAGAAATAAGCGTGGCAAATAATGAAAATCGAGAAACAAATAAAAAGATATTACTGATGGATATGAATGAAGAATGCAGAGCTATAGATTCTGACCTCTTCCATTCTCAACTGAGGTAAGGAAATTTGTTATGAATTATGATAATGATCTATCTGGTTTTAAGAATAACTTTAAGAATAAATTGTGATATACTTACATACATATTGGCCCACAAGAACAGCACAATTGAATAAAGTACATTCTTCAGGAAATCATTTCCACGAATGTGTTATGATATGTTATTATTGAATTTAAAGTAATTCAATTAAAAACATTTTAAAACTCATTTTTATTATATTTAGATTAAAAATCTGGTTTTTATTATAAAAACGAATATTTTATTTTAGGTTATTTACAACAAATACTTCTGAACATGTAGAAGAATTTTTTTTAGAAAGGTTAGAGATGTTAAAAGATAGATATGGTATCTTATTGCTTCTTTATAGTGTAATTGTTACAAAAGGTGTCACTGAAATTCGTTCAGAAATGTCGGATCCCTTAGAATCAATGATTGATTCAACATATGGTTATGGGAATCAAAGTCTTATAAATTTGATGCTCACAGGAAGAGCAGTTAGCCATGTATGGGATCATGATCAAGATGTTGGAGGACTGAGTAAGCTATTCTTATATTCTATGCCATTATAATGTATTTAATAAATAATTAATATTATCTAACAAGGAGCATTACTTAACTAATACACGTTAATTGTGATAAAATACTTTTGTTGTTGTTATTGACTGCAAAATGTTGTCAAAGTTGATTATATAGCAAATAGTGTGATATGTGTAAATTTTGTTTGTGAACTCTCCTTTCCCTTCAATCAAGGACAGAAACATGAAGTATCTTACTCCTCTAATGTGTTATTTAACATTATAAACTGTCTATATTATTAATATTGAAATAATTTATAAATTTCAGAGTTGCGTGGGATAGATAAACAAAATCCTATAGGATTCCTTGCACTTCTTGAATATTTGTGTTACTGTGAAGTTGGAACTTTCTTAAAATCTCCATCATATCCTATTTGGGTATTGGGTTCAGAAACTCATTTGACTGTACTATTTTCTACTGAAAAAAGACTTGTGAGCCCTGAAACACCTGCAGACCAAGCAAAAAGAATTTTTAGAAAATTCGATCCTGAAGGAAATGATTTTATCCCTGCCAATTTATTACAAGATGTTCTCGCTGAACTTGGACTGGTTACAGACACAGATTAGTAAGTACAACATATATATTTTACATTATACATATATCAAATTGTGTTATAACATATATATTTTTATTACAGTGTCAACGTAATGCAGAAAAAATTGGATACTGAAAATTTGGGAATTATTCTGCGTACTAACTTTATGGACGAGTTCTTTCCTGAAGAACCGCGAACTTGTCCAGATACATTTCCATTGTACCATCACAATAGTCTCCAACACAGCAATCCAGAAAATAAAGTAAAATATCATAAAGGTCAAGCCGTGTTACTGGAATGCACTATCAAGGGTATTATGGAAAGCAATCCTATGTTAACAGTACTTCAAACAAAATGGCCCAGAATCGAAGTTCAATGGGATATTGGGCAGAATCCGAGCCTTAACTAATAAATTCTGCTCACATTCTGATGAGTTATTTTTAACTATATCATTGGAGTTGTTGTACAAGGAAATAAGTAACAAAATTATAAAATAGTTTGAGGAGTACTTAAATTTGCAAAGGAAGTTTTTGTGCTTGAGAACTCTAAACAAAAATCATTAGAGAAGGAATTAGATTTAAATAAAGAAAAATTGTTTAACATACTTTATGTTAAATAGAACTTTATTTATAAATTATAATAATTCAATAATTTTACTAATTATTTAGATTAGAAAACATTCTTTTACAAATGAAACGAGATTTAAATATGTAGTATTGTTTTAGAAATAACTATTCAACATACTATTAAAAACTTCAAGAACATATATGTTGAAGTTTAAAATTATTTGATGTTGATGTTAAAAAAATTAAAACGAATTTACTAATAAACAAAAGGAAAAGGATATGCGAATGCTAGTAATAAACAATAACAATTACAAGTGAAATGTAACGGAGAAAATAATAATAATAATGTAGTAAGAAAAAGTGTGAATATTCAGATAAACAAAGTAATAAAAAGTAGTGTAAAGAAAAAAATCAATTTAAAAAAATAATGCGGAAATAAAATTGTAGACAATGTACAAATCTATGTAAATCGTATCCATGGCTAAATGTATACATAGGTAGATCAAAGTTATAATCTAGTCATTGTATCGACATTCTAATAATATTTTTACTATTTTCTTCTTTTTTACATTTAATAAAGGGAACACGTTATATTGTGTTGCCGATTTCGCTCAAAATGTTGCAAAAGGTCGCGTATAATAACATTCTAAACGAATAGGACACACTATACAGAATGAAATGAAAAGAACGCATTTGAATTTCCTACATGCTAGAAATGTATTTATAAGTACAGCTGAAGTTGCAGATAGCGAACAAAATTAATGAGGAATCAAATGAAGTTACATTTCAGAATTTTTCGTATTTGAATTTGATTCTTTATATAACTTGTTTTTATGCGTATATTTTTATGATTATATGTTTACACAGACATAAATATATTATTATAATTATTATATTTATTGTAATTAAAATGATTAAAACGAACTAATTCTTCTTTTAAAAACTGATATGTTATGAATATATAAATCGAATAATAATATTAAAAATAAAAGAATAACAAAAACGAAAATGTGTTTATATCTTATAAACATCTTATTTTAATTATTAATTAATTAATTAATTTTATTACGAATTGCTAATGATAAAACTATTTCTTTTTTAACAAGTAGGTGTGTTTTGAAATACAAAAAGAATGTTTTAAAGTTCTAGAATAGTGCGTTCTACGTGTTTAGGAAGTTATTATACTATATATTTTGATTTTACTATTTAAAACATTTTCTTAGTTCTAATATTCAATACGAGATAAAATGGTAAACATACAACGAGAGCAAAGAAACATATAGAGAATTCTGCAAAGATTTCTTCAACAGCATGATATCACAACAAGACTGTAAAGTTGGAAAATTAACATGTGAAAAAAATGGGGATTTAATTGTATTTAAAAAGTATTTAAAAGTAATTTACATTACATTTTGCGCAGTTAATGCAAATTTTATTTAAATTATCCGCCAAGTATATTATTGTTGCTTCTTCTTTGCAAGATGTCGTTCTTATCTAAGAGAAAATATTCGTTGGAAGTTTCAATCTGTATTGTATGACGTGGCTCACAAAACAGTACAGTTTTCAAGACTCCGTGCCTAGCGATGGAGATGTATTTTCGGTAAAATAACTATTGTGCTCACAACGAAATGTGCTTTTGAAAGCGTGTGAAGAAAGTGTTGTGATCAATCTAATTTTAAGAACTTTCTATGATTGATATATGCTCTGGTAAGTTACATTTTATTATTATTATATATAATATACGTATATATACTGTGTATATGTATATATAAATATAACCTTATAATACTTCAGACGTAAAATTTTTTGTTTTGAAGTAGTATTTTTGATACAGTTGAGGAAAAGAGAGAAACACATTTTATTTTTCACCGAATTAAAGTCGTTAATACTTTATTTACAAATATAAATATTACGAAACAGTTGATAGATACATTTTCTTATTGTTAAAAGAATAAACGAATTTTAACCTTTTGTTACTAGAAAAAAATAACACATTTATGAAGTTGCAATATATGTTTATATGAAGTTATCAAAATATAAATTGTAAATAGTCAGTGCTTATTAGAATGTTATTGTTAGAATATACCATTAATGTATTTCTGTGTTTTTATCATATGATTGTATATTTCCATTGACCTGTTTATTTAAATATAAAATATTAAAGCTTAAAACATTTTGCACAAAAATATCATTCAACATTTGTTTGTCTGTTAGATACTATAATATTTGCATATATGTATATACATATATGTATATGTATTATATACATGGTAGTACAACTAAGGAGGGAGTGATTTTATATAAAAAGGCAAATTTGTCGAATTGATCCATAATATTTAAAAAATTTGCATTTTAAAGTTGATTAAATCAGATTCACACATATTTTCATTATACTCCAAAATATGAGTGATTCTTTGTACACAAATAAATGAAAATTGTGGAACAAATTTTTAGACAAATAATTACTTGTTTTTAATATATTTGATTTGTTTGTAACTAAAGATTGAAATGAAAAATGTTGTAAATTCTGTAGTCTTTCTTTCTATTAAAAAATCACATTTATAGTTATATTAGATATATTGATAGTATATAGCTATACTAATTTTATGATAGAATATACAATTTGAATTTAATCGTTTGCCTTTCTTGATTATCTCTTGTACCATATACATTGAATAAATCCAGAAATTATTTGATAAATAAGTACATTTAATGATTGCCAAAAAATCTTCTTGTATATAATACACATAATAAAAAACATTTACCAATTGTTTATACTTATAGATAAGATAAAGAAAATATATCTATAACTTATTATCTTTAGATAATGTAGTATTGAATATATTTTTAAAATATAGTAAGTTAATACAAACATAACTACAAAAACTTACTTTTTTTCCTTTTATTCTTAGAATTATAATTATATTGTAAACATCATAATTGTAAGAATTGCTTATTTTAAGATATAAAGCTTTGTATGTAAATGTTAACATAACCTTTTCTTATGTGAAATAAAATGATTATTCTATGAAATACATTGTATTTTGTATGAAAATGATACAAGGGAGAAGAAGATGTTAAATATCAAAATTAAATCTAGAAATTTATAATATAATATAGTTGGATAAATTTTGAAGTAATTTTCCTTATCCAATCTTGATAAAATTTATTACTTACTTATTTAACATCAAGCATTGAAAGATAGAAGCTTCTCATAAAAACAAGTTTTGCCATAGTAATTATTTTTAAATACAAAATTTCCAGAATTGTTTCTTACAAATTAATTTACACTGTATATATTTCATTGAATTATTAGATAGCATTGACAAATAGTAGAAGTATGATAAAAAATCTATTTCAGAAAATTCTGTTTCTA
The DNA here is from genome assembly GCF_040668555.2 of Bombus flavifrons. Classification (NCBI taxonomy): domain Eukaryota; kingdom Metazoa; phylum Arthropoda; class Insecta; order Hymenoptera; family Apidae; genus Bombus; species Bombus flavifrons. Next base: position 2,825,427 of record NC_138457.1, on the reverse strand, counting down.
TTTTTTATGAGTAGTAACCTTTTTTTTATAATATTAGAAAACAGTTTTGGAAGCTTCAAGTTTAATTAATATATCCACAATGTTTATATTTAAACCAAACAATATTTACATTAATAATGAAGTTAAGATGATTAGAATGGGAATATTTAATATTTTATAGTCATGCAATGTAAGTTTCATAACCTTTCATCAAATTAGTGTCTATTTGTATTAAAATATAAGTAAATCCCCTAAAAAATTTTGTAAAAGCAGTGGCACAAAAATGGGCAATGTAATTCATTTAATTCTATATTAAAATTAGTTTATTAAATTTCTCTTTCTTATTTTCTATACAGTCATAAATTCGTTTTATTTTACTCTACTTTTATTATATTACTATCAATTAAAAAATAAAATTTCGTTTTATTTCATAATGCTTACAACGCTTTTTACTATAGAATGAAAAAGGAGCGAATCGAAAAGAACACTTCCTCCACTTTCTACTCTTGCGTTCTCTGATTTCAAATGACAGCCATACTACCGGAAGTAAGCAATTGTTACGTTACAAATTTGCTCACGTGTATGCAATCTAAGTACATATTATGTACTAGCATTATGATAAAAAAATATTCAACTGGAAAGACATTTTGCCTTTTGTATCTAGACATTAGCAATGATTTTTTAATCGATAAATATTTAATTTAAAATTATGTTTTGTTATTTTGGAAATAAATTGATATCATATTACGTAGTTAAGAATGTGATAAAGACTATAAAGTATGTTTAAAAAATAGAAAAATATATCTATTCTATAAATGTTAGAAATAAGCATAATTAACATTTCATCATATGCATATACGTGTGCGTATATGTGTGCGTGAGTAAGAAGGGTTGCTATACTTTTGTTTTCATGAGGTATAAGAAGGTAAGGAGTGCATAAATACAATAAATGTATGAATGCAAATGAATAAAACTGTAATAGTAAATTATAATAGTGAGAAAGTTGTCGCAGTAAAAGGGCAGACGTGCGCTCAAGAGAATAGCACGCGTTGTACACGCATAGATATTAGTACACTCTGTAGGTAAAGATTGTACGTGTACATATATCTACGTAGGTAGAGTATCACCTTTAACGGGTCGATAATTTCCAAATCTTACGTATAGGCATGTGGTAGTACGATGAATTTTTATTATTCCCTATAGTTATTTCATAATTTGTAGTAATGTTTTACATAAAATTAAAGTGAAGGGTCCTATATAGATCATAAAATTGTTACAAGTTTTAGATGATAGCGCCATGTAACTTTGCATAACTGTGCAATTGGATTACATGCAGAATATTTCCTTTAACATCAATGGTTAAAGTATTTGCTCATTCTCATAGTACCATAAAATATCAAAAATAAAATCATTTTTTTGGAAAAATCGAAATTTCTGATATATAAAATTTTGTTCTCAAAGTCACGCCTTTGAGTTTCAAGGTTACCGATGTTTGTAATATGAGATGGCATAAAAGTGATATAATTGCGCAAATATGTATCTTTTTTATAACAGGATATATTCATTTTTTCAAGGTCAGGTAATAATCATATAATTTAAAAATATTAAAAGCGTGTGAGAATAAATTTGAGATTTTAAAAGAAACAACCTTGAGAAAAAATGTTGCCTTTTACTCTATAAACAAAACAGTTTGCTTCTTCGATAATTTATGATTTTATAGAAAGTATAATATTATTTTGTCTAGTATAATATAAATGATTCGCGTATAAATATTAACTACATCATCACAAAATAATAAATATAAAAAAATAAACATATATATTTTTTAAAAGTACTTAATTATTATTATTTTAATATACTAAAATTAAAGTATTCCAAAACATTTAACCTATATTTAATTGTATATTTGCGCGTAAATCACATTTAGTTATTCGCGAACAAATTTTAACGAAATTCAATGCATAAAGTATGAAATTTCTGCAACGTTATATTTTATGTAACATTACTAATGTCAATGTTCTTAATTACGTAATTAAAATTCTATAATCTTATCTTGGTACATTTCGTCTTTGATCAGATTTCTGCATCATTTCGTAATCATCTGCGAAATAACAATTGAAAACGTATTACCTAATCTTGTTATAAATGATTTTATTAAAAGACGGTGAAAAAGGTATAGGTATAAGGTAGCATAAGTGTATTTTTCTTCTTTTCTATTTGAGTATTTTATTAAAAATATACTTTGCAAATATCGAATGTTATTAATTCGATGTTTTTAACTTTTTTAATGTATTTTAACAAAAAATAAAATTCGCATTGCTTATATAGGTATAATTATCTAAGAAAATAAAACATATGTTAGAAAACAATATTTATCTTTATAGGTTTCAATATAATTTTTCTTTTTATCAAGAAGTATATGAAAGTTAATATGTATGAGTCATCCTTATCTAATCGAAGCTTCTCTATTCATTATTGATGTAATACATTTTTATACGAATATCATTTTTTAATTTTCATTGTTTTGCATATTTTATTATTTTTCATTAACTTTTATTCCATCAAACGAGTATCTGAACGAAGAAACGAGAAAGAAAAATTCAAAAGAATCATTTTAATTATATCATAAAAATTTCTCTGTTTCAAAATTATTTCTTTTCTTATAAAATTATATATATATATATAAAAGTTACATTAATGAAATATGATTATTTCAAATTTTTTATTATAACTGTTTTTGAACCCATTCATTACTTATATTAAATTCACGTGTTATCATTGACATTATTAAAATGTTTCAATAAATAGCAAAAGAATATTTCAAAATTTAGATATAATCTCTGTTTTGTAATACATATATTTTTGTAAAATATAGCGTATTTGGCCATCAATTCAGCTACAAATTGCAGTTGAATTAATTATTTTATATCCTACTGAAACTAACTATATAGCATCGAATATTATTTATATCGAGTAGTAATCTGTTTACTGATCATTATGAAATGTGAAAGGGTCTTTTCACATGTACAACTATGAATCGGGCCTCGGTGCGCGCATCAGCAACACCGAGCTCTCCAAATCCGGGGGAGTAGCGCCACTCGCGGGAATAGCCCACCAGCGGAGCGGTACTCGCTCTGCCCGTTTCGTGCGCCAACGAAATATCTTCCACTAGACTGAAATCTTCTTCGGGCACCGAATCTAAAAAGTAAGTTCTTGAATTTCATTCATTCTGGAACATTCTATCTAATGTTACGATACTTAATTCCCTGTGATATCTTAGGAAAGGGTAGCTAATTTCTCTCCTGTGTTCTCCATCCTTCACATTTTACATTTTACGTTCTTTTATCAATACACATACACAAATCACATACGTGTGAATATATTTATGGTATTACGGTATTACGTATAAGTGGTGCGTATAATGATAAATATACGGCACGCGTATATATATATGCATACGATGATTATATACATTGATATACATATGCATATGCATCCATATGTATAGTTTTACGTATATGCACGTAAGAACATGTAATTGTTGTATATACTGCACACATAGGGGCGTGTGTGCGCGCGCGCAAACACATGCACATACAGCGTGCAATGTACATGTATATATATACATATATATGCATGTATACATGCACGTACATGTTACGTGAATCTATACGTACTTGTGAACAATACATGATGCCTATATTGCTAGAAATATCTATAAATGTACTAGTATTTTACATAGATGCGTACGAGTTTCAGCAAGTTAAAAACATTTTTTTTCCATATTTAATGCGTAGAATATTTTGTATTTCGAATGTATATTTGCGGATACATATATAACATATGCCTGTAGTAATTATTCGTGAAATGTACAAATTACGTCTTCATTTTGTACGTCTACTTGTTATCTAACCTTATATTACGCACAGATTTGGTAAGTTGTGCGTTTTGATAGTGTATCCAGGGCTTATATGTCTATTGGTGAAACGGGGAAATCGATCGAAACGACGATTTTCGTTTTGATGTTCAACGTGTATTTACAACGTTTCAGTAGTAAAATTACTTTGCAGTATTTCCCTTGTTCATTAATAAATTTATAGTACCTAGAAAATATTTGGATTTATTATAATGAGAGAAATGTAGTCATAAAATAGAAACATTAGTATTTTTGCAAAGCTTCTAGTTTACTGTCAATAATGTATATCTAACAATTATAGAGTTATAGTCAGGTATTACATGAAATATGTGATATGTATTATTGTCACTTGGAGTAAACATTGAAAAAATTAATAATTGCTACTAATAGTTTCATAGCGTAATAAGGCAGTAAAAAATTTATATTCGCAAGAAATAGGAAAAGGCAATCTTAACTATTTTATCTGCTTCATTCATAGTAAACATTAGCAATTATATTATACTATATATGATGCAATTAGAAACATGTACTATATAGTTATGTACTTAATAGTTTAGAAAAGTATATTTACTCGTGCAGAGAATTAAAAAATAAACTTATATTAGAAACAAACAATTTTTACTAATGCTCAAAGATTTATATTTGTTTAAAGTAATTATATTTGATAATTATATTTATTTAAAGTAAAGTAATATTATGTTATTACAGATCTCCACTGGCATGGAGCTAGGAGCACACTGATAGTGATAGTCTACAAGGTTTGTACTTCAGTTTGTAGTATTCATAATTTAATAAATTAATTAAAAGAGAAATTGAATTTCTCATGTAGAATCTAAGACTCATTAATATTACAATGTGGAATAATAAACAGATTATTGGTTTAATAAAATTAATAACTGAAAATTTTCTTTAATTTAAACATTAATATTATGATTCATAATAAGTAATAATAAATTCATAAAAAATTATTCCTTAGATCTTGGTTTCTATGCATTGCCTGCCAAAGAAGAACTGAGCCCAATGTTTCCACACAATTCTAGTTCACATGAGATTTCTACAGAAACAAATGCCTTCGTACAAAATTCCATGGTAAGTATAAGTTCTGTAGTTTTTAATAGCTCTGTTTTAATTTTTTAATATTTTTTGACACTAGTTTTGAAATATATTGTAAAGTGAATTTTTGATGTGTTTTTTCTTTTTATCACATAGTAACTTGTATGTATAACAAAAAAGATTCTAAAAGATATATATATATTTTAATCAAAATACTAAAAAATATGTAATATGTGAAATATATACTATTTTTAGATCTTTATACGAGTACATAAATGAATGGCAAAGTTTATTAAATTACATTATACAATCTAATTTACTTAAAACATAAAAACACAAATTTAAACACTATGTGTACATAATATAAAAAAAATGTGAAATAATTCCTTTCTCGTTTTAAATTAAAAATCAATATTCACCTCTTAAACATAAATATGCCTGTCAGTAAAAAGAATATTTATTTATTATTTTAGATTCAGTTCCCATATGCAGAATTTTATGTTATAAAAATATATTTTATGTTAATAAAAATTAACGTGCATTATTTGAAGATCATTTTTCGCAATGCACAATATACATAGGACAATTTTCAATTAGATTTTTTAATATGTTCCAAGTTACATCGTATTTACATTTAAAGTTGGATATATTTTTTAGAATGATCAGTACTTGTATTGAAATACAGTATTTTTGTTAAAATATTATTTTTTGCTGTTTCACTTGCAAAGCTTTTTTATGTAGAGAATGCGCCTGCAATTGAAACCTTTCTCGTCATTAAAATATTGTGCGAAATTTGCGCATAGTCATGTCGCGTAATGTTAACGTTTATAATAACTTATGGAAACATTTGTAGAAAGCAGCTCCTGTGATTTTGTGTGAACATTCTAATGTTAATAATAGTTTCATCATTTTCGTTGTAATATTAAAGAGTCTAACGAATTGAAATTATATGTATACATAACCTTATTATACAGCAAATATTACGTATAGAGTGTTGTTTACTTGCATCGCAAACACAATAAATTTTTACGTCACACTGAAATTCAATTATTCACAATTTGTTATCTAGATATATCATAATCATAAATCCTCTTCAGACATTATTTAAGGTATATTTACATTATATACATGTGAATAATGTTTCAGAGATAAAATCTCACTGTTGAAGGTTGTTTCAATGTCACATAACCGCGTATTATCATGTTCATCGTGTCTTGGATGATTATGAAAGCATAAACATATTTTCCACTTTAAAAAATTAGAATTTTATTTACAGTAGTAGTAGTAGTATATATTTATTTCATTATCCACAAAGAAATGCAATTGGTTTTACAGAATTTTAAATACTTTTACTCTTATCATACTTACATTGCTAGAATTACGTTTATATTTCACAAATTATCTAAAGTGATTTCGAAAAAATTTTTAGAATCTTGCTATATTAGTTGGCTATATTACATTTTCATTGGATATTTCACTTCTGAGAAGTGTGAAATTTTCAAGTTAATGTACATTTCTTACATACATAAGCATATATTGTGTAATTGCTATAAATAAAAGAAGCTTTTATTAGTGTCTTCTTCGTTTATCACTTTTCAACCTTTATATACTGATTAAATCAATTTAGTTTATAACAAAAAGTGATACATAATATGAAAAGAACAATCAAAGGTCAGTAGAGTGAATGAAGAAAAAAGAATACTATATTGCGAACAGAAATAAAAAAGATGTTTTAATATTTATGTTTAATTCGCAATGAATTGTCAAATATTTGTAATTGAATAAAAGTATTTTTAATTTTATATTTAGAAAGTAAAATAAGTTTTATTTGTATTCTGATGAACAACTCTTGTTGATTTAAGTATATGATTGATAAAAATTGTAGCACATAAAATTTTAGACTTATTAATAAAAGCAAGCATTTTTATGATAATGTTACTTTTGATTTCAGGGGGATGTAGTAGTATTAGGGAAAAGCAGTCCGATAAGGGTTGGGGAGGGAAGAGAATCAGAGAATGATAGGTACTGTGATATCGAGTTCATAAACAACATGATGGCCAAACCTAATAGCCATCGCGAAAATACCGCCGCCAATGACTTTTTAACCGTCCTGTCGAACCAAACTGGTAAATATATATTTTTATTATAGCTTATATGTACGTATACATTAAATATTATGACATATAAAAATTTCTTTTTAAAACATAAATGAAAATAAAATAGTTAAACTTATAAAATGGAAACGAAGTATATGCAATTACATCGGGTAATCTTATTCAGTAGTATATATGTATATCGTGAAGTACATTTCCGTATATTACTATTTTATGCAACAGTATATGTTATCAAATTTCTTGGTTAAATATACGGATGAAAGCAAACAAATGTACGATGCCATTTAAAAAGTATGATTTCTTATTTTTTTATAGAAAGAAGCTTCTTTCTTACAATAATATATTCTCTATTTTATACTAGTAATACAAACATAACAATATATGCGTAGCGATTTACCTCATGCAAATTGTAGAGAAGAAGACTGACATTCTCGATGTCGTGAGCGATCCTGTATTTTCTAAGAAAAATCGCAGATTAAGCATTAAACCTGCTTACTCACGAATCCATAAGAAAATATCAAAGCCCACCTCGCTATGAAATTTTCAAACGGGAAGGATTAATGTTTCTATAAAACATAATTTAAAACAGATATTACTATGCAGAGAATATACACAAGTCACTAAAAAATAACTATTACACAGTATGATGTTCATATACACATGCACAGGCACGAGATAAAAGATGAAATAACAAGAAAAACAACAAAGAAAAAAAAAAAGAAAAAAAAAAGAAAAATTCAACAAAATAGATTAAACTACAAACTAATACATAACTAAAAGAAGGATTTAAATTTATCGCGTTGAATAGACCTTCAACGTATCGCTACCGTTATCGAAATGGTTCTATTCTCCTAAATCTGTTCTAAGTAAGGAATAATTATCAGGTAAGCAATTATTACTTGAGAAGTCACTCCTAAGCAAACAACTTAAAAAAGTGGACATGCTTTTTACCAGATGTATTTGAATAACGTCTGTGATCTCAGGTCAAAAGCTAGAACAATTTTGGGAGGACAGAATTGTTTCAACAACGAAAGTTGAGATTCGAATCCAATGATAGCGATCAATGAATGTGATAATTTAAATCTCTTTGTTAGTTATATATTAATTTATAATTAATTAGTTGTAGTTTTAATACAGCTTTAATTAATTTTTCCATATTTTTGGAACAATATTACACTCATTCTATTTAAACAATGAATTTTGTGCTTTGTTTTAGTAACTTTACAATGCGAAAGTTTCCAATTCGATCTAAATGTATTAATAAATAGAATTTTAAAACTTTGCATATGGAAACTTTTTTTAATAATTCTAAGCCGCTATGAATATGAATAATTAAATATACAGCAATAAATAATGCAGATTACAGGGTTTGAAATAATTTATGGTTAAAGAAACTGTTTTAAATTATAATTAAAGTATGAATAGGTATTTCCTTTTACGATGTAGTTTTAGTACGATGATGTAATCAATCTATTAGTATTCTGCATTGTCCTCCTCGTTTAATAAATGTAAACGTCTACGAACACTTTCTATTTCGTATTATGCCTCGTACTACTGTTTGCATAAACTATCAAAAAAGCCAAATTTATTTTTTATTCTTAAACCAAATTAATTAAAGTTATTGACTCTTCGAATTTTACTCTGAATTTTGGCTGATCCGGTACTTTTTGCGTCCACAGGTTGAGAACCTGGGACTTAGAGCCTGGCTTCAGTTCTCAGAATTACTGTTCCTTTTTCACTGTATTAAAAAATATTTATCCTTATTTTAAAAGAAAAAGAGATTATAATTTATTCTAACCTGTATTCTGAAATTCTCGACACATTATTGAATTGATAGAAATTGATTTAAAAAATTTTGGGTGTGTCTATCTGTAAAATAGACTCTAGGTGGGGCTAGATTAGGTGGTGTCATCTTTTGTTTCTCTATTTTACAATCTCACTATATCGTTTCCATCGATCATACATATACATACAAGATATATGAGGTAGCAGAAATAATGAAAAAGAAGAACTATTTAGAATTTGAAAGATTTCATTAAAGTTATAAATGAATGATTTTGAAAAATTAATAGAAATCATAATGCTCTTTGTATTCAAAATTTCAATGATAGGTATAAAAGTCTGTAAGATAATTATCATAAGTATGTCGATAAAAAATTGAGATTGCTTTACGGTAGATTGTACTTTAATGTCTACATACTATTAAAACGTTATCAATAAAGTCATACGGAATCGATAGTATGAGAAAAGTAATCAATAGTATGAAATTTTTTACATAACTACTACAACATTTTGCTTTAACGATTTAATGTCTCTTGCTTAAAGCCTTTCTAACGCGAAGTAGGCGGCGCTAGTGTTACAAGAAGCCATTTTGGTACAGATCGGAACTTTAGCGGAACCAATAGATTGTCTTTTTATAGTTTAATCACTCTTCTCAAGATTTAACATTAAATCATCTGTTTCTTCGAAGAAAATAACTGTTTTCATTTAACATTATTAAAATAAATATATTTCAATATTAAAAGAGAATATTTATTACGCCATGGCAACAAATGATAATATGTTTAATATAGGCTATTTCGTTTAATTCGAAACGGTATCACAAATTATTTTTTTGTAGTTAGAGTAGTAGAGGAAATTTTAAAATCAACTTCATTTTTTAAAATAGAGTCATATATGTTTTAATACATTAATCGATCCATCTCGGCATTTCGTATAAAGAAGTATTAACGTATTTATGTCGAAACTACACTATTAGTTTAGCAGATGTTTTAGCTCTAATGTGTCATTTAACATATGAAAGATAAGGGAAGATGCGAAGCGGTATTTCTGTATTTACATTGTCTTTGTCTTTCATACGTTAAATTTGACAAATTAGAGCTAAAACACCTGTTAAACTAATAGCTTTTCGACGTAAATAGGTTAATATTTTTTTATAGCAAATCCCAAGATGAATCCTAGATGGAAAAAATATATGGTCCCATCTTAAAAAATGAAGTCGACCTTAAAAAATGAAGTCGACCTTAAAATCTCCCCCACTAACTCGATCCGCAAAAAAATGATTTGCATCATATGATATTCCCCTTCGAATCAAACAACTTTTATTAAAACATTTTTTTGGTAATTTTAATATTCGCGAGATATTCTACTTTTCCACGTAAACAAGACATCCTATATATATTTAATATATATTTCGTTAAAAGTTTTAAATTAGTATCTAGCTACTGAGTTATCTAATGTTTACATATATACTACTCGATATTTGTAATACTATGAATAACTATTTGATTATGGAATATTTTGGTAGTTACTATAATATTTAAGAAATTTTTTTAATATAACATTTTAATTATATCAAAGAGCTGGTTGTTAAGGTAATATTATTTTGTGTTTTAGGCAAGTTTATCTTGACCAGTCGAAGCTCGACCTGCCAGTCAGTGGCGTCGTCAACCACAAAACACCCAACAAAAAATCATCTTCTAACTAGCTTTAGCGTACTAAACATTAGGGTACTAAGTATAAGCGTAAATCTAAGATTAACAGGAGATAAGTGCGCAATCGATGAAGGGGTACCTAGCCTAGTTAGGATACCCAAGTCTGATCGCCCCTCGTCAGGCCACTTTTCTCTCGACTCTCTTGACAATTACTCCTTACTAGGATCCTGCCTTCATCCGGGCAAATACAATAATATTAAGTCTAATTCTAGCCTCCTAAGTAATAATAACGATAACTACAAGTCTGTGATATTGCTCAGCTCAACCAGTAACCATTATTTCCTCCGCGTTGAAATGGACGGTGGTGCGATTGCAATGAGACTAAGAACCTCAAAAATATTAATTTTGAACTTAAAAGAAAAGACGGTGGAGATGTTGTCCTGGGTAATTAATGGTATTAGTGACGTGGCAACAATTACTGTTGGTGCTCTTTCATTTCAGGATAATGTTAAGTCTAACGAGCCTTCGGGCACTTATTTCGCGAGCTATAGGTACTCAGGGTCGTATACGCGTCTTGGCCCTGAGTTTGTTAAGTCTCTTTCTAAGTCTACTATAGGGGATAGGTTTAGGGTTAAGGGGGAGAACCAAGACGAGTTCGCTCTCTACATTCCTACTATGACTACCTGCAAGCCTACGATGACGCTTACACGCCAATCTGCATCCCGAATAATCGGTGTACCTGGATCTCGGCCGAACTACTTCGAGATATTATGGCCCGACCAAATGCACACTCCTCACAAATTTTATGGCAGTTTATCAAACTGTTTAACGGAATATCACAATGATTCTCTTCCAGAAGGAGAAGAAAAAGAAAATAATTCTTCGAAATGTTTCGGTAATTTTAACGAACAAATACAATGCCGAAACATTGGTGAAAATACGATTAACGATAACGAACTAAAAAGGATCAGATCTCAAACTGCTGTCTATTTCAATGACGAGCACTATACTCAGACAGGAGTATTTTGTTTTTGCGGTTTTGAGAGAAACTACGATTGCCAAAATTCGCACGAGTTGATAGAAAGAGATGTTTCTATTAGTTTGTCGTGCTCTAGTTTACTTAAACGAACGAAGCCGAAGTATCAAGTTTTCACTGATGTGATCGATGGAAAATATTCTTCAGAAAATCTCTGTGATTTGTACCAATCTAAAGAGACGTTATTCAAAGTACTCCAAGCTATCGGATTTAATGTTGAGAACATTTTCACAGAAAGTCTGGTAAATTCTAAGCAATTCAGTCTGACCAGTTCGACGTATCAAACTGCCCAGTTTATTGACAGTGACAATTTTAATGAAGCAATGAAGATCGATGCCATTGCAGTAAACTTACATAATTGCAATCAGTTTAAAAAATATAAAGCTGCTGCTCCTGGTTCAAAGGATAAGCAAACCACAAATGGAAATTTAACTGTTTCTACTCCAGTGGAAGAAATATCCTCAAGAAATTATCCAATTTCTAGTTTCTCAAAGAGAAAGGAAGTCGACAACGCAAATGGCGTGAGTCGAACTTATCTTATTCATTGTGCAAGGAATCTCATAGCAGCGTCCGTTGGAGTTTCCAAAGACATCTTACAAGCTCACAGAACTGATCTTAAGCACGTGTTAACGCTCCTTTTTGGACAGATTTGCGATCTTGATGAATTCAATTTGGGTTATAAGAAAAGGTGGGGAATTCCTGGCATTTTGAGATTGGCTGGCGGGGGTGAAAATTCATTGAATAGCGGTGGAACTACAAATTGGGGCTCTACACAAACTAGTACTACAAATAACAACAACAATAATCAATCGGGTTGGGGAGGAAACTCTGGGAATCCTTCCGGAAGTAGCGGAGCACCTGGTAATTGGACTGGAAACAGTGTAAACAGGTCCGTTGCTGGAAATCCAAATTCAAATCAAAATCAGGGACCTCCAGGTGGACAAAATGTCCCAGGTAAGCATTTTGTATTCGTTTTGTTAAGTTCTTTTCTTAAGTAATTTTAAATTTGTGTTTAAGTATTAAATTGAATATATGGAATGACTTTCATAGCAGAATATGTTTGGATGAATAATCACTTCTTAGGTAACGTGAATAAAGTGAGCAATCCAAATCAACAATCAAATCAACAATCAGGTCCACCTACTTCTCAATCAAGTGGCACAAGTCAGGGTGGTCAAAACAGCAACCAATGGTCACAGGGAAAATCTAATAATCCTGGAGGATCAAGTCAGAACTCTTCTGTTCAAAATAATAATACTTCAGCCCAACAACAGCAACAACAGCAGCAACAGTCGAATTCCAGTAACAATAATAATCAGTCAAACAATCAGGCTCAGGGATCTGTTAACAGTAGTAATACACCTGCAAACAATAATCCTTCAACAAAGCAACAATTAGAACAGTTAAATACAGTGAGGGAAGCACTTTTTAGTCAAGATGGTTGGGGTTGTGTGAGTATCTCTGCTATCATATAAGGTATTAGTGTGGGCATAAATCTTTCTTTGATCATTTTGCACACTTATATTTTATATTTGAGTACTGTACCATACTAACATCGAATTTTGCATTTCTGTTATAGCAGAATGTGAATCAGGACACAAACTGGGATGTCCCAACATCTCCAGAACCTAGTATGTCAAAAGATGGAGTTCCAATCTGGAAGACACCGGTAAACAATGGCACAGATTTATGGGAAGCTAATCTCAGAAATGGTGGTCAACCTCCACCTCAGCAGCAAGCTAAAACACCTTGGGGTCATACACCAGCAACAAACATTGGTGGAACTTGGGGTGAAGATGATGAAGCTGCAGATACATCTAATATGTGGACTGGTGCCCCCACATCTTCCCAACCAAATTCTGCAGCTGGCCAATGGACGACTGGTACCAGTAACCAAACTGGTATGTGGGGAGGTAATTATTATCATATTGAAATACTTTCCTTTTTCCTCCATTTCCTGTTTTGGACATTAAAATTTGAAAACCGATATATGATTACAAAAAAATTATTATTTGATTGCAATTTGTACAATATTAAAAAAGCATTATACTTTTAGATTTTTTCAATATTCAGAAAGTTAATCGAAAATAAAAGCCTTCTAACTAAAACTTTTCATGTTATTGAAGATCTCATTCTAAAATAAATTACGAATGACGTATTTTATAGGATCCAACTGGGGTGATCCAAGGATCGATCATCGAGATCCTAGAGATCTCCGTTCTGTTGATCCTAGAGAGATGCGAGATCCCCGTGACCACAGAATGTCTTTGGATCCTCGAGAACACATACGTGTGATGGATCCAATGGCTCGTGATCCTAGGATGGCAGACATGCGTGGGGATCCCCGCGGGATTTCTGGAAGGTTAAACGGTGCCAATGCTGATGCAATGTGGGGTCAACCACCAGGTCCTCCACATCACCAAATGGGACATCAACATCCTTCAGGCCCTCCAACAAAGATGTTAAATCCTTCTAATATAAATCAGTGGGCTGCACCACCACCAAAGGATATTATGCCAGGGAAACCATCAGGTTGGGAAGAACCTTCTCCACCAACACAAAGAAGAAATGTCCCAAACTATGACGATGGCACAAGTTTATGGGGAAATCCTGCAGTTAATCAGAGGACCATACCCGGTAGTAAGGTTTCTCATTGGAAGGATCTTCCAACGCCAAATATAGGGAGAGGAGGTTTGTTTGTCTTCTTTCTTTATATATATACATATATGCCGGAGATAAAAGGACATTGGAGCCTTCCCTTTGGAATTTCGGGAAAATCCCCTAACACCGTAATCTAGATTCTATCATAGGCGTAATTAAACAATTGTCGTCTTTCGATCCGATTGTATTTGTTCGAGATATGTCATAATGAGCTTGGGTTCGAGGCGACAGCCAGTTGCCGAACGTAGCCGCGGTCACGGGATGAACGCTTTGTCTAACAAAGGTATGGAGTAATTCTATAGCTCTCCTTAAAAGAAATATTTGTAGCGGCACGCGATAGTAAACATTCCAACGGTTTCTGTCCCGTGGCTCGCCATACGCAGACCCTATTCTTCGGGTATGATGGTTACTAGATCCCGACGCATCTCCACAGTACATGTTCAGCTAGCCTGAGGGCGTTATAAACATTAAGATCTAGTTACCTAAAGCCCTTCGAACAGACAAACGGTCTTTGTCCCAACTACGGGAAGATAGGGGAGATCTATTTTTCAACGAACGACGCTTCCCGCTAGCAACCTTCCCTCAAGGACGGCTAGCATCCTTTTCTAGCCACCGACGTGGAAATTGACCAATTAACGGCAACGTCAATTTCCCTCACTTTCTGAACGAAGGTTACCCTCGACGAATCCGATGATCTCGTGTCCTTAGACACACCCCATCATAGTTTTCCTCTGCAGCATCATCGCGACGGAAAGTCATTCTCTCGTGAGGTCGTATTAGCGAGTTACTTAGCGTCTGTACGCTCGGTGGATATTCCACGTTTTAACAAAGATCCCAACTTATATATATATATATATATATTGTTCATGCTCTTTGAATTTTATTCGCGGTTGGGAACTTTTTTGCGAACTGTAAGAATTTAATAAAACCACATTTTTGCAATTTATAGGAATGCAATGTCCTCCGGGCATGCCACAGAATAGAATGCCAGCTCAACCTGGAATGAAACCAGATGTTAGTGGACCAATGTGGGGACATCCTGGTGCCGCTGGTGGACGAAATGGTAGTTGGGCTGAAGGACCACATGATACAGGTTCATGGGATGATCCAAAAACACCAAGTACCTGGAACGAAGCTCAATTAAATCCTGGCACTTGGGGTGGACCCAGTGCGCACAAACCTAAACCAATGGGGCCCACTGGAAGCTGGGCTGATACTGATATGGATCCTACTCCTAGTTGGGGTCATCCTACGAAACCAACTCTTACAAAGGAAGTTATATGGAATAGCAGGGAATTTAGATATCTTTGTGACATGGGATACAAAGTACGTATAAATTATTTAAATTGATTAAATAAAGTTATTAGTTAAGATTTTATGTTTCAAAATATAATTGAGGATACTAAAACACTAGAAATATAGTGATCCATTCTAATATTGTCAATAATAATTATAGATATAATAATTTTATTATTGTATAAAAATCTAACGATTTTGAATATGTTTATTGTGATACGATACTTGTCGATATAGTCATTGTTGTTGGTTTAATTTAATGTATTTGACAGATTTATTTCTTATATTTATGTTTTGATTAAGCAAATTCCTTCTTTTAATTAATGCACTTAATGATTATTTTTTGATTATAGAAAGAGGATGTTGAATTGGCATTGAGAACTCGTGAAATGAATAGAGAGGAAGCTTTGGAACTTCTAAGTCAAGTGCGGCCTTTAGACCAATGGAGAAGACATGACGCACACTCCACTTATGATCCGACAAATCAAGCTACAACTGCGCCAGCATATCCTAGATTTAATCACGTCGCACAGCAAATGTCTTTTCCTCCGGTAAAAACTATTATAGTTATTTGATAATTTCCTAAACTGAAGCAGAGTTCATATTATTATTTGAATGCTAGTTTACTCCTTCTTTTTACTTTGATTGTAATAAAGCACAATCAAGCGTATTTATGTTATCCCTTAAATATTAACATGTTTTTATATGTCACAATAAACATAATGCTTTGCACATTTAAATTTGCATTAATTGTAAATTTTCTCGCAATTATAAAACACTTTTGATTGGCACATTCTTACATATTGGTCTATTTTATGCTATGGTTGTATAACTCATTTTTCAAATCTTAATAAATTTTCACCTCTTAATGTTATTTTTAATGTATCAAATGTTAAGCAATATGTATATAAATATGTGTGTTTATAGACATTACTTACCAGTATGTTTATATCTTAAGTGACATTTATATACTGAAATTTAGAATTAGCTGTAATATTGCATATGAAGTGACAGTTTGTGTGTACTAATTGTTAATTATAGGGTGCTGGAGTGCCAAGTGGAAATGCAACTGGTAGTGTGGGAGGATCGGTTGCTAGTGCAAGTTTATTGAAATTACAACAACAACAGCAACAAACTGCTGTTCCATTACAACAACAACAACCTAGTAGTAATGCACCTCAACCACCTTTCAATCAGGTAAATGTTGTTAGTATTGCTAGTTGATAGATATTCAGATAATTATTTAAAATTTGTCTGTTAAGATTTGTTATACTTATAGCAAATAGTTATTCTTTTTTTTTCAATTCTAGGCTTCCAGAGCTCCTCAGAATCAACCCAGTACTCAACAACTGCGTATGTTAGTACAACAGATTCAGCTAGCCGTCCAGGAAGGTTACTTAAACCATCAAATTTTAAATCAACCACTTGCACCTCAAACTCTAATACTTTTGAACCAACTATTACAACAAATTAAAGTCTTACAACAGCTTCATCAACAACATTCTGTGCAAAGTACAATGAAGGGCAATGGCCAATCTGTTCTTCAGATCAGTGTACAAATTACAAAAACAAAACAGCAAATAGCAAACCTTCAAAACCAAATTGCTGTGCAACAAGCTACTTACATGAAGCAACAACAGCAGCAGCAGCAGCAGCAACAACAGCAGCAGCAACACCCTGTGCCACCATCTCAAAGCTCAGAATACTATAAGAGCTCAGTACATGATCCTATGTCAGCTTTGCAAAATAGTTTCACAGATTTGACAATGAATAAGGAACCTCCTGTTGTAAGTACATTTTTTATTTTGTAAGAAGTTATATATACTTCATAGAAAAATTTATATACAATGTTTTTAATTTTTTCTCGTGAATAATGAACGAAATAATTCATTTTTGTTGTATTAAAAAGAAACAATGAGAGTAATAATTAGATTTGTGAAAATTAATTTTTTATTATAGAGTCAGCAACAGTCAAGACTGAATCAGTGGAAGTTGCCTTCTTTGGACAAGGATGGAGATTTAGTTTCGAACGAGTTCTCGAGAGCACCAGGAACAACCAGTAAGCCAGCAGCTACACCGGCTGGTTTAACACGATCACACAGTAGTCCTAACATGAATCCTTTGTTGGGTCAAGGAGATGGTACATGGTCCACCAGACTTGGAGAGAGTGGATGGCCAGACCCAGGTAACTCGGATTCCACTGATGGAAAGGATTGGCAGCCAACTGGTGCAGCTGCTGGTGCTGCTGCTTTCACCGATCTTGTACCTGAATTTGAACCTGGCAAGCCATGGAAGGTAATCCATTTCCAATATCGTACTTCCTATGTGAAGAAAACCTTTTTCAGTATAAAAAACCTTATTCAATATTTTGAATCGATTGTTTATGACGCAAGTTTAAGATATTATTGAAACATTTGATTTCTTTGAAATAATTGTATTTAAAATATATTTATGCAGATAAAATGAAAAGAATAGAATGCCGTTTACACAAAATAATACAAATTATACAGATCTTCTTCAGATTTTATGTTGTACAAGTTAAAATAATGAAACATTATTAAGGTATTGTTTCATTTACGTTAATAGAAAATAAAGTTGTTATTTGTTTGTTAATCGTAGAATTGCTGTCATGAAATTTGGTTGTATGACGAAATTTTTGTCTCGCAGTGCCTGACGTCGAAAGGGGTTAAACAGAGTACGCGCTGGTAATCAAATTCCAAAATAAGAAATGACCTCTTAAAAATAGTAAAACAATGAAGGGTTTTTTTTAATTTGTCGTAAAGAATACAGATTAGATATGTATTATCTATATATAGATTAGGTAATATGTATTAGTATTCTAATAAAATTTAATAAAATAATTTTTCATTTTCTTTTAAATTGTATTCATTATTGTAATAAAAATTGTTTTAGGATATTTGAATTTCTCTTTTCTGTTAATTATATTTAGTAATTCAGATTTTGTATGAGTAACAGAAAAACGAAAAATTCTTACATATGACGTTTATTCGGGTCCACCTATATTTAATTTCATTTTAGGGTACCCAGATGAAGAGCATCGAGGATGATCCAAGCATTACTCCAGGCTCTATCGTTCGTTCACCGCTTTCTTTAGCAACGATCAAAGATCCAGATGCCATTTTTTCTTCAAGTAGTAAGACTTCGCCGCCACCACAACAACCTACCAATCCTGATACATCAATACCAAGTTTAAGTAATTCTACTTGGACGTTCAATCCACCTGCTACTACTCCAAACGCATTTACTAGGTAAATATTGCTTTAAAATTTTAATACTTTACCTACCGTATATATTCTTTATTTTTATTACTTTCTTTATTATAATTTAATATTTTAAATTTTAATTTAATATGATTCGTTAACTAACTACTTAATGTTTTTATTCAACTATCTTAATTATACAAAATATAATTTACAGCTCGAAGAACACTTGGGGTGAATCTGCTCCACCGCCGACTGCGGTTACTTCAGAGCTCTGGGGAGCACCAATGAGTAAGGTTCGTGGCCCTCCACCAGGCTTGAGCAGCAAAACTACGGGAAATACGAGCAATGGCTGGGCAGGTTTTGGCACCGTCAGCAGATCCAGTTCATGGGGCTTTCAATCGAGCACAAATGCTGCCTGGGTTTCTACCTGGTTACTACTTAAGAATCTGACGCCTCAAATCGATGGTTCTACTTTGAAAACCCTCTGCATGCAACACGGTCCTGTTCAAGACTTCCGATTATACCTTAATCATGGAATTGCTTTAACCAAATATTCATCAAGAGATGAGGCTATTAAGGTTTAGTGTCTTTTACATATTTTTGTTATTGCATTAATTGCATTAACCTTTAGCGGTCTTATTATACCCTTTTACAGTTCAGCATCTGTGACTTTAACTAAAAGTATTTAAATATATTAGATTCTCACTTATTGTAAAATTTACTTTTTATGTATGAATAATCTTAAAGTACAGTTGATTCTGTTGATTCAGATCTAAAAAATACAGCGTAGTATAATTTAGACCGTAAAAAATTAAACTTAGGTTAACCACCCAATAATTAATTGAGTTGAGTATTACCTACTATATTTTTATTTGTATATATGATTCATCATATATATCTATAGACTACAAATTTAAAGCTTTTATGCACTGGAACTGTATTAATGTTAGGTGCTCCAGGAAGTTTGTATATTGAAGATCATATAAATGTGTCCTTATGTAACTTTTTACGTGATTTTGAAATTCTGAATATATCTACAAATTTTTGTGCACAATTTTCATGTTCATTTTCATTTCCAGTTTTTTTGTAAATGAATATGCACTCTTCCCAAGTAATTAGTAGATTTACTTAATAAATCCTATTGTATAAATCTTGTTTGTTTACATATATACATATATATATTATATACACGAGTGTAATGTACAATTTTTATCATTTAGATATTATATAAAACAATGATTAAAAAATCACAAATGTACTACTATGAAATTATCAAAAGTTGAAATTAATAAGAGAAATGTTTAATGATGTTTACAGGCACAAGGTGCTCTGAACAATTGCGTCCTGGGCAACACAACAATTTTCGCAGAATCTCCAGCCGATACCGAGGTGCACAGCTTGTTGCAACAACTTAGTCATGGAGGTCAACAACAAGCTGGAGCTACTACAGGAGCAGGTTGGGGCTTGCGACCATCGAACAAAACTGGTCCACCACCAGACACATGGGGCGGTAGTTCCAGCCAATTATGGGGCGCTCCACCGAGTAGCAATTCTCTTTGGAGCAGCGCTGGCATCGACAGCAATGATCAACAACGTGCTACGCCCAGTTCTCTGAACTCGTACTTACCCGGAGACCTTCTGGGAGGTGAGTCGATGTAGAGTGCCGCACGGAGGAGCGGTATCACTCGTGCGACGACCAAGCCTTCTACTTCACGATACGTCAATTATATTCCGCATTGTCAGATGGGCCGGTTCTCGCGATGAAGTTACTTAAATCAGTGCCGCGTATAATTTCGGCAGCAACAAGGATCTGATTTGATTTTTTCAACAGAAGATTTTTCAATTTGGGATTCGGGGATAATGGGGGCAAGGGAGGGTATATCATGAATTTCAAGGCTTTTGGCGTGCGCCGTGCTTTATTAATTGTTTGGTGTAATGCCGACTACATTTAATAATAGTCACGAGAGAATGCTGTTATTATATCGCGCGTACTACATATTAAGTACGTACGTACGACGTAATACTAAATTAGTATTGACGTTACGATATTGCTTCTGTCGCAGTTCATTTTGGTATTTTGGTATTTTGATATCTTAAAATAATATTAATTTCATCTGATATAATATGCGCGTATGTGTATACATAGTGCGCACCCATCTCTAATAGGTACGTTTTTCATGATATTTCAATTACTGAATTAGTATTCTTCCCATTCAGGTCGTGTTCTCATTAACGTTTCAATCGAATATCCTGTTTATTCAGAACAATATATATTAGTATGTTGAAGATATTTAAGTTGATCTTTGTTATGCTACATTCTTCGATGTTTTAATATTTTCAATGTTGCGTACATGCTCGATGTATTCATTGCATTATGAATACATAAATTATATGATACACGTAGAAGAAAATTTTTATGAATATAAATTACGCTGCTTTCATATTTTTTCATATTTGAGTATAGTAATAATTTATATTTCATTCTTCTCAATATCGACACGTGTTACAAGTTCATTTTGATCAAAATAATTTATGACTTGCAAACGGTGCGTACCAATATATCGTATATTAAAACATCGTTGTGTAGGTAATTTTATGAAAAATAGTATAAATTCTAGATCCTGTTACATATTTTGAGGATCGGAGCACAGAAAACAGTAGGAAAGTTAAAAGGGTACGCGCATACACCGCAGCCATTAGCTTTGAAAAAATGATACATTGGCTAATCTAGATAATGGCGTCGCCAACACTTTCTTAAGGATGCGCGTGTAAGAAAGTAAATTATGATCAATGGTCTCACGAGTGTTCCACTTTTTTGCTCTGAACAGTTTCCTCTAATCGAGACTGCCATGCGTATCAAACGTAGACTGTACCAATCTAATCAAAACAAAAACAAGCAGAAAGAATGAATAAGATATGAATGAAAAGAAAAAATATAGAAAAAAAAAAAAAGAAAAAAAAGGGAGGAGGAACGTTACCTCTTAAAGAAATTAATAAGCGAGGATCCACGTCGATGCTTTGGGCTATACATACCTCTTCCATTAGCAACGGTGATATAGAATCGAATTTTTAGTGAATTTTTCCTTCACATGGCAACAATTATCAATATAGAAAATTTGGTTATTGTTGCCACAAAATTGACGATAGTAATACGATTAGTAATTTGCTTTTATTTGTATATTGTTATTCCAACGAGTAAGTCGAGATTATATGAATAATATTGTAATAAAACTATGATTATAAAAAATTTGAATCAATAGCTTCACTAGCTAAGAAGTGTATTGGCAGATATCTTGATCTTCTATGAGATATTCGGAGATCGTTATTTTAGCTAAAAATCGATTCTCTATCGTAAAACGCCCACAAACTTTTAATGGGATGATAAATCGGGGTCCGAGTTCTTGCGACGACAACAAAAACGATACCAAATGTTATCGCAATAACGTAAATTTTATTCTACATATATTAAATCTAAATGCCACCCGTCGTGCCAATGTCCAGCGTGTCTCTTTACCATTTACTAATTATAGAGTTATAACGAATATGGTAATTCGATGTTTTTCTCTAGCTATCTTTGTCTGTTGTCTGCCTATCTGTGTGTGTCTTTGTCTTTCTCTCTTCTCTTTCTCACTCCCCTCTGCAAAATGAACGATACTGAGGAGAAGAATATGCCACTTCCCATTGGTTAATATTAAGAGACAAAAAAGTAAAGCATTTAAGGAAGCTGAAATCCTAATTAAAGTTTTCAGAATGACTTCGAATTTTCGAGTGAATGGTATTTCCAATTATACAGTGACGCAAAATTTCTATTTAAAAAATTTTGAGTTTTTCTTTTACTATCTATCTATAGTTTTATCTATAGAATCTATAGTTGGTAACTTGACAATCTGAGACAATTTTTCGATGATAACTTACTTACTACACTGTCTCAATACTTTTTTCAGACAGAGAATATTATTCTTCTATCTATTTCAGTTTAAACTCAGCAAACGATACGGTAGTATTCATGCGTGATTTTTAGTCTAGTAACATATTGTGTAATATTAGTTCTCTTTCCAGTTATTATATATATAAAATAGAAGATATTTTAAGTGCTAAATAATATTTAGTGACATCGATTAAAAGGCATAGAAAAATTGTAACAATATTAATCTATTATTAATAGCATACCTAGTACTTTATATTGTATAATAGAGACTCATTAATTGCTCTATACATGGGTTAAATCTACTATATATATTCTTCAATTATTTATACTAAAAATATTTTAAGTTCTTTTACACTTTGAATGAATGGACAATTAGATATCGTTTTCGTTGCAAAAAAGATGAAACTTTTAAAATTTGTGTTATTCTTATCGGCCTTGATCAAATTATTTTGAGTTAAATAATAATGCTCTCTATCATGCTGATGATATTTGCAAACACAAAAATAAAATAATTTAATTTAGGATGTGGTTAGTGTAGACATTCTCAAAAAAGTTGCTATTTATGGATTCGAGATTATCGTGTGCTTATATTGCATACTGCTAGAGCGTTGATGCGCAGAAGAAATGCGCGATGCAATGCGATTGGACTAGTCATGACGCGCAGTCACAAAGGCAGGCTACACGAATTTTCGTAATTGACTAGTGTTTTATTTAACATCTATTCAAATGACATATATTTAGCACGTATGCAACGTGACAAACTTCAAAACGTTGGTGTAGAATAGACTTCACCAAACGATCTAAAATACTACTAATGCCGCCAAGAATCTAAAAGCTTTGGAAGCATCAGAGCATGCCAGCTTTCCAGCATCACATAATACGTATACTATATTTATATACGTCTTTATTTTTATATCGCTCTATATTTCGTAATTAAATTCATTGTTAGACCCTTCAGATTCCCTCCCAAAGCTAAAAGTTTGTAGACAATATCGTAGTAGTAAAATGGTATTATCATCTAGAAAATAACCGGAGTCAAATATCGTTTGAGTATTATAGTACAATGTTAGTACAGTTCCTGGACATGATTTATTTTTATGACAAAAATGTTAGATATCTATTAAACGTTTCTTTTATTATGATAGAATGGAAACTATGAAGACTTCAATTCTTATTTATATTCTTTTCTCGCATTTGATAAGTGATAGGATTTCGTTTTTGTAAATTCAATTCTCTGTTAGTTTCGTTGATTGGGATTAATTAAAACATAAATCGAAATCATACAAGTTTCGAAAGGAAATTTATCACAAGCCAGATGATTGTGTAAATAGTTTGACAATTTTGGCTTTTCGACTATGTTAAAGAAGGATTCACGAATGATTTGTAAATAAATTACGAATGACTGAATAAAATGAATGCGAATGATTTAAATTTTACTGATTTCATAAAAGATTGCCCAAAAAGTGAGGGAACTGGAACTTTCACGCAGATACTGATTCTAAGTTCGCATTTGTGTAACATTTGATTGCCTTAAAATTACAATGGCGGGTATTTCCGCCATTCTCGCTAAAGCTTAATTTGCTAGACTGTGTCAATAACTCTGTGCAATTAATGAGTCTTACTGTACTAGATATCTGCTTGAACAAACAGCAGAAAAATGTTGATTCTGAAAAAAGGAAGGATAGAACGAGCGTCGTAACAATTTTCTGTTTATTTGTTTGTTTGTTACACTTTTAACTTTCCTCTTTATTACATATTCTTTTCTGTTCTTCAACGTTACAAATAATTATATATACAAGATATAGAAAGATATAAATGTAGTTTAATTTTTCAGTATGTACATATATGATACAAAGATTGCATTTAAATTTGGAAATGACTTGACCGGGCATTCGTTTTGCCCGTTTGATTATTTTTCGTTGTTCGTGATTGAGCACGACCGATACTTTACTTCGTCACTATATATCTCACACCTAAACAAGAAGTGAATCTCGAAAATTCGATAGAACAAAAACAGACGTTGATGAATATAATGTTTTGAAGTTCTGATTGGACCATTGGGAGGAGGTTCGGTTAAAGGAAGGGGTAAAAATGAGTTCATTCCCTCTGCCCCTCCGTTGCGTGCGCGCGCACGCGCGTGTCATGTGAAGTTTATGCGTGCATGCCTACGTGTGCAAGGGAATGTGATTGCGCGCGCGCGCGCGCGCACGCGAATAAGCGAGCGAGCGAGCGCGCATGTGTGTATGTGTATGTTTTCAACGTCAAAGGTACCTGAATGGACTGATAACCATACCGATGGGAAAAAGAGTGTTTAGTATTCATTGCACAATATTTTCTTTCCAACATTCTGATATATCTCTGAAATATATATCCAACGCCCTCAGATCTTCTCGGTCTTGTTCAACCGCGAGACTAAAGAAAAAGTTCTTTTCTGTTTTTTCTCTCGAGTCTGCTGTTAAAAGCAGATCCATAGATCTTGCCGTGAACATACGCATAACGTGTGTACCTACATAAAGGTTTAAAGGTCAATCTCTCTCAAGTGCCGATGCATTTCAAATAATTAACGTGAGATTTTCTTGATCTTCTGGGATTTGATTATTTTTCATGACTTTTTAGCATTTTGCGTGTTACAGATATTTAAGTCATTCTGTGTGTTCTAAGTTTTATTGATATATATATATATATATATATATATATATATATATATATACTTATATATATATATTTATATATATATATAAACATATATATGCATAACGAGTATTCCTCAAAGGTTAATGAATTCGAGTCATTAAAAACTATGATTAGTAATCAAACTATCCGTAGATCGATTTCCTAAATCAGAAGGTTAGGTTTCTCGTATAATAATGAAACAAATGAAGGGATCAAAAGGGTCCTAATAAATTTAGTTTTGGGACTACCTGAAATGTTTAAGGATTTAATTCATTAAAAAAGGAAAAAAAAAAGAAAAAATCAAAAATTCGAGGAATGGATACGTTAGAATTCTATGATTATTCAAAAAATTATAAGACTTAATGAATTTATTTGCACACTGTTTATCGATAAAGTGTGTAAGTAGGTAGAGAACTACTTAAAATACATACAAACAAATGTCGAATAGTATGTTTGGTAAACCAAAGAGGATCGATGTTAGGAAATGTTTGTAATTAACTACTGACGTTAGGAATAAAAAGCGAACATTTTACTAGCTGACGTTAGGTATTATGGTAGACTAACATTCATAATATTCGATCACGAACGATGAAATTTTAGTTCGTTTTTCTTTTTTCTTCTTTTAATCGAATTTTCTGTTTAATATAGCTTTATTAAGTGAGATGGACAGTATTTGGCTTTTACAATTAGTAGAAAATGTCTTCGTTTTTTTATGAAAATCTTCACCAACATCTATGTACTACATATATATTTAACTTTGACTAACTAAACTAAATGGGTGAAAATTTATTGAAATATATCTTCTATGTTCATTTTGTAATATTTTCGAATACGCTTATCGATATTTCTCGATTACATTAACATTCACTCTTAATATAAGAATATTCGCGTATTAAATAAATTATTAGACAATTTTTTAAACAAGTTGATGAATAGTTGACCCTACAACTTGAAACATATAACATCGCGTAATTATCTTTAAAAAAAAAAAAAAAAAGGAGAAGAAAGTAAAAAGACGAAATTGTTATTATCTTATTCCAACGAAGGTAGTTAACAATGGATCTAAAGGGTTTCTTTCTTATTTTGACATACTAGAAGGGCGGGAGTGCATTTTCGTTAGTTGACTCTTTCTATTTATGGCAATTCAATCCGAAGACTTACGTTCAGTTTCGCAACTCAGATTTCACCTATATGCTTAACTGAATACCGTGTGTGTGATTTCAGGTGATTCAATAATACACGTATAATTCACAAATTTTATATCTTAATGCTTGAAAAAAGCTGCCTCTACGATTCATCGAAATTAGTTGACACTAAGCTTCTATCCAGATTACTCAGGTTCCACGGTGGAATCGCTGAATTGTAACAACAATAATAATAAATAATAATAATAGTAGAAGTAGTCGTAGAACTAAATAGGTACAGTTAGTGGTAGTAGTAGCAAGTAGCAGCAATAGTAGTGGAATTAATAGTAGTAACAGTAATAATAATAGTAATGCTAAATGATAAATAATATTTATAACACTTAATAACAGCAACAACAATAGCTATGATGATAATAAATAATGATGGTTAAAAAAATGAAAAAAAAAAATAAAGATAACGCTAGCAATCGTGTAACAAATATAGCAATCGAAGTGGTAATAGTATCAGCGGCAACAATAGTTCTAACAGCAGTATTAAAAGAAGTAAGTTGTAATTTCAACGAGGTTGCAAATGAAAGGAATGATAATCGTAGTTATAGCAATTACAACGATAGTAGTGGCGCGACAATGATAGTAATAGCGGCAATATTGTGTAATGTGATAATAGAGTAATGATAATGTTACCACTATTATTATTACTGCCTTTGCTACTACTACAATTGACATCTTTGTACTCATATTATCGCTGTGTGGATTATCAACATTTTTGCGATTATTGTTGCTGCTATTGCTGCCATTAATTTCGTTTGATTTCTACTGCAGCTGTGGCTACTACTATCGATTCTAATCTTATTTCTCGTTATATTTAGTTGCTCTTACATTTTGCTACTACTAACGCTGGTTACTATCGCTGTTTCAGCTTCTACTATTGCCACTCTCTACTGCTTTCTATCGCAGTAATACAATTCTTATTTCTACTGTTCAGCATAGTATAGTAACGCATCATTACCATTATTGTTACTATTATTATGGTCGTAACTATTGTTAGTGTTACACACAACTACTATTACTGATGATTAATATTAAAGAGTACTAGGATAATTGTTGGTGCTGTTAATTTCTGCTATTATTATTATTAACATTGCCATTGTATTGTCACCAATCTTTTTGTTACAGTTATTAAACATTATCATTACTTATTATCATGACGCTGTTACTGTCGTTGCACAGTTAATAGTAGCAGTAACGATAAATCATACCTAGTGGTGGTGGTGGTACACGATATTAATAATAGAGAAACGCCTGTCGCAGTAGTCAGGATACCGTGAACGGAATAAAAAGTTAATCACGATATAATAATAAGGGGTTAATGATAATGCGATTTATGTAATATAAACAAAAACATAATTGTTGCTGATTATGATATTCATTAATCAATAATCCGTAAAAACAATAATAATAGAGTGATGATCAAGAAGACGATAATAACGATAGTAATGAAATATTAGAGTATTAAAGTAATTGCAATTTATATTAGTGGTAGTGATATTAACAAGCGGCAGTGGTAATACTTGCTAATTAACAAGGATTATCATGACGGCAGCAGTAGTGTAATGTTTTTAGGAAAGCAGCAGTCATATAAGAATTGCTAGTGATAATATTAATGGTAACGAATAATAGATAACATTATTGATAATATTACAAATAATAGAGGTCTGAGGGCGTTCGAACATTATGAGTGTACCTTATTTGCTGTTCCAAAATGGAACGTAAATTTAGATTACGAGACGGGAACTAAATTTGTACAAGCGCTGGTACTTCCAACGATAATGGTTTCTCTTTTTCATTTGAGATAAAACATAAGAAGCAATTCATTGTCCTTTATCTTGAAGATAGGCGGCAGCACACTTCAAGCATGATCGACAAACGCTTGCAATCGTTTGATAAACTAAATTAAAATAAAATAATACTGGTACACGTGTGGGATTTTTACGACACTGGGGGTTAATTATATACGTATAATATACATACGACACAAACAAACACACACACACACATCTCTATAGTTTTATACTATAAATACCTGGACACTTTCCTAAACGGTCGTCTTTTTATTGCAATCTCCTCGAATAAGTTTACTTGAAAATTATAGCTGGACTTTGTATAGTTTTTTTCAATTCTGCTGCTAACCAATTGTCCTAGAAGCAAAGCATTATAAATTAGTATTATTAATTTGTCGTCTCTGTCGTGTTTTGTTCGTCGTACTGTTAATTTAGAAGATTTAAAAATTTAAGACGTTAATTAGAATCTTCTATTGCCTTAATAATCTCTCGTCCTATTTTCTTTTGCTTTGTATATATACACATAGTTATATTATAATACTTTACATTTGATATCCGAGGAAAAAAACATTTCAATTATTCGATTACAGATGATGGTCTATTTTCATAAAATTTGATGATTCGATCGAATAAAAACGCTGGTATTATTTCCTTCGAGACTTGTAAATATTCTAACATGCTTTGCCTTTTAAGTACTTTTCGAACAAATAAGATACGTTTCAATGATGCAAAATGTATCTATAAAACTAAAAATCTTGTGATTTACTTATAAACGTTTCAAACAATGAAGAAAGAAAAGATTAGTTTTGTTATATTTAAAAAAACGAATTGATTTCTGATACATATCACCGGAAAAATGTGTGAATAGGTGAATGAAAATAAGTAACAAGTAAGCTTAATCTAATAGCCACTTACCTCAGTGTCGTTAATTATTATTTTATAAAAAGGCATATTTCAAAATACTAGAGTTAGCATGCTATATTTAAGACCAATCAGCTATGTAACACTACAATCTCTTGTGCGCATGCGCTGAAACTACGTATTCTTTTTCCCTTCTTATCTCCTTGTTTTCACTATTTTTCGTCTGTAGATCTAATTGTATTTAATTTGTTCTTCTCCTTTTATTTCTCTCGTTAACCTCCTACACCTTCTCCGCTTAATTTTCTGTTCATTACACAAACGCGTATGTACTTTATTGCACTTATTGTCTGTGTTCTTTTGAAACCGCACGAGATCGCGACGCCATCTCGTCTATATTTATTTTTCTTGTTAAAACTCTAATGTGATATTGATATTAAATACCATTCGATTTAATACTAATGATTTAGATTAAATTTAAAGAGAAAAAGAAAAAACAAGTTCGAAATTTAAAAAATGGAAAAGCTTTCATAATTTTCGTGAGAACTTATTCGTCTTCTGCGTAAGATAAATTATTCATCTTTAGAGGCATATAATTCGTGAAATTATATTTTTAACTAACATAAAATAATGGCAACAAATCGGTTCGATTAACGCCAAATTGTAATTGTTTCTGACCTATGTAACTTTCTTTAGGGAGTTATTAGCGACGACATTATTATCCATTTTACGTCTATTTAAACATTTCAAATTCTTGGCTGTGTCTAGCGAAGCATGCGGTATATTGAATGTTAAGTCTAAAAGGTTAGGCATTTATATTTAGTCCGAGACAAATCGAATACACGTTTAGAAAAAGAAAAGGAGAAAAAGAGAAAAAACGAATCGGGAGGAAAGTTTTAAAGGAATACAGCCAATAACAGGCGTATGCATACTTGTGCGCATATGCACCACTCTTGGTGGTTTACGATGATACGAATTTCTAATACGCTTACGCGCATGCGTGTTATACCGCGTTTTTGTTTCGTGCATTCGACGTATCGGTACGCATGCGTGCTATACTATCGATGTGCACACAGGTGTCACAGGGGTATCTAATATATTTTACGTCCGTGTATGCAAGTGTATATACGTGTTACTATTAATTGGTGCGTGTATTAGTTGAGGTTTCTCGGTGGTCAGTTTACGTATTTCGAGCGCATGCGTACACACGCGCCAGTAGGAAAACGTACACATATGCGCATACTCTTCTCTTTCGGGATGAATCGTTTTCCCCTCTTTTTCTTGAATACACACGCGTGTGCATTTGGGGCATGTGCCATTTATTAATTTGATAATAACAAGAGGACGGGAAAGAAAAATAAACATGTGACGTGGATAAGGGAAAAATTCCAACCACAATAACTATTACAAACGGAATAAATTTAGTCAAAACAAAAGGCTTTTGATAACTCGAAACTTGTTAACGAATGTGTCTTTACGGAGGAAAGATTGATACGAATACTTGAATTTATTTTAGGAAAAGAATCGATCGAAATACATTTGAAATAGTTAATTTATATGTTTCTTTGTATTTTTAACGCATAACGTTTTAATAATGTATTACTATGAATATTAATCTTATAATTGTAAATTTGATTTCTCAAGTCACTAAATTTAATGGTAAACGAAGTTTTAGAAATATTTTATATAGTCATACAGAAAAGTGGCGCAATATGGCGAATAGCCGACGATGCCGGTGAAATTGAAATAAACAGTTATACATACATAAATAGTTTTATGTTCGACAATTTTGTTATAATATATAAAGAATATTAGGTGTAATGCAATATTAACAGAGATAAATGATATTATTAAACATCGTTATAAAACCTTTCCTTTTAATTAATCTTTTAAATGATTAAACTTTCGCATACCTATGCTCATTGCGTTGCAATCTATTAGTAATAATTATATCCCTATAGTCTGATTTGTTTTAATTGTGATACAGTATTATTTAAAGGTCGCGAATGCGTGTGTTCAAATTTTAACTATTCTTCTTCATCTTTTCTCCCCTTCCTCCAAGAGAACTCTACAGTTCTTTGTATTTCTGCAAGAAATATAAACGAAATGTGCTTAGAAAATCGATTTTAATATATGTCCGAAAATGTAAGCCAACTGTTATTTTTATCTGGGATGTTAAATGTTAAGGTAAACGTTAATATCTTTCTCTTTCCTTTTACGTCTTACGCACCTCGCTGAGTATGATGGAAATATAGCTTTTTCTCGATATATTGAAAACGCGAGAACTCCGAGTGACTAACCTTTTATAAATCTTCCCCAAAGATTTCGTTGGTTGTCGTGATTATTACTTAGAGTTGTATATATATGTAGTGATTTGAAACGTTCGTACTAATAAGTTTGGTTAAAACGATTCTTCGAAATTTTGTTCGAAAATTCAAAATAATGCGAATAGCAAAGAAAGAAAAAGAAATGTAAAAAGATAAGGAAAAGCGTTTCACTTGTAATATCAGGGAAATATATAACTTAAAATATACGGAAGACCGGAATATTAAATTTTGCGATTCTGTTGTAATAGATTTCGAAAAATAGAATAGTATTTGAATAAATTTGAAAATTTCAAAATCGTTTCGAGATAAACGACATATTTCTTTTTTGTTGCCTACATACGAAATTATTGATGGTGAATGTAAATAAACTTGGGAAGAGTGAGCAAAATTCCTCGAAATATTTCGCACAATTTTCGAACCGGAATTTAACCTAAACTGATTGAAAGAACGAAAATATTTTTCGAATGTTTTCCAAATCGAAATGGACTTGAAAAATTCCGGAACCTTTCGTCAGGGTTTCTTGGAAAGACATAATCGAAATTAGAACATGTGGCAAATAACCTATAAAGTAAAAAAAGAAATATAACTAAGTCTAGATGCCTAATAGTAATTAACGATATGTATCTGGTCGTTATTCGGCGGTTAACATATCCAAGAATTATAAATAAGTATGATTCCCATTCTTTTTCCGTGAATATTATTTATTAGTTAATCGTGACCAATTAAATTTTGAACATACGGAAACTGAAATGTTTGTATATACGAAGTGATCAGGGCCAAATAATTCAGATTTAATGTACAATCTATAGATGATATTTTCACTTATTATGAATGTAAGCATGTGAAATTTTAAATGAAGCTTTTACGCACATTTATTGTCTAATCTAGTTATGAAGTTAATTTAATACGTGTTTGTAAGATGCTGTTTTTTTAAATTAATTATATACGTATAATATAAATATACATTGAAGAAATATACGAAAAACACTGATTTCATAAGATATTAGGAAAAAGTCGAAGACGAAGTAATTTCTCTGTTGTAAAAAATGAATGAGCGAGAAAAATTAATAAAAATTGGCTGCAATGCGCGTTTTGCAACCTAGGACCATTCAATGAAGATGGAAGTGCCATGCACTGATTTCGTAATTAGCAAACATGGAAGGTTTTAAAGATATTACAGAAAGTTAGTGTCATGTTATTTGTTAGATTTAGGAGAAGTACCCCTTGTGCACACGCTTCGAAAGAGAACAGCATCCCGAAAGGGGTTCTAAATGAAAAGAAAAGAAAACGAAATGAAAATCAAGGTCCGAGGAGTAAAGTGTAAACTTGTCATTTTTAACTATTAACATGCGAACAACATAGGGAAGAAGGATAGTAAATATAGTAAATACTGGGACACACGCAGGCACGCACGTACGAGCGCGCGCGCAATACACACATAAGACACACGCACATACACACATACATACTTATTAATAATTTAGGATTTATCAATGATAAAGAAAAAGTGAACAGACATTTATGTATACATTGTTTGTCTACGCGTATACACACTACATGCTGCGTACACGTATATGTGTATGCATATTCGTGGATAATATAACTCTACGCGTCCACAGAAACGTACACACGTACACACAGACACACGCCCACCCACCTACCCACACACGCACACACACACACACACACACACACAGTTATATATTATATTACGATAATATATATATATTATATATATATATATATATATTATAAGAAAGCATTTTGAAGAGAGTACTAATTAATAAGGTGATTAATTATTGTAAAAAAATGACTACTGATTAATGCAACAAAGTGGACTAATTCGCGAGTAACCTCTATTCCTAACAATAATGAAAAATTAATTAATTTTAGATAGATTAATAATAAACTAACAATAATGAATTAATAATTAATGAAATAAATATTAGGTATTAACAGTAATAATGATCGTAATGTTCATTAAGATGCGATATAATGCTAATAACAATAATATAAAAATAGAGATGAGAAGAAGAAACGGTACGAAATAATAGATATAAAATGTTAGTTATTACAATTTTGCGATTTTCATTGTCTAACGGTATTGAGAGATATATTCACAAGTAGCGTAGTATTCTAACGACTCTGATGGTGAAGCTTAGTGTAAGATTTCCAAATGATTGGGTGAATATTGTATGCGTGGGAGGGGATAGGAGGTTATGGAGTATAATAACGATTACAGTGACGAATGACGTTTACGATGACAATGACGTTGAACATGGTTCTGCGGAGTTTTGTGTTTACCTTCTACTTAAATGTTGTTCAAGAATTTTTCACCAATGAATTTTCTCTGGTACCTTTTTCTTCGTCTAGTAACTTTTCTTTACGTCCAAGTTATTAGCGTCAATAACATTACAATGCGAACCTAATACGTTTATGCGGGCGCAAGCTTTTTAAAAATACTATATTTCCTTCTATTCTCTGTTTCTTTCCTTCAGTTTTCCACTAGAAATTATTCATAGCGAAATACTACGATAGCGCGTTGAAGTCTGTGAACAGCGTTTCAAGATCGGTGATGTTCCTCGAATTGTGTTTGTTTGTTTGTTTGTTTGTTCGTTCGTTTTATTCTAATTTAAGAATACATTTTGATCCACTTCACGATGAAGAATACGTGACATGTATACTTCTATTCTTAGTCTTTTTATATTTGACTTTTTTTTTTTCTTACAACGATTGTTGAACGTTGACGGTCGACAAGTAGTCATCATTTGTTACGAAACTTCGCTAGAGATATTTTTTTAAATTTTCGAATTCATTTTTTTGGACATCATTTTTTCAAAGAAGCGTCGTGTTACACATATCAGAGTCTGATGAACATCGAAAAAGAAGATTGGTTTTCTACTCGATTTTAATCGAACAATGTCACAAAAGTGCTTTGGGCGCGTGAAAATTCACAATACGAGTTAATAGTTCCACATAATCTAGAAAATGGTGTGTCCTTCGTTTCTTGCCAGAAAGAGAAAAAAGGCCAGAAAGAATTCAAAGTGGAAAATGTATAGGATAATTGAATGTCGCGTGTTTTAAGTACACACATTACATCCATATAGCACGCACACACGCCCACACACATAGGAACACACATACATATAAACATATACACACACACGAACACGACACACAAATTGAATCAAAGGGCGAAAAGCTTTCTCAAACTAACGGAAAGATATTTGTTGTGATAATAAATATTGAATATATAGCTGTTTTAGGGTATGAATCATTACTATAAAAGATTAGAATTTAAATAAATGCGCCGGGTTAGTGTGGAGAAGTGAATTTTCAAAAGCCTCGACTTTTTCTACTCGAGAAAAGGTTCGCGCTCACGCTCATGCACGCTGAACGAACCTAATCCCATTTTCTACCTGCGTCTCTGTATGTGTGTTGATTGTGATGAAGGACGATAATTTTTCTTGTGGAAGATACACTCTCGTATCGTGTGTACGTATTTAAATATGCTTGTTAAACGAAGAAAAAACAAAAAAAAAAAAAAAAAAAGATAACAATTCAACATGTACAGGGTGTCACATAAATGATAGTACAAGAGCGCAGTTACAATTCCTCTGCTAAAAATAAGATGATTTTGAGAAATTGATCCCACTTTGCTTCTAAGATCGTCCCGGTTTCAAAGTGAATCGTAAAAGGTAAAAAAGAACAGGCGGAGAAGAAGAGAAACGTTATCTCAGCACTTAGTTAACATCGATTTTCTGAAAAAAGAAAAATGACAAAAAAAAAAAATTAAAAATAATAGGGATAAGTGATAAAAAGAAAAAATATGATAGTCGGTCGAGTCTGGGGGAGAAAGTAATAAATAGGCATATGAAAAGAGTAAACGTAAATAATTGCCTGTTTTATATCGGACGAAACAGTTCTGTACACTATAGCGCTACCTATATTAAGCACCCTTATGTAATGCAGTGGTCCTTAAGGAGCTTTTTAAAGCCTTAAAGCATAGATTAGTCTGGTCATCGAAACGGTTGAAGTGAAAATATATTTTGTTTCTTTGTTGCCCTCCTTATCGTCTTAAGTGTATTTTTCAAATTCTTTATACTACGCGTGTTCTTATACAGGGTGTTTGGGAAGGTACAACAAGGGGCCGTTGTACTATTGTACTAACTAACGAATTCCACTTTTAGTTAGAAAAAACATACGGATGATATTTGCGGACAAATTGTTTCCAAGTAAAATCGATCTTGAACTGAATTGAATAATACAGCAATCAAAGTTGAAAAGAAAAAAGAACGTGCACACGCATCCGCAGTTCAGCGATTCACCGATGATACGATTTATTTGGAAAAGATAACAGAATTTTTAGCTCGAATGAAATTTGCGTAATTTGAATCCGGGAATCTTACATATCGCACTTTCAGCTTTATTGCACACCCTATATACGTCTACACGTATATACGAATAATGTGCACATATGTGTACGCGTGCGATCGTATGTGAATATGTATACGTACACGTATTATATACCTATATATGTATGCGTACATATATGTATACGTTCGTCCAGGTGTGTACATGTGTAAATACGTGCACAGCCACGTGGGTATGCATGTATGCATACGTACTTATGTGTTCATACGCGTACGTGACACGTACACATGTATACATATAATATTACTTAGAATAAACTTTCTTACATACAGGGTGTTTTAAAGATTGTAGTACAAGAGAAAACTGCGGCCTTCCTAGATATAATGGAATATTATTCTTAATCGTGATTTTCTTTAACGCTGACGGACTATGACGTTTCGCGCGGCTAATTACAATTGGAGATTGTGAACATACCGTGGCTGCTAAAACCTGAGAAACATTTTTGAGTTGAAAATAACATGATTCTCTCTTTTCAGTTTCCCGGTCTCTTTTCGTACTTTTCTCATACATTTTTTGCTCTTCGACAAATAAATCTTTAGGCATTGCTAGTGACCGCATATACCGTACTATGATAAGTAGTAACAATTGTATGTATATATATATAAGGAACGCTTTATTAAGGACTATCGAGTAATTGAATAACCGTTATATTATAGAGGTATAACAGTGTGAAAGTACTTGTACCAAATATTAACGAAATGTAACGCAAAATATTTTATTATTACAGATATTATGATAAAAAACAACTCTCTTCGTTGCTACTCACAGTACACCGAACCGAATATATCTTTTTAGCTTTTTATTTCGCTTCTTTTAAATTTTATTCCGAGTAATTATACATTAGGCATTATCTTGTGTTGTTATTATTATTATTATTATTATTACTATTATTATTATTATTATTATTATTATTATTACTATTATTATTGTGACGTTGTCATTTATTATTTATTCTGTGGTTTCGCGTATTTGACGATATTTGATGGAAAGTTAACTTATTGCCGAATGAAATTTAAAACTGACGCCATATACTGTGAGGATAATCGGCTTGAATTTAGATGATAATGACGGTGGAATGTGCGACCAATTACGCCTAAAATCGAACCTCGTTTTTTAAGGGTTAACGACGGCTTTTTTTTATAGTATTGTTCAGTACCTATCCTATACATACGTTCATCGAGTGTCGGGGACAGTTGTGAAAATCGTCTTATTTTCTACTCAAAAGATTTCTTAAAATTGTCTCTTGCACCATTATTTTTTGATCACCCTGCATTATCGAATATTATATTTTTTCCTTTAAAAGTACAGACTCTTTTTAACCGAATGAAAAAGATGTGTAACTCAATTGTGTACGCTTTTTTCAGGATTTTTAGATAATCACTGCGAAGGTATTAATTGATTAATTGTAGAATCGTGCCGATAAGCGAATTAATTAATTAATTAATTAATTAATTAATGGATTAGTTAATTCCATTCTGGAGGTATTAAAAAAATATCAACGCGTATATGAAAAGTCTGGAGATAAATTAACATGTTTCTTTCTTTTTCATTTATTATTTATTTTTAATCTGAAACTGTAGAATTTAATTGTATTAATTAATATATATGTTATATATATAAAATATATATATATATATATATATGAAATGCATATGTATATTAATTAATTGTATGAATTTAATATATGTTTATATTAAGATGTTTACTTTTTTCTTCTTTATTTCGAAAAAAAAAAAAAATCTCTTGGTTGCTTTCGTAATTACTTAATTATGTAATCGTTGAGTGAGAATTCGAATAACGAGTGATTAAAACGATCATGGGTGTTCTCTCGTCTTTTTCTGATAGCTATAATGATAAATAGAAATAAAGTTATTTAAAATCAAATTGAACATTTTCCTTTTTTTTTTCAATTTCCCTAATACAAATTCAACCGGCTTTCAATAATTTATCATTTTCTTTGCAGCATTCTTCGTTTTCGCAATTCTTTTTCAGTTGCAGAACCGGACCATTTTTCAGTCTGAAAGTTTAATCATTTTTTTTACTAGGTAGCCGCGAATTATTTTAAACAATTCGTCTAAACAGCATTATACGGAACTCTCGCTATCATTTCCTTGTCTATTAAGAAAACGTAAGTAAATGGCCCAGGTTTCCTTATTTCTATCGCATTACTTTGCGTGTTGAATTTATTCTTTAATCTATTCTTTTTGTCAATACACTATTGAAACGGCGTGCAAGTTTATTTTTGTTCGAACAAAATTATGTTACTTTGTACGTTCTGTATCCTTTCTTCTCCTTTTAGTTTCGTTAAACCGATCCAATTTACAACAGAACGATTACAATTCAGTGAGCGAGAAAAAAGTAAAAATTGTTCAACGATTTAGCTTCTTTTATCGTATCAATTTGCTAACGTGTTTACTTAAAATGAAGAGTTTTATAGCATTTATTGAAATCTCAGAATTCATGGTATTTTTTACTATAAATGGAACAGGAAATATTCATTAAAATATTGATGACAGTTTGTCGTTAAAATTTTACTGTAAAACATATAGAACAATTTTTTGTATATAATTGTACTACAATTGGTACGAATTCTAATTTTTAATTTATTAATTAATTAATTTAATTTAATTTAATTTAATTTATTTAATTCTAATTTTTGAAGCAGCTCGAAAGAATTTTCTGTTAATAATATATTTTTTGTGATAATTTATTTATATTTGTGTAAAGTTAATATCGATATTTATAGCAAATCATACAAAATTCTAACATATCCGTTTTTTCTCCATACTTTATATGTAGAATTAACGTGCATTAACGTATTACGTACATATTGTTATAAAGCAATAATACGATTAATTATCAATTAACACTGCTACTAAATGTTAACGATGAAGAATTAATTTAATTTTTGGTATTTTCGAGCTATACGATAATTTACGTTTATCGCTAGTATTCTTTTCCTTTTAGAAATTTTGAACGACGGTTTCAAAATCACTTTTTTATAAAATACCTATTTTCTTATGCGTAATGGATATATTAACGAACAAATAGTTTTTGTTAGTCAAAAGACGTATACAGTGATTGCAAAAAATATTTGTACACCGCTGTATTTATTACATTGCATTTATACACCGATTAATTCTATCCAGCTATAACAAATTTCGTACCATTTAATAATAATTTCATATGATTATAAAAATATGGAATTGAAATGTAGAATCTAATAAACAGGATGCTTCGTTTCGCAATTCAATCAAATAATTTTCGGCTAAAAATAAGTACGTATGAATCTTGTAGCCACTGTATGTATGTACATAAATTACGATGAGCGGGTGAACAGGTGGTGCTATCGTGTAGAGAACATTATTTCAACGATGTACTTTGAACTTAGTGTTCTAACAGTTTGTTAAAATTTGTTCATAAAAAGGTATCCCCCCCCCCCCCCTACGAACGTGCATATACGTAATTTATTCCGAGATCATGCCATTTTTCGTAACGAACCGAATAGGAAAGTAGCAAGAATTTCGCCTTTTGCAAATTAGCAAGAACATAACGTGATCAGCGTAACATTTCGAAACGCTAACATGTGATGTTGAAACAAGACAGTATGTAACTGTGAACCGTCCCGTAAAATTTTTATTTGGCTATCGAGATTTCTACTACATATTTCCGATATACGCATCTTTCGTTAAAGCCTCTTAATAATCTTCTTTAAAAATGGTGAATAATTTCATTACTGAAACAGATGATACATAATTTTATTAACATCTATTACTCACCAAATGTAATGTTAATCATGTCTTATTTTTCTATTTCGTGCTAGACTCTAAACGTTTACCTGTGTTTTATCGACAAATTTATAATGAGCAACGTGACACAAGTTTGGTAATATCGCTTGCGATATTTGTATGACAATCAATTTTATAAAGATACCTTATATAACCTTGTTTTCAGCATGCTGTCTATATTGTTTCTTGTCCTGTGATGACAGAGAAATAGCACAATGAAAATAAGTCGGCAAATCTCGAACTTAATCGAATAAAAGTTTTATTAAATCAAACAAATATTTATTACGAATGTGAATGACTTTCTGTACATTTGTTGGTTACGTTACGAATGCGCATTTTTATCTACATACATATCTGCATTGATGACTATAAATGCAGAGAAAACATTAGTTGTCCTTTTTCATTAGAAAAAGTCGAGATGAACGCGTGTAAGACTAAACCGGTGTATAATAATGTGCAACTATTTGGTGATAATCTAACGACTCCGTATTTATAAAAGCGAGTCTCGTATCTATTTGTTTGGAAAGATCGGGGAAAATGAAATAAGAGAAGACTTATCGTCGCCATGATGTTCAAAATCGAATTGAACGCTTACGATAATTACCTTATTTCCGAGATTTCCGAAGTATTACATGTATTTAAGAGTGTTCCATATCATCGTCTCTCCGAATATTCTCTTTCATTCTTCTTTTATTTTGTTCCTTGAAAATATTCATCGTTTCCTTGATAGTTTAGAGAAGAAAGGAAATATCAAGAATAATTTATAACATGATATTATTTGCTCAAAAAAAGCGCAATAGGAAATGGGGAAAAACAGGCCACGTGAAGTATAGCAGACAAAAATAACTATACTTGTGCCCTCTACGCATATATTTCTCTTTTCGTCGAACTATATTCCCGTTAAAAGTATTTCAACAAAGTATTTTAGTCGGTGTACTTAATCGCAAAGATGAAATACACAAGTACGAATGGAAAGTGTAGTAATACTGTACATTCATATAATGGTGCAACATAAAAGAAATGAATATCCCTAGATTTAGCGATAAACGATATATCAATCGATACTAGCGACTATTAAAAGCTGCTTCGTTACTAGTGTGTAAATTTTTCAAAGTTTATCATCACATATGTACATGTATAATAATCTTTACATTTCATTTCTCTCATTTATTTGCGATTCAATGAATTTCGCGAATCAACATCGTTTCTGTTTAATCATTGGAATATTAAAAATTTGTTTTATAGTATTGTTTTCTAGGGTTCAAAAATTTATTCTACTAATGCAAATCAGTATATGTTCCAATTACCGGTATAAAAACGGCCTAGGAACGACAAAAACGGGTACAATTATGAACTATTTTCATTATTTACATCCTTTTTATTAAAACCAAAATGTTTCCAAAGTAGGACGTAACGTCATTGTCACCGTTTGATGGAAAATCCCTGAGAAGTGTTTCTTAAAAGCTTTTCGATAATGGATAAAAAAGAAATAAGCAAGGTGTATATAATCAAGAAACTTGATATGAGATTTAATAATTATTCCTCCTTTTCTTCGATTAATTTTAAATTTTCTTTTCTTTTTTTAGTTAGACATAAACAGTGATATTAATAAGAGATTCTAGTCTTGCTCGCTCTTGAAAACAAAGTAAAAGGAGACTTTCATTCGGTGGGACACCAAAAAGATGTTCTTGAGAAAAAAAATATTACGTTCGTAAATCGAAATTTACCGCGCTTGGAAGTTATGAAACATAGGTTATAGTATAACGAACCGTAGATTGTAATCGTGGGATGTCGTAAATGGTAAATCAAGAGTATTTACTTACGTTGAAAAAAAAATGAAAAATTGACAAAAAAATATGTATAAAACCGCGGTAAATTTAAAATAAGACGAATAAGATTTAAACAGGCAGATTAGTTTTAAGAGATCACGAGAGATTTCTATTTAGAGAAATACTCTTAAGAGAAACTGTCGAATCGAAGAGACGAGAGATGTGATTTATCGATTAGAGACAATTCTAAAATGGAATCGAGAGAGAGAGAGATGAAATGGTACGAAGCTTTGTTGTAGCCTTGCTACGTTTCAAGCAACTCCACGAATGACGAATTAGAAATCGAAGCCTAAAAAGACGCGTTTTCACCGATACAACGCGATCAATTATGTGCATATATTATTTAGGTTACCTCTAGATTACAGACAATCATTTCATCGACAGCTTAAGCAAGTTAACCTTGCGTACATATTCACGCGTTAAACTCATCGACATTTAATTCATATTTATGAATATAGGTTTATCATCATCATCATTGTTCTATTTCGATTTTTCTTAATTTATATTAATTTTGTCTAATTTATTTTTCTAGTGTAGCATTATTTTCAAATATACCACATATATTTCAAAATGTTCTCAGAATAATTCAGTCCTATGTTAGGAGAATATCAAAATCATTAAAGAAGGATCTGAAGGTCTAAGAATGGAAAGTTACAAAAATAAC
This sequence comes from Bombus flavifrons, assembly GCF_040668555.2. Classification (NCBI taxonomy): domain Eukaryota; kingdom Metazoa; phylum Arthropoda; class Insecta; order Hymenoptera; family Apidae; genus Bombus; species Bombus flavifrons. Next base: position 2,783,227 of record NC_138457.1, on the reverse strand, counting down.
ATTTAACCATTGTTTGACTAATGAGTGTAAGCACATAAATTTGAAAGAAATATTTCAAGTTAAGTAAATAATAAGTACACTGATAAAGTGGTCTCAAGTTGCTTCAATTCAAGTAGCTTTATTATAGTATATACCTCTAATAATAATTCTTTAGTATATATAATAATAATTATCTAAGAATTCAATATATATATTGTACTAACAATATAAAGTCACGATATAAAGTTAGTAACTTAGTATAACTTAAACGAGGCATGACAGTATAAGTGTGATATAATAATATTTTATCATTTTCATCACTTCTTACATAAAGAAATTAATGTATTGGTGGAAAATGTCATCGATGATTTAAACGCGTGACTAGATAGAGTGCCGAAAAAATTCGATATTGATGAAAGCATCGTCGAAATTATCGAAAATGTTGTGAAATGATCGTCGGTGACTCGAAGGTAACTTAAAATATTATTCGATGCAGAAATACTCGAGGATAATCGGTTAACGATTTAAAAAAGAAAGGAGAAAACGAGGAGAAATACCGCTTGTGAAACGGTATTTGAAAGTGTGTGCGCGTCTGTGACCACTGTACCTACACCGTTAGGCCTTACTTTAGAAAAATCATAAAGAATCGATACTATTTAAATATTTTTTCCAAGTGGGTAGCATTCATTGTAACTTGGCGTCATTTGAGCAACAATCAGAACGTAAAATAACAAGGAAGATTTTGCTTTGCCAACATCGAGGGAAAAATATCAAAGAAACGTATATTTGCTCTGTGTGTTTCAATACAAAGTAAGGTATTAAAAGAGTGGCAAGGGACACGATTCAACTTAATCCATCATAAATTTCAATTCTTCCCAAACTGTTGAACCGTCCTTACGATCTTCATCACAACGCATTGTCCCGTGATTTGTTTCCTTCTGTGATTTTACACTCTTTATTGTGACTATATATCAAGTGCCAATATAGCAGGGAACAATAATAATCAAAAGAAGAAAACGGTGAACGTTTTTTCTACTTGTCGTGACTTTTATTTACGATCGACGTAAATCGTGTGATATCTTGGAATTTCGAAAAGACATCAAACTAGCGTAAATAGTTCATTTTAGGAGGTTAGGTATCTCGAAATGCACAAGCAATAATAATGACAGCAAACATGTAATTCTCTAAAATTCAAGATCAGTTTTACTTGAAAGAAATACATTTATTGTTTCATCGATTAATAATATAATAGTATTAGTTACATAATTAATTAATTGAACATGGAAAATCAATAATTTCTTAATAATAACTTTCTATATTTATCTGATATTGTGTAAATGTCTTAACATTTATGAACAGCTGTGTATGTACTCAATTTTAATATAGTAATATTATACGTTTGCTATGATAATAGTACAATTACCATGATACTTGTTTCCAACGAATAAATTCTCGTCTTCTTGGAAGAGTGTGAAATTTGTTTCAACGAAAACTGTATCTCAATTGAACTATCGATTTCTAAATACAATCACACGCAAGATCAAACTAGAACATAATAGAAAAATCATCGGAAGTGCCGTAATATCGACTGAATGCATTATTTTTTTAACTAAAAAGACGCTCTTTTTATGAAGCATACAGTTAACGTATCGATAAAAGGTGTCGATGAAAAATTTGACTTTTTAAATTTTTTTACCCATGTGTCATTATCAAACTACGTAACAATTAAAAGGCTATAAGTAGATAGCGGATTTTTACGTAAATTCACAATTTTGGGAATATAACTAAAAAATTAGAATCTCGGTAGAAGATTATTTTACCTACCAAGTATCATAGAAAGTATTATACTTTGGATATTTTACATATTTTTTCATATCACGTTTATTCTGTGCAATTTTGCACTTACAAATTTCCTATAAACACAAAAAAATCCGCAGTCTAGCTATGAAAAAACATTTCTTACAATAAGAACTTATCATTGAATTTACAATTATATTTTTCCATAGTCGTGGAGGTAATAATTCATCTCCAAAATTTGAGACTGACTGAGAGCAGATTAATAATAAACTGCGAATATAAATATTTTTTTAGACTTTCCTGCTTGACAGCATTTCTCTGATGAAGAGGTGAAAACCACAGTTTGATTAGTAGAATCGTGTCCCTTGTTAAATTTCATAACTCTCGACAAGGGAGGCAATCTTTTTCCCTGATAACTATTACAGTTACAGTTTCATCCTGTGTATTGTACGAGTTGTTTTTTCGAATTCGAAGATCCTTGATGTTTGTTTCGTGATTTTACCGAATATATTCGTTTTCGAAAGCTGACGAATCAAAGAAGACTTTCAGTATCATTGGAGATAACCTTAAATATCTATACGTAACTAACGACTAACGATTGTACAGGGTACTTGATACTTGTTTGAAATTTCATTTCATTCGCTTGTTCGGAACTCTAAAGTCTAAGGATTCCAATCATCGCTTTAATATCGATTATACTGATCGTGATTAGAGGTAAATAGAATAAAAATAATCATTCGTTTAACTGCCCGACTTTTATATTTCAACGAATCCCAATGAGTTTGAAAAGGAAAAAGAAGATTTGATACTTCAAAAGACTATTACGACGACAGGTTACCTTTATTTCTTTATTCGCTCTTTTCTTTCAAATATTATTCTGAAGTCAGAAATTATTTAAAAATATTAAAGACACGAAAAATGATCTCTTTATCTTGATTATCACTGAAGAATATTAATCTATGTTCTATAGTTTTTTCTAACATATTTTAAACGCTTACTCGAATATTAATTAGGATAAGTATTTTTTTTCTAAAATTCTCTCTTTCGTATTGTTCGTGTATTAATAGATGGTTGAGGGGTTCAAGGTTCGTGAATGATCACAGGAATACAATTAAACATAATTCCCGCTTAAATTATTTAATTATCACAATTTGACTGGATCTTACTCGCTAATTGTGTCAAGTTTTCCTTAATTCATACGATTCTCTTTGAAAATTATTATATTCCTGTAACATATGCTGTTTCCGTGTACAGCGATGAACGAAAATATTGACAGCAGAGATCAGATTTTATGCTGTAGAATTCCATATAAATTTGTAAAACGTAAATTTTACTAGTATAAACTTTAAATACATATGTATATGGTAATTCAATATCATTAAAATACATCTTGTGAAAGATAACCAAATGTCCAAATACGATTTTGACATTTTAACGGCAATGTACATTTCATTGAGAAAAGGAAAGTTTCATTGAAGTAACAAGTAATAAATAAATATTATTTTATCCACGATTTACGAGTATTATAGGATTCAATTCCTCTGGCTTTTCTTGGTTGATCGAACCATTTCTGATTATTCCATATTATATTTATAACACTGATCCTCCACTCATCAAATCAATATACAGTGGAACTCCATTTATTCACACTTGGAGGACAAGCAGCAGTTTATATGTATAATTGGAGTTGACGTAATACCAAGAGCTCACCAACTACTTGTTATTTTCTGTTCACATAGCAGGAGCTCACGTTCGACTAAGTAAATTCAAGCAGCTAAAGTCCAGTTAATGAGACGCATTAATTAAAATCTCTTTGAGATAAATGAAGTTCTACCGTATAATGATCGATCTAAACGTTCAAGCAATGGAACTGTAATTAATCATCGCGAAGGGTAAGCTGCGAGTGTGATTCCAAGATAAAAACGTCTCGATAGAAGAAATATTGTATTTCATGTTTCCTCCTTCCCTTCTTCCTCTCTCGCGATACGAGAAAGCTACGCGTTTATATCGTATAAACATGCATACAGGGTGTTCCACCAGTGAAGCTATGCTCGCAGGTTCTGGAACGGCCTGTATAAGCCGTTAATAAGGAGTTCATTTGACGAATTGGATTATTTCCTTCCAATCGGCTCGATTCGTTTATCCACGGGCATTTTCGCGATCTATAACGATGTTTGTGATACTAGATAATTTGTAATCTTATTATAATCAAACTAACCATCAGTTGTAAGCTTTTCTCCCTTCGCTTTCTTGCAAACTAGTCGAACGACAAATCGTGTACGAGGTTAGTTAACGTTTCACCGCGTGTATCTCGATTACGATGTATAATCGCCGTATCGATGTATAATGACCGTCAATATACATACACAGTATCGCGTGTGTAAATCGCGGAAATACGAACGATCAATGTGATTCGATCGCACGGTAGCGATTAAAATTCAGGTACCGTAATCGCGTTACGTTCTTTGTTTGAAGTGGTTGCAAGTAGCTTGCACGAACCTATTGCGAGGTTTCATATGTACGTAAGACGGAGAACGGGGAGAAGGTGTTCTTAAAAGTATTAAAAATCGGGGAAAGATAAAGTTAAAACGAGGAATAAGTGAATGGACAGTTTTGACGAAGGAACGAAGGAAAACGAAATAGAAGAACGACGGGAAACCAAAAACAGAAAATAGAGGAACAAAAAAAAAATCTTAGCTTATAAACATAGAGGACTGCAGAGAGTATTTTTTCTAGGAATGTTAGTGGACCAGCCAAACAAAAAAGAAAAATAAATAAAAAAAAAAAAATAACAATTGAGGAGGACGATTGCGAGGGAGTAACACATACGGAGATATTTATTGAAGCGGGTAAGGGCGAAAGCATAAATGTGTTTCATAAGGTATGATGTATCTGAGAGAACAAAAAAAAAGTGTTTAATATCTATCCAAAGGATATAAAAAAATGCGAACGTAATTTCTATAAACTAACTCTAAAGTGACACGAGCATTCTCTGGTTTAAAGTTTATAAATCATTAAGAGACAAATATCAGATATTTTTTAATGGCGGTACAATTAATTGCTAGAAAAAAGATAATGAAAAAAAAGTAAAATAAAACGAAAACGAAAGAACTGCGTAACTTATTGGAAAACGCGTGTAATTCTCCCGGGCCATTCGAACATGGAGCAAAACTTTTGCAAATTAAAAACTGATTCGATAAAAGGAAGAGCAAGCAAATAAAGTAAACTAATAATAGTAGAGATTAGGTAAGGGCATCGATAAGCTCGTATTTCTTGTTTCGATTAAACCGTATTTCCTATCTTTCATTTGCCGCATATGCCATACCTTGTAGGACACTCTGTACTCGTTACTATGCCGGTGTAGTGTCCTGGAAGGATGTCATACGTAGCAAACAATTTTCTTCTAACCTCTTTGATCACTTCTTCTATTGTGCAAATCTATTTCGTCCATTTTGTATCTTCTTATCGCTTCTTTATCTCTACCACTTCTCCTTTTTTCCGCTATAGCGTTTAGGTTTACTCTTCACAACGTTATCGCATTTCCTCCTTTTATCGCCTCTATCGTATTATACGTTGCAATTAGACTGCGGATTTTCATGTGTCCGTATGGCAAGTTAGTTGACAGTTCATAAAATTCAGAAAATCTTTTAAAACGTGTCTGAGAAACGCATATTTCAAACGTCCCAACAACCCAACATCGAACAGACACGCTTATTTATAGTCACTTAACTTGCTTGTCTCTGCCGGATACGTTATCGTTACAATACAAATTACACTATGGTGTAACAATATCACAATAGAAACAATTCTTCGCCTACAGTTCCTTTCATCAAGATTCCTTTCGTTCTACTTATAGAAATACAAATTTCTATAAATATTCGCAGTCCGATTGCAACAAACTTTTCCTATGACGCATGCGGTCGTTTCTAAAAATGCAATAGAATAAATGGTCATGGATTAGGAGAACATTGTGAGTTATATGATAGTCTTCCAAAGTACCACACTTGCATAGCGCTGGACTCGCGCGCACACACGTCTGCCTGTAACGTGTGTGTGTCTGTGTGTGTGTGCGTGCGAGCGAATGAACGAAGAATAAAATAACAAAAAAATTAAAAAGCAAAAAAAGAAATCAACGGCTAGAACTAGCGAACTGCACGAAAGGAATTTCTCACCGACATCTCGGGCGAGGGTGGGGACAGGGGCGGGAACGGGGGTTTGCGTGATATCGACCGATATTCAAAAGAGATTGATGAGAAAGGAGCGATCATACAACGCGAAAACGATTGTCTAGTATTTAAAGAAAAAGGAGAAGACGAGGAAGAAGATGTAAGAAAAAAAGAAGATTCTCGATATCTGTAGTTCGTAATGTGTCTTAAGTTTTCCTTCCGAAGCTAGTAAGAAAGCCGAAAAAAAGAGAGACGTAAAACTCTTTTAAGGATGTAAAAAAAAAGCAAGAAAATTCCTTTACAGATGTCGCGTATAGTAGAAGAAAAAAAGAAACGAAGTGAAAGAAAGAAAGAGCGTTAGGGGAAATATGTGGGGGAAAAAGCGATGCGATAATTAAAGAAGAAAAAAAAAAACAATAATATTATAAGCAACAAAAAGTGCTTTTATGAAATACAATATTATTTATACCATCCTGATGATATATAAATATATATCTATATATATATCTATATACACTATATGTATTCGAATTAGATTTATAAGATTATAAGAGATAAGATATGAATTCATGTACCGCGTAATAATACAAGGGTATAATAAATATCATATATGTATACATATAAACACATACATACGTGTACATGTAATGCACTAAGTGTAGGGGTATTACGAATAAACGAATAAATATGTATATGTATATGTATATATATATAGTTTATACATACGTATGTATTTATTTGTTTATTTGTATGAAAACTATCATATATAGATACGTACACACAAGTGCGCGCGCGTACACGCATGCACGCAACGGCACGCACGCACCCACGCCGCAAAAAACACCATTAAGAAGAAAATCTCAGATTACAACCAATATAATAATACTAATATTGTAATAATGCGTAGTATTATGTTATAATTAGTACTGTATTAAATAATAAAGGTTGTCCTACATGTGAACATACCAATTATTTATTCGTAACCCTGTCCGGAGATATCTATAATTACCTACGATATAATTTGAAATTTAATTAAGCTTTAATTTGAATTCTTACACATCGAAAAGAAACGCCTGAAAGACAAAGAATTAACACTTTCCTTCGAGGATACCATGACGATGAAACGTTATGAATAAAATTACTCAGTTACACAAATTATTATACAGAAAATTATGAATTGTATATAATGAGTTGTATGATTATTGTAAACTTGCACATTCGATTGAATAAAACGACCTTATTTTGCAAATGGACAAAGTGTTTAATCACTAGTTATTTTAAAACCCTCTCATTATCCATATCCTTAAATACTTTCCAACTCTCATTAGTTTAAGGAATAGGTTATCAAAAATGACGGAAGAGTTTGAGAAAATTGGTAAGTATTGGTAAGTATTAAAAGAATAAAATAGTATAAGCGTCACGTCCCGCGTCCCGCACGATCCGTAGCGCGAAAGTGAAATTGATAATTTCTTTCAAATCAAGGTAATTTAAAACGTTTATTTGAAACCGTGTTTACAGTATTTGAAGTGAAAGGCAGTCAAACCTGTTAAAAGCTATATCTTGCGAAAACTTATCTAACTATGTTTTTATATTTACCTAACTATATTTTTATAACGATAGTAAGACAATTTAAATTGTAAACAAAGTCGGAAGTTTGAACAAACGTTGGAGATCTTCCCAAACATTTTCAAAAGAAAGACCCCGACGTTTTTTCATCTCCGACAGATATAAATAAATGTAGTGACTCAGAGAAATCAATAATTAATTACCGCTCGTCAACCGAATAATTACCATTCGAAGTATTAGTTATCATTTTGTCAAACGAAGAATTACCATTTTGTCAACCGAAGAATTTTATATCCGTCAGTCTGTCAATCAATTGTCAATATCGAAATCGAGTAAGATTTGAATAAATCATTACATATTGTTAATTTACTTTCGAACAACTTTAATCCTCTCCCGTGCCAGTATTCCTGCACATAGCAACTTAGCCGAAAGTGGAACTTATTGCCAGTTGCATTAAACGTCAGTTAACGCTACCTTCTCGTCGGCAACTAAATAGAACGTAACAATAAGACGTTTGCACGATCACACATTTCTCCTCTTACCTAACCTATGCGCGTTTCTCCCACTAAGAGCGCTGGAGACGAGGTGTGCTGATAATGCAGCCGTTCATCACGAGAGGTCCTTATTTCCAGTGTACATTTTTTTGACAGGACTTCGCCTGACGATATCTCTACTAATCTCTTCTTCAGAATCACAGAAATAAAACTAATTTCAGTTAATTCCTCGTTATATTCCTTTTTTAATTTTACCACCTGTCGATTGATCATTATTAAGGTTATTAAGGTCGTTGAATTTGTGTCTTCACAATATATAAACATATTGAAAAATATAGGGTGCAATTTAAAAAAATATTGATGACCTTGAAATCCTGTAACGAAATGATCATGATCGTTGTATAGTGCGGAAATAATCGCTAATTATGAACATGTCACCAAGAGGAAAGATAATTTTAGAATTGCGTATGAAAATTAATAGTTTCCCATCGCGCCCTTATTCAAATTGTTCCTAGATTAGTCGATCGGATGATACATGGAATCATTTATTTTGTTTAAAATACGTTTTGTATTATTGGATAAAACGAAGAGGTTAGTGTTAGTGACACCGAGTGTGGCAATGTTTTGACTAATAGCAGTGCAGTTACGCGTAGATCAGCCTTGTCGAAAATGATCAAGAAAAATGAGATTTTGTTTGTGTTTGCATCACTTTTAATAATTTTTTGCGAGCAAACTTCTTCGGAATGTAGACAATTAACGAGTTGCTCGTGCATGTTTCCAAACTGGCAGGGGTACAGTTTGATGCCGCTGGTTAATTCAAGGTCGGTGGATCGAATATCCTAACCTCTTCATATTTTGTTCGTTAATTTTTATCCAAAAAGAAATCTTTTCTTTTAGGTCTATAAATAGTACCGAACAGAAATGCACTTTTTTCTTCCATCCTTGTACAAATAAGCGACTGTCGAACGATCAAATGAGCGAATGTTATAAAGATGGTGCTTCTGTAAGGAAATGTTTAATTAATATGCTATGGAATTTTCTCGTTTGCTCTAATTCTATTATCGATGTCATTCAACGTACAACGATTCACGATAGTATTTGAATATTTTTAGAAAGCTTTTATGAACATATTGTACAAAACATTGTGAAAATTCATTGGTACTGTAATATGTAATGACACACTACTACTATCATGATTCCAGTTGTGCGCCACATGCAACAACAATACTTTTGTGCTGGGTAAAGCAGAGGAAACAAAGATAATTATAGAGAGTGACGAATCGAAACCACCTGTTTTCATGTTTCATCATGAGAACTATACAACAACAATAGCCCTGTCATGTTGTAGTTCATGTGAAACACACTTGTACGTGGAATCTCTCAATAAAACTAAAGAATATGTAAGTTTCAAATATTTTAAAAGGAATAGACAGGTGTTCCTCTTGATTCTCTTAAACTCTTGCATTTTTGTTTCAGCATCTACTCTTAACGTCTATTTATGCTTGTAAAACATTGATGCACTCTAAGGGCCTTTCCATTGGTTCTACATTGCTCATTTATCTCTTTGTGATTTCTGGAATATACTTTATTGGTGGAGCACTAACTTTGAAGTTCTTGAGGGGTGCAACAGGTTGGGAAATGATGCCCAATCATAGCTTCTGGCAAAGCCTTCCTTCACTCGTTAAAGTAAGTTAATTAAGACACGATTTAGGTTTTTTTCCATTTGTTTACCCTTGCAAACAATTTAATATTATATTTACAGGATGGAATCACCTTCACTTTTAACTGTTGTCGTCTAGATAGCTACGAAAGAATATAAATTTACATTTTCTATGATTATATTTTAGTATGTTTCAAATGCAATGAAAATTCATAGATTATTGGAGAAAGTATTTAGTTGGCTTAGCTAGCAAACGGACGCGTAAATAACTTTTTAGTTTACTGGTGTAGAATTGTCAATGACTGTAATTTCTAAGGTATATACATTTCTCATGCCTTCTTGGCCCATGTGTGTGTGGATGTATTGTGTTTATCCTATGAGAAATAATGCGCGCGGAGATTGTTGTAAATGCTGGTAATTTTGTGATACATGTAATATTTTATTAACGAGTACTAGCAATATAAAAATATAAATACTTGTGCGTATACATATTAACGTATACACATACACACATGCACGTACGCACGCATACATATATATATATATATATATATATTTTTGTATATTTTTAGTTTTCAATACATGTGTACGTATGTAAGATTTATAAAGATGTTTAATTACATGTGATCATAGTACAGGTGTATTCACCAGAAACACAACTGATTTGTGTTTCTTTTTCCTACATTTTCGATTGGAGCAATAAATAATACGTATGCGAACAGAGTCCAACATTGTATTACCCTTATATCTGCATAGATATAATTAATCTACATATTGATGTAACAAAAATGTAACTTGATTTGCGTGAAACTGAGTCATATCGAGTTTTAAAATACTGCGCTTTTCTCTTAATTGAACAACATGGGCTTTAGAAGGATTCGATGCTGTCAACACGTACGGAAACTTCTTGATCGGTTTGAATCACCATCCAGCTTCCGCTGGCGTTCAAGTTGCAAACGTTGATGCCTTTTGTAGAGAAAGCGTTCACAATTTTCGCCAGATCTTGGACGTTGTTGGTTTGATACAAGGAGACGTAGTTCCCTAGAGCGATTCCATTGCCGAATTGTGCATCATTCAGCGAGAGCAACAGTGGTTCATTGTTACGGACCGTTCCTGGATAAAATTGAGAGAGAAATAGACCAAAACGATCGAAATAAATATACTGAGAACGTCAAGAACGATAATACATTGATAAAAAGTGTTTTATTCTCATCTTACCTTTGATCTGATGACCTTCAGCTTCAACAACGATTGCTTCCCCATCAGTCGACTCTTTGTGACTTCCTTTAACATCAATGCCTATGTCCTCAGCTAATATAGGTGCACTTATCAAGTTCAAACCGTTCTTCGTTTGCCCTGATAAAATTCCAACGAGAACGGCTGTGTGGACGAATACTTTTTCTCGCATGCTGACATCACCAACTGTTTGACTATGTACGATTATATTCAGTTTCCCTTTCAAGAACCGACCGATCAGTTGACCCAACTTTTTCGACAGTTCGATCCACGATGCGTTCTCGTCTGACATGGCAGCGTGCAACATTGGTGCATTTACGATTCCGGTAACTGCATATTCTGTCGATTTACCAGATAATGCTAGAAATTGCTGGGCTATCTCTTCGGCCACTCGCTTCTGAGCTTCCTCGGTACTTGCTCCTGTAAGTCAACATTGAGTTACAACGAAGTTACAGGTAAAAATAAAAGATAACAGTTATTTGAAAAATATCATTGAAAAAGGTTATTACCTAAATGAGGAGTAGCGATGACCTTGGGATGTGCGATTAATTCAAGAGTGACAGGGTTTTTCGGTGGTTCTTCAATAAAGACGTCCAAAGCTGCTCCAGCGCAGTGATCTGACTTTAATGCATTCAGCAACGCTTCTTCGTCCACGATACCACCGCGAGCAACGTTTACAATACGTATTCCCTTTTTACACTTTGCCAAAGTCGTAGCGTTAATCAGATCTGAAACAAGGTGTATGTATTTGTAAATTAGTTAATAGAATGCGAATAGGTTATTTCTTCCAAATATTTCGTTCCGATACTGTAATGAAAATAACTGAGAAAAATTTCAAAGTACTTCTTGTCTGAGGAATAAGCGGCGTATGTACGGTGATGTAATCAGCTATGGGCCATATCTCATCTAAAGTGAGCTTCTCCACACCAATCTGGTTTGCGATTTCGCACGTGAGTAGAGGATCAAAGGCGATCACACGCATGCCAAACGCTTGCATTCTCCGAGTCACTTCGCGACCGATTCGACCCATTCCGAGCACCGCAAGTGTTTTTCCAGATAACTCGAAACCGGAATACAATTTTCTGTCCCATCGTCCTTCTTTCAACGATTGAACCGCCTGAGGAACGTTACGTGCCAAACTAGAGATTAACGCGCACGTCAACTCGCAAGCGCTGATGCTGTTTCCACCGGGTGTACTGAAAAAAATGCATAATTGCTTAGCATTTTATTTAATACATCGTTGACCGAGCGATTTATAATATTTATTTGGAATATTTAATATTTCCAGTCAAATTAGCCTTAGATTCAACATAATGTGCCACCTGAAATTTTATTGCACGAATTTGCCAAAATCATGTTCAACGATAAATCCTATATATGTTTACCACTTTGCATTTGTACAGGTTTGGTTATCTGCATCTCCAAAGTTGCTGAAAACAGTTTTTTTCATATTTCAACGAACGTAATAATCAGGTGACAAAAAGTTTCGAATGAAAGAGATAATATCGTAGATGTAAAGAATATCTATGAAATGAAACGTTTTTCAATCGTTAATTATTCTTGTAAAATTAAATCTACGAAGTTGAGAGTTGGTGAAAATCTAGCTTACGTCATTCTTAAAAAATGTGCCAAATTTCGTCGTTAAATATTTATTAGTTTTTTGCAAAGTGTTATTTACAGTGTTAAGTAATATTTACTATTCCTCATACATGTTATGATATTTACTACTCCCCATAACGTTACTCGACCTTAGGTTTCGAGATATTCGCAAAAAAATACCCCAATCTTAACGCGCGATGTTTCATCCCATAGATATTTCCAATATCTGCAAGCCTCGTTCGAAGCTTTCTGTTTTTGTTCCTCAACATGATTTTAACAAATTCGAACAATAAAATTTCAGGTATGTACCATCTTTAACACAATGTGATCCTTCTTGTGGCTAATTTGTCTGGGTTATTATGCAAAAACTAACGTCCGTGGTTGAGATAATTGTTCTCGTCGATCAATTATCGTGAGAGTTAACGAAGTTACAGTAACAAAACAGAACAGAGAGTAAGCGGACATACTTCAACACGATGACTCCCTTTCTCGTGGCAGCTTGAAGATCGATGTTATCGACGCCAGTGCCAGCCCGGCCGACCACGCGAAGCTTTGGACAACTAGCAAACACATCGTTGACCACCTTTGTCTCCGATCGCACGATCAATCCTTCGTGATTCTGTTTCATACGTATAATTATGTGAATAGTACGTTACTTACAGCGAGTGGCGAAAATATTAGTATACATTTAGACATTTTGTTACGTATTATATTATTATATAAAACATTTTGAAATTTCATTAGCACTGTAACGAGACACGGCTACCTTAACTGTTGGTCAAATCTGGAACGGATCTGAAAATGTATACAATAGAAGTTACAAGTCGCAAATACCGTCAAAATACACAATACACAACATACACAACAAGCCACAATATATAACGAGACCATCTTTAGCCAATTGTTCGCTAAGTGTATGTTTGCAATAAACATACACTTTTGTAATTTCTAATAAGCACGATAAAAGCATCGGCAAATCAAATGAAACTTACGATACGTCGATGAGAGGAGCTTTCTAGAGAAACCATTTCGACAAAATTTTAATCCTATCATTAGGATAGTTATTAACCTAAACATGATTCCTTTTACTGTATGGCGTTACTTATCTGTAAATATCTGGCAATTTTTCAAGACCTTGCGTCTGAAAATTTTTTATTCAAGTTATTAAATTACGACACTTACGTTTTTACAGTAGAAACTGCCCATCATGTTTATTAACTGATAATTTTTTCAGATTTTTCAAAATGCTGCGTTATACATAAAAAAAAAATTACCGTTTTTTACTTGACGGGCATGTAACAGTGACCTATGTACAGATTTATATAACTGATATAACGTGCACATCGTCTGAGTATTATCATCGCATGTAATTCTAAGTAGCTTTATTTTTATTAAACGAATGAATTTTAAACTGTCCTACCTTTTACTAATCGCTGTCGATCGCAGTATTTGCTCAACTATTAGCTCAACGGCGAATATTTAGCTGAGTATCTCAGCAGGTCTCATAACGTGTGCGTAGCGTGTATGTAGCATGCGATGAATAACGAATTATCGTAACGATATGCCAACAACACCCAATAGGTAGCGCGACTGCCGTTTGCACATTCGCATCAAAGTGTTTTTTTATTCTCGTGCAGCCATGTATTATTATCTTGTTTTTTCAAGTAACGCGAGTTTATATTGCTTTCTGAATTCATTATTTCTGCCAAGTATAGCACTGCCTGAAATATTTGGTAGGACCCGGTAAGAGTGATTTTCGGTAAGAATAAATCGTTATTTCAAGAAAAGTAACAACACAGTACAATTTCAAGCGAGATCCCGACATATTCACAGCAAAATCTACAACTTCTATACAGAGTACATATCAAACCCAATTGACTGCCCGGGAATAGAAGGGCATTTTTCATGCTCATATATCGTTGCGATAACCTATTGTTTATCGCACGTTAGATACATGGCACGCATTATAAAATCAGACAGCGATAAAGATTAGCAAAAGTATATTTAGTCATTTAATAAAAATAGAACTATTTAGAATTGCATATAATACTCGTACGATATGCACGTTACATTAATTATATGAATATATGTACACAGGTCACTGTTACGTGCGTGGAGAGCTAAAAGCTACCATTTTGAAAAATCTGAGAAAATTAATAAACACGACAGACTGTACTTGTCTTCTACTGTAAACACGTAAATGTCATCATTTAATAATTTCGATACGAAAATTGGCATTTTCAAACTTTTCCTAATTTCCCCAAGAATTGGTATTATGCGTATTCAGCTATGCTATTATAATCACGACAGTCGTGTCTCGTTATAGCGCTAACGAGATTTCAAAAAATTTCCCATAATGCACACGATATATCGATGAAAAAAAAATTGTGTGACAAGCGTTCGAATATTTTCGCGAACCACTGTAAATGCGCTCTTCACGCTCGTCCTGTTAATGATAAGCAGTGGTGGATTCAGGTGCCTTTCGCAAGTATGTTTTCCAATCTTCCTCTACGAGATCTAAATTTGCTTGTAATTTATATTTTAATATCTTTGATACCATAACTTAAATAATCCAATTCGCGTTATGTAATTAAATTAATTAGCAAGTTGTCGAGAATGTGACATTTTTATATTTTGTTGCTCTTGAGGATTCGCCATTGATAATGGCCTGTCGGGAGCTATCACGGAAATTGCATGTCTACGGGCGCACAATAGGAGAGAGGACTCGGCCGACACAGATAAGTACAACGACCCGTGTAGCTAAACCGGTATTCACGTTTGTCGACCGAACTGGATCTAGCCGGTTGCACCGACTTCGATGTACGCGGCAATTGATCGAGATCAAAGAAAAGAAAGAGAGACGCGAGAACGGGAATAAAGCGGTTTACACACGCTGAAATACGTCTGCGATAGTTCGATAACATCGACGTTCGAGTTTCATGAAACCGCGTAAAGTGGAACTCACAATCAGTGCAGTGAAACGAAACTTTACAAACACTACTTACGGCTTCATTAACTTAGATAAAACAATAACTTCACTTTTCTTTTATTTGGGGATTAAATTCGCAGCATTATAATTAGCGATTAGCACAATTTTTTTCCATTGCATATACTGCTATGGAGGTTTTGAAAAAATAGTCACAAGCTTCCTGTACGAGAAAACCAATTACTTGGGAAAATCGTTCTTCTGGAAGAGCGATGGATATATCTGGGTTATATCAACTCTCGGCGATTAAATTCAGTTATTTGAATGTGAACTCGGATTTTACGTACTCTAGCTGTGAATATGAATGTTTGTTCCCCGGCGAGTTCGGATAAATGAAGTTACATCGTAGTTTGTAATCTGATACCTATATTCCAATACTATTGCTATTATCAATAATGTAAGCTATTATTAAACTCTGTTGAGCTATTATTAAATTTCGCATAAATGTATGAACATTCGTAATCTACCAATAAACATATTATGATGTTCAATCCTCAAGACTGAAAATTCGGCATTAATGTCACGTTTTACGCCTATTTGAAGCTTCTTTACATCAGTATGGGACCTTGCTCGCCGATTAAGATGGAAGATTCTCTTGCTATTGCTAGATGATTCAATTTCGTTAGTCGTGTTGCAAATCACATCCTTGTTTAGATATAACCGGGGTATGGCAACCATATCTCTCTTTGATGACAAATTACACGTATAAACAATCGTGTTTGTAATATCGGTTATCGTTAGAGTGTAGTCGTTGACACCTTCTCCGACTTAACTAGGAAGAGAATTACCCTGTGTAGATCTATCGACGAATAAGGAATACATAAGCTGCATCTAATTGTGACGAGAATTTTACACGTTACTACTTCCACCAGATTAATTGTACGTGAACTATGATATGATTAATCTCTGTTTCCATTCTACTGCCTTTCAAAATGTAGTTTATGTGAGAAGATTCCATCAAAAGTTCGACATAGTGATAGTGTACAAATATTTATGGTAATTATCTAACCCACCTTTCCAATTTCAAGAATTTTTCAATATGTTGTAGAAATGGACATTTTGAACAACTCTATTCTTCACATGAAACCGACCCTTGGCCTTAGTTCCCAAGATATTTGCGAAAAACTGCCCGTACCAATATAATATATTTTGCCTATAATTAATTGTACACCCGTTACAACACGACGCGGTGGGAGGATAAAATAGCATCTAACTCAAATCTAACAAAAAATGTGCTAATAATGTGTCTATATGTGACACGGTCACAAGCATAGCCGACACGTTTGTCGCCTCGCTCAATTTCCGTTTATATAAGCTACAAACAAAACACAAGGATCAGGTTTGGATTAAGCGTCATTTTATCCGGTCGTTTATTTATTAATAACTCGGAAACTAAGATCGAGCGGCGGTTTCATGTGTAGAAAAGAATTGTTGTATTCAATAATCATCGAACTCGATGAGGTGACTGAGATATTGATATTTATCATATTTCTTCCATTTTGTGTACGTTGAAAAATGATGAAATACTAGACAGAACATTTTAATTAGGAAAAGCAGAATTCTAGTTTACGCATCTTGTTACAACCTGAGTCACGAGAAATCTCTATGCATGCGTCGCCATATTACAACGTGCGCAGTCGACTGTGTACGCAGCATAGGGGGAAAGTGCAGCTAAGCCTAATCGTCGCTAAGACTAAATCGAAATGGCGTAAACCGGTTTCTCCATTCGAAGCAAGATAGAAATGTACATTACCGTGTACTTGCATTTGCGAAAAAGCAATAATATAATCGAAGGTGGATGAAAATTGGTTCTGCGAACAGTTGCCTCATAACAGTGCTAAGAAAATTGTTAATGCCTCATATAATGCACGTAATACATTCACAAAACGGGGCTACAAGTGTTTGACTGTATTCGTAACCCTATGTCGAAAATATCAACTTTTTGATCGAATTGCATCAGGTGCTAAATATTTATACGCATTAGTGTAAATAGAAAGTATGTATATAGATCGATCGTGACAATTTCATCGTGTCTATGTACAGAAAACAAAAGAAAGAAAGAAAGTTTCGATTAATGAAAGATTGTGTATACCTGAAGCTCTTTTATTAGTTCCTCCTTTGATAGCTTGTATTTAGTGGTGACCGGAATACCGTGGCGAACAAGTAGTTCGCTGCAACACGCGTCCACAGGATCGCTTATGAGAACGCTTCCGAGTGTGCCGAACATGTTATCCTTGAACAAACAAACAGAACCCCTGAGTGTATTTCTGCCATGTAGATTTACATTAGATATAGCTAACCCACGTTCGTGTTCTCCACGATTTCAATAGCTTGTGTTCAATATACAGAGTGATTGCAAAATAATGGTACAATAGTGCTCGTTTAGCTCGTCAACGTGTTCACTGTCACGGTAGTCATCGATGACCTATGTTTCTTCTTTACAAAATTTTTTAGGTGCGATTAAAATAATATACACTTCATGGACTAGAAAATTTTCAACAATGTGAATGACCTAGATAACATTACCAGACAAAAGTGCGTAAAATTATTTTATTTCAATTAATATACGCTTTTACATTCAAATTGTTCACGAACTACGAAATGCCCGTAAAATTCCACTTGTTACTGAATGCGATGGATTTGATTCCCGTGAAATGAGAATTAACCAACAGTTATTACTCACATACTCTGTAATTTCGACCAATCGCGGGGAGACGCAGTCGCGAGGAGAGACGTCAACGAGAGTCGTAAATTCCCGTTACGATTATACTAATCGACACCACGAGTTGATCGATCCCCTGATTTCCGTTAGGATAATAGGGGTGATTAAGTTTATATAACACTGTGATTCACAGAATTATAAAATATATATTTCCAACACTTAGACTACACTGTTGAGTAGATACAAATCGTCGATAACAGCTTGTCGCACGAAGATGAGATAGCTATGAATAGTAGAGCAAGGTTCGTACAGTCGAATTTCGTATGTTATTGGACGTAGCACTAGAGGATACTTGATAGACGTTAGATTTTGATGCTAGACTTCGACGTTGTAGTATGTAGAAGAAGTAAGTTGACTTGACCTAGCGGTGTTGACGAAATAAGTTAACTTGACCCTCCTGATGGAGCAGGAGAAGTCTGCGACTTAACCCTTCTAGAGTTGTAGGAGAAGTGATGAGTAGGAAGCCTCCGACCAACGTGGTTCGTGAGTGACCTTATGCATGGGAAAACCCAGCCTGTTCTACTAGATAGATGTTCAGTTTTTCCTAATGGGTGCATACCCGCTTTCTCCGTGTTTTTAACTGCGCCTAACAAACCCAAGGACCTCTCTAAAAACCAGATGTGCGTCGAAAATATTTTTAGCCTTAAGAAATCTTTCAGGACAGCGGATCGAATGAAGATACATGTGTACACAATGAAAGAGAAAAGTTATGGTTGGTCCTTAGGTTTATCGAGGGTCGAAATGCCGTCACGCAGGCCATCGGCTACCCGGTGGCGAGAGCTGCAGCGCCGATGTTTTAGGCGACGTAACATACTCTTTAAAACAGAAAAACTTTTTTAAGTTTGGACGGAGCAACTTGAAATTTTTTGACAAGTTAGAAGAATTAGTTTATTCGACGACGTATAAAAATAGTAAAAGTCACTATTTAGAACTTTTTTATCTGAGCCTGTAATGAAAATTCAAATAATACGTTTTCTAGACTTACCTCGGTCATATACAGTTTTATATAGAAATCGATTGATGTAGAAGCAAGCGACAGGTATAAAAAAATGTATCAAAACTCATTATAATTTATTATAGCCCGAAAGTCGCGAAAAACTACGATTTTTCATCAGTTTCAACCATTTGTAGATCATAGCAACGTTAACGGTTTTCGATAACATTTTAAACACGTATACAAATATAATTACATAAATCTACGAAACATATTATTTAAATCCTCATTACAGGCTCAAAGAAAAAAGTTGCGAACAGTGACAGTTGTTTTTTGCACGTTATCTAGTAAATTAATTTTTCTAACGCCTCAAAAAGACTCAAAACTTTGGTTCGATTTAAAGAAAGTTATCTAGTTTTAAAAAGTTATGAGAGTGACTACATGTAAACGTCCACGTTGAAAGTGTAGATAGAGAATTGTGCATTCACGGAAACTATCAGTATAGAACGCATTACCAGAGGTAAATATTAAAGGTCGTTTCATATTACACGGTTACCGTCACGTGACGCCAACATAACATAGGTCGGTGGCATTCAATAATAGTATAAACGAGGTCTTGTTTAAAACAATTAGAATATCTGTTTTTTAATATCTTATCATGCCGATACCGGTGCCGTTCTGTAAGTAACGTGTTTACACTAGTTCCTACCATACAATATAAACATCCGTATTTGATAACCCAGAAGAATGTATCTCTGAATCGAATGGTTCCATAAGCGTACCGTCTTTCAACAGATGATATAACAGTAGCTATAAAATATATTTACACATAGTTTTATTTATTGTAGCATTTACATACTAATTAACTAAATTGAAGTATATTAAATGTCATGTCATTTAATACTGTTTTCGTATGAATACAAAAGTTATATACTATGAAAACAATAAAAAATCGTGCTATTGGAGAATAAGTTTATGTGCGAATATCTTCGTATTATTTAGTAGTATTACACTTTTATATGATTACAAAAATTTGGTACTAGGAACATGAAGTATAGAAACTGACAAAAAAATATGTACATTTCATGCATGATCGACGTTACATGTAAATAATGCATGCAACGTTGATTTGATTGACAGATACATACCTTGTAGAACGCCTTTCAGTGTCTTCGAACGTGCGTGAAGATTCGTTGGAAACGTAAACTGTCCGTTTGACGATTCAACTGTAAACTGCCTGTTCCTTGGTGATTTATCTTCTTATAGGGGTCTCCCCACTCTCCATTCGCTCGAAACTCGAGCGTCTACCGTCACTCTTACTCTTGTTATTTACCGGATTATTGCTCTGCATCAAAAAGCAAATACTGTGTCGAAAAGATCGTGATACTATTTCGTGTTCTACCTATTTGTTGTTGGAGTATTCATTTAGTTGACATATGATTCTGGTGATTCACGAGTGAATTTTGGAGTATGTTTGGCTCACCAAAGGAATGAGTAACTTATTTTGAAGATTATTGTGTACGTTCGTAAAAGGTATTATACAAATTTATTGAGATTTTTTGGCAATTACATTATTTTTGTATTTTTATAAACATAACCTAGGAAATAGAATCACAAAAAGTACTTACATAAAAAGTAATAGAAATAACAGGAAATATTTCGTATTTTTGTGAACATAACCTAAAAAATCTTAAATATGTGAAATCTTAAATCCTAAAGAATCTTAAATATGTGAAAATATACAAAATGCATATGATATAGAAAAATATAGATAAATATGAAGCGAAATTAATAATATAGTTGTAATATACAATAGTAAAACAAATCTCTATTTACGGTTTTCTATAAACGTACAAATTACTTAAATTACAATATTTAGCGTACAAATCCCAAATCTACTTAAAGTGATCCAAAAATACATAAACACTCGCAATCTAGTGATCAGAAAATGCGATGGGGAAAGAAAATTCTATTGTTTATCTCTTTTAATATCGTTCTGAGAATGAAAGAAGAATATTTTTGCGTACAGCCGCATGATACACGACGGTTATAGACTGCAAAATATATTTTCCATTTCGGGGTCATCTAATGCTACGTGATGCAACGCCTGCTGGGGGTCTGATTTTGCAATAATTATTACGTTGCTATCGCCAACTCTGGATCCGTTCGAACTCTCGTTTATTTATTCTTGATATGTTCGTCTCCTTCGACAGATAAATCGAGCATATTGCAGCCCTGGAGCATCCACGCGGTGCAACGTCCTGTTTACAACTTTGCCGAACTTTGATCACGAAAGAATTTAAAAGCTTGTAGACACCTATTGTGAACAGACACACGTTGGTTCACGAAGTTGTTCGAACACAACACGAACACAACCAACCTTCGCCAATACAGAAAAAGTTTATGAGCCAGGAGACTAAAGTGACAATTTGTAATCAGGAAACTGCATTTAAACTTTTCTGTATTTATAGGACATTTGCAGACGAAAAATCGTGCAGAATACACGTAACATGAAAGAATATATAAAATATTCAAAATATATATATATACATAGCTTTCCATAATACTTGGCAGGTAAAACAAATTTTTACTGAGGTTCTACGCTTTTAATTATATGCCCAAAAATATGAATTTATGATCTAGTAAACAATTTTTCTTAAGATTATTTCTTAATCTCACGATCATCAATGGATGAGAACAAAGCTGAAAGGTATCTTTATTGAAAGAGGATCGCCCATTATCCGATAAAACGTTAAAGCTGTACGGAGAAGTCGATGGACCGGAGTTAACCGGTTACTTGGCTGCGAACTCGAGACCCCGACGAGATAACGCGGAAAACAAAACAGCGTAGGAAAGAAAAAATGCAGATAACGCTCACATGATTCGACAGAAACAGGGAAAGAGACGAGAGCGGAAGAACGATGATAATTTAAACAAGAAAGAAATCGTTTAATGAAACTCCATATGATACATATATTTAATTACTTCCAAAAGTGTTCGAACAATAACAAAATGTGACTACAGTTATTTATGAAAGTATTCACTTACAGATTTACTTTATGAATATATTATATGTGTTGCGCGAAACATTTTGAAAAGTCATTAGTACTGTTAAAAGGCCGACTATCACGATAAATGATAGTAAAGTTTGATACAAATCTGAAAATATATGTAGAAATTACAAGACATTTAGTGCAAGTATTACACAGAGATTGTAAAAGTATTTAGACAATTAATTATTCATTACGTTAATAATCCTCGACATTCATGAAATAATATTAAAATCAGAGTATTAATAAAAATATACTTATCATATTTTACTTCTGATATTCATTCGTTGATTTTATTTTTTATTTTGTTTCATTTCTATTACCAACAGTCGATGTAACAAATCGAGCTTCTATTAACGAGCCTTGTATTTTAATGAAATTTTCATCTCTTTTTTCCCCTATTCTCGTCGAATATGTATGATCTCCTAAAGATCCATATGTCTGTCTGCTAAAACCACATGTGCCGATGCCAAATGTCAAATACGAGTTAGATTAATGCAAATTCCGTGTAATCGGAAAACTTGGCAACCGTGAATCTGCAGTATTGGTTCAGTATTCTGAAAATTGTCGATCAACTCTGCAAAGATATTATAATACATTACGTCTGAATTCCCTTGCACAGTAGTTTACTAATTTAAAAGCTGTAAACTATAAATTTTTCTTTATGATTCGTTGCCTTTTGATCTTTTATCGATTTTCTGAAAAATAATATGAAAACTATGATGTATTTTTCCGTATGTTTGTATTCCTGTCTCATATGAAATCACGACGTTATTATCGTCCCTCGTATTAACAGTAAAAAGAGAGCGAAGGAAGTTGTTAATACAAACATCGTAATTGTCAATAACTAAAAAACAAAACTGAGAGCGCAATTTTTTTTATTCTTGAGTTTTGTCTTATTTCGACGTCAAGAATCACCCTTTAAATTATGTAAAATCAGTAGCCGAACACTCAGTATATATATACAACGAGAAAGAGCACGAATGTACCCGAATAGGATCGATTTCGTTTCGAACTGGCTAAAGAACAAAGTCATTCGACAGGAAGATCTTCGTTTCAGTTGCGTCGGACTCTGCTTAAAAAAAGATACTCTTAACAGCCTAATCTCGAAAAGTTTGGTGAATGGAACGCGGCTGAAAGTTCCACCAATAAAACTAATTAGTAACTGGATTTTTCGTAAATAGTTTGGTCCGTGCTCGGTGGAACCGCGACAGAGCTGTCTCGATCAGAACTAAGACAGACCAGTAAACTTCGCCGAAAATCATTTACGTTCCCTTCGTCGTTTTCTTGTCGCGTTGCTGCTTCTCTTGCGGTACGTCCCATGACCAAAACGCTGCTTCGATTTCTTGTCTTTCCGCAGTTCACAAGTTCTTTTATTCCTTTTTGAAAGTTTCGCGAGAGGAAAGCATATAGAAAAGGATTCAGACAAGAGTTTGTGTAGGAAATTAAAAAAGTGGATAAGGTTAGGAGGGTGCTGAAGTTCGATGATCGATCATAACTCGAGCTCCAGTGGCGCCAGGCGATCCGTGCTTGTTGCGGTAGATTGCATACGGCGAACATCATCACCACTGCGATTAGCATTCTAGAAAATTTCGTCAGTTTCAATTTAACCCGAGGCACTATGCTTGCGGCGTAAAGCTCGAGGTGAAGTCTGCGTGACTCCTGATTCCTGAAGTTGCAGATATACGTATATGAATATACAGGGTGCTCGCTCACTATTTCTTATCGCTATCTGTGGCCGTGTAACAGACAATGTTTTGAACCGTTGTTTAAAGGTGTCGAATGTACTACGAACAATGATAAAAAAAATCTTGAAAATACTTTATTTTCATAGCGAAAGCAAGGTAACTTGGGTAAGATAAATGGGACTATATTTTTATTAACTCGATACTAGGTTTATCGTTGTCGTTATGAAAACAAAGTCGTTCGTACTACACACGACGCCGTTAAAGTTCAGTTCAACAGATTTTTTGTTACATGGCCGCAAATGGCAGAAAAATAGTGAGTCGCGTTATTCAGGACATCCTGCATATATTTATTTATTTAATTTCGACCTCGCTGTCAAGAAATGAGACTTGATTTACAATTTCTCCTGAATTACCATACACACATATCTCTGTCGCACATTCTCATCCTTCCACATCCTTTTCCCACATTTTTCAATTCTGTCCACTCTACTCTATAACAATCAGATAATCAACGCTATGCATTTCTTCCTATCCTATCCGTTATATCGCTGTTCGACTCTGTCTACTAATCCTTTTATTACACATATCTGTTCTTTGATATCCATTTTTCCTCTTCTCTATTCATCTTTTTCCCTCTTTATTCTGTCTACGTTTCTAAATCATTCCACCACTATCGCAATATTTTTCAGTACTTACATTTATTCTTTCCACGCCTGTACATCTTCCCTATATTCCTTTCACGTATCTTGCACATTCCTCTTAATACGTACCTCTCTCCGCTAAATACCGTGGCATATTCGTCTTCTAAACACGATGCTCAACTTGCGGGTAACTTATACACAAATATAGGACAGATTTCTGACAATCTTTCTTACCGACTTACCGTTCTTACAGATTTCAGTGTATTTGCGCGAACGCGTATGCATGTAGTAGTACTGGCAAAAGACAGACGAAATCAGATTTATTTCTAAACAGAATGGAAGAGAACCAGACAGATAGAATCAGCCAAGTCTCCGAGACTCTACCTCGGCGATAGGGAGTCAACCCTCGACCGATATCATCGGGATATTGCAAGGACCAGAATTACCTCGGATTTTCAATTTAATTTCATTTTATCGCTGATCTCTAGACTGCGGGTTTTTATACGTTTATGGGAAATTTGAGAGCACAGAAATGCACGTGAAACGCGCATAGCATAACACGCAAAATAGAAATATTCAAAGAATCGGTATATCTTCAATATCGATTAGTTAAAACAATTCTTCGCCATCTTCTCTTTTGCTTTTATGGACGAGGGATACATTTCAAACGCTATATCCATAAAGATACGAATGTGCATAAATATCCGCAGTCTACTAATAAAACACAGCTCGTACCTTATTACACCGCGTCTGGCGCGAAGCACATTCCTACCGGAACTGTGAACACGATGGAGGCTATCATTTTTGTTTTTAGTCGCCAAACCCGGTCCTCCGAGGGTAGTGCCGCTTCTCCATAACCCGACAGCGATTCTCGTGTAAAGGCAGCTCATCAGAAGTAGCGGAAGTAAGTAAAGAAAGACGAGATTTACGGCGTCCAACAAAGTTTTGTTGTGCTTCTGGATATTGGCTATGCAAATGATGTCCACGTCGCCGGTGATTAAACGATTCTGCATGGTCTCAACATAAAAGAATCTCGGCAAAGCATAAATCGCGGCAACCATCCAAACTATTCCTATTACCAGCTGTAGTCGGCTTCTTGTCAGCACCGACCTGCACTTAATCGGGTAAACGATAGCCAAGTATCGTTCAATGCAAACCACCATTAAGATTAATACGCTGGCTGTGTAGGAAAGCGCGTGGACGAACATGTATACTTTGCAGAGAAAATCACCGAGTCGCCAACTGTTCATTAGGTAATTTGTCAACGTTTGATACACGCAAAAGATACCGACGCAGAAATCGGCTACTGCCAGGTTAGCCAAAAAGAAGTTGGTAATACTCCGTAATCGTCGTGAAAATGTTACCACAAAGATCACCATCGAGTTACCTGAAAGCAGAATTCAAAGGGATACGACCTTGAATTTATACATTGCATCGTTTCTTCCATACGAATGTTTCTCTTAATCCTATCGAAATTGAACGTTTCGCGAACCTTTTCTACGTTTATCGTTCGTCGCTTAACAAACTCAATCGATCGCGTAGATATATTCCGGAAGAAATATTTTTCAGTATCAAATATTTTCTGCATAAATGTTCTTCGATATAGAATTCACGTTTAATATTAATCTTGCAAATTGAACACGTCTGTAAGACGCATGTATTTTAAGGAAAATTAAATTATAGGCACTGCGCTTTGAAGAATTTGTTACAGACCTATCTTATCGAAAGCTTACGTTCGAAGTTATCAGGTATCTCGTGATTCACCGATGAGAGTATAGATTATAGTGTTTGAAGGTACTCTTTGGGACAATTGCCTGGATGACTACTTGAAAGAATAATTATGAAAAGGAATTTGTTCTTTGAACCCTACTGTAAACTCATTAAAATTGATAAATTCCTTCTTAGATCAAAACGTTCCACGAATTTCTCGCAGAAATAAGTCACGAAACAATTAACGTTTTGTCTGGCTCCTTACCTTCATTTTCACATAATTTAACGTTTGATTTCTTTCTAAACGTACAAACGTTAAAAAAATATATTTTTAAGTTCTAAAAGTTCGTACTTAATAATTTTGCAAACTAGATACGTTTCAGAGGCGCGAATATAATGGATAAATTTTGGAAAAATTTGCGAATTCTTTTATATCAGGTTTTTTCAAAGATAAAAGCGATTATCCTGCATATATTTTTGAGTCGTTGTATAAATGTCTATAATACAAATAAGTACGAAAGCTTCAAATTCTATCAAAACTTTTATTGCTTTACACGATATTCCTGCTTCTCTTCTTGTGATAGGCCGATGGAAAGTTTCAAAGCATGCGATGCGGATACGGATCAAATTGGTTTTGACACTCAATTGGTAATTTGATCGATTTAGATCGAGACGATCACTTACCGATAAAGCAGAAAACGAAGACGATGGAATAGAGCGTAATAAAAATTATTCTAACATCGGTCCTGTCAAGAATGTACTCCTCGTTTAGAGATATATCGTGCAAGGAAGTTTCGTTGTCCATCAAGCTTTTTTTATCGCGAATTTTACGAAAAATGGCGTCACGGTTGTCGATCATTCTGAAACGAAACCACAAGGAATACAAAATTATTACTCTGCAATATCGAAAGCGTAACTTGTTGAAGATACAAGTAAAAATAATACAACATAAAGTTTATCTTTATTAATCTTCTAATTCTCAATTCGTAGATGACTCACGAGAGTTTAAGTCAAGTTACTTGTTACTGAATGAATAATTTTTCAACTCAGTTTCGCAACAAAAGGTTTATTTAAGGTAAAAGTACAGCGAGATGTTCGGTCAAAGTATTTCCCCTTGCTTTCTACGACTTTAAGCCATTTATCAAGCAAATGATAAATTCTATCACGAAGAAATGCTGCTTCTTTAGACAAGATGCAGTCGTTGAATTACTTTAGTACCTGACCGATCAGCTGGAAGTGGGTATCGGACAAGGCGCGTTGCATCGATCGAGACGAATAGCATTCCGAAGCAGCAACGTCTAGCGAAAAAGCTGGCTGCTACGGGACGTTCTAGCGAAGACTCGTGTCTTTTCTCTAGCAGAAGCATTTAACGCTGTCACACAGCAATTCCACAGAATGTTCTTCTTTATCGATCCTCCGACGATTGGTTCTTGTCTAAGACACGATATTTTGCCGTGATGGAATTTATCATTGGAATTTACCGAATGTCCAGCTGGACAAATTGCAAAGTACAAATTCAATAAAAAAAAAAAAAACGTATCACTTGGCTTAAAGTTGTAGAAAGCAACGGGTGATACTTTGATATAATAACTTGCAGTATCTTTTTTCTTAAATAAACCAAGTTCTACTGAAACATTTGGACTATTCGTTTGAACTATTCGTTTGAACTATTCGTTTGAACTATTCGTTTGGACTATTCGTTTGTAATTTCATTTTCTCTAAATGAGATACTTTGAACGGAAACGCGGCTGGTATCGTGGTCAATGTATATTATTAAAATGTTTGTAATTGAAACGAAGTTTGATTAGTAGCGCGTGTTAAATACTCTGTATCCTATCGGGTCGTGTAAACTTAATCGTGCGGAATCGTGGGATTCGTGTTAAGCGTTACACGCGATTTCTATGTGGCGAACGGAAAATGTCGGACAGAAAATCGATAAACACACACGGGCACGTACTTTGTTGTTACATGTATAATGGAAATTAGTACGAATCGTGTACTAGGTCGAAATCGAAGAAAATAATGAATTCGCACAAGGAAATATTCGTAAACGTGCAACGTCTATTAACACGAAATATTTTTCGAAAGATACACGATACGCGATATTTTCGCGGAGGAAATATCGAGAAACTCTACAAAAGAAAGAAAACCCGACGAACAGAAAAATTTAAGCAAACCTGAAAGAAATAATAATGAAAATGACTGTTGCGTGTATTGTGACAAAAAATATGACGAACCGCTTAAACAAATATTGGCTACGACGTATAACATGCAGCGAATGGGAATATGAAAGCTGCGCCGACCGGATTCGAAGAACGTGACGATTTCCAATTTTATTATTGTTAGCTTAGATCAGGGACAATATCGCGTGTATACAGTTTTATCGGAAAAAATCGGAGTGTTACGTCGCGTGAGATGGTCCACTCGACGTCCTTCAGTGTCTGACCGTCAAGGCCCAAGCACCATTTTAGAGACCTTCAATAAACCCAAGGTCCCACCATGAACAGAATCTTATTAGTTTACAGGAACCTCCTGTGAGTATTTTCGGTTTATAGCTGGTACTTGAAACAGTCCTTAGGTTTATTGCACGTTCTTACAAATTTTGGAGAAAGCGGGTAGTTATCTAACGGAAAAAGTGGATATTTAAGGGGGTATTGTGGTCTAGAAATTTGAAAAAATCGAAAAATTTTGTTTTCATATTTCCAAAGTTTAGACATTCAAGAATGTGCCCTTAAAAGGATTTTTCAAAATTTCAATTATTTTATGTGTTACAGCCATTTTTGTGACGCGGCATCTGCTCCGGTCTGACCGGAACAAATGAATAGTAGTAGACGGTAGACGTTGTCCGAGTAAACTCGTCTCAAAACTTTAAACGCGTTTCTCTCGAAACTACTTTTTTCGAGTTGGCGTGCACGATATCTCAAGTTCTAACGAACCGATTTATTTTAAATTTGGTCTGAATATTCCTTGTATACTCCTCTATCGTCCGGACCACGCTCAGCTCAAAATCTTTAATATTACTATTTCTTAAACGTTCGGAATTGTCAAGAAAACGTGCGAAATAAGAAATTGTTTTTCAAACGGCCGTCATTTTGTGAAAAAATGTTGTATTGACTTTTCCAAGGTTCAGACGATAGCGACATCCATACTAATTAAGAATCCGTTCGCATTTTTTATTTCAGATGACCAGAAGGGTTGATATCATGCACGCCACGACACCCCATTTTTTTGCCAGCACCCACTTTGCCAGCTCGTAACTTTTTAAATATTGAGTTTTTTTTCAGTGAATTTTTTACGTAATCTCGAAATATCAATAAACAAATGCTAAAAAGAAGGATAGCAAAAATATTTTTTGTTTCGCTTGTACAGAGCTTCAAAAATCGCCCGAAATTCGTTTCTCTAGATCAGAATACCCCCTTAACGGAAAAGCCGGGTTTCCCATGAGCAACGTCACCCCCAAGCCACGTCGGTAGGAGGCTTCCTCCTCCAATTTCCATTTATTAACGTTGGCTGTAACCAATGGGCATCGCGGATCGTAACCCTCACTTTTCTAACGAAAAGTGTGAACAACGAATCCACTTTCTTAGTTCAGAAGGCACACGAGCTTTCCTCCGTAATCACACAAGAACGAACTTGACTTGTTCTCATAACGACAGAGCAGTCACTTCATCCCTCTAGACTTGTGCTCTGGACTACAGAGCCGTCACTTTATCTCTATACTTCGTCTACGACGTCAGGAGGGTCAACTGTACACCAGGAGACTTCTACATTTTCTACATCAAGAAAGTCAACTTCTTCTTATCTTATATTCAACTGTAAGGACCTTGCTCTACTACGAAAGAACATTCAGTGTTTATCTATCGGATCTTCATACGTCAAAGTATCGTCTACGACATTTATATCATACGTAACGGTGTAACTCTTCAGTGTAATAAGTTGTTGGAAATATAAAATTTATGTAGGAACGTTATATTATAAGTTAATAGAAAACAGTATGATAAATACAATATCGTTGCACTCACACGAAATCGAATATTATTCGTTTCTCGCTAATTCTACGACACAACAACACAAGGAACTTCACACGACCACGATAAATTCAACTCTGACAACATTTTGCACGCTCATTTTTCCCTTAACAAACCTTGGCAACGCTCACAACACTCCTTGACAACATTAACATATCTTGACAACGTTTATAAACAATTACCCCTCGCGCCACGTCCTTCCCTGACGTCACACCATCCCACATTTATAACTTGTTAATCGCAGTGTTATACCACATCAATCACCCCTATTATCCCAGAAGAAATAAGAGGATCGATCTGTTCGTGGTGTCGATTCTTATAATCGTAACGGGAATTTGCGACTCCCGTTGACGCGCTTTCTCGCGATCGCGTTTCTCCTCGCGATTGATCGAAAATACACGGAGAAATCTCGTTTTATTACCAAGTTGAGTACAAGTTGAGTGCTCCAACTGTTTTATTCCATTCTCTGATCTTCTGTTCATTATGAAAGCGTTTGACAAATACACTTTTTTAATTCATCAAACGTAATTTATAAACAAGCAGTAAACAGCTTGAGAATTCATTGATTTGCTGTCAAATAATTTCCATCCGCACAGTGATTTCCATTATTTTAGACGAATACAAACTGTAAAGCTAAATTAACATGCACAGTAGTTTTAACGACGTGGACCAATTATCAGCTTTCATATAAAATTAGCAGGTGTTTGTGAACGAAGGTGGATAAATCTAATTTCACTCGTTGGTCGGAGCAAATTTCGAAATGTACTTCACTCGCAACTGAAAAGTATATTTTCTTGCTTTTAGTTTAAAGCTTGTAGTTTAATCTCGCTTTTTATTTTAAAATCGATCGATAATTGAGGTAATTCCAAATTTTATGAAAACAGGAAAGCAAAAGTTTTCCACTTGCATTGTAACAAGTCAATTGCTTCCTAAGCGTTAAACTATGCAGCTAGAAAATTTGAATTGATTTCCATTATTTTGCATATCATTTCAAACTGGTTTATTTGGCTTCGAAATTTCTCAGTCACGGCCGTGCAAGCAGAAGAACGTGCTGTTGCATGAACGTGTTCTTCTTCTTCTTCATTGTTGGCAACGTTATTCGTGTGCTTATTGAAACAATGAAACTATGATCAGTCCAATATAAATTGTCCACGATCATCTACAAAATGTTATGGGAATCTTTTACGAATATCGAATTGTATCGACGTACGCTGATTGATTGAATCACGCTGACTGTGTCTCGTTAAAGCCTAGTCCACACTGACAGACAATTGTCGGGGAACAGTTCCGTAAAATGCCGTGCACCAGCAAGTATCTCGTTTTCCATCGCAATGGAGAAGAAGAGCAGTGTCCATGGGCAGATGCAGAGAGAATCTTTTTTACCCCTGGTAGGTCTGAGAAGCAACGATCTCGCTGTGCTATGGTTAGATTTATGACGCGATGCGTATTTGCTGTTTAGATGGAAAGTAAAGGCGAAAGTAGAAAATTTGAATTTGAAAGTAAGTAAAGTTGAAGACAGTGGCGAAGTGAAGTGAAGTCGCACCGGCCTCTTCATGGATGCGTCGTGAAGTATCGTTGGGAAATCGAACAAAGGTTCGCTTGTTTTTAAATGGAACTATACATTTTTTAACACTTTACCGACCGATAGCTTATTAATCGGTTGTTGTCGTCGACGCTTACCAACCGATAGCCTATGAATCGGCTTTTTGTCGTCGACAATCTTTCTCATTATTTGAGTAGTAATTTGTTATTTAGTACTAAGGTAGCTTGCTCAGTTGCGTCAGTTGCGTTGCTTTGTAAGCTCCCACGGTTTTATACCAATTTGAAAAACATACCGTTCGCGATGAACGAAAAGAATGGTATCGGAGAGTCTAAACCGAAACAGAGTCGTCGCCAGGGAGAATCTGCGCCTGGGCTGCCGGTCGGACGTGCGTACGCTGTTGAATTGCTAGCGGTCGGTAAAGTGTTAATACGATCTATCGTCACATTTCCTGCAAAATGTTATTAGCGTATTATTTACGTTGATAATTATGTCGGTAAAGTATCGGTATACAAATTTTTGGAAAAATTCGAAAGATCGTAAAACACGAACAAAATCATTCAATTCTGAGCTTCTGTAAATATCAACAAGGAGAAAATCTCTTCGTCGTTATAACGTTAATTATTTATATTTAGATGATATTCCACTCCGCAAGTGGGCGTATATGCTTATCGTTCAAAAGTCAGCATTTCAAAAACTTGAAATCTCCTTCGTGCTTGAGTGGAGGAACCGTTCCATCTCCAACAGATCCTCAACTCGTCCATACCGAGGAATACCAAGATACCCGATTAGTGTACAAACGACATTGTCTGTACATATCTTGGTGGTTATCGGCGGACAATATACGTAGATTGTCTGTAAACAATGTCGTTTGTCTACTAGTTTCTAGCATAGCAGTGTACTCGTGATCTCGGATCGGCCCAACACTCATCGACTTCTCCCATGCCCGAGTCTCTGACGTCCTCATGTAACTAATATAATTATTACGTAATATACAGGGTGGTTGGTAAATGGTGGAACAAGCGGAAAGGGGGTGATTCTACGCGAAAAAAAAAGTCGAAAATATGGAATAAAAGTTTTTTTTTAATTCTTTCTTTTTTTTTTAATTTTTCCATCGAGACAACGATCTACAGTGAGATCCGTTATAACGTACCGCACGCGTACCGAGCGAAAATTCAAAGTCGATTTTCTCGAAAACAAAGCCTCAAACGAAAAATTGTTATTCTCTATTTTCGACTTCTTTTTTCGCGTAGAATCACCCCCTTTCCGCTTGTACCACCAGTTACCAACCACCCTGTATAATGTAACACAATGGATAAAGAAGAAATCGACAGATACGCAGAAAAATACAGGAGAAGAATGGCAATACATCCAACGCAAAACCAAATAAAAAGAAGACTAAAAAGAAAACATCTTAGTGACCTCACTAAAGAAATAAAATAGACAAATTCGAAGATGGTATCCTCGAGTTATTTAGCAATAACGTTAGAAAAATGTACCAAATGTCCAGCTGGACAAATTGTAAAGTACAAATTAAATAAAAAAGAAATGTAATTAGTGTCTCCAGCCATGTCTTTGAACAATGTTGCTATCGTTGTTCATGGGGTATATGGTGTATTTCTTAATTTGCGCAAGAAGAAAGAGGAACTCGTCTCAGTAAAATAAAAGAATCAAGTAAAAGAAGCTTGTTAGCGAAAAGACGATTAAACTAAGCTGTGTGTTGCATGCGTTTGCACGTTCTTCCAACACTTGTCCGATGGTGTGTACTAGGCACTTTTATCCGCTGTCTGTTTCTGCACTTGAATTTTGTCTGCGAATTTTCCACGAAAGACAGATTTGGATTGTCTGCGGACGATTGTCTGTCAGTGTAGACAAGACTCACAGTGTTAATGAGATGTCAAAATCTTTCGTATAATACGCAGGATGCGGTCGAATAACATGTACAAACGGGCATAAGTTAATGATGAGAAAATAAGAAGAGAATACAGAATAGAATGTACAGAATGAAATTTGTTCGTTGGATGCTTAGTTTCCAAGAAAACCGAGTGAAAAGATTTGTCAATTACACGTGAACTTGGGTAATTACCGCTTAGGTATGAGCCAAAAAATCAGGAAACATTAATTCTACTTGTCAAAATAAATAAAAAATGTTTCTTTTTTTTTATTTAATTTGTACTTTACAATTTGCCCAGCTGGACATTTGGTAAATTTTTCTATCTTTATTGCTAAATAACATGTGGACGTCTACCTCCAAGGGGATACCATCGGTGAAGTAAAAAATGTGGAACAAATTTGTTCAGTTTAAGACTCCACTTTCAAGAAAACAGAGTTTGTACCTGTTTAATGGAGAATCAGCCTAATACACGTGTATGATAAATTTTCAGCTGATTCTCGCATATAGAACAACCTCTCGCCGGTTATTTATTATAATCGATAAATATTCATGTTAGAAAATAGATGTGTATACATCGAAGAGTATGTGTTCAATGAATGAATGTGCAATAAAAGAAAACTGTTCCTGTTTGAGATGTACAAGAGAATAGAGCGCTGTTCGTTGATACTTCAAAATTATTATGTTACATATAAAATAGTTATTTTGTTCTATATAAATTTTGTAATTAATAAAACATTATATAGTATTACTTCAACAATTCAAATTCGACTTTTTGGAAAATTAAGCCCCGGCTGAAAAATGTTACTCCGTATTTTCCTCTTATTTTTACGTAAAGTATCGTCTTAAAGTATAAGTCCGCCTGTTATATTATTCGGCCGCACTCTGTATAAATAGAAAATTGTTAAGAACGTTCGAATATCTCCGCGAGCCACTGTATACACGTAAGTTTAATTAGTCTAGCACTTTCGTTGGCAAACGTATCTACAAAATGCCACCTGCGTAGATAATACATATGTATATCGGTATTTTTCTTTCTAACAATAAGATTGTGTCTTGCCAGCATGAGTACACCTAAGCTCGTGCTTAATCCGTAAGTACATCGTTCAACGGCCAATCTTTCTCTCCATGTACATGTTAATCCGTTACGTGTTTAACTTTATCAACGATAGCAGCCTGGAACAGCTATGGAAATATCCTTACACGATATCGTTCGATCGATTCTAATAATATTCGAGTATTAATTCGAGTACACGTTTAAACGGACGCATGAACGTTTAATATTCTCGTGAACCGAGATGCTGTTAATTTACAGAAGCCAGGTTTGTTTAATTCGATATTTTGCTGTTAATATTCCTTCATATCTCAACGTGTGAGCAACGTCGATTAAGATCAAAGATTTCAATCATTAATTACGAGCATATAACGTTTATCTTAAAATTTAGATATAGTTAAGATAATTGTCTTAAGATAGCGGTAAAGGTACATTGAAAGAGCTAAGATTGCATTGATCGAGGGAAATTCGATTGGAAATATCATACAGTTGGTCGCATAACTGAACAAACAATCTTTAAATTTCCATTACAGGTAAAGAAGTTGTAAAAAAACGATCTTTATCTTTTTCTTCGCGACTCCGAGCGACTGAATTTCTTTGAAAACTTTTTCACGCGACGTATAATAAACTAATCATCCTAACTTCTCAGAAGAGAACTCAAGTCGTTTGGATCGAGTTATTCTGTTTGAAAAAGTGTTTGATCAGTTACGAAGGTCGCAAAGAAAATACGACAAGTACATTTTGATCGACGTTTTTATTTTCACGTCGTACGACTAAAAAGGATTATTTGAATGTGTGAGATACCTAGAGACGGGAAAAACCTATTGGATCTTGCCAATTGTGCATTCAATGATCCGCTCGATAAATTGAAACTTAAAGAAGACGCAAATATTATTCTCTTAAATTTATCTTCGGGCTTTTTGTTATTCGTGTTCTTCCCTCGCGATAAGCGAATTAGTGCAATTGAAACATTCGTATGCCTTGGGAATTGGATATTAATTGGATTGCCAATTAGACGACTAAATCGAGAAATTTGGAAAAACTGAAATTGATCAGTTCGATTTTTGGCGCTCGTGTATCTGTAACGTTATGAATGTTCGATCGTCAACTCGTATTTGATAGATTTCTTAAATTCGTATAATTAAATAAATCGGCATAAATGATGCGATATAACGTGTCTTAATGTCTAATTGGTTGACGACGAATCGAATTTTACAAATATGTTTCCATGTATAAAAGACTGAGAACGTTACTCTTATTATTCTTCACATGTGGCCTTCGAATTCAAATCGCAC
Source organism: Bombus flavifrons (assembly GCF_040668555.2). Lineage (NCBI taxonomy): Eukaryota > Metazoa > Arthropoda > Insecta > Hymenoptera > Apidae > Bombus > Bombus flavifrons. The sequence continues at coordinate 2,747,191 of NC_138457.1, read as the reverse complement.
AGAGAAATTAATACGATATACACAAGATTTATTATTCTTGATTTATCTTACGATACTATAATCTGAATTTTATCGTCGTACAATTTTCAAACGAGATATATTTAATTCTTCAAGCTTTTAATCATTGAATACCACAGAGAAAACACTTGATAAGTCTATCGTCGTTAATCTTCGAAAATCAAGTTTTCTAATTCGATATAGTTGAGAAATAAAACAACTTATAGTGGGTCTAAAACTGTAACTCTTGGAAAAGATACATATGCGAAATCTTACCTATTATGTGTTACCAAATGAGGAACATCAACTTCATTACACAATCTTTGGAGCCTCCACGATGTATTACAATATTTCATTCGAACCGATAAGGTGGGAAAAGATATTGTGGAATTCCCAAGGATTTAAACCGAATAAGAAGCTTTTCCCTCTCACGTGTCGCGATAGATTAATCGAATTAATTGGAGTTTCATCGCGCGCTCCATCGACGCTATAAAAACCAGTCAGTTTCACCATCGATTCTCCGATAATTTTTCAATTACATTTGTTACAAATCACCGAACGAACGCTAAATTAACGCAACGCTTTGCCTACTGCAATTCTTATTTACAGTTACATAAATATTCGAATAATTCTACGAAAATACGAGCTATTTGTCGTAGCTTGGGAATTACGTACGTAAACAATTTTTTATATCTATTATATCTAAATCATCCCTTTTTATACAAAGCAACAAATACAGAGACATTGCATATTCCAGCAGAATTTTTACAAAGGAAACTCTTACAGACTCTTTTAATATCCTCGATGTCTATCAGCGAAAGATTATTGGAGCCTCGTTGTTAATAGCGCGTTAAGGATTTATCATTCGTGTCTTCCGCCGTGTAATCGATGGATTAAATGGGTCAAGTGGTCGAATTGCTTTCTCTTGGACGATAGCACTGATTACGAAATTGCACGAGATGAAAACTAACGCAGGAACGACGAGGCCTCTATTTCGCGCGATACTGGAAGCTCGGAGCTTTCATTCATACCCACTAGCCTGTAAGTTGACCGAGAATCCTGGATTTCGCGCAGGCGTTGCGCCCTCGTTCTATTACTTTGGTTATCCGGCGAAAAAATGTAAGGAAATCAGGAAGATAAACGACTCGAAAATAACGGTTAATAATTCTCAACGAAATGATCTAACCAGGCAATAATTCTTAAAGGTGGAACCCTCTTGAGCAAACTCCTTAGACAATCTGGATTTGTGCATTCAGTGAAGCTTCGCTGCTACGTTTCTTCGAAGTGAGTTTTTCTTCCTCCCAAAAAAGTGATTCTATAACATAGTAGAGACTTCAATGAACATTTGAGAATTATACCAGAATTTTTGAAAGCTTAGAGTAGTCTAAAGATTGACATGAACGATTCAGCTTACCCAGAGACACAGAGAAAGAGAGAGAGAGAGAGAGAGTTAGGAAACGAATAAAGAAGAGAAGAACAAGTAGTGCAAAAGCTAACATCTTGAGTATCAGATAGTTGAGAGCGTGTTCGCAGCGACAATCAGTGAATCGACAAGTTTGAAGGAAGTGGGAGTATCGTGATAAATATAAGTAATCATAACTCGTGTGACTTCTCGAGAGTACAAGGCAATGATATTTATAATCAGTTTGCTGCTATAATCAACGACGCTATCGAGCGTATCGTTATGCCTTGCAACAGGCTCACACGTCGTACTCTCCTATGTCGATATTTTCTTGTCTCGTAATTGTTCTGTCGACAATTTTTTATCATTCCCTACGAATTCTTTACGAAGTATCTTCTCTACAATATTCTTCTATCGATGGTATTCGTCGTAGAATCTTTGAGTGAAACTCGTTTGGAGATATGAAACAAATATAATTATGAAAATAAAAATTGAACATTGTAAAATTGCGAATATAAAAATACAGTTGTGCGTATAGAAATGAAATGTAAGAGCAAGTTATTTATATAGTGTTTCATAGTGTAGTGTTTCAAGTGTTAGAACAATTTTAAACATGTTGGAGAAACCGAGGAGTGTAGTTTACAAGAAAAGTGAGTTCACCTAATTTAGGTCACCGGGGGGATATCAAAAGAATTAAGTTTCTATTTTCATGTTTAAAGGCGAAAACGCTATTCGATTTGCTGGATTTTTTTTTGTGGATCTTTTGTGAAAATGTTGACGGATACCTTAGAAGTTAAAATGAAATTCACATATAGCGTTGTATCGTTTCAAGTGTCACGATGCAGCAGGGACTCTTGCTACAAGTACACGAAGAGGAGGCTGCCGATTCTGTCGTGGGCTAGGAATTACAAACTCACATGGCTGCCTCAAGATGCACTGGCCGGCTTCACGGTTGGCCTCACGGCTATTCCTCAAGGCATCGCTTACGCTATCGTCGCTGATTTAAGTCCCGAGGTAAATTAACGCTTTTCCGACAGCCTCGTAAGAAGGACGACTCTCTTTCCCACATTCGAATTTTTCCAGAAAGCAGAAAACATTTTCCATAAAAGAGATCGATTTTCTGAACATGCGTGAAGATTAATGGCGACAGTCAAATTTCTACTGTAAAAGTTTCAACGTTCACAGATTTCTTGGAAGTAATATCAATGAAATTGTAATTCGATAGATTTCATAGATGAAGTCTGTCAAAGCCAGACCCTGAAGGTTCTTCAATTAGAACCATCTTCTTTGCATAAAGAAGATATCACACAGGAATTTCTGACTTTTTCTGAAATTTTCTAAGATTTCAAAATTGGTGATACAATCGTAGAAATTGCAATAGGATCCTGAATAACATGATCAAAAAATTGTTTCAAAAGACTCTATATACATATGTGTAGGTGTATGTGACAATAGATTTTAGAGTCGCAAAGTTTTACACTTGCGGCGTTGTTTTTGCTGTGAACTCCTCAACTGACATCGATAGAAGCGTATTAGTTTCTACGTCTTTTAATTCAAATGTCACACCATTTTGTCTCTTTTTTCCTTTAGTATGGGTTATATGCGTCTTTCATGGCATCCTTCCTGTACATTATTTTTGGTTCCTGTACAAGTATCACTATCGGTCCAACTGCTATTATGGCAACGATGGTGCAACCTTTGGTAACAAAATATAATGCTGATGTCGCGGTTCTGCTTACGTTTTTGAAAGGCTGCATTATCGCGTTACTCGGCTTCTTTCATTTAGGTGAGTGATTTGACTACAGATTTTCATGTATGTCTTTTTTCAAAATGCAAATTTGAAGATGCAAAAATGCACAGAATGCAGATAATATGTAAAAATATATAAATTATTCATAATACGTATAACGTATTCGTTACAATATTTGGCAGGTAAAACAAATTCCAATTTAGGTGACATTTCTTCAGTTGTGATCAGAAACATTTGCTTACACGAGAAGAATTGTAAATGGAATTTGTTAACAAAACCTTAATTATAAATGTTTTATTACACGTTCCAGGTTCTGACCTTCACCTTTAACCTTCTTACGTTTCTTTGTCTTTCGTAACAATTAAAATAGTTGCGCACGAATTTCAGGTTTCTTGTTAGACTTCATTTCCTTACCCGTAATTACGGGCTTCACCGCGGCTGCATCGATTAACATAGCCACTTCACAGTTGAAACCGTTGTTAGGAATACCCGGTAGAAGCGAAGACTTGGTAGATTCTTTGGTCTCAGTGTTTTCGAATCTGAGGATGATCCGGTACCAAGACACGTTGCTAGGTATTGGAACGATAGCGGCGTTGGTTCTATTAAAGGTACAGTCACATAAAGCGAAATTCGATCAAAGATTACGGGTCAAAATTAAACAATTCTATAATTCATTTTATTCTTTAGTTTGCGATACTTCGATTCAGCGTTGGACAAAATTTTATTCCAATAGCATATAAAAATCTGGCAAGAGCTATGTTTTCATCGAACATAACTTAATTTTCATATTGCTTTTTATCGAAGAATTTACCTGGACGTCGAACCGGCACTTGGTCACAGAAAATCGCTTGGGTCATTATTCTCGCGCGTAACGCATTGGTGGTCATCGTAGGAACTTTGATGGCGTATATCTTTTCCATCTACGGTCTATATCCTTTTAATCTAACCGGTGAGAACAACACGATAATTGGAAAATCCGTCTCGCGAGAAACCCGTTCTTTGATCATTCGTTAAACCGCGTAACGCTGCGTCCACAGCAAGAAGGAACAAAATGGGAGCAAAAATAAATGATTTCTAGGATCGATGGGTCGTGGATTGCCACCGTTTGGTCTGCCGAAATTCAATGCAATAGCCAATGATTTCTTTACGACTGTTGGTGCTATGGGAATGTCGCTTGTCACCGTCCCGATTGTATCTACCATTGAACATATGGCGATAGCAAAAGCGTTTGGTACGCTATATTATGTAGAATATCATTCATAATCGTTCGAACGATTCACGTATTACACAGTCGAGGCTCGGAACTGAAGCTGATTTAATTTGTTTTCGTCAACCTGTAATGTAAAAAGTAATGATTATGCAGATTTCTGATGACGCGGTTAACATTTCAAACTATTCAGCAAATGTTCATCCGCTATCAACGTCGTTCGAACAATTATGAACGTATATTTTGAACGTAAATTTTGAACATTATTTTAATAATTAAAATTACTTGAATAATTTCGAGCGAACTATGAACTTTTAGCAAAGGGCAAATCTTTGGACGGCACGCAAGAAATGCTCGCGTTAGGATTGTGTAACATAGGCGGTTCGCTTGTTCGATCAATGCCAGTTACAGGTTCTTTTACACGAACTGCTGTCAATAACTCATCTGGAGTGAAAACTACTTTTGGAGGTTTATTCACAGGTAAGTGTGTGTGTATGTGTGTGTACATATGCGTTATAAATGTCTCACCGATAATATGTATCACCAAGGGAGAAAAGAAAGATGAAATACAATCAGATAGTTGGAAAACATACGAATGAATCCCCTGAATTTTTTTCTTAATCGTGACAATTCCTTGCTTGCAGGCGCTCTCGTATTACTCGCGGCTGGCTTGCTCACATCCACTTTTCGTTTTATTCCTAAAGCGACTTTAGCTGGCGTTATAATATGCTCTATGTACTACATGCTCGACTTCAAAACGTATGCTCTATTATGGCGCGCAAAGAGTAAGTAAATTGGATCGTGACAAACGCGATTCAATTTCATATTCCTGACAGTTGTGCCTCATTTCAGAAATCGACTTTTTCCTCATGTTGATTACCTTACTATTCTGCGTTTTTCTTAAACTGGAATGGGGAATCATTATCGGTATATCGTTGAATCTTGCAATATTATTGTATTTCTCGGCTCGACCTTCGGTTCAAACCGAAATTGAACAGGTAAATTAAATGGACTACTTTTACGCGATTAAACTAATATTTTAACTATTTAAATATTGAATGTTATTCTAACATTCTTAACTCATTGTGCACTAACTACTAATAAGTTTCCAGCCAAATGTAATAGTACCAAGCTAACTAAGGTACTTTAGTAGTTTTAGTTAGCTTAGCACCGTTGCATATAGACAAAAATTTATTGTCGTGTGTGGTAAAATGATTCCTGAACTGTAGGTAGAAGATAGAACCGTGATTCGCATTATTCCTGATGAGAGTATCACGTTTCCAGCAGCGGAACATTTTCGAGCTTACATAATGAAGCTTTCAAACGAAAATTCATACGACGTTGTACTTGATTGTAGAAATTTGAAGAGGACTGATGTAACGGTTGCAAAGGTAAATGATGTATTAAAATCTTCTTCTTGTAAAGGGCCATCACTTACCAATATGTGTAATAATTAAATAATTAGATCATATTTTGATCCGTTAATTCAAATAATTTCCGTTTTATAGAACCTTAAGCTATTGGCAAACGACTTAGGACTGCAAGGAAAGAATATCATTTACGAAAACTGTCAAGATGACGTTGAAAGTATACTGAAGACTGTTATTCCAGATCACTGAATATACATGTTAAAATTTAAATGCATAGACGAACCTATAATATTTATATTTCTTGTACATACTATATGATTTGCTAAAAACCGATGTATTTTAATTATAAATGATTAAAATATAATAAAAGCATTGTTAAAAACATACCGCTTTTTATTGTGTAATCTTCTATCGTGGACAAACTTTATAAGCTACGTATTCAAAAGCAGACAAAATGCCAAGTAATAACAATTTAGATTAATATCAATGAAACACAGCGTCTCAATGATAGAAATCCATATAGGTCCATCGCATTTACACAATGTACGGAACATTTTCGTTTTGTTGTCAAATTTCGCTTTTACAATATTGACATTTAATCGTGATTGACGATCTATTCATATAGAAAAATTCAATGTACATGTGTTCATACCTGGATCGATTCGATGAGTACTTTCGATATGCTCTTTCATCGTTTCGTTCTCAGCTAGTATCCAGTAGCAATACTTGCAATATCTGCGTCGATGAAATTTAATGTGAGTGGACAAAGACAAAAGTGTAGCAATTTGTTCATGGCAGAAATTGCACTCGAATTTCAAGGCTCGTTGCTCTGAAAGCTATGAGTAGAAGATTTATATACCTTTCTGAATGATAAATATCGATACGATATTAAACTAGATTCCGAAAACTGATAATATCGATCGATTAATAATCGGAGCAAATATACATAATATTTATACTATATGCAGATATTCCTGAAATACACATTGGATATAATAACAATTAATACATATACAATGATACATTAATCATACAAATTATATAATAAACGATGAAACCTTGTATATAATAGTGCAATTAATAGTACAAATTGCATACTGAATGATAGAATTGCATACTTACATTCATTTCGTCGTTAGTTTGATTGTAGTCGTTCTTTTCCGAAATAACGGAGTATTGGGGCATTTTCGAATCGGTACTATGTTTTTTTCGCAGTTGTAGTGGTAATACGATTGGATATTTTCCTTCTTCCAACTGTAAACACATTTCTTTTTTATAACAGCATCTATGACAAACATCTAATAATGCCTAAAAGTTACAAAAGGATACTATCGATGTCAAGGTAATGTATAGAATATCATATAAGCGTATACGAAAATCTAAGAACGTTCAAATATACGAGATTAAATATTGCAACGTTAAATGCCAATTATTGTTTACATTATTTGCATTTAAAATCAAAATTACATCAGTTCGATATACTTTAAAGTATCTAATGTGAACAACGTCGTCGTTTTCGTAGTTGTATTTATTTCATTACTAGTTGTTATAATAACGATTCTTTTATAACATTTGGAAATATTTCTGATAACGAAATCATTGCAGAGTCGTACAATCGAAAATGGTAGTTACATTTCATGAAATGTTGTCACAAGTATTGCTTTTATAAACATACCTTCTTACGAATGTTGAACATCAGTATTCAAATGACACAGAAACTGCGCAATGCGCATGATTACGTCAGTACAAATATGGCTTTAACCGTACTGACCGTTTCGAATATTCCCGTCCATTTTTATTGTTTATTCCGTATTATATGTAGTTTGCTAATATAAAGAGAACTGCGCGTATTCAGTGATTACAAGTTCAAAATATCATGAATTTCAATTAAGTTTCGATGAAATAAAAATAAAAATATTCGTAAAAAGTTGTACGCAGTCAAACATGACGCCACATTCGTTCATTCCAATATATATAATAACATAGTTTAAATAAAATATTAAAAGTTCTTGATATTCCATTTTCTTAACAATCATATAAGATACAGATAACGTTTTAAAATGTAAATTATCTATCGTTAAACTATAATATATCGTTAAACTCATTACAAATACACCGGTATGAAGTATAATTTAATATTTCATGGCGATCGTTTCAATATTCCTTGAATATTCTCGCGCGGGCAAATGATACGCCATGTTGGTTTATCGTACCGGTAGCGTCACCTTCGATTTAAAATTTTGGTGTCTCGTCCAAGTTTTATTATTCACATTAATAAAATACTGATTTTTCTAATTCTCGGATTCACGAATCTAAATCTCGTATTTATGAATTAAACGAAAACCAATAATTCGTGTGAGGCTAGTGTGCATCGAAAGAGAAAAGTATATTTGGTTATACTAGTTATAATAACCTACCTTTCTGGAACTTTGAATTGGTGGACGAATGTCGTATACGAAGTCTTTTTTCGTCATCTTTTCGCTGATATTTCGGTTACACCGTAAATTGTACTTCATGGCTTCCCCTAATCCGTTGGTGAAATCCTGTAGCTATGGTAAGCGTTCATATTTCATAATTATTACAATACTTTCGATATTCATATTTTTCAACATTCGTTTGTTAAACCACATTCGCATTTATATATAGATTTGTATATGACACATATGAACAAAAAGTTTCGCAGGTTTTTACGAAAACTAATTTATTACGTAATGTATTTATTTGTCGTATATTATAATGATAAATTACAAAGAACCCTTAAATTAATATCATCTCGATATTATTATTATTATCATCCTTTCTGCATCTTATAAAATTTATTTGTAGAACCATATCTGTATTAAGATCTTTATCGTGATAACATTTCTATTTATTTTCGTTACGCGTCACTTAATTAAAAAATCCTTAAACTACGTAAATTATAGTTGTCTTGATTACGATAAGAATCTGTACTTATAAGTTGCTATACATTACACATAACGAAGAATAAACACGAGTTAAAGCCGCTTCTAAATTTATACCTCGTGACAACCTGCCAATTTGTGAAACGCAAACGTTCGTATTTTAGCTGCATTCTGTGACAGTATTAAGGAGATGCTCGGATACGAGTATATATACAGTGTATAAGCGATTTCTCGCATGTTGTAGCCGTTAACGTTCAGCCATCGTGTTTATCGAGTAACTACATTTTAAGAAATAAATAATTCTTTATGCTATGGCGTGTGGTTCATTTCATATGACTAGAGAATCGTGGCATTGAAAACTAGAGCTGATCTTACCACATACAGACACACACATGCGCGCGCACGCACACGCATACATACAAAAGATTCGTATCTTTATAATTGCATTTACTTAAAAAAAAAAAAAAGAAAAAAAGATTTATAACTTTTTTGTCTGTTGCAATATGTATACAAGTAATGAATTTTTCTCACAAAAATTTCGACGTGGAAAACCCGATTGGTTCTTCATGTTGTATAACGCAACAACCTAGCACAATTTTGGGAAGCGTTTTATTCGTAATTTGATGCGCAAAATGTACACACGCGTAGGCCTTCGAATAGATTAAAATAGGCATTCGAGATCGTTTCACTTCCTAAACGAGAGTCTAGTCAAGGAATATTTCGATATTGTATTTACATCGATAACACAGATTCTTAAACGTTCTAGCTATTCTCTTGCTATAAAATAAATCACGAGGACATCGCATCGTTAAGCGAATGAAAATATTTTATTCTGTTAAAAGTGGCGATATCACTGCACGAATGATTCAGATGCTACCTAAATGAGTGTTCACGTTATATTTAAATTCTCTATTGTTTCTTATAGAAGAATCTTGATGTAAGAGCAAAGGTGCTCTCTCTTGTCTAACTTCAGGAAGCGTAGCAAGCTCTTGAACAGGGCTTCGTTGCCATACGCTTTTAGCAGCCATTTCTTGATAGCCCCTCCTCTGAACCTGTAGTTGATAGATTATTTAATCCGACACTTAATTTTTCTATATAAATATAGTTCATATATGAATGTACATATATCAATATTGATATTTAATGTTTCTTACAAAGCATTTTATTCTAATAACGAATGACACCAGTGATTCAGCAATTTTTATTTCAATCGGTCACTGGCGCCATTCAAAAATACAGCTGGAAAACATACTTGTCGATAATGAAGTTCATGCAGGTACAATGTAGACAGAGACATATCGGCAGCGATTAACTCCACCGGTACAGATAAATCTGTAGATAATTCATGGCTCGATACGAAAACAGAGGCGCCTAGGGACTGATTCGAAATTCCTTGTTGCAAACCATACAGAAATCCTTTTTCATTGTGTACGGGCCCTTCGGCTTTGCTTAAACCACATTGAACGGCATGCGGCAAAATGTCTGATTTCACATTCAACAATTCATCCCCAGCGGCAGAAACCGTCGAGGTACCAGGTTGGTTCAAGAACATATTACTCGTGCTCAGCCCACCTGGCTGATTTACCATTGTGCTCCGAATTATGTTCGATACTATGTCATTGTACTGAAACGATTGGACAAATTAAATTCTACATCGTTTTGATTTCGAATAGAGATGCATTAAACACTTACACCCGGTTCCAAGCTAGATAAACTGTTCAAGCTTGCCAAAAGGGGATTAATTTCACCGTGTATACCACCTTGCACTTCTTTCTTCACTCTTTCTCTTAAAGCTGCGACGAAATTCTCAGCGTGACTCGGTGGTTTCCACTCGGGGTTCGTTAAGGTGAAATGAATAAGGGACAATTCGGTTTTCCCGTCTTCTGCTTGCGTATATTGATCCGATACAGGAATTTGAAGTTTTTCCGGATCTATGGCGTACTGGTTAGCATCGTATCTACCAGTCTGATCTATGACAGGACTTCGAGTCACCGTTTGCCACGTTGGATTGCCATGTTTACGCACGTCCATTTGTGCAAAACTGCAAACGTCCCCGACGCCTGTAACTTCGATCGTGAAATTACGATAGAAGTCCACAATATCTAAAGCTCGTTGTCTCATCCGAAAGCACAGAATAAATGGTGTAAGCAGAGGGGAAATTAATTCTTCTAAGAGATGAACTGCACGATATTGAAACAGTTGTGCTACTTCTGCTCTCGTGGTTTGAGTATGAGCGTGACCTCGCCAACTATCCGGTCTGTAATGTGTATGGGCCAAGACGGCAGTTAAGAGAGTCTCTGGACACCAAACTAAATTCTCATCCGGTATAAACGCCCTTGCTCCTGCGACCATAGCACCCAATATGGTCATAGTAGTCAACACGTGTTCCACCGTAAGTACATCCTCATCGTATACAGTTAATATTAATAAAACTGCTAATATACTTCCAGCTACGAAAGCAACGTTTTTCGCGATAACAGTCATAATGGGAGATGTAAATATGCTCATGTATTTCGAAGCTGGACGGTATGCGCGATTTAGACGGGCATTCAATTCGTGATCAAGTTCGTTGAAATGACGGAGGTATAACCGGCCGTATAAAGACCACATTCTTGTACCTAAAGTTCCTGGCTCTCGCTTGATGATCTGTTCGAGACAGAAATATTTTCCAATAAGATTATTCCTACGAGACGAAATATATATATCGAGCAAGAGATTTATCTTGAATCAAACCGTGTACTCACCTCGCCGTAGTTAAAAAACGAATAGAGTATCTGCCAGAGTAAAATTAACGGGCAAAGTAGAAAATTCACTACTCCAACCCATAAAATATGTTTAGATAGTGCTCTTGCAAGTTCTTGTCTTTTGTTTAACTTTTTATAGTCTTCTTTGAGATGCCAATTGTTTTCAAACGGAGACCATGGTCCCCCTGCGTGGAAACAATTTATATTTTTATTTTTATACATATATTATTTTTAATTAATAAATATCTAAGTATATAGAATCTTACAAAACAATAGTAGCTCCATATTGTATTTCAATCCTCTTGTCATGAAAATAATTTCTCCTATAACAGGGATTTTAAGTCGAACGGGTAACAAGGATTTATTGATCATAGCCACCATATAATTTTTAAATCTTAATATTCTATGATATATATCTAATTCCGTAAGCTCTCTTTTGTGTATGCACATTTCCTGCTCTTTTTGCACTTCTCTGACTCGCTTTTGTACCTCGTGCCAGGTGAGATTGTCCAAATCGCAGTCTTCGATTTTCAACGCGGTATTAAAGAATAACTTTATGTCCCAAAACTGCGTGCAATGATACAAAACTTTTACTAATCGTAAAATCCAAAATATCGCGGCTACTAAAATACAGATCCAAGTAACCAGACCCATAGATGCTACACATTCGCTCGTTGGTAATATCACGTCGCTTATCGACGTTTTGTGCGATGTTTGGGGCTTGTTCCTGGAAATATATCAAACTTATTAGTCGAGTTTCTCACTTATGTTGCTATTTATCGTATTTATATTGTTAAGCAAATCTCACTTGAACAATACGGAGTAATCGACGCAATGAAAGAGAAAAGTTGAAAAAGTAACTACGAAAATGAATTGTCCTAGTTCAAGTGCTTCTTGGAGTATCATACAAGCGAATCCATGTTTTTGATGGTAGTGGTACATTCTTGTGAAAAAAGAATCTAGATCTTCAATATGGTTCCATCTAGCTTTATTTCCTTCTGGTACTACGTGTATCATAACACCAGATTCCTGAGGTGTTTCCTCGTGTTCATCATCGTCTTCTCCATCCTCTTCTTCCCCATCGTATGGCTCCATACGTTGGTAGCTGCCATCCAATACCGTCGTCATCTAGATACATGGTACATACAGATTTATTTTTTCAATAAATTAATTCAATTTTATAAGAAAACTAGTACACATAGAATTAATCGAAAATTTGTATTTGGTACAGAAAATACATTGATTGTAATGTATTCTCTTATGGTTTTGAGAGGATAGAAATAAAAGTAATGGATAATGGATTACTAGCTACCTAAAAGTCACAACCTTACCGTTTTTGCTCGTCGGTTTGGCTCTACACAGGTAATGACAGTTTCTCGTTTCATTCTCACATGTCATTAAGAATAATTAACTACCGGTCAACGGTTGCTCCACAAGCATCTAAAATATAAGCCACCCACCAAATGAATTTGTTAATGCGATGGAAAATGCATTTATATCGGCCTATTAGTTTCCTTATTGTATTTCATTTCTATTATTACATATATATATATATATAAATATCTATATATATAAATATATATATATAAATATATATATATATAAATATCAAAAGGAACAAAGCTAGCGTACTGTTTCTTTGTTTACATTTTAACAATTATACTCTTATCTGAAGATTGCATCAATGTTTCTCAATCAATTGGTCATCCTTTGTGTCAAAGAATGTGTTAACACATAAAAAAAAATATTTTTTAATCACTATGCTCTCATGCAATTTCTTTGCAAGTATAAGCACAAAGTGAATATTTTCCAAGATGTAGCCTTAACCATTACATTTCGGTTTAAGTTCTTTGCAAGCATACGGTCGAAGTTAACATTGTGTTAAATTATTAAAATACTATTCGCGTGGTTGATGATATTGAGAAATTAAAAACGTGACGCATACATACATATGTAACAATAACAGTTTAGTCCTTTGGACTAAGAAAAATGAAAAATTGAACGATCGATGAACGCGCAATAGAAAACTCGATTCGTTTTCCGATAAGAGGATGCATTCGATTTTTTCAATATCTTTTTAAAATGAAATTCAAGATCCGATTTTGCGAGATTATCAATAATGTGGTTAAATTACGATGTATTGTTTGTGCATCAAGCATCGCTTTTATCTATGCTTTTGGCTGACCTTTATTCGACGAAAATAGAAGCGTCGTAGACGCTGCAGCGAAAGCGATAGGAATGTTTGGTAACACAGCTGATCTCCATAAACAAAGCATCCTGTCGTACCTTCGTTTTTGCCGATTTTTGTCCCGCTTTCCAAATTGACACGTGTTTATTACTATCGTCTGCAAACTCATGAATCCCCACTCACATGTTGACCGGAACACGAACGATTATTTACTGCTAATTTAGATATCTAATTGTTCGAAACATTCGACCACTTCCCCGTCTATCACCATCTTTACTGAATTTTCCTTCTATTTGTAGTCCACCTTGTTCTGCTAGTCACGAACTACACATTGATTCTAGAAAGCATATTTACGCTATTTCCTGTTGAACAGTTGATAAAGACGATTTCTATATTAGCACTTATCGATTCTGCTTTAGACTTCTTATTTAGCCATAGAATGTATACATAGACGTTGGGGGCACAAACCAGATGTGTACTTATATTTTAATACTTACATATTAACCCTAACATATTAATCCACGCATCACACATATACGACATATTCTAAAAGTCGCTGGGATTGTTTATTTGTTATTTTCTATTAATATATTATATAATAATATATTATATTATATTATATTATATATATATTATATAATAATATAATATATTATATATATTAATATATAAAAATATATATTACGTTACGTAACACATTTGTAATTTCGATCAATCGCGGGGAGACGCAATCGCGAGGAGACGCAATCGCGAGGAGACGCAATCGCGAGGAGAGACGTCAACGGGAGTCGTAAATTCCCGTTACGATTATACTAATCGACACCACGAGTTGATCGATCCCCTGATTTCCGTTAGGATAATAGGGGTGATTAAGTTTATATAACACTGTGATTCACAGAATTATAAAAATATATATTTCCAACACTTAAACTACACTGTTGAGTAGATACAAATCGTCGATAACAACTTGTCGCACGAATATGAGATAGATATGAATAGTAGAGCAAGGTTCGTACGAATTTCGTATGTTAGTGGACGTAGCACTCGAAGATACTTAATAGACGTGAGATTTTGATGTTAGACTTCGACGTTGTAGTATGTAGAAGAAGTAAGTTGACTTGACCTAGCGGTGTTGACGATATAAGTTGACTTGACCCTCCTGATGTAGCAGAAGTCTGCGACTTGACCCTCCTAGAGTCGTAGGAGAAGTATTCGACTTGACCCTCCTAGAGTCGTAGGAGAAGTATTCGACTTGACCCTCCTAGAGTCGTAGGAGAAGTGATGAGTAGGAAGCCTCCGACCAACGTGGTTCGTGAGTGACCTTGTGCATGAGAAAACCCAGCCTGTTCTATTAGATAGATGTTCGGTTTTTCCTAATGGGTGCGTACCCGCTTTCTCCGTGTTTTTAATTGCGCCTAATAAACCCAAGGACCTCTACAAACCTGATGTGCGTCGCAAATACTTTTAGCCTTAAGAAATCTTTCAGGACAGCGGATTGAATGAAGATACATGTGTACACAATGAAAGAGAAAAGTTATGGTTTGTCCTTAGGTTTATCGAGGGTCGAAATGACGTTACGCAGGCCATCGGCTGCCCGGTCGCGAGAGCTGCAGCGCCGATGTTTTAGGCGACGTAACACGTTGAAAATTTGAAACTTGGGATGTGAACAGCGACAAATCTCGACTAAACGTCGTTTCATATACCTCGAACTGATAGTTTAAGATTTAATGTAAATTATATTTTCAAGTTTGGTTCTCCTTAAAACTTCTTTCAGAGAACTTACGATGCAAAGTGAAAAGTAAAAAGGGAACAGAGTGATGATATATCTGGGTTTACATATCTTTAATTGCAATATCATATTTACAGCGTATCATGGAACATTGTAATTACAGAAACATTGTCTTACGATACGACGCGAGTTGTATATCGTTCTAAAAGTGTGGAGTCGAATGCGACCACGTATCGCTTTAGCAAAGTGCATCTGACGATATCTTTCTACGAGAATCGCGTTTATTTATTAAATAAAGATAAGAAATCGCGTTATTATCTTCAATAGCGGTCGCGTGATATTCGTGCGCGCACATTCAGTGAAAATTCTCTCAGTGAAAACCGTAAACGGTTTTCATCATGTACGTACTTACATCCACCGTCTAATTCATACGTTCGCTCTATACGCATGACAAAAGAACATGTCAAATATTTTTTTCCACAACTACGTCATTATACATAATTTTCCTTAAAATTTGCGATTTACACCCGGGGGATGGTCCCTCGCCTCGTCAGCAATTTTCCAGATTGTCGTTCGATCGAGATAAACTAACGCGACAGAATTTCCCTTTTCTCCTACGAAATTCGAGCTGAAAAATGACACGAATACTGACAATTCAGGAACGATGCGATCTTTACTATCTTAAGCCTTTTCTTCTCGAATTCTCGCGTTAATTTTCGCGATAAGAGCTTCTCTGTCGGCCTCCCCTCAGATTCGTAATTGATCGCGTTTTCAAGTGACTTTGATCCTTCTCGATTCCGACTACGACGAGGAATAGAAACGGCTCGATGGATAGATAGGATCGTTCGTTTAATTATTCACTGTTACTCCCGCGAGATGATTTGTCCAGGTCGTCGCGGCGTTATCCTGCGCCTGGGCGCCAAAAGTCCACCGAGTCCTCTGGTTTCCTCGTGTTTTGTGCTCGCTGCTGTGCTCGTTTCAGCCGATGTGGCTTCGGTCGCCTCTGTTTCGCTGGAACTGTCTGCTTCCTCGGACGCTTCCTCCTGGCTAGATTGGGCAATTGGTGCCTCGGTTACCTTGCGACGTGGTAACAACGGCGATCTTCTCGATGCTAGCGACACTGGCGCTCTGGTAGTCGTTTTTGGATGGACTTGTAGTCTGTTTCGATTTCGCAGTTTGTTTAGGGGATTCACAGTGGTGGAACGCGTTGGCGGCGGGCTGGTCTCTGCCGGTGCCTGAAGAAAGAAATATTTTGAGCGAATGGAGAAATTCTTAATAGTACAACGCACAAGCGTTGGAAGATTTTCACGAACCGCTATATTTTCATAGCCATAACCAACATTTTCGTGGTGTATCGTGTATCGACTGTTGAATTACAGACCGATGCTCGTAGCTTTTCCAACGTGCAAGAATAATTGAACATGAAATTGACTGACTGAAATTGACGACAAGAACGATGCAAGGCATTCGTCGTACGCAACTGGCACTCGAAAGACGAGAAACAGACGCGAATTAGTGTCAAAGCATGCACGGCATGTGACATTTTGCGAAAGGGCATTTAGTGAAAGCGAAATGCAGAGAGAAGTTTGACCGAGGGACATTCAGGCAAACGTGTTTACGAACAGTGTTCACAAGGTATCTTACGATTTTCTCGTATTGCCAACAGCAGCATAATCCAACGTCGCAGAATACTATAGAAAATGTATGATATCTTCTGTCTACCAAATTGTTCAAGACACTGTATGAATATTTCCCAAATATAACATCACCGACGAGTAATTTCGTTAATTTTTCACCGAATCGGCATTGCGTACCGCTATGAAACGATAAATCTTCACGTTTCCTTCTGGGTACAATGCTTTTTCATTTTAACTCTCCGCCTGCATACACCGGTTTTTTCCGTATTTTTCTTACATTTTTCTGTACTATAAAAACATAGCGATAAAAGCTACTGCTAGTATGGACTGTTCAGTAAGGCTCACCTAACAGACCTATACCTTAGACACAATGAGAGAAGAGAGAAAGCGAGTGTTTCGTCCAAGATCTGCTAGTATGGACTCTTCAGTAAGATAAAAACTACTGTTTTATTTCTGCGTTTTATTATGAAACTTCAGACTATTGGAAGAGTGTTTAAGAATTTTGGTTGATCCTTCGAAACACGAGAACCCAAAATAAACTAGCTAAGGATTTAAACTACCGTCGTATGCAGTCGACGCCAGCAAAGAGAAGGAGGGAGACTTAAAAACCGTCGGATGTTTCTGCTGCTGCGTTGTGTATCATCGATCGTGTGTAGGCCCCTTAAAACTCACCTCATGAGTCTCCTCTTCGGTTCCCTCTCCCGCTGGCTCATCGATAGACGATTCTTCCTCTTTATCTGCAGGCAGCGGCGTGGTAGTCGTAGTGGTCGTCGAATGACCCGGTTTGGCTCTCAGATTTATCCTCGCCCCAGGTTTAATGACTGGTCTGACTCCTGTGGCCGGAAGTCGCCCACGAACAGTAGACTTTGGCGCGGTCGTAACAGATTCCTGCGCGGTTTCCTTCGCTGTTTCCGAGCGAGTCGACTCTTGGCTCTCTTCGCTAGCGTTTGGAGCATTCGTAGTCGGTCTTCCACGTCGCCGATTGATGTTTAATTTATTGAAAGACGGTCTTGATATTCCTGACGGTCCATTGGAGGCGGCGGTCGACCCACCATTCGACGTGGCTGGTGTCGTCGACGAGACGGATCTCGTGGATCCAGTGCCACGAAATCTGCTACGAGTACTGGAGGAAGGACGTTCCGCGTGCACTGAGCTGGAACTCTCTTTCTGCACTGCGTCCTCTTCCACTGACGCTTGTTTCTGTCCAGGACGGTTTCTCTTGAAACCACCGCCGTTCGAACCGTTTCCTCCGAAGCGGTTTCGTGTACGCGGCGTTGGTTCCGCCGGAGCTTCGGTGGTTGTCGTACTTCCGCCTCCGTTGGATTTGAATCTGGAGAAGGAAATAAGACGCTGTTGAATCTGAATCTAGCAAAGAAAACTGTCTTCCGCTTGCGAGTGACTCGCGCACGATACCATAAATTTCACATCTTAATTTCCATTAATATTCAAGGACGATTATATTCATATTCGACGATTTTTCCCAATGTTAACCGCAACGTTTAGGAATCAGATCGTCGTACAAAAATCCTTTGTTTAAAATCTTTTCCTACCTATTTCTGGAACCTGTAGTTCCCCCTATTCCTGGCCTCCTGAACTTTCCCCTGCCAGCAGGTGCCTGAGTAGTTGTAGTAGTAGGAGGTTCGGTCGTCGTAGTCGTAGTAGTAGTGGTAGTACTAACAGTAGTAGTTGTAGCAGCCGTAGTAGTCATCGGTTCGGTGGGTGACGCCGTAGTGGTGATCGTCGTGGGTTCCAGGGTTACCGTGGTGGCGGACATTTCCGTCACAGCTGCCAGATCGGTAGTAGCTTCCTCGTTAGAGATCGTCGATTCGTCTGACGAAGAATCGGTAGCTTCGCTGCTAGGCGCGTCCACCAAATTATTTTGACCCTGTTGCACGAAAGCGTACAAGTCGAGCGCCACTTTGTCCATCGAAGACGGATACTCTGTGGTTGAATCTTCCGTGGCAGTTGAAGCGGTGCTTGCCGAGGTCGTTGAAGAGGAATCCGAGTCTTCGTATTCTTGCTTCTCCAAGGGTGGTTGTTTGTCTCTGCTCTTCTCTGTTGGCGAAGACGCTTCTTCTGTTTGCTCTTCTTTCTCTTCGCTGCCGCGCGAGGATCCTCTGACTGCTTCGCCTTCGGTCTGCAAGGAAATATAATTACACAGCTGTTCCAGATACGCTCAACGGATAATTTTTATGAATTCTATCTTTAGTTATACGAGTTGCAGCATTAATATTAAAGAAAAAACAGAAATGAAAGGGTGTAATAATTACTTGAGGCGACAGTGTGGTGATCGGTCTCCTCCTAGTCGTGGGAACGGGCACGTCCTCGACCAGCTCTTCTACAGGAGCAGGTTCTTGGACCCTTTGTGGTTTGCCGCGTCCTCTAGCTGTCGCTCTCTCTTCCCCATTGTCCTCGTTCGGAGTAACACCGAGAAATCTGACGGGCCCCTTAGGTAGAACCTGAGGAAACTCCGGACCCTCTTGATGCGTTCGAAAACTGCTCGAGTCAACGAGGTCTAGACCAGGTCTAGGACGATTCCCGCGGGTTCTAGAAGGCTCCGTGGTCGCCGTGTTGTGATTCGATCGTGATCTGTTGTCGTACGAGTTTGTAGCTATATTTATTACTCGAATAGCAGCGCGAAGGAAAAATGGAAAGGAAAGGGACGATGGTTAATGTTACGTGGGGCGACCCTCTACCTAAACCAGGCCATACACCGCGGGCCAGACGGGAACCAGATGACCGCTCATCCTTACTGCGTACTCTCAGTAGTCTTAAGGACCCGTCATAAATCCCAGTAATTTGCTAGCTAAGGTCCTTCGGACCGAACAAATATCTTCTTTTCTAAATTATTTTCTAAAGACTATTGTCTACTACGGTTTGACAAGGGAAAGTTAGTTCTTTTCACGTACGATTCTTACTACTAGCAACTTCCTATCGAGGGCGGCTAAGACCCTTCCTAGTCCACCAACCTTCGTTTATTCACTCAGGAGCAATGTATACTGCCCTCACTTTCCTGACCAAAAATGTCATGAACGAATCCGATGGTCCCGTGCGCTAGACACACTCATCGCTAGCTTTCCTCCCACACAGCATCGTCACTGTACTTTACTTCTTCTACAACGCTAGAAAAGTCTAACTCACATCATCTATCTAAGTCGGTTCTCGGGATTACCGAACGTTCACTTCCTCTATTAAGTATCCTCTAGTGCTACGTCCACTAACATAATAAATTTAACTATAAGAGCCTTGCTCTATTGTGCATATCTATCGTATCTTCGTGCGCCAAACTGTCATCTACGATTTATATCTACTCAACAGGTACCTCATAAATGTTGGAAATAAAAACCTTATAACCCTGTGAATCACAGTGTTATACTAACTTAACCACCCCTATTATCTTAACGGAAATCAGGGGATCGATCAACTCGTGGTGTCGATTATTATAATCGTAACGGGAATTTACGACTCCCGTTGACGTCTCTGTTCGTCTCTGTTTGGTTGAAAATACAGTTAAGGTTTCGCACGAAACACGCACCTAGGTGGAAATCTAGTGTTCGTTGGTAACCTTTCTTCGGAGACGTCTTCCGCGTCGACCAATTGCCTGCCTCTGTTGTTATTGCGATTTGGTATCACTTCGTTGCTGGCAGGTTCCACCGTGCTGGACCTTTCCACGTTACTGTACTTGCTTCTGTTGGCGGAGGATCCTCCGCGCCTAGGCGCGGACGTAGTTCTAGAAGGAACGTCGTAAGAATTGGTGACAGCAGAGTCCGCTGTACCCGCCTTGTTCTCGTCCTCCTCGTCATAGTAATAGTATACGTACTCGTATTCGTAGTCCTTTCCGTTCGGTCCTTTCTTTACCTGTTGTAGTCACAGTCCTACGTTAACTCTGGATAGATATTGGGTTGTCCGAAAAGTTTCTTTCGTTTCACAAGTTGATAATAGATGAGCAACAATTTCTGTTTTATATTATTTTATTGAATTAGGTATGATCCATTTCGTTCTATTTCTATCATTATGTTCGCGCGTAATTCAATAAACTAATATGTGACGGCACTCGGCAACAATGTATATCGCCGAAGCGAAGTGTCTAATGAGTCATCAATATCCCAACGGTCCTCCCGCCGAATGTTCGAGAAGAAGGCGTGCGTGGCAACGGTCGCGGACGCCTAACGAACGCGTGGATAGTGGGGATATTAAGGGACGACAAAACGAAAAGAATGGAATCCGATCGACAGTTAGGTTCGAACCAGAAAGCGATAAAGTCGAGTTGTAACCGGGCAGCGAGATTGAAACGAGATTGATAGCGAAACCGAGAGCAATACGCGACGCGATCAAAAGAAGACACTTGTTAATAAATATATTGTTGACCTAAACATCGAGTGATTATTTAACGCACTACACCCAATATCACCTCAGATATAAAACAAAAAACATTGTGCGTCTATTATTTCCTTATAAAACGAAAGAAACTTTTCGGACAACCTAAACGAAAAAAGGATAGACGAGTTTCTTCGACCTATAACTTTTATCGGTTGACTAGCGCGAGAAATGACCGGCTACTGGACGTAAGAACGCGTTAAGATGCAGAGGAATTGTCACCTGGATACGCGAATTCGTTCCAGCGGGTACTAAACTGACGTCGCTGAAGTCGCCAAAGTTGCGTTCGTGGAACGACGTTTCTTTACCATCGTCACGGATGATGTTCACCGGGACGAAATCGAAAGCACGCGCCTCGCGTGGCGTCGTGAGAACCGGTATCATGGTAGTCTGATACTCGTCGCTGAAAATCAACGAAATTCGATGATCAAATTTACGCAGGCTGAACTTTAACATTTCAAACGACTGCTACGACTTTCATATATATTTATCGAAGTTTTTTACGATAATTGTTCAAGTATGTTGGCCAATCGGTGTAATTTTAAGGTTGAAACAGCAAATGTTTTTACCTGACGTGCACTCCAGGAATGACCGAGTCTTTGTTATTCTGTAGCCGCGACCTGTGCGTATCCGATCTTCGGATACCATCTTCTTGAAGGACTCCGGTGTCGCCGAAGTTTTCCAATTCGACGCGAACCTGTCGTTTCGCGTTGTTACCGTTAGTCGCTTTGTCTTCGTCGACGAAATCGAAACGTCTGACTGGATCCAGATCGCCCGGCTTCTTATCGAAACTCTCGAACTTTGGTATAACCTTCTTCGCGTGTTTCCCGTGCTTCGAGATCGTTTTTCTTTCCACGTCGACCACGTCGTCGTCGTCCTCGTCGTAATCCGACGGCCGTGCGATGTTCTCCGGCACTTTGTGCGAGGTTACGAATTCTACCAACGTTAGGAAAAGAAAGCAACGTGAAAGACGTTGCTCGAATAATTGAACGCGGTGGAAAATAAGAAAAGACATATTACCTTCGATGGACACTGCTTTACTTCGAGGTCCATTGTCTGCCAGTGTATTTGCGATGGTACAGGATATCCTGAATTAACAAGAATTCCACTTTTATTACCATTCTGAATTCGTTTGCTTAACCCCTGAAGAGTACCGTGAAAGTTGGCTTACGAAAGTGTTCGAATGCTTAATTGCTAATTAATAAAAAAAATAATTCTAAAGCAGGTAGCTAGTAAATTAATTTGGTAGCGTGCAATGGGTTAAGATCGTAGCGAAATCAAACGCATTATCTCCGAGAAACCCGTACAGATTCTACCACGAGACAACGCTCGGTATGGTGAAAGTTCGTGCCTGGCCGGTGAGCTGGAAGCTGCAACCAACTTGGCTTGTCCTTTTTCAACTCGTACTCGATCTCTAAAACTGCCGATAAGCTCCCTTAGACTTAAAGTTCAACCGCAAACTTATCAGTTTTATCAATTTAATTGCGGGAAAATGCAAAATTTAAATGCGGTTCATTTGTGTCCATAATTTCATTCATCAGAAATAGGTGGCGCGATAAATGATAGCAAATGCCGAGTTTAATTTAAACAAATAGCAAATGTATAGCGTTTGTAACATCGTTACGATCATTTCTCTGCTCTTCTTAATCCAGTTTTCCTTTCTTTTTATTTAAACAATTAGAAACTACATAATCTGAGATTATTTCTCGGTACAATTGGACTTTATTCATCATCCACTAAATTGCAATTATTCTTTTATTAACAAGTGGAATTACTAAATAAAATACTAAACGACTTTGTGGCGGAGAAATTCGATATTCCCGATTGTCTAATTTTTTAATTTAAAAAGGATGAGCTGCTCTAAACTTTCACCTATGATGACCTTCGAAAGTTGGAAAAAAAAGCAATTGTACGGGTGAATTAATGATTCGTGAAAAAATATTGCCAACGAATGCGAAATGATGGGAGAAACCATTTTGGTAGTCGATTTTGATTCGCGAAAGGATGGATTTTTCTGACGCGCGAATAATTTAATTGAAAGAAAAAGTCAAGGTCGTCTAGTAGCGTGGCTGAGAATACGAGCGCGACCTCGTCCTCCTTTGGCTCAAGGTTGTTTGCACGGATTCGCGCAAAGGTCCGAAAATTTCGTACGATCGACATCCACCGATCCGCTTATCGTTAGACGATCTTGTCGCTGATCGAACGAGAAGCAAATTTGTAAAAGCGTCGATGCGAAAGGGTAATTTGATGATGTACATACGTCGGCCGATTTGGCCAGACGAGACGAGAATCCCACGAGAAGAGGGAGAAAAGAAAAAAAGAAAAGATGGAGCAGCTACAAGGAAACGAGTTATCCGCAAGGTCGATCGGTTACGATCGATTACCTCTGTCGATGAAGGAGAGCCGCTACTGTAAAATTAACCCTCTGACAGTGTAATAAAGCAACGGATTTTTACGTACAGTCAGCCAGAAAAATCCACATGTTCCTCTGATTTCCAGATTATTCGTGCAACAATTTATCTCGATAAAAATTTTATCGGATCGCTTGATCGTAGAAGATTCGCTCGGATAAAAAGTGTATTTATTGGGTTGGCAACTAAGTGATTGCGGATTTTGTCAATACTACCTAATGACAAAATCCGCAATCACTTAGTTGCCAACCCAACATTAGGACGAAAGAAACGCCAGAAATATTTCGCCGCACGTGAAATACGTTTGCAAGCTTGTTTCACGCGTGCAATTGTAATACCCGTTTTTACAATGAACTTTTACTCGGCATCGGAAAATTTATCGCCCTCTGGCAAAGTAATTGTTTTAGCAGATTAATAATGCGAAGAATACGTGGTTTACTGTTCTCGTTAAACAAAAAGAATAATAGTCGTGCGAAATATTCGAGATCCTTTTCCATTGTATGCGCTTCGGCGTGTTTCCGTTCGATAGAAAGTCGATGGCTTCGAACAGTTGTACCGCGACATTTGCGAACACGATCGAAAGCAACGATATATATATATATCCTGTCTCTTGCGTGTACGATCGATCGATCGAACGCTGATCCTACCCGTAGATATATAAACATTATCGTAATTGAACAAATTGTTGTCGGAAAAATCAGATTTTCATTTTCGCCTGGTTACCGACCTATCGATTTAAACACTTTCATTTTACCAAGCGAGAGCCTGGCGGAAAAAATCTCCTATCTGCTTGCATCATCTTCTTAGTGGATTTATCGAGATCTAATTAAATCAGATTTAGAGGAAGACGGTATGCGGACTATGAAGAAACAGAGAAGATGTTAAGACGAAGTTTTACGAGAGAGATGGGAAGGTTGAGCTGGAGACGCAAGCACAGCGATAGAATTTAGCGTGTTTCCATATGGAGAAAGCTGTCTCGCTCACAAGCCACTATCTACGTAAGCATACAACGTGTATACGAGGTATCTGCAGTGGCACGAGACACTCGCGTTACGTAACTCACAACATTACCGCGAAAGCCTATTTGAAAATCGGCAAATATTTTTTGTCTCACTGGTGCAACGTAATTTTATGAATCGCGCGTTAAACAGCTTTGCAAACGTTCGAGGATGTAATCGGGAGAACTTTCTATTTAACCTGTTTTCCACTGTTGCGCAAATCGCATGGAGATGTTGGAGCAACGAGAAGAAAAAAAAGAACCACATTTCCCTGTATATTTAGTACGGTTTTTTCGATAATTAATTTTTCTTCCATCGAGATTCGTCGACCAGGTTGCAAGAAAAATTTCGTTCTCGTCGATTTCGTAGAATTCAGAAGTTCTCGTCGCATTGAATTTTTACATTCGTCGATACTTTTCCCACGAATACAGACGCTGCAACGACAGTCGAATCGGCTGTTAGCACGAAATTCTACCTTCCTCTTGCCATGAAAATTTCTCCACATACGCGAGATATACTCGTTCTTCAGCAAAATTTCCGAGATATGCCGGAAAAGGGAAACACGACCAGCTGAAACAGCCGAGAGAACAAAGCCACGCGAACTGTTTTTTCCAGACTACGTTACCGGTTAATCACCATTCTTGGCAGACGTCGTTAGCAGCGCGGACGAATACTTGCCGAAAATGAAAACAGCAGCGCGATAATGTCACTGCGCCCCATTAGCCGCGCTTTCGAGCGCGACGGCTTGCGAAATAATTTCCAATGCTGCACCGTGTCGATCCGTCATTTACCATCGCCGTCGACTTCTCCATAAAAACATATTCCTTCGAACGTTAAAGTTCAAGGATGTTCAAAGCCGAAGAAACACGATATACAATTGTACTTACAAAAGAGCGAATTTGATCCACATGTTGACTTATTCTGCACTTCTTCTTGCTCTCGCTAGTTCCTCGACGATGTAAAGTAGAAGATGTGGTGGTGCACGTTGGTCGAGCAACCTTCGAAACTTCGCACCAGCGAATACTATCGTAACGGAAGAAACGACCGTAGAATACTGGCAACACGTTTTGTCACCGGACACTCGCGATCATCGTTGCCCTTTCTTCTCGACGACACTCGTCTTCCAGCTGCGACGATGCGAGAAACGAGTCGTGTCTCTCCGACGAACGCCACGACCTGTACCTTCGATACGTTTCACGCGTTCTCTCTCTCTCACTCTCTCTCTTTCACACACTCTCTCTCTCTCTCTCTCTCTCCCTCTTTAACCCGACGTGACACGCAGAGGACTGTCCGACTATGTTGTACGAAACTACGAGAAGAGAGACACGGATATGGAAAAGGAGAGAAAGAGAAGCGGAAAAAGACCACCGGTGTGTGTATATATAAAAGTAAGAGGTAGTCGAAGGACGTGGTGAGGGTATGAGAACGGCGGCGAATGCAGGCCTCTACTTATACGCCACCCACCACGGCCACCTGGAGTACACCCCACCAGCCCATGAAAACTGGACACCACGTAGTCGAACTCGACTCGATGTACGCCACTCGAGAACGAGACTCAACAGATCCTGACTATTTGGTTGGTTACTCACTGGAATCGCGGCGAGCGAGTTAGCTGCTGGTTTACCTAGTTAAGCGTCTATTCCGCCGCAGAACTCTCAGTTTTATTCTCAGACAGATCCAGTTTGCTTTGTATCGTATCATTCGTCCTCCGTCTTCTTACATCTACCGTTTCCACGTTTATGTGAATCTTTGTGTTTCGCTGTTCTTACTCTTTCCTTTTTCGCCTCTTTGTTTATATCGATCTTTGCTTTTTTTTACCATCGTAAAGATCGGTCGATCTCTTCTTCGTCCTCTTTTTGTCTTTTCTTTGTTTTTTTGCTTCTCTCGACGACCTTTGCAAAGATCATCGGACTTCTCCGTTTTCCCTTTCGTTCGCAACGGAGATTCGTTTTCTCGGGTGTTGGAGGAATCGCGGGAATTCCAAGGAGGTGTCGACTCGGTTTTTGTTCGGCGTAACCGCTTTCACGAATCGCGTGAATCATATGGCGGTGTTGAAAGGCACTGCTCGCGGCAGACGAGCGAAGATTATCGAACACAGACGCAGCTAGAACGTTGACAAAGTGAAAATGCTCGGTCTTCCTCCCAGCAACCGGCTGCTTTTCTTTCGCCTCGCTTCGAGGATTCCACGTTTCAAGGATTCAACTAACATCGCTCTTACTTTCATCGTGTACCGCTACCTGTATCTATAGTATCTTCGTGGTTTGTTGCGCGAAATTTTCCGCCTTTTCCATCGAACGAAAGGTCGACAACGATTAGTCGATCGCGTTTCCAGAGCTTCGCGATCGGTATCGTAGGTGTCAAGGCCCGGTAGAGCCTGCGAGTTCCGTAATCCTACACATACAAAGCATCGAGGCACAGCGACGAGAACCAGAAGGTAGGTGCCGCGTTAAAGGTCTTTACGTCTCGTTGCGCAAGAAGAATGTCGATCCATTAGGACCAGGCCAGGCCAGGCCATGCCACGATAATCCGCGATCAACTATACCCAACATTCGCATTGACATCGTTTCTTTATCATCTTTCTTCCCCTCACCCCTCTTCATTAACGTTTCTAATCATTCTTCTACGTAAACTCGTCGCTCGAATCCTGCACGAAACTTTGCAACGATGTTGTAGATTATTTGAAGGTATTAGAAATTTCAATAATCGATAAATCCGTAATAGACAAAGAACATGGGCAACCTTGCCGCTTGAGACCATTTTAGACACCTGGATCAAGGTTGGAATGTACACGTTGGATCGTTTAGCGGTGTGTTGCGAAAGAGATTGGAATCGAAAGTGGAGGTTTGGTGTCTGTTGGAGGAGGATGGGATAAGATTAGACTGAAAGTCGGATATTTGGATATTTGAATGTGTTTGATCACTCGCTTCTCTTCCATCCGATGTAATTGAAAGTTAAACGATGCGTTTATTATGTGTAGCGTGATTACGTAGCGTGTAACGTAGATACACGGGGAATCCAACTATATATAAACAAATGAAGAAGTAAATAAAGGCCGTGGTTGATACACGAAGCGACAGAAACTGCTACGAATATGTATAGCTACGAGACTTTCTCTCGACAAGGAGAGCACTCGTGCGCGCCCCTTTACCGAGCAAGCACGCGAAGCGACAGAGAACAATGTCTTCTCTCGTGCGTTATTACACTACAATGCGACCCAACCCGAGTCAAGTTAGGCTTGTTCCTCGATCGAGGCTAGCGAATACGACTTGTGCAAGTAAAGTCAAACGGCAGTTACGAATTCGCCTGGTCGTATATGGATGATGGATGAATTAGCCACGCTCGATTACCATTCAACCTGGCGCTTACTATATCCGCTGCACCTCGGACCTTCTGCGTACAAATCGAAGGCTAAATACGGTCGGCCATTGACTGTACGCGCCCGTGAACACAGGTGCGTCGTATACCAGAAATTACGACCGGCATTCTCCGGCCAGAAGGACGCTCTCTCGTTTTAACCGAGCTATTACCTTCGTTCTTGCCTTCGTTTTTTTTTCTTCCCCTAACTCGCGATCATCGCCAGCAGCGTTTCGCAAGGATATTCGTATTTTACTCGAATCTCTACTACGCAAAACGCTTGCAAAATGAATCAAGCAGCAACGGATGCAACTCTGTATGACGCATCAAGCAAACAGCTTTACGTAGGCACGCTTTTTGCACGAAAGAATGTTGGCGTAGGAAGATAGTAACCATGATCCTGTTGTATGACACGTTTATCTATGGTTCGCGTGGTGTTCAAAGCGAACGATCGAATAGTCGAATCTGCAAGGAAAAAGCCACATCATCGTACAGCTTTCGTCTTGTGGAATGCATCGAGTAAGAGAAGCTGAAGACATTAATACGAGGTGATGCTATATGTAAGTGCCCAAGGAATACTCTCGATATTCAACAAAAAAGTTTATTAAACAGTCAAAAGTCAACAGTCAACAGTCAACAGTCAACAGTCAACAGTCAACAGTCAACAGTCAACAGTCAACAGTCAACAGTCAACAGTCAACAGTCAACAGTCAACAGTCAACAGTCAACAGTCAACAGTCAACAGTCAACAGTCAACAGTCAACAGTCAACAGTCAACAGTCAACAGTCAACAGTCAACAGTCAACAGTCAACAGTCAACAGTCAACAGTCAACAGTCAACAGTCAACAGTCAACAGTCAACAGTCAACAGTCAACAGTCAACAGTCAACAGTCAACAGTCAACAGTCAACAGTCAACAGTCAACAGGCAACAGTCAACAGTCAACGATCAACGATCACGCTTTTCGAATGTGTTTGCTTTGCTGTTACGCTAGACCCTTTGCACATCGCTGTTCGAAACGGAATGAATCTTTTGTTCAAAACCGATCGGATTCTTTTCTTTGTTGCTCCTCGATATCCCCACTACGCGATGATTGTCGCGTATGCATTCTTGCGAATATTCGGCGAAAGGACCGTAGCAATATCGATGTTACATTGGGCATGTCGGCCTTACGGTTTGATGATAAGCGCTTTGTGTCGCGAAGCCGTCGGAAAGTCCCGTGGTCGAGTGGGACACCACAAATACGAGGATGGATATTTTTCAAATTTTTTGTTAGAAGCTGGAACAACGGTATCGATGGAATATCCAGGTTGACCGTGAAATCTATCGATGAAATCACGACGGTTCGTACGAGATACATACGCGGCATAACGTATCGATGCACGCGTGTACGGGATACTCGTGAACGACTCGAGAACCTTGACTGCACTTTCGCGGAACTCGGCCTGCATTTCAATGGACCTTCGCGATTCGCGCGATTTCTCGATACACTTTCGAGAGACGTTTGTTCGTGGAATTTTTTCAAAAGTTATCTATAGGGAAATTTCCGCAGCAACGTTGCAAAGTTCCAGAGGACATCGAGCTTGTTGCACACTAACCGCTCGTCTTATGCACGTGAAGCGACATTGAAGTACGCGTTTCCAAGGAAATTCTGAACACGGATGATGCTTTAACGCTAAAAGCCCACGCCTTTTCGATCGGCGATTTACAACGTGGCGATGCCGGATTCACTTTCTCCGTGTTCGCGTTCTAGGTAGCATATGTAACTACAAAGTTCGTGGACACGAGCGTGGCTCATCGAACGCCGCACCTCGTGCGTCATCCTAATCGAAATTAAGCTGGATGACAAGCCAAGATCGAAAGCGCACCGTGTACACGGTACGGTGGAAGAACGCGATTGCAGAAATCGAATTTACGTTGGTTCAAGTTTGCCACTGGCTCGTTATAGCGGTGAGCAACTATTTCGAAATTCTACTCGTTTAGGTATGACGCGGACGACCGATCTTTTCTCCAGTTTTCGCCATAGGTTCGCGATGTTGGGATAGCAAACAGACTGCGATGCTTGCGTTCCTTGCACGGTACGACGTTGTAGCAACCTACCTGAAGACAAATTCAATTTCTGGGAAACGCCGTGTCCCAACACCGATGTAAATTATTTTAGAAATAAATCGACGCTCTTCCAATTTTATTGCATCGCGATATCCTGCAACGCGAAGAAACAACACGCACGTTGAAAAAGAGCGTGTCCGAAGCGAGAAGAAGGCGCCGATACATTTCGTTTCTACTTGGGATTTGCTTTTACAAAATTCACTTTCTCTGGTCACGGGTGTGTCCGACGCTTCGAGTATCGCCAGGATGTGGTCGAGATCGAGGATATTGGCGATTCTTGCTCGATGTCTACGATACCGTTTCGTATTATCTACGGTTGCTGATCAGAGCTTCGATACGGCTCGTGCCTTCTCTCAAAATCTGACGCGTGTTCGCCATCAGCAGCTGTATCCTAGAGAAATGAAATTTCTATCTGCGATTCTAATTCCATAGCCGAGTACTATGCTCTGTCTCGATGGTAATAGCAGATGGACGCGATGGACGCGATTCGATTGGCCATTGCATCGGTGAGAATGCAGGGTATCGAAGTGAAATCTGCAAGTTGCAAAACATCCTCTCGACGTAAGGTCGAACACGACCAGCCCGTTCAATGTTAAGGACAGCCAAGAACCGGAATCTAAGACACGTGTGAATATCGTGGATGACTTTCGCTCTCCAACACAATAGGCGCCATTTTGCATCTTCCACGCGGCTTACGAATATTCGGCCGCAACAATGCGTTTGGCGTCGTTGATAGTTTTCGATTTCTTTGGGTAAGCGCGATGATGAAACCTGCCGAGAGGCGCCTTCAGGAATTTCATGGAAAGTGCCTTCCATCGTCATCAATTCTACCTCCCACCGGTCGACCGGTCCGGATGCCTTCGTTTTTCTTTTCTTTCTTTTTCTCTTTTCATCCTCTTTCATCTTTTGGCGAACGAGTACTGCCAAATGATCGACGAGTCGTGGCATTTGCATAGTAGAGGTGAGAACAGTAACGCCAGGGCCATATTTGCGTCATACGGTTTCCTCTATTCCCGACTATCGTAAAACAGCGTGGTAAAACCAACCGTTCGCCACACCATTCACCATGGCGAAGCATCCGTGAAAGTGGTCATGTGCGTGTATTTTTCTACGATACGTTGAATAGTCGTTACTTTATTACGTAAGATGATGTCGTCTTTACTACTCGTAGATCTTTCTACCGCCAACCAAACACTCTACTCTTCTTTCGTCTACTCTTGACTATTTACGACAAGGAATGCGTCTCGGTAGATACATTTCCCATTCTTCGATGCGTTTTTAGTCAGCAGCGTTTCTTTTTTTCCAATTTTTCAGCATGATTAAAATAAGGCGAATTTCACGAACTAAGATAACTTTCAACGCGCCACTTTGCTCTTGCGAGTGTGAATGCGTCGATTCGTTGTAAGCAACTAGCGTCAGGGAAGATTTTACTGATACATATTCCGGTTTCGCAGAACCGGACATCAACTTGACCTAGATTTCGCGTTGACGATCGCCAATTTCCATTACGTTTTGTTACGCGGCCACCGCAGATGGCACGACCTTAACATTGGCGTGTATATTGCTACACGATGGCAGGTAGGCGTTGTAGCCCGTGCATCCAACGATATCGATCTTGGAAAACCTCCTAAGGTTTCTTAACTCTTCGATGATTCTCCATGGTTCTTAATGAGTCACGTTGTAGAGAGAAATTGAACAGGATGCTGCAAGAAGGAGGCGACTTTGCTTTCCGGTAATTTGCCAAACCGGCGGAAACCAACTTGAAAGTAATTAAAGTTGTGCACACATGCGCGTCGTAGAGTAATCGCGTTACGAAACGTTGTAAAATGTAAGTTGTCTTTTAATGGATCGATACGCTGAAAATTAGGACGTGGATCGTACGTTTGCAACTTTGCATCACAACGCCCTTACGTCGAACCTTTGGGACGCTGAAACGCGCACGGATACGATATCAGGGAAAGCGAACAAGGATCTCCACTCGGAGAAAGTCCTTTCCTCTTCCTCTCCATCGAGCAACGCTTCGTTTTATTCTGGGCCGTCGGCCGTATTATCGCGCGAGACGTAATGCTCGTGTTCAGAGGTCGTAAACAAGGCGTTTGTATGCCGTGAGCCCT
The DNA here is from genome assembly GCF_040668555.2 of Bombus flavifrons. Lineage (NCBI taxonomy): Eukaryota > Metazoa > Arthropoda > Insecta > Hymenoptera > Apidae > Bombus > Bombus flavifrons. The sequence continues at coordinate 2,714,901 of NC_138457.1, read as the reverse complement.
AAATTCACGCCACAAACCAAGTTAAGAGGATTCGGTAACATATCTGGAAATGAGGAAGTCTCCGACGCAAGTTTCTCATTCTTCGCTTTCGTCTTATTCTAAATCATAGTCATCGCGCATCATGCTCGTGTTCACAGGTCGTAAACAACGCATTTGCACGCCATTACACAGCGTGACCCGTGAATTCGTGCAACGAACGAAGTCGAGAAGATTGCCCGACGTGTGTAAAAATGAAGCACGGCGGATCTGGCGAATCATCTTTAGGGGATGAAAGATACGGTGGGATGTCGAAGAGGCAAAAAAGTTCTGGTTGAAGGAGGAGAAGAAAAAATATACGTTGCCCGGAAAAGGGGAAAACTCGCCGAGATATTGCGAGGAGGAACGTGAAATGATAGATGGAATGAATTTCAGTGTCGAAAAAATGAAGATGTACAAGCTGGTTAAAAATAGAGAAGAAGAGGAGGAAAAGAAGGAAAATCACAAACAGAGAAGCTCAAGAGCGGAAGACAGGGGTGAAGATTTGTGGACCTTGAATATAAATTATGTTTTGAATTACAAGGTCTAGAAACGAAGGAAATATAAGTAAATTTCTATTCCTGTTTCTTGTAGCCTTCAGCTAGAGCTACAAAGTTAATTTTTTGATAATGTTCTTTGCTATAAATACGGGGTGGTTGGTAACTGGTGGTACAAGCGGAAACGGCGTGATCCTACGCGAAAAAAGAAGTCGAAAATATAGAATAAAAATTTTTCGTTCGAGGCTTTGTTTTCGAGAAAATCGACTTTGAATTTTCGCTCGGTACGCGTGCACTTTATCACGTCTCGTTATAACGGATCTCACTGTAGATCGTTGTCTCGATGAAAAAATTAAAACAAAAATTTTATTCTATATTTTCGACTTCTTTTTCCGCGTAGAATCACCCCCTTTCCGCTTGTACCACCAGTTACCAACCACCCTGTATATGAACGTGCTCCCTATCATAACTTCTTTTATTGTATTGTAACACTGTAAGAGTGAATCAGCATACACTATACTCATATTTATACCTTTATTTGTCTCAATATATTTATCTATTACAAATTTATTCACTCTTTATTCTATGAGTCAACCTCGACAATCAGCAACTGACGCATAGGTAAAATAACAGATAGGCAAAGGATAAGCGGAATGAATAAAGCGTAACGACTAGAATTTGTATAGGAAGATATTTAGAGACAAAGAGGGAGAATAACCAAAGAATCGATACAGCTGTCGTATTACCGTATTATGTTCAGTTTTAATCAGTTCTAACTTTGTTTCTGTGTATAGCAAATAAAGCCAAGTTCAATTATTTGACCATCAGCCTGAGATAAGTAAGCAAGCCTGCAACTTAATTCTATTATTCTTCACTTTCGTCTTATTCTGAGCCGTAGAATCTCGCTTCTTCGCTTACCCTACAAAAATAAAGCTGACGGTGTATTTTTTACGCGCTCTTTTCACTCCTTTCTCTACTTACCATCGTCGATCTTCCTTCAATGACTCGATGCCTTTTCCGCCCCGTGTTGTAAGAGGCGTCGCGTTTGAAACGTTTTCAAGAGCATCGAAAAGAACGATAAATCCGATTATACGTGCCTTTCAAGCAGGTGAGCACAAGAGCTGACGAGCTCGGCTAAATGAAGTACAATTACGAGTTATTCTCGTCGCGCAGACGTATATTTGCCTGGGGGAAATGCACCATACAGCTCATAACGAACAACCGAGCGCGCCGCGTTACAGTTTTGTGCAATATAATGAGAAATAATACCGTTGCATTTCTATAATCGTTTCCTCGTTTCGCAACAACTTTCCGTTTTGCGACACGAACCGTTGTTCACTGTCTTCTGCCGTTGTTCTCCTGAGAATACAATTTATGCTCTCTTTTAGTTCTTAGCGCACTAAGGTGTGGTGTCCCAAGGTGGCTTCTTTCCAATTTCTTACTTCCATGTTTCCATTCTTTGTTTTTCACGCCCACAGCAGCTTCTCTCTTCTCTTAGTCTATGGCTTTTTAAAAATCCCTATCGATTTTACGATTGTTGTCGCATTGCATGCAAATTTCAAGTTTTACGAAGATTTGTAATTCGATAAAACGATCGACGAAACAACGATCACGCTGTGTTTGGTTAAATGTGAAGCGTTCAGCCAACGTCTGACGAGTCTTATTTAACAACACTCGTATTTATATATATTCTGTCGAACGAAATCGACCATTTCGTACGCGATAGAACGCAATAGGAACGCCTAGGAACGAAAAAAGATCGATAATTTTTGCAAAGTAACTAAAAACCACCGAGAACACGTTCTGCGTGACTCCGTTGGTATTACGTTTCTGTAGGTTACTTTCTTTCTTTTCGCTTTTTCAATAATCCACGCGTTTACGTTACAAAGGCCGCGATAGACAAGAGCCAAGCTAATTATTACTAACTGCTTCGAAAAATACGTTTTTCCTGAAAAGAATTCCTCACAGGATTAATACTTGTCGCGACGAATAAAGTATATCGATCATGCTATCAATGATTGATATAATCGACACGTGAAAATCCCTAGCTAGAGAAGTTGCAGTGAATAACTTTTCGGAACGAATGGCGACACGAGATATTTGAAACTTTCTAACGTTCGGGCAAGCTCGAGAAACGTTTACGCAATTTCCTTCCGGCAATAGCCTTACTTTCGATCGTCCTCGACTATGTCGTACTCGATCGAACAGAAAGGTTCGGGGCTGATAACTTATCGACGTTCTATACTTTTGCATACATCTTCTCGATCGCGTTAGAAAGCGCAGTGGCGTTAAAATGGCTCGGAACAGCAATTCTTAACCTGTCACGAGGTCCTTGCTCGCATAGTTTTGTGCAAAAAGTTGGACACTGTACGGGTACTACCGTTACAACGTTTAATTTTCGAGGATTTCAAGTTCGAGTTAGACGTTGGTGGCTCGTGACGACAGAAAAATTATCTAAAGGGGGTCCGTGGTAGACAAAAGGTTAAGAACCACTGGCTTAGGAGAAGGCGCCACGTACACAGATGAGAAGCACGATCGTTATTAGCGTTGCATCTGCCGCAGCTGCAGCCGCCGACTTCGACGACATTATCGAAAGGTCAACGTAGCACTGGTCGTCTCTGGACACGAGTCACGAATATATGCATGGCGAGGTGCACTTTTAAAAGTCACTTGCACGTGATGCGCCAAGTAGGCTCTTGGGTCACGTAGACGCGTAATATATTCGATCTTATAATAGCTGTTTATCTCGGTAATTGGTAATCGATGGAAGGAAAAATGCGCCTGCCAAATATCTTTCACAGTACGTGATAGTTAAAACTAGCAATTGAAAAAGTAAACGTTAAAACTAGCAATTGAAAAAGTAAACGTTAAAACGAACGATACGTGAAACTAAACAAAATTGATCGTCATTGTGACGATTTTTATAATCATTGCGAAACCTATAAATAAACGCGCTGTGTAAACGAAGAAGAAAATAGAGAGATTCTGTTGCTGAATTTGCCGATTTAGGCGCATACGTTACATAACCTGCAACACTGCTGTGACAGGAATCGATCGAGACCTACAAAGTCGAAGTCGGTTAAGCCGTTTTGAAGTTGCAGGGCCAAACGACGAACATACAACGAGGCCAAACACGATACTCTCCTCCTAGCGTAGTTTTGCCAGGGTAAAAAGCTTTTAAATATTAAAATAAACTGGCAATTTTCTCCACCCCCGGTTGAATATTTTTGACGCTCTGAATAAATTCGACACTTTGTAATTAGAAAACTGGTTGTTTTATTATACGAGAAATTCAATTAACCGAACACCAGTTTTCACACGTCGAAGACTTTACTGTATTATAGTGATACGTTTCCAGAGGTTAATGAAACAATGGAAACGGTCGTGGTTTGTCTATATCGGTCGTGTACCGTGGTAGAGGTCGAGTGAAACGGGAAATTCTTAACGGAATGTAGTCCCAGTCAAGGATTACCGGTGAATAGGACATCTATCATTCGCGATTCTTAATTAAATGCCATCGACTCGAAGATACGTCTAGTTTTTTATTTCTTTAAATAGCGTTCATCGACGGCAAACAAATTTTTAGCTTAATAACGTAACAGTGTACGTAAGTAACAGTAGCAACTAAAATTAGAACACTCGTAGCTATTCGAACATAAACACTACACATTACGTTACGAATATAAGCAAACTTTCTAAATATTTCGCTAGGATATTCCAGAGGTCGAAAACATTTCTTATTTTCTCGCGTTTGGAAGATATTTTTTACGGCATATTAAATCGTAAATTGGAAGACAACGAAACAACATTATCGATTATCCTCGAATAATAATACGCGTTCAAGTCTAATTGTGTACGTAAGGCACCGTAAAGAAGTCTGTCACTGATAAAACGATATGTCATTGAAACAATCATTTTTCAGATATTTTATTCAAATGATTGGCAAGTGTATGAAGTACGTTTTAAGAAAAACAACTTCTCCCGGCTTCTCCCGACGACATTTCTCGATTTCTCGATTTCTCGAGTTCGCTTCTCAACGTCCTCCCGTGTTATCAGACCGGTGACGCGACTCGGATGGTCTTTGCGAGTGAAATGCTTCTCGCAAAGGCTTCAAGGCCGACGAGATACTGCCTCTCACTTTCCTACCTCTCGCGTATACACAACAGAGCCTGGTCGAGTTCGCCTTTCGCCCTCTCCTCTCTTCCTCCTTTTCGTCTTCTTCTTCTCCCATTCCATCCACTTCCTTTCCATCTCTCATGTTCTAGTCGTCTTTCTACCAATACGTTTGATTTTCTAGCTCCTTTGTATTTTTCGACGGTATATCCCGTTTGCTTTCAAAATTCTTACCTTATGCGTAGTTTACGCTTCAAAAGGTCATCATTCTTTCAGGTCATAGCGCCTGCGTGAACATGACTAAATTAACAAACATATTAAAGGGCAAGACCGATAGAAGTAGAAGCGGCGAAATGATGCGACGAAGACGAATCATCGATGCCAAGTGTGTTCTACAAACATGATGGCTGTAAGGCTGTCGGTTGCTAGCGGCGAGATTTCAAAGTTTGGGAGTGGTGCACGCGCGAGATGTATAAAAGATGAGAATGCGAGAGTGCAGATGGAGCACGCCCTCGACATTCCAAAGTCGGTGGTTGGAATTTCTCCTGCTTACATCCCACACCACTCTCGCGGCTATGTAAATACGCCCGAAGGAAAGTAACTTACGAGATAAAGATCGTGGCGTTAGTTGTCGATTCCTAGACTCGTCAAGGTTAGTCACATTGTAACGCTCACCATATCTCGAAAATTCTAATTCGAAATCCATCACGTTACACCCGGTAATTAATAAATTATGTACGTATTTTCCAAATGTTTGTTTCTAGAAATTTTATTGTTATTAATTTACATTTATACAGTAAGTACCTTGAGTATTCGGTGAATGGCAGCCTCCTTCTATATACATGTCATAGTTTTCGAAATGTACTTTTAGTACGCAAATGTTACACAAGTATCTGGCGCTTTTCTTTTGCCGCGCGTTCGTTTGTCGCGTTCTAATTTTTCAAACGCGGATTATAAAAGGGAGACTTTCGTTGCAAGTTTCGTGTGTTCGTCCGAAAGAAGGGAAAAAGTTCACGCCGCTTCGAACAGATCGACGTTGGTCGCTGCAATCCTTTTAATTGTTTCGTTCCGCGTTCAAGTCAAACAAAGCTGAAAACTCGCATCCCTTTCTACTATCCATTTATCCTCTGCGATAAGGTTTCGGTTTCACTTGCACTTCCTCTCGTTGGGTTTCCTCCACCTCTTCTTGCAAAGGTTTGCTTCCCCTGGATCCTCCGAACCTACCGCGTCCCGATGATTTCGCTTCGTTCGCACCGCTGGCGGTGCTTTTGCTGCGGCTGTGCGTGGTCGCTCTGAAAATCAGAACATTTCATTATTCGTCACCCATTGAACAATCATCTTCCTGCTCCTCGTCTTATACCAAATAGCCATAAGCAAACGTTTGATATTTTATATTTCTATAACTTTGTTAACTTTTTCATTTCGAGAAAGTTGTCCTGGACGACCGTAATAACCTTAAACGTTAAAGATGACGTGACTGCTGTCTCAAATATCATTGCCTTTTTTTCCCCGTTATTTACTCGAATAAAGTGCCGTTAATGTGCACGCAAGAGGTTAATGTAAAATCGTGTGCTACAATAGAAAGACTATCAAAAATTCTGCGTCATAGTTACTTGGATTTTGGTGTTGTCGATTCCGAGGCGGCTTGCGTACCAGACGTTTCTCGGTGCGAGGGTCCTACTTGAGCTCTTCTTCTCTTTAACGCGGCTAAGAGATCCTGGTTCGACCTTGAAACCAACCAAGCCATATTTTTCGTTATCTTATTCGAGCAGTATATTCGTTGTCCGAATTGATGGAAAATTTCAAAATGTCTATCTCGCCAGAAACCATCCTCGAATTCTAATCTACTGATCGATGTTCCAGCAATCGAGATTCCGCGCTGTTCCACCATAACACGCTCGAAATTCTAGACAATGGAAGTTGCGATTACCTGAAAGGTCTGACACCGCCGCGAACTTTCTTCGAGGATTCGGTTGTCGTGGTGGGAATTTCTTCCTGCTGATCTTGATTATCGTCGAATTCCTCGTCGCCCTCTTCCTCCACTTCCACCGGCTGCTCGATCGCTTTGGCGGTGGTCGATTGCGCCTGCAAAGAGAGAGACAGAGCACGTTTATCGGTTCGGTTCGATGGTTCGTTCCAAACGAGTCGCAACTCACCGGCGCTGACGATTTCCTTCCAACGTTTACTCGTCCTCGCGAAGATAATAGTCCACCCAGTCGACCGGAATTCGATCTAGCCGGTGCAGGGGTCACCGGAGCTGCCGGCTCTTCCTCGTAATCGTATTCCTCTTCCGCTGATCTGACCACGGCTATCAGACAGCTGACCACCACCAATCTACAAAGCAAACACGTTGTAAATACAACAGTTGTTACTGGAACGTACTTGCCAGTGCAAAAATCTCGCCAATGATGAAAATTCTGTTACCGTACAGCATAACTGAAACGATAATGATAGATTTTACAGATGGTCGTTGTTAACACTTTACCGACCGATAGCCGATTAATCGGTTTTTGTCGCCGACGCTTACTAACCGATAACCTATTAATCGGCTTTTTGTCGCCGACGATTACCGACCGATAGCCTATTAATCGGCTTTTTGTTGCCGAGCAGTAATTCGTTATTTCGTACTAAAGGTACCTTGCTCAGTTGCGTCAGTTGCGTTGCTTCGTAAGCTCCCACAGTTTTATACCAATTTGAAAAACTTGCCGTTCGCGATGAACGAAAAGAATGGTATCGGAGAGTCTAAACCGAAACAAAGCCAGCGCCAGGAAGAATCCGCGCCTGGGCTGCCGGTCGGACGTGCGTATGCTGTTGAACCGCTAGCGGTCGGTAAAGTGTTAACGTCGACCTAACGATTTTCCAATGTTGCCAATGTGTTTTATTCGCTCGTATCAGTGGATATTCGTTTGTTCAGTGTTGTCGCTTGTTGTACGGATACGATTGCCGAGTCGGCATCGGACCATTGCATAGAACGACTGGTTCAACGTCGATACGTGTTTACAGATATTTTACGGGCGAATTGATTAGGTAGAGTTAAGAATTAGCCGCTTGCCGAGCAAACGATTATATTTTAACGCCAGCTTGGCCTAGTTACCACGATAACCGTGCACTGCAAGTGCAGAATCTCGCCAAGTTGAAAAGCGATGATGTTGAGCGATAGTGAAAGGAAGCGCGATGATCGTGCACACGGAGGATAGCTCAGGGCTAGGAAACGCTTTCGTTCCTGACGAACGCCAACGAACTGAATAATCGACCGCAGCTGCTCTCGTCCACTTCCTAGTCGGCGACGCTCTCTATCTTTTCGACCATCGAGGCTCGAACAGCTGCACGTGAACGTGCAAATTTCTTCTTACCAAACTATGGATATTTATGCAACCTTTTATTAGTCGAATAATTCAGCAAATTCTTATTGGAACACTGCGAACATTCGTAGAAATTCGTATCTAATATATAAACGTTCTAACGTTTCATACGAAACCGATCTAATAGGATGGTTCGATCGAACAAGAAAGAGAAGCTTGCTGAGCGTGTTTTAATAAAAGTTCTATCCCCGAAAGGAATCAAGTTGGTTCCGCAACGCGTTAACGCGTCCCTCGCAGGATATCGGACTCGTCGGTTGTACAACTTTCGCCAAGGATCGAAAATAGAATCCGAGGACGTTGCTCGTCCTCCCGAAGGAGGGGAATCTGGTGTGTGCACGGGGATCGTGATCGTAACGTACGATCGGTGGACAAAACCGGCGTGCGCCGGAGACCACGATACTCGCATGCTTGTCGTTGTAGATCCGCGTATACACCAGCTGGATCGTGACCTGTGACATTCACGTACGAAACTCACTTTCTCTGGCTTGGCTCGTGCAACTCGCGCTACTCCCAGCATTTGTCGCCCCGTTTCGAGTACGAATCACGCGAGTACGTGAGACGGCTGACAAATGTCACGGGAACTAGCCGAAACCCGTGGCCCGCCTCTACCTCTAAAATAACATTCACCGAAAAATCGGTGAAACTCGATCGCCTCTACATACATATGTATACAGGGTCCGACCGAATAACGAACAGCACGTAGGAATCGAGCACGAGGTGATTCCTTATGAAACAGAAAAAAATACGCCTCCGTAAACTTTCTTGGAAAACTTAGGCCAAGTTGGCTGAAGAATATAAAACAATGGCTTTTCGTAACACGATTTCAAAGTAGCCGAGAAATTTCAACTTTTCTCGCATCAACAGAGTAAAACGTGATTCCACGGTCAAAGGATTAGGTGTTCCGTGCTTTCTCGTATCCGGCCTTATCCTGACGCAATTCTATTGCTCGCTCCAGCAACCGTGATCGCGGTTGTGACATAACGTTACGGTTGTTCGTTTTCGTGGTTACTTGGAGAAAAATATGAAAGAACGGTGTTAGTGCACGTTCTTTCGTCACGTACGGCGAGAAATTACACGCAATCAAAATTTCGATGGCTTTCAAAAACCGTTGCGTAAGGTGACTCGTCTTTTAACTGGTCTTGCCAATGTAGCGATAGACGATGCACGTAGATAATGTCAAGGGAAAGCAACGGTAACCGAGAATCGAGAATAACTGCGCGAGACACGTTGCGCGATGTTTGCAATTCTGATTTGTTGATCGATTATTATTATTATTACTACGTTTTAGATGGCCGCGTTTTCTAATTGATTTCCTGGTTGAGAACAGGATCGAACGGTCTATCAGCGTTTGCATAACGCATTTCTCTATTCTTTTATTTATTACTCGCTCGCTCTGCTTGCACTCGCGTGGCGATGGAAATTCGCTCGAGCCTGATTTCAATGATCACTTGCGACAGATACCGAATACCAGGGGGCTTGAAACGTGTAGCTCGTTTAACTACACCTTTCGAAGGCCTTGATTCAAAGTGGAAGTCGAAAGGATCACCGATTCAATCACTGTCTATCGTAAATACCCGTAATCCGTAAATGTCGCTGTATCCAAACATTTGCAACGTCTTGCGCAAATTTCAAGCCAGGCTACTACTCGGAAAAAGGGACGTGACACGACGATCGAAAGAAAATATACAATTTTTGAAAGATCACTGCTCGAGAGAACAGGAAATTTGAAAAAATACTCGTATTATTCTACGTGGAATCGTAGCACTGATCACGGGGAAAGTGCAAAGATTCGCGCGAGCAAAGTAAAAGGCAAGAGTGAGTTATTCGCGTTATATTGGATCGCGGATGGAATACTTACGCGAAAATCGCGAACTTCATGGTAGTGGTTGGTAGGTCGACGAAATGATGATGAACGAACGAAAAGCTGGTTCCGGAAGCTGCCCTGCTGCAACGCGTGCAACGTGGAAACGTGGATCGGACTGTTACCACGGGCGCGAAGCCGCGAAGAATGAATATCGTGTAGAGGGAACCGAAAGCACACCACTGCAATCGCGGAGGCTGTATACTTTGGAGTGCCGAGTCTAGTTTCCCCTTCTCTCTATATATATATGACTCTCTCACTCTCACTCTGGCACCAACCACCCGTGGCCGAACCCATCCACATCCACCTATCGTGCATGCGACTTTGGTATATCCTGAGCCAGCGAAACACGCGATATCCACGCGATATCCACGCCATTGCCCACGCGCTCGTCCAATTTCGGTTAGAATCTTCCTTCGAGTTACACGAGCTTCTCCTTCGACCCTTCCTCGCCGATAAATTCGACATTTTTCAAAAATTCGATACTTTACGCGAGCAGAGTCTCGTAGAAGAATCGAACTTTCACGCTTTCAAAGCGTGAACTTGGAACGTTGATCGAGTAACGTCTCGCTGGAAAATTGCTTTTCAGGGCTAGTGAATCACAGTTTGGTAACACGAAGCCGACTGAGCGAACGATTGAGCGGCGATCGAATCGATCGTTCCCCGAAACGAACGAATCGGTCCGCTTAGGACGTGTTTTATAGTTAGATCGAGCGTAAGCAGTGAAAGTGAACGACACGGACCTCGTACCTGTCCGTAGGCAAGAATGCCAGATATCCTGCTATCGTCCCCTGAGTCCTGACTTTGTTTCCCTTTTACGAATATCAGCTTATTATTGCTCGTCGAAGAAACTTCTACTATTTACTATTACTTGCAATGCTTTGTCATGGCGCTTGCCTCCATTGTATGCGTTCCTTCATTGTCGTAACGCGTTTCAAGTACATATCGTTCTGAACGAAATTGAGAGAAACGTTGGATAACAAAGGAGAAGGATTGGAAAGACAGCGTACTATTTTTAACTTGATTCTACATAGTCCTTTGTGTGAAATCGACGGAAATTCATTCGAGAATATGGTGAGAGGTCGTAAATTTCCAAGAGGCTAAAGAAAGCCTCCATGGTCTTGTTGGCTAGACACGACGATTATCCTTGAAATTCCACCGTGTCGTCCGTAGAGGATAAAGTTATCTGACAGAGGAATTATTAACGGCAGGAAGCCCGACGCTGTTTAGTTCGCTTGGTTATTGCAAAACATATAAAGAACACGATTTTTTCGTTTGACTTTTAGAGTTTCTTTCGATTTTGCATGTGACTGGAAATTTACTAACCTCTTAACCGTCCTGTCCATGCGATATACGTTAGTAATACGCATATTATATTCTACATATTATAGTCGCTATAGTTCTATCCTGTTACAATGCCAACGAAATTTCAAAATGTTTCCAATAACGCAAATAATATGCTCATAAAAATGTCGATTATTTTCGTGAATCACTGTATCTATAACCTAATAATTCTAGAAGGAACAATCGGCATCTACGAAAGATAGCACCGTGTCGGCCTTCCTTCGATTCGGCTCGTGAATCGCTTTGTTTACCGATAAAATCAATTCCAGACAGGTCGCTGTTCGAACTCCTCTCGGCGTCGTCGCGGTTGAAAAGATATTCAGGATCTTCCGTGTGTAAATGTCAAGAGGTGTATTGCGGCAAGTACAATTGCGCGTTCCACATTTCAGTTGGCATTCGATACTATGTATGCGAGTATGTACATCGAGCTACCGTAATTCTCATAATCCTTACAATTAGCATACCAAGGTGAAACGATCCACGTTCTTTACCAAGCCAAATTCTTAATTTTTTAACACTTTCACGACGTATCGCGGCGGGGCGACTATCGCGCTATTATATGTCGCTATATTTTTTTGCTTTCGCGGCTACGCGATTTTTTATGTAAAGGCTTCTCATCGTTTCGCGGAATTCTGTCGCGTCTCTCTTTAATTTAATATTTTTTCAATACTTTGGTACACCCGAATTCTGTTCATTCAATGTTCCGTAAACAAAATCGAAGCGATACGAAAAAGCGTTCCACGTCCTCTCTTAGAAATCGGTCGGCTGTGTGTCGAGCCGACCGACTCGTATCGTTGGTAAAACTCGTGCTGTCACCTCTCGGCGATGTTTAGCAGCGTTCGAAAGGATTTTGCGATCCAAGGATTTACCATCTTTTCAGGATCGATCATACGATCGAACTGAATCGATTGTGCGCTCGCTTACTTCATTTCGTTGTTTTCTGCACGATCACTGCCACGCGAATTTTGTACATTTTCATACATTTGCCCCGAGAGCAAGGATATATTGAGATATTTTGTACCATGACAACTTAACTCTTGTCAAATATTATATCGTTCTGTACATATTACACAGTATGAGCAACTAGTTTCTGTATTACTTACATGTAATAAGTATTAAATAGTCCCACCGAATAAATATTTTGTAATCTCTACGTTTATTTTGAAAACGATGTAAATCCATTTTCCTTTGATTCGAGATATCGAAATATTTGCATCTCTGTCGATTGTCAAATCCAAATAAATTCGTCATAGCTTCGAAAAGGTTTATTGAGAATTAACTATATCTTTTTTCATGGTTATGAATGAATTTACGCTATCTTCAAAATGACTGTATCGTACAATTCGTGAAATTTTGATTGACTGAAATTTACGTTTTATGCTTTAATCCACTTTCGCTTATAAATAAGAGCAGAAAGAACAAAATGCTGATGTTTCGTTTCAACATTTACTTATTTACCGTAACAGAATGCTTGTAAGGTTAATGTTAAGTACATTCTATTTTTTATTTCGATGTTATGTAAGGCAATAAATGCATCGTATCCTCATATTTCCCGCGTGTAATTGGTCTAATGTTATTACCATGTGAAGGTGTTAACGCGATGTTTTTAAATTTTTGCAATTTCCCCGGATCGATCGAAATCCGGAGTTCTAAATTTGTTCTCCTCCGTTTCACGACAAAATTGTACATAGAGCACTTCTACGGATTACAGGCAACCACCTGTTCCCAATTACACCACTTTCTAAATGAACGATCGTACATCAACTCCATCGATGATCAACGAGATTTCGATCGATCAAAACAAACGAATATTTCGAAATGAACTTATAAATTTGAACTTATAAATTGCATATAAATATTAACGATATATTTTTGCAAAAAATTTTGCAATGCATTTGCATACGTCATTTTCAAAATAGTATGATCCTTATATTCCTAGATTCCTTTCCAACTTCTACTTCGTAACCGAGTTTCGTGCGTAACCGTATCAATGATATTTTGAAGTGTTTCGTACAACGCTTATAGTGTATTCGTAAAGACGTGTATACAAGTGTTGGAATACTTTCGTGAAGCGACGTTTCCAGTCTCGTTGAAAAGAATTTCGGAAGGACGACGGAAATGGCGGCAAAAGGCGAGTGCCATTGAATTTCGTATTCGGCTTGGGCCGAGCAGTAGCGCCATCCGGTAAAGTAGCCGCAACGCGAACTAAAAGAGTCGAGGCTCTTGTCTGTCACTTGTTGCATCGCCGTCGGCCTGACGTTCGTCCGCTCCGGGCCCGGCGTGCCTTTACCGGTGCACTCTCGTGATTTTTTATCTCCCACGTTCTTTTCTTTCCCCTATCATAGCTCACGCCGAATCGCCGTATTTCTCTCTCGACAACGGTGCCAGTTATTCATCGGAACTTTTTTCAATCAGCTACTTGTCAGTGTCGCGTGTTTTTTTTTCATCTCGCGTATCCTTGGATGTTCGTCGAAGTTTGCTGCTCTCGCATCAGTGTATCATTTTCCTTCATCATGGTGAGTAAACGATCTACGTTGATAGAACAGAGGAAAATATCTTCTACTGTATATATATATATATGTAGACTTATTATTATTTCTGTTTTTATTTTTCTTATTTCTTATTTATTTTCTTTTTTGTAGATTATTTCTTTTACATCCGACTTTGTATATATTGCTTTTACTTTAATTCGATCCACGTTGGCGCGTAACTTGGAATATTCAAACGACACGAGCGATTGTTATCGATAGCCTGGATATGTTCGTTGATAGGAGGTCTATTTTAAAAAGCTTACTTTTCTGATTCACTAAGTATACTCGCGCAGGTGAAAGGTGAAAGAATGTGTCGGAGGTATACGGCAGGTTGTTCGTATTCACGACGAATCTCGTTGCTCCTTCGAAAGAAGGGAGCACAATGGCTGCGTAGGGTTAGGTGTGATCACGCATGCACGCTTTATCTTAAATCGTCTCTTCCTCTTCCATCTCCTCCATCTCTGAAAATATTTCACGCTTAGCTCGATTCGATCGGAAAGATCGAAATCTCGCGAGCTGAGAAACTCGAGTTCTCCTCTACATCTATAACACGTATGTACGTGTATCGGACGTGTTTGTCGAACGCGTTTCGTTGAACTTCGTGAATGCTTAACTCGTGTGCCCCTATATCTGTTATTCAGCGTTGCTCTTTGGGTCGTTCCTTTGTTTCCTGGTCCGATACCTCTGTACTCGGAACACGATGGACGCTGTACTACGTCCATTTCTCCGCTCTTTCTCTCTTCCAACTATTTCTGTTTCTCTCTTTGCCTCCTACTCCTCCTGTTTCGTCTCATTCTCGCAAGCAACTCGAGTACGGCCGTTCTCTAGAAACCAGTTTCCAGCTGTCAGCGTCCAGTTTCACGTACGCGCGATATACCTACCTACGTGAGTATATAGCTACATAGATATGCGCGGTATATATATGCAATGATTTTTCGTTTCTCGATGCACACCGCACGAGTGCAGCAATCTCGCTGACCCACGGCAACCTCCACTGCAACTTTCGTCGAAGCGGTTGCTGCATCAGTTTTTCGCTCGCGTCTTATTTGTTAGATTAGATTGCGGACTTTTGTGCATATTATGATGTTCGCAGTTTCCGTGTAGATTTCCAGATTTCCAAAGGAAAAACTAGATTTACGGAAATAATCACACCGCTAAGGAGATTCCAAAATCTTTTACAGAATACGCATAACATATTCGCGAAAGTCTCTACGAGCGCCCAACAATACATCCGCAACTAACTACATTTCGCACTCTAAGATTTTCTTTTTCAAGTAGCTCTTTGAATTTGAATGCTATGAAAGTTCGAGTTCTATGAAACCAACCGTATATCTTCGAACAATGTGGACAGACGGACAGGCAATTGGGAAAGTTTTCGTCGAATACCTGTAACTAAGAATGCTTGAACGCCTCCGAAGGGATGGCGGTTTGGCCTCATGTGATTCGTCCCAATCCCACATCTTCAACGACCATCTGCTCCTCCGCATACTTTGCTTTTCTTCGCAGCTCCCTGCAGCCAGCCATTCCTATCTTCTTGATTTCAAAGAACCGAGACGTTCCTCTGGCACAACAGAGAAAGCAGAAGCTACGAGTAGGTATAAACACAACGGTCGAAGACACGGTATTCCCCCGGTACGAAACGAGAACGATCACAACGAATACGGCGGATTTAAGCCTCCGACACTTGAATCACGGCTCCCTCCCTCTATTTCTCTGTCTCGTTCTTCTTACAGCGCCCTTCCTGTACGTGGTACAGCCGTCTCGCTTCTATGAATGAATTCGAGAACGTAAAGCAGAGACTCACGCATCCGCCTATTTTGGTGCAGACGCGCGCCCTTCGACTTTCGTTAGGGGAGAAAATTATTTCGGTCGAGGCGAGCTCTTTTCTCCGACCGCTGTTTTATCCCGTGTCGAACGACTAACCTTGCTGTATTATTTTCGCGCCCAGAAATGCCCATTATCGGGAAAGAAAGTTTCATTGCAGTGAAATTTCGCACGAAGAGCTAAGCAATGCACGTAATCGACGCGAGTTACGTGAAGTCTTACTGGCTGAGGCACTGGCTCGGTACCTACGACAGGCAAGTAGCAAGAAATCTATTGGGTTGGAAACTAAGTGATTGACAGACATTATGATAGACAGTGTGAAGACATTAGGTGATAATGACAAAATCCACAATCACTTAGTTGCCAACCCAATAGTAACTTGCCATGCCCGAACACCGAAATTTAGAAGTTGATATTTACATTTGCGTTTATAAAACCAGGACGTTTGTTGATTCTGTAAACACGAATTATTGTTCGGCATATTTTTTGAAAAAGGAAAAAATTTCCGGAAGACCCGTAGCACGTGATTAAGATCGTTAAGATTTGTCTTTCTGTCAGATATCGACAATCAGTAAAAACCTAAAAAGTTGTGGTCGGGCCTTAAGGGGGAGGGTAAGGTTAATTCGTACAAAAATAAAGCATGTTTTTGTGAATTATTTGTGACGACACAGTTGAAATCTCTTTATTAAAACCAATAGTACATTAAAGTATGACATTCGAAGAATATTGTATAAAATTTTCACGGAGAAATATTAAAAAGTACGGTAATGGCAGCAATTATTCCGACGTGTCTCGGAAAAAAGTAGAATTGCTCATAACTTGGTGCTGGATCATCTGGAATCAAAAATTCAAAGTTCATTCGTTAGATAACAGTTTTCCCCAGGTAACGCTGCGAGGGTTTTTCGAAATTTCAATTTTTCACTTTTTTGGAACACTTTGAAGGGATAAATTAGTCGATTTTGCGAAAATTTGCGGCTGATTTTCCCTTCAAAGTGTTCCAAAAAAGTGAAAAATTGTAATTTCGAAAAACCTTCCCAGCGATACCTGGGCAAAACTGTTACTTAACGAATGAACTTTGATTTTTTAATTTCAGATGATCCAGTACCAATTTATCAGGGGCACCGCAATTCTACCTTTTTTCCGAGACACGTCGGAATAATTGCTGCCATTGGCGTATTTTTTAGTATTTCTCCGTGAAAATTTTATACAATATTCTTCGAATGTCATACTTTAATGTACTATTGGTTTTAATAAAGAGATTTTAACTGTGTCGTCACAAATAATTCACAAAAACATGCCTTATTTTGTACGAATTAACCTTACGCCCTCCCCCTTAAACGTTTGGTAACAAGTTGCTTGCTCGTTACTTGCCATTTGATTGGTCGTGGCTGCACCAGACTCGAGAGTTGTCCACTTCAGGCTGAGACCTAAGACTAACTTGCACCATTTCCTTTATAACAAACTACAAGGTATCGTGAGATTGCACGCTTATTAGTATTAATCGTAACAGACGGTGCACGTGTCCGAATATTACCGCGAGTAACCGTATTCGAAAGAAATTCGAATGTATCGGGAAGAGTAAGGAAATTATAGGCGGAATGGGCGAGATACGCGTGCCTCGTGGTGCACGAGAGCGCGTGTCTGCGCGTATTATCCAGCCAACGACGTTTCCTCGCGTAATTGCACGTTTCAACTCTATAAATATTAACGAAGAGTGGAAGAAACGATGCTCGTCTAGACGACCAAGCCTCGAACCGTTAACCGAGACATAGCGAGAACGTTTGCCGCTTTCTCGCTCGCTTCTATAAGAAGCTTCCATTCCTTCCAGAAAAATGCTCACACTCACGCACGTTGGATGTGTGCATATGTACATAAGTAGTACTACCAACAAAGAATAGCGCGAAGTGTGCCTCGCACAAAGCGTATTACTTTTCGAAGAACTCGACGTAGATAAGAAAACTTGGCCGTTTCTTATCGATAATAACCAGCGGCGCGGCAACGTTCCTGATCGCTTTCTACGCTATTCTCGGTCTATCGCCTCGCCCTTTTTATTCTCCTGTTTATTGCATTACTTCTTATTATACCTACATGCTCGCTCTACGATGGCATTAGTCGAATCAGTTTCTCGTTTTCGATATTTCCTCTTAATGCATCTACGGTTTAAGGCAGTTTCTCATTCTTTCGTTGTCGTAGATAGCGCAAACTGTCGGCGTCTTGTAATATACGACAAATCTGATTAGTCCGTGTGAAGAATTTGAACACGTCGAAGCTTATGCGACTTATTGTAAATAATCCTGCCGTACGTATAGCATGCATTACTATTTTGATACTTTCAATTATAGCAAATATATCAAATATACTTCTTATCAAGTTCTTTAATTCTTGCGCCTGATCTTATCTCGGCCAGCTATATACAGTTGCTTGATATCGAAAAATACGATAGTCGATATTAATTAGTGTAAATAAAAAAGTAAGAAAAAGCTAAGGAAACCGAAGCTAAGTAAGTGAAGTTACTTTAATCGCATCTGTTCGATGTTGAGGTTTTGCAATTATTTTTCAATCGATCCAGATATTCTCCTTATTTCAGTCTCAATTTACCATAATATTTGATGAGTACGGCAAGAAGTAAAAAGTTAACAGTAACCAGACCTCCTACTATTACAATGTTGAAAATGTAATATTGGGTTGATAACTAAGTGATTGCGGATTTTATCAATATCACAAAATAACAAAATCCGCAATCACTTAGTTGCCAATCCAATAGAAACGTGGATATTTCGATTGAATTGTACCGAATGTTCAACTACTTTTTATATCTCTAAATCCTGAACTGACGAAATCATTGAGACGCGTTCTATTCTCTGTCGTTGCTAGACTGCGGATATTTATGTAAATTCATATTTGGCGAACACAACTGGGAAAATAGTACCTAGACAGTGATTTGTTCCACTGAGCAAATATTCCAGCAGCTACTATACCTTTTTTTATTTTATCTTCTTTTATTTTTGCATATTACACGACATACCCAATCGTACTTGCATCTTTCAATTTCTGCCCTTAAGGGGGTATTCTGGTCTAGAGGGATGAATTTCGGGCGATTTTTGAAGCTCTGTACAAGCGAAACAACAAATATTTTCGCTATCCTTCTTTTTAGCATTTGTTTATTGATATTTCGAGATTACGTAAAAAATTCACTGAAAAAAAACTCAATATTTAAAAAGTTACGAGCTGGCAAAGTGGGTGCTGCCAAAGAAATGGGGTGTCGTGGCGTGCATGATATCAACCCTTCTGGTCATCTGAAATAAAAAATGCGAACGGATTCTTAATTAGTATGGATGCCGCTATCGTCTGTACCTTGGGAAAGTCAATACAACATTTTTTCACAAAATGACGGCCGTTTGAAAAACAATTTCTTATTTCGTACGTTTTCTTGACAATTCCGAACGTTTAAGAAATAGTAATATTAAAGATTTTGAGCTGAGTGTGGTCCGGACGATAGAGGAGTATACAAGGAATATTCAGACCAAATTTAAAATGAATCGGTTCATTAGAACTTGAGATATCGTGCACGCCAACTCGAAAAAAGTAGTTTCGAGAAAAACGCGTTTAAAGTTTTGAGACGAGTTTACTCGGACAACGTCTACCGTCTACTATTCATTTGTTCCGGTCAGACCGGAGCAGATGCCGCGTCAGAAAAATGGCTGTAACACATAAAATAATTGAAATTTTGAAAAATCCTTTTAAGGGCATATTCTTGAATGTCTAAACTTTGGAAATATGAAAAAAGATTTTTTTCGATTTTTTCAAATTTCTAGACCAGAATACCCCCTTAAACGCCTAAAAATCCACTGTCTAATAATTGCAAATCGAAATACCAAGAGCTGCAAGCTTCGCGTTTTTTTGTTTCTTTCTTCGAAAACGCTTGCCGTCAGTGTCGATAATGTTTCGCATGTGTTGCACAAGCAGTCGTTTACCTTGCGGCTAAATCGCGACACGGTTTCCCCGACTTGCTCGCTCTCGGCAAATTGTATTCGGCCAGGCCGAGCGCTTCGACGAGACAAAAGTCGGCGAACGAAATCGGCTCGGAACGAGGTAGACCGTTTTGGACAGAACATCGTCCGGATCGTAGGGATTGAGCGCGATCGACGCAACTGCAAACGACCGTATATCGGTGTCGAGGTCGGCACAGCCGATTCCTTTTATTCGCGAAAGCTGATTAAGTCGAAAAAGAATTCGAGACGATGGTAACGGAGAAGGAGAACGTTCAGGGAAAGCAACCAGGGCCTCGTTATTCTTTGCTCGCTTGCTATCAAGGGTGTTGCTTATCGTAGTTCGTAGTACGTATTGATAGTGTTCAGAATAGTTGGCAGGTCTGTGGAGACTGGAGAGTCGTGAAATGACGTGAGAATAATCCTAGATAGACTGCAATTATATCGGTTTATGGAATTTCGCATTCTTATTGACACTAGAACTATCGATAGTTAACAGGAAGCTATTTCTACCAAAACCAGTGAAAATGACTGGTCTATAAAAAATACCTGATAATAGAATATTTTTGTATTTATTGATTTATTACTTTCTTACGGAAGCAATTCCATGTTACGTAGTACATTTTTGGTATTATTAATCCATCTGGGGCTATGACCCTAAACGAGGGTTGACACATTTATAAAATTGTCGAACCAGTCATTTTGACTGGTATGGTATTTCTAGTGTTAGCATCGATCCGGAATTTTCCTGATAACTGATATCATCATATCCAATGATATGCAGTAATAATTGTTAAAACGTGTGCGAGTTATAGAAAACGAGGAAACTGGTTAATTGGAGTTCGATAAACAGATTGTAGGATCCTTTTACACTTTGACAAGTACCAGTCATTTTCACTGGTATTGGTATAAGTAGCCTTGATGCAAAATTATTTTCAGTTTGAATACATAAAATACAAAATGTTGTTATTTCTATACTCAGAGGTAGGATCACAACAGGTTATGGGCTCAGGTGCAATAATTAGTTATTATTTTTATTGAAAATATTATTAACAGTAATAATATTGAGAAGCGCAGAAGATAACCTAAAAACAAAAAAATAAAAGGTGGTGCGTGATCGATGATTCAGTGTTGAATATCATAAGGACACTTTATCGAGTATACAATAATTGTTTACGTGATAATACAATTATCCAAAAAAAAAAAGAAGAAAAAAATGTCGAGCGGGGCTCGAGTTTAAGTGCAGAAATAACAAGACAAAATAAAATTCATTATATCATTCCTTTAGTTATCGTTGCGAAAGTCATTACATCATTGCGGAAAAAAATATAACATGAAGTAGAAATTCCAAAATAAAATTATAAAACCAGTCAATTTGACTGGTGTGGTAGTTCTAGCGTTAATACGTAACACATGTACACGGTGTAAAGCAACGTTTGCCCGAAATCCACAAAATGCCTCGATAGCGTCTGGTTATTTATGGGCGGGATTGTGCATGCAAGATGTTCCGAGTTAAATGGTCACACTGCGAGACTTTGATCTACAAGCAGAAGGAAGGAAAAGAAGAAAAGGATATTGGTAATGTCTGGAAAACTAAGGCGGTAATATGTATAAGAGAAAGGTGGTCAGAGTGTTGACCTAGGCAACATAATCGAAGCTCGTGAAAATCAGCGAGAAGGAAATTAATGTACAGGCAGAAAGAAGAAAAAATGCTATACGAAGTTATTGAAATTGAGGAAAATTCTCAGGATCGTCGTAGCGTAATTAATTCCATTGTTCGTTAATGCGAAGCATGTGTCCGTCCGCAAGGACGATATTCTGAAACGAAGAATTAAAAGTAATCATCTTTTCTTATATTGTTGCATTTCATGATTATTCACGTCACGGTATTACAACGTGCACGCCACATTTGTTGTTTCTAACTCTGTAACAAAGCGTCTATCGACGAACTTCGTATAACAGATATTTTTTTCTTTTTATCTGTAGAATAAACTCTCGCGGTTTGGCCGTTTAAGTTCGGGACACCCTGTATATATGCAACATATAAAATTAACGAAAGTGTAACATTTTTTCTAAGAGAACGGTCGACTTGCGACCTGATTTC
Organism: Bombus flavifrons; assembly: GCF_040668555.2. NCBI lineage: Eukaryota > Metazoa > Arthropoda > Insecta > Hymenoptera > Apidae > Bombus > Bombus flavifrons. The sequence goes on along the minus strand of NC_138457.1, from coordinate 2,693,261 downwards.
TTTGAGATCTTCGATCCTCGCGGTGCAACACGAAAATCTCCACCGACACGTGTACAAAGTGTACGATACATTTGTGACAGACAAGACATTTCTTCGTATCCTTCGTACTGTACAGTGGCTGCGAAATGTATTAGCGCGTAGCCTTATTTTTAAACGAGACGTTTTTCAAACGATTTTCATAACACCTGTCGTACTTTCGTACGAGCATTATTCAATTAATGACGGAACCTTGTAAAAATCGTGCAAAAACTCGTGGAAACGTTTCAACAAATGTCATTGACAACAAATTATCTTGTACGGCTGCACGTCGACATATTATGACTGAACATATTTCTCGACGAGGCAAAGGTCTTTGCATTTGTTGCGAGATATTTCAGTAGATAAAATCACAAAGATTCCCGCGAAAATAGAGCTAATACCCAAACAAGTATCGCCAGCACTTTTTAAACTATCTCGACGAACTTGTGGCGTGACTGTATAGACGACATCAGACTCTGCGCGATTCGTATCGTTGGTCGAGTAACTAAATACATAAACAAACAAATATATGCCGAGTATAACGTCGGAGAACAGAACGCTGTAAAAAATGCTTGAAACGATTCACGCGTGAATGTTACCGCTTAGCACTGCTACATTTAACACGTGGCTCGTTTAACGCCGCTCGAGGTTTACGGCATGAAGTCGTGTCCAGAAGGAAAAAAATCTCAACGTTTCGCCAAGATCGCAGTTGGCAATATTCAAGCGAAATAACCTTAAACTGTGTGTGTAGTAAGTGAAATAACACGAACAACTATGCAGGCGATCCAGGCGTGTAGTGAAAGCCTGAAAACTGTTCGAGTTGGTCATGTTGAGAGTCACTGAGTAGCTGATCGCTGATACGGCGATGCGTCATAAGTAAATACGCGCCTACCTGTAACTCGTTATCGGTGTTAACTGTGGTCCCCTGTGTCGAATAGAAGTGGCGTCGGTTGGCGATCAGTTGGTCGGACCACGAAACGAAGCGTGTCGGTCGTCGCGAGAGTTCTCCTCGCGTTCGCGGTTACTTCCAATCCATTCTCTTCTGTTCGTCATTCTCGACGAGCCGTTTCTTGCTCTTTCTCTCGCCTTCCACCCCCCACCTTCTCTGTTTCACTTGCTCTACGTGCATTACGCGAACGAGAGTCGCAGTCGGTCGCCAGTGTCGGCACAGAGGCATCGTTGACGCCGTGTCCCTTCTCTCTCTCTCTCCCTCTCTCTACCTATTCATCTCTTTCTCTCCTTTTTCTCTTCCTCCTTTTACGTTCTTTCCCTTCCTTTTCGCTCTCTTCTCTCGATTAATTCTTCCCTCTCTCCGTTTCTGTTCTCCTTCTTCCTAGCGATGCGCCGTGCATCTGACGGTACTCGCTCGCTTTCCATCCACATTCGCCGCATCTTACGCCTTTTTTCCATCCTGTTCGTTGGATCGTCGCGTTTCCCGTCACGGGTTATCTTCCCACCGAATTGTAATAAGTCGAACGATCCTGCGTAAGGTGGATTCGGTGATCGGTCGGTCGCACCGTGTTCCAACAGTGAGTGTGATCATTCTCGTTGGCGAAGATTTGTTCGAATCGTGGTGTCGAGGACTGCGATTATACGCGTAGCAGTGGAAATACCATAGAGCGGTGGGAGTCGATGCTGCGAAAGAGATAAGCGCCGCAGGTTTCAGGAAGGCTGAAAGTTTGGTAATTAACCTTTGACAGATTTATACAGTGCCGCGGATCGTAGAATGGCTTTGCAAGCCGATAGATGGCGCTTCAGTGATCTTCGTTTCACGACAGCTTTTTACAATTAACGAACCCAGTCTGTTTCTATAATTGTGAGGTCGCAGATTCATAGAAATAATAATCGGACTTTTCAAATGATACGTTCGTGCAAAAAGTTGTCGAAGGACGAATAAAGTAGCAGGCAACGAGGTCGCGATCGCCGATAGCCTGGCGTTCGACCAACGATATCTCTGCTTTTGTAGGGAACTTGAAACTACAGAATTGCACAGGATGCACCTAATATGAAAAAACGCATAAAATTTGGAAAATAATAGCGCTTTCTATAATACGTAACAAGTAAATCAAGCTTCTAACGTTCTTGGCTAGACATTCTCAGAAATATAAATTTGCATGAAAATCCGTGTACCGATGAAGAGGACGCACCGATGACTCGCTCCTGGTGCCTCTCTCTTTAAAATGAGTCTTCTCATGTATGACACTTACACGTGTCTTTCTTCTTGATCTTCGCGCGCAACAACTTCGTAGCAAATGTAAAACATTTATAAAAGATTTTCCCACTGCGTATTTCGGTAATTATATTCTTGAAAAAAAAAACAGTCAAAATTGACATTTTTCGAATTTCACGATAGAACAGCCTGTTGAAGGCTTTTCTAATGGGAACGTTGAAGAAGCGAGGTGTTCCACCGTTCGTGTAACCGTCGTTCAGAAACTTTCAATCTCTTCTCGTCGATGCTAGGCACGGCCGAGAGTACTCGATATTTATCGCGAGTGCTCCTCCTAACTGCCAAGCGATAATTCCACGAATGGTTACGTGCGTACCCCGAACGTGAACGCCCAAGAGCATTTGCACGTTAATCCCTTCAACGTTCGTATGAACTTATTTTCTTAATGCCAGCAGTTGTTCCCGAGATGAAACCGTAACGGATTTCCTTTATCCTTTAAAACGCTGTACTAAACCTGATGCGTTTTGAAATATGTATTGACTTGGCAACAAGTGATTGCGGATTTTATTTTATTATTAGGTGGTAATGACAAAATCCCCAATCACTTAGTTGCCAACTCAATAGAATTTGACAATTTTTCTTCCTACAAGTAATTACGATAATAATAATAAGTTTTGGCTTTGAAACTGTACAATTTTTGAAATAATAGACAAATCCTACGTCACGTTGCAAAATGTAGTATGCGGAATATATTTTGGAAATTTCAAGAGCATCGGATCGGTGATACGTGGCTCGGAATATTTCGCGGGTCAGGAAAATATATTTTCGAGAAAAACGTAAGAGAAGCTTCCGCATAACATTTTTCCATAATGAATCTTCCGCGTTTTCGTCGCTGTAGCTTCGTCAGGAGTTTAAAGTTTGATCATCGTTTGTAACGCGATACTCTGCAAAGCTGAAATTTTAAGAAAATGAAAAGAAACTGAAATTTGAACAATTTTTAGAAAAAAAGCACTTTTTAGTTTTTCATATGTATTATTTGATTTACGCCCAAATTTGTGGAAATAGCTAGTTGCAGCGTAAATGTCCCGTAACAATTTATCGATAAGATTGGCGATTTAAAAAAAGAACTGTGTCGCGACTAAAATCGTCTCTTAACGTCGCCTGCAATTCGTTTCGTAACGAGTATGCGCGGAATGTGCTCATCGGCGTTCCTCATTTATGTAATCGTCGTAAGCGACGATTATTCGGCCAGGATGCGTCTTACAGGGACGTTTTGAAATGCAACAAACGTAGATAAATAATCGAATCTTCTGCTCTGTGTAACGAAAACTAGTCCGTTGTTATTTCGTATTTTTCTCGTAATTTCGTAACGAAGCATTTTTTCGCCTACGTTTACGTGACATTTTTCTCTTATTCTGAATATAACGTGTCTTACGTTGATCCCACACTACCAATTTTTTTTTTATTTATTTATTTATTTAAATTTTTACAATTTGTCCAGTAGGACATTTGGTAAAATGTTATAGCTTAGTAGTGTAATAATATAACATGTGGGTGGTTAACCCCAGCGGGGTACCCACGCTACCAATGGCAGTTTATTTATTTATTTATTTAAATTTTTACAATTTGTCCAGTAGGACATTTGGTAAAATGTTATAGCTTAGTGGTGTAATAATATAACATGTGGGTGGCTAACCCCAGCGGGGTACCCACGCTACCAATGGCAGTTTATTTATTTATTTATTTAAATTTTTACAATTTGTCCAGTAGGACATTTGGTAAAATGTTATAGCTTAGTGGTGTAATAATATAACATGTGGGTGGCTACCCCCAGCGGGGTACCCACGCTACCAATGGCAGTTTATTTATTTATTTATTTAAATTTTTACAATTTGTCCAGTAGGACATTTGGTAAAATGTTATAGCTTAGTGGTGTAATAATATAACATGTGGGTGGCTAACCCCAGCGGGGTACCCACGCTACCAATGGCAGTTGACAAAGCGAAGGTCGCTTGGATTTATTTTTAAATTTCCTGAGAATTTTAAAAACCTGTTACTCTTGCAACCCCTTACAACCTTTTAGTTTTATTCATCTCATGCGGAATATGCCAATGTCCAGCATCGTACGATCCGCCTATTGATCCTCAAATGTTGGGTTGGCAACTAAGTGATTGCGGATTTTATCATTACCACCTAATGACAAAATCCGCAATCACTTAGTTGCCAACCCAATACAACAGAGTCGTGGAAAGTACACGGCATAAATTTTTGCGTTTTTGACGCTCGCTCGCTTGTCCAAACTATTGTCGTGAATAAATGTTTTGTCATGTTTCATAAATGGGAATGGTTTCACGCTAAAGGACAGGAGAAAGATGGCTGATATTCTTTTTTTATTTTTTATAAATAATCTGCTTGATCGCTTTCCACTTCTTCGTGTTATAAATTTGAACGCACTTTCGCGTTTCCTGCGTAATTATCTTCTGATTTCCCGGCTTGAATTCCTCGCGAGCGACGTTAGAAACAGCGAGCCGATTTATCAGGATACGTGCGCGCATACTAATGCCATATCTGATCCAGTTGATCTCTTTTCTCTATCCCTTCGCAACTTTGAACATTCCGTGTTTACGGTGTTTAACGCTTAAACAATCATAGTGTAATACTAGGTTGTCCGAAATGTTTCTTTCGTTTTATAAGGAAATAATACACGCGCAATGTTTTTTTTGTTTTATATTAGTTTATTGAATCATGTACGTAATAGAGTAAATAGAACGAAAAGGATCATAGCTAATTCAATAAAATAATATAAAACAGAAATTGTTGTTCATCTATTATCATCTTATGAAACGAAAGAGACTTTTCGGACAACCTAATATTTGTCTGCATATCGCGTAACATGTACATGTAACATATACCGAGCACCTGATGTCGCTTCATTCTCACAATTATGGTTTTCGATTCTCACAATACCCTTGACAATGTAAATCTTCCGATACTGCACAGAAGGAGCATAATCTTCGCTGTTAAAATAGCTAAAGGTATCGTTGTACCATCGAGAACCTCAAGAATTCGCATGTCGTTTCATATACAACAACGTGTACGTAACATATGCGTGATTACTGTAATTCCATAAATCGCATTAATCACGTAAATTCTCTTTTAAAAAAATTCTTCCGAGCCTCTTCCCTGACAATGTTATTTTATAATTTTTACATTGCTTAAATAAATGAACGTTCTGGTATAATATAATATAATAAATATGTTTACTATTTAGTAACTTAACTGTGCTATCTTTATCCTTTTCTAGCATATTATAGGGCTGGTGCTAAAAAGTAATGTTAAGAAGTGAACAAATAAATAAACTATCGGCGCCGTTTTGCGGAAGAAAATAGGTGACTACTTGTATTAGGTTGGTAACTAAGTGATTGCAGATTTTGTCATTAGGTGGTAATGATCACTTAGTTACCAACCCAATACGTGGTACGATGCGATAGAAAGATCGAAAATCGCTGCGATATTCCATCAACAATGGAACAGGGTTCCTAGTGAGCGCGCCACGGTCGTTGAAACGCGTGCATCCTGCAAACCGACGGTCGGCAATCGACAAAGAAGCTCGCTTCACCCTTCCGATACTATCTAACGACGATAATGGGATAACGAGAGTCAGGATAATTAACCGAGAACGGTGGTACTCGTTGAACCAATCGAGTCTGTCAATTATTAGCCCGACAGCAGACGTTCATTTCAGACTTTCAGTCTATCTCATTCCATGCCTCTCTTCTCTTTCGATTTTTTCCCAATTCCATGTAACTTTTCTCTGCTTTCGTTTCTCGTGTTCGTTCTACCTTGGATGGAGATTACAGTCGAATTTAGTTACGGTCAGCAAACTGTCCGTGTTAGGAAATTTATGGTCCGTAGAAAATTACTCTGTGTTTCTTCGACAAGAGTTATGGTTGCTCTGTTAACGTTTCGTGGAACACACCGCTACTTCTCCATCGCGGCTCTTAATTCCTCCCCTTTTTCTCCCTGGCAACCGAATTAACGTAGTTCTACCGAAACTCTTATCGATATTTAACAGCGCGTAATTTATCCACGAAAATTCTATTTTCGTTGTTTCACGTTCGTTACGAAAGCCTTTGACAAATGTAATTTCGATCACTCCAATTGTTTCGTCAATTAAAAGCTAATAAAACTGGAAGCTTAAGGCTTGCTACAGTCTTCGGTTCAACTTTCGGGGCTTATACGGTGTTTGAGTCGAAAACGAGTGAAATATCCGAAATCCGTAAAGAAATAAATGCTTAAGGAAATGTTGAGGTACGTCGTGTTATAAATATCTTTTACGATATTTTTCGTAAATAATGTAAATTTATCCTTGATATTTATCGATGATACATCATACTCATAAACAATAACACGTATTGGTATAACAGTGCTATCTCAACATAAATTTGTGCTGTTGCAAATGCAACTTCATCCGGACTTAATTCCATTATTCTTCCACCTATAATTGTTTACACATCAAAATACAAATACTAGAGAACGTATAATAATGCCCTTTTACGTTTGAAATATTCTTCTCTTACAGTATGATATATTATGTTTAAATTAAAAAATATTTTCAATATATATATACATATATTAATTTTACATTAACCATTGATAATAACATCATCCCTATAACTGAGATTAGTATATTTAATACTGTTATATATATGTAAATAGCAGAACTACCATTATCAGAAAAATTGAAACAATGGAAGCCAGTTCAAAGATCATCAACAGTCCTGTTGTCATAGTTAAATCAAACTGTAACATTATGTACGTTATTTATAATTATTATTTATAATATTTTCTGTTATTGTATATGTCATACAAATTCTATAGCTAAGTACCTTAGAAAATGTTGTAATACTTTTATACATGTAAATAGCAGAACTATCATTATCAGAAAAATTGAAACAATAGAAGCTAGTCTAAAGATCATCAACAGTCCTGTTCTCATAGTTAAATCAAACTGTAACATTATATACGTTATTTATAATTATTATTTATAATATTTTCTGTTATTTTATATGTCATACAAATTCTATAGCTAAGTACCTTAGAAAATGTTGTAATACTTTTATACATGTAAATAGCAGAACTATCATTATCAGAAAAATTGAAACAATAGAAGCCAGTCCAAAGATCATCAACAGTCCTATTCTCATAGTTAAATCAAACTGTAACATTATTTAATTATTTATAATTATTATTTATAATATTTTCTGTTATTGTATATGTCATACAAATTCTATAGCTAAGTACCTTAGAAAATGTTGTAATACTTTTATACATGTAAATAGCAGAACTATCATTATCAGAAAAATTGAAACAATAGAAGCTAGTCTAAAGATCATCAACAGTCCTGTTCTCATAGTTAAATCAAACTGTAACATTATGTACGTTATTTATAATTATTATTTATAATATTTTCTGTTATTTTATATGTCATACAAATTCTATAGCTAAGTACCTTAGAAAATGTTGTAATACTTTTATACATGTAAATAGCAGAACTATCATTATCAGAAAAATTGAAACAATAGAAGCCAGTTCAAAGATCATCAACAGTCCTGTTCAAATTGTAACATTATGTACGTTATTTATAATTATTATTTATAATATTTTCTGTTATTTTATATGTCATACAAGTTTTATAGCTAAGTAGCTTAGAAAATGTTATAAGACCTATTTCTAATGTAATTAAAGTTGTCATACCTAATGTCATCAATATTATTTCAACCTCTAAAAAGACTGATACAAAAGCAGCTAGATATGACGTAGAAAGTGTCTGTAAATAATAATTTTTTAGTAGTGAAAGTTAAATTGCATGAAAGACATCCAATTAATAAGGATTCACAGTATGTCTAAGAACCTTATTTACCAATTTAATTAGCCATATTATAATTAAACAACCAAAAAATTCTACCAAATGTCCAAATCGGACAAATTGTGAATGTAAACTAAATAAAAAAAAAATATTATAATTGAAAGGTGGAATGCGTCTAGCTCTTTCAGATATAAATATAGTGCAAAAAGAAATGATGATGAAGCATATGCTAATGAAATTATGGATTATTTACTAAATAATACATGTAAAATAGTTGCCAACCTCAATAGTTGCAATATTTACGTGCATAGCCACAATCCACATATACCAATGAAATTATCATAAATTTTCTGGCCCTAGCAGGCAATTTCAAAAAAGGTTATGTAACTTTGCTCGACTCGTAGCACTTGGAAATCCGGTTATTTTCCGATTTTACGTTATAACTCGCTGTAAAATCGACAAACAATTTTACCAAATGATAGCCCCAATTGAAAGAAGTAACTTTCGTCCGATAGCGTGTTTCCTATCTCTTACAATTAGTATCGGAAAATAACTGGATTTTCAGGGGTCAATCCTATCCCTTGGTAGTAGTTATATATCCTCCGTATATCCCCAAAGTATCATAATTCTTCGAATTCGCGCGTCTTCCCTTGACAGCGTTATTTTATGTTATTTACCTTCCCATTCGACTTTATTATTTCTCACGATTTCGAAATATTGGGTTGGCAACTAAGTGATTGCAGATATTGCCAACTCAACAACACTTAATGACAAAATCCGCCATCACTTGATTGCCAACCCTATAGTATCTCACTTTGACCATTGATTTCCATCGCTAAATTGTGATCTAATTACTTGGGCAGAAAAAAGGCGTTATATTTTTATTGCATTTGACCAAAGACAATAGGATTTCAATGTAACAGCCAAGGGAACAGAAACAGGCATATTACAGGAACAGAAACAGCAATACAGGCACAAAGATGTTCTTTAGGAATGATAAACCTGTGGAGGAAGAATGAACTCATTGACGACGAGAAAGAGCGGAATTTCGCAGCAGCGTTAAACATAAAGACCTCTCTACCCAAGCGAACACTTTCAAATTTACATCGACGTTCGATGATGGTTTTCTTCGTTTGTTTATTGGAACAGCACGGAACCGACCCGATTACGTCAACCTTCGATACAAAACGTTTATGTAATCAATGGCGACAGAGTGTATTTTTGTAATCGACTGCTTCGTAATGCAACACCGACATATTCATTTCAATAAAGAACGCGTATTGCGTTTCCTTGAAGCGTACTGTTCCTCCAGGTTGTCGCCACTATCTTTCTCTTTAGTTATCTTTCGTTGTTCCAGTTTCGGCAACGATCGTGGAAAAAACGGAAGCGAGGTCTAAAACCACCCAATTTCCATCCTCCTGCACTCAAGAAGTTTCGTCTAACGCTCACGGTATATTCGCGTACAAAAATTTTCTAAGTGTTCGAATATGTTCGCCAGCCACTGTACGTACAGTGGCCGGCATTAACGTTCCAGCACTCTACTCGACTAAACTTTACTTTACGGATTATCGTTCTTTTCTTCGCGATCTCGTAGTTCTCCACGTGTTTCGACCGAGAGAGACAACGAGTTTGAATTGTTAGAGGTCATCGAATTCGTTTTTTCTTTGGCGGCTACAACGGAGCTCAAAAGAAAATACACGGTGACTGTTAAGAAACTGAAGATCAGCCTGATATCTCGGAGAATGTGAGGCATCGAAAGGTCAAAATGTATTCGTTCGATCAAGCTGCTTAGACGCGATGAATTTTACCTGGTAAATGATAAGCTCAGCCGGTTAACGAATTACGTGAGATGGTGATTTTTACCGACTCACCTTGTACATGTACGTAAACATGGCGCATGACCCAGCTGTTCTTAGATTCGTAAAAACGTTTGCCGGGACTGGAAAGAGAGAAAAAGGGAGAGAGAGAGAGAGAGAGAGAGAGAGAGAGAGAGAGAGAGAGAGAGAGAGAGAGATGGCGGACGGAAGGAAAGGTAACGGGACCGCGAAAAACGCGCTAAAAAATGACTAAAGAGTCTCGCTTCGGGCTCTTTGCGGGTTGCCGAGGGAATCGGTTACGGTCGTTGCTCTTCGCTACTGTACGAAGTTGCTTCTTCCGTTGCGGCCGCCAATCCGATCACCGCTCTGTCGCTTGACTCACCAGTTAAAACTCTGTTTATCGCGATTATCCGAAGAAACGTCGCGGCCCTCGGTTGCACCCGATCAAATCTTCGCTTCTGAGAACTTGGCTCGCTACAGCCCTATAGTCCTCGTATAGTCCGAATCGAGCGAACACGTATACAGCGCAATCGCTACAAATCTTCAGATAAACGCGTGGCTGGTCTCACACGTATCTAGTTTCACTAAACTACGAAAGTTTCGTAATTTTTGCAACAACCCTGGCCGGCAGGTGGCAGTAACGTCGTCGTTGAGATATTCGCTGGCTATCGCGGCAGTAACCACGTAAGTGGCAGTTGTGTGGGAGAAAAGTAACTGGTAAATGGAAACAATGTTGTTTATCCCGAAGTTATAAAACATATCCGCCGTTATTAATTCCAAGTTTTACCAAGCGAAATTGGCTTGCTTCGTCTGCTGGAAAATCACTTTCTATATGAAGAGTATACAGGCAACTACAAACGTCGGAAGAGTCGTTCGGAGACCGCAGGGAAAGAACAAGTTCGTTTTTACTTATTTCTTGGCTTTTACGAGAAATTATCTGCCAGAGTCAAGAGATTAGTATCATGCTTATTATTGTCAATTCGGTAAAAACATTCCAGTAATCTGAGATATCGTAAATTCTAATGAAACTTTGATCATTTTTGTCGTCTGATTAAAGAAATCTGTAATTCGATATATCTATTGGCTTGGCAACTAAGTGATTGCGGATTTTGTCAATAAGTGGCATTGATAACATAAGCAATCACTTAGTTGCCAACTCAATACTAACGAATTTTTACGAGGTATCCGTGACGTTAATTTTTCCTTTATTATCGTTATTAACCCTTTGCACTCCTATGTCGAGCGTGACTCGACATCAGTTTTTATCTCAGGGACTCCTTTGTCGAGCTCCATCTTTTTTTATGAAACATACGATAGAAGAGCAGGATTGGATCCTGGAAATTGTTTCAAGATATGTCATACACTTAAAAATTACAAAATACAACAATAGTGTGAATAAAACTGGTATTTAGGTGAATTTCTTTCTTCCTTTATTTATTTAAGCTGTCTTATTTTTTAGTTCAAGTAAACTTCAAATAAAACACTTAAAAGCGTTTCGAGCTTCTGGTATCGAAATTGAGATAAAATTCCGAGTGCAAAGGGTTAACGATGCAATGTCCAGCGGTATTTCTGTATTACTTATCGCATTTTGCACTCGCTGCATCTACAATAGCATAAACAAGGTTTTCGTAATATTCCTGAAAACGTCAAGACACCAAGGGGCGACAGAATTTATTACGCAAGCAAATAATAATGTACAGATGGAAAAATACATAGAATCCATGCAACACGGTGAAATATTTACCCTGTTCACGATACTCGTAGAATACTCGTTGTGATATTCGTAGAGCGAAAAAATCCGTATTTTCGTTTCGCCGTAAAATAATTTCGGTATTTCCGTAATCTATTAGCTTGGCAACTAAGTGATTGCGGATTTTGTCAATACTACCTAATGACAAAATTCACAATCACTTAGTTGCAGACCCAATAACGTAACGTAAATAAATGTGGCGGCTAGTTATCAACAGGTACGCGATTGGCTGAAATTCCGAGTATTCTCGTGGCGACTGCACATGCTCCTAGAAATAATGAAATTTTCTAAACAAAGAAAAATCAATTGTTTTCGTTTAGTTCGTATTTAATCAAATTACCAATTAATTATTTTATTTCGATTATTACGAAATTAGGCTGTCGTATATCTGCAAAGTCGGTTGTGCCGACAGTGTGAAGCTGACACTCTCGAGACACGTCGACTACGAATTCTAATTAATTCTACGATATACGTTGGCCCAAAGAACATAATACGCACGTAATTAGTTAGCGAGCGGAGAGATCGAATTTGCCACGAGACGCAATGAAATTCTTTCGTGTCAGAGACGAAGCACGAGTCACGTAATATGGTAGTCGAGATAAATGTACGGCTGAGTTAGATCGGTTTCTCGTAATCAAGGTAACGCGATACCATGTGCCAACCGCGACCGATATTATCCTGGCGCCTGCATAGCGTCTCGCTAAACTCGCCACCAGCCTCTATCCTTTCGCTTCGGCCTCGAAACCGTTTGCTCTACGGTTCGTTAGCGCGAACGCGGAAACTCTGTACAGTACATACCGTCCCCTTTGCCGAAGAAACATTAACACGTTGACTGTCACGTCACCCATATTCTGGTGACAGCAAAGTTTCTGACAGGGCCGCGTCATCCGTATTCGGGTGACGTTTATTTGACTACTTGCGAAGGATCGTCGTAGGTATTGAAAGGATATTCCACAGAAAGTAATAAAACTATTGAATTGTTATAAAAGTAATACGAAAATGGTTTATTAAGAAAATTATTTAGAATGTAAAAGTTTGAAGCATTCTATACAAAGCTGAGTTTGGACGGGACAATTTGGACAATAAGTTGTTTTCTTTAAATTCTCCCGTGTCTTTGATCGGTCCGTTCGACGTCTTTTATCCGCATAACATAGTTTGCACGCGCGACTAATGCTTCTTGCGAAATCATTTTTGCGAACGGCGATATTATGCTGACTACGTCGAAGACAAGGATTTTTTGTATTTTCAGACAACCCTAATAATTTTCCAGCTAATAATTCTCTAAATCTTCTAATATTTACATCCTTCCTTGTCGCAATTTTCCGATACAAGTAAATTTATTATTTCGTCATCAACGAACAGCTCGAACACATCACATGGATTAACATCGCCAGGTAATTGCCTAATGAGGCCGTTTGTCTCTGGAAAAAAATGATTTCTGCCGACCACTAAATTCGTTCCATTCGCCAAATTGAATTGTACTTTCCTCGGTATCGTCAGTTCTTCTTTCTTCCTCAATGACCAATTCTTGTAAAATCTCGTCAACAGTATCTTCGTTACATTCAGTATCGCTACGATTGCACTTATCAATATCCGAATCAGAATCAGACGATGTAATTCTATTTATATTTCTATTTCTAGGAAATCTGATTTCTTCCTCATCGCTGCTATCCGAATTTCTGTAAGCCTCGTAAAAGCTTTCTTTTTCACTGCTATTTGACTCACTAAGAAATAAGTTTTCCATTTTTCTTTTCGACATTGTAACGAATTAGGGCATGGATTTTAAGTTATCTAAAATATCGGTGGCAGTCTAGCAAAGTGCGCTTGGTACAGCGGCACTCGTGGCCTGAAGGAGATTTCGTTGAAAACACGCGCGGCAGTCAACGTGTTAACGCGACGTCGCGTCGTGTCGATGTACGGTACTCTTTTCTTCTTGCGAAATTTTACAATTCGCTAATAAGTAACATGCACGTGACAACAGTTACCCTGTCTCGGATTTCAGCAATTCCTCGCTGTTCAATGTCTCTGTTATAAACATAACGTTAGCTCTGCTTAATGTTGAGGTTGAGGTTGACTGATTGAACAACGAGTAGATGAATTTGTAATAGAAAAGTATATTGAAATAATTAAAGATATAAATATAATGTATAAGTTCATGCTGATTCAGATCCTTACTCTCTTAGTGTTACTAGACAATGCAATGATAGGGAACGCGTTCATATATTTGTCGGATTAAGGTTGGAATTTTAGGCGTTCGATAAACCTTCACTCAAATTTACCATCGCGGATGTAGCTGATATTTAATGGTACAAATGTGGGCACTACAAGAGGCTATAAGTAATAGCGGCGATCGGATGGTCGAGATGTTGATGACGACGAATTCAGGTTCGATAACGAATCCAAGGTCCATGGGATGACGAATGCGATGTAATACACGTATAACTTGTCACGTAAACTTAAGGGTAGGTTGATGAAATGAAATAGCTGAGTCGTAACACAGCTATTGTCTTTATTTTCTAGCACAGCACAGGTTTACACTGATCGGAGAGATGTTCACTGTTCGAGGGTTTTGTCTATTTCTCCCCTAGGTATTCTCGTCTCATTACGGAGGAAAGCTCGGTGTGGGTGTGTCCTTTTTAATTAACAATGCGGATTCGCTGTTCGCACCTTCCGTTAGGAAAAGTGAGGGTAACGATCCACGATGCCAATTGGTTATAGGCCATGTTAATAAATGGAGATAGGAGGAGAAAGCCTTCTACCAACGTGGCTAGTAGGTAATATTGGTTATGGGAAAAATCAGCTTTTTCGTTAGTCAAGTATTGGGTTTTTCCTATTAGTTCATTCGTTAGGTAACAGTTTTCCCCAGGTAACGCTGGGAGGGTTTTTCGAAATTTCAGTTTTTCACTTTCTTGGAACACTTTGAAGGGATAAATTATCCGATTTTGCGAAAATTTGCGGCTAATTTTCTATATCTATATGTATTCTAATATCTATATGTATTTTATAATAATATTAATTATAATTATTATATTGGTAATTTCCATTAAAAAAATGGAAATTACTATTAATTTTATTTAGTCTATTATTAATTTATTAGTTTATAAATTTTATAAATAATTTTTTAATATAGTTTAAAATATTATATGGTGATGCTTGTGCGACTTATTCCTGTTTGTTCGATAAATATAAACAGCTAGTAAAAAACTATGGTGCATTATAACTATTCCTGTTGTAATCTGAACGTTTCAGCGAAATTTAGCTAATGCACAGAAAGATTCGACGAACGCTTGATTTCAATTCTAGGCGGTGGCAAGCTGTGCTTCCTGGGTACAGGAGGATGGAGGCGGCGGAGGAAATCGTCGATGAAAATCCCTGGAACACGGACGCGCGAACCGATCGCGATTCCACGCACCAAACTGCCAAAAGCGAAGATCAAGGGGAGCAAGAGAAAGTTCTGTCGATAGACAAAGTTACAGTAGAAAAGATCGTCTTAGAATCTGCTGGTTCTCGCGAGGTTCTTTTAACGAAGAATGAAACTTCGTTGAAAAGGAAACTTTCGATAAAATCCGAGCCTGGTAAGCCAGCGTTTTCGCGATCAAAAATCAACGAATCGGCGGATTCTAGTAAATTTCGTGCTTCTCTTCCCGAAGATATTCTTGCACCTGACAGTACCGATATCTGTAACGATGCTCCGTCAAAAGAAAACACGGAATCAACGATTACAGAAAAGAGAATTAAGCCTGTTAAATTAAGCAAGAGTCCATCTATAGGCAGCATAGCGATTTCACTGAAAAATCTTACCCCGGCGAAGATTTCGAGAAAAGATTGGCGGAAAGACGAACTTGTTGCCGACAGATCGGAAAATAAAAGAAAGAACGAGCCTAGCGGGAAAATCGAAGAGAAAGAAGAACGGGATAAAGATACGAAGGAAGATAAGGACAACGAGATAGAAGAGATCGACGCGAAAAATCGATTAGAGAAGAGCCAAACAAACATCGAAGTATTGCAACAGAACCTGAACACGAAAATCGACGCAAACACTGCTCAGAAATATAAAAAAAAACTATTAGAATCGCGAGAAAACCGGGCTCTCAAGTTATCCGACGCGGAGCCTAGCGAGAAGTTGGCCAGTAAAATCACGTTCGACGAGGAATTTCTGCAGAAGCATAATCTCGACAAGAGGTTGAAGATCGAGGAGTACGGTTTGCTGGACGTGAATCACGAATCTGTTTCCACTGTAGAAGAAGAGTCAGACTCGAGGAAGAGGCCTATCTACAGCGAGAAGGTGCTAGAAGTGGAGAAGAGGTGGTCCGGGGAGTTCCTGAGGAACCAATTGGATCGTCACTCCTCGGAATCGTCCAAGTCCTCTTACGTGGAGGAGTTGGGCAGTGTTTCCTCCAGGGAGAGCGAGGACTACGATCCTCAGACGCCGCTCTTCGACCAGAGAAAACGCAGGCCCGAGTTTGAACGATCGATCGATCTTCCTGGCAACAGAACTTGCGAGGAAATTCTCGCTGACAGCACGCTCAGCACGGTCGACTCGGATTCCTGTCTCGAGGACAGGATCAAGTCTTTGGACGAGGACATCAGAGAAAAGGAGAACGAGAGAATCGAGAATGACTCTGACAATGTGGAAGTTGATCGGCGAAAAGAGATAGAGTTGGGAGCTTCTAATCTGTGGAACGAGTCCGTGTATTTATTGTCGAAGGAATTCTGGAATCCTAGGAACGAGACAGCCAAGAGTTTCACAGAACAACCGAGGATCGAAAGCGAGAAAATTTCGAGTTCCACGAACACAGACAGCGTTGATTTTGCGTTAGTTAGAGAGAGTTGTAAGACAGACGGCTACGCGAATCTGATAAGAGAGTTCACCATGGAGGCGGGCACTTCCTCTCGCACGAAGAAAGAGGAGAAACAAAAGAAGAAACTGGGCCTTCGTCGTCTGCTGCCTGGTTTCTTCTCTCCCAAGGATTCTCGAAAAGACTACAAGAAGAAGGAGTCTAAAGAGAGAAAGAGGCCCGATGACAGACACTTTGCTCGTTACCAGCAAAACGGGAACTACACCAGGTCTCCTGACACGATGAATCTGAACGAAGATATAAAGAGGAACGTGAAGTTGGACAACAGCCTGAACGGGTCGATAATCGAAGAGAGGCTGGACGAAATTAAGCGCGAGCTCTTTCCGGATCAAGGACCCATAACGAGCACCCCGGATCACCTAGCCAGAGACGAGGATCACGAAGGTCTGTTACGCGATCGAAGCGGAGCTCCGAGATCTTACACGACTGATTCCAGTCTAAGCTCTATCGCGCCGGACGAAAGGTGGAACGAGCGGAACGCGCAGCTGGGAATCTCGCCCGACATCAGAAAATTCGAGCAGAGGCAGAAGCGCGAGGAATTTAGCCAGAGATACGGCCAGCGATACGGCCAACTGGAACGAAAACACAGTCTGCAGGAGCCGAATCACGCGAGTAGACCGCCTTACTTCTTTCAGAGGAATCACGCACCTTCTGGAAGGATCTCTGCTCCACCTAGCGAGAGGTACCTAGTTAGGCCCAGGGCCATTCATCCGATGGATCGACCGTTGCCCGCGATACCTCACTCAAGAACCGAATTGGCCAACTACGAGAACTATTTGGAGGAGCAAGAGGAAGGGCAAGAGCAAATAGCCAGATATGGAAAGAACGCGTACGATAAGCCGCCGGAATACCTGAACGAACCTGGATTGTACGAAAATGACAATCCTCCTGGTCTGATTTTGAAGTCTGTTTCTGCACAGGTGAAGATTACTAGGCAGCCGATAGTAAATCAGAATCACAGAGCCCCTTTGGTAGGTAGATCCCCCAAGTATCTTTCCTCGGGGTCCAGTCAGAAATCTGGAGATTACGGGGATTCGAGTTGCACACCCAATTCCAGCCAGAAAAGCGAATTCTCGCCATCCAGTTCGAAGAGCGGCGAATATTATTTACATTCGCCTCGAAATAGTGGGTCTCCCAATGGACGCGAGTTCGACGAGGAAGATTCTAGGCAAGAAGGGATCTACGAAAATGAGAAATCGCCCTCCAGATCGTCGACTAGATGCATGGATGAGAGGATTTATGACGAGACTCCTGCCTCGCCTTCTCCTTGCCAAGAGAATTCGGCCAATGCTAAGCAACTCGACCGTTCGATCGAAGACTCTTTGGACAAGAGAGTTTCCCCGTCTCAGAGAACTCGTTCGAGAGGAGAAAGATCTGTTTCGCCGAGAGAAAATCTTGCGAATGAAAAACGCGAGGATGAAAGGCAAGCTGGAGAAGCGAATAATCACGAGGAATCGAATCGTGGTCCGACTTCCCCTAGCGGAAGCCAAGGCAAACCGATTTCTCCCTTTGGATCGCGACAACGTCTACCAGCTTCCAGGAGAGCTCAGCCCAACGAGCAGATTCTGATAGCTTCTCCGAAAAGAGAAACCACCTGCGAGACGAGAATACCACGTCCTTCGAACGATTCCAGACGCTGCGCTATAGAATCACCTGTTCACATGACGAACACACCCCGTAAACTTGCTAACGTTAATTCCGTGGATCAACGTAACCAAGATTCCAGTCCAAATAAGGATGCTACTATGCCTAAAGGCACTGCAGGGGCCATTGGAGACTTTAATACAGAAATACCGAGACCAGAGCCCATTTACGGATACAAAAGTCAAAGAAACGCGGTTGTTAGCTCTTCAAGAATTCATTCGCCGGAAAACATAAACCATAGATCGGATAATGTAAATAGGAACGACGGCGATGACAGAGTGGCTTGGGTTCAAGCACACACGTCTTCTCCACAAGCGAGTCCACAGCAGCCAAGCGAAGCTCGTACGAGTCCGCTGAAAGAAGTGCAACCAAACACGCAGAAGTCTGTCCATTTGACCGAGTCAGGGTCCAAAGAAAATCATCATCATCGAGAGCAGACTCATCATTCGCAAAATGCTGTTGCTTCGCGTCAGGTGGAAATTCAATTGGCACGAAACGCTAATAGGGTTGGCGTAGAAGAGCAAAGTGTTTCACAGCAGCAAGAGTCTCGGCCAGAAACGATGTACGTTCAGAAAATCTGCGAACCAATGTATGGACAACGGGGAACATTGAGCATTAATAGCGGACCTTTGTCACCTTCGAAACAAAAGACCAGACAGCATTTAGAAGCGTTCTACTGGCAGCAGAAGGCGTTGGAAGCACACAGGAAGTCACTAGCGTCTCCTGTAAGCGCCAGCTCCAGACAGATGGCTCGAAAAATTGATTTACCCGAGGTCAGGGAAGCGGTGTACTGGCAGCAGCTCAAGAAGCTGGATGAGGAACAACAACGACGTATTTACGAGCAGAATCTGATGGAGGAATCCTCTTATTGCAAGAAGAATCCCGTCAGAACGTCGACACCTAGACAAACTGCGATTCGAAGTCCCACGAGTGTTGCCGTGCCTGTTGCTCATGGTAACCCAGCTTCGTGGTCCGCCGGCAATCTTCGATGCTCTAAATCGAATCCTATAGGAAAACCGCCTCTAATGCAGAGTCAGAAGGGCCAGAATCAGCCTGTTTTGATCGTCAGACCTCAACAGGCCATTCGCGATCGTCGCGATTTGGTTCCATCGAAACCTCTGGACCCCGCTAGACAAGAAGCGCAAAGAAGCAAAAGTGCCTCTCCACATTTTCACAGAGGAGAGGGGCAAGTGATTCCGAGGAAACTCGAAGTTTCTTCGATCTACGAGCAGGAGGCGAATGACGTCGATGGAAAGACAGTCGCTCCTCCGCCGATTTTTAAGAGGGGAAGCTTGATCGGCGGAGAGTCTGTGGAGTACGGAACCGCCGGTGGCGCGAAAAGGGTCAGTTTCTCCAACCAATCGGCCGTTGGTCAGGATTTGGCTAGTGGAAGCTGGCCAACGAAACATGGCACTGCCCCGGAACCACCGACTAGGAGACACAGGAGCGAAGACAGTGTTTCCGATTCCGATTCCGTGTTCTTGCATCAGGAACGTAGGGATGTGAATTGCCTGGATGGTACGGAGTATGACGCTGACAGACCTCTGCCGCCTTTGCCCAAAGATGGTGCAAGTGGCGCGAGAAGCGTATCTACAGCTGGACCAGGACCCGCACGGAGTGTCGCCTATAACGAAGTTCGTTGGAACAATGGGAACGACCCTAGGAGAGCTGTTACTCCGCAACGAGTGCTTCAGCAAAAGGGTGAGTGCCGTTTTAGTCAATTTTTTTTTTCATTAAATCACTTACACCAACCAGTGGATTACGGTTGCGTTCTTTGTCTTATTAACACTTTACCAACCGCTAGCGGTTCAACAGCATACGCACGTCCGACCGGCAGCTCAGGCGCAGATTCTCCCTGGCGCCGGCTGTGTTTCGATTTAGACTCTCCAATGCCATTCTTTTCGTTCATCGCGAACGGTAAATTTTTCAAATTGGTATAAAACCGTGGGAGCTTACAAAGCAACGCAACTGACGCAACTGAGCAAGGTACCTTAGTACTAAGTAACAAAATACTGCTCAAATAATGAGAAAGATTGTCAATGACAAAAAGCCGATTAATAGTCTATCGGTCAGTAAGCGTCGGCGGCAAAAAACCGATTAATAGGCTATCGGTCGGTAAGCGTTGGTGACAAAAACCGACTAATAGGTTATCGGTCGGTAAAGTGTTAACATTGGCCAGGAAAAAAGAAAAAGAATTTCGAAAGGCGGATGTGACGGATTATTCAACTGATCGTCAATATCCTGGCGTTCTTTTCTTTTTTCTTTTTTTATGACGTTTTCGTGTCAAAGCAAACGCGTTTCGGCCGCATTGTGCTTTTATCCGGACAAGGTGCAAACCGCGTGGCACGGCGTATGACCGTGCATTTCAATGAGCCTCTTAAGGCAAACCGGGAGAAGCATCGCGTAGAAGCACGTTCTCGTTCGCGGCAGACAAATCTCGCTCTTACGCTTTAAGCCTCTTGAGAGTCCGTGGTGTTACCGTTTCGCGTATACGTATTCTCACCTATACATATTCTCACATCCGTTTCTTCAAATACGATTTCCAGATACATCAAAGGTTTTGTAATTGTTCATAAAGCTGTTCAGCTTTTATTCTCGTCTCTTGCGCCATAATTTCTTCGCTACAGTCAAAACTCTATAATCTGTGAAATCTTCCTGCTGTTACCTTTATTCCTAATAAAAATGTTTTTTTTTAAAAAGTTACATTGGTTAATTATATATACAGGGTGGTTTTTAACTGGTGGTACAAGCGGAAAGGGGGTGACTCTACGCGAAAAAAGAAGTCGGAAATATAGAATAAAAATTTTTCGTTTGAGGATTTGTTTTCGAGAAAATCGACTTTGAATTTCCGCTCGGTACGCGTGCACTTAATCACGTCTCGTTATAACTGATCTCACTGTAGATCGTTGTCTCGATGGAAACATTTAAAAAAAAAATTAAAAAAAAAAGAATTTTTATTCTATATTTTCGACTTCTTTTTTCGCGTAGAATCACCCCCTTTCCGCTTGCACCACCAGTTACCAACCACCCTGTATATAGTATGTACGTAGAATTTTGATAAAAAATTCCAAGTGTTAGAACGTAGAAATTTGTATAGCTTGAAATATTTGAAACGAAAGGTAGTTCGTAATATTCTGCAAAAATGAATTGGTTTTTCGAAACACGTGCTATTGGCAGGCCATCTGAGTGGTTCGTTTGATTTTTGTACATCCAGTTTTCATACTGCGATACCTCCGAACGTAATGCCCGGGCCTGTTATCGTAGCGTCGCTCCGTGTTATCGTAGCGGTATTTTATACTGTCATTTACAATTTTTGCTTTCACGAAACATTTCCATTGCGAAAATATAGCACGACGACCGATACGTTTTCCCTTTTATTCTAGTTTCATTCTATATATATCGTAATCGTTTTACATAAACATTTTACGTACAGTTAGTTTTCTAGGTCTATAGCTTTATTTGAATAGCAAAGAGTGACGCAAACAGGCAAACCTGAATACGATAAAAAAAAACCGAACAAACAGCGAATCGAGCGACACAGTGGCTTTCGTGCGAACGAAACAATTCGTTGTTACGTTTCGTCGTCTCTCGTCTCAAATGAAGTCGCCAGCGGCGGCCATACTGGGATACACAAAATGTATCACAGCGCTGTATATCGTGAGAATCGGCGAATAAACTCTTCTATAAGCAATGTATCGACGATCGGTATCGATCGACCGTGCGAAAGAGATGCAAACACCGAAAATGTTTCGATTACGCATATTTCGGACAAATATCATAGCTATTGGGTTGGCGACTAAGCGATTGCGGATTTTGTCAATAGATGACAAAATTATATAATGACAAAATTCGCAACCACTTAGTTGCCAACTCAATACATTACCCGGATTTTTATGCGCGCATAATAAACTTGAAAGCGTAGAATGCAACAATCTTCCAGCAAATTTTTACCCTTTTAATTATATTCCAAAAGATATGAAGTCGTATTATGGGTATTACGTTTTCTATGTCTATCGATGTATGCAGAATACTGGGAGCTTGTAGAGTCGTGTCTGCCGGTTGCTAACTATTCCATAACAGCGGCATCTCCGGAGCTGTTGCAGAGATTTAACGGTACAGAGGCGAAACCGCGACAACTTTGCAGCCGTGCGTTCGTAACTACAACCACATGACCGCGCGATTCCAGACTAACTACTTTGTTGCGCGAAGAATGGAAATCTTTTAATTGCCTATACACTCGATCGTATCGCGAATTCATTACGGAGCTTAAATCGAAGCTTGCAATTAACGACGAGTAATTTAACCGACGCGTCGATTCATTCGGGAAACGAGGTGTACCGCGTTTGTTCGCGCAATTCCAATGTCTCTCGCCGATTATCTATTGTTTCCGCTAGCTGTACGTCCTCGTCTTTCCCTCCTTTTAGTCTCCTTCTTGTTCGCCAATCTTTCATCGTAATTCCAATAAGAGGAAATGCGGCGCGTGAAAGCGGACCTGCAGCTTCGGAACGTCCCGGTAAAGTAGAATTTATTCATCAGTTGATCGAAGAATCATGGAGTTGTCGTTAACAATGGTATCACGTTCAAAACGAAACGTTGTTTATTAGATCGAGGTTAAATCAGGCAAACAAAGTTATTGTTCAATTTAAACATGATTCTTCCATTAACTTATGCTTAACACTTTACTGACCGCTAGCGGTTCAACAGCATACGCACGTCCGACCGGCAGCTCAGGCGCGGATTCTCCCTGGCGCCGGCTCTGTTTCGGTTTAGACTCTCCGATACCATTCTTTTCGTTCATCGCGAACGTTACGTTTTTCAAATTGGTATAAAACTGTGGGAGCTTACAAAGCAACGCAATTGACGCAACCGAGCAAGGTACCTTAGTACTAAATAACAAATTACTGCTCAAATAATGAAAAAGATTGTCGATCACGAAAAGCCGAGTAATAGGCTATCGGTCGGTAAGCGTCGGTGACAAAAAGCCGATTAATAGGCTATCGGTTGGTAAGCGCCGGCGACAAAAAGCCGATTAATAGGCTATCGGTTGGTAAAGTGTTAACAGGAGTAAAGAAAGTTCCATATTTCGAGATCGTGACGCGTGTTTCTCGTCTCATCGTTTCGACAAAGACTCGCGCGGCCGTCGATCGTAAAACACTTCGGCCACGACGAGCCCACGTGAAAACAAAGCTTCCGGTTATGGTCTATATTTATAGACGCAGCGCTGGGCCTCTGAACCCTACCGCAATTCGCTTACACGTTTAACCGTTTTAGTGGCAGGGGTTTCCAAGAATCCGTGCTTCGTCGATTTATTTGCGAGAAATGCCGATCGATGCGATCGTGTTCCCCCTTTTTTTCGTTTATGCAGGGGATTTACGATTCTCTGAAAAAACAAGTAATTGCGAGAGGAATCTCCGATGCGACTCGCGACGAGCTACATTCGGAACCGAGCGCGTTGCGAATTGACGATCGTGACGAAACATTGCGATATAGTTCACCACAGTCCGCGAACAGCGCGATGGCGCTGCGTGGCGCTAAAACGGTTAACAGAAATGCTGCGCCGTGCACGCACGGGTTAAACGTTGGAAACGAGAACGAAGTGCGCGCGTTTTTTCGTTGACGAAGGAATAGAACTGATCGAGCGACGCCCAATCTGGTCGATCGTATTCGAGATCAGAGTCTGGAAGGAAAAGTAAGGGCAACGAAATTGTTTGTCGAGTTTTCGATTAGTCGATACGCCGTTCAATATGTATGCAAATTAGGCAGCTCGGATGCAAATTCGAATAGTCGATATCCGGATGTTAGAGTGGCGCTGACGCCTTTCTGAATCGTGTCACGAGTGGAAAATATAGCAGAATCTGGTGATAACAGTTACACGTTTGTTCTCGATCTGTGGATATCATCTGTTTAACATTAGAACTACTGATAGTTAACACGAAGATATTTCTATCAGAACCAGTGAAAACGACTGGTCTTTAAAAAATACCTAATAATAGAATATTTTTATATTTATTGATTTATTACTTTCTTACGGAAGCAATTCCATGTTACGTAGTACATTTTTGGCATTATTAATCCATCTGGAGCCATAATCCCTAAACGAGGGTTGACACGTTTATAAAATTGTAGAACCAGTCATTTTGACTGGTGTGGTATTTCTAGTGTTAGCATCTAGCGATCTAGCGATCGATCCGCAATTTTCCTGATAACTGATATCATCGTATCGAGTGATACGCATTAAAAATTTGAAAAACGCGTGGCGAGTTGTAGAAAACGAGGAAACTGGTTAATTGGGGTTCGATAAACAGATTGCAGCACCCTTTTACACTTTGACAAGTACCAGTCATTTTCACTGGTATTGGTACGAGTAGCCTTGATACAAAATTATCTTCAGTTTGAATACATAAAAAACAAAATGTTGCTATTTCTATACTCAGAGGTAGGATCACAACAGGTTATGGGCCCAGGTGCAATAATTAGTTATTACTTTTATTGAAAATATTATTAATAGTAATAATATTGAGGAGCGCAGAAGATAACCTATAAACAAAAAAATAAAATAAGGACGCTTTATCGAGTATACAATAATTGTTTACGTGATAATACAGTTATCAAAAAAAAAAAAAAAAGAAAAAATGTCGAGCGGAGCGAGTTTAAGTATAGAAATAACAAGACAAAATAAAATTCATTCAATAATATTATTCCTTTAGTTATGGTCGCGAAAGTGATTACATCATTGCGGCAAAAATATAACATGAAGTAGGAATTTGAAAATAAAATTGTAAAACCAGCCAATTTGACTGGTATGGTATTTCTAGTGTTAAAGCAGTCGTTAAGTACTTGGAAGATGACTAGTTAGATAACACAGAGACAAGAAATGTTCCGCGTTCGCTCCTCCTCCTATCCATAGATCAGCTGAATTGGCTATGGGAAGACGAACATGTTCTTGGCTATGGCTTAGTAGTAAATTGAAGGAATGAAATAATCCATATATATTTCATAATAATATTATTCATAATAATTTGGACAATCAATTTTAACGTGGTATTCGCGTAGCACAGGCTGCCTGTTTATGACACAGTGTCGTATTAAATTGTAACATAATAGTAAGTAGCTACAGAAGACGTAAAAATTAATCTCGATCACGTTACGCGTTAGTAAATACATGGGACACGCTTTCGCCATTCTCATACTAATTCTAATACGTAAACTGCGTGGTCATAAATCTTCCAAACCTACGCAGTTTACCTACTCTTCCCACCTTCCACCACCTAATTCCACCTCCCTTTTTTTTCCAAAACACACGTTGCCAGCCGTCTGCGATCTGCTCGTCTGCGAGAATCTTCGACAACACCCTAATCGAAGCGAAATGAAACAGCCAGCGAAGCCAAGTGCAAACCGAATGCAAACTCTAGCGAACTCTGTTCGCCTCTGCATCGTCGAAAAGAACGAGAAGAAGGTTAGTCGGTTGCATCGGTACGTCGGTCGCTGAATCCTGCGATGCGTCAGGAAACCGACGATCGTCCTATCCTCTGGTCCTCGTGAGGTGACGAAGGAAGAGTAGCAGGAAGAGAAGGTCGTCAGAGGTCGCGATATCGGTCGAATGTTTTCCATCCGGTGAGTAGAGCAGCTGCGTTCGGGAGGATGCGGTGTCGAGGTGGGCGTTCGGGATCGATCCCCGACTCCATTCCCGTGACGTCACTGTGCGGCAAGATAGGATGGGGAGAGATGGCAAGAGAGACAAAGCGGGAGGTTTAGGGCGGAGCGGGGCGAACGTGGACACGCGAGCGGTGCCGAGGGGTGTGTAGGTGGTGGGTGCAGTGCCGGGACTCGGGCAGATCCCGGCGACGACGTTGGCCGCGTTTTCGACGGTGGTGCCGCTGCTGCCGGCGTTGACGCACCTTGTGGAACGGCGCGTAGCCCGTCACGATTGTGGTGGTGGTCCTCGTGGTGGTGGTGGTGGTGGTGGGTGTGCGACGTCGCCGGTATCGATGCCGGTGGCTGTGTCTTATTCGCCGGTTTCCGAGCTGCAAATCTCATAGACAGAGGTACGATCGATCGCGACCTTCGAAGACGCGTGTGAAGCGAAGGAGGAGCGCGCAGCGATGCTGGCCGCGATCGTTGGAGGAATCAGCAACCTCGAGGGTGGCGGTGGCGTGCCGGTGACACGACGGTTTAGTCGCTGCTAGTTGACGCGAGCTTCTCCCTTCTGTCGACCGGTGCTATCGTTCTTTCTCTCAATTTCCTCGAAATTCGTTTCGCGATCATCGTTCCTCCAACAATTCCACGATCCTTAGGTTTAGTGACTTCTTCTTCCACATCGTCGAGTTAATAGTTTCTCGGTGGATGGTTACTGGCGAGTGTGCAACACCGAGCGAATCTCTCGCTTTGGCTCTCTCACGTCCGCGATACGCAGTCACATCGCGTTACTCGATGATAAGAAGCTGCTCGTAGCAGCAGTCGGTGAACGCGTGTGCATATGCTTGTATACATATACATGTATATATAGCTGTTGGTTCTTCCTCGGTCACGACCTTCACCGTGTAATCAAGTTGGTGTCTGAGGTTGCTCGTTGCGCTACATGTGTCAAGGCAATTGTACCACACGTATCCTGCGAGTTAACTGCCTGGTGTATAGGCGTTGGTAGTTGCGTACGCGTGCAGGGAAGAATCGTAACAACGCGTGGTGACGGTGCATCGACTGTGCTGGTTTCTTCGTTCGCAAGAAACGGTCGATAGCACTGCAAGTGCAGCTCCATATTGCTTAAAATACGAGGTGGACCTATCGATTTGGAAGACCGACGGGATCATGAGCAGGATACACTTGATCATTTTCCTCGTCTTTTTCCTGCTCATCGTCTTCTTCTCGCTGCTTCTCTTCTCCTTCTTCTTTCAAGTAATTCTATAATCTCCGAATGGCTATTTTTCGCTTAAGCTTCCACGTGCGTAAGAATTCGCCACGTCCTCGCTTATCAAGATAATCCGTGAAAAGTGGAATATTCATTGGTTTTGCGATAACGCGCGTGTAATTCGAGTGTTGGCTCACACAGCCTCTATCCAGTGTTGTTTCACGCTCGAGATAAATTTACCTCGGCTGAGAATTCTCTCTGCTATGTAACACGGACGTAGGCAATTTGCATTCGATCTGTCGCGATTAATTTCATTCATCGAATATCTCGAACGGGACTGGCAGCGTTGGCAGGGCCGGCCGGTTCCTTTGACCCAGTGATCCGGTTCGGTACGTAGCGTGCTCCGAGTACGTACGCCACCCACCCACGGCGAGCGATGGAATTCGCGTGCGAAAAATGGCGACGTGAGAGGCGGCCTAATCTTCACCGGCACTGCCAGTTCTCGTAATTCTCCAACGATCTAACCTTCCACGCGAAAGCTCGTTCGCAATTGTTTTTCCCAACCGTTCGCTAAATTCGGGAAAGAAGATCGAGCGATAAGAGAAACGCAACCTTTTCGACCGGCGAACGCCTAGAAGCGGTCGGTTCGAAGTAAACGAACGACGATAATACGCGTTGGCGTTTGTGATGCACGGGACAAGGAAACGAGAAGATGGCGTGGAAACGCGGAAATCGGTGCAGGATCGCGCCAGTCGATCGACGATAGCGCGATCCAACTCCAGCCGACTATCGTGAACGCGCGCGCATGCGCGCGCGCGGTATTTTCGAATGACGCGCAACGATCTATCTTCGAGACGCTGAAGCGTTTGCGAAACATGTTGATGCGCTGGAAGAGCAAGGACAAGAGCTCCGGCAAGAGCTCCTCAGCCGGCACCAGTCTTGGAAAAAAGAAGCGTAAATTCGGCAGAGAAGGTAAGAAGCAACTCTTCTTCTCGTCGTCGCTCTTTTACATTACGTTTCTCTCTCTGGCTTTTAGTTTTTCATGTTCGTGGAACGCCCGGTTTCTTTTCTATTCTTCCTCTCTTTGTCTCTGTGTTCTCGAACAATTTCCCTGGTGATTATGTTATTTGTCCACGGAACGCTGGAATTGGCCGCGACAAAGCTCTGCCGCGAGAACAGCATCGATTTTCGATAACCGATTCGGAGGACCTGATGCAACAAGGTCGGAGCATTCTCTCGGTTTACAGTGACGAGATAACGGACGCAAAATGCCTCGTCCCTTGGATGACGATTCTCGTCATTACGCGAAAGCTCGCGAGTATCCGCACACTTTGATCGATCCCAGTAGAAACAGAGTATGTGAACGCTATCGAAGTGTAAGTGAAAACGAATGGCAAACTAACAATTGGAAACGGTGGTTGTTAGGTTTTTCTATCGAGTCCAGTTTTATCGAAACATCGCGATAACTTTGATAATAATTCTACGATTTGCTATGGGCGAAATCTACGATAAATTAAATTCCTTTTTTTCTGCTTTATACGAAAGTAATTATTTTGGAAATTATTGGATTGGCAATTAAGTAATTGCGGATTTTGTCGTTAGGTGGTAATTTTGCAAAAAGTTCAGTAAAATATCTTGGTCGCATCATGGAAAAAAACGGTATGCGACCAGGGAGAGATAATCTGAGAGCAATACGCGAATTTGAACGCCCAAAGAACAAAAAAATGTGAGACAATTACTGGGGAAAATGAATTTTTATTCTAAATTTATAGAAAATGCCTGCAAACTTCTGGAACCACTTCATAACTTATTAAGGAAAAATGTGGAATTATGAAAAAGGAGAAGCAAACTTCAGCTTAAAACAATTTGATGGAACGCAAAAAGCCAGAGATTGGATATCAGAGTATGAAACGGAGTGGGGAAAATTAAAAATCCAAAATGATCAGAAGAAAATCAAGTGCTTGAAGATATATTTGAAATTATAGGCGTATCGTGCTGCGGACCAACCCTTGTTGCTAAAAACTTTTAGAAATGAAGTTTTTCAATTTTCCCAGCTGTACCATTAAATGGTAATGACAAAATCCGCAATCATTTAGTCGCCAACCTAATAATTCACAACATTCATTCAATTTCCACTGAATAAATATCGACTTTCCTTTAGAAGAAAACGCGCGAATTTTTGCAATTTGTACATTCGTTTCGACGTCTTATGATCGTTCGAAACGAGAAAGTTGTCTTCGTCAGGTTCGTCTATGCTTTTCACGATCGTGTTTCTACGATACTCTACGTCTAATAGAACGACGCCTCGTTGGAATTTTAGGTATCTCGAGCTGCATTTCGATTATTCCCCTTTCTTATAAACGCGTAGATATCCGTGCAATATACTTATTAAACGTGCAAATTATAGTTTTTAAGTTTAGCGTATTACAGTCCATATTATATTGGCAACTAAGTGATTGCGGATTTTGTCATTACGTGGTATTGACAAAATCCGCAATCACTTAGTTACCAACCCAATGGTATGCTTCGAAGCAATTTCGTATTACCAAGCCACGATTTCCTTTTGTATACTTGTTTTACGATTACGCGTATGCATATTATCCTATTCTCGTAAATGTAGAAGCAGTCGTGTCGTTTGTTTTCTGCAGTCGTTGAAAATTTATCGCTGTGTACAACGTTTAAGTGTATTATACTTTCACGAGTTGTCCCTATTTTCAATCATGTCGTATCACTATACTCGATTTTCATCGCTGAGTTGATACCAAAGTCAAAGACCCAACAGAAATGGAATTATTCGATTTTTCCTTTGCACTCTTGTTCTGTCGTTATGTACACGTCCTTCTCGATCATTCGAGAGCAAAAAGATACATTTGAACGACAGGTGGATTAAAATGAAATGTTTCTGTGAACTGGAACACGCCAGTGTTTTACCGTTGTCGAATATCGCGGCGTAAAGGTTAATCCTGTGACGGCGAAGGCTGCGTCATCTCGTGACATATGCACACGTTTCGCGTGTATTGTTTTCTAAGCTACGTTTATTGTTGCAGTATCAAAGTGCACGAACGACGTTCATTTTTCGAATTTCCAAGCGAAATTTATTATCACGTAACATCGATGAATTTTTGAAAATTAACGCATTTTAATTCGATTTGAGATATTTATACATTTTCGAAGAGCGGACAAATCTACGGAATGCGCATAATATGTAAAAATATACCAGCAGCAAGAATAACAGTGACTTAAAAAAAGTATTTCAATGTTAAGAAAGGAAATAATTTGATAGATTGCCATTAACACTTCTTAAGCAGAGCAAAATTTAAATAAAGATATGGAAAAAATGCGAGATTACTTAAAATTACTAGTCGGAAACCACCAAATATACCGATGGAGGGTTCAAAAGTACGGCTACGTCCTCTTTGGTTCTACGCTTTCTTCCAACGTGAGCATATTCAAATTGTTAACACTTTACCGACCGCTAGCGGTTCAACGGCATACGCACGTCCGACCAGCAGCTCAGGCGCGGATTCTCCCTGGCGCTGGCTCTGTTTCGGTTTAGACTCTCCGATACCATTCTTTTCGTTCATCGCGAACGATAAGTTTTTCAAATTTGTATAGAACTGTAGGAGCTTACGAAGCAACGCAACTGACGCAACTGAGCAAGGTATCTTAGTACTAAACAACAAAATGCTGCTCAAATAATGAGAAAGATTGTCGACGACAAAAAGCCGATTAATAAGCTATCGGTCGATAAGCGTCGGCGACAAAAAACCGATTAACCGACTATCGGTCGGTAAATGTTGCAAAAGATGAGAAAAATTTAATTCTGCTGCTGAAAACCAAAAACATAAAGATAGCTTTGATGTGCAATTGATTAACAGCATGGCGAGCTTTAAAATTGGGTTTGTTTAAAAGACGAGAAATACGTCTTTCCGTTTCCGGCGCGTTCTTCCCGAACGAGAGATAGTCGATGACGAGTTAGACGCGACGTTGATCGTTCAAACGAACCTGCAGGTGTCCTCTGATGCTATTTACAAACGCTTGCTGAAATTTCACAACCGGATAAAGCACGCGACGAAGCGTGCTATTTGAAAGATGTGCGATAAATTTTCTCTGCAATAGTATACCGGGTGTCTAATTTTAATCGACCCAAGGCAATATTTTTTAAAATATACATCGACCGATGATCTCTGTTTCTTCGAACGGAACTATGTGGCTTTGTTATATTGGGTTGGCAACTAAGTAATTGCGGACTTTGTCGTTACGTGGTATTGACAAAACCCGCAATCACTTAGTTGCCAACCCGATATACCGTTCGATGTAGTTTTTAATACTCAACGAAAAAAGAATCGCGCTGCTTGTATCTGAAAATGCTTAAAACGTTTAAAAAGATATTGCAATGTTAATTTTGTGGAAAATGTACGGTTCCATTTGGAAGAAAAGAAAGGTCGCTTTGGAACCTCGGAAGGAGCACGACGCGTCCCTCAAGAAACCAAGTGAGTTTTATCTTCGAATAATGTTTAGCTCGGAGACGTTTGCGTGGATCGATTAAAATGAGACACTGTATATATAGATATACGTGGGTTCTTTCACTCTTGGCTGCACAGTCTGTAGCATTTTTCTTTTACGCGTTCAAGCGCCTGTTCGCTTTATATTTCCGCAGAGACCATTTCGAAGTAAATAATAGGAAGAAAATAGGTCGTATGTCTGTTCGTCGACCAAAGTTCAGCCAACTGGCGCGATCTTTCATCCAACGCAAAACAACGTTAGTTAGCCCTTACCTTGATCTTTCGTATCCGTTAGTTCGGACATGGCAATATATCTCATGTTTTGTGATGTATTATTTAGTATATAATTGAAACGTAAACAAATTATTTATCGAAAAGTTGATAATAATCTTAATTTGGAACGTTGATTTCTTCAGAATATTTTTTGAAGGCTGTTACCGCCCATTTTTGAATGCGTTAAAATTCACTCTAAGATGCAAACTTGTATTAGGTCGTCCGAAAAGTTTCTTTCGTTTTATAAGGAAATAATGGATGCACTGCATTTTCCGTTTTATATTATTATTATTTTATATCATCATTATTTTATATTATCATTATTTTATA
Organism: Bombus flavifrons; assembly: GCF_040668555.2. Taxonomy (NCBI): domain Eukaryota; kingdom Metazoa; phylum Arthropoda; class Insecta; order Hymenoptera; family Apidae; genus Bombus; species Bombus flavifrons. The sequence continues at coordinate 2,661,184 of NC_138457.1, read as the reverse complement.
TTATTATTTTATATTTATCGAATTACGTATGATCCATCTTGTTCTATCAAAACAAAGATCACAACGTTCGACCGATTAGGTTTCATATAAAGATGCATCGTTGTAAAAGACGTGTCTGTAAAAGAAAGACACTTTTCGGACAACCTAATACGTTGTCGATCCGATGCAAGTTCCAGTCGAAGAAAAGATCGAACGTTTTAAGATCTTCAGCGTACGATTTGAACGTCAGATGTTGCTGCATCTTCTGGCATCTTGAACCATTTCTCTTTAAATATTATTAGAAACTTGATGCTAGTACACATCTATCAATCAGATTGTCAATATCGTCTTTGCCAAAGACGAAGCGTCGATCGCAGAAACTTTGTTCCACATCTTCCGAGGAATCTCATCTTTCGTCGAGGAATTGTACGTCGATCGGTTGCCACTTAGGTAGCAGGTACGCGTTAGCCATACAGGAGGAAATGCTAAGGGAAATGTTGGGTCGGACGACGATAAGGGACGCGTTGTTGAAAGGCCGATTACCGACCAAACGACAAAGTATCTGAGTTTCTCAGCTGTGGCGAACGTGCATCTCAGGCAGGCAGGTTGACAGGCAGAGAGCGGCTACACCCTGTGGCTGTTCCTCCACGCTTGCGCGCAGGTTGCACACCCCCGATCCTCCTTCTTTGCACCTCAATTCCCCGCAACCCGTTCTCCTTTCCTCCAATTTCCTCTCCCTCTTCGTTGCTTCTCTCTCTCTCTTTCTCTCTCTCTCTCTCTCTCGCCTGCTTTCTTTCTCTTTTCCGCTCTTCTCTTCCTCGACAGTATTCTATCGAGTCCTCCTCTCGGTCGTGTCCCGGGTGTGTACACACCCCGCGCGTGCTTCCGCTGTCGGCAGTGGTTACGATACCACCACTGCTACTATCAGTAGCACCTCCGCTAGTAGCAGCAGCAGCAGCAGCGTCGGCGGCGGCAGCCTCCAATCTGTCTGTCCCTCCCTGTGGCAGCGCTGCTCCTGCCGAGAACAGTTACGTCGCATCTTTGCCTCGCGTAAGATCGTTATCGTGCATTGTTGGGCTTCCATCGCTCATCGATCGTCGGTCAAATCGATCGTCAGACCAACGTTGAACGTGGTCAGGCGTCAGTACCAAGGGGAAGCAAATCGAAGAAAACTCGGACGATGCTGGCCAAGCGAGTCAGACACTTGGGTATTCGAGGAGTACGTTGCCGCGAGGCGTGTTTCCGCCACGATCTCGCAGAGCCTGTCCCTTGAGATCGAAGAGGAACAAGTGTGACGCGGATCCACCGCTCGATTCGTGCGCTCGAACTGCAGCCCTCGCCGAATCATTCGGCGAATGCTTGATCGTCGGCCGCGAAATCTCACGTTCTCAAGTCGGCATGCGTATTTTCGTCTGGAGGCATTGCGTATCGTTGGACGGTAAGGAAGCGACGATCTAATTCATACGACTAGTTTTGACCCAATAATGGCGATCGACACGGTCTCGGTCGATAACGCGTTCCCCGTAGCCGTAGTTGATCGGTAAAAGTATGCCATCTCTGGAGCAATCGCGTTTGAAAAAAAAGTTCGATCGAGCCATTATTGCGCAAAACTGTTTCATCTCTGCGTCTTTCTCTGTCCACCTGCGCCCTCGGTTCACCAACCAGGCGTTTCCCGCTTCGTTTCGTTAATTTTCCTGGTTCGCAGGGAACGCGACAATGCTCGGTTTGTATTAAAATCGTCGCTTGGAAATTTGCTGCGACAGTTTAAGCCGCGTAAACGTTGGAACGCGCGAGGGGAGCGCTTTAAACGAGCGCATTCGAGCGTTTGTTTACGTTCGCCGAATTACCCCATCGCGAACAAGCGAATTCCCTTCTCCATTCCAACTTTCTATTCTCGCTCGATCGCTTATTCGCTTGTTCCGAGAAAATGGAGGTAGAACGCCGAGAGAGTAGGTCTCCTAAACCTCATTTCGCGAGATAATCGTCGGAAAGATGGTCGGTTCGCTTCGCGGCAAACCGCCTGCCAACCAGATGATTTGGTTTTTTAATCGCCTCCGCCTACGCATCGGGTGAATCGTTACTTTCGCCACGACCCTTTTCTTTCGTCGTTACTTTATTTTACGTGGGATAGAACGTGCACGCGCCACCCATTCCCTCGTCGAAAATATACAGCGATGGTAGTTACTTTACGACAACGAGCGGAACGAAGGGATGCACTTTGCGTTTACTAGGTAAACGGCCATTCGTAGTATACGTTGCGCCTGCATCCTGCTGACCCACTTAACGCGCGCGAACTTGGACCGTGACGTGGCAGGAGCCAACGATCGAAACGCAACCCCCTTCGACCAACGGGAACCTGCCTTGCATCGTATTTTGGTGCAATTTTTATTTCTGAAAGGAGTAGGAAAAACTTTTTTCCCTAAAAGAGAAATTGTTTTTAACACTTTACCAACAGCATACGCACGTCCGACCGGCAGCTCAGGCGCAGATTCTCCCTGGCGTCGACTCTGTTTCGGTTTAGACTCTCCAATACCATTCTTTTCATTCATCGCGAACGGTATGTTTTTCAAATTAGTATAAAAACGTGGGAGCTTACAAGGCAACGCAACTGACGCAACTGAGCAAGATACCTTAGTACCAAATAACAAATTACTGCTCAAGTAATGAGAAAGATTGTCGCGACAGAAAACTGATTAATAGGCTATCGGTCGATAAGCGTCGGCGACAAAAAACCGATTAATCGGCCATCGGTCGGTAAAGTGTTAAGAAGAGCGAAATAAAAATAAGGAATTAACGATTCTTTGATCTATGACTGGTTGAAAATTCAACACGAATTAAGCCTGTACGATTGACGCAGGTGTTGGCCGTTACGCGCGTTCCAATTCCACGTAGCCTATAACGAGACGAAGAGAAAGAAAGGATTTTATCTCTTCCGCTCTTGTTTTTCAGTTTACAGTTATTCTCTTTCTTTTTCTATTCCGTCTATGCTATTCCTAGAATTAATTCGCTATGTAGATAACAAGTCCTTGGTATAATCAACTTTACTGCGTGTGCTTTCAATCATTTGTGACTCGATGTCATGCTTTTGCCATGGGCAAGAAAGTTTGTCACAGTCGAGGATGGTTTGTACTGTGTTGGAAACTAAGTGATTGCGAATTTTGTCAATAGGTGGTGTTGTAGGAAATTTTCTCAAAACGGCAAAGCTTGTCTTTCGACCGAAACTTATTTAGTTACTATAATTATTATCGTACAAAATAAAATTCCGAATTTTATTCCACAATGGTAGAAAGTTTGCAAGTAAAAACGAGTTTGCAAAGTATGATCGACGGATGGATTTTGGTTTATGGTAGGACGTAATAACATAGAACAATTATTTAACAACGCGAAGAAACAATATGAGATAATTGGTAATCGGAAAAAATAATCGAATCGAACGAAACGAACGAGATAAATTCATCAATGCTGACTATATACCGTAAAATATCTCTTGTAGGTAATATTTTAATGTTATATGCATCGCATAATAAAAAGTTCATCGAAGCGCCACGGTCAAACTTCGTGAAACTGGCGTGGCATTCAACGTGTTAAACCACAGAAGAATACGATTGGGTGGGAAACAACCGAGAGCCAGGGTTACAGCGTTAAATACACGGGAAACCTGACACTCACAGTCCATTCCAATTTCTTCAACGACGAACGTATCATTCTGTTCTTTGTTCTTTCACAGCAATTACCATCGCAGGCGTACGAAACGACGAATCAAAGTAGATACGCGGCTCCGCCGTGGCCCAGTTTCTCTGCACGCGTTTCGATCGGAATCTCGGGATTGCGGAGGTCGCGACAGGTTATGTTTTACGATCGTCTGGAATCGGCTGAATACTGTCGATTTACGTGACCTAATTACCAGGACGAATCCTTTGTCGTTTCCGGCGTGTGTGGCGCGTTCGAGGTTCCTCTTGATGCGCTATCGATTAGTCGTTTCGACCACCGCCTCCGCGGGACCGCGTTAAAACGACAAATTTCCACGGACGTCGTTTCTTCGACTTTCCTCCTGTTTCTTCGCGTTTTCCACGTTCGAGCAACAGTTTCGCTTCGTCCAAACGAAATACAAAGTTCTCGACGTTGTTTTCGATGGAAATAACGAGACGTCTTAAAATTAACTCGACCTGTGCCGAACGAATCGGTGACCCAATTGCGGCGGCCCAAGCGAATTTCGATCTCGCCGTGTAAATTGCGTTTGCCCTGCCCCACGCACGGACTTCTGCAACCTGCCTGCGAGCCCCTTCCAGTTCAATCATTGATTTTATATCGATTAGCGCGAAAAACACTATTTTCGTTGCCCTGCAGTTCACCTCGGCTCTTCGATGCTTCGATGAAACTTAGAAGAGGATTTTGCAACTACAGATTTGCAAGATAATCCGCGATATCGTGAAATATCATCCTCCATCATGTTCCGTTTCGATGGTTTTGCAGCTGCGATTTATAACGCTACGTCGAACGCCTCGCTCGAGTTTCTTTCATTCTACTGCATAGACGCGGGTAGATCAATCGCCGTAGTTGCGTTTCTATCTTCCAAATGTTCTTTCGATCAACGTATTTCAAAAACTAGTCCGATCTGCGCTGTCGTATTCGACATTTTGCTCGCGTTTCTCTTACTTTGCGTGACAAAGAGTTTAATCGAGAGGACCAAGAGGAACATTGTAATCGTAACATTCTATTCCCAGCGACGGAGTTGGCGAGGAGAAGCAGAAACTAGAAAAGTAAACGAGCAGGTCGTAGCCCAAAGGAATAAGCGCGTTCGGGGAGGGGCAAAGGGATCGATACCGCGAAAACGCTTAGATTCGGCTTAGGTTTTTCTTTCCTTCTGCGTTTCCTTCTTTCGCCTCGTTTCCTGACTGTATCCGGGCGTCGAGCTACGTGTTTAGAAGTCTGCAACTTTCGTTTGCTCGGATGCCGAGTGTGCAAGAGAGGATTTCCCTCTCTTAGCCAAGCTTTCTTCTTCCGCTGTCGGCGATAAAGGAGCGGCGGCTAGTTCAAACCCACGTACCTCTGTGGCGTACCATTTATGATCGTCCCTTGCCAAACGGAAGAGAAACAACGTTGAATTTTAATCGAGCGATCGTATCCTTTGCAAACAAATTACGTTCCTTTTTCTTTCTTTTTATACAGTTAACACTTCGATTGCCATCCCGAAATCACGTGTTTCGCTTAGGACACTACGGGAGTATTTTTATTATTCAAAGCATATAATGGCAAAATAATAAATTGATGATGTAAAACAACATTCCTCCCCAATAGACCGTTCATCTCCTTGGTGGTCACGGGTGACCACCGTCGCGCCTTGCTAACAGTTGATAGCAACATATTATAACAAAGCTTCGTTTATTTCAACAAACCACACGCATTCGTTATTTCGTCGTAGGCAAAACGTGCAGAATATATTGTTATTTCTCTGAACCTCTCGATGCATTCGGTTTGAATTCTCAAATGATACTGACTGCCCTTCGATTCTTTCCTTTGTCCTCCCTGGGAGACAACCCCCACCACGCTCGGGTCTCGCAACCGTTCGCGCCTATGATCACGTATGCCACCATCTTTGTGTAGGTAAAATAACGGACCGAAGGCGAATCGATGTTTTTTAGAACTCGCTGCTTGACCACAACTATGCGCTTATCGCTACATTGTGTATATTTCGCCGGTCATGTAAGACGATCTGTCTGCGACACTGTAGTACCAAGAGAGACGGTTAGGAGCACGGCCTATAGTAGGCCTCGGTGCGTAACAGTTATTGTTAAATACATAAGTTTCAAACGCGATAATATTCTATAAACAAGCAACAAAAACAAAAGCCAATCAGATTTTAGAATGGCACTCGCAATGCACCTCACACAGTGCCATTTGCCAGAGCCGTCAAATATACTTATTCGACAAAGATGGCGACACGAAATGCAGAAGAAAGAAGGTTAAAAATTACTAAGAGTCGGACGAAAAAGGTAACCACCTATTGTCCAGATTGTATCGATGAGCCACATTTATGTTTAAAGTGTTTTAACACGGTGCACCGTTAGATGCAAGATTTCTTCTCATTTTTTTTTTATTGATGTTCTAGTAAAAATGTTTAATTGTTCAATGGGACACTTTCTATTTCAAAGTATCTTCTATTTATCGGTTATATTCAAAATGCCCAAACTGTCAATTTTCATTCAATTTTTACAATTGTAAGAAGTTGAAGCGCTTCGGTCACCGATGACCACCCTGGCGTCACAGGAGAAACCGTGACCAACGTGGCAGTCAAAGTGTTAAAACGGATTTTTTACGCAGTTAAGACACACAGAAATACAGTCACAATTTGCATACACGTTGAAATAAATTGAAACGAGTCTCGCGTTTGTTTCGTAAGGCGATTAGAAAGTGTAAGGCAACAAGAAGAATCGCGCAGCGGTTAAATCCGTTTGCGGGCCATACGTCGCGTTAAAGAAGACAATCTCATAGAATACACGCTGTCGCCCATAAGTAGGGGAACATTTTCCTCGATTTTTGTCAGCAACTTTGTTATTTAAACCGTACGAATTACCGGCGGACTGGAAGATTTTTTTCTATTTTGTTTATATGCAGACGCGTTGAATACAAAGCACATGTTGAGCAAAAAAGAAAAAAAAAAGAAAGAAAGAAAGAAAAAGATTGCTCTACAACACTTGATGTTTACAGATGCTGATCTTGTTATCGCTCGTCAACTTTCAAAAGGAGGAAGTTTCGTCGCGTCGCGAGGCATCTCGTCCACGAGAATCAAAGTTCAGATTATTTGACATTTTTATGGTTGATTCTAGGAAAATGTACAAAGACACAGAGTTACTTTTCCCTACTCGTTACTCGACATCTTTGTTTCTTTTTCATGGAAACGCTAGTATCCACCCTGCGGTACCATAAAGCTTAGTTATTCGAGCGAAATAGGTCGACCTCCCTGTGAACTTGCGACCCGCTGTTAACTTTGTTCGAAAGTAAATCATTCCCGCTCGCGCTTTTCCGGTCAACCTCTTTCGATTTTTCGGAAAATCTTTCGCGACAGTCGTCGCCGGTCATACACTTTACGTCGTAAGACTCTAATCGCATACTGCCGCTCAAAAATACGTGGACATCTGCATTTATTCTTAACAGAATATAAATTAGACAATTAGACAGATAGAAAGAGGCAGGACGATTTTTCCAACGTCTATACGACAGTGTATATCGTAGTTGTTGGATCGATACAAATACAAATTTTCGACGTGTAATACTAGAGATAGTTCATAGAAATTTTATGGATATGCGGCAGCACTCGACAACAAATACCGCCACTCGGCACTAACTTCCACCGCACGAAGGTAGCGCAGTGGTTAGCGCCCCAAACTGATAGCGATAACAAAAAAAGATAAAGACGGCTCATCACCCGCAAACCTACGACCCATAAGTCTCCTCCCCAACATAAGCAAGGTATTTGAAATAACCATAAACAACCCCCTCACCTCCTTCTGCTCAAAAAATGACATAATCCCAGAAAATCAATTTGGCTTCCGACACAAACACTCCACAATTCACGCAATAAACAAACTTACGTCGGACATCTGCTGGGCGCTAAACGCAAAACAACGAGTAGCCGCCTGCCTAATAGACCTCGAAAAAGCCTTCGACACAGTCTGGATCCCAGGTCTCATATACAAATTAATCAAGAAAAATTTCCCCAAATACCTAATTAAAATAGTTTGGGACATGATCACAAGCAGAACTTTCGTAATGACTGAAGGATCACACACATCCAGCAAAGAATTCTCCATAAAAAACGGTCTGCAACAAGGCACAGTAAACTCCCCGCTACTTTTCAATATTTACAATAGTGACTTACTAAACCTCTTTAATCTCAATACATCCACCCATAAACGCTCCATAGCCTTCGCAGATGACCTAATCATCTACGTAACAGGCCACAAAACCACGAGAATAAAAACAGAATTACAAGAACTCTTTGAAAAAATTAACGATTATTACAACACATGGAAGCTAAAAATAAACACAAACAAATGTGAGACAATACTATTTAGACCCAAGTCAAGCAAAATCGGTCCAATAGAAAGGGAACACTGCAAAAAATTTCAGCTTAGGGAAAAAGCAAACGAAGGGGAACCCATACCGCATAAAAACTGCGTTAAATACCTAGGTATAAACATAGACGATAAACTAAGCTACAAGCAGCACATTCAAATCCAACTCTCCAAAGCCAGCAAAGCATTTTGGAGAGTAAAAAGATTATTTTACTCTAAACATCTCAACAGTCAAGTAAAAATACTGTGCTATCAAGCACTAATCAGACCTATTATAACATACGGCTGCCCAATCTGGTACAACATATCAGCCTCCCAAATGGAAAAAATTCGCAGATTCGAAAGGAAATGCATCAGAGCTTGCCTGAATACTTACAGATCCGAACACAGCGGATTCAAAAAATATGTTAAAAACAAAACAATATACGACCTAGCCAACATTCACCGCATAGACTGTCACATATTAAAAGTAACAAGAAACCACTTCGCACAAGCTGCAAAAATTCAAGAAAACAGCCTAATCTTCAGTTGCCTACTCCCAAATGACTCATACTACAAAAACACTCTGGCAACAGGCTACATCCCACCAGAAGCGTTCATCTACTTAGACGAAAAAAACTACCTCCAGGATCAAAATAACATCCCAGTAATATACCACATAAAAAGAAAAATAGGAACCAAAACCATACTCTACGAAGAAAACTTAAACGGACAAACCGCAGACACTAGGTGGAGATACAACATGGCCCTCCCTCTGAAAGACGCTAAAGACAAACACAGAAAAAACACAAAGAAATATTGGTGGATTTCAAATCCAAAATAAAACAAGAGAGAAAACCAGTAAACCGACAGAACACATCTCTGACACCGCATAACACAGGTGTAATTGTAAATAATATGTAAATATTGTAAATAAACCTATTTGACATCCCCCTCCCCCGCCCCCTCCCTATTATCCCCTCCAAAGGCATTCAGCGCCAAAATGTAAATTACCGATAAGTCCTGTTTTGCGACCAAGTTTCAGGACAAAAAAAAATCAAGCAAGAACAAAATTACATAAAAGCTCCGCCCCCCAGCGGCTTAAATCCAAAGAATAGACAAAAATCACAAAAAAATTGTAAAACACCGACACATAATATAGTATGGCTACGTCGTACCGTCGCGTATCGGTACTTTTGCCTAGCACACCATTACCAAAATTCACAGTTTATTTGAATATCAAAATGTAACGAAAATTGTATCCTTGGCTTAATAAACATTATAAAAAAAAAAAAAAAAAAAAAAGCAGTGGTTAGCGCCTTAGGTTACGAACGGTTCAGGACACGAGTTCGAATCCCGTCGCCCCGTAGTCCTATTTTTCTTCCATGGCACATAAATGAGAAGAAAGCAGCAGTAGCTTATTATAGCGACGTCTACATCAGCAGTAGCAGCCAGCACTATCGCGACGGCTACTATTACACCTCAGACAGTTTATATTGGGTTGGCATTAAGTAGTAATAATGACAAAACCCGCAATCACTTAGTTGCCATGAGAAATAGAAATGGCGAGGCGCGCGATAGGAAGCGCGATCGTCCGGTCTACGTTATGAACAAGAGAATTCACGCGATTAAACGTTGTTGTTAGGGAGAAATTGTTCACGTGTATTCGAGCTACGACAAATGCTTCGTTATTCTGATTCGATAAGCAAACAGGATATTTAAATCTGCTTTTCTTATGCAAAGCAAACAATACAGGGATAGCTCAGTGTTCAATAGCGAAGAATACAGAGGCGAGGGACAAAAGCGAAGAGAAGCGTTTATTGTGAGATAAAAAATACAAGCAATGGATAGGTAATAAATGACAGATTGAATAAAGCAAAATGAAGTGTAATAGGGAGCTTATTTATACAGGGTGGTGCTTTCTAACTGGTCGTATACGAAGAAACAAATTTTCCATGTGACGCGTTGTATCTGTATCCGATAAAGTGAAGTTTGAAAGTTTATCAAATATACTTCAGAGGCTGAGCACAGGCTGGCTATGAATAAACAATCAGCAGAAGGTTCTTATTACGCGAGAATAAAATTGTAAAATAATATTCTCCATGGTTGTCACGCAAATAGACTTCGAATATGTTTAGTTAAGAACCGAACATGGCACACGCGCACGACGCGTTCGAAAATTAATCTTCCCCGGAAAGGAAGCAGCTTACGAAACCAATCTCCTTCTACGTTTTTCACTTATTTTCACACGTAGTTTAACCTTCTGTCGATTATTCGCTGCTGTTCAATCGACGATCGATCAAGTTCCAGCGTATTTGTCAAATTTTCAAAGCCGATTTGCTCGGAAACGACAACAATCTTATTCTACATTTTCTCTCGTAGAATCACGCCGACCAATGACGATCAGAGAAATAACCAACGAGTCGAGACGTTTTTACGTTACCCTAGTTACCCGCAAGTTTGAATTTCACATTTTCCTTGTAATTTACGTTCACGGTTTGCATATTGTTGGGTTTGGCAACTAAGTGATTGCGGGTTTTGTCATTACATGGTATTGGCAAAATCCGCAATCACTTAGTTGCCAACCTAGAAAGTGCAATTTCTGCACCGTCCACCTGAAACTAACAAACAGATAGATGTGCCGTGTCCAATTGCTAAGGCGACTGTAGGTGTACGAGCGATATCAGCGGTGGGTGCGTGCACGCATTCTTCAGTGGGTTATCGTGTGTCGGTGAAAGGTGGAAGAGAAGAGTTGGGTCGACGACTGTGGTGGGGCGAGGGGGTCAGACCGAGGTCGGGGTCGGAGCTGTGGGGCAGGAGAGATGAGGAAGGACCGCACCCACCCCGGTTTATCGACCGGGTTACACCCTTAGCCAGCGCTCTCACAAATTCTCCACCTTATTACTTACGTTTTCCTCTTTTCTCTTCTCTTCTCTATCTCCTTATTTTCTCGCCAGCTTGGCGGGCGCATTTTCCGAGAGGAAAAGCTCGACGAATTATTACGTTCGCGAAGAAGAACTGGGTTACGAGAATCGATCGCGTTTCTCGCGGTCAGTGAAGAGAATCCGGCGAAAATATTTCCGGTGGAATGGAAACGTTCCGATGAAAATTACGATCAACGTTCACGGCTAATCTGTTGAGGATTTTTCAAGGTTGTTTTGCGCACCGCGTGTATCGTTTCTTCCTTTTCAACGTTACGATCGACGCGCTAGAAACCAGTTTACGAACGGACGACTATCTTTGTCCGTCTCATGTCTCCGACTGTCTCGTGGATTACGGAGATAAGCTTGCGTAATAAAAAAGATTTCGCGATAATCCGCTGGAAAATCTGTCGCAAAGACGTTTCACGATTCTCTGCTACTCTGCTCTGAAATTTTGAACTCGCTAGCTATCGAGTCGTAGTTTGGGTGGAAGCCAACGTCTCCTCTCGCGAGGACGTTGCTTTCCAGTCCTTTGACCTCGTTTCCCCAACAGATTCCTCGCAGGATATCATCGCGTAGGTAAGCGAAGGGATGAAACAGCGACAAAAGTTAAGAATCTCGTGAATCGTTCGTCAACCGTTTAGTTTCTTTAGACCGTTTCGCGTAGCTGGAAGAGCGTCGATCTTTCATGACACGTCTCTTCATTTTGCATCTAAGTAGACTGGTCATTAAACATCAGCGCAGCCACTGATACAGTGTAGAACCTAATGAACAAAATAAATCCACAAAATAATCTATCGATCGTATCGACTGTTCGTCTGTCTTATGAAATATCAAACAACGTAGAATTTGTTCTGATAAAACTGACTCGTTAGAAAAAAGCGTAGCGTAGCCGACGTGATTATGGCGTAAGTTCGTAGCGAGGAGCCGAGAAGAGAAAAACGTGGAATGAGCAGGCAATGTGTGAAATAGGAGCGCAGGAAACAAATTCTTGGGGCCGCTTCCGCTCCGTTTCGTATTTCGCGGCGCGGTGGGTCGAAACAATGGGGTGCGAGGATACGTAAATCGACGCGGAAATCGAATAAAAAGACGAGCAACCGATCACCGCCCCTACAAGCGACGTAAACCAACTTCCGTTCGAAAGTAGACGACGAAGATGATTCAATTGCGCGGTTAGCGTCGATCGAACAGTTTGTAGCGATAAGCAGCTGCGATGGTGCAATTACGTTTGATATCATTACGTAGCTAAATTCTGTTTGAAACAGTAGGTAACTTTTGATAAATTTTATATAAATTTATATGTAAATTCTGTAAAATTCAAACTTCCCGCCAACCGACATATTTTACTTTTGCTTTGTTTTACCGGCAGCCATTTTACTGAACAGATTAAATCACTAGAGATGAACGGTAATTTAGCACTTAGAAAATCGATTTTCCAAGCAAAATTTGTAATAGATTTGCTATTAATTGTTATTGGATAGAATTTCATTTATTCTCAAAATAAACTCCACTTTCCATAATCGATTGTCTTATTTACCCCAAGGATTTACGTTATTTCATATAACATACAATGTTAGTGCGTTTAAGGTCATTTGAAAAATTCTTGGAAATCGTCTCTATTGTAAGCAAATTTTACACGTATGTCGATTAATGCTATATAATAGTATAATAAATAAAATAATATTAATAATAATGGATAAAACTCGGCCAAGTCTTCTTGGTCCCTTAACAGACAGACGATCGACATCTTTCATTCCACTGGTCTGTGGCAGTTGGAAAAATCCAACGCATAAGGTCACAAGCCCTTTTTATTTGAATATCTAACATCTACATATTTTTCTATCTTGTACAATATATTAGGTTGTCCGGAAAGTGTCTTTCTTTCGCAAACGTGTTTTTTACAACAGTGCACCTTCATACAAACGTTAAACCAAGTCTGTGAAATGTCACGATGTTTATCTCAACAAAACAAAATACATCATACGTAATTCAAGAAAGTAATATAAAAGAAAAAACGTTGTGCGTCTACTATTTCCTGATAAAACGAAAGAAACTTTTCGGACGACCTAATACCTTTACTACCAGCCTTTCCAGTAATTATTTATGCAAAAATTTCTTTCAAATTAAATTTACATGTTCTCAGTGCGTACAAAATTAATGTAGGTTATACAGTTTTTAACATGCAGATTTAAAATAATACATATATAGTTAAATATAATTATAAACAAATGAAACTCATTTGCTGTCTTGTTAATATTTGTTATGATACTTTTCCATATAATAATGCGAGTCGTCACCTATCTGTTAGAACATGCACGCATTACCGTTGCTTTGTTTTCGCAAACATGACAGTTCTTATCTCTACAAATGAACATTTTGATTCTCATTCATTTTACATAAATAGAAAACTAAAATCTGTTATAGCTCCGAATAAAGATGAAAGATGACATTAATTGTACTGAAAATTCGTCAGAACTTATATGTCAGAAATCTTTAAGTCCCAAATGTTTGAATCGGTTTAAAATAAGAGTATTTGAAAGGATATTTTGTTTATCACATAACAATTTTTACGTGCTAAACGTAAAATAAATAACATGACAAGACACAGTGATGATTTAAAACATTTCGTTCTAAAAACATCGACAGATTTTCTTCATCTTTTCGCACAACCTAATATATCTATCCGAAAATGTGAAGTTTCGTCGTTGATAGACTGCGACGACCAAATTACCGTAACGTTGTATCGTTGGAAAGCCGAGTACGTTGGTACAGCAGTTGCTCGTACGAATGCTACGCGAGGTCCTCGTGAAGGAAGATCGAGGTCAAAGGGAGAGACGACGTGATTGGCAGCGAACCAGCAAGGGCTAATCGATGCGCGAGAAACCGGAAGTCAGAGACGGCAGCGGAAGAAGAGGAGAGGAGAAAAAAGAGAAAAGGGAAGCAATGGAACGGAGGACGGAACGAAAGACGTTGAAGATGAAGAGAGAAGATCAGAGGTGAATGACGCAGAAAGACAGATGGAAGGGTGACAGAGTCGGCAAGGAGAGGATGGAGAGCGCGCGGACTGCAAAAGCAACGAAGAACGTCGAGTGCGAGGGAGTTGGAGGAAACGCAGAACGCCATGGAGCAGCGAGAGGAGAGAAGAGGAGCGAAGAGGAGAGGAGAGGAGAGGAGAGGAGAGGAGAGAAGAGGAGAAGTGAGGAGAAGAGGGTAACGCGGTGCAAGCTTGTAGGGAGCGTCAGTGTCAGTGTGCATGCGGACGGCGAGTCGGCTGGCGGTGTGGGAGTTGGCGTTGCGTCGCATCGGCAGCCAACCTGCAATTGCAACTGTGAACGCCAACTCGTAGAGCGCGAGTTTCGAACCGATCCATCGGCAGATCGAACGTGTCGACTCGAGTTCCGTCCGTTCGAGCCGACAGTGCGCGACGTTCCGGACGATGCGAGACAAGTTCGTTGCTTCGCGATCGCGGAGTGGCTGGTTCATCGAGCGAGATATTTCTGCGTACGATTGCTCCTCCGATCGATCATCCATAGGAAGCTCGTGTATGTTTTGATAGAGACAGAAGTAGAAAGAAGCGTATCGTTAAAAGAGGAAAATGTAGATAGAGATAGGAGAGGGAGAAGAACAGGTTCTGCCATCGCGGCTCCGCCTTTCCTCTTCCGCCGCCGTCTCTGCCAACTTTTATCCGCCCCACGGTATTCTATTAAAACGCGCCTGTATCTCGTCCCATCTTCTTCTCTTGTTTCGTGCACTCTAAACGCTCCATGTCCTTGGGTGTAGACCAGATTCAGCTAAGTGGCGAGTTTCCTCGATGGAACAGAAAGAATTGGGAATTGGCGCGCTCGACACTTCGCTCCTGTCGATTATTCATCCTCCTCTTGCTGCGATAGAATCGCGTTTCTGCGACCGGATAGCGTAACGGACGCGAGGGTTAAATAGCGGACGAGAGACGATTCATCGCATGGTGTCCTTGACCCAACTCGAAGGCGTATCCGACAGCGCTTCGGTGAACGCTCGTTATTCTTCCCTTTCCTAGTTATTTATTTATCGCTCGCCAGAGAAGCCTGCAATGTGTACGAAGAATACAGAAATTACATGGACGTGACGATAAAATATGTACATTGTACATACGGTTATTCTCAAAAGCATTGAGAGCAGCGGTTAAGTTGTGCTACAGTGGCAATACTCTTGGGAGACAGCGTAGATGGAACGGCTGGAAAAAATAACGCTCACAGAGACGCGTTATATTTTATGAAATTACCGTTCAATCCCCCAGTGGAGCTCGGTTTTCAACCAACTTGCCATTACGTGCAAACGTATCGACTCTGTCAGCCTTCTAAGTATTCACCAGAGTGCATGATCTACAAAATGGATCAACTATATCGGATCCAGATAAATAGAACGATAGCCTATAGCACGTGAAAGTGTGCTCGTGTATCTTGTTATAGTGCACGCACCGTTGCCACCCACGTCAGATACGTAGAAGCCAGATCCGTGAACTTCGCATGTGCAAATTTTTCTAAAAGCGTTCGTTCGTCCATCCTCTCAAATAAAATTATCATCGGATCAATGAATTCGTCATCGACGCTCTCGCGAACATTTTTCATCGATTCGTCAGTGCAATACGATTGTCCACGATTTGTCCAATCGAAATCTTTTCGTCGGTCTTCCGGAAAGCGGACAAACGAAAATTATTCGTTGGACAAATCGTGGAGTCGATGAAAAATATTCGCGGTTATGTCGATGAAGAATTCTTTTCTTTGATCGTAATTTTATTTTAACACGTTCACTATCGCGTCACCCATATTCGGGTGACGGCAAAGTTCCTGATAGGGCCGTGTCATCCGTATTCGGATGACGCTTGTTTGACTACTTGCGAAGGATCGTCGTAGGTATTTGAAAGGATATTCCACGGAAAGTAATAAAACTATTGAATTGTTATAAAAGTAATAAGAAAATGGTTTATTAAGAAAATTACTTAGAATGTAAAAGTTTGAAGCATTCTATACAAAGCTGAGTTTGGTCGGGACAATTTGGACAATAAGTTGTTGTTTTCTTTAAATTCTCCCGTGTCTTTGATCGGTCCGTTCGACGTCTTTTATCCGCATAACATAGTTTGCACGCGCGACTAATGCTTCTTGCGAAATCATTTTTGCGAACGGCGATATTATGCTGACTCCGTCGAAGACAAGGATTTTTTGTATTTTCAGACAACCCTAATAATTTTCCAGCTAATAATTCTCTAAATCTTCTAATATTTACATCCTTCCTTGTCGCAATTTTCCGATACAAGTAAATTTATTATTTCGTCATCAACGAACAGCTCGAACACATCACATGGATTAACATCGCCAGGTAATTGCCTAATGAGGCCGTTTGTCTCTGGAAAAAAATGATTTCTGCCGACCACTAAATTCGTTCCATTCGCCAAATTGAATTGTACTTTCCTCGGTATCGTCAGTTCTTCTTTCTTCCTCAATGACCAATTCTTGTAAAATCTCGTCAACAGTATCTTCGTTACATTCAGTATCGCTACGATTGCACTTATCAATATCCGAATCAGAATCAGACGATGTAATTTTATTTATATTTCTATTTCTAGGAAATCTGATTTCTTCCTCATCGCTGCTATCCGAATTTCTGTAAGCCTCGTAAAAGCTTTCTTTTTCACTGCTGTTTGACTCACTAAGAAATAAGTTTTCCATTTTTCATTTCGACATTGTAACGAATTAGGGCATGGATTTTAAGTTATCTAAAATATCGGTGGCAGTCTAGCAGAGTACGCTTGGTACAGCGGCACTCGTGGCCTGAAGGAGATTTCGTTGAAAACACGCGCGGCAGTCAACGTGTTGAAGGGCGAACGAGCGAATGTCGTTTGCTCTTTTACAAAAGTTTGCGCTTTGTCGACGCTAACTTTTCGAATCCGTAAAAGTCAATTGTACGCCGTTTAAATCTGTGCGATATTTTTGAACGTTTCCACAAGTATAAATTCCTAATATAATTTCCTAACGTAAATGCATCTGCTGACTACGATAACCCGAAGGTTTTACGACATGAAAATCACACGAGAAAGACGCGACATAAGCGCACTCGTGTTAACTTTTTAGCCGTCGATTCGCATACGTCGTGCTGCAGTTTGGATCAAGTTACTTCGTTTAAAAATCTAGTTTTCCTGCCTAGTCGTTGTCTATGTGACGATTAAACGACGGACAAATAAGCTCTCCGACAGGTTTCTCGGCTTCTCGGTTTCCCGGCCGCGACAGACACGAGAAGGCACGTTGTATTATATTTAGACGATCGATCGGCGATCCGGCAGTTTTTACTCTGCAAATTTGCATGGACGTGGTGGTGATTTTAAAAATAAACCATATCCCTGCTGCCAGCGCTATACGGCACGTTACGATTGTCCTTGACCCGTAGAAAGCTCATTCGGGTGGATGCGAAGTAGACTCGCGTGTTCCTTCACGCTCCAAAAGTTGCGCGTACTCGGTCGATTCGTTTTAAAATGGTGCACTGGAAACAAAAAAAAGAAACAAAAAAAAAAAAAAAAGAAATGAGGACGAGATCCATGGGAGGATCGTTTTCTCGATCTACGAGAATTTTCTTCCATTTCGAAGATCATCTTTGTAGGAGAACGACGTAGGTGACGTTCGACTTTGACACGCATCGAGTATTGCACGAACAAGCGAGCAACCATAAAAGAGTTGGAAATTGTCATTCTAACTTTTGCTACAGGCTGGCTACTCTATTTCACGTTACGTTTCTCTGTGAAAATGTGGTTAAATCAAAAATCCAAAGAAGAGATCATGGTTTAACTATAATCATCGGTCGTGAATCGAGGAAAATCGTGTGCATCGTATTTGCAGGACGAAAGCTTTCGTTTCCGCTCCCTTTGGCAAGCGTGTCGATTGCGTCGGTAGAGGCGCGACGCCCGGCGTCGTCGTCGCCGCGACTCTTTTTATATCCCAACTCTCTGTTCGTTCTGATGGCGTACACCTTCGAAAAGCGCGTCTCGTCGTTTCTTTTTTTCCTCCTCCCTTTTTCATTTTTTTTCTCTTTTTCTTTGTTCATAGCAAGCTCAGGGCGCAATTCTCTTTCCGCCAAATGCCCCGCGGATTCGCCTCGACGATAAAACGACGTCTGGCATCGGCAGAGAAACGCGAGAAACGCGGAGACCGTAATTAACAGCCACTAGCTTTTTTCCAATCGTTCGAAGCTGCGAGACGTTATTTTCCAACGAATGATCGTATTAAGTTTAAAACAAGTGCTCTTTTCGATTTAATCTGGTCGTTCGATTTTACGATCGATAAAAAGAAATTCTAGTCACGAAAATTTCACGAAGAGGCTGCGTTTCGGTCGTTCGTCTCGGCCGCGAGAACACAACGTTAAAATACGTTTTCGATAAAACGGGGAACACGCTTTAGGCGCTAGAAGTTATTTTATTCCTCTGTAGATGTCGTATTGGTCGCGGACGATGATTCATCTAACGATATGTTCGCAAGGAAAAGGAATTTCTTCTGAGCGAAGTCGAATCGCAGTTTCCAATTCATCGCGTTTACGCGATGCTCCTGGTTGTTGGTTTTCTCGTCGCGTCCCTCTTTTCGTCTTGTGCATTCAGCGACGTTAACGATCTCTTCTAAACTACTCGTAGGCCGGTGAAGAGGTACGGCGCGTCGCCAAGACAAAAAGAATCGTAGCGTCGCGAACGAGAAAGAACGGCAGTCGGTAAGCGGAGTGGTCTCGTTTCATTTTGCTCTTACCGCCTCTTTTCTTCTCTTCTTCCTCCTGCTACGTTTCCTTCCTTTTACCCCACCCCTCGTTCGCTAGGTTTTGTTCGTCGAGTCGCGACCAACTCGTCCGAGTCGAAATCTGGTGTCCTCTCTTCGTGCACGTCGTCTTCGTAACGTCATATCGGTTGTCCGCGCATTCAGATTAGCCTTGCGAATTGGTCTTTCCAACATCTTTGATCAAACTACGATCACCATTTATCGCGTTAGTGTTATTTTATGTTGTTTCGTGGTGAAGCGCATTCGTGTTCTTGTTACGCGTTTAATTTAGCGTCAAAACGAGTCGTAAATGTTACGTGTCTCATCTTACATCTACCGGTTTTTTATCACGAGAATTCAACATTGACAATGACGTTCGCGTTATGAATTTACAATTTTTCTAAGAACATGGATGGCTGACAGAGCTAGAAGTACTTGCGTACCTTAGTCGGTGTCAGCTTCACGACCAACTAAATGTCATGGCGTTAAATTGCGTGGAAATAAGCGAGAAAAAATGCCACGGCCTCGTGCAATGTTGTCGCAAAGCCGTAACGTTTATCCTCGTTACGCGAAGACGTACGTCGCGTTTACCATCGCGTTCTACAGCCAAAACTGTTGAAACTAACACGATTCGGTTACTGATATTTCATTAGTTGCTTGTTATAAGAAGAAACGATTTTAATACGCCGTTTGGTCGATATACTGTTTGAAATATGAACCATTCGTCCTCGCTTCAAAACACCTAAACAATTTCTCTTGCTAATAATGCACAACACCATGCGTTTCGTAACTCTGAGCTCGAATTGAAAATTACTACGAACAGATTAATTTGGTTTAACGACCGAACATGTTGAGAGTTGCGGACTGGTGCTAGGAAGCAACTAAGGAGGAGTAGAGTTTGTAGTTTCACGGTGGACGAATTAATTTCGCCATCTTCTCGTTACATTGGTGGAAAAGAAGAGACAACTTGTCGTTCGTTGAGACAAGGGAAAAAGCAAGTGGTAGAAGTGGTGCGACGAGGAGACGCGAGAGGCACAAACGAAGTTAAGCTCGTGGAAAGACTCGTCTCCAATTATCCAGCGTGGCACGAGTGCCGACCGAGTTGCGACAGAAAACGCGACGCTGATTCCCTTCGTCCAATTACTTTCGAAACAGTCCTTTCCGTATCAATTTCGAATCTGCGTTCTACTTTGAAAGATCATTAGAGTTCGGTGGATTCCAGCTTGCCGGTTACGCGCTGATAAAACTCCTTTCGCAAGAATTTGTCGAATATAGCACGTCGTGAAACGCGACACACGCTGTCACTGTCGGACAAATCTTTCTTCTGCAAAACTCTTTCTCTCGACGTTTTCGACGGTAACAGGATACGCTTTGACTCAGAAACTTCTAACAATCACGATATATCAAAGCTGTGAAAATAAGTTGTCGTTATAAAAATCCGATACCGTTTACGGTCTTCGCGCACCGCACACGCGTTCTACGCAGTAACGTGAAACACCCGATATAACTCGATTCTCTTGTGCTTTCGCCCAATACGAAGCATAACGTGCTTTCATTTGGCCGAATATGTCCAGTAGCAGCGGAAATTACCCGAATTTGAATATTGCAAGCATATTTTATGATATTGGGAATGCGTTGCGAACAGCGAACAGCGTTAGTCAGATCTGCCAACTACCAAACTGACGGAACGAAATTATTTGCGGTTAATTAAAGCTGTTAGTCAACTGAGTCGCCTCTCGTTTGTTTCACTTGCTTTCTTCTCTCATGCGGCTGAATATTTAGCTGCTACATATCCACCTGAACTTTCTCGCTTTGTTTTCACCCTAAGACCAGCGCAGTGCACATGGTCACGATGTTTGATAGGCACGCGCCACTGCCAGAAGCAGAACGTAAAGTAGGAAGGCGCGCCATCACGCTTCTTTAGCTTCCAATGGATCCTGCCGGAAGTCAGAGACGTTTCTAGATTTACGCGTTGCGTCATCTATCGTATTTTAAGGCATGCACGCACGCACGCATATTAGCACGAACAGATGGCAGCACGCAAGCCGCACCACAGCCACAAGGTGTAAGAACACCACGGATTGATCACATCCTGCCCGATCGGTTTATTCTTCACCGACCAGTAATCGGATATCGCGGCTCTTCTTTCGGCATCTCGCGTAACGCGCACCGTGCGAGAAAACGCGAAGCTTTCAACGATCGTTGGGTTTCTGCCAGCGTCAACCGCAAGAAGAGAAAGTTAAATACTCAAGGGTGCCATAAATTACGTTCTGTTCAAGTTTATAGACCTACTTAAGAAGCAGTCATTTTGTATCGTACAACACATTCTACTTTTCGGTTAATTGTTTACGAGTAGACTTCCATAGCTCATGGACTTCCATGATTTTTTGATACGTTGTAGAAATCAACATTTTGCGTTACTATCTCCTATATTTATTCCACTATATTGCACTATATTTCCTATACGTATAACCGCCGCTCGGCCTTCATTTTCGAGATATTGGGAAAAACAGCAATGGTCGGTATCGTACAGCGAATTCTACCTGCAATTGTGCGCTAGTATTAGTCGGCGGGTGCCTTACAACGGCCGGATAAAATAACAACCTATCTGAACCTAAATTCTTATCCTTTGCTTATATAGATTTTATATGGATTTATTTATATGGATTTATATGGATAGATTTATATGGATAATTGTATGTTGAATTCACCATAATGGTAGTGACAGATCTCTGCGATTCTCTCGGAAAACAAGAACGAATTAGATGTATAGGAAAAAGGTGTGCAAAATGTTGATTTCTCTAACATATTTAAAAATCATCGAAGTCGGTACGCTAGATGTACCTCGTGTCAACACCACCTAATGACAAAATCCGTAATTACTTAGTTGCCGACCCAATAATATAAAAATGCAAGTAATTACCGGCATTTATTTCTTATAGAGTTATTATCAATTTTGAAGAACATTATACGAATTACATTCTGAAGCTTTATTTGCGTGATAATCAGATAGTAGAATCAGCAAAGTTTTAGCAATAAAATGTTTCGATAAAAGATTAAGAACAAAAATGTACAATTTATCTTCATAATATATATATAGGGTGGTTGGTAACTGGTGGTACAAGCGGAAAGGGGGTGATTCTACGTGAAAAAAGAAGTCGAAAATATAGAATAAAAAATTTTTTAAAAATTTTTTTTTTAATTTTTCCATCGAGACAACGATCTATAGTGAGATCCGTTATAACGAGACGTGATAAAGTGCACGCGTACCGAGCGAAAATTCAAAGTCGATTTTCTCGAAAACAAAAGCTCAAACGAAACATTTTTATTCTATATTTTCGACTTCTTTTTTCGCGTGGAATTACCCCCTTTCCGCTTGTACCACCAGTTACCAACCACCCTGTATATTAAATATCAGCGTTTTTATCAAAAATGAAAGCTATGCTAAGACTTTTGGGCGTGAATGTACATCACCGGTAAATTTTAGTTTAATTCCAAGAAAACCTTTTTCAATTTACTGTGCATAATTCAAACCACAAATAGTACTTGGGATAATTCCGATTGGTTAATTACGGCCTTTGCAGTTTGCCAAATACACCTGGCCGGGCTTGCAGAACAGCGATCGATTGTTCTCTCTCGTTCCGACGTTTTCGACGGACCCGTTATTAGTCCGTAATTAACGTTATTACGAGGAAACTCGCGTTTATGGTAATCGGGATGAAACCGTACGACACGAACACTACACTCGCGTTGCTTATTCTGGCGAGGAGATTATTCCTGCTCGACTTATACGCGATATATAATCGGTGGCGGATCGTCGAGAATCTCGGCTAGTTTTTCCAACCACTTCGCCAACCTTTGCTCTATCCCGCGTTTCTCGTTCGGTAAGCCTCTTAACCGAGAGTCGAACGCGGAAAGAAAGTCGCTGACTCGAGAACAGACGTCGCTAGCTTCTCTCTGCGTCTGTTGCAAACTTCAGCTTAATCGCCACTTAAGAGTCACGTGATCGCGCTTCGTTCTGCGATTTCGCAAATTGCCACGAGGAAACGTTCGCTCGTCTCACCGTTCTACCGCGCCCTACATCCTTGAAGAGAGATGTTGCCGAAAGTTATCGATTCTCGTCATATTGCTCGCAAACATCGTGCAACATTGTCTTTCCTTGAATAACGAACGGACCAATGGATTCGGCGAAGAATTCGCTTGCAGTGGAGAACCGTAATCGAACTCGAATTAACGGTACATCGAACCGAGTAGAACACTTTTGAAACGCACACAGTATAGAATGCAGTATACAGTTACGTTCTTTTATAATCTCCGCTTGTATTACGAAAGCTAAGTAACGGTTTTTATCTGCCTCTAACGTTCACCGCGATAAAAACTGACTGGCGCGAAATGCTCAGTTGTTAGTTCAGTGATGCACTTGACTGTAGGATCAGCCAATTAACCAAATCGTCGGCTGCATGATAATGACGATTAAAGGGCAACGAATGGTTCGATGGACGATAGGCCGGCACAATGGACACGCCGCTTAACCCAGTTCCAAGACGAATTTCGGCCGGTCGTTTATGGAAATCCAGCGTTGGCGCGCAGTTGCGCGAATTCCAGCCACCGAATTACATCGAATTTGAGGTGGCGGAAGCGCGCGCGTCATCGCCACCCCCTGGCCACCGCCGCCGCCCCAACCCCATTAGTCTTCGGGTGTACGGGCTGGCCCGCAAAATGCCTCTCGCGTAATTGCGAATTGCCATCGTTGCGTTCGACGATCGATTTCCGTGAGAGCGCAACGAGGTGATTCGTCGTTGTTCCTCCACCGAACCGGGTTACTAGTTAATTTCATGTCGTTCGCAGCACAGCGGATCGTATTACGTTTCGTAACAACGTTCAATTTAAGCTCAGCCCGATATCTCTGAATTTCGTTTATCCCGATATACGATTAACCGCGATTCTCCTCTTCCTGCTTTGTTACTTTGATCTCTGCCGCGTCCTTCCACCCCGTGTCCACGTCCAACCGCTCTTTCTATTTCGCTTCAATTATTGTGTTTCCTTCCACCAGAGTAAATTGCCTCGACCCGATGGGAAAATTTCAACGTTTTAACGACGCTGGTAGCGGTCGGAAGACGCCGCGTTTCTCCATACCGAAACTAATCTCTGCAGCCACTTTGCCTTTAGTCCTTTACTACCTGTACGTGTACGATAGATTCCGCGGTACAAATTCACCAGCGCACGGATCACAGATACGTTCAGTCGTATCTCTTTGGTTCACGAGGTTGCCTCGAGAACACGACTATAGAGCGACGTGGGCTTAAACTTGCGATGTAGAGACAATTAATTTTACGCGTCACTGGATTTGAGAGGTACTTGATCGTAATTACGAACGACGTATGTTTCTTTACGGTTCGATCGCTTCGCTTCGAGCGGATCTTCGACTGAGAAACTTTCTCCCTTTGAAACTGCCGAAGTTCTCGCTCGAGATATAAGATTGTATCGCACGGTGCAGGATACCTTACTTTATGTGTTTTTGGACACCTACTCAGTTCGGACGTTTGAAATAAACTCCTCCTTTCTTACGATTAGACTTAAATCGATAAATCTGAGAAACGACGAAATATTGAAAAATCTTTTTTCCTACATATTAAAAACTTCGTTAGGTAGCTCTCGATTATCGACAGTAAACGACACACTATTCATCCATAAACTGGACACAGATTGCTGATAAAGAAATATCGATTGACCGTTTAGTTATTAAATATTAATCAGAGGTTAGGAGATTTTTCTATTTTCGTTACTATTCTTCTATGATTCGTTATTTGATAGAATTTGAAATAATATGTACGGAGAAATGAACGCGAGAATGAACATCGCTTAATAAATTTGTTCGTCGTCCCATCGTCATTGGCATCTGACGTTCGGAATGCCGCGCAAAATCGCGATTCTCAATTGTAGTTGGTCGAGCGGCCGATAGAGGGCAGGACCGCGAAGGCGAACCAATGCCGGGAGTAAAAAACCGTTTTCCATCAGATTGACCGGGTTTCAAGGGCCGCGTTAGTGTTTGTGGTGGTGATGGTGGTGGTGGTAGTGGTCGAGAAAATCGAGTGGTTACGGCGGTGTCGATCGATCGTCGGAATTCCCGGCTGCTGTTCGGACAGGTTGTCTTTCACGGAACGATGAGACCATCCGCCTATCGATAACCGATCGTCTCGATACGCCGCCGCGTGGGTGCATCTAGTGCGAAAAAGTGAACAGGATCCTTGTCCGGGATATACCGCTCGTTCGAGTGTCGAGTCGCAAGACAGAATGTGCAGCAAGTGCAGCGAATGTTGCCAGGGATCTAGGCACAGCGTGGATGCTAGCCCCACGCCAGGATCAGATTCCGAATCTTCAGGTAACCATAGTGGCGCTTCCTAAGAATTTCGCGGTTAACCTCAAATCTATTTATTTTCCCCTACTTTTACAACAAGAGGTGTAACCAAATTCTTAACGCAGCTTTCGTGTAAATGCTTTTACGATACTTCTTAAGATACACGAAAAAAGAAATATAACAGGAAGCATTGTGAATGGTTAAAGCTAACGTCAAACAATTTCTTAATATTACGAACGTTGTCCTTGATTGTCTGTGAGATATATTCGTCGAATCAGTTCTCCGATTTCGTAGTAGCTTTTGGCATGTAATCCAGGATGACTGACATTATATTATTCTTCGTCGTCACAAGCAGATAAAAAGAAAACATTCGTGACGGTAAAAAATTGTTTAGATTTTCTACCTTAACGCTGGCGACGATGAATAATAATTTACGCGAAATCTGCAGTTATCGGTTCGGTTTTTCTCTTCTCAAAAAGTCGGACGTATTTGAAAATTGCGCGCGTTATGGGATTACAGACGACCGATACGAAAGAAAACGACTCGTTTGTTTCTTCCGCTAGCTTTATCTGACGGAGAATGAAAAAAAAGCGTTCGGCGAGACGTTTCACGAAACGCTAGAATTTCTCGCGCATCCGCCTAATCTCCGCTCGAGTCTTCTCGTTCCCTTGCGGGGGTCTGATCGGTAGAAACACGGACGCGGATATTTCCTGCGAAGAGAACACTACGTATCTAGGGACTTTCTCTAGGATCTCAGTCAAACTTTTAATCTCTTGTTGTTGGAATCTATGCAATGTACATACAGGGTGTCTCCTAACACGTGGGCAGTATTTCAGATTAGGGATGTTCGATTCCGATTCTCCAGATAATCAAATCTCTGCAGTTTCCACCCGAACCGATTCTTTGTTTTAAAAATTGAGAATTGAATATTTTTAGCGTTACTAAGGTAGGTTCCTCGGCGCAACTACTCGACTAAAGGCTGGCACGGACGCGTGCAGTAATTTAGCTTGATAACTTTATCGTGATTCAAGTGTGTACAGTCATGGTATTTCATGCTTACGTACATTTGCCCGAAAGATACACGAATATCTTTTTGCTTTTCTAATTATACGATTGAATCTACATGTAAGAACGCGATTTACGCTTATTTACAGTTTAACATTTCCAGAGATTAACCTCTTAGGTACGGCGGAATTACGCGTAAGAGATACAGCACTGCAATGTGCGACGGATAATTCTCTTCTCTACGCAAGCACATTGCAATGAAGATTTTGATAACTAAATTATCATTTTTCTTAAAGATATTATACATAGACTTTAACTTTAATAATTTACTTTAATAATTAAGAATACAATTGTGTGTGATATATTTTAATGCACGGTACGACACATAGGCCTACGTCACAATTTTCATACTCATAGCATGATAGTGTTTTTCAAATTGCTCTTCGTTTTCTATTTTGAAGCGACATTTTGAGATTGGAGATTCTAAAAAATTATAAGGATACGGATCAGCATGTTAAAAACAGCATCTAACAATGGTATATTTAAATTAACGAAAAACAAAGACTATACAGGGTGGTTGGTAACTGGTGGTACAAGCGGAAAGGGGGTGATTCTACGCGAAAAAAGAAGTCGAAAATATAGAATAAAAATTTTTCATTTGAGGCTTTGTTTTCGAGAAAATCGACTTCGAATTTTCGCTCGGTACGCGTGCACTTTATCACATCTCGTTATAACGGATCTCACTGTAGATCGTTGTCTCGATAGAAAAATTAAAAAAAAAAAAATTAAAAAATAAATTACCACCAGTTACCAACCATCCTGTATGTTCTGTCTGTATATTGCTAACACTGTTATAAAACGTTGCGAGGGCAAAAAGAGCGTGAAGCAAGACAAATGAAAAAGATCATTTAGTTCAGACGGTGAGCGTATCCGTCAGTAGAATGAGCCACTATAGTGGCGCGTAGTGCCTAAGAGGTTAAAAGATACTTATTTAGAAAGCTGTGGTCATCTTCGATTTCGATGATTCGTTAATACGTTGTTGAGGGCATGATACTGAACAACTTTCTCCTACACGTTTAACCGTCTTAGTTATCGAGATATTTGCAAAGAACTATCGATACCACTAATTCTGCCTAGAATCGTACATCCGTGACACAGTACGCGTTTCTAGCGGCCTCTTCACGGCGGCTGGATAAAGTAACGCCCAACCGAAACCTAACACTTATCTTTTGTTTCTGTTTATATCAATTCTTTGATGTCGATTTTCTGGGACTTTTAAAAGAGTCGGTTCTCACGATTCCATTGGGAATCGATTTTTTAAAACGAGTCGAACATCCTACAATATTCAAATACTGATTCACCATCCAAAAACGATGGAGGAAGGTTGCGATATAAACTGGTATTCTCCCTACGAGAAATACGTATTTATCGTACTTTGAAAATACGCAAACATTTTCTTCCAAACGGTAAACTCGCGTTTATGTGCTCTTTCATCGTTCATAAATGATGAATCAGCCCTTGAAATATCGCCCACTTGTTACGGTGATTAAGAATAAAAATTGCGAAAATTTCATTCGACCATTCATGTTTCTCGTCGCGTACCAACTTTGATGCTATAAAGTAGGTGGCTTTAGAAACATTGCGCTTTCTGACGCATCAATGTACCTGTTTTCCTACAGGTTACGATACTGACGGTAACGAGACTCTCTTCCGGCGGTCGCGTATGAACGAAAAGAGGATCGCTTAGGCGACACGAAAACGGCGACGCGTCCGTATCGTAAACGAGGTTACGAGGAGCGCGAAACGAGGAAAGGGTTGAAAGGAGGAGAGCAGAGAAAAAGCTAACGCGAGCAGCATAGCCTCGAGCCATCCTTTTCCTCCCCTCTTCTCGTCCCATTCCCTCTTTCATTCCGTAAATACAGCGACCTTTTGACTTTTAGATTTTGCAGGACTTTCAGAGGGAAAGAGAGTTTATCGGAGGGCGTTTTCGCGCGAGATGTTTGTCATGGAAATCTTGCTATCTGGCAGAGCGCTTTTATTAAAACGTTGTCTCGATTTTATTAAATCCCAGATGCTTGTAAAAGGCTATCGTATCGGCGTCTCGCGTCTTGACCGCGTCGTGAAAAGTGCCTTTCCTATGCCAGCGTTTCAAATATACCGAGAAAAATCGAAATAAATCCTAATCATATTTGGAACAGGCGAGGATGAAAACGTAGCTGACTATTCAGCTGACCGAGAGAATAAAAACGATTAAAACAAACGGGACTGCTCACCGCAGTGAAATGACCAGCAGCTGTACGCGCCCTCTACCCTAACTTAACTTGATAGTCAGCCGAATAGTGAGCTACGTAACGTGACCTAAACCTGACTGGCTATGCTACTACTCTGAGAATTTGCGCAGGTCCTGGCTACGGGGACAAGCGGTCCGCTTCGCGGATTAACCCTGCAACTCTGGGAAAATGGGTCGACAGGGTCGATAAATTTAAATTCATATCTCCCGCGTGGCTAAGAATGCGGAAGTAGCGAGAACGCCGGATCCTTATAAATTTACGCGACGCATAGACCGTCGTCCCTCTGCAGAAACGGCGTGTTCTGTTCCTGAAATATGCAGGATGCATATATGTACCTAGCTCGTGCAACCAGCACACGTACTCGCCCTTACGTTCATGGGTGCAGCTAAGCGCCGCGCTCCCCATTTCTATCTCGCTCTGCTCTCCTCCCCTCTCCTTGTTTCTCGAGCTGCGAGGTTTCAGCTGTGCTGGCAGCCGTTGCCGTCGAGCACCGAATAATTTTCAGGCAAACGACTCGCCTTCCAATTATCCCCGCGAGCGAGCTAGTCAAGTTGGAAGGAAGCGTACGTAGGATGATCAGAAATTAAGGTTCCTTGACTAATATATGTAATAGAGCTTGCCACGTGTACATGAATTAATAGACGATGAGAATGGCTGAATAATAATGAAACTTTTAGGTAACGTGGTATTTTAGTGCTGCGCATAGGGTGAAACTGTCAACGATGTACCTAATATACGTGTATTATGATATATTGGGTTGGCAACTAAGTGATTGCGGATTTTGTCATTACCCGCGAATAACAAAATCCGCAATCACTTAGTTGCCAGCATGCCCAGCTGTTAATCCTTGCCAATTCTGACCCACACTTTCAAGAACGTCGAACATTTACAAACTATCCAGCAAGTTGAAGTTGGACAATTATAGTTTCGTTTTTGTACAACTAGCGAATAATGGCGAAACTTGGCGAAACAGTGAACCTTAGTTTCTTATTATCCCTGGTGAATTATCGTTTGATCCTGCGATGGGATTAAGGGAGCTTTCGTCGGAACTCTCGGTTGCCAGATATCGTTGATCAGTCAAGATTGCAGGCTACCTTTCGGTGCTCGAAACTCGACAGCTCGATCGCATCTCGCAAGTTTTCAAAGCTCTCGCAAGAAGGTATATTCATGGACCAATTAGGAGAAGTTTGTCGCGCGCTCGCCAATTAAATTCGAATCCAATTAGCATCGTACACGGCAAGGTAACGAAACGCCGCAAGACCGAACTTTTCGAAACCGTTCTTTTGTGTATCGTTTTTTAGCGCGTTCGTCGACGATCTCCTCGTTTCGTAGCTTCCACGCTAATAGACTCGTATCTCCTTTTATTGTTGCAGAGGAAGAGTGGAATTCGGATGGCAAGGGTCGACAGTCCAACGACATCGGTGAGTCAGTCTTTTCCCTCGTCTTCGAGAATTCGGTCGAGCACTCGTCTCGTTCTTTTGTATAGGAAGCGATGGTATAGCGAAGTCGTGGAGAAAAACATGTCAAGTAGGGTCATTAACTGATCGCATAATTACCTTTGTTATCTCTGCGAAATATACCCGCAGTTGCGCTAAACGTTCTTATAGCTTCTACAGTGAGAGTAAAGAACGAGGTTCGTATATATATTTAATTACGTTTTTCATTGATTTATATTCCCACGTATTTCATACCTTTTCAAACAACTTTCAACTTATGCAACACACGTGTAAGATACACGCTTTCCACTGTCACTATACACACGCAGATTTGTTTGAAATTTGACCTGTGTAATTACCAGGTTCGAATGGAACTTCGAAATTATACGATAGCCGAGCAGGCTAGAAATCTGCTTGGAAACAATTTGCGTGTGTTGGACAGATTTTTTATACGGCCAACTTTGTGCGAGCTGCAGGCTGTCGAAACTTGAGAAGGGCTAAACGAAATGAAATTAAGAAACACGACGATTCCGTGACCATTTACAACCCAACTGTATGCGTTACAAAAAAACGTTGCGTGAAACGTTGTAGATGTTGCTTAGTCTTTTCGCATACATAGATATATCGATGGATAGATGGCAGACTTACGAGTGGTGAACGTGTGGCTTAAATTTCAATCCTCCGATGATAAGATGGCGCGCTACTAAAAGCAGATCCTTCGTTCTTTTTCACAGAGATATAAAGATAGAGAATACGAGCCATATGTTACCCTACAAGTGGATGCGATATGGCAGCAGAAAGAGAACGCTGCACAGAGACGTTTTTTGTTCTTGTCTAATCAAGAATACGCACCGACGTTGCTCGTTGATCGATCTTACACTCGCGTATTTGCTGTGCGAATGTGCATGCATTGTTAAAGATCTCTATGCAGCATTTCAATTTTATTCCTTTTTATTCCTGTCGCTTCTTCAGCTCGCGCTCCCGTGCTCTGTCTTTATATCTCTGCAGTATTTTCTCTCCGTTTGTTTAAATCAACTAATTTATTTACGTCCTAAATATTCGATAGCTTTTAACAGCGTTAAAATTTTTGTAATTGAAAAAAATGTTCTTCGAGAGCCACCCTATCCACGAGTGGTCTTTTCTCTCGTTAAGAGGCTTCAACGACTCTCGATGGTGCTACGCTCTGTATTTTAATCGAAGAACCTGGTAGGTCGACCGATGGAAGAATCGCTGTGTTCTTTAAACGACGCATGCGACTATGTAGTAGAGAAAACTTACGCAAATTTCCCATACGATTTCCTAAAAATCATCAATTTTATGTTCAACTCTATTTACCATTACATAATACCGACAGATATACACTGTACACTGTATACTTGGTGAGATAAAATCTTTTGTACAGTGGTAGCTACGAGCACACCTTCGTAGAAGATGATACACATAACACTCTTGTGCATTTTTAGAACTTCCACCCGTGCGTTGAAGCGGTCAATAATTTCCCCTTGATTTAATTTCCTTTTATTTCTTTTTAATTTTCCCGGGCAAAATGATAAAAGCGGCAGTGTCATTTTTACGTACCACCGTACACACAGCGATATATGTACTTTACTTTTATCTTTCGTGGAAGAAAATTTCGTCGCGTGAATTTTTTTATACCGATCGATTTGAAAGCATCGAAGGAAATTTCTAAATGATTGTTTTTCGCCTCGTGTCCGTTTGAACATCGGCGATCGTATGGATATTGCACCTATCGTCGATGATTTGATTCTTTGTCACTGGTTCGACGTATGAAAATTCTCAATTTTCCAGTGCGCGAAGTCTGTTCGAATACTTTTGCGGTCCTATTTATCGGCTAGATCGTGCCGTTTTCTTGACAAATTAGCGATGATTTTGTCCTGGGCAAACTTAGATCCGTCGCACAAGTTTTACCGGCCGGTGTTTAACCAATTAACTGCGGAATTTACTTTTAGAAATTTCTCATGGAGTTAGGTTATGGAGTGCGTAAATAAATAGAAGCGACGACGAGTATATACGTCAAACGTAGCGAAATATAGTTTTTGTTTGACGTGTATACTCGTCAAACGCAGTTAACTGGTTAAGTAGGTAGGCGTTAGGAGCTTAACTTAACCCCTGGAATCGACGTGGCGTTTGTCGGGTTTCCTCAGGTTCGAATTTCAGCCCCGGCCACGGCATCGGCCACTTCTCCCTTCCGGCTGCTCTTTGGCGCGCGAAAGGGATACGTCGACCGCCCTTCCTTCCTTCTCGTTAACTTCACCCCGGGCCACGTTTTGCCTTTTTCCTCTTTTTCTTTCTTTTGCCGCTCTGTCTGCGCAACGTCGCCGCCTCTTTTCCAACCGTTTTTTCAGGCTGCAATCCGACGTCTCGACGTCGAAGCGTGCTCGTAATTCGCACCACTCAAACACCGCGTTAACGTAAACGCGATTTTAAACGGATTTTCGACGTATTTAGTGGCAGTGTTTTTAGTACAAAGCGCGCCTCCCAGTTTCGACGAGTTTCTCGGAATTTGGAATTAGACGTAGTCTGGTTCAAAATATAGCGAATCCGTGAACCAAAGCCTTAAGAATTGGGATTGACTGTTTCAGAGTTTCGTAGAACGAAATCAAAGGAAGGTTTTTTATGGTTATACAGGGTTATACAGGTTGGTAACTGGTGGTACAAGCGGAAAGGGGGTGATCCTACGCGAAAAAATGTTGAAAATATAGAATAAAAATTTTTTTTTTAATTTTTCCAT
Source organism: Bombus flavifrons (assembly GCF_040668555.2). Taxonomy (NCBI): domain Eukaryota; kingdom Metazoa; phylum Arthropoda; class Insecta; order Hymenoptera; family Apidae; genus Bombus; species Bombus flavifrons. Next base: position 2,628,622 of record NC_138457.1, on the reverse strand, counting down.
CGAGACAACGATCTACAGTGAGATCCGTTATAACGTACCGCACGCGTACCGAGCGAAAATTCAAAGTCGATTTTCTCGAAAACAAAGCCTCAAACGAAAAATTTTTATTCTACATTTTCGACTTCTTTTTTCGCGTAGAATCACCCCCTTTCCGCTTGTACCACCAGTTACCAACCACCCTGTATAACGACATTTCGTTTCTTATATTTTAATTACCGTTTCGAACATTTTGAGTATTTTCCTGTGTGTAAGTAACGATCACCCTGTTCACTGTTTGACACGTACACACCAGCGCTGCTGTTTGTGTTTCTCTATTTTTGAAATTTTCTATTCGCTATTATTTAAATTTTCAACTATATGGCAATTTTCTCTAGTTGCTAAACTACATTTTTGATGGTACGCACCGTCTGATGGAAGATTCAAGTGTGAGTCACCGGTGGTGTACGCCGCCTGATGGCACACTCGAGCGTGAGCCACCGGTGGTGCACGCTGTCTGATGAGAAACTCGAGCGTGAACCGCCGATGGTGCACGCTGTCTGATGGGAAACTCGAGCGTGAGCCACTGGTGGTGCACGCCGTCTGATAGGAAACTCAAGCATGAGCCACCGGTGGTGCACGCCGGCGTAAACGTGTTAATACGTCATACTTGTAATTTAACCGACTATGATACGAAGCATCGTTTTTAATCATTAGCCTGTCGTTAATTCTATGTTCTTAGTAGACATCAACTATTTGCTCATTCGTTAACAGTTATAATGGTCACTTAAAAAGTCATCGTGCAAGAAGTTGACTGTTCTGATTAAAAAAACTTTCATTGCGAAGAGCCATTACAAATGATCCAAACTTTTTTGATTACTGGTAATTATTATCGATGACGGAATTTTGTTTTGCTTACGAATAACCATTATCGACGACGGAAATTGAATTTTCGTTGCTGGTAAAATGATCGAAATTTTGTTCCGTTACCGGTAACTATTATCGACGAGCCGAATTTTATTGTTGGCGAAAAAAAATGTTAGTCGTTCATGATGGTCATTCGTAATTAGGAGAGTTGAAAGTCATATCGTTTAATCGTTTTGTATTTTGAGAAATTTCTTACTGAAGGATTCTTTGTAAAAAAAATGCTTAAAATAACGGTTATTTTGGATCTCTGATTCTCAGAAATAATTGGACGTTGTTAATAAACATCGATTAAAATGTCCATATACCTATCCGCGATAGCGCGAGTTTTAAATTGACATCGCGATACGTCAGATGCGTGTTTAATTCGAGGAACACGACTAGCAATCGAATCGGACGTCCTTAACACCGAAAAGCGGATTTCGATGAGAACGAGGCTCGATGTGATCGAACTTAGCCCCGTTCCTCTCACTTTGTTTCTTTCGTACCATCCAGCTTTGAGCGTGCAACCGGAAGTAACACAGCAAAGCCACAGGCAGCGGGTATAACTAGCTACGCAGAGATGTCGCTTCAACCGGGTAAACGAATTAAAACGGGTATTTCCGTTGACGCTTATCTTTCCACGTCTTCGTTCCAAGTTCCAACAACTTTTACAAAAGTTCGTTGCACGTTACGAAGGTTTTAACGATTTTACTAACTAAATACGATATTCAAGTGCTGAATTCGAATTTCGTTGCTTTCAAATCGGACGAACGATTCTTCTGTTCTCTACGTAAAGATGGTTATAATTACTCATAATTCATAACGGTATAACGTTAAGGGAATTCACAGCGGAATTCTATCCACGTCTAACATTAGCCAACTTCGTGACCCATTTTCTCTCAAACCACTCCAGCAAATTCAACGAAACTTTGCCCGAGTACTCTGCCAATGGCGAATAAATAAATTGAGTGCACAAGCCTTTTTATAAAAATGGACTTTTAAAAAAACCAATGACACGATTCTTAGATTTGATCGGAAAAAATTTAATCAAACGTGTTTCTATAGATGGCGAGAAAATGGGAGCCGAGGATGGGTGGAAAAACCAATTTTACAGTACAGTTAATTCCCCGATTCTCCAAGCGGTCATGATTTATTTCTTAATTGGTGTATCGATTAATTTGCATATTACAGTTATTATATTCTCGGACAAAATGAAAATTTCCATATGCTTCAAGATATATTTCCCATTTATAAAGCTTGATTAGTATTGGCTTACTCCTCCGATGGTATTCGACTCTAGAAATAAAAATTTACGCGCTTCTCGCGTCTAATAAAAGCATGACACGGCATTGCCCTGGCTGACCGATACGTTTGTTCGATCCCTTTAGCAACTGCCTCGGTACGGCAACTATTTATACGGCGTATCCAATGTTTTCCCGATTTCTGCCTCTTTCTTCGTTCTTACATTCACCGGACAAAATCGCTTACCCATTTCAGTTTTCGCTATTTTCCAACGTTTTCTAAATCCTGATCTCTTTCTATTATAGCCAAATAATCTGCTTCCATCGATTCTTCCATATAAAAAAGACACTTTCAACTTCCTGTTAATCGGAAAAAGCGAGTCAACGCGCCATTCGGATTTCCCTTCCGTCGGAAATAGTGATTTCTTTGTTCGCGAATCTCCAATCGTCTCTGTGCATTTACAACGACTGAAAAAGATCAACCTAACCTAAATTGACTCGCGTTTCTTAATTTTTTATTATGTAGAGGTCGACAACTACAAGTGCAAGTTTCTATAAAAAATGAACCGTATTCGTTTGTTCGCTGTAAAAAAAAAAAATTTGAAATTTGAAAAAGAAATGATGGGTAGACAAATGTGGACAAACGAATATCGTTTGTAGTTTTATAAACATTTGCACCTGCAGCTGTAAATTTCAGAAACATCTGGAAGCGGTGGTTCGTGAGCCGCCGTGGATTCGCACAATCTCTGCTGATAAAACTGCATATCCCTCGTCCGGCCGGTGATAAGGGCAAAGCAGCGAACAGTTCTCAACGATACCATGGCAGCTTGGCGCGGCGATCGCCAGCGACGAGATGGCGTGATGCATCGCGCCGCGAGGCGAGCGTCGACGGCGTCGCGACGGTCGCGTCGTCTCGTGCGCCCTCGCCGCCGGTGGACGCCGGTCGAAGCGAATCGCGTGCCAATCTTTTAAAACGTTCTCTCGCCACACCCTGCCGCCAGTTTCTCCGCGAAAAACACGCGACACCATCTTTCTGCTTGCTCTCCTCTCTTCAAATCCAGTCAAACCACCTCGACATCCCCTAAATCGCGTGTCTCGTGCAACCAATAGCGTTTCGTTCGACCGAGGACGCTACTCTTCCGCTCTTGATTCGTTTTTTCGCGCGACCATGCACTTGGACGTCGAGTATCCTCGTTCGAAACGACCACGCGATTTCGGCGGATAGTTGACGGTGTCGTGAGTGCGAGACAAGGACAAGGTTGGGATGCAGATCGAAGGAGACTCGAATTCTGGAGGTGCGTCTGATCCCCCTAGCGAAAACTCCTGATAAAAGAAGTAAGTGACGCGGAAATGAAAACGATATCTCAACGAAAGCTGCTTTGTCGCTTATCTGGCGCATCTTGCGAGCTTTAATTGCGAGGCAACGTGTGCATGCGAGAAATCGCCGGTTTTCCGTCTCTCTCAGCGTCGAACGGCGACGCTCAGCGGATCCACCGTCAACTAATATTGATTATAAAAGCGGCGGCGGCACTGGCAGCAACGGCGAAGGTGGCGGCAGCAACGAGGATTCTAGCGATGCTTCCTTTCGACTCGGTTTTCCTTCTGGCGTTCTGGCAGCCGGTTGCCGGCGCTAGCCAGCGTTAGTGCATGCACCTCGGTTACGATATCTAGTAAAGTGTTTCGCGAGTTTTGTTTCCCTTTTCAATCTCTCTAGTTCATCGAACCGTTATCGTCTCTCGCGTGTGTCTCTGATCAACGTCGACATGTAAGTAAGCGGGAATTTCAGTGGACTACGCCGCTCTCGCTTCTGGACGTGCTTAAGCTCGTTATTAAGCTTGTAATTAATCCATTTGATTTACACACTTTTAGTGAGAAAAACAGAGGGAAAGAGAGTGGTAAGTAACCTGTACTGTGATAAATGGCGATAAATCCTGATAAATAAGGCAGCCGTCTCGACGTTCTTTTCCATCACGCGTTTGGAATTCTCGGTTCAACCGGATCGATGATCTCGAATGTACTGGGGTTAGACGAGGTTCCGTTTCGTGAAAAGCCGTCGATTTCGCGTACAAAGAATCGAAGACACGTGGACACGGCGGTGACGCTGCAGACTCGCCGCTAAATAACGCACGTACTCACGCACGTAATCGCGCACGCACGTGCACGTGCCGCGAATGTTTCCTCTCCCCGAAATACATTCTTCGGCGTTGAAAGGCGATATAGATTTTTTTTTCTCGCGGCACGCGCTCGATTCACAGCCAACCACACACGCGCGCACACACACATACACACGGCTCCGCGAGACACGCAGGCGTACAAGCAGCACGCTGCTTTTCTACTCGCGTTCCCTACGAAACAGGGTGAAATTAAGAGAACGTTGAATGTAGCGCCCTATAACCCAGACCCCTTTTCGGCCCTCTTAACCTCTCCACTTTGGCCCTCGCTGTCCATCTGTCCCCAACTTCAATAACTTTCCTTTCTCTCTGAAAAAAACACCGTTTAATTATCGATGATTTTTCATTGCCCGATCTGTCGACGTACAGTCACCGTACACGATAAGCTTTCGTCCTTTTCTCCGATTTGGTGCAAAACGAATATACAGTGAGAAAATATAACAACTGCTTTTTACACCAATTGTTAATAACATTTTCCTAAATATTTTTTCACCTTTCTGCTATATGTATTTCTTTCGTTTGCGTTAAAAAATTATGGCAATTATTAACAACGAAAATTGAATGCTTCTCGATGGACTCGTTGCTTCTCGTTAAGCTTCGTATCGTTAAGCTTTAATCGTCGATTGTGATTAAGACAATGAATTATTCGATGGTGTTTGATCGAATGGCTTTTGAAACGTTGGCGAAGCACGCGGTTTCGTTCGAAAGCCTTTCCAACGGTCCCGTTCTGTAACAACCTCGAACAATTACGGTTAATTAACGCGCGTCGTGGCCAACCAGTCAGTTCGCTGAACTTTCGTCCGAACGAATCTTAACGTACTTCCTACGTACTTCGAGTCGTTCTCCACTCGAACTTTTTTATCGATCGAAGCGGAAACACGATTGAAACGAAAATTTCAAGAATCTCAATATTCAGAGTCGATTTTGCGATTCTCGTGAATTTTATTTATGTACTTCGCGTACAAGCAGATACTTTGTGGTAGTTCTGTTTGGAAGATTTTTTGCTTGTGGTTCGCTCGGTCCGTGAAATTTGAGCGTGCAAACAGGAAAGAAAAGAAATGGCATAGGAGCAGCGCACTTTCGAGCGCGTATTTCTCACCGAAGATAATCGATAAACGGTCTGTAGAGTTGGCCGAGAAATTATTGTCTGTTTAAATTTGACAGTTAATTCCCGGAATACGTATACAGCGCTGTTCATAAGTAAGGGAAGTTGTGACAAGATTGGAACACTGAGAAAAAATCTGTTCTAAAATATCGTATTTATCGATGTTACCTTTACAGAAAATATTACGTATAGTATGGATATCTGCTGTGTTTAAAATACGTCAAAACAGACTTGCAAAACTTAATACAAAAGAAACAAGTTTAAAGACAGTAACAATGTTTTTGCCTCGGAGCATCTGTCTGCACGTGTCCGTTGCTAATAGACCAAATAATAGACCCTCCGTTTCTTTTAAATAAAATATGAATTCTGCCTCCTGTTGCAGCGAAAACATAGTTTAGCAAGATTCTAAACTAGTCTTCGATAGAAAGCCAGCTTGCCTCTCTACAGTGCAGTCGTGGGAATCTTAAAATCTGTAGCTTTCTTCCGCGTTGACTCTTTGGTCTAACTCTGTCGCTCTTTCTTCTATACGCTCGTTGCATGTAAAGTTTCGTTTGTACAAATATCCCCATTCTGCTCAAATGTTGCATGGAAATTAATCAAACGATAATGTTTTTATTTCCTTACGAATAACGTTCGTGAACACTAAGCACATATCACTAAACAATATGATAATATGCAAGACATAATATTGAGAAATACAGGGTGGTTGGTAACTGGTGGTACAAGCGGAAAGGGGGTGATTCTACGCGAAAAAAGAAGTCGAAAATATAGAATAACAATTTTTCGTTTGAGGCTTTGTTTTCGAGAAAATCGACTTTGAATTTTCGATCGGTACGCGTGCGGTACGTTATATCTCACTGTAGATCGTTGTCTCGATGGAAAAATTAAAAAAAAAAAAAAAAAAGTTTTATTCTATATTTTCGACTTCTTTTTTCGCGTAGAATCACCCCCTTTCCGCTTGTACCACACCCTGTATAATATAATAATTATGAGACATAACATTGAGAATATGCAGTTACTTATCATCATGTGATATTGGAAAGAAGATAAAAAACAAGATTATAATCGTTAGGATCAGAAAAATTCTCGCTAAACTCATAAGCTGGCTTTAACTACCGGTGTTGTACAAAATTCAGCTGTTTATTTTCAGTAACGTGGAAGCATAGCAATGCAAAATAAACATTAATCTCGTCTTACCCCATATTCCCGTATTAGAGCATCCTGGATATAGTTAAAGCGATTAATTACCGTAGGCAGTGCCACGCGAATTTTATATAAATATATATTTTGCTCTGCCAGCCGCAGTAGATTGCAATGTTCTACAGCAACGATTCTTAACGAGATAGTCCACGGAAAGCCAGCAAATCCTTGCGCTTTTAAGTTATTGTCGCGTTATTCGAATAAAAATTATTTGCTACGTGTATTTGTTTATTTGTAACGAATCTCTTCTCTCCAAATTTGAAGGTCGTCGATGAGCAGCTAACTAGTATTTCAAATATACATTTAAATATATTTTATATTTTAATATAAAATATATTATATTAGATATTTTATATTATAAAATACGTTATATTAGATATTTTATATTATGAAGTATATTACATTAGATATTTTATATTATAATATATTATATTTATATTATATTATATAAAATTTATATTATAAAATATTTCGGTATATCTTGAACATACATTTAATATATTTGGCTCGTTACGCGTTTAGATCTTGAGTTAAGCCATCTGCTATCGAAGGGAATTCGCGACAACGAGAAATTATTTAGAGGATGTTCGTGGTAAGCGAAATAAGTTGCTTAAGATCCGCTGTACTACGGCATATTTCATTTTTAAAAATTTTATATCGTATTTGCGCGATATTTCCGGACGACGTTGTTTAAATCGTTCACATTATTGGAAATTTTTCACTCCATGGAATTTTAATCGCTTTAAAAATTTAGCAACGTGGGTCACCGATACCCACCGTGGTAGTGAAGGCGCTGAGTATACCGGCTGTAGACTCAGCGCCTCTCTCAACATCTCTTTTTCCTTTGGCCCTCGTCATAAAAATCACCTTTTCCCCTTATAGTCATCGGTTATAAAACATGCTGTATCGAAGCGGTTGTAGGATATAAAAGCCAGTCAAAACTTTTTCGCGCCTAATCAATGGTCATTCTCATCAATCAGATTCATACGTGACGTTTGTTCCCGTATGATCGTGTTTCGTGGTCGCGAGTTCGCCTCTTTCTCTTATACTGTCGTTAGGACTGCAGAGTCTGCAATGAAAATTCGTCACTCCTTTTATTTTTATTTTTTTTTTTGCTGTTAACATATTAATTATATGTATGTATGTATATAATTAGATTATTAATGTTTTGTAGACAGTATGTTTATATATACTATATACAGTGTTGTAAAAAGTTAAAAATATTATGTTCGCAATAAAGGCAAACAAAGCAAAGAAACCATAAGAATAAAGTTTCTATTCCCAGTAAAGAAAAAGACTTTAAATTCAGTTGATAAATTAAATTACAGTTTTTCGAATAAATGCTGTAACAATATAATGTGATATGATGATAATGTAATGATACAATGCAGTTTGTCTAAAATAGAAGAACAAAAGAAAGTAGTACGAAATGAGTATCAAGTAAAATTCCTTTCATTTGAATAAAGACAAAGTAAGATTCGAAACTAGGATTTTTATAAAAATAAGAAATTATATAGCTTCAGTCAAATCCTCTTTCACAGATTCTCTTAAATCCGTTTTAATTGTCCCCAGTGTCGAAGATAATCTTTGCAGACTAGCTGCTGTCGGGGTTCGGCACAATTTGCGATCATTTTCTGCATATTTTTGATTTTTGTAAAATTTATTAAAAAATTGGAAAAAGTTAGAAACTTTAATGGCAAATAAAATTTTGTAAAATGTTCTTCCAACTCCGACTCCGGCGATCATAAATTTCTCCCAAATTCTAATTTCGACTGCGCAGCCTTGCCAGAAACACGTGCACATTTTGCTCGATTTTTATTAACAATGGCTGATTATTACTAATAATATATAAGAATTAGGCGGTAGTGTAGCTTTCGTGGTCTGTTCGTGGTGACCACGGCGGAAACGCGCAACAGTTGTATCGGGCGAGGTCAAGAAACTAAAATGGCTCGCATTAGTTCGGGAACCGTGCCCGTGTCGGTAATGAAGTTCGATCGGGCCACGAGCATACGCGTAATGTAATTCTAATCACGCATGATCGCGAGATACGCGCGGTGCATGCGATCGCGTGCTATGGATTAAAGTCGATGAATTTCTCGAACGTGTGATCGATTGCCTTTTCGTGGGGTATTTTGAAAAATCAAAAATCGAATAACTAAGCAGACGGCGGATTTTTCCGTAAATTCATACTTCTGGAAATATAATTATAGAATTATAATTTAGAATTACAAAAAGATGAAACCTGCATAGGAAACTATTTTATTTCATTTAAATTCCATTAATAGTACAAGAAGAGAAATGCTACAAAAGTAAGTGAATGATCCAATTATAGATTAATAAATTACGATTATCAAGAGTTCAATAATTAAAACCGATTATGGCTAATACGTAATTATTGCATAATAACCAAGTACTTAAACAGAACTTAATTACCAAGAATTAAAAACAAAGACAATGACACAAACAAGATCTAAAGTAGTATAAGAGTTCGTCCATGTGTTTAAATAAACGAGAAAAAGATCGGCGAATACATGTGTGCTATTGACATGTAATATCATACGATCGAAGCAGTTAAAAAAGATAATTATAAAATGTACGATGATGTTCGGGTCGTGATATTTCAGGATGACGTAAGTTTTTCGATGGAACATTAAGTTTCAATTTCTCTGTAGTATCTGGCCAAGTTATTAGACGATGCGATGTTTCACGCACAAATTAGACATCAGATATCAACTTTTTTATTTTCCTAAATATTACAGAAAGTACCATAGCTCGGATATTTTCTATATTTCCGCATTTCTATAATTATGCGTTCTGTACGTTATTACACCTTTCGATTTCTTCGATGCATCGTTGTTCCGCGTTCTTCGTCGCATTTGGAAAGATATCGTGTGTACATATTACATACATCTACAATCTGAATTAATTTCGTGCGAATAGATTTAATTGATTTAATTTGAAATTTAGATTCAATTTACGCTCTCAGTATTTATATAACACGATGAATATTTTCCTTAAAAAAAAAAAAAAGAAAAAAAATGAGAACCTATGGGACAAATATTCAAGACGACATATAGTACCATTTACTTTTTTTGGAAGAAAGAAAAAGAAAAGAAATAGGCAAGGGTTGTTTTTCACGCAAACGTTCTCGCCGTCGGCCTTCCCTCCTACCATTCTACGTTCGCTATAATTACTACAGTCACACTATTTTCGCGTGGGTGTAGTCTGTCTAGTCGAAAGGGAACGTTGAACTTGTGATTGCACGAGGGTGTCGGTTATTTTCGTTGCGCTTATCGGAACGAATTTATCCACCGTCCTCGTTACGTGGCGCTGAAAACGGAACGCGCTCCAATTTCCTACCTTCGATACATTTATCAGAGAAAAAGAAAATCACTTTAAACCATAACCAAATAGATAATTACTCGGAATAATAATAGAAGATAAAGGATAACGAATAATTGTTCTTCCCGTTGTATAAGAAACAGACGTATTAGCGTGAAATGTTCTCGCTTGCATGGACCGAGTGTCCGCGTTATCTCTAATCCCAGATTAACGATATTTCACGAGCAACAGTAATTCCATTCACGACGGGCAGATCTTTTGACACGAATTGAGAATAGTACACCACAAAACTCGTACAAGTACTATTTAAAACTCCTATCGATAAACCACGTAGCTGTGAGTCAAACTTGGCAAATTTGTTGAATTAGACATTTCACAGCGAGTCGATGTTAATTGAACAAATATTTGAAAAATTGCGATACTCGAGCTATGGCAACGTCGTATTTCTAATTAATAAAATGCGTCTTCTATACGAGAAGGGAAACGACATATTAAGACGAATTTGCGCTGTTTTGCACTTCGCAGAAACACGGTCGATGAAGGTCAATTTCAAGCTTCGTTTCAGCCGCCATGTTGCTGCACACCGAAACAGTCTAAATTCGGCTTTACGCGAGAAATACATCGTGTTCGATGTGGAGAACGAGTCGATGTTGTTCGTATCGGGTTACAGGTATTCGCAGCCCGACCGTACGGAATCTTATCTACGGTGACGAATTATCGAATACACACATATATCCGAACGTGAGATTAGATTTCTCGACGGACAGCCGGCGGACAGCAGGCTTTCGTTGATTCGTCGGTTTCGTTTCCTCGCTCGCGTGCATGCTCGCCGGCTATTCTGAAAATAAACGCGTTCGAGAATCTCGCGGTGTCGTGGTGGTTACCAGTGCTGGTCGTATCGTCGGCCGCGGCGCTTCGAGTTTTATCGAACCGGTCAGTGCAGGGGAATATGTATCGCGTACTGTAGGTGTAGGTGGAAACGATATAGCGTCGTTGTAAAGCGAGGAAGTTGAAGTTTGCTTTGGTCGAAACTTCGCGTGTCTCCGTGTTCTAGCTCGTTATCAAGTTTCTTTTTTTTTCTTTCTTTTTTTTTTCTTATGTAGCAAGCATTTCTGTGATTTCGAGGGTGCACAAGGTTTAGTTAGAAAAATCAATTGCAGCAAGCTGAAGGTGACAGCCGGATCGACCGTTCGCGCGAGCTTAATTTCGCTCGTAGCGTTCGCTTGCGCGTACTTGTCATCGATAATCACGCGTGCCGATGCTTTTAACCGATTTCAATACGGTTAGAAAATTCTCGTGTTGCCGCTAATGGATTTCATCGAGCACATCTTTCCCCGAAGATAAGTCCACGACGAATGACGTTTTAATTGCGCGAGGCGGTCCTGCTCGTCGGTAGAAGACGATCGATAGGCATCCGACGACAGAGAAGAAACTCTTGGGTTCGTATTATCGATCGTTTTAACCCTTTCACAGTATCGTGGAGCCCCGACACCGTCACTGGCTCATGTATCTCGATAGCGTATATTCGTAATGTTTGCCCAGTTCTTGTCATATTTGTTTTGTGCTATCGTAAGAGCGAGTACAGCGACCAGCTTAATTTAATCAATAGTTGGATAGATTTCTTATAAATCATTTTTCAAAGTTGTGAAAGTTGGAGTATAGAGAAAGTACACGCAACTGAATCTATAAATATCTTTCGTTGTTCGGTGATAATTCACCGTAAATATCCAAAATATTTTTAACATTTGACAACATCACCAACGTATCCATTGTATCTCGCGTTTTTACTTTTCTCGCGTTAAAACAATTTCCCCGATCAATTAACAGGAAATAGACGGGTTAAACTTTTTTTAATAGAGTTAATCATTGTCGATCAGCTTCAAAGATTGCCGATTATTTTTTATTTCATCGATAAACGTCGCAGGTCTTTCGTGTCGATAGCGTGTGTCCATTCGTCCAGATATGATGGCGAAGATAGAGGCAAACACGTTTGCCCCGGTGTGCCAGAATTCGCGAAGCTCGCCGTTAATTGGACGTCGACGTCGAACAGGCGGACCGACGAGCGAGCAACGGATGAACAACCGTTTGCGACCTACATTTGCCTCGCGAGCTTCCAACGCGCTGGCCCGATTAAACTCACAGACGTTTCGTCGTTCAGCTTCCTCGACAGACTCGCGTGCCATTCGGATTGCGATCGCATAGATTACGTGTTGATCGCTACTTGGCGAATAGTTTCCATTTAGCAGACTATTCCGCTGGAATATGTTGGAAATCTGGCGATCGATGTGGATCGCGCCACGAGCGATAGCCGTTGATCGAACTGCATTTTCTGCAATTACATTCCGACGATCATTTGGTCGAGAGCGGCCAAGTGTACGATCGAATAATGGCCAGAACCGTAAACGCGAAACAGGCATCTCCGATACGAAAGTAGAAGTTGGAAGGCATTCGTAGCGTAGATGGATTTTCGTACAATTTCTTCGAAATTTTCTATATCTACGGGTGGTTGGTAACTGGTGGTACAAGCGGAAAGGGCGTGATTTTACGCGAAAAAAGAAGTCGAAAATATAGAATTTCGAAAATTTCAATTTTTCGTTCGAGGCTTTGTTTTCGAGAAAATCGACTTTGAATTTTCGCTCGGTACGCGTGCGGTACGTTATAACGGATCTCACTGTAGATCGTTGTCTCGATGGAAAAATTAAAAAAAAAAATTTTTTTTTATATTTTTATTCTATATTTTCGACTTCTTTTTTCGCGTAGAATCACCCCCTTTCCGCTTGTACCACCAGTTACCAACCACCTTGTATATGCGATTTACCAAAATGGAGATATTCGTCTTGAAAGTTGAAAGTTTTAACACGTAGTCCCTGTGGCAAAGCCGCTGCAAAGTGACTTTTCGATTAATTACGGAGAAACCGTTTCTACTAGCTTGTTGAAAAACTAATGCGTTGCGCAAAATTGATAGAAGAGTGATTTTTTAAAGAAAAATCCCCCCTCTAATCTCACCGTTTTCGAATAAAAGTATCGTGAAATATATGATATATATATTTAAAATTCCATATATTACAAGGCAAAGTTACAGCGTTCTCTTCATATCTAAATTGTTTGTTAGCGTGCGCGCATAAAGAGTACACACAGGCAAGAAATTTTGTTTACGCGAAGAATATGGCTTTCGAGTCTCGTCGCGTTTTACCGTTGAGGGATATCGTTCACGCTACAAATACCTTAAGCGGATTAAGCTGAAAACTTGTCGTTTTCTGTGTAACGTGGAGCCGACCTATTTGGCAGAAAATCGTAGGTAAACTCGGCCGAGAATAACGCGTTCGCGGAAGTGGCCGGAAATAGTTACGGGAGACACGTGCGAGCAGCAGGCGCCACAAGACACGCGCCACTTTATTCGCTCGTTTGTCGCTCCCTCGGCAGTGCATTCATGCGGGAGACCGAGCAAAATATACAAGGCGTTCTCCATGTTCTTCCGGTTAAACTTTGTTAGGATGTTCTACGGATACAAACAAGAGAAAGATCCAGTCGAATAGCTTAGAAGCTTTCCTATGAATTTAGAAGAAGAATGGGAAATAGGCTACGTGTCTATTTCGAGCGTTATAGGGACTCTCTCGTATAACGTTGCCGTGTACATATATTTGAAAAGTATATCGCTCATTTGGCGCAACAATGACGCAAAAGATCGCGATTTTAGCGGATACGAGTTTGCGATAGCGACACAGCTGCCCTCGCGTGGTGAATCGTTCAAGTTCGCCTGTAGCACTCTGCCAGTAGAATGTACACACGGGGAACGTTGCACGGACATCTCGTTCCATTTTTACAGCCAAAGCGAAGGATGCGTTCGTTTTCCTTTACGCGTTCTCGCCACGTTTCTGCCAACTTTGTTATTCCATCGGCACAGAACTACTCGGTCTTCCGAGAGAAATAAACGTTTCCAATTCGTTTTTCCAATTTTCCGAAGAACAAGACAAGCTCTTTTATCGTTAACGTAGTTTTGCGACTAAGCGATAGTCTGTGCCAGGCTAGGGAAAAAACTACTAGCTAATTCCAAAAATGATCGTTTCATACCCTACATCGACGATATTAGATCAAATCGACTAAATTGATATTAAATTAATGGTCATCGTTCAAACTTGAATCTCGTAACGAAAAAAGAAACGAAGCCGACAGATGATCGCAAGCAACATATTGCGAATTGTGAACCCGAGTCGCCGAAATAAATGTATAGCAACAGTCACATTACACGTAGAAACGATATTAAAATAGTTTCAGATTTATTCAATATGTGATTTACAAGATATTCGTAGATACACATTGCATGCGTCGCAGCACCTTTTTTGTCTCACCATCTTCTTTACCACCATACGTACGAAACAGTTGCATTCTTCTGTTTTACGAGACGCTGCGCACGCACATACTTCCACACACACACACTCATACTCATATATTTGTGTAACTACTTCGCGGCTAATCCAGTGTAGCACACAAAATTACACATATCTCAATACAACATCTGTCCTTTCTGTATCATACGTGTGTGTGTGTGTATAATAACGTAAATCCTTAGGGTAAATCAGGCGAGCGATTCTGGAAAATCGAGTTTATTTTGGGAATAATTAAATTAAATACAATAACAGTTAAGCGTTTGAGTGTCAGGGGTCTTTGAAAAAACAGGGGTCTTAATCGATTGCAAAGTGAAACAAGCGGCGCAATAGCGCTTGTCATATTTCTTATTTTTATGAAATACGTCTATACTATTATGTATGCGTGCTATTAGTTTCTAAATATTTCAAGTTTTGTTCAATAAAAATTATTGAGAAGATAACAATGAAATACAAAATATCGTCAGTCTTCCGTAGCATTCAAATGTACTGCGACTTTTCAACACAAAATCTAAACAGTGCGATCGCGCTGCTTGCGACTCAAACGGTTAATGACAATCTACTAGAAATTTTAACTGGAAAATCTAGAATTGATTTTCTAGGTCCTAAATTACCGTTTTTCTCTCGCGATCTTTCTATTCAGCAAATGACGACTGTCGGTAAAACAACACAAAAGTAAAAATGTCGGTTGGCGGGTAGTTTGAATTTTTATATATACGTAAATATAAATATAAATTATAAAATATAAAGTAAATTATAAATATATATATATAAATTCTATAGAGTTCAAACTACCCGCCTACCGACATTTTTACTTTTGTTTTGTATATATATCTATGTAAATTTTATAGAATTCAAACTACCCGCCAACCGATATTTTTGCTTTAGTTTTGTATATATATGTAAATTCTATAGAACGTATGGATAAACATTTTCGCTGTATCGCATAAAAGTGAGGATGCATATTGTATAAAAGTGAGCATCGACTAAAGGGTGATTTTGCATCGTGTTTCAGGTGGGTCCGGCAGGGGGGAGGGTGAGGCAGGCTCGAACGAGGTTGCAACTGGTCGGCGAGGCGGCAGTGGCGGCGGCGTGGGTAGTGGAGTCGGAGGGGGCGGGGGCGGAGGTGGAAGTGTATTGGGGGTTGGAGGTGGCGGAAGCGTCGGCGGAGGCTCGGGGGGCAGAAGCGGTTCAGGGGGTGGTGGCCGATCGAGGGACGAGCCGAGGAGGCACACCCTCGGCGGCGATCACCAACCGTCCCTACATCATCAGCAGTTCAACGCGGCCCAGCAGCTACACCCCCTTCATCCCCATCATCTGCCGCCGCCACACGGCCAATACGGTACGCCGCCGACGCGTCATACCACCATGGATCTCGAGGTGAATCTTTGCTCCCGCAACATGTAAATACATATTGACTTTTATCGTTTGTGCTCTCGTTTACACTTTTTTCGAGTCTTTTCTTCCCCTTTACGTTCCCCTCGAACACACCCACCTTCCCATGGATGCTTTCCTTTTGGGATCGCTGACGATTCACCCAGAGTCTTCTCCAATGTTTCTCTGATATTTTTGATCTCTCCGACTCGATGGACGCGCAGGGGCTACGTAGAAAATTGCCGAGATGTTCCGAGAAATTTTCACGCAACGGAGTACTTTGAATTTGGCCAAAGAAAGTTTACTTACATCGACGCTTTTTTTTTTATTTCTACGCCATTTTGTTTATCACGATATTTGCGGGAGTAATTGTTTACACAAAATAGCCAGATTTTTTTTAGCAGCAAAGGTGTTACACGGGCGTTTGTGTATCTCCGCTTTACGCTTCTTTTCGATGCTCGATAGGAATTAGCGGTTCGCGTGCTACGATTACGTAAGCGACGATCTTGTGCAAAGTATCTGGTCAACAACTTTAGCGGATATATTCCGAGGTCAAGAGCCGAGCGTAACGAAGGGAAGAGGTTAATTAAGCTCCGTATCCACCTACGCCGTCCTCGTTTCTCGTCTCGCGTTGCCCCAATCGTGTTCAACGTTTAAACAGCATGTACATATACACACACGCCGAGTTTCGTTTATTTTCGACCGTGCCCTTTTCGCGCTTTTGTTTGTCCTGGTTCGAGCCAGAGTCGGGCGAGGGAAAACGAGAAGAAAGAGGAAAAAAAGAGAAGAAGAAAATAAAACGAGTTCGGGGAAACAGAACAGCCGGCAGTCGTTAGCCCCTTCGAGTCGTCTATGTCCTTAATCGTTTACACACCACCTTGGGCTTGGTGGCGTCCACGTGGCACCTAATCGTTTCACGTTGTCGTGCACCGTCATGTCTTCCTGCTCGTATCTTTCCCTCGATATTTTCGATTTTTACTCACCTTCGATCCCTTTTATCCGTCCACTCGAACCGCGTCGTCCACTTCGTCTTTGAAGACGACGTGAAACGATCTGCAACTTTCTGAAACGTCTTCGAACGAAGACGAAAACAGCGCATGGGAAATGTTGGCGATCGTGAGAGATTTTTACAGGACCAGTTGCGTGCAGCCTGGAAACTCAAGCAACGACCAACGACAGACGATCGATCGATCGCGATCGCATTGTTTCACTTTTACCTTTTCACAGTACATTTCCAGCCAACCTCCTTTTCTGCTCCATGCATATATACGTCTAACTGGTTTACTTGTGTGTGTGTGTTTCCGTGTACCTGCCGCCGCCTAACAGATGGGGACCAAGTCTCGCCAGAGAAAGGTAATTCTTCTTTTTCCTCTCTTTTTTCATATACGTTTCTCCCTTTTCTCTTTGTATCGTTTCGAATCGCACGATAGCATGCGTCCGTTTTTACATCGTTTTTTCACTATCGTATCGTCGTTCACACACGACTTTTTCTTTCTTTTGCTTTTTTTTTCTCTATTGATGCGCGTTGGATTCGAACGATCGTTTCATAAAAAAGGAAAAAAAAAAATACGCGGACGAAACACAGGCAAAAGCAGAGAAAGGACAATGCTTTGGTGATCTGACAGATTTCGTTTGGTTGTTTCAGTCGCCTCTTCCGCGCGGGTACCCACCTCCCTCTTCGACGATGTTATTCGATGACGACCCGGGCATCATGTCCGAGGTGGAGACATCGAGCACTGGATTTCGACGGGGTGGTAAGCAAAGAAGCAGCCTCCCCGTCGTACGGACCCCCAGCAAAACTCTGGAGCGACCACTAGGTAACGATCGACCCGCGATAGAATTAGGAGCGTCTTGTTGCTGCCTCGCTGCTCGATGCCCTTGTCGGACATTCCTGACGAAACGATGCGTTTCTGTGGACGATTCCTTAGGTCTAGTGTTCCTGCAGTATAGAAACGAGACGAAGCGGGCGCTCCTACCCAACGAAATCACTAGCATAGACACCGTTAAGGCTCTCTTCGTCAGAAGTTTTCCCAAACAACTCACTATGGAATATCTAGACAGTCCTCACGTCAAGGTTTACATACACGATAGCAACAAGGACATGTTCTACGAACTCGAAGATCTCAGGTACTCGACTGTACATATCGGTCAGAGCGACTACAGAAGGATGGACTAGACGGTGATCGTCTGACGAGAAATTTCACCAGATCGTTTCGTGTAAATGCAAATTTCATCGACTGAATGGTCGACCAGCAACGAGTCTAAGTTTCTCGCGTATGAACACAAACGCTTGATCGTGTAGCTTAGTAAAGTCTAGCAGCGTTCAGTCGACGACCACCGAATTCCACTTTTTATATTCTTTAACCGTCCGACGATTCTTGTTAGTTTCAGGCCGCTTTTAGTCGACCAACAAGCTAGTTCGTCAAATTTCCACCTGTACAAAGCGATTTATCAAAATCTACTCGCTAGTCGATCACTTAAACCTAGTCGATCCGTCTGTAGCTGAGCTTATTCGATACTGTCAAAGATATTTCAACAAGAACATTGAAATCTCTTGATTTTCATTTTCGCGGTACGCATTTATGTGTCTGGTGTAGACACACGAGGACGATTGAATTTGGAAAAGAAAAGATCAAAGGTAATTTTTGTAATGGGATATATAGCCGCATTTGTAATGAGATTCAATGTCCAAATTAGTTTCGATGGTGTCAAAGAAATTATAACAACCCATCAATGTTTTGTTGTTTCGTTAATCTGGGAAACGCAAACAATCTATATATTCTACATTAAACGCAATAAAAATCTTATCAATTACACGTAATACGATTATTTTTGCATTACCTTTGCATATCTGATCTTTGCATCGCTGATGAATTTTCACATTTATCATGGAATTTATATTGCATACATTCTATGTACGATTTCACAGACCAAATTCAGATCTTCCACTAGTGTTGTAACCATGACGGAGAACTATAACAGAAGTGTTCACTTTTCTGCACGTCGATCGAGAATTTCCGTACCGGAATACCATAGCCGTATCGAAAGGTTCTCGTCTGGATTTCAGATCGCATCTGAGGGACATCCGAGACCGCAGCGTCTTGCGACTGTTCGAGAGCACTGACGGTGTGACAGGGATGCCAGGACCTTTGGGGATACCGGGAACAGGAACAGGACTACCTCCTCACTGGGAAGACCAGAGCTATTTCAGCGAGCCGGAATTCGACAGCGAATATCAGCATCAGCATATTCACAAAAGCAAGGTAATCAGCTTTCGAACGTTTGCAAAATGTATAGTTTCGCTTCGTCGTTCCTCTTCGGGAACACGCAAAAGCTTCTCGCACTGTCGATTTCCGTAATACGTAACACCGACGCTTAAATTTTATACGTATTCGCATTAGGCAACGATCCATCACGACGTCGATCGAGTTGAAAATTCACTTTTGAATTCCGTATATATGGTATTCGATGATGTGATAGAAGAAAAAGCTCTAACGCGGCAAACAGCGAATGATAAACACAGGTTTTACAATGAACGTTTTATTCATCTTAAACTCTAACAACTTCGCATCTCTTTAAATACTTCCGAGTATGTGGCCTATCGACGACATTCGGTTCACACCGGAAGTGTTTCTACGATCGACGATTTCTTCGATCAACGACGCGCTAAACGTCAGCCGCAACTTGCAACTCTGACTAACCTAGACACGAACCCGCGTCAAGAATTAACCCAACGACGGAGCTGCTATCGGAGATCCAGCGGAGCATAACTTAGGGTAAAAACATAGCGAGCAGATTTGGGTGGCGGTGTAGCCGACTATTCAGCCGACTGTTGAGTCAGACGGAGGATAGACAAAGCCGCTAAGCAACTCAGTCAGCCGAATAGTCTGCCGCGGCACCACCACTTACACCTGCTCGCTACTTTTTCACGGTTAGCTTAGCATAGTTTTAGCTTCGCGATGGATTCCCTTAATAATAAATACGTCTCCGAACGCGATCGGAGTGACTCTGTGTAATCAATATCCGCCCGCGGCTATCGTTTCTATCCGCAACGCTTGTAATCGCGTAATCGAGCTAACGCGTTCGAGATCCGTTGGCCTCGGGTTCACGGCACGTAGAAGAGATCCTGTGTCAGCGATAGCGGTCGGCTACCGAGACGCGATAACCATAAATCTCTGGTCGAGTCGTGGTCGATGCTGCGAATGGACCCGAGCGGACCCGAGTTCACCGAGTCTCGTCTCCTGTTTCCGTCGAAAACGCCTTGTTGACACTTTGATGGCGTGAAACGTTGGCGATTGCAACGGCGTACGAATAGCGGAAAAATGATGGCAGAATGAAACGCACGAAACACGCGTTCGCGGAACGCGGAGAAAAGATAGAGACGTGGCAAAATATTGGAAAAACGTATGTTCAAAGGGAATAAGAAACTAGCGGACGAAATGCCAACGACGAAACGCTCCATCGTGAAAGTGTTTAAAACGCTTTGCACATTGACGCGGCTGGGCTGTGCACCGCGCCGGAGTACAATTTCTTAGGCACGGACCTCCAACCAAAGACGAGAGCTTTGGCGAAAGGTTCCTCGCTACAACCGTCGCAGACGTCCATGATGGTTCTGACTTCACCTTCTGCTGGTTCCCTTTCGTCGTCCTTGTTTTCGTATTTTGGTAGTTGCAGACCGAAGTTGGTCAGGCCTGCGAAATAATCGTTGTCTAGGCCTTGACTAATGTAACCGTCGTCGACGATTAGACCGTCGCCCAGTTGCACCAGGCCTCGTTTCTTTTTCGTCGAGTCGCGTTTTTCCAACTTCCTGTCTTTCGCAGACTCCGCGTCTTCTCTTGGCACGAACGTTACCTGAAAACAGAATTCAGCGTCGTCGATGATCTTTCTAGTGCTTAGTCGACCCTGTATTTCCTTACAGCGTTCAAACTATGAGTGTTTCTAATTTACAACCGTTTTTAATACGGAGGATCGAAAAAGGCAAACGTCACAGCCTGAGTTCCATGAAAATCGTAGCTCGTTGCTATGGAAAGCTTCCGAGATGCAATGGCCGGCGGAACACCCTGTACAAACAGCCTTGGTCGCGTCTCCTTGCGCGCGCAACGAAATTTCATAAATTTCGCGCGAATGATACGCGCGATACTTTCGCCGACCACTTCATCCAAAATCATATCGCTTATACGCATTCTAATTATAATAACAATTTTAATGCGCGTTCCAATGGACTCTTACCTTCCCATCGGAAGGTTTTCCCTCTGAAACTGCCTCTTCGTCGATTTGCCTCTTCGCCACGCTGGACGCTTGCTCAGCGCTCGAGTCCGACTCGTTGCTCTTGGCTTCAACAGCCGACGAATCCTTCTCTCTCTTAAAGAGATTGTGATACGAGCTGGCTCCCACGTTGGTTGTTTCGCTCGCCGGAGGCAAACTAACGCTAGAGCGTAGGTTGCCGAAGAACTGGCTGGATTGCAGAGGGAACGCTGCGGAGACGGAATTGGGATTCGCAGGAGGAAAGGGCTGAGGTGATGGATCGCGGGGAATCACCGCAGGATGCCTCAGGGTGACGCCTCCTTGAACGATTTGCAGCGGCGACCCTGGATTGATTTTTACCTGAAATTCAACGAGGTCAGCGTGTTCTGCGATGCCCTTCGAAGCTTAAATTTCCATAGATTGGATTTTAACGATTTTAACGCGGCAGCAACGATAATTCGTGTGCATCGAGCAAGGAAATTGAACGAATCTAGCGACAGTCGCTTAAATTTAGGCGATGCAGCTGTATCGGAATTTCCCTGGCAAATAAAGCGAGCGCTACTGTATACCGTGACGTGGGTCAAACCTGATGATTGATTTGTCCAGCAGTGAGGTAGGGATGTTGCGGAAGGGGTCGGCCTGTTACGGGAGGACGCGTAGGTCTGGGCGTGTTGTTGGTGGTGTCGTGCTCGTAGTGATGGCCGTGATGGTGTTTGTGATCCTTGTGGGCTTTGCCGGCCGTCAGCGCGACCTCGTACAGCTGCACCATTGTTATTTCACCCACAAGACCGCCGGATCCTGAGCAAATGTGTTTCCTTAGAACAATCTTAGGAATGTAACGCGTATTACCGCCGTGTACGAGGAAAGTCGATGAAACGTTTTGGCACTGATATTTCAACATTTTCAAAACATGGTATAATGTACACTGTTGTAAGTGAAAGTATCTCTACACTCTCAAATTATAGCAAATACGTGAAACACTCTTCTTCATGAAGCTCTTTGATACAATTTTCGTGTTTGATTTTAGTTGCTAAATGCGATAGATGTTGTGCAGGGTAGCGTAAATGAATAAAAATTCATGGTCTGTACGCGGAAAATGACATAGCACTACAGGCATAGTTGCCTTGGTTTTACGACGATTTGCGAATTCTCACCTGGAGGAGCGCCATCGCCTTCCAAAAAGCCGCCGCCCAGCTGTCGTTGCTCCTGTCCAGTGATCGCAATTCCACCCCCTTTGATGACGTGGCCGACCAACTAACGAGTCGAGAAGAAAGACAAGCGAGCGAATTAAGGTCACGCTGAATTAGCTGCAGGGTCTGTTTGTTAATCGCGCGTTACGTCGCAGAGCACCGGTTTTAATTTGCATCTGACAAACGAGTCGCGAATTGCCATTATAAACTCTGCGTTTAAGCGCATCACGAGATGGACAGTTTCTTGTCACGTCCACTTTCTTGCTGCACTGAAAATATCTCCATTATTCAGCGCGCTTTAATCTACACTGACACAGTCAAAAGCGAGTACAGATACAGTTTCTATCAACTGCATTTGTACGAACGAAATATTCCCAGCGTCCGATTAACTGATCTTCAGCTGAGCGCCGATCAACCTACGCGAACTCAGCAGGAACACGCGTCATGTAACGCACATTCTCGTGGTCGATACAAGTTTGCAACGTTACCTTGCGTCGAAGAGCGAATATTCCACGTTTCGTGGAATTTTCTTGATCGAACTTGTTAGCTTCTATCGACTGAACAAAAGTCATAGACGAGAAGAATAGAGAAATAGATGGATTCTTATGATATTGGCTTGGCAACTAAGTGATTGCGGATTTTGTCAATAGGTGGCGTTGACAAAATCCGCAATCACTTAGTTGCCAAGCCAATATATCCCGACAAATTCGTACAGAGGCAGTTGTTTCAGAAGCTTCTACACGTACGTTGGACAAATGGAAAATCGGTGGGGATGGAATAAATAACGCGAAAAACGTAAATCTGTAAAGCGTCTATTCACTGTATTTGATCGGTGGCGAAAATAAGAAACGCAAAACCTTCTATATCTCGAGGCGAAGTAAAATTCCTTTCACCGCGCATTCTCTACTTCGATTATGCTTATCCGCTTATCGCTTCGAGCGAAGCCGCCGCCCGTTCCTTCCTCGATATTCACCGGAACGAATAACAGAGTTTCCTGCCGAATGGGTTCGGCTATCTGGGTAGACTCGTACGGAGAAAATCGAGGTTATCGTAGAATCTGCAGAAATATTTCTGCGTTGTATATTTTAGACGATTTGTAATATAGGTAGGTGCACGTGAAAGTGTAGGAAATTTTGAAATATTTTCCGTACATTTCCTGCTAGTCAACCTGACTATCTGGATACTTTTGAACGATAGCGTGAAACGACTTTCGCGTGAAATAGAATCGCGTTGACAAGACGAAGAGAGGGGAAGATAGCGAGCGCACGGAAACTCGCGGAAATTCGCACTCGTCTGCAAAAATTCTTCCCGCGATATGCATCGCGTTGGACGAGACCAGCGAAGAGAGAAAAATTACGCAAGAGAATTCGCACGAATGCCAAGGAGAAATGGCAGCGTGGAATCGACCTAGAACCGGACGCGATTTCCTCCGGTGGAAGAGTACCGCTGCCGAAGATCGCTTTCTACTCGGGTTCCGAGTCACGGTATACCGCCTGCATGATCCACTTTCGAGAATTCATGGCGAAAACTATAAACACACAGCCAGACCCTGGCATTGCTCGCTTATAGAAATCGCGCGCGTGCCTTGCCTTCGTAACGTAAAAGTGCATTATACTATAGAAATTTCATGTACATGCAAGTCCATAAATATCCCGACACTTACGTGTTTGCGAATTCCGTACGAACATCTTGAGAATTTATTACCTTGTTCTATGTTGTACCGACGTTATTTTTGGACCATATCGAGCGATATTATGTACAAATAATAATACGATAAAATTGTTGTAAAGATAGGTAGGCTGAAACGTGTACGTGTACGTATAGAATACGAAGATGTCGAGATGATAAAAATTTTGTTTCCATAGTACATTCTGTTACGACCGTTCGCGAAGAGTAAATTCTCGCTACGATTCTGATAATCGACGCCGCGAACCAGTCGTTCCCCTGTTTCGATTAGGATAACAGAGGTAGTTCAAATGATTGTAACACTGAATTAACAGGGTTAATATAAGCTACTATTTTAAACAATATTTAAAATTATAATTAACACGTTGCAAATGATTTAACGATGATACAACTAGTTTATTATTATAATTCGACTCGACTTTATGATATTTCCCGACGTATTCGTTTGACTAAGCGATCTTGATTGTATTTCTCTGAACCTCTCGATGCATTCGGTTTGAATCCTCATATGATACTGACTGCCCTTCGACTTTTTCCTTTGCCTTCTCTGGAAGACGACCCCCACCACGCTCGGGTCTCGCAACCGTCCGAGCCTATGATCACGTATGCCACCTTTTTTGTGTAGGTAAAGTAACGGACCGAAGGCGAATCGATGTTTTTTAGAACTCGCTGCTTGACCACAACTATGCGCTTATCGCTACATTGTGTATATTTCGCCGGTCATGTAAGACGATCTGTCTGCGACACTGTAGTACCAAGGGAGACGGTTAGGAACACGGCCTATAGTAAATCTCGGGGCGTAGCACAATCCATTTATATGTTTCATAAAGGATATAACCTAACTAATACGAAGATGGTACCCCACTGGGGGTAGCCACCCACATGATAATCAAACAGCTAAAAGATTCTACCAAATGTCCAAATTGGACAAATTGTGAATGTGAAATATTAAATAAAAAGAAAAATAATATGTTGATACCTGTTCGCCTATGGAACTTTACAATAATTATATCGATATTATTTGTCTTTGATAACGTCGATATCATGGAACAACACGATAAATTCATGCAAGTGTCCGGATATTTGCGTATGTGTCTTTTTCTGACGTTAGAATCTGGTCTGGTTACGTACAAGCAATAGCACGTGCAAAGTATCCTTGTAAAGAAATTAAAAAATAAGAAATCGAGGAAACGTACAATGGAATCTTCCCGGCCGAGGTTTCATCTTCGAGAACATCGATCTTGAAAATTTGCCAAGTAGATATGCTCGGACTTGTCTAATTACCGACTAGATCTGACTGAACGATCAGCTGCAGGTTATTGGACGTGGGAAAATAAGTGACGCGTTTTACTCGCGCGCAACGCGTTTGAATTTTCCACGGCCGTTGGTAACGATGCACTTTCACGGGCGCGAATTTTTTCGTCGATGGCTCGAGAGTTGGGTGAAAAGCACGGCAAGCTCGCTTACCCTGTTGTTGAAGCCGCGACCTACGCGCTCGTCGTTGACCCAGATCTGCCATTCTCCTGTACGACCGTTCCAGCTTTGGCAGCTGTGATACCACTTGTTCAGACGGAGCGGATAATTCAATCTGTACAAGTTGTGCCCGTCGATGTTCATCATGTAGTAGGAACTCCTGGCGGTGTTAGCGACCCAGGAGAGGATGCCACGCGGTTGATCTCCCACTTGAAAGTAGAGTGGATTCCGTTAACGTACACTTTCTGCGCATTTCTGCGTCTTCGAAGCAGGTTTGGAAAAAAGTGGCAAACTTCTACATCGTTTCAAATTTTAATGAGAATTCTCTATACAGAGGCTTAGGGTATAAAATTAGGATTGTTTATGGAAAATTTGATGGGGAAGTTACAAGGACAAACGCGTTTTACTGTTATTATTGGGCTGGCAACTAAGTGATAGCGAATTTTGTCATTAGGTGGTAATACCAATTTTGCAAAAAGTTCAGTAAAATATCTTGGTCGGTTCATGGAAAAAGACGGTGCGCGACCAGGAAGAGATAACCTGAGAGCGACACGCGAATTTGAACGCCCAAAGGACAAAAAAGATGTGAGACAATTACTGGGGAAAATGAATTTTTATTCTAAATTTATAGAAGATGCCTGCAAACTTCTGGAACCACTTCATAACTTATTAAGGAAAAATGTGGAATTATGAGAAAGAAGAAGCAAACTTCAGCTTAAAACAATTTGATGGAACGCAAAAAGCCAGAGATTGGATATCAGAGTATGAAACGGAGTGGGGAAAATTAAAAATCCAAAATGAGCAGAAGAAAATCAAGTGCTTGAAGATGTATTTGAAATTATAGGCGTATCGTGCTGCGGACCAACCCTTGTTGCTAAAAACTTTTAGAAATGAAGTTTTTCAATTTTCCCAGCTGTACCATTAGATGGTAATGACAAAATCCGCAATCACTTAGTTGCCAACCCAATAATTCAGAAAATTCATTCAATTTCCACTGAATAAATATCGACTTTCCTTTAGAAGAAAACGCGCGAATTTTTGCAATTTGTACATTCGTTTCGACGTCTTATGATCGTTCGAAACGAGAAAGTTGTCTTCGTCAGGTTCGTCTATGCTTTTCACGATCGTGTTTCTACGATACTTTACGTCTAATAGAACGACACCTCGTTGGAATTTTAGGTATCTCGAGCTGCATTTCGACTATTCCCCTTTCTCATAAACGCGTAGATATCCGTGCAATCCGCAATCAATTAATTGCCAACCCAATAGTATCGTTGTATTCTTTATATTTACGATTTAGAGAATAAAAATTACAATTTTGTATTTTGTACTCTCTAAGAAAAATTCTTTTAGGGATGGTTAAAGGAACGAAAAATGGATAATAGAACGGATAGTCTGACCTAATTGTTTTAACTGTGGCAAATTAAACGATGCCTCGGGGACGGACGTTCCATACGATCGCGTCGTGCTTATGTCGGATTTACGCGCGATTCGCCAAAACATTCGCCTCAAATCCGCTTGAAAACACGTTGCGACATTTTTTCGGAATTCGAGGTTCAACCGTTGCGCGATTTTTATCGAATATTATTATTATCGTTGTTGTTGTTATTATTGTTGTTGTTGTTGTTGTTGTTGTTATTATTGTTGTTGTTGTTGTTATTATTATACAAACAAAGATACGCACGATGCGAGGAAAAATAAATTACGCGCGCGAATATACAGCGTGTCCTGTTGAACAGGAAGCGTTCAAACGTCTGGAAAGATACGAAAAAATGTTTCAGAGAAAAGCCGTGTGATATCCAGGGGCAGGTGTGATATCCACTTAACCCAGCGATTAAACATTTTCGAACGGATACCTCCACTTCTCATTACATATTTTATTTTATTATATTTTACTATTATATTTTAAGCGACGTTTTAAAAACACCGGAAACTCGTGTCCTTTGCACTTTACGTTATCGAGATACGAACTTTCAAGTTGGATGTGACACCGATATTAAGACGTTTTTCACGGCGCTACGACCGGTATGGCGTTGACGAGGCGCGAAATCCCAGTTTTCTGACGTTTCCAAAATAGTCGGTGAGCCGCGAACAGTCGCTTCCATTTGGTTGGCAACTAAGTGATTTGTCTTGACTTTGTCAATATCACCTAATGATAAAATCCGTAATCACTTAGTTGCCAACCCAATAAGTCCTTGCGTCGGTTTCGCGCGAAACACGTGAGTTTACAGTGTCTCGAAGACGTCAGCTATAGGAATACGCAAGGAGGAATGGAGGTGGCCGAAATTTTGAAATTTCCTCACGTTTTCTCGTATTTTATCGATCGTATTTTTCCAGACGTTCGATCGTTCCCAATTGAACAGGACGTATACTGTAGACGAAAGAGAAGAGCAACAAAGAAAAGAGAAAGATACCTAGAATTGAAAGTGTCTTAAGGATGATAAGGATTAATTATTGTTACGATTAATTAAAACAAAAAATCGACATTGTGGCGATCAGAGGATTAAAATGGGTAAGAAATTGAATGAACGAAGCGAAAATAGCGATAGATGAGACGATGCAGTAGCGTGTGGAATATTCCTAGCAAAAGGAAAGTGGTGATTCAGTTTCCACGAAAAGTGCGAGGCGGAACTTTCGCCTTTTCGCTCGTCCGGCCTCTTCGAAGCAAAAAAGAAAAAGGAAAAGGTGAAAGGGAAAGGAAACTGGCGGCGTGTCTCTCACCTGCGTACGAAAACAAAGGATGGTCGTTGCTGTGATTGTAGAATTTGGTCCACATGCACAACGTGAACTCCTTCATGTCCGGCAGCTGCGTCTTGTAGTGAACGTACTGCGGAAGGAAGAAAGCGATCGTTAATCAATGGAAATCGGATCCGTTCAGAGATCTGTGGCGTGGTCGGAGCGTCGTTTACAGATCAGAGAATTACACGACCGAGACGCGTTCTTACGCGATTTGACTTGTTCCGCGATCGCCGAGAAGTAAACTCGATTTGTAAGCAACCGGAGAACCTGTCGGCGCCACCGGTTCTTTTTACCATCGTCACCTTTCCCTCTGCGTTTCCGCGTGCAAACTGCGTTTCGCTTTCTATCGGCAAAATCGGTCGCGTAGATTGCTTGCATATGTTGTAACTGGCGATACGATTAAGAAAATGGACGGTTGTAAGGGGACAGTTGAACCAGCAACGTGAAATACAATTTTTACACGTTGAATTTTGTTTTTCGGAAAATTGATTTTGTATGTTTGCAAAGGTATATTCGTGGGTTTACGTAAAAATAATCGCGTATTTCGAAGCAGTTATAGATATCGAGTAACATCGAAAACAAATGTTGTTACAGTGTTTGTTAAAATAATAACTCGCGCCGTACATTCTCTGTATAGTATACAGTTCTAGTATAGTATAGTATAGTAGTTCTCTGTATACAACCGTATAGAATATTTGTCAACATTTTTGTCCATACGATTTCTGTCTGTCGGAATAGAAAATATTTTCGAGAACGTCCAGAGTATACGATCAAATTTATCTAACGCTATGAGCATAAACAGAGAGAGAGACCAGTTGCTGCATTTTTCGATGCAGCCAGACGATATGTTCGGGTATGTCGGCGCTATGAAATTGTACACAGACAAACGAAGAGTCTATCTTCAGATAAATCTTGTTTGTTCTGTTATTTTGCTAGGATTAACGTTGGTCATTGGCGATCGGAGCTCCTCAACTTCCTACAATTGTAAAACTTGAATGAAAATTAACAGTTTGGGCATTTTGAATATAACCGATAAATAGAAGATACTTTGAAATAAAAAGTGCACCATTGAACAAATAAACATTTTTGTTAGAACATCAATAAAAAAAAAATGAGAACAAATCTTGCATCTAACGGTGCACTGTGTTAAAACAGTGTAAACGTAAATGTGGCTCATCAATACAATCTGGACAATAGGTGATCACCTTTTTGGTCCGATTCATAGCAATTTTTCATCCTAACTGTTTAACATTTTTTTCATACCACTCTCTGCAAAATTTTCGTGCCAGGTACGCTTGCCCTTCTTTCTTCTGCATTTCGTGTCGCAATCTTTGTCGAATAAGTATATTTGACGACTCTGGCGAATGGCACTGCGTAAGGTGCATTGCGAGTGCCATTCTAAAATCTGATAACTTGATTTTTGTTTTTATTGCTTGTTTATAGAGTATCATCGCGTTTGAAATTGACGTATTTGACAATAACTCTAAAGCTAATTTTATATACCACTTGAGGGTTCTTCTATGTGATGTAGAATATGCTATCGTTTGATCTGATAAATCTACAGCACATTTTCCTCTCTTGTAATCTGCCACTATCATTGGTTTATCGCAAATACAATTTTCTTTGCGGACCTGTATCATTTCAGCCGAATGTTTCGTCGAGATCATAAAAATAATCCTAATACTGTTTACTAATATCTTCTATACGTTTCAACAATATATTCTGCGCGTTTTGCCTACGACGAAATAACGAAAGCGAATGGTTTGTTGAAATAAACGAAGCCTCGTTATAATACGTCGCTATCAACTGTTAACGAGGCGTCACGGTTGTCACCCGTGACCACCAATAAGATAAACGGTCCATTGGGGAAGAATGTTGTCTTACATCATCAATTTATCATTATTTTGCCATTGTATGCTTTGAATGATAAAAATACTCCCGTGGCGTCCTGAGCGAAACATGTGATTTCAGCGTGGCAGTCAGTGTTAATATCTTTATTATTATTATTATTATTATTATCTGTTGAGAATTGTGGATCTTTGAAGCCGAAATAATGTTATAGGAGCACTATATTTATACTGAGGATTAATATTAAAATAGTAATATATTTATTTCATGGACGATTCCTTATATATTCATCGATACACACTTGGACCCGTCTCAACACTTTCTTCCATACCCGACTGTTAACCGACTGACTAGTTTACACTCATCTGTTTTCGTTAGCCACGCACACACACACCTCCACTCACCGACACTCACATACAAGTATCTCTACTACGCATTTAACCCAATCCAGCACAGAAAATTATACATATCTCAACATTATCATTTATCGGAGTTCATGGTTTTCAGCTTACGTTATATTTACGTTAGAATTCTCATTAGCTGTGACAGACATTTAAAAGATACAAAGTAGATCGCTGCAGGATCGTTTGCTGACAAGATGCTGTTAATTTCAATAAGAAAAAGTCTATTACGTGCACTGTGTAGTTAGAAAGGGGCGCACGATTATCCAAGTAAAATGCGTTGGAAAAGAAACGAAACAGCTTACGCGGAACGATCTGTTGTAACGTAATCGTCGTGTTTCCCGATCGCACGGCTCTCCGCGGGTTTAACCATTTCACGAGAACAAGGTCTCTCTACCATAATTTCCTACTTTGTGTTTACGCATTCGCGTTGCGCAACAAAATCGTTCGACACGCTTCGAAATCGATTGCCAAGTGCGGCTCAATTTTCGCTGCATCTGTAGGCAAATGATGCGCGTCGGTGAATTAAGTCGGGAAATGAACTCGAGAGGAATAATAGCGGTGCAAAGCGATCTCGCGACAGTTCGATGCACTTGAACGTGGTGCTGCGTTCCACACGATTTCCCGAGCGCGAGATTTACAACGAACAAGATAATCGAATTGTTTTTTAATTTACATCGTCTCGCTGTTTCGCTCTTTCACGCACGCTTTTCCCTAATTTGCTAATGAAAGCAGTATGAAAGCCGTGTTCCTGCAAAGTAAAACAGTGTAAATTCGGCGTAGCCGATAGTTAGTGATGCGATCTGCGATATTTGGAATTTCTGTGCAACGTGTACGACGATAAAATCCAATCACTTGCAACCTGATTCGTATCTTGAAGCTTCTGCGAGCAGACACTCGAGATAACAGCCATTTTCGGCATTTTTTGGAAACAAGCCACAGAGTAAAAGTTAATTTGTCCAAAGATGAAGAGGAGAAAGATAGTAATTTTTAATTGTTCCTATCGCGAATAACAGTTGTGAACGATTAGCATTTTTTTTTTTTTTTTTTGGGCTATCGACGAACCGAATTTCATTTTGGTTACCGATAACCATAATCGATGGCCCGAAAACAATTCGTTTGCTTATCGTAAAATTTACTCTCGTTACGTTCGACTATCGTCAATTGTTGTTAACGTTGCTGATAATTGGTATTAATATTCATATTTGTAATTAGTATTCATCGATACGAAACAATTTAATTATGAAGCTTGCGTATACATTTTATTAATCAAAGAAACGATATGAAAATATATGAGATGCAGGATATCCTCTGTTTCATATATTTTCATGCCGGATTTTCTGCTTAATAAAATATACAACTTTCATAACTAATCATTCTTATATTGTCGAATTTTAATCGTTTATATCGATCAAAGATTTCAATTCTTATAGTTTAACTTTGAAAATTTGCCTTGCGCAACGATTATGATATCCGTTTGAAAATTTTGATCAGTTCCCGAGCCTTTGAAGTTTCTTGAGTTTTGATAGTCTTGCGGGATATTCGAAATTCTTAGCTCGAGAGTTTCAGGGTGGAAACGATGTATAGCGAAGTCTGTACGGGGTTTGTCTTATCGAAAAATCAGCAAGAAGGAAACGACCCAAAAAATTTGACACGATCGAAGATTTTTCAAGATTTGCAAAACGAGCAACACTCGCAAACTAGTCAAAACCTACCAAGACTCAAATTTGAATCTGAAGATGCCCAGTTTAGAAACTATTTCAATGTTAATACTAGAACTACCGATAGTTAACACGAAGCTATTTCTATCAAAACCAGTGAAAACGACTGGTCTTTAAAAAATACCTAATAATAGAATATTTTTGTATTTATTGATTTATTACTCTCTTACGGGAGGAATTTCATGTTACGTAGTACATTTTTGGCATTATTAATCCATCTGGGGCCATGATCCCTAAACGAGGATTAACACGTTTATAAAATTGTCGACCCAGTCATTTTGACTGGTGTGGTATTTCTAGTGTTAGCATCTAGCGATCTAGCGATCAATCCGGAATTTTCCTGATAACTGATATCGTCGTATCGAGTGATACGCAGTGAAAATTTGAAAAACGCGTGGTAAGTTGTAGAAAACGAGGAAACTGGTTAATTGGGGTTCGATAAACAGATTGCAGCACCCTTTTACACTTCGACAAGTACCAGTCATTTTCACTGGTATTGGTATAAGTAGCCTTGATGCAAAATTATTTTCAGTTTGAATACATAAAAAACAAAATGTTGTTATTTCTATACTCAGAGGTAGGATCACAACAGGTTATGGGCCCAGGTGCAATAATTGGTTATTATTTTTTTTTGAAAATATTATTAATAGTAATAATATTGAGGAACGCAGAAGATAAACTGAAAACAAAAAAGAAGGGGGGGTGCGTGATCTATGATTCAGTGTTGAATATCATAAGGACGCTTTATCGAGTATACAACAATTGTTTACGTGATAATACAGTTATCAAAAAAAAAAAAAAAAAAAAAAAAATGTCGAGCGGGGTGAGTTTAAGTATAGAAATAACAAGACAAAATAAAATTCATTATATTATTCCTTTAGTTATCGTCGCGAAAGCCATTACATCATTGCGGAAAAGAATATAATATGAAGTGGGAATTTGAAAATAAAATTGTAAAACCTGCCAATTTGACTGGTGTGATAGTTCCAGTGCTAACTTCGTCGAATCGAGCGTATGAAAGACGCTACCTTCCTTGTCTTTCGTACAATTATCAAAATTAAAATATCCTGTTCAAGTACCTCGATACTCGTTTCGTAGAAATTAAAAAATTGCATCTAACGGTGTATAAAAAAGTGCGCAGTTCTATCGAAGAAAACAGGTGACGTTGAAATCGCACGAAGACACGTCCAGCTAAATAAGATTCCTGACCATCGCAAGGTATCTGCCTCGAAGCAAAGTAACGTTCCACGCAATAATTTAGCAAATGTTTGCGTGGATCGACTAAAGTAGGCCAATCTATACAGCAAATATTTGTCTAAGAAATTTTTCTCAAAAATAAAATATTCGGTTGGCAGCTAAGCGATTGCGAATTTTGTCGATAGCATCCAATGACAAAATCCGCAATCGCTCAGTTGCCAAGCCAATAATATAGACTCGCGTTGGTCAAGCGATCGAAATCGAGTTGTTGTCGAATGTAAAACTAATCAGAATGTAGCTGTACACCTGGCTCGATCTATCGACGAACACGGTTGGTCAGAATTTGTTGCTTTTGCGTGTTTCATCAGCCTTGATCGGTGGCTCGGAAAACGAAACGGCGAGCAACAAAGTCGGTCGATTTCGAGAACTTCTGAAAAGAGTAGAGTCTCACTCGCGTGTCGCGTTTTCTCCTACTTTCGTTGCCACGATTCGTGTCGTTTTGCTCGCATCGAGGCTCTCTCGACCGCGGCCAAGCCTTCTAGTACGCAACCACGATATTTCGTTTTGCAGCAGGAAACGCGTCCCGTGTAAATAAAAAAGAAAACAATCGGCAGTCTATTGAAAGATGGAGTTAAAACAAATTTACGTTGACAATCGACAGAGCCAACGCTCTGGCCAATTGGTCAGCCCTTCGTCCGCGTACTGCGTCCCTTTCCATGGCAAATGAAATCTTCTTTAAAGAGAAGCTATCGGATGATATTCGGGAGAAATTTTGAAAAATCGTGCGAGA
Source organism: Bombus flavifrons (assembly GCF_040668555.2). NCBI lineage: Eukaryota > Metazoa > Arthropoda > Insecta > Hymenoptera > Apidae > Bombus > Bombus flavifrons. Next base: position 2,594,633 of record NC_138457.1, on the reverse strand, counting down.
ATTTTTGTCGCATTTCTTAAAGCGCAAAAATCGAAGGGAGCTGTATGGACTGTTTGAAACTCGGTATAGTCGTTCAGACTCAACCAACGTGCAGACGACGCGAGTAAAAATGAGCTTTGGTGTCGTAGGGTTCAAGCAAACGCGTTAAAATTTAATTATTTCACACCTCGCCCTATCATCGTTCACGCTCCGCCGATCTCCATTACAATTTCGTTAATTCTCGGAATTTTTTAGTGAAACTTTCACGGGATATTCTAACGAGTCCATAACAGAAAATCGAAGTTTCGAAATTCACGAAGCAGCTACGTAGCTCACATCTAGAAATTGATTGCTAAGTCTGTTAGGTTTGTTCACTTAGGTGTATCCGAGGCGAGAGTGAGAAACGTGTTAAGACTCGATGAAATCGAAAGGATCGCCGACTCCTCCAGCTGATGTATCGCGTACATTCGCCTCTCTAATTCAAAATCGTTTAATCATAGTCTAGTTGTGTTTTAACTGGAGAAACCTTCTAAGAAATCGGATTAACATTTCCATCGGAATTATTCATCTGTAATTGTTGATAATTATTTGGACAAAGCTGCTGTTAAACGCCAATGATAATAGAACGATTATAATATCAAATCAGTATCGCTGTATTTCACGTACAATGTTAGAGAATAAAAGCGCAAGGATAAAATAAACGGAAGTAATTGTCGTGTGAAAAGTACAAGACCCGTGCACAACCGCGTTAACTCGATCGTAGGAAAAATGCTAAGATGGGAAATTACAAGACAAATATCCAATGTTTTGTCGCGAGATAATGTTCCTTTTACATTACATCATTGCGGAAAAGAATATAACATGCAGTAGGAATTTGAAAATAAAATTGTAGCACCAGTCATTTTGTGGTATTTCTAGTGTTAGCATTTAGCGATCGATCCGGAATTTTCCTGATAACTGATATCGTCATATCGAGTGATACGCAGTAAAGAATTTGAAAAACGCGTGGCAAGTTGAAGAAAACGAGAAACTGGTTAATTGGGGTTCGATAAACAGATTGCAGCACCCTTTTACACTTTAACAAGTACCAGTCATTTTCACTGGTATTGGTACGAGTAGCCTTGATAGAAAATTATCTTCAGTTTGAATACATAAAAAACAAAATAAAATTCATTATACAGGGTGGTTGGTAACTGGTGGTACAAGCGGAAAGGGGATGATTCTACGCGAAAAAAGAAGTCGAAAATATAGAATAAAAATTTTTCGTTTGAGGCTTTGTTTTCGAGAAAATCGACTTTGAATTTTCGCTCGGTACGCGTGCACTTTATCACGTCTCGTTATAACTGATCTCACTGTAGATCGTTGTCTCGATGGAAAAATTTAAAAAAAAATTTTTTATTCTATATTTTCGACTTCTTTTTTCACGCAGAATCACCCCCTTTCCGCTTGTACCACCAGTTACCAACCACCCTGTATTATTCTTTTAGTTATCGTTGCGAAAGTCATTACATCATTGCGGAAAAGAATATAACATGAAGTAGAAATTCTAAAATAAAATTATAAAACCAGTCAATTAGACTGGCGTGATAGTTCTAGTGTTAATTGTCCTTCTGTTTTATTTATTACATCAGAACTTCATATTTTATGTTTTCAAGGTTTAGGAGAATGTAAGTAATAAGAGAATGAGGAATGTAAGAGGTGCTTACATTCTAAGATCAAATTTAACCTGCAGGTTCGACCGCGTAAAATGTTAAGCTGTGTGATCGGAAGTAGAACGTAAACGTGAACCAAAGAACAAGGCAAACACTGTGATAAATAAATCAATTTCCAGTAGAATTCAGCAAACAATTTCGAAAGGGAAACACGGTACAATGCGCAAATATGCGTTACGATCTTCGCAAAAACATCAGTGTACTTAGTTTTGCATAAATTCGTGAATAAATCGGATAAAGGAAATCTGACAGGAAAGCGTGATTTCAAATAAGCGATCATGGTCGAATTTATTATTTGATTAAAATTAAAATTAAATTAAAAGTGTTAACGGAACGATCTACGAGACGCACCGTGTGCGTCAATAAAGGACGAATAGTGAATTTTCCTCACCTCGAAGTAGAGTTGCTGTTTCATAGCGATTTTATACAGTGTACATCTGTCTTCTTCGTGATGTGCCAGCAACGACGAGCTTGCTGCGTCGTAAAGAGGCTGTGCACTTTCGAAGATAGCGACGGTGCCTTGGTGCAGGGCGCTGGCAGTTGGCGTTGGGAACGACGGACTCCAGGAGGTAGAGATTGCCTGGGCCGTGGTTAAAAACCCGTAGAAAAACGCAAGGATCCACATAATTCTTCTCGAGAAACCTGAAAAAAATGTGCTAACGAAAGATTCGCTGACACAGCAAGTTTGAAAGTGAAACGCATGCGACGTTCAATTTGCATGGAATTTGCATATGGGATTTATTTTCTTTTGAAATTGGATTCGTTGAAGATAGTTGGGCAAACTAATTACAGCAAATTATAGATAGCATAGCTACGAGTTGGAGGATTTCATGAGCCGCAAATTATTATAGAAAGATAATGATCGATGTAGGAAGTAGCCAGTCGAAGGATGGAACGCGTCTCGTTGAACGTTATGTTGTTATGCGAGAGGCTCGCTGTTGCAACATTTCATTCACCTAAGCGGAACGATATCGCCTGCAAAATGGAATGAAAATCAACGCTTTTATCGAGCGTTTCGTTGTAAAAGCGGCAAACTCTCGCGGGTTTTACCCTACGTTGATTTGGCCGAATGCTACGCTCGCTCAAACACAAACGAAATTAGCGACAGCATAGGGCAAGGTTGTACGGTATCCAGCGTTTTAGCTTCCTTTCGCTGTAACTTGTTTCGCAGTTGGTAAAATTCGAATTGGGAAAAAGTGCAGGGAAATTGAAACAAATTATAGGAAAGTTGAGACTCGATGAAAGAAGAGAAATTATTTCTTGTAATCTAACAATGAATTTTTACAAGAAGTAATTTAATGTACATAATATAATTAATAAGAAAGTATAGGACAAATGACAAATAAATCTCTGGCGCGCGTATTTAGTCCCTAAATCGGAGGGAAAATATGGTTCAATTAGTAGTAGAATTTAGTAGACACTTAGTAGATGGTAGAATATATACATATTGAGTTGGCGACTATTGCGGATTTTACCATTAGGTGGTATAACCATTTACCATTTACCATTTAGGTGACAAAATCGATTTGGGAAAAAGTGCAGGAAATTGAAACAAATTATAGGAAAGTTGAGACTCGATGAAAGAAGAGAAATTATTCCTTGTAATCTAACAATGAATTTTTACAAGAAGTAATTTGGTGTACATAATATAATTAATAAAAAAGTATAGGACAAATGACAAATAAATCTCTGGCGCGCGTGTTTAGTCCCTAAATCGGAGGGAAAATATGGTTCAATTAGTAGTAGAATTTAGTAGACACTTAGTAGATGGTAGAATATATACATATTGGGTTGGCGACTAAGTGATTGCGGATTTTACCATTAAGTGGTATTACCATTTACCATTTACCATTTAGGTGACAAAATCGAATTGGGAAAAGTGCAGGGAAATTGAAACAAATTATAGAAAAGTTGAGACTCGATGAAAGAAGAGAAATTATTTCTTGTAATCTAACAATGAATTTTTACAAGAAGTAATTTAATGTACATAATATAATTAATAAAAAAGTATAGGACAAATGACAAATAAATCTCTGGCGCGCGTATTTAGTCCCTAAATCGGAGGGAAAATATGGTTCAAATGATAGTAGAATTTAGTAGACACTTAGTAGATGGTAGAATTTAATATATATTGAGTTGGCAACTAAGTGATTGCGGATTTTGTCAATACCACCTAATGACAAAATCCGCGTATTTAGTTCCTAAATCGGAGGGAAAATATAATTCAAGTAATAGTAGAATTTAGTAGACACCTAGCAGATGGTAGAATTTAATATATACTGAGTTGGCTACTAAGTGATTGCGGATTTTGTCATTAGGTGGTATTGACAAAATCCGCAATCATTTAGTTGCCAATGCAATATGTATTATTAGGTTGTCCGAAAAGTGTCTTTCTTCTACAGACACGTCTTTTACAACAACGCATCTTCATACAAACATGAAACCTAATCTGTCCAACGTTGTGATCTTTATTTTGATAGAACAAAACAGATCATACGTAATTCGATAAAATGATATAAGAAAAAGAATATTCTAAAACGAAAGAAACTTTTCGGACGTCCTAATACATTCTACCATCTACTAACTATCGATAGTTCGAACAAAAAAATTCTTTTCCCTTAGAAAATAAGACTAGTCGTTGGCATATGCTTTATCTATTACTACTTCAAGTTGCCTCTAATTTCTCATTAAAATTGTTCTAGCGGCAAACGAGTCTACTGCCGCGTTATTTAGCCCGGTTTTCCGAATATCCATCGTTCGAGATAACGATCTGGTTTAATCGAAATTTCAAAAGTTATTTCGATATCCTGCCGGTGGTTTCCAGGCAGAATTAAAAGCTGACGCGTATATACAGGGTGTCCCGCGCAACTGTGCCAAATAGACACTATAACACTGAAGCAGCACAAGATGTAAAACGAATCTCATTAAATAACATCAAACGCTATCGAATGACGTTTATTTTCATATACAAATTTAACCAACTAATTTAAGTATCCTAATTTACGTATACTTGGCGTATCAAACGTTATACACTTTATACATCTGGCTACGAAATCTTGGAAATACCGTCACTTACAAAACCAACGTATACACCAGATAGCGTTTAATCTCGCTTAATGAAATTCGTTCTATCTTCGTCCCATCCACCGCTTCAAAGCTGCAGCTTGTTTTAGCTACGCTGGACACCTTGTATGTACGTAGCCTGATCCGATGGATATTGGTATCTCGGTGTGTAGCGGAGGAAAAGTCGATAGAAAATTTGGTGGCAGAAATCGGTCAATATAACTCACCGAGAAGCAATCACCGATTTATTCGCGGCGATAACGAGAGGTAGATGTTCGCGGTCTCGAAACGGAAAGGTAACTGTCCGTTCGTTCAGTTCGACGTAGGCCTCGTAAACTCGTAAGAGGTGTGCACACCTCCTACCCACTTTGAATCGCCTTTTTCTCTCTCCTCCAGTCTCGCACATCCTACGATTCACTACGAGCACAGAGAATGCTTGTACAATGTACAATCAACTCTCCTTTTCTCCATATACTGTCGAGTCGACTGGCGTGTTTTTCTCCTTCGTATTTCTTTCCTACTTAATCTCGTAATACGCGATACAGCCACGTATCCTGACAGCAATTGATTGCATCTAGATCTTTGTTTATCGTAGCATCAGTTCGCTGTGGTATGCAGGCAAATATGTACACGATCGATCAAAGGTGTGTACAGTGGCAGCGAAAAGCACTTGTACACTGTTGCGTTTATTATTTGCATTATTTATTTTTATACGAATTAATTAGATGTAACTATAGCGGTTTCTTACACTTGTAATTTATAATATTATGATTTTATTTGTACGAACTGTTTGTTATAGCGTTTGCTTGTTTGTATAGTTATCGTACGTTACAGTTAGGTGCGTGAGTCACGGGATACTAATCTACTAATTTTAAACATAACCTTTCATGAATCAGGTCTGCGGTAAAATATTCAACACGGTGTAATCTAGTTTTTCTTATAATTAGGGTACGCATGTTTATGCAAATTTGTGTTTCTTTATAAATACAACTAAAGCAACCTACCCAGAGACTCGTTTCATGTGATTAATATTGTATATCAAGTAACCGTTACTTTATTGAAACTTGTTACGTCGTGTCTTTAGAAAGAAGAAGCATCGCGTGTGTCTCGATCAAATTATTGTTGCTTTGTACAACTTTGAAGCTATCTATCAGGCGAGTGATGAATTCCATGGTGGAAGAATTTCGCGTCATTAGACAAGTTCTAATCGTCGCGATATTGGCAAAGGAGAAGATTCTGTGAAATTGCTGCGCAACAACGCCAGAACAGACGCTGCTTCTGCGACGAAAGACGTCACAGTGAGAGTTAGTTGGCACGTGCCTGTGCAACACACCTCGTTAGATTCAGCTCGCTTCCGAATGAGATAGAAAAATCACTGGACGATCAAATCTTGGTGAAAGACAGCATTTTTCCCTGTTGAAACTCCTCGCTTGCCTAATGAAAGATGGTTTAACCCTCTGCACTCGTATGTCGAGTGTCACTCGACATCAGTTTCTATCACAGCAGCTCCTTTGTCGAGTCCCACCTTTTTTTGTGAAACGTGCGAAAGAAAAGCAGGATTGCATCCTGGAAATTGTTTCAAGATATATCATACACTTAAAAATTAGAAAATACAACAATAGTGTGAATAAAACTGGTATTCTTTCTCCCTTTATGTTACGACCGTTCGCGAGGAAACGCGTCAGCGAGAGGCGTAAATTCTCGCTGCGATTCTGATAGTCGACGTCATGAACCAGCCGTTCCCCTGTTTCGATTGGAATAACAGAGGTAGTTCAAATGATTGTAACACTGAATTAACAGGGTTAATATAAGCTACTATTTTAAACAATATTTAAAATTATAATTAACACGTTGCAAATGATTTAACGATGATACAACTAGTTTATTATTATAATTCGACTCGACTTTATGATATTTCTCGACGTATTCGTTTGACTAAGCGACATTGATTTTATTTCTCTGAACCTCTCGATGCATTCGGTTTGAATCCTCATGTAATACTGACTGCCCTTCGATTTTTTCCTTTGTCTTCTCTCGGAGACGACCCCCACCACGCTCGGGTCTCGCAACCGTTCGAGCCTATGATCACGTATGCCATCTTTTTTGTGTAGGTAAAATAACAAACCGAAGGCGAATCGATGTATTTTAGAACTCGCTGCTTGACCACAACTATGCGCTTATCGCTACATTGTGTATATTTCGCCGGTTATGTAAGACGATCTGTCTGCGACACTGTAGTACCAACGGAGACGGTTAGGAACACAGCTTATAGTAAGCCTCGGGACGTAACACTTTATTTATTTAAATTGTCTTATTTTTTAGTTCAAGTAAATTTCAAATAAAACACTTAAAAGCGTTGCGAGGTGCTGGTAACAAAATTGAAATAAAATTCCGAGTGCAAAGGATTAAAATAGGAGTGGAAAGTGTCTGGGCAAACAGAGAGGACCTTCTTTTGCCTCGTAACAGTTACACGTCTGCGTCTTTGCATTTAACGTAAGCTTCTCTGCAACTTGCACGCTCATTTCCTCCGCCTCGGTAGAATTTGTCAAAATAATAAAATACTTTGCAGAAAAGATTAGAAAATTGACCTGTAACATCTAATCAACCTGCAATCGCAAAAGATCGTTTCTCGACGTGCTAGCTTCTTCAGGACAATTAATCGATGCATATGAAAGGCGTTTGTTCGTGGTTCATCGACGATGGAAAAGTTTCTTTCGTTTCATAGGATGACAATAGATGGACGACAATTTCTGTTTTATATTATTTTATTGAATTAGGTGTGACCCATTTCGTTCTATTTCTATTATTATGATCGTGCACAATTCAATAAACTAATATAAAAGAAAAAACATTGTGCGTCTATTATTTGCTTATAAAACGAAAGGAACTTTTCGGACAACCATATAAATTTCCCAACTTTTCGTCGCGATCCTCGTTCGTTTCGTTGGATATCGCGGAAAAAGCAGTGGCGAGTGACGCCGTAGCGAGCGGCCGGCCTTCGCGAGCGCAACTGGGCTTCAACAGTTAATTAAAGCGCGATCGATGGCCGATCGAGAATGTCGACGAGAAAACTCGTCTAATCGCGTAATCGGTCGATTGTGCAGGCTGCGCGATTAATTATTCGACAGGCAATTCGCGCGTTGCAGCCTCTTACCGACGAGATTATCTCGCGGAATATTTTCCGTCGAATTGGTCCGTGGAGAAAGTCAACGGACATTTAAGCGGAGGATATTACGAAATTCCAGTATGAAACGTCCTGCTGGAGATCCTGTCTGCTCGTTTCGATGCCCCGAGGTTTTGACCAAATCGCACGAGGTCGGTTTCTCGAGAATTCCCTTTCGGTGCCGAGTCGAACTGGATCGAGTGACCAACGTCGATGTGGCAATCTTCCTTTTGCCTTCCTCCTCTGTGTACACTGTCATTCAAAACTATATGCTCGTTTACTAACTGATTTTTGGCAGGGATGGTGACAGAAATGGATTAATTAGAAAATTAGAACAGATCGGAAGATTCGAGGTGATTTTATTACAATTATCGCAGAGTATCATATTAAATATTTAAATTATTTTTGTAATATATTGTTTTATAAATTGTTTTTTTTTAATTAGTATGCGATGAAAAAATTAGCATCCATAAGCGAAAAACGCTATAGGGAACGTAGGAAGTGCATACTATTATACAGAGTGGTTGGTAACTGGTGGTACAAGTGGAAAGGGGGTGATTCTACGCGAAAAAAGAAGTCGAAAATATAGAAAAACAATTTTTCGTTTGAGGCTTTGTTTTCGAGAAAATCGACTTTGAATTTTCGCTCGGTACGCGTGCACCTTATCACGTTTCGTTAGAACGGATCTCACTGTGGATCGTTGTCTCGATGGAAAAATTAAAAAAAAAAAAGAAAAAATAATTTTTATTCTATATTTTCGACTTCTTTTTTCACCCCCTTCCGCTTGTACTACCAGTTACCAACCACCCTGTATATTATTTTTATATATATTTTTACATATATTGTTCGCATCATCCACACGAGTACTCCCAATACGCTTGTAAACATTTAAATACATTTACACGTGCCTATCTGAAATTGCACACAACTAAGTAACAACATCTTGCAGATTACGACAAGATTGTGTTACTCGCAATAGCAGGCAATACCATTGCATATGTACATATATTGTATTGCTTAGTCTTAAAATTTTGTTTAATAATGTTTACTAGATGAAGAAAATCTGTCGATGTTTTTAGAACGAAATGTTTTAAATCATCACTATGTCTTTTCATATTATTTATTTTATGTTTATCACATAAAAATTGTTATGTGATAAACAAAATATCCTTTAAAATACTCTTATTTTAAACCGATTCAAACATTCAGGACTTAAAGATTTCTGACATATAAGTTTTGACGAATTTTCAGTACAATTAATGTCATCTTTCATCTTTATTCGGAGCTATAACAAATTTTAGTTTTCTATTTATGTAAAATGAATAAAAATCAAAATGTTCATTTGTAGAGATAAGAACTGTCATGTTTGCGAAAACAAAGCAACGGTAATGCGTGCATATTCTAACAGATAGCTGACGACTCGCATTATTATATGGAAAAGTATCATAACAAATATTAACAAGACAGCAAATGAGTTTCATTTGTTTATAATTATATTTAACTATATATTTATTATTTTAAATCTGCATGTTAAAAAACTGTATAATCTATATCAATTTTGTTCACATTGAGAACATGTAAATTTAATTTGAAAGGAATTTTTGCATAAATAATTAAGGGAAAGGCTGGTAGTAAAGGTATTAGGTCGTCCGAAAAGTTTCTTTCGTTTTATCAGGAAATAGTAGACGCACAACGTTTTTTCTTTTATATTACTTTCTTGAATTACGTATGATGCATTTTGTTTTGTTGAGATAAACACCGTGACATTTCACAGACTTGGTTTAACGTTTGTATAAAGGTGCACTGTTGTAAAAAACACATTTGCGAAAGAAAGACACTTTCCGGACAACCTAATATATTGTACAAGATAGAAAAATATGTAGATGTTAGATATTCAAATAAAAAGGGCTTGTGACCTTATGCGTTGGATTTTTCCAACTGCCACAAACCAGTGGAATGAAAGACGTCGATCGTCTGTCTGTTAAGGGACCAAGAAGACTTGGCCGAGTTTTATTCGTTATTATTAATATTATTTTATTTATTATAATATTATATAGCATTAATCGACGTACGTGTAAAATTTGCTTGCAATAGAGGAAGTTTCCAACAATTTTTCAAATGGCCTTTAACCCACTGACATTGTATGCTGCGTTTCTATTGAAAAACGATTTGTCTTGCGAAGTGAAAGTGACGCGTTCGTCACAGACGATTGCAAAATCAAAATATCCAAGTTTTTCTCTCGGATAGATTTAATTCTTCATAGGAAAATGAACAAGTACTTTTATCTCATCGATATGCAAATTTAGCATCGCCGTAACAAGCGTGTAAAATGAAACTTCTTTGATTTATTATCGATTAACGTTATATTTCTAGATTATCTCGCGTGCGCATTTTCCATCCGATCTTGCGTACAATTTTCCCCAACAAAATGGAAAAAGTTCATTAGGCGTTGCTCTGTTAGACCAAAGTGTACAGTTTCCTTTTGGGCGGCAGTGTACTCGATCTATTGGCCCGTTCGTTCGCAGAATACTAATCGGCGTGGTCATTTGAGAACTTGTAACGAGCAGAAAATTAGAGCGAACGGCTGGTTGGCTGGTGCCGCCTCGAACTTCGACCTATCGATTCGAGGTCGGAACTTTCGCCGATGGGAAAACCGCAAGTTGCAGAGGCGTCGAAATAGATAGCGCGCGTCGCTGTTCTCATACCGGAAGTCTTTGGAAGACAGTAGACAGAAGAAAGTATCGGCGTGCAAATACCAAGATATTCCACGGTTATATTGGCTTGGCAACTAAGTGGTTGCGGATTTTGTCATTGCCACCTAATGACAAAACCCGCAATCACTTAGTTGCCAGTTCAATAGTGCGAAAGTATTTGACGTGGAAAACTCTTGCAAATATATTAGGCGTGCTAGAAAAATTGTTCTGAAATTTTTATATTATCGTGATGAGGCAACATTTTAGCACATATTTCCATACGTAGAATTTACAAGATACAGTGTGCACATTGTTTAATTGCGCTAACTGATTAACGTCACCGCCATTCAGCAACGGTGTGTTATCTTTCGTTCTGCTTTAGCAATTGTCTGGCGGATTCATGGCAAAACAATCGTGGAGCGTGACATGGCTCAAGAGCGAGCCAAAATTGTTGAAACATTTGATCAAAGTAATCGCTGTGCAAGTTACGTTATGATTTCGATAACGTGACCGAGTATTCTTAAATACGCTAATCGTATTCTATCTTGACATTCTTTATAAAAAATTATTAACCTGTACGCGTGGAAGAAGCATTAACACTTTCACTGTCACGTTGATCACGGTTTCCCCTTTGACGCCAGGATGGTCATTGGTGATCGGAGCTCTTCAATTTCTTAGAATTGTAAAAATTATATGAAAATTGACAGTTAGGGCATTTTGAATATAACCGATAAATAGAAGATACTTTGAAATAGGAAGTATCCCATTGAACAATTAAACATTTTTATCAGAATATCAATAAAAAAAAATGAGAACAAATCTTGCATCTAACGGTGCATTGTGTTAAAACACTTTAAACATAAATGTGGTTCATCGATACAAAGTGGATAATAGGTGGTCACCTTTTTGGTCCGATTCATAGCAATCTTTCATCTTAACTGTTTAACATTTTTTTATACCACTCTTTGCAAAATTTTCGTGCCAGATACGTTTGTCCTTCTTTCATCTGCATTTCGTGTCGCAATCTTTGTCGAATAAGTATATTTGACGGTTCTGGCGAATGGCACTGCGTAAGGTGCATTGCGAGTGCCATTCTAAAATCTGATAACTTGATTTTTAGTTTTGTTGCTTGTTTATAGAGTATCATTCCGTTTGAAATTGATGTATTTGACAATAACTCTAAAGCTAATTTTATATACCACTTGAGGGTTCTTCAATGTGGTGTAGAATATGCTATCGTTTGATCTGATAAATCTACAGCGCATTTTCCTCTCTTGTAATCTGCCACTACCATTGGTTTATCGCAAACATAATTTTTTCTGCGGACCTGTACCATTTCAGCCGAATGTTTCGTCGAGATCATAAAAATAATCCTAATACTGTTTACTAATATCTTCTACACGTCTCAACAATATATCCTGCGCGTTTTGCCTACGAGGAAATAACGAAAGCGAATGGTTTGTTGAAATAAACGAAGCCTTGTTGTAATGTCGCTATCAACTGTTACCAAGGTGCCACGGTGGTCATCCGTGCCCACCAAGAAGATGAACGGTCCATTGGGGAGGAATGTTGTTTTACATCGTCAATTTATCATTATTTTGCGATTATATGCTTTGAATAATGAAAATACTCCCGTGGTGTCTTCAGCGAAGCATGTGATTTCGGCGTGACAGTCAAAGTGTTAAGCCCTTGGCATACGATGACGTCTCCAAGACGTCAGCAACTGTCTGCAGTGGACGCAGAAAATCCTGCATCGATTCTGTTTTATCTAAAATGTTCTTTTATCTGCTTGACATAGCTATTTATAACGCTTATGTCCTGTATTCTACGATGCCTAATTCCACAAAGCAATCGATTGTAAATTTTCGCAGAACATATGCTACACAATTTGTCTGTTCTTAATTATCCGACACACGGTAGACGGTCGCAAAGTGAGTGCCCAACTCGGCTACAAGCAAAACATTGACCGCATTTTCGACTAATAAAACGGAACATCCTGCAAAAAGATGCCATGTGTGCGTAAAAAATAATATAAGAAGCGAAACAACTTGACAGTGTAGGAAATGTCTAGTTCTTGTACATGTTGCAAAATGTTTTCAAATGTATCATACTTTATTGAATTATTCATTTATTATCTTACAATGTTACTTAATTACTGTCTGTTAACAGTATATATCAACCTGATTAAATGTTATATTTATTTTGCAATGTGAATTTCGAAATAAAATGTTCTGTTTCTACGCTTGCATATAACTGTACAGTTGAGCCAGATGAAATATTATTCTTGGGAAACATCAAATTCCATCTTATTTGTACGTTAAGGGATTAATAAAATTAACTTAGCAGATATTTTAACAGTTACACTATGAAACTCGTATGTGATACATGAAAATTCGCAACGTACCACTTTTTTATTTTTATTTTCCTCTTTCTCTTTTATACGACAGATTTGAGCAAATCAAGGCTGAGATATCTGCTAAACTAGTCACTTTCTCCACGTGTAAAAGCTAATAACGTTTTACAGAAAATGTGAAGATTGTTCGAGCTGTGCATTCTAAACGATATGATTCTATTATTGCGTTGGCAACTAAGTGATTGTGGATTTTGTCATTAGGTGGTAATTACAAAAAGTTCAGTAAAATATCTTGGTCGCATCATGGAAAAAGACGGTGTGCGACCAGGAAGAGATAACCTGAGAGCAATACACGAATTTGAACGCCCAAAGGACAAAAAAGATGTGAGACAATTACTGGGGAAAATGAATTTTTATTATAAATTTATAGAAGATGCCTGCAAACTCCTGGAACCACTTCATAACTTATTAAGGAAAAATGTGGAATTATGAGAAAGAAGAAGCAAACTTCAGCTTAAAACAATTTGATGGAACGCAAAAAGCCAGAGATTGGATATCAGAGTATGAAACGGAGTGGGGAAAATTAAAAATCCAAAATGAGCAGAAGAAAATCAAGTGCTTGAAGATGTATTTGAAATTATAGGCGTATCGTGCTGCGGACCAACCCTTGTTGCTAAAAACTTTTAGAAATGAAGTTTTTCAATTTTCCCAGCTGTACTATTAAATGGTAATGACAAAATCCGCAATTACTTAGTCGCCAACCTAATAATTCACAACATTCATTCAATTTCCACTGAATAAATATCGACTTTCCTTTAGAAGAAAACGCGCGAATTTTTGCAATTTGTACATTCGTTTCGACGTCTTATGATCGTTCGAAACGAGAAAGTTGTTTTCGTCAGGTTCGTCTATGCTTTTCACGATGGTATTTCTACGATACTTTACGTCTAATAGAACGACACCTCGTTGGAATTTTAGGTATCTCGAGCTGCATTTCGACTATTCCCCTTTCTCATAAACACGTAGACATCCGTGCAATCTACTTATTAAACGTGCAAATTATACGTTTCAAGTTTAGCGTATTACAGTCCACATTACATTGGCAACTAAGTGATTGCGGATTTTGCCATTACCGCCTAATGACAAAATCCGCAATCACTTAGTTTCCAACCCAATGTCTAAGAAAAATATACTATGTCACGCGTCCATCTACAGGGAAACTATAACTTCTCCTCTAACGGGTAGTTTACTAGCAATGTCCACTCGTGCATTAAGATCGGACACCCTGTATATTTCTTGGAAGAGGAATATCGAAACAATCGTTTCTCTCGAACCACGAAATTCTTTCGCTTTTCTCCTTTCTCCATGACAGAGCGGAAGGAAGGTGCGGAGCACGGCGAAAGGACGACTCACCCTGCAAAATGAAAGTGGATTCCGCATGCAACAACGACGATGCAGAAACGCGATTGCGTCTCTGTAAAGCGAGCCTGTTGAAAAAAGCCGCATCGACGATTCGACAGCCGACAAAATAAAAGCCGCGAGCGAGTGTAGACGAATTATAGCGTGCAACAGCGTTGAAAAATCCGTGTAATTGTTCCGCTCCTAAAGCAGAAGCTAAGCGAACGCGGCATACGACCAACTCGATTGTCGACTATTCACGTTCACGACTCGGTAATGACCGTGAATCACACGGTTGCGCGGCGGGCTGCTTGTGTGGAAAAACTTGTAAAATTGATTGTGCGTGCAAGTCACGTTAAACCGAGGTGATTTATTATCCTCAAGTGGAATGACCGGGGAATAAAAAGCTGAATCGAGGAAAGTGCAAATGACGCTAATTCCTCCGGTTGATGTTCGTGACTGGGTCCTTCGATTAGAAGGGAATCGAGTCGAACAGGACAAATAGAATCCTTCGTTGAAACCAATCGATCGCCAGCAATCAGCCAGAGGACAGGCTCCGCTCATTTCTAACCCAGATACTCCGACCTATGCTGACGTGATCTCCGAGTCATTTTTTTTTTTAATAGTCCAACGTCGCGGTTCTCCATCGATTCTGTCGAGTTTTCTGCCGAGCTCGCTTTAACGAGCCCTACGCCTAACTGTTTCGTAAGCTTCTCCCGTGGTTATGTAAATCCAGACACTGGACTTGATACCGGTTATCCATTGGCTCCGATTAGGCGATCTACGTTGTAATAGTCGTCTGGTCGACTTTCGACTACGAATCGACACGGTGACAATCAGGTTAGCAGGAAGCAAACGAGGCAGGAGCGAGGCGATGAACAGGAAGCTGGACGTTTAATCGACCGATCGGTTGTCGAGACGAATGCGTATATTTATTGCGACATAATAGAAACGATAAAAACGACATTCCGTAAGAGAGTGGTGAGAACCACAATCACACTTTTTCTCGGATTCTGTCCACGTTGTGAAACGTTTCATCCGCAAACTTTTTTTAAAAGCTGACTATGCGATGACGTGACACGTGGTTTCCTGCGTACAGTGAAACTGTTTTACAAACTTATTCGTTTGTATTTATGCAAATGTCTGTAGCTATTATTTCATGCAATGCAGTTTCACGGATAAGGTGAATATAACATCGAATATTTCCGAGTTCACAATGTCGTGCATTATAACGCCAAGTTGTCTGTTTTCCTGTCCATTTCTGAATTGTTGTTTGCGCGGACGCGTGGAAAATACAGACAGCCGGGAAATTTCTTTTCAGAGAGAAAATCTCAATCATGCGCGAGGAATGTGTCTCTCGTGTCCCAGCGTGTTTTACTTTCCCGTTACGAATTCCTTAAACGCATCTGTCCAATCGAGATCTTTGAACGATCGAAATACGTCGTCTCCAGTCACGTGCCAGGGGTTTAAAGGGGTTGCCAGACGGGTAAGGGGGTTTCTATGGATTTTATCAAGTGTCGACTATTTCTTATAGAGGCGAACATGGAACTCGATCGATGCAGATACGCTCCTTGTTTCGGATTCGATTTATCGGATCATGTGATCCCAGTTTTGGGTCATCGGTGACCGGAGTGCTTCAACTTCTTGCAATTGTAAAAATTGCATGAAAATTGACAGTTAGGGCATTTTGAATATAACCGATAAATAGAAGATACTTTGAAATTAAAAGTGACCCATTGGACAATTAAACGCTTTTATTAGAACATCAATGAAAAAAAAAAAGAGAGCAAATTTTGCATCTAAAGGTGCACTGTGTTTGCATCCATATCTTTGAGGGGTAATCTACGAATATTATTATAAACAAATCTTAGAAAATAATTGTAAATGCTGCTTTGTAATCATATAATCGAAGTTAGAAGTGTGCACATACCTTACTATTATACAGGATGGTTGGTAACTGGTGGTACAAGCGGAAAGGGGGTGATTCTACGCGAAAAAAGAAGTCGAAAATATAGAATAACAATTTTTCGTTTGAGGCTTTGTTTTCGAGAAAATCGACTTTGAATTTTCGCTCGGTACGCGTGCACTTTATCGCGTCTCGTTATAACGGATCTCACTGTAGATCGTTGTCTCGATGGAAAAATTAAAAAAAAAAATTTTTATTCTATATTTTCGACTTCTTTTTTCGCGTAGAATCACCCCATTTCCGCTTGTACCACCAGTTACCAACCCCCTGTATATTTTTTATAAACAGTTTTCTAAGCAAATCCAAGTAATATTTTTTCGCATCCATAATTCGCTTTGAAGTGGGAAAAAATTCAATGAAAGTAGAAAATCTGTAACCATGTATGACTTTTGCAAAAAACTATTGATGTAGTTTAATTTCTCTGAAAAATACATTTCTCTGAATGCGCCTGGATTTTTTTATCTAAAGTAGTTTCCAGGATATGAGGACTTTACGAAGTTACACTGAACTTTTGTGATTTTTGTCACTCCTTTAAACTGAATCATCGCTACTAAAAAAAATGTCTTGTATCTGTTAATAGTATCATCATTCTGTTAGAAGTGAATCAGAATCGGTGTTCTTTAATTGGGTAATTTTCGTGCACCGCGCTGAACCTGACTTGCGCCGGCCCTGGATAAAAATATCAATCTATTCAAATAACTTCACTAACTCCAGGGTAGTGAAAATCCATTTTGTAAAATTTCTTTTAACTTTCTTTTGTTCGCCACTGCAAATGCATCCTTAGACAACCGAATAGGCAGATCTTCCTGTTAAGAACATCGCTGTGTGACCCATCGAACGAAGGGATCTGCCTTTTTGACTTTTGCAACGCGTTTTCTTTTTTGTTGTTGTTATTATCAATTATCGTTTATCTGGAATTATTCCAAATTAATTACTGTTCTGCTTTTATAAAATACAGTATACAATAAAATACACCAATTTAGTGGTGTTAAAATTAATTCAAAAGTTATACTATCAGTTGTGACTGAATAAAGTTATAATCGAACGATACCACATTGTAAACAAATACTAAAATGCATTATGAATTTTTCATTTCACGTTTAACTCGTGTTATTTATCTTCAGTTATCTTTAATGTTTATCTGACAAATGCATAAAACATCCACTTGTTACTAATACCGAGACACTGGTACGACTGCAAACAGACATTCGTCAAATTTTAACACGTCCATCGTAAGATGACGATTTCTCGACTCATCGATTCATCGAGGCTGTAGCCGTTTCGTGGCCAATACGCGTGAGCCGCAACGTCGAATGGATTACGTGAGCGAGTCTGTTGAAAAGGGTCAGAAGCGGCCCGTGGAACCTGACCACGCATTTTTCGGTGAAAGCGAAAGCAGTTCGGTGAACAGGATCGGAACCGATGAAACGGCGCTTTACTTGCTGTACAGGCGAGACGCGGTCGATCGCGTGGCGTGGTCGTCACGCAACCCTCGCCAGCTCCGCGCCCTTCGATCGTAAGTGTAAAACACGGGCAAGGTTCCGGCGTTTCACGGTCGAAATAGACGTCGAGCGAACGAAACCAGAAACTAACGAGCAAAACGTCGTTCGATCTCGTAATCTCGCATTGAGAAATATTCTTAAGCGGTGAAAGTTTCGAAGATATGTTTCGGACAATTAATTGGACTCTGCGTTGAGGACGTTGCGTAACTGCGTGTCTGCTACTTGTTAGCGGCTACATGGGGTGTTTTACATTGTTGGAACAGCAAGTCGTAGATATTTTATTTTCTAATTAAACGACGTACCTGCGTAAAGCTTTTCTCTGGTAAGATATCCACGATAATAATCGAAATTTTTCAACGAGATTGGGAGTTTACTTAGAAAATAGCGCAGCAAATTGTTCGATCGAAATATTCGCCGTTGGGTTCTACAACTTTAATTTTTCTATATAACAATAGAAATGAAAAATTGAAATTCTAAATCAAATTTTGATTAACGTTTTGACTGCCACGTTGGTCATTGGTGACCGGAGCGCTTCAACTTCTTACAATTGTAAAAATTGAATGAAAATTGACAGTTTGGGCATTTTGAATATAACCGATAAATAGAAGATACTTTGAAATAGAAAGTGCCCCATTGAACAATTAAACATTTTTATTAGAACATCAATAAAACAAATGAGAAGAAATCTTGCATCTAACGATGCACCGTGTTAAAACATTTTAAACATAAATGTGACTCATCGATACAATCTGGACAATAGGTGGTCACCTTTTTGGTCCGATTCATAGCAATCTTTCATCCTAACTGTTTAACATCTTTTTATACCACTCTCTGCAAAATTTTCGTGCCAGATACGTTTGCCCTTCTTTCTTCTGCATTTCGTGTCGCAATCCTTGTCGGATAAGTATATTTGACGGCTCTGGCGAATGGCACTGCGTAAGGTGCATTGCGAGTGACATTCTAAAATCTGATACCTTGATTTTTGTTTTTGTTGCTTGTTTATAGAGTATCATCGCGTTTGAAATTGATGTATTTGACAATAACTCTAAAGCTAATTTTATATACCACTTGAGGGTTCTTCTATGTGGTGTAGAATATGCTATCATTTGATCTGATAAATCTACAGCGCATTTTCCTCTCTTGTAATCTACACTACCATTGGTTTATCGCAAACATAATTTTTTCTGCGGACCTGTACCATTTCAGCCGAATGTTTCGTCGAGATCATAAAAATAATCATAATACTGTTTACTAATATCTTCTACACGTTTCAACAATATATTCTGCGCGTTTTGCCTACGACGAAATAACGAAAGCGAATGGTTTGTTGAAATAAACGAAGCCTTGTTATAATATGTCGCTATCAACCGTTACCAAGGTGCCACGATGGTCACCCGTGACCACCAATAAGATAAACGGTCCATTGGGGAAGAATGTTGTCTTACATCGTCAATTTATCATTATTTTGCCATTGTATGCTTTGAATAATAAAAATACTCCCGTGGCGTCCTGAGCTAAACACGTGATTTCGGCGTGGCAGTTAAAGTGTTAATAATATAAATATTATAAAAATAATAATATTATAAATAATATACTTTATAAGCTAGTTACTTGTTTCCCCTTCGCAATCTTACGATAAAATAATTTTGTCACACAGATTTTATCGCTTGCCTGATGGACGATACCTTAAAGTTACACGAAACAACTGCAAACATCTTGATCGAACAACCTGTGTCTCTTTTCCAATCTTCTTCAATCGGAGATTACTTTCTAGATATGCCTCGTATTTCCATTGCCAACATACGGTTAAACGTATGTCAACAACATACGCAAATACATAGATAAACACGTGAAATAAGAGCCGCGTTAAAGATCTATAGATCGGTGGATCCAAAGACCGTGTAACGGGACGTAACTCGTGAGAAAGATTATGAAACTCGTAGACGAATTACCGGGCTGTCTGGTCTGGTCTGGTCTCGTTGTTATAACCGTGCGTGCATGACGTTGTACGTATCCGACTGTGGCGAAAGTGCTGGCGGACCGCTATGGAAAGAAAGCCAGGAAATAGGTCGAAAACGCGAACCGTTTTCTGCATATTTCCCATAACGATCGACACACCGGTATTCCTGGCTGAGTTTCAAGTTGCACGTAAATAGCTACTCGTGCGACCTTTTTTACCTCGCCTCGCCTCGATATCGATCTGTCCTCGGTTTTCTAACGTTCCACGCGTTTCTTCTACTCCCGGGTTTTTCCGAGATTGCGGTAACAAGCTGTTGCACATAGATTTTATCTCGCAGCGAGCGAGATGCGAAACAATGACGCTGCCTCTCATCGCTAAATTGCCGGTGATATAGTTGTTTAATCGTTACTTAAGCAGATGCTCCAGTTTGCAGTGGTTTTACGCGAATTTTCTATTCTTTTATTTGCAACTATTAGATGGTCCGAAAAGTTTCTTTCGTTTTATAAGCAAATAATACACGCGCAATGTTTTTGTTTTATATTAGTTTATTGAATTATGCACGAACATAATAATAGAAATAGAACGATATGGTTCATACTTAATTCAGTAAAATAATATAAAACTGAAATTGTTGCTCGTCTACTATCACTTTATGAAACGAAAGAAACTTAATTTTTAGTAGTAGGTAATTGTTAGTTTTCGCTGATAATTAGGAATATTAGATCATTGCACAAATATTGTGCTCCTTTTGAAGAACATACGTTAGGTGAAAATTGTATACAACTATTTATTGATAATCGATCGATAATTTGAATATACATAGGAAGAACCATAAACGTAAAATAAATAAGGTAAAAGGAAAGCTCGTGGTGTTCGTAGCTTTCCGTTTTCTATTCGATTTCTACGGGTGTCGCAACCACCCGCATTCTCGCGTTTCTTTCGCGAAATTCGATTGGGACGCGCTATGAAACGAGATTGTGGTTCGCCGATCGCAAGCTAAACGCAATGGTACACGATACTTACCGTGTGTTTCACACTAGAACTACCAATAGTTAACACGAAGATATTTCTATCAGAACCAATGAAAATGACTGGTCTTTAAAAAATACCTAATAATAGAATATTTTTATATTTATTGATTTATTACTCTCTTACGGAAGGAATTCCATGTTACGTAGTACATTTTTGGCATTATTAATCCATCTGGGGCCATAATCCCTAAACGAGGGTTGACACGTTTATAAAATTGTAGAACCAGTCATTTTGACTGGTGTGGTATTTCTAATGTTAGCATCTAGCGATTTAACGATCGATCTGGAATTTTCCTGATAACTGATATCATCGTATCGAATGATACGCAGTAAAAATTTGAAAAACGCGTGGCAAGTTGTAGAAAATGGGAAAACTGGTTAATTGGGGTTCGATAAACAGATTGCAGCACCCTTTTACACTTCGACAAGTACCAGTCATTTTCACTGGTATTGGTATAAGTAGCCTTGATGCAAAATTATCTTCAGTTTCAATACATAAAAAACAAAATAAAATTCATCATATTATTCTCTTAGTTATGGTTGCGAAAGTCATTGTATCATTGCGGGGAAAAATATAACATGAAGTAGAAATTTGAAAATAAAATTGTAAAACCAGTCAATTTCACTGGTGTGGTCGTTCTATTGTCAACAGCATAACGCATAAATGTCATCAAATCGTCGGAATGCTTTATAAACGTGTTATGTACAATCTGAAATTTCACTAGAAGTGTAACGACTATCGCGATTGTAACAGCAAAATATGAAGGCAATCTGAAAATGTATAGAGAAGTACAAGACATTTATTGCAAACATACGCTGTTAATACATACATTGTTAGTGAGAAATAAATAAACAGCGTGAATACTAGTCTTAAACATACGTATACAGTTAGTGCTATACATTGGTATAGATGTTCTCGCATCGTGTGTACGTATTATAGTTTATAAAATAGCATGATCTTTGCTACCCAAAGGTATAACTCCTGACAAATACCTTGTAACAAGTATTAGATTGTCCGAAAAGTTTCTTTCGTTTCATAAGTGAAACAATAGATGCACAACATTTTTTATTTTACATTAATTTATGTATGATCCATTTTGTGGTAATAGAATAAAATAGATCAAACATAATTCAATAAAATAATATAAAAGAAAAAATGTTGTGCATCTGCTACTTCCTTATAAAACGAAAGAAACTTTTGGCATAACCCAATACCTTCACAGATTCGTTTCAGCGACACGACGCTTAAATCGTACCCTCTTAAACCACTCGATAAATATGGAAATGGCAAAGAAATACAGAAATAGTTGGCAACTAAGTGATTACGGATTTTATCATTAGGCGGTATTGACAAAATCCGCAATCGCTTAGTTGCTAACCCGATATAAATACAGAGACGTTGGAACTTCGATAGGACGAGTAACTGTGACATTACATGTAAATACGTTTGCACCAATGTTCTATCTTTCACGCGTTATAATACATATGCGTATGGCCATATTGGCGACGACGACCTTACAACTCCAGTCTGATGCCCCACTCTTTAAATTTAAACGCTTTCTCTACGTTTGAAAACGTGGTTACTGGCTGTGTCTACAGCAATTTCGATTCTATCGTACAGTGTGAGAGAGCTGGTACTGTTAATTCTTAGAAATTGCCACAATCGCTGGCAACGTTCTTCAACAAAGCTCCACCAAAAATACGAACTGCAGTTCTGGTCCACGAAATCAACATCAGCTTACCACCGATGTAAGGACTTCCTCTACCAATTTCACAACGTGTGTACGACAATATTATCAATTGCAGTCCTAGAGGTTGTTCTTGCAACCTGGACAGTTCTATGCTCGTAGCATCGCGCCATGGATCGGTCGTTCCAGAAGAGATGGATTTAGCTGTGCCGGTCAGCAGAGGCACAGACACGGCGTTCTCGTCGTAGCCACGTCCTCGAAGTTTATTAGAATTAGTCGGCAGGAATGTGTAAGGCGTTCTCGTTCGTGTTCCATAATCGATGGCGCGTTGCATCAGTTTCGTTGGAATCCTCGCAAAAAGCGGAACCGTGGCGTAACTCGAGGTGGACACCCGAGTCGAATCGTAGGAGGCTTCGAGCTGGTAGTCTGTGTGCGGGTTATCGAAAGCCGAAGCTAGAAGAAGGTTGAAGCCCAATACAGAACCCTCGATACCGTCCTCCAGCCCTTTGTCAAAGTCCGTGTACTCCTGGCCCAGCACGATGTCTCCTCCACTAGGGATCGTATGTCCTATCGTCTAAAATCGATCACGAGTTTCGTACAAATCAATTGCCTTTCAGCAGCGTAGTAAGTCAGATTTCTATGGGAAATTCCGCGTAGCGGAGAGTGGTCAGAAAATGGGAAATTTCTATCCCTTCAGGCACATTATGTAAGCCGCAATAAAGTATCGTAAAAACACAATCATTTGTGGGAAATCTGATGGGAAAGTTGTGAGAAGCGTGGATGAAGTTGTCAGTGTCCTGAAAGGCGAGTCGAAACTTTTCCGCCTCCACACGAATACGTGAAATGCAAATATTCGAACGCTATTTTATTATAAAGCTATAACGCTATTATATTATAAAGAAAAATCTATAATTTTGTGATGGCAGGTAAGAAGATATTGCCGAAGTTGTTAATTAATTACGGCGAAACGCGACGAATTAACACTTTGACTGCCACGTTGGTCACGGTTTCTCCTGTGACGCCACGGTGGTCATTGGACCACCCGAGCACTTCAACTTCTTACAATTGTAAAAATTGAATGATAATTGACAGTTTGGGCATTTTGAATATAACCGATAAATAGAAGATACTTTGAAATAGAAAGTGCCCCATTGAACAATTAAACATTTTTATTAGAACATCAATAAAACAAATGAGAAGAAATCTTGCATCTAACGGTGCACCGTGTTAAAACACTTTAAACATAAATGTGACTCATCGATACAATCTGGACAATAGGTGGTCACCTTTTTGGTCCGATTCATAGCAATCTTTCATCCTAACTGTTTAACATTTTTTTATACCACTCTCTGCAAAATTTTCGTGCCAGGTACGTTTGCCCTTCTTTCTTCTGCATTTCGTGTCGCAATCCTTGTCGGATAAGTATATTTGACGGCTCTGGCGAATGGCACTGCGTAAGGTGCATTGCGAGTGCCATTCTAAAATCTGATACCTTGATTTTTAGTTTTGTTGCTTGTTTATAGAGTATCATCCCGTTTGAAATTGATGTATTTGACAATAACTCTAAAGCTAATTTTATATACCACTTGAGGGTTCTTCTATGTGGTGTAGAATATGCTATCATTTGATCTGATAAATCTACAGCGCATTTTCCTCTCTTGTAATCTACACTACCATTGGTTTATCGCAAACATAATTTTTTCTGCGGACCTGTACCATTTCAGCCGAATGTTTCGTCGAGATCATAAAAATAATCATAATACTGTTTACTAATATCTTCTACACGTTTCAACAATATATTCTGCGCGTTTTGCCTACGACGAAATAACGAAAGCGAATGGTTTGTAGAAATAAACGAAGCCTTGTTATAATATGTCGCTATCAACTGTTACCAAGGCGTCACGGTGGTCACCCGTGACCACCAGTAAGATAAACGGTCCATCGGGGAAGAATGTTGTTTTATATCATCAATTTATCATTATTTTGCCATTATATGCTTTGAATGATAAAAATACTCCCGTGGCGTCCTGAGATGAAACACGTGATTTTGGCGTGGCAGTCAAAGTGTTAAGGCAAACTATTACGCATTGGCACCACCAACTTCATTTACATTTTTAGAATTTTCCCATTGGGTCTGCCACGAATGATTGCACTTTTGATAACTTACGATCTACTTGGTATAACGTGCTGTTAGAATTTTAGACAACAAGTAGCAGACGTAGTGATAGAAATTCCTCACTTTCTCATCGTCCTTCTTTGCAAAATAGATGAAAATTCGACGAACCTTATCGGAATGACCTTGAGCCCAGAGCTGGCCGTTGATCCAGAGTCCATAGAGCCCGGCCTGGTTCTCCCAGCTGAGACAGAAATGGTACCATCGATTCTCTAGAATATCGGTCGACATCGCGAGCACCTGTTTTCCTCCGATCTCAAGGTGAATGCTCCTGCCATGTGGCGCTATCCACGATCGTACCAGTCGCTCTCGCTCGTCTTCTGTCGGAAGCAACCGCGTAAACAGTTATTAGCATTTCATCTTTGCAGCATTAAATGCCACTTGGTCAAAACGAGCGAACGAAACGCGACTAGCCGACACGAGCCAGCGATTTTCTGAGCGGTGAAAATGCTTTTCGTGGCTGTTTGCTTGACTGCGTAAAGGCACGAAAGGGGCCAGAAGATAATCACGAAACGGAGAAACGTTCGCATTAACGTTCTTTGAGTCTACTTACTCGAGTAGGAAAATATGGGATGAGAGTGAGTGAGATCATTCGATTGCATCCACAGGCAGAAGGTGAACTCCGTCAACTCCGGCACTGACAACTCCCATCGTAGAAACTGCAAATCCACGTTTCCTCTGTTTATACAGATGCGAAAAATCGGCGAATATATGCACGTGGCAATCGAAGAATTGCGCAATTTTACAGCGAGTTGTTGCGTTTTAAGCAGTAGACAAATTTTTAAAAATTTATTTCTTCAACACTATGAAAATGTTCATGAATGATGTGGAAAAGTTACATAACGAGATTAGAAAAAAAAGACAGATCGAATGGAAATAACGTGGTAGAAAACAAGACAAGAACTTGCTATGACCAGGATTGTTCGATACTGTAACCAAATCAGGCATTTTACTTTTAACGATCTCGGATTCCGTTAAACGTTTCCAGTGGCATACGTTCGATCAAAGCCTTAAATGTGCGTACAGGATTAGCCAATGAACGACTGTTACGATTACGTGTCTGGAATAAGATGATTATGCGTTTCTACATAATCGGTAACGGGGCAACGAACGTAACAAAATCTTGCATCCTATGGATGAACTTAATGAAATAAAATTGACTATGATTTAATCCATCACTCGCTATAACCCAATCAATCTTAATTTGTTAATTTGTCGTATATCTATCGCGTAATATCTTTTTGTTAATTCTTAGAAAAGAATTTCTTTCCCTTCTGAAAAACAGACACTTTGCAAACTTTTGCAAACATTGTAGATCTCATTATAAAGAAGAAAATAAAGCGATTTCTAAGCTTTCCAAACTTTCTCACCTGAATGTATCCCTTCTGAGTGAGCTCCACCTTGTGCATAGGAGTCTCGTGTTTCTTTTCTATCGGCATCGTTGACCCCCAACATGGAACTATTGCGTAACCCAATAAAATCAAACAAACGGTTTCAATTGCATAATTTCGACGATTGTCGAAAGTTTGAGAAAGTTTCGACGAGTTCTCCGTTCGTCCGCTCGATCCGTTCATCCCTTTAGCCTCTTCCAAGAAGCGATCGTCTGCTGATGGTCGTTCGATTAATTTCAAGACGAAAGATCGTCCTTCTTAGCGAAATCTGGATAATTGCGAGAGTTGGTCGGTGGCTTGTGCACTCGATCTCGAGCAGGAGAAACGAAGCCCGGTGTGGCGAACAGTCGACGCGTGTAAACAACACTAAGCAAGGCTAGTGGCAAGGTAAGGCGGGCGAGCACAGCCCGCGTGAACAGGTTGAATAGCGAAGAGGAAGGAGCACCTTGTCCATGATGCCAGTCGACGAATCGCTTGACCGCTAAATTCGAAGTAATTCCACCGTTTCTTTTCACGTACTCGCGTCTTACAGTTACTTCGTACGATGATACTCGCGTTAATGTTCCGCTTTGTTGTTTGTTGTTTCTTGCTGCGTATAAATCGTGTATCATGGATCGTATTGCGTATTTTCTGCAATTCTTATTGCTGATCTTGTCTCAAGTTTAATCTAATCTTCCGTTACTCTTTTGTTTCTCATGTTTACGAAAGAATGTTTCACAAAATTATATTTAGAGCGATTGGAGAAGAGAAAGAAAATCATTGAATTTTCGGAGAGTTTCTCATCGTTGCAATATTAATCGTCTGATGCTATGACGATCTGATCGATGTTTTTTAAAAGGTTTACAAAATTTGCTTTTAATGATCTTCTGTATTATGGTTTATTATTATATCTTATTATTTATTATCAATTATATTAATAAACACATTGTACGTCGTATTTTCGCTCATTTTCGTAAATACATACAGTGGCTCAGGAAAGTATTCGAACGCTTACATATGCACACTTGAATGACCGAAATAATGTATATTAAAGTAATTTGCTTAGACAAGCAGATGTCAGTAGGAAGATGGAGGTCTTAAGATAATATCAGTAAAATTTGAAAAGGATTGTAAGTGACTGACAAAAGTATTTGAACGCTACATATATTATTAAATTATTTGATATTAATATTTTGTTGGACCACCTTTAGCAGCAATAGTGTGTCTCAATCGACGTTCCATACAGTAAACCAATGATTTTGTAAAACTACACTCAACGGAGTTCCATATTTCTATAATTTTATCTTTCAATACTTGCTTTCAGATTATCTGATATTTATTTCATCTTTTTCCCATTTCAGCCCATAAATTTTCAATAAGATTTATGTCTGGGCTTTGCGGTGAAGTAATTGACACGCGTGGTGTGTTATATACGATCCATTCTTTCACAATTCTAGCAGTTTGTTTAGGATCATTATCTTGTTGGAAGTGGAAATCTTACAATAATCCTAATTTACGGGCACTTTCTTCAAGGTTATTTTTTAAAATATTAAAATATTTATATTTATCAAGTGTTCCATCAATAAATAACAAATTTCCGGTGCCGCCGGCAACTATGCACCCCCGCACCATGACCGATCCACCTCCGTGTTTCACTGCTTGATGTAAATGTCGAATTTCCAATTCCGTATTTGGTTTTCTCCACACATAATTTTGACCACCCGAGCCAAAAATGTTAAATTTTGACTCGTCCGAAAAGATGACCGTTCCAAAAAGAATTATCTTTATTAATATAAGTTTTTGCAAAAGTCAATCTTTTTTTATGATTTACCGCATTAATATATGGCTTCTTTCGCGGTACTCTCCATGAAAATCATTGTTTCGTAAGATTCGTCGACATAATTCCGGGTGAACTTCTTTATAAAACATATCAGCTACCACACTTACGAGTTGAGGAGCGGATGTAGTAGGATTTTTTTTTAATTCGCCAATGATAACTTTCTCCTCTCTTCCAGTCAATTTCTTTGGTCGACCTATCGAGCTTTCTTTGCAAGTGTTCCCTCGTTCTTTGACTTTTTATGATACAATGTATCGTTCACTTACTTCTGTTCACAACTCCGGCAATCTCGTTATATAATTTGCCATCCACATGTAATCGGAATATTATTTCTTTTTCACACGTTTCTTTCAGACTTTTTGATATTCATTTTAAATACTATTGTGCACACTTTTACGTTACTGTTACTGGAACGATATCCTAACATCAAGTGAACGTACCAATATTTTCATTTAGCAATGATGTTTACATTCGGTGCAAAGGAAGATGAAAAACTATCAACAGTGTTACAGCGTTAGAATACTTTTGCGAGACACTTATCATGAATGTTTCTAATAAATGTATCCTAACTCCTGTCTATATTATTCAATCGTTTTCAAATTTTACTCGTGTAATCTTAAGACTTTCCCATCATTATAGATACCAAATTGTTTTAACAAATTAGTTTAGTGCACCTCATTTTATTAATTGAAATTTGTAAGTGTAAACGTTCGAATACTTTCGTCAGCCACTTTATGTACGTACGTGTACGAATCATTCGTTGAACGAGAAATTTCGCTTGTCCCCAAACTTCAGCGAAGCAGGTGGTTCGCTTGGCAAACGAATCCGGCAACTACTGTGACAAAGTGACAAGCTACTGAATGAGCGAACTCCATTGAAGAAACGGATAGACGTAGCTGGTTAACAGCGAGTAGTGGGGCACAGTTGTTTTCTTTACCTACTTGACCACAAAGCCTAAAAATTTCTATCAATTTTGTTAATTAATTACACTACTGGACGGTTGGTAGCAGCTTGCTTACTTGTCACTTGCTATTTATTTCACTGGCCGTCACTGTACGAGCCTCGAGCGTACACTGTTCGCCAAAAAGATAGCCCAGGTGTGCTATCTTTAATTTCTCAATGACGCGTGTCAGGTTTTTCGTCTGTAACGTATAATATGAAAACATTACGAGCTGAGAATAAGCGGTTCGTTGAAAATAATTAAAAATATTATGAGGTTTAGTGTGCAACAAAAAAATTGTTTTATTTTAAGAACTAAATGATAGCACACTCTGTTAATACAGTAGTTCATGATCTATCAACGAATAAAGATTACAGTACAATATTACATAAATTTGTAAGTATGGGATGCTGAAAAAAATTAAACGAGTCTAAAAAAAAGGCAAATTCTTGAACTGAAACAGCAATAGTTATCAGTAGCAGAAATACCGAAAATAATAAGAGGAAGTCGTAAAGTAATACAGAATTTCTTAAAAAATGTTGAAGATTATGGCAAAAAGAAAAGTACTGGTCGGTCGTCATCGTTATCCGATCGTGATAAGCGAGCAATTTTGCGTGTAGCTTCCAACTCGCAGTTAACAACGAAACAAATAATGGAAAAATTTAGTGTTAGTGCCACTGTTTCAAGTGTTCGTCGAGTTCTACTATCCTGTGAAGATATTAAGAGGCTAAAATTGACAAAGGAATCCTTCGTTAACAACGAAACACAAAGTAGAACGTTTACGCTTTGCGAAAGAAACAGCGCATTGGAAAAAGAAACGGAGAAGGGTACTGTTTTCAGACGAAAAAAGATTCAACTTGGATGGTCCTGATGGATTGCAATATTATTTTCATAACATAAGAAAAGAGACAATGTCAGCAATTCGACGACAAATGAGAGGAGGCAGCGTGATGGTTTGGCCCGGCATCGGTTATTTCGCCAAGACGAGTATCAAGTTCATCAATGGCAGAATGAATAGTGTCCGATACATAAATTTAATTAGAGTACAAAGGAGATATGCGAAATGGATATTAGGCTTAGATATGACAACACCAAATTATATACTGATAGAAGAATGCAAGATAATAGAAATAAAAGAAAAAGCATTAAAAAGAACAGCAAGGTACGAAGAGAAAGCCCTAGAATCAAAAAAGGAATTAGTAAAAAGGAGTGTATAAAGGAAATAGAGATAGAATGGGGAAATGGTCATGAAGGGAAAAGAGCAAGAAAGAGAAAGAAGGAACTAGAAGAGGTGAGAAAGGGAGGGACGCAGATATTAGGTCATCCCATAAGTTCGTGCCGACTTTTGTGTATACATTTCATGTGTCGATTTATAAACATACGGCGATAAGGGACCAATGCACTTGAGCTTAGCTAATCG
The DNA here is from genome assembly GCF_040668555.2 of Bombus flavifrons. NCBI lineage: Eukaryota > Metazoa > Arthropoda > Insecta > Hymenoptera > Apidae > Bombus > Bombus flavifrons. The sequence continues at coordinate 2,564,385 of NC_138457.1, read as the reverse complement.
AGAACAGGCTAGAGCAGATTTTCGTGGGTATAAGATCGTAATATAGTGAACACAGTGACTTCTAACAGTAAAAAATCATGAGTGAAATGCGTATCCATTTTCGACATCTCATGTTATATGAATTTCGGAAAGGAAGTTCTGTAACAATTGCCACGAAAAACATATGTGCTGTTTACGGAGAAAATGCGCTTTCATCTCGCACCTGTAGGAAGTGATTCCAACGTTTTAGAGCTGGGAATTTCTGTTCAGAAGACGAGGAACGCTCCGGGCGTCCTCCTCAGACAGACGAAGATAAAATTCGGGATCTTGTTGAAAAATCACGAAGTTTGACAGTTTAAGAGATGTCAGATGCACTCAGTTAGAAAAATTAAGGGAAGCACTAGCTGAAAAACGACCACATTTAGCGAATAGGAACAACGTTATTTTCCATCGCGACAACGCTAGACCGCGTGTCGCGAAAAGCGTTGCAAAAAAAATTGTCTGAATTTAATTGGGAAATTTTACCACATCCCCCATATTCCCCAGACATTGCTCCATCTGATTACCACCTGTTCAGAGCATTCCAACACTTTTTAGTAAGTAAAAAATTTGAAAATATTGACATTCTCAAAAATAGCTTAGAAAATTATTTTAAAGAAAAACAAGAGAACTTTTATCGAGACGGAATAATGGCCCTACCAGAAAAATGGGAAGAAGTTGTACAACGAGAGGGGGATTACATTTTTTCATGGAACTGAAAGGTATGTAAACAATCTTAACATATATAATCGCTCGAAAAACGGCACGAACTTATGGGATGACCTAATAGAAGCAGGAGAGGAGCAAGAAAGGATGACAGCAGACCAAATTATAGAAGAAAGAAAAAAGAGAGAAGTAGAAGAGAGGGGAAAAGGATAAGGGAATCCAAGTGTAATATACACTACAGAAAAATTGCCAAAGAAGAGTCACCAAAGTACTTAGAAGGGAGGATGAAGTGGAAGGACAGAAGAATACCGGCAAGATTCAGATGCGGAAAGGAGACCAAAGTAAGGGAATACTGGAAAGAAGAGGGGGAAAAAGATGCAGACTATGTAGAAGGAAAGAAGAAAACCTAAGACATGTAATAGAAGAATGTGAAATAACGGGAGGACCAAAGGACATAGGAAAAACGCTAAGTGAAACTGGAGAAGGATTAATAGAACTGAAAGCAATAATAGAGAAGAGAAGGGCAAACGATAGGAAGGATGCACAGCAAGAAGGCTAAAGACCAAAGTGACAATAGTTTTTAGTCATTAGTTGCTAATTTGTAGTTTCTAGTTTTAGTTTTTAGAGGTAGAATAAGCAAGGTAGTGCAATAGAATAGAGTGGAAAAGAGGGGAGGTGGACATACAGCAGGGTGGTTGGTAACTGGTGGTACAAGCGGAGAGGGGGTGATTCTACGCGAAAAAAGAAGTCGAAAATATAGAATAACAATTTTTCGTTTGAGGCTTTGTTTTCGAGAAAATCGACTTTGAATGTTCGCTCGGTACGCGTGCACTTTATCGCGTCTCGTTATAACGGATCCCACTGTAGATCGTTGTCTCGATGGAAAAATTAAAAAAAAATTTTTATTCTATATTTTCGACTTCTTTTTCCGCGTAGAATCACCCCCTTTCCGCTTGCACCACCAGTTACCGACCACCCTGTATAAGAAGAGAAATAGACATAAGAGACGTAAAACCGAAAGTTCGTCCAAAGCCGAAAGGCACGGACTAAGCAATAATAATAAAATAATAATAAAACATACATTTAATCAAAGAACAAATAAATAATCATGCAGAACGCATTTCTGGACCTGATTACCTGACCTGAGCTCATAATGTTTTCGTATTATACGTTACAGACGAGAAACTTTACACGCGCCATTGAGAAATTAATCTTCGTCTTTTTGGCGAGGAGTGTAGTTGAAGGAGTTCAAAGGAAATCGAAGAAGTCGTTAGGATTTGAAGTCGCGGCATTTACAATTGCTTTGTCGATTGGTCACTCTCCTGTCGCTGCTATTCAAACGATGACGCATAGGACGAAATGGTTTTCGTTCGAAATAACAGGCGTGTAATTAAGCGATAAATCGGTTTGAGGCTCGTATAACGATTGCGCAACTTTGAAAGCAGAGCTAGGATATTAGACAGTGAAAGAAGCCATTTCAAAATTTCGGCGTCCTATAAAAAACATAGCGTTGCCTGGCTAATATTTAGGCAGCTACTTCGCCTGGTTAATAAACATAGACTTGTGCAACTGTTTCAAGAGAGCAACAATCCGCGTTATTGTTCATATGTTACTGGGCAAAATAAGAAAAATTAAATTTCTCCTATCCTTTTGATTTTGCGATCGTTCTATTATTATAAACAAATGTTAACTTCGTCTAAATTGTGTCTTATTAAATGGCTATTGGACACGAGGTATATTTAGATAATTTTCGATCGAACACTTACACGGCTGTGTACGAGGAAATAACAAATTAAAGTAAAGGCAAAGAGAAAGCAACTAGACGTCAAATTTAAAATATTGAGTTAGATTGTATTACCTGGGCGTAAATTACCGCTCTCACCAAACGATAAACTTTTCCTATATTACGTCATTCTCGTATCAATTTCGAATATTACATATCGAATTTTATGAAAAACAAGGAAGAACACTGTGCAGGGACCGAACGAGTTTCGCATGGAACCGGCTTTTACTTAAAACACGGACCATGCAATTTCTTTGTAGCTTTAGACGGATGAAAAAAAGGTTCCGTTTAAAAATATCACCTCGAAAGCTCGTGACAAAATGACTTTGAGAAAGAGCTCTTTCCAGCGTTACGCGTGCCCTTGCGTGCAATGGTAGAACTATGTCAACTGGAAGATCTTTTCATAAGATGGTAAAGAAGACCTAAATAAAAATTTAGGTAATCTCGTGTATCTAAGACGTCAGCCTGTTTATGTACGTAATTGCAAGTGTCACAAAGCTTTTAAGTAATTTGTTCACGTTGCAACGCAGTTATCTGCATGTGTGATCTGTCTCGTTGGTCGAGGTAAACGCGAAAGTTTGTTTGCCGAGGCTTGATGAATCGTAAAATCAGAGTGAAATCGACCACACGTCGGTTTACCGCGACCTTCGCGTAAAAACGAGACGAAAAGACACAGTCTGCCTTGATTTACACGAATATTATCTTCGTCATCGTTGGACGAAACGACATCGCGACTATGTCCGCGTCTCCTTCTTTTGCTTGTCTTGAGCGCGTTTCCTCTCAAACCGGAACGTTCGCATTTTCACAAAAATGTAAAGTCATGTTTCGCATAAGATTCTTGTCGTCCGAGGATCGAATGCACGCTCGAAATGCTTTGCGTATTACTTTCTACCGGTAGTTGCTTGCATACGCTTTTTCTCCGCCAGTGAACACGCGCACGAGTCGAAACTTGCCACAACTGAAAAATGAAGATATTCTTAATACTTTACTGACCGATAGCCTATTAATCGGCTTTTTGTCGCCGACACTTACCGATCGATAGCATATTAATCGGCTTTTTGTCGCCGACGCTTACCGATCGATAGCATATTAATCGGCTTTTTGTCGTCGACAATCTTTCTCATTATTTGAACAGTAATTTATTATTTAGTACTAAGGTACCTTGCTCAGTTGCGCCAGTTGCGTTGCTTTGTAAGCTCCTACAGTTTTATATCAATTTGAGAAACTTACTTGAGAAATACCATTGAGAATGGTATTGGAGAGTTTAAACCGAAACAGAGCCAGCGCCAGGGAGAATCTGCGCCTGAGTTGCCGGTCGGACGTGGGTATGCTGTTGAACCGCTAGCGGTCGGTAAGGTGTTAACAATTTGAATATGCTCACGTTGGAACAAAGCGTAGCACCAAAGTGGACGTGGCCATACTTTTGAACCCTCCATCGGTATATTTGGTGGTTTTCGACTAGTAACTTTAATGCATTTTTTCCATATCTTTGTTTAAATTTTGCTCTGCTTAAGAAAAGCTAACACGGTGAAACTATAGGATGATGTTGTAGAAGACTGGGCAGAGTATTCAAGAATTTTGGGGGATTTTTTGGAACGCAAAAGCCTAAGGAAAACTGCATACCCTTAAACGACAGTATGTGCAGACGATAGGGTTAAAATCTTCGATCGGCTCGTTGATCGTTCAGAAATCTTGGAACTTTTTAAATTATATGTTTTTAATTATCTGTTAGAAGGAGGCAACTTCTTCGTATAGCTGCATATCGGAGGATAGCTTAGGTAACTTGGATCGTATCAGGAGATTTTGTTCAACCTCGAACGACGTTACCGAAATCGTTGATTTCCCTTTTGTTACGAATATAATACAATTTCCTCTAAAGTATGCATATTAATTCGTATAAAATTGTACAAATCGTGGCTTAAAAATTAGCGCTCGTTCTTTTATATTTCGCGTCATGTACTGGTGTAATTCGTTAAATAAATAAATAAATAAATAACATGCAATACACGTAAACCATGCAACCAAAATTTAGTTTATGGAATCGACAAGTTACAAGTTTATCTTATTAGAAAAACCTTTTTCATTTCTACGAGATTTTTCTCATTCTAACAGGATACTCGAACTTTAGCATTTGAACAAATTTTATCGGTTTTATTATCACACTTGTTACCATTATACAAGAGAGAATTTATCAATACTAATAATTTGTAGGTGTTATCGACGCTCCATTCACGTTGCATATCGTTGGAATTAAACCATGATCTGCTTGCCAATGTAAGGAATAATACATAAATGGAAATAATCTAATTTTAAGATCAACAGCACATCCAAAAGCAACAGTCGATAGCATGGTATAATGTAACACAGCACCACTCCACAATATCTTAATATACTGCGAGGTTACCCTTTCTATATTATAATTCTATTTGTCTGTAAAATTATACCTATTCTATTCTTATTATTATGTATAGTATATATATATATATACATTACTTTACACATTTACGCATGCAGATACACATACATACATGCTACATCAAATATACTTACTACCTTATGCATACATGTATTGGGTTGGCAACTGAGTGATTGCAGATTTTGTCATTACCACCTAATGGCAACTAATGGCAGATTTTGTCATTAGGTGGTAATGACAAAATCCGCGAACACTTAGTTGCCAACCCAATATATCAGTCTCCTTGGTAATGCAAAATAGATTCTGTCTTACCATTGTAGTATATACTATGGCATTTTAGCCATGGGATTCTAACTGAAATGCGAAAATGCAAAGATCTATCATCTTTTGTGTACAATGGAGTCTGCGGGACACGGGTTATCCGAATCCCGTTTAACCGATGTTTGAACTTTGCCATAATTGCACTCTCCCCTTTTTTTTCGAAAGTTTAACGTAAAGAGCACAAAAGATTGATCAAATAAATAGTTGGATCTATTGAATCAATTAAATAGTTAATTGATGTTAAATATTGGGTTGGCAACTAAGTGATTGCGGCTTTTGTCATTAGCTGATATTGACAAAATCCGCAATCACTTAGTTTAACCGATGTTCCGTATTATTCGAGATACTTTGAGCTTTGTCAAAACTGCACTCTTCCCTTTTTTTCGAAAGTTTAACGTAAAGAGCACAAAAGAGTAAATAAACGACTATCGTAAATGCGATTGATCATTTAAATAGTTGGATCGATTGAATCAATTAAATAGTTAATTAGTGTTAAATATTGGACTTACAACTAAGTGATTGCGGTTTTTATCATCAGCTGGTATTGACAAAATCCGCAATCACTTAGTTGCCAACCCAATATATCTGTAATATTACACAATCAAAATGTTTCTTATGATCTTATTATCCGAGTTTTCGATTATCCGATAGGCTTGGTAGGCTTGATAGGCTCGGTGCACATCAGCTCGGATAATCGAGACTTTACTACTGTCATTGCTATGTACATGTGTATAATATCCCGTTTAATATGTGTCCCTTTCGCCTCAACTACCACTTGTCGTATCAGTCGATTATGTCAGACGAGTAACGTTTCGACGCGCCATCTGTGTTTTAGACGGCGAAGAACTCGACTTCCGGAAACAGCGGATACTACGTCGGAGGAAGCAGCACCCTGCCACGCGGAGGCCAACTAATGAGAGCATACAGTCCTGCGGCGTCGTCGGTAGTCGGAGGACCCAACGCAACGCCTACTCAACCGAAACCTCTCGCCACTCCAGGTACACGAAAATCCGCGATACTCGAGACTCAGCCTTAGAAAGCCGATTACGCAAGGTCCACTGTCCACGAAGCGTCCCGCGCTTGTTTAATAAGCGTATTAACACTAGATATACCGATAGTTAACACGAAGATATTTCCACCAAAACCAGTGAAAATGACTGATCTTTAAAAAATACCTAATAATAGAATATTTTTACATTTATTGATTTATTACTCTCTTACGTGGAAGGAATTCCATGTTACGTAGTACATTTTTGGTATTATTAACCCATCTGGGGCTATGATCCCTAAACGAGAAATGACGCGTTTATAAAATTGTAGAACCAGTCATTTTGGCTGGTGTGGTGCTTCTAATGTTAGCATATAGCGATTTAACGATCGATCTGGAATTTTCCTGATAACTGATATCGTCATATCGAATGATACGCAGTAAAAATTTGAAAAACGCGTGGCAAGTTGTAGAAAATGGGAAAACTGGTTAATTGGGGTTCGATAAACAGATTGCAGCACCCTTTTACACTTCGACAAGTACCAGTCATTTTCGCTGGTATTGGTATAAGTAGCCTTGATGCAAAATTATCTTCAGTTTCAATACATAAAAAACAAAATAAAATTCATCATATTATTCTTTTAGTTATCGTTGCGGAAGTCATTACATCATTGCGGAAAAAAATATAACATGAAATAGAAATTTTAAAATGAAATTGTAAAATCAAAATTTTTCTTTGTTATTATCAGTTAGTCTTTACCTGGAATTGTTGCCAATTAATTGCACCACTTTTTCTGTCTTTATAAACTACAGTATATAATGAAATACACGGATTTAGTGATGTTGAAATTAATTAAAAAGTTACACTATCAGTTGTGGGTAAATAAAGTTATTGGATTGGCAACTAAGTGGTTGCGGATTTTGCCATTATCACCCAATGACAAAATCCGCAATCACTTAGTTGCCAATCCAATATAATCGAACGATAGCACACTGTAAAAGAATATTGAAATGCATTATGAACTTTTAATTTCACCTTCAAGTCCTGTTAGTTATCTTCAATCATCGTTAATGTTTTCAATTTTACCTATATTTCTTTACACTTTTAAATACTCAATTTCAATTTCACGTTTTCTATAAACAATATGTGAAATCGTTAAAGAAGATCACCACCGCAAAATGTAATTCACCACTTAAATCAATTTTAGCCTCGTTTGTTTCTTAAGTAACGAACATCAGTGCTCGATACTTGGAAAAATTCGACGTGCACAGCGTTATAAGTTGGCTTGTCGGAGCGCTGTGGCGGTTGTCTAAGTGTTAAGACGATTGTCTGCAGATATCTGTCACAGCCAATCTTTTTGTGCTGCGGATTTTCCAGCAAACACGGACTTGGCGTAAACTTATAATTACCTTTACTATACGTTTTACAAACTAAAGAGCAGCGTAGACGTATCGTCGTCTAAAATAGACGACGCTTACGCTTCTATGAAACGACGCTTCGTGATCGGTGGACCGGGCAAGTTCTCGAGGATGGAAATCGCGTGGTTTCGGGAATCGAGTCTCGAGCGTCAATTGGTCGCTTTTCCTCCTGCCTGTGCTTGTCACGTTTGCTCCATGCTTGCACCACGTTCTTCCTTGAGCTTCAGCCGACTTTCCACGAAGAATGCATCCGCCCGACGACATTGCAACGATTCTCGTCGTGTGTTCGGACCTGCAGGTGTCCGGAACCACATAGACGACTGATTAATTTCTCTGCTCGCTGCATTCTCCGCACGCTGTCACTTGTTTCAATCGGATTTATTTTAACCGTCCGATGCTCCTAACGTTGCTGCATACTCGTTGTTACTCGTCCTTGACCTCGCTTGTTACTAAAAAAACGCTCGATCGTTCCTCTTCTCTGTGGCGGTCGAACGAGTCTCGCGTTGCCTCCGTTGCAACGATTCGGAGGAGGTGACGCGAGATATACAGTACACAGGGTGTTCCTCGCAAGTAGGCCAAACCATATGTAAGTTTCAGACGATGGAATATAGACGAACGTTTCACTAAACACGTTTACAGCGATTAAAGAGATTACTTTCTCGTAGACATTTCTTTCAAACCGTTCCAATATTTTGCTTAGTGAAATCTTTTCCTATCTTCCACTATTTCTTTGTTATGGTTTGATCTAATTATAACAGTCGCCGTGTACGTTGGCTGAGGAAAGTATTTGAACGCATTTAAAAAGCTTTTTTACGTCTATAAAACTCGAGTCTCGTAACAATGCTAATGAAACTTCGAAATGTCTCGTACGACACATGCAATGTACAGAGCGTTTCAGAACACGTTGGGACTACGATTCAGCAGGCTAAAATAGAAAGAAACTTCCGTACAAACATACGTATGCTCGGTACGACCTTGTTTTCCAGTTACAGCTCATTTCGTGTTCTAATAGTTGCTTATATAGGGTGGTTGGTAACTGGTGGTACAAGCGGAAAGGGGTGATTCTACGCGAAAAAGGAAGTCGAAAATATAGAATAACAATTTTTCGTTTGAGGCTTTGTTTTCGAGAAAATCGACTTTGAATTTTCGCTCGGTACGCGTGCACTTTATCGCGTCTCGTTATAACGGATCTCACTGTAGATCGTTGTCTCGATGGAAAAATTAAAAAAAAAATTTTTATTCTATATTTTCGACTTCTTTTTCCGCTTGTACCACCAGTTACCAACTACCCTGTATATCGTCAGAGAAATTGCTTCAAGCTACAACTTCCAGTTTCAATACAAGCGTGTATACGTCGTGTCATTTTCAACTCGTTCGAACTGACCTGGTCTTAGACGAATTTGTCGGTGATTTCAGTCGACGTGTTGACAAAGTGTTGAAACACTGTCAACGTCCACTGTGACGTTTTATTATAAACTACGGACTTTAAAGCAGCGAATTCAAGTTTGGAGATGAAGCTAGCCAGGATGTGGGGTCAGCACGACCCATCCATTTGTCGGGAAACAGTCGGCCCAAGTAACGTTTTAGAAGCTGCATGGCACAACAACCACATACGTTTTATCATATCCATCACGTGACATTCAATCTCGTCGTATCTGCACGAAAGTTTGTTCCGTGGAAAAATAAGGTTGTAACTCGAAAACAAGGTCATACGGAGCATGTACGTTCATACGATCTTGATCCCTCTCATTTTAGTTTACTAAATCAGCTCCTGCAGTACTTGTCACGTGCTCTAAAATGCGCCATATTCAGAGACCAGATTGGGCAACTAAGTGATTGCGGGTTTTGTCATTAGGTGGTATTGACAAAATCCGCAATCACTTAGTTGCCAAGCCAATATTACCAAGCAAATTTCATAAGCTTTTTACGAATATCTCGGAAATTAAAGCCGAGCAGCGGTAATATATATAGAAAAAAATTGTTCAGAACGACGAGTTTGACGAGCTTTTTCAACGGCGTTGAAATTGGTGAGCAGACCACGCTTTAAATATTTGTCATATTCATATTTTTATTGAAATGATTTTGATTACGAATGACCGTTTTCTTTATCAATGGCGTAAAATTTTTCTGCCTACATCCGATCAATGGTTATCGGTAACCAAACTAACCATTTAACCAAAAAGAACGTTAATGGTTTATCGATACCAGTATTCAAAAAAAATTTTAATCTTTTATGGTGGTTATTCGTAATCGAAACAGTTGAGGCTTAACCCATTTTCAATCGCCGCATCATCATTTTTTGGAAAACTTCATTAACACTTTGACTATCACGTTCGTACAATTGTAAAAATTGAATGAAAATTGACAGTTAGGGCATTTTGAATATAGCCGATAAATAGAAGATACTTTGAAATAAAACATGCCCTATTGAACAAATAAACATTTTTATTAGAACATCAATAAAAAAAAATGAGAAGAAATCTTGCATCTAACGGTGCACTGTGTTAAAACACTTTAAACATAAATGCGGCTCATCGATACAATCTGGACAATAGGTGGTCACCTTTTTGGTCCGATTCATAGCAATCTTTCATCCTAACTGTTTAACATTTCTTTATACCACTCTGTGCAAAATTTTCGTGCCAGGTACGTTTGCCCTTTTTTCTTCTGCATTTCGTGTCGCAATCCTTGTCGGATAAGTATATTTGACGGCTCTGGCGAATGGCACCGCGTAAGGTGCATTGCGAGTGCCATTCTAAAATCTGATAACTTGATTTTTAGTTTTGTTGCTTGTTTATAGAGTATCATCGCGTTTGAAATTGATGTATTTGACAATAACTCTAAAGCTAATTTTATATACCAGTTGAGGGTTCTTCTATGTGGTGTAGAATATGCTATCGTTTGATCTGATAAATCTACAGCGCATTTTCCTCTCGTGTAATCTGCCACTATCATTGGTTTATCGCAAATACAATTTTCTTTGCGGACCTGTACCATTTCAGCCGAATGTTTCGTCGAAATCATAAAAATAATCCTAACACTGTTTACTAATATCTTCTACACGTTTCAACAATATATTCTGCGCGTTTTGCCTACGACGAAATAACGAAAGCGAATGGTTTGTTGAAATAAACGAAGCCTTGTTATAATATGTCGCTATCAACTGTTACCGAGGCGTCACGGTGGTCACCCGTGACCACCAATAAGATAAACGGTTCATTGGGGAGGAATGTTGTCTTACATCATCGATTTATTATTATTTTGCCATTATATACTTTGAATAATAAAAATACTCTCGTGGCGTCCTGAGCGAAACATGTGATTTCTGCGTGGCAGTCAAAGTGTTATTTAGCAACGACTCCCATCCATTTGAATAAAAATTCATTTCTACTTGGTCATTCTGTGGCATACAATTTTCAAAATAACCGTGTCGCTACAGGAAAAGCTCGTCACAAATGTTGGAATACTTTCCTCGGCTTGTATACTCGTTCGCATCGTTTGATGGAAAGTAACGCACCGATCCAACGCTTTTCGTCCTTTGCCGATGCAAGCACCGAATCCTTGTGCAATGTACACGCGCCGTCCGTGAGATCGGCAATCGCGTGAGGTCGTCTCGATTCCGCGAACACGTTCGTCGACTCGAGTCCCGACTGTCGTCTGACAAACTACGATCGACGACCATCCGCTTCGCGCCTTTGCTACGACGCCCTGGAAAAGTGCATAATACACAAGCAACCTTGGAGTAACGACGCTTTAAAGGGAGAAAACTGTTCGTTTGTCACATCTCATTAAGAACAGTATAAAATAGTGATTTATTCACGCGTATAAACGAAATATGTGTTACGAAACGCCCCATTTTAAAATCGAAAGTTAAAAACAGTTAATATTTCCTGTTGGTTTTTTCATAAATTCGGTTACGTAGTTGTCAAGTAATTAGGTTGGTGCACGATATGCGCCTGTTTCTCGTTATGAAATTTGATATAAATCGATGCATTCGATGATTAATGATGATTAATAAGGAAGATTTATAATAAAAATATAAAACTTCTTTATCGCGACGTTAATGTATAATCAGAAAGTTCGTGCGGCTTCTTTACGTAAACTTCAATTTGGAAAAATGATTTCTAGAAATTAGCATTTTGGAGCGGTTTAAGACGTTTCCTGCTCCATCTAAGCGATTCCTTAACGCGTAAATCACTTTAATTACTTTAAGGAGAATTATAAATGAACAAATGTTCGACTTTTTTTATTGGAAAATTCATATTTCGCAATAACGAAACGAAATAGTTTTTGAGAAAGTTTTGTTGAACGACGTGGGAATTATTTTGATTAAATATACGACGTTTTAGAAATTCGAGTCTTGTCGTAGAGAACGACGTTTCATATTCACCTATCTAATAATAACAAATTAGTTGTTAGATAGAGTACAGCCTGCGTTATACGAACATCCGCTGTGTGAACGTTTCATTATATGAAACGTACGAAAGTGACAGCAATAAAGAAGATGATAATGATGTGTCACCTCATTTACAGGCATTTACATGTCTGAAAACTGTGAGCTGCTTTCAAGCCCATGTGATTTATTCAAAAAGGTTTGCCATCTAGCAGTTCGGTTTCTTTAATTTCGTTAAAAGAAGGATATTGCCTTTTTGATTTTATATTCTACGTATGCTGTTATCTACAAACAAATTGCATTAATTTTATTTCATTCCATCTCAAGTATTAAATCAGACCGACTGCCAACTAATGATCGTTTTGTCATGCAAAAATTCTCTTTCATCTGCCAACACCTTTGTCCTCCGATCAATTCGTATAACGTACGCTGTACAATGATCGCGTATAATACGAGAGAAAATTATATAGGCAAAATCTGTTTGTCTATGTAAAGGTACAATTTTTTTATAAAATGGGGCTATTTATTTATCCAGGAAACACAGCGTGTTATATAGAGCATCGATTTTCTCACATTCGTCGTCTAATTCGCCAATATTCTCTGATTATTGGGTTGGCAACTAAGTGATTGCGGGTTTTGTCATTACCACCTAATGAGAAAATCCGCAATCACTTAGTTGCCAACCCAATAATTTCCGAGTCGCGATACCGTGCACTTTTACCAGTCGCGAATTAGCAAAGGAACGAACGTCGGGCAGAAACGCGACGTACACCGGACCAGCTGGGTACATTGGTTTTTGTTTGGTTTTCCGGATGGTTGGATAGGTGGTGGCGGGGTGCCGCCGGCCAAGCCGCTTCGCAGCTACCAGTGTGGTAAGAGTCCCCTTGGAAGCCTCGGGGGCTCGGCTCGCTTCTCTAGAGACAGCTCGGTCTCCCTCTATAGTATAGCAGGTCAGTAGTAGCCTTAAAACAACCCTCTGGAAACCTCGGACCAGAGTTGGGCAAAATTGATTCGAACGACGAATAACAAATAAAGATGAAGAAATTTGAATTGAATGTTATTCGCGAATTTTATTTTATTTATTATATATATATACTATTTATTATTTGTTAATATATATTAATATATATTATTTATTATATATTATATTTTATTTTCTATATATTTCGACTGTTTGTGTGCGTAAAGATAATCAGACGAATATAATTACGTAAATTTTTAGTCAATTTTGTTACAAAATACGTTGACGAAATATAAATTGGTTAGAAAATTAGAAACTGAATTTTGGAATAATTTGTTTCTCGAGGTTAATATGCAGTAAAAGGAATGGCATCTGTGAACGACTAGTCTTGATGCAAAATGACACATAACGAGGTATCGGTGAATAAATTTCGAATAATTTATTTGTCTAGATAAAAGTCTACTCGAACTATGCCCAGCTCTGCCTCTCGGTCCTTTTCAGTCGATCGCGACCGGCTCTCTGCGTTAAGTTTGTCCGATTTTCGATCCGCGATCTTTCTCGATGCCAAACCCGATATTTCTCTCTCTCCGATGGCGTGGCTCGTTCGAAGATCGAAACTATGTGTGGAGAAAAGAAAACGAGGTCGAGGGTTTCCGTATTGGGTCGTTAGACAATACGCGATCTCGTGGTCGCTCGGATTCGTACGTCACAGTTGACACGGATGGATCCGCTGGCAAGAAGATTCACAGCCGGTAGAAACTCGGCTACGAACCGAGAGGCGAGGAACGCGCTGTTTTATCGAGCGAAAGTGAAAAATATATTTCCAGTTTAACGAAGTATATTTTCGAGAATGTTATCCATCTCGATATCCAGCTTGCTAACTGGGCCATATTACGCAGGAATCCTGCAACCCTCAAAATAAGAACGAATTAGATAAAATTGTGATCTGTAAAATGTGAATAATTTTGCGATCTCTGGTTTTGCAAAACAACTCTTGCATCATAAAATTATTGAAACTGTCTCATTTTAGGCTTGTCAGTTATTTTGCAGAAAACTTGCAAACTACTTGGCTGAGAGTGAAAGACACGCAGCATCAGTTCTCCATCCTCTTGAAACAATAAACGTAAAGAAACTCACTCGAGGCAATTAATTTTAACACTTTACTTTTATTTAACACTTTAATTTTAACACTTTATTAATCGGCTTTTTTGTCGCCGACGCTTACCGACCGATAGCATATTAATCGGCTTTTTGTTGCCGACGATCTTTCTCATTATTTGAGCAGTAATTTGTTATATAATACTAAGGTACCTTCCTCAGTTGCGTTAGCTGCGTTGCTTTGTAAGCTGCCACAGTTTTATACCAATTTGAAAAACTTACCATTCGCGATGAACGAAAAGAATGGTATTGGTCGGACGTGCGTTTGCTGTTGAACCGCTAGCGGTCGGTAAAGTGTTAACATTATACTTTTACGCGTCTGCCAATATGCTGATCATACCGAAACTGAAATTGCCGAGTAATATCAGCCAATAGACACCGCATAGACAATTTTAAATAATATTAATTATATTACTAGACGAGCCATTAAAAAACATACAAAAACAACAAAAAGAAATAAAGCATAGGAAATAGCTGCAACAGTGATAAAGCTACTTTTCTTTGAAATTAAAAACTTCACACTAGATTTACTCCATTTCAGATCGTTGAAGGTTGATAGATTTTTGCATAACATTGCCCAATTGACTCTGAAGATTTTGACTATGGAGGCGGTTTGGTCGCTACGGAATGGCTTCGAAAGAGAGTGAAAGAGAAAGAAAGAAAGAGAGAGAGAGGCCCTGAGATTGGCATTTTTGAGATTCGGTCGAACGAGACGCGACCCCTTGGAACACTGTCAAAGTATCTTGCAATGTATACGTAACCTTCCCCATGTGTGGTATACAGTATCTAAAGTAGAGCATCGCCGTCAACCCCATGATATCGTGTCCGATCCTATTATCACCAATAAAAATTCGTAGAACTCTTTGACATCCCATAAGAAGCACGTTCGAAGTCTGCATAGTCTGGATCAAGGTATAGCGAAATCATCAGATTACTTCACGATGCCGCTATATCTTGTACCTGGATAGTCCATTTTCTCTCTTGACCCCATCGATACCGATAATAATCTTCATTCTCGAATCGCGATACCCATAAATGCAATTTAAAATTTTCTCCACCCGCTAAACTACGAATTTATTAAAATAATTTTCGGTTGCATAGGCGGATCGTTTACCCTCTACGTGCTTGTACTAATCCTTGCGATTCTACAGATCGATTGCACGGGGAAAGCGGTTATATGAGCAGTCCAGAAAGAGGTGGAGGAGTTGGCTCTGGAACTGGCAGATATCCACCTGGTCCTTACAGCGCTGGCAGCAGCTACGAGGACCCGTACTATTCGCAGTATTCGGGAACAGTGACACCGGTCATCGACGAGGAAGCCAGGTAACCGGAGTTCCACGGACCACCGCTCGGGTCCTTTCATGTCGATTTTCTCATACTTTCTCGCTAATTTCTCGATATTTATACAGAATCTTCCCATATGTATACGTATAAAATAGACTGCGGTGGAAAGTAACCATTCGACTTTGCAATAGTATTCTACAAGAGTTACAAGGCTTACGGAGAGCGTAATATTGTTTTAACCTTGTGACAAATATTAAAATTATCAATTGAAAACGGGAACGAAGAAGAGTAGTTGCAAGCTGAACTGAGCCTTTTCCAAAATTTTGTCAAGCTGCTCTACAGCAGCATACTACTTGAACAACGTATAAAGGTAGTTACTTTGAATGTGTTCTATAAAAAAGAAAAAAAAAAGAAGAAAACCTCTTCTATTTGTCTTCATAATAATTATTAAAAACTCGTTGATAATTCGTGAAAGTAAAAATTGAGAAACTATTAGACGCCAGTTATTTTAGACCACCTTATGTTTCAATCGTAATCGCTCGTTTTTGCTACTTTCGTTCCTTTAACTTCCTCCGAAGCCCAGTCTATCCGACAAAAAAAAAGAAAAAGAAAGAACCACAAAAAGCGCGTGCGACGAGATACATCGTATCAACGACGTAAAGCAAAAGTTGGTCGTGGCGATCTCGAATTCGACTTTCGTGGATGGCTGATAGCGCGGATACGTATATCTCTGTTGTGGGTGGTGCAGCGATACGGAGCTGTTGGAGGAATCGTACAGCCTTTACGGTGTGAAACCGCCAGGCCGTCCGCCATCCGGTCCTCCGCGATCCCCGTTTCCTCCAGGGGCACCGCCACCTTTGCCATCCGGTGGCCAGAGCTACGACGCTACTCGGTACTCAGCTACCTTCTCTAGTTTTCGATAGAACCGCGACCTCAGACCTCGAAATTCTCTGTAAATGGAGATGCTGAGTCTGATCGTGACCGGTTGTCTCTACTTAAGCTATATATCGTCTGGTCAGAATATACGAATGCGCTTGCGAACGCGTCGCACAGTGGCACAAATTTTACCGATACACAAAATAAAGATCATCGTTTCGAATCACTTCGACAGAAATTATCAGCTTGGTCCAATTGTATTCTGATAAATCGTAATCGTTATATTGGCTTGGCAACTAAGTGATTGCAGGTTTTTTCATTAGGTGGTATTGACACAATCTGCAATCACTTAGTTGCCAATCCAATGTTATTCTACGTGTCGTCACGTCGTAATAAATTGTGACGAGTAATGAGACAAACTGAACGCAGATCTCATAGATCATTTAGGCGTTGAATATTCACCATGTATTAGAAAATTTCTGTATTTTCGTCGCTGTATTCGCTTTCTCGTTGTTCTATGTTTCGTTGATCATCTGATAATTGTCCATCGTTCAATTTGGCCACTGTGCGTCGCTCTTGTCGTGATGGTCAGCCATAGATACGACGACTACCGTTCCCAGGGGAGAGGAAGCAATCGATATGGTAGGTGCCTTGACAAATTTATCACGGCAGAACGGAGGATCGCGAGAGAGTAACGACTAGGGAAAGTGAAAAGCGCGCTGGCTTCCCTCTAGGCTCCCTTAGCCGAGTTATTTATACTCGTTCGTCGTTGCTATTGGCGCCTGGTGGATAATATTCCACGATATATCAACCGTTTCGAGTTCATCGATCGGTATTCCCGTCGATTCCATTGACCTGAGGAAACCTCGCCTCGAAATCCACGTATAATACCTCCGTTCACGGCTATTGAAAAACTCGCACTCTGCCCAGGAATGGTCGTCGTTCGTTCAATGCATGTGTATAGTATGCGTCGAGGCATGCATGGAGAACGATAAGTTATGTTCCATATAGAAACGCAAAATTCGATACGGCCCTGCGTTTCTCATAATGCTCGAGTTTATCAGGTATACGCATATGGCGGTGCATTTTCGCCCAAGTTTCTGGACTGATGTTATTTACACAAATATTAATATTTATTATTAATATTAATATTTGTTATTATTAGATTATCTGGAAAGTTCCTATCGCTTTAGAAGGAGACAATAGATGCGAAACATTTTTATATTATATTTTATTGCACGTATTAATATATTGCACGTAATGCAAAATCGATCATACGATATAAATTGTAGGATAAAAATAGTAATGGATCAAAATAATATAAAATAAAAAACGTTGTGCATCTATTGTTTCCTTGTGAAACGAAAGAAACTTTTCGGACAACCTAATAATATTTAGCAAATATTTTCCATTCTAAACTGTTGCTCTTACGAGATGCTGACTTATATATCCTGTTGCTTATTTTACGAGGATATAAACCGGACAATAACGTTTAACAGGGTACTCCAAGTGTAAAACGCTAAGCTCTTTTAGGTCAGGCAATTTTTGTAGAAAATTTGCTGTAACACTTTTTACAGTCAAACTTTCAGATTGTATTTATACATATTTTGCTAAAATCTACCTGGTTTTTTTGCCGCGAAAAAAAGTCAAAATCGATGGTATTACATGCCCACGTACACATTGCCATCGTGGTCCATAATTCCAACCGCTTTACTATAGTTTGAACAAAAGAAAAAACTCGATAATTAGAAAAATGGCTGCACTATCAAGTTCCATCATTTGATTTTCGGAAGCTTAAGGAAGCAGAAGAAAGAAAGGTTTTGAATTCGTCCTAGTTCAGGCCACAACGATGCACACATGCATCGAAAGTGCACAGAAAATTTGGAGCCACGTTAAGAAACATAGATTGGAGGAAAACGTGTTTGAAATTTCTTGTTACCAATAACAATCGTTCGTATAAAAGCTTCTCGAACAGTATACGTATAACTTCGTTAGTTGTAGGAGTTCAGACATAGACTTTCCCGTACATACATTTCTGAAATTATATTCTTTGAGAAAATGCAAAAAGAAAGCGATCCTTCTTAACTTCTATTAATTGTACATATACTTACGAAAGGTTTATATTCCTGAATTATAAGTAACGCGATATTTAAATCAGCTCCTCCTGTAACGTAATAAGAATAATCGTGTCACATACTCGATAAAATTTCGAAAATTTGTCGATAACCGTGCATCGAATAAGAAAATTATACTTAGCTGGCAAACTTTTCTGTTAGACACAAGTCAGCTATCGGTCCAGCAACTGTTCGAATGCGCCGTGTATTCCGCCGTGTCCGATCGAAAGGACGGGAATTTCGAGAAAATTGGCATCCCTTTCGTCCGGAAAACGGCTCTGCGCTGAAAATACGGATCGGTGGAATGTAGCATGCCGACTAGCGGTCGTAGAGAGAATGTGTATCTGAGCGCTTTTGTGTATAGCCTTCTGGTGACGTAGGCTTTAGAAAGATCGCGAGTTATGCGGAACGAACCTTGCACGCGATTCTCATTATCGTCAGTTGATATTTTATTATATCTAAGCGTACGTGCATCCTGTGGAACGCTTCTTTGGAAGATACTAAGCCCGATTAGATTTAGATTTTGTCTGATCCCATTCTTGGTTTCTGCAACATGCAGAAACTGGAACCACCCCACGGACAGCACACGACGTCTCAAAGACGTATGTACATTTCACGTCCGTTTCAAGCTCCACCATCCTACGACTTGATCGGAACGTTTTAATTTTTACACTGCGGCATTCGACTGCAATCAAACTACGTACAGCCTATGTGTCTATGCGTTCTTTAAATTTCCCAATGCGTTACAAAAGACCAGGAATTATTTTATAATAATTTTGCTATTACCACTGAACTGCCCTGAATCTGCAACGCAGAACGTTCAAACTGCATCTTCGCTACACGTTTCCAGGACATTAATCGTACGTCTTTACGACATCCATAAACAGACTGTGTGCTGTCCGGGCCGTGGTAACAAACGCGCCGGTTAACCGAAATTTGCTCGTTCCTTGTCTAGGATAAGGGTAGAACACATGGAGAGACAGCTGGCGAACCTGACAGGTCTAGTGCAGAAGGCTCTGACCCACGCACCTCACACGAGTCCATCGCCTCGTGATTATCTACAAGTTCCAGCTGGACGCGATCCTTACGCGAGAGGACCAGGTACGTTATCTGTCCGCTTTCTCAAATTCTCTATTTACACTAACTGCAACATATGCGTAATCTTTTGGTCGTTAGACGCGCCACACCCGGTTTCTCTGTTGTCTGCGAAAGAAACTTTCGTCCCTTGGTTTCGCGTAGATTTTTCTTTTCATCGGTCCACCTCTTCCCATCATCATCTTCTGGCCAATTTATTTTCACAGTCTCTTGCGTTCACGCCATCCGACTCGCCTCGACGAGAATAATTCGTCTCGTCGAAACGAACGGATTCGCATTTCTTTTCCATTCGATCTTTCGTCGCACTTAGACACATTAGAAGCATTAGCTCGTTACGTTCAACGGATTTATTCTGCGACGCTTTACCGCCTATCCCGTTCTCTCTGCGTGAATGTTCGTCCGCCCCTTAGCTTTCTTCGTTTACGTCGTTCCTACGATCGTTCGCGTTTTCTCTCTCGATTTTCCTTCTTTAGATACCACAGAGTTTAAACGATACCGATTAAATTCGATTCGGAGGCAGCAGAACAGGCGCCCGTGACTGTCTGCCAGGCTGCACCTTCATTAGATCTAACAATACGTTTTTGCGCCACGGTTTATGCAGTGACAGCGGTACGACGCGGTTCTTCCAAGTAATTCCACCACTGACTTTTCAGTCCTCTTATTTTTCCAAATTCCACGAATATAATTTAAATCTCATGTACATGCCAGGTGTGTTTTATTAATGTAAAATTAATTTTTCAAATATTCGTTGATGGACGTCCTCTCCTTCTAACGATAAAACCATGTAATTAAAAAATTGTGTTATAATAAAATAAAATTAATTCTAACGCGACGTTACCGCTGCCACGTGTTGTAACGCGGTGTTTAAGTTTCCTGAACCCTGCTGTACAACTGCTTTGTTATTCCGACTGACGCACACACCAGGCGCCGGGGACGAGTTCGACAAACACTCTAGTTCCAGCTCTGCCTCATTGCCAGGTGTGTCTTCTTCATCTTCTTCTATCTTCTATTTTTCCGTCGAATCACTGTAACCGCTGTAATACATAGTTTATATATATATATGTACTTATTCATACATTATATCATTATTGTTACTCATATGTACTTATATTATTATTCTTAACATTATTTTTCTTCTACTACTTCTTATACTTATTCTTATTATTATCATTACTATTGTTATTATTATTATCGTTATTATTATTGAAATTACTATTATATACTATATTACTCTATTACTACTTATATACATTTTATAATAGTGCCCTACGTTTAACCAATGTGATTAAAACGGTTCTCCTTTGTAAAATTCAAGTGTCTCAACCTGCCGTTACAGATGACTCGTACTTAAGGACTGACGTAAAACCACCAAAGTTAGGCAAAGGTGCGGTTCACAAAGTATACACGTTTCTCCTGTTTATCCATGCAACAAACGCATCGTCGCCTTATTCTTTTTTTTGCCAATAAATCGTAACACATAGCAGCGATTCGTGCACTGCACGCGCTTTCTCCATCTTTCTCTCTTTCTCTCTCTCTGTCTTTTTCGCGCGCGCGCCTACTTTCACCCTCAGCTTCTTTCTGACGTTTCTTTTGCATCGTTCAAGCACAATACGCCGCGCATTCTCCGAAGGCACTTGGCACCAACATCCTTACTTTCGTCGTTATCGGTTTCTATAGAATCGACCGCGTCTAGAAAATCCTTAAACCGTTTCGATAAATACGTTTCGACATTTGTCCCGTTCGCTTGCAATCGGTTCTATTTGGTTGACAATTAAGTGATTGCGGATTTTATCATTAGCCAGTATTGACAAAATCCGCAATCACTTCGTTGCCGACCCAAGAGCAACTATAAGCAAACTGCGGATTTTTATGCATTTATGATACACTTATTTTCGATTTTCCTCTGCTTTTTCCTTTCTTCTCGTTCTTCCTTACCTTCCTTTTTTTTTGTATATACACTACCGTGTATTAGTATTTGGACTTTGCACACTTGGGCTACAATACGATCAGAATATTCACAGTTTTGTTATATTTCCAATGCTATGAAACATAATGAAGATACGCAACGTAGAAGAATATTTCTATAATGTTTATTGTTTGCTTCTTAGCCGTAAGTGGAATCGACAGTTTTATCCAAGTGAAATCGAAACAAGGAATACGCATCTATCAGATTGCGCATTCGCCTGCAATAAATAGTCGGTATTACAGAGACCTATATAACCATTTTTCGTTAAAATCTTGGCGTAGTAATCAAAATGTTTCCACTTGTACGTCTCAGACGATATGCCGTTGCCTGAAATAAGATCAGAGACGAAAATTGGTAAACTGTACCTTACACACTTGCTTTAATTTCAGTGTGTCGAAATACTTGAACATAGTTGAGTAAAATATATTTATGTATACGTTTCCTTCACGTTCTATCTCTTGTACCAAAAGATTTATCTGTTAAATAAATAAATAAATATTTGAAAGTGCAAAGATACATAGAATATAACGTGAAAAATGTATATCTATAAAACATCAAAAGTATAGTAACTGTCACAATATTTGGTAGGTAATTCTTACTTAGATTCACTTAAATTCCATTTTCTTTTTTAATTTAATTTTAACGTGAAGAAATATTAATTCGCATAAATATCCGCAGTGTGCTATAACAAGTTTTGCCCGGGTAACCATTTTCCTTTTCTATTTTTTTAACTCTCCGTATATGTGTCTGGTGATATCTCAGTATATAGCGTCAGATATATTTTTTTCTCTTATTTTCGTCGTTGGGACTTATGTGTTTCACTTTATGCCAGATGAAGGCTACAGACTTTTAAATTACAAGATCTTTTTCAGAATTCTGCTTAGAAATTAGAAACACGCAAGTGCTTTTCACTAAAAATTAACGTTGACTTTGTTTCGGCTTACATCGAGACGTGGGTCGAGATAGACCCAGGCACGGTTGACTGCGTGGGGGTAGCCGCGTATACACAACGTCTCATTTTAATGGATCCACTCAAATGTCTTCGAAACTGTACGCTATCCGAAAGAAGACGTTTCAAATAAAACTCGTTCTTTCAACAAATTCTGATCTCTAGGAAATCTCAAAGTGACGTTTGCTTTTTCAAACGAAACTATACATTTTTTTCTTACACCGTTCGATATCTAGTTTTTAATTCTCCTGGAAAATGAAGGTATTAAAAGTGCTTAGTATAAAAAACATTTCAAAGTTAATTTTATCGAATCGAGTATAGGAAAAGTACGAAAAAAGCATAAATATAAAAGCACGGTATTATCTTTGCTCGTCTATCGTCAAAAGTTTCAGTTTTGTAAGATCAAAGCTAAAATATCACAAATACTTTAAATTCTACCTCAATGCTTTTTCCCCTAGAGATTTAAAATTGCATTGTACGTTGTATAAAAAGAATGTATATTTACATCAAAAAAAAAAAAAAAAATACAAAGCCGAGCATTGCAAGATCCTCCCGAAAAAGTAGATTCGATTTGGAAAAACACCTTTTCGAACAACGTGTACAGTTTCAAAGAAATGTTCGTGGATCGATTAAAACGAAACGTTCTATGTCCGTGTATATCAGTTTAAGCTTTACGTTTCCTGTCCCATTGATGCACGAAAACTCGTCGCACTTACTTTCGGTTTACGGCTCGACGTTTAGCACCATTTCCTTTAATTTCGAAAGTTTGTCGCGCGCACGCCCGTCCGCTATAACCAAAAAGCCCACTTTAGCACGAGTATCGCAAAAAACATGCTCTGATCATCCTCTATTCCAGACAAGTCGGTGTCGTTTGAAAAGTCAGTGTCCTTCAGTGACGAGCCACCAGACATGAATTCCCCCAAGCAGCATTCCCCGCAGCACGCAGGTAATGGTTACCGCACATTCTACGAAATTATTATACGATACTTTTTCACTAAGCACGCTCCTCTCGGAGAATCGAGTTATTCTTCAATTCTTCAATCGAAGAGAAAAAGAAAAACGTGGAGCGGCAGATGGAAGCAGAGTTCCGTTCGAACGATTAAATCGAACGGAAGCCTGTTTCGACAATGCGGAATCATGCGGTATATAGGCATTGCAATTATCATGGGAATTATAGTAAAATCCAACTGGGTCAACGACGTCCTTAGCTTAATCGCCGGCAGATGTCCCTAGTCGGCGAAGAAAATCGCTGACGATCTGTTCTTTCTCGTTACGCGGTCTGCCCGTAATTACAAATCGATCGGTAACGGTTTTGCAAACCGCACGGATATCGGGCTCGTTCGATCCGAGCAGATTAAGGAACCGCCGATATCGATCATCTGCAGCTCCGCCGTCTTTCTTTCTCTCAAGCACCAAAGGTTAAAGATGTACTCAGAGAGAGAGAGATAAAAAAATATCCTTGTCGGAGTAGTTCATACTAACGCAATAATCTCTAACGACTTCTCGTGCAATGCCTTCCATCACGACTAGCGGACACAAAACCAACAAAACCGGCGATCAAATCCTCCACGTTGCCGAGGATGTCTTCGCAAGGTAAACCTGTTTCGTGTTTTTTTACGCTTCCACCAACCCTTGTGTCTCGTTACTTCCACTTGTTCTTGTGATTAACCTTATTGATCGTTCTTTCTTCTTTTTACGCCTCTGCCCCTCTCATTCCTTCTCTATTTGTTTCGTTGGGTTTTTGGTCCGCAATTGTGTGTTTAAATATCCAGATACGGTGTATTATCCAATCGTTTCTGTTTTAATCGTTCGTGCACCTAGCCAATCACCGAAGAACACGGTTCTTCCGCTTGCGTGCGAAATTTCCGACAGTGCATTCGAGAACGAGATGGTCGAAAAGCAGCATCGACAGATCCATTTTTTAAAGCAACCAACAAGTTACACGTAGTAGGGTAAATGACGCTTTTCGACGCAACTCACGGCTCGATCGCATACTGTCTATAGATGGGTGATTGTCCTGGAACTCGAGAGGATAATTCAGAGGTAAAACGTCCTATAAGACGCATGATCGTTGATCGTCCACGATACCATCGTCCATACTCGTCCATTCGTTTCTTTCGTTCCTATCCCTTTGCTGCCCTCTGCACAGCTTTCATCGCCTAGTCGCCGATAAAATGGTGACGATAAAAATGACAGCGAAATTGTACAACTGGTCACTCGCCCTTCGTTCATATACTCGTTCACCAGTCCGCCCTTTGATCGTGCGAAAGGCGTCGCATTAACGAGTGACAGATGGCGCCAGCCGCTAAATCCGGCCTGCTGACAGCGCTCCCTACCTCATCCATAAATTGAAACGCGGTGAGAGATAAGGATGTTAGAAACATCATTTTTTAAATTTACCGTTAAATCTATCGTCTGCCACAGTTATTTGCCACACTATCATAGTTATTTTTACGGATCATTCAATCTCATTGATCGATCGCCACTGCCCCACTTTCAATTACGTTTCTTGCTACTGGCAAACTCGATCCGATTTGACTGGATCGCAAGGTAACAAGGATCAAAAGACGATGATCAAGCTGGACGATTTTCGCACGGTTTAACGGGCGGAAATGCCAACGCTTGTGCCCGTACATGTGAGCACGATGTATCGTGCGAAATCGATGAGAAGGACGAGAAACATGATCGTTGACGCTTGACCGAATCATTTTCAGAGAGAGACAGACACAAGCCGACACCGCCACCGAAACCGGCAGCGCTGGTAGCCGGCCAATATGTTTATCGTGACATGGCTCTGACACCGGAAATGTACAACCAGCTGCGAGGTTTGCAGAAGAAGGCGAAGGACCTCAGGCAAGAAGTTAGGAATCTGAGACGCATGTCTCAGGCCCAGGCGCACACCATACGAGAGACTATATTGGATACGTTCATCACCATCAGGTGCGCAAAATGAAACAAGTATGAGAAGAGCAATGGAACTTTCTTCAAACTTAGTCCAAGTGATTTATATATAATTGGAAGAAACATTTTCATTTATTGTATATCAGACTAGTCGTTCTTTATCTTCATCATAATTACACGTGTTTCTCATCCTCGTCGTGTTCTTTTTCTACACGGAAAACGATCCTTCCATTGCTTTCTCGTGTGTAACATATATTTATTTATTTATTGCTCGATATCTCAGGCTTACATAGTTCCAAAGCCGACCACACACTGCGTGTAACTGCGCGTTCTCGAGCGCTATACACGTGTAAATTCAATGCACAAGTATGCCCAACGACCATACGGTCGGTTATATAGCCTGCGCACGGCACAAGTATACTTGAAATGAATTCTACTTATGTTTATGTGTTTTTATATAAATATGCACTACGACCACATCTGATACAGCCACACGTATTGTGGCATAGTCACCTCACTCCTTCTAAGTTTATATAAACTAAACTACAAACGAAAAACTTACTAACCTTCACGTGTACGGTCGATTTCATTTAATTTCTCAAATATTGAGTTGGCAACTAAGTGATTGCGGATTTTGTCATTAGGTAGTAATGACAAACCCGCAATCACTTAGTTGCCAACCCAATATCAACACGTTGAATGCCACGTCAGTTTTACAAGGTTTGGCCGTAGCGTCACGATGAATTTTTATTATGCGATACATATAATATTGAAATATTACCTACAAGAGATATGTTACGGTATATAACCATCATTAATGAATTTATCTCACTGAGATCACTGGTGGTGGCGTTGTAGTGCAGTTTCGCTCGATTTACTTATTTTTTGCGATTATCAATTATCTCATATTGTTTCTTCGCGTTGCTAAAATAATTGTTCCACGTTGTTACGTGCCGGGATCTATCATAAACCATAATCCATCCCTCGGTCATACTTATTCGGACCCGCAATAATTCTAAAAAACCGCCACAAGATTTAGCATTGTCTACTTTACTGTCAAGGCCCTTTTTTTTATATGTTTTATACTGCATTAATTTCGTCACACCATTGTAGTAACGATGGTAATAATAAAACATTTATAACTATTCACATTTGTTCAAATTATGTATTTCTACTAATCTTGGTACGCCTGTCATCGGTGACCCGCACGGCGCCACGGCCAAGTTGAGTGCGAGTCACTGGTCACCCCATGGCATTCAAGTGTTAAGCTTAAAAATTGCTTACTGATCTTTGCTGACAAGAAACTTGGTTGAGCCCCGGTGGATCTCTGGCTTTAGGTTTGGGTCAAATGTTATTTCATCCGCAACCAATTCTAACGCAAACGCTGCCGTAGACGCTCAATTAATAAGTAAAATTCAAAATACAGTAGAGTCTACCCCGTACTTGTGCATGATGAATTTGGATTTGTATGTTGTTCAAATATGTAGTTACGTGCTTTACTTTGAGCAAATCCAAAGACTCATTCACATTCCTATTTCAAACACTCGTACCTCAGACGTATCTCTTCATCTTCTTGAACACGTATAATTATATTGTTAATAATATCGTTTAATATAATCATTGGCTATTTTTATTAATTTGTGTGGACATAGGACAATGTTGCTGTCGTGCGGCGACGCAGCTTGGGATGCGGAGAAGATTCGACTGAGCCGCGAGGAAGACCTCTACAGGCAGGAGATGTTGAGGCTGGTAAAAGATCTAACGTACGTGTTTCATTTTATTCTCTCGTTTCTTCTCGTATCTCTTAGATGCATTCTCTACAACCGCTGACACATGATCTGCCGCTTTCAGCGAGCTGGAGAACACAGTGGAGGAACTACGTGGCAACGTCATAAACAGAAAGACAAGGGTCAATATGTCGGATGTGGAGAACATGGCCTTGATAATGAGCAAATCCAGGTAAAGGGAGAGAGAGAGAAAGGCGAATTACTAAATTGGTAAAAGCTAAACGGCAGTTGCAAAAGCTTTCAAGAACTAAACCTGTGTACTTTCAAGTTTGACTAATTTTATAACGTCACCATACACATACATCCATTCTCTTACTTTCAAAAGCAAATCCTATATTCCGATTGAAAACGATGTGACAGGCCGCATTTTCTGTTTTAGCAAAACGGTAGCGGACCTGAAGGTGCGATTCCCGAGTCTTCAGGAAGGTATGAAGGGTTTATTGAGCTCTGAAATGGAGATGGTCGTACGAGCGGAGAAATTCCTGAAAGAAGAGCCAGAACGATTAGAGTCGGCGTTGAAGCGTTGCAAAAAGCTCACTAGTACCCTCGTGACGCTCAAACGGTAGGTAACATTGCTACGGTCCCTGAATACGGTCCACCGAATTAGGATCATGTAAGCGCGCAACGAAAGATGCACAAAATTAACTGGGAAACAAGTGAGAATTATGAAGAGATAGAAGAAATTTGATATTGTGTTGGCCAAAACTAACTGGTAATCTGTATATTCCGCAGTTTGGCGTCGGTGCAAGAGCAGCGATTACCAAACGCAGCAGCGAGCGTAGACGCCGAGGAGACGCCACCGATAACACCGACCTCTGCTCAACATTCCAAGGTAACGCTTCATTTGCCCCGCTCGCTCGCTCGCTCGCTGTCTTTTATTTCTTTTTCTCTTTTCTAATGTCTCTGTCTATCTAATCTGGATCCTCGTTCGACTTCTTTCTCAGCTATTTCCGTTCCAATAATACCCGTTGCATGGAATTCCTGAAGAAAAAACCTATCACGATCCTGTGATCCAGTTTGTCGCGCTTTGGAAACTCTCTGCCCCCTTCCGAGAAGGATGAAAAAAAGAACGAAGCGTTTGATTTGCGAAAATCTCAATGAAAGATCGCGTACCGTTGTTGATAAAAGGCACTCGACATGGAGCACAAACGCAATTTCGCGTTCTACGTTTCTTCGTGGGACGTTCGCGTGGATTGTGCCGAGAAATCTTTGCAAAGTCGATGCACGTGGTTCCCCTTTCTTCGTCGTCTTTGTACGATTTGCTTGACAAAGAGAACTTTACACGCGGCTAGAAGCGACAGAAGCGTCGAAAACTTTCCGCGAGTGATTAAAACAGAGCAAATCCTGTGATGTCGCGAGCGAAAATGTGACGCGGTCTTTTGGCATAGTCTCGTTGTTTAAATGAGAGTAGCGTCAGAAACACCACTCCAGAGCTTTGTAGATCTATCTTTGCCTAATCGAGTAAAACAATGTGGTATCTTGCAGTGACGTACGTTAAGTCTGACCACCGCTTACCCCGTATCCTATTATGCTAAACAGCGCATGCAACGAGTGACATAGAATTTTGTCTACACATATATATTTATATAACTGTATACATAACTATATATGTATATATACATATCGTACTTTTGGTATTGGTACACATACTCTCTCGTATATTTTGTATGCGTATCGTATGTACACCCTCGTTCATAAGTGTTAGAACACTCGTGAAAAGTTACATTTGGATTAGGTTAAAAA
This sequence comes from Bombus flavifrons, assembly GCF_040668555.2. NCBI lineage: Eukaryota > Metazoa > Arthropoda > Insecta > Hymenoptera > Apidae > Bombus > Bombus flavifrons. The sequence continues at coordinate 2,535,547 of NC_138457.1, read as the reverse complement.
GAATGTCGATGATCTTCAAATCCTGAAGAGATAACTTTGCGTCAGTTTAAGCCAATTAGCTCTGTCCTCGCATCATTGATAAAAAAAGCAACGAAGATGTTTTGGGAGTTTGAGATGAACAATCTGCATAGTTCTATAATTTTATAATTCTATCATATCATAATACTTTCAGAAATATACATAGAATTATACAATTATACGATACTATAATACTATAATGTTACAACTCTATAATACTTTGCTAGACGCTATATGCTATACCAACGAGATTGTATAATTTTCTCATTGGAAAAATTCTTGCAAACAATTCCTTCGCCAAATTGTATCCATACGTTACTGGATATTGTTTTATACGAATTTTATAAAAATTCTGATCGGTCTAAATCTACTCCTACCAATCTATACCAATGTATCGCATTCTGTACAATATACCACTAGGTGTCCTAATACTTAAAAACGGGAGTGTACGTACATACGTGAGTCCATGCGTGCATTCGTGATCTTTCACGCAATCGGCACCAAAACACTGCGAAACGCGTGCCACCGAAATACACTTTGCTTGATTCGCCTGTATCCAAGAGTAAACTCGGTCTCGGGATTCGTCTCTGGAAACGATCTCGTGCGTACAGTGCCTTCTCTACGGCTTCAAGTTCGCGAAAGATACGGTCTTCGCGTGTTCGTTACTCCAAGAAGGATCCTCGTTGGATCCATGGATCTCTTCGTCGACCGTTGGATCTCTCGGTCTCTCGATCGAAGTCTAGTCGAAATCTAATGTAAACCTTTCCTCGATACGAAACGAGCCGCTCGTTTCTCGGACGAGCTTTGTCGCGAAAATTCAGCGGCCAGGACCAAGTCTCGTTACTCTATAGAGGTAAAGGATTGGGGCAGTACGCCAAACACGCGTTTCTATCGAACGTCCCAGTGACAAAACGAATCTTCCTTCAACTTGTGTCTCTTTGTGACATGGACCCTGACTTCCACCCTGATCAACCCCCCATCACCAATATTTTCAGTGTTTGCTGTGTCCCGATAGTATAGATATTTTTTATACATTTAGCAGCGTATGATGTGACAAAACGAGTTTCGGTCGTCGAGCCACGATACGAAAAGCTCTTTTTCCCAATTTTCTCTGTCTCCTTGTTTTCTTTGCTTCTGTATCGAATGACCGCGAATGCCGACGACCGTGTTTTGTCAGATCATTCTCAGTGTTAGTTGTGACTTAAGGGGAAAAAAAAGGAAAAAAGAAAGGAAAATCTGCGTCGCGACGGGATTAAAGAGCGTTTGTTCCCACTATATTTTATATTATATATATATATAAAAATCTTGTCTTTTTTTTCAATTAAATCTTATTCGAAAAAGACGAATTTGGAGCGGCGGGCTGGACGCGACGCAACAACGACAAAAATTTGTTCGCCATCGTCGGTTGTTGCTCGCGTTTTGATCGTCCCTTCTCTTTCCGATAATACGAGCGAAACGAGAGGTTCGATCGGCTCTAACGATGATGATGATGATGATGATGCTTTGCCACATGTAACGTCGTCCTGATACGAGTATATGCCTGACAAGCGACGCGGGTTACGCAGACCTTACGCCGCTGTCTCGACACAGCGAGTTTTTAAATTAGACTGTTTATTAATTAAAGAAATAATATCTCTCTATATATTATATATATATTCCTCTCTGTCTCTACTTTTCCTTTTTAATAAGAACTATAAAACGCAGGTTGCAGGCAAGATAGTGAATATTATATTAATTTTTTAGTATGGCTGGAAGTGGAGTACTAACTTCAAGGAGGCCATACAGACCAGTCACGAGTAATTTTTTAATGATTCATATATTTATAAATTATTAATTATTATTATTAATATTTCTACTTTATTATTATTATTATCATTATTATTATTATTATTATTATTACCATTATTATTACCATTATTATTCTGTACTATTTTATATACTATATATATATATATAAATATCCATACATCCAAACGCACATATATATGCAAACATATGTACACTTATACAATCACCAATTCCAAATATATATTCACACACGAAATATATATATATATACCCCCCATACACACCCCTACGCGCAAACGCACACATACATTATATACATACATACACACACACGCGTGTTTATATATATATTATATATATATATATATATATATATTCCTTTTGTCGGTATGATGTCTGCCGCACAAATCGTCATATTGTTCATATAACTGTTTATCCTTCACGACGCTCGAAGCATTTTGCCAAATTCCTCCCGTCTTTCTTTTTTTCCGTGTACACGCGCGAAAAGAGACTGTCCTTTTTTTTTAAGCGGTAGCGAGAGAGAAAGTAAAGTCTTGCGTGGAAGTTTGGCGGAATTCTTCGAGGGATTCGCCGAGCGAATTCTTGTCGTCGTTGCTCCGGATCTATACATATATATAACTCGTATATACATATACATATATATCGTTTAGACGCGATAGAGCTCCGTTTTTTACTGTCGTGACGAAAGGTTGGGAATAATCGCGGTCGCGAATCAGTCTCTCTCTCTCTCTCTCTCTCTCTCTCTCTCTCTCTCTCACTCTCTCTCTCTCTCACTCTCTCTCTGTCTCTCTCTCTCTCTCTCTCTCTCTTTCTCTCTCTTTCTCTATTTCTCTCTTCGCACCGAGGAGTTGTCTGACCCGCACCGGTTCGTACTACTGAATCGCGGACGTTTCATCTAGAGGTCAGGATTTACAATTAGAACGTGCGTTAACCTTCAGTCGATGGAAGCTAGATCATCGTTGTCGAATATCTTGTTTTCCAATTGACGATTGAAAATGTTTTTACCACGGCGTATTGGTAGTTTTCATTCGAATAAACAAAGATTTGAAATTGGATAAAACGTACTATCACAGATCACTGCCGGAGCAGAAATTTCGTGTACCATACATAGGCATCTTTACATATCCTGGTAAAATCAAATAACAGATACCTATAATTCAAATAGAACAATAAATATTAACGTAATTTATTTTTCAAACACGCTACGATATTACCGAAGGAATGTTGTATAAGAAAAAGTAAAGCGAGTAGCAAATAAGAGGAAAGATTTTACTCGAATGAAAGTTTAATTCTAAATTTATAAAAAAAAAAATAGAAAAAAATTAGTCCATAGTAATTTCTAAAGAAATAAACGTGAAATATTTGCAGGAACGAGACGTGACCCAGCTTTCACCGTCCAAGGATTATACGTATATCAGATATGTCGGAAGTTCGATTCGCGAGTCTTTATCCGTATCCATTTTGTTAGATCATTTAACGGATGAAAATGGCCGGATTGTTAATAAAAGCATTCAAGGCCTCTAGTCGCGTTGCGTTGTTTGCATCTTACCGACACACCTAGAGCTTTGTTATCGTTGTCCCGCTATGTCCCAGCGCTTTTCAGACCCGACACGTACCGGCAAAGAGCATACCCGACACGCACGAAACATTTCCGGGATTAATAAAAGCGTGCAAAAATCCCTCGGCTGTGCTACGCGCTACGCGCCTTACGAGCTCTCACTTGGCCTTCTCGCAATACCTCCTTCTTATTACATTATCGCTGTATACTCTTATATTTAACGATTTATTCTCTTAGATGCATATACCAACTTTTACGACGACCTTTTACTCTTAATTTACGTCGGAGTATCGTCCGAGTAACGCTCGATGAGCCACGCGGCATCATTTCCAAGGAAACAAAGTAGTTGCGATCTCGACTCGTCAGACACACTCGTTCCAATCCATTTCTTATAGTAAGGTGTAACTATCCCCCAACCCCCGTCTCTGTTCTCGACACACAAGGTTTACATTGGATTTCCCGCGATTAAGTTCGCGGCGACGACCACAACAACGACGACAAACACGACGATCACGATGAACATTGGAAATGAAAGAATCCTGTAAATTGCACGTGATCGTCGTCGAATGCGCAACTGCTCGTTCCTCGCTCGGTCCTGCAGCCCCCTTTCTCACTATCCGCACTTTTCGCTAACCTATATTACGAATACATGCATCTACAGGGAGAGAAGAGAAAGAATTTCTCGCCGCTCGAATAGGCGTTTCGTACCCATGATTTCTATCTATCAGTACGTCTTAAGCTGAATCTCACACTGACGGACAATTGTCCACAGGCACGCGTCGCGTCCAATCAGCGTCTGTATTTCCTGGGAAACAGGCAGTAAAACGGACGCCGATTGACCGCAACCCGTGTCCGCGAACAGTTGTGTGTCAATGTAGATTTAACTTTACAGGATGATTTCACAAGAAAAGAAAGAAATAACTCGACAACATGGATCATGCACTTTGTCAATTTGTTGTTTCGTCAAACATTCGCCGAATTATTTATACTACATATTTGCCAATTAGTTCGGTTAATTGCAGCGAACGAACAAACAGTAGTAGAGATAATTCGAGAAATAACACAAAATATAAGCGCGTCGATAACGGACGCTTCACGTATAAAATTGAAAAAATCTCAAGAAGCGTGAACGACTCTTATTTATCGATTTAAGAAAATGAACCTGTACAATTGGTAAATCAATTCTCCAGATAACTCGACGATCATAAATCGTATCTATTACGTTTCTCTTGTATTTGCTTTTGCAAACACGTTCGTCGAGTTATTTATTGGAAAATCAACCTGTAGATATTCGAGCGAATAAAAAGTTTCGTTGCTTGTTCCATTTATGATTTTGCAGTCGTTTGGGACGTTCGCTGATGCTTGGTACGCGCAAAACTCGATCATCGTCATCACGCCATTATCATCCTCACTTTTTCTTTGGTCATTCTGCTCTGACTGTCGCGTCTCACATAATTTTTCACCGTTGCTTTCGATTTCTTGCGAGATTGGTTCACAGCTCGCCGGCACCCTTGCTTCACCGTCCAAACTTTCGGTTCTTTCAAAACGGATCGATTCGACGTCGTCACTTTGTTCCATACACATGTTCTGTACACACGCCCCTTTTCTCTTTTTCTTCCTTCCTCTCTTCTCTCTCTCTCTCTCTCTTTTTCTTTCTCTCTCTTTCTTTCTCTCTCTCTCTCTTACTATAAGGATTGGACCAAAGGTTTTGATTGTGTGTATCTTTGATCGGCCAACTTTTACATTACTTTATACCGTGTATATACCTGTGTTTCTTTCTTCGAACCAGACCCCACTCGTCTGCAACTTTTTTCAAGCATGTTCCTTCGTGTGTGCGTAAAGAATGCGCGCGTATCGTACGCGCAGCATGCGATATGCACGTGATCTAAATATGTTGTGTACACACGTACAGGAGTTGGCGATCTCCGTTTGCTCTGCACGTCGAGTTAGCGTGTAGTCATGCATGCTGTTTCAAGCTTCGTTTTTTGCCGAACAAAAAAGACGCAGTCGAGGCGCGTTTACCGGGTATCGAGTAACACTTTTTTTCTAGAGGCAACAAACAGCTAACGTACGTTTTCGGGAACGAAATAGAGAATTTTTGGTGGATGCCCGGCGAACGTTACTCGACTAGCACGGCTTTCTTTTTCGTACACGGACTGACAAAGAGAACACGGATGATAAATGCGGGACGAGAAACGTTCTGGAAGCGTCGATCGCCGCGCCTCCGTGAGAACTATTCGCGAGCGAATTAGGACACAGAGCTACGCCGATTACAACGGCCGCAAATCTGATTTTGGATTTTTGATTTTTGGTTTCTCTGTTTTTTTTTTTAAGTTGACTAATACTGGACGACAACAATCGATGCCAAATGTAAAAGAGCCCCAAACGAGTACTGACTTGTAACACGCACAACGCACGCACAAAACGTATAACCCAGACCGCAGGTAACTATTTAACGGAATTAATAATTACGTATGTTTATTCCATTGATTTTGTTATAATATACTTTTTTTCTATTTGCGCTCACCGACTCATTGACTCGCATCGTTCGATCGATCTCGCGCCTTCCGATTTTCTCGGTCATCCTACTTTTTTCGCCTATTTCTCACGGTTTTTTTCTTTCTCTCTCTCTCTCTCTCTATCTATCTATCTGTCTATCTATCTCACTATCACGCTCTAGCCCTCAATCGCTCACCATTTGTCTCACCCACAGCACCCTTGCATGCGAACATTATATTCGCGCACATTTCACTATTACTGGCATGACGTAGCCAATACACGAATGGTCGATTCGCGAGCCATCGTCGCTCGATAGCGGTGCGTCCTACTACCAATCTCTCTTCCGCTTCACACGGGGATACGTATAGTGGTTCATGAAATTGTTTGAGTCGTTAGAAGCGTTTCACGAATGCATTTTGTACCGTTAACATATTAATAAGATTGGAAGATATTTTGAAATTTGATTGTAGCTACGACGCGAGTGAACTTTTATGCAAATTCATATCTTCAACGACATAATTCGTCTGTTACACGTTATATACATACGTTATACGATAAATAGTTGTACAACTTCCGTGTACGTTTTCACATTACTTTCAAATACAATCGAGTCTCGATAGCGAGAAATCCTGCGTCATAGTTATTGCAAATAGTTTCGTAAGTCGCTATATATTCCTCATTTCCTGGAAATACATTCGATCCCGGATCACAATGGCGCACCGCCCTCTGCGACGGTTCTCGGCGTCATCGAAAGTTGATCACATCGAAGCCGCATATAACCATCAAAGATCTTCTTTCTTTCTACTATCTCCCATCTCACACACAACTTTCGACGATCGCTCGAGCCTCCATCCGCAAGTTGCAAGCCGCAAGACCGAGAGAGCTCGATTTATCGAGCTCGATCGGCCTCGCGTCCATGCGTACACCAGCCGTGTACAGTCGCGTTCGTAGAGCCGAAGAGGACAGTCTTTGATAACCGGTCGTCCACGTATCGAACGCAGGCAGCTGCCCCTGTGCCAGCGGAACGCACTGTCGTGGGGTCAGCGAGCGTCATCGGGGGAGGGCCCCACCCTCACGAGCCACCCGCCACCCATCAGCAGCGTCCGGAGAACGCACTCGACGCTCTGCTAGACGAACTGCAGACGTTCTCGAGGCCAAGCTCGCAGCTAGGTCACGCGCAAGGCTCCTCGACGATGCTTTCCGAGCTGGGCAGGTCAGGAAGCAGAGGAGAGGCAGTCGGTGCATCCACGGTGGCAACAACAGGTCGGCCGCCGTGCATCTCGGACATAGGACGGAAGGGGAGCGTAGATTCTTCCAGTGGAACGTTGTTACCAAGCGGCGGAACACTGGCGCCAACGGCAGGGCCACCAAACGCCGGAGGAACGCTTCGCAGATTGCACTCTTATCCGTCTAGTTCGGACACAGACACGTCGCCCCCCATAGCGAGACTTCAGGTGTCCCTGCAGGAGCAGCCGAGTCTGCCCACGCTGCCGCAAGGATTCGTTCCCGGACAAAAGCCACCGGTGCCTGAGAGAAACGCGGAGCTACTTCAGCTGGCCAGCGCCAGAAGGGTGCCACCGCCTCCACCGCCGCGCACCAGCTCCAGGTCTCCCTTGGCTAGTCCCACTAGCCCTCAGCTACCACCTAGAAACCATTCTTATAATTTACAGAGCGCCAACGCCACGCTCCGAAGGCCACCGGCACGCGGTACCCTTCCTGTTAAAGAGGGCAAGCCTCCCATGGCTCTACCAACGGAACAGCCTATGGTTACGCTCGAGAGCACAGCACCCAGTCCAGTGCTTCATAACAACTCAACGAGCTCTCAGTCGTCAGCCGTGCTATCCACCAGCAATTCCAGTTCCTGCGAGAGCGTCAACTCGCAGGAAGGTCTGCAAAGCAAGAAGGGTAAACATGAGCACTTGGAGCAACGGCATCAGGAGCTGTTGCGTAAACAGAAGGCTCTGCAGGAGCAATACGCAAGACTGCAACAGTTACAGAGGAACACGGCGGGTCTGACTACAATTCCGCCTGCGCCACCAGATCTTTTGAAGAAGACAGGATCCGAGAGTAATTTGTTGGCTAAGATGGGCTTGGGACTGAGCACTGCCAGCTCTGGATCCTTAACTAGTCTAACTGCTGCTAAGCAGCCCTCTGTTACTCAGGAGGTAGTCTCTGTGGATGGCGTTCATGCGCGACAAGAAGAGTCGAACGAGCAGCAGAGGATGGCCAACTGCAACGTCGCGTCCAACGTAATCGCAACGACCAACTCCAGCGAATCCAACAGCAGTCAGACAGCGATCGTTGCTTGTAACACGTCGGTAGCGAGCATTTCCGCCGTAGCGTCAACGACGTGTAGCACCGCGAGTACGACGGCTACCACTACTACTAGCAAGATCTACGAAACGGATATTCTGTGACCGAGAAGCCGTTCGTTGCTCGAGGCGAGCGTAAACGTGGCTGCCGCCGAAGTCGTGCTCGCGAGTTAACCGCGTTTTAAGCAAGCGAAGGATAAAAACTAGGGAACGAAAGGGCGATTTTTGTGGGAAGATTAGATCGCGACGAGGCGACCTCGCCGGCTGGAAAGTAGAGAAAAAAGCGTAGAGAACTTAGCGAGTCACGCGTAATTTATAATATCGATTATCATAATTAATAACGATATATAGTATTACTAATCGTAAACGAAAAGCGCAATCTCTGTCTTTCGGAACGCATAATCCGGACGCATAATAATAGGGAGGCGAAAGAGGCTGGGAGTGATCCCCTCACGATCGTTTAGGAATAAAAAAAAGTTAGGCGATTGGAAGATCCAGTTCCTGGTTTAGGCAGGATACAATGATTGTATCGTCGAGCATACGTCAAGCTGTAGCGACGATTGTGCCAAAATGGAGAGCGAAAGCCGATAAACAACCGATAAAACAACACGCCCCTTTACTCGCGTTTTCTCCTCGAGCCAAGCTCTGCTAACTTCGAGCGAATAAAACCGACTGTCGCTATGATCGTGGTCTATCGTGCATACCTATGAGTATATCTAACTATATCTACGAAAGAGAAACGATAAATTTATATACACAAAGCACAGGAGTAAGATGAGAATTTCTATATAAACGAATATTTAAGCGAATAGAGTTAGATTGATAGAGAAGCAGCAGAACAGCGTCGTAATACACTGTCGTGTCACGTGAGATATCCTTGGCAGAGAACGTTTAATGGGAACGTTTATTCCTGTCTAAGAACCGGCTATGTACGAACTCGCACAAAGTGCTAACGACCGCGCTGAACGAAGCTATATCTCTCCTTATATTTACTTGTAAGTCACGGTGTGTGAAAGATTCTTCGTATGTTTCTAAGTAGTTTTGATCGGAAAAAGAAAAAAAGATGTAACCTCGATGGAAAACGCGAGGGTAGAGTGCGACCTTATCTCGTGTCGCGGTAAACGCGTTTCGGTTAATGCTTTATTTCCATTATATTGGCATAATAATTCCAATATATTGGAATCGATTCTCCAATAATGGAAATTCCGAAGAAGATCGATTTTTCGACGGACAATGGCAAGATCGAAAGGAACATTGCTCAATATTTACCGATCGAAAAATGCAGCGAGTGTTTACACGGCGTTGTCAAACTGCTTGTCGATTCGTTCCAAAGCATGGTTCGTTTCGTGAAAAATTTCTGCGAAATCTCGTGAGATCGGCATGTAAATTATCATTCGATGTATCATGTGATGACCGACTCGTTCGATCGTTTGCTGGCTTCACGAATTTGCCGTATCTTCGACCGATCGAACCTAACCCCAAACCTACATCTAATTAGCGCGTTCTTGGAACGATTCGCCGCGCTATTCCACGCCAAACGTTCATTCCTAATTCGATTAGCTGATTAAATTGATTCGCTTAAATCGCGTCAGAGTTCGTTGATAGAGCATATCGCAGTTGTCACGCGCCAATCCCAAATTTCTGTCAGCCTTTAAGAGGCCGCGTGATCTGTTAGTGAAATTCGCGGTATCTCTATTAAAAAGAACGCAGGAAGCGCGAGAGAAAGAAGAATGAGAGTAGAGAACGATGATATGATGTAAGATTCGGTAGTAACGTTGACAGCGAAGAAGAATACCCGCTGCTTTTGTTATCGAGGTCGTAGAGAGATGTCGGACTAGCGATGAGCTAAACGGAATAAGGTAACCGTGCTTCCCAGTGCTCGACAGAAATCAGAGATACACATTTATATAATCGATATGCGCATACTTTGCTTCGAGAGGCCTAATAGCCGATAGGTTTGATTCCGTGCTTCTTCCTTTCCGTTCGTTTTCCTATTCAACTGGAATTATTGCTTGCCGCGGTTTTCCCTTTTTTTCGTCGCGTCGTCATTCTTCGATAGTCGATTAGTAAAGATTTCGTCTACTACGCCGATCGTAATCGTGGCTATTATTTATTTTCTACGTACACCATGAAACGCATCTATATGGAAGTAATAATTAATATACATATAACGATAAGAAGTAATATGAATAAGAATATGGATAATAACGATCGATCACAGTATTCAGTTGCGAGTGTTTATCAAATCATTAAACGATCAAGACGGTACACGATCCCAACGAACAAGCACTTCTCGTTCGATCTTCATAGTCGGACTTGTATATTGTTCCATTCACGACAAGTAGGTACTTACATGCAGCAGCCTCCAGTCGCATAATTTGCATTTGTACAAAGCTGCTTTCTCTCAACGCGCACTTCTTCGTTTTCTGCCGATTCGATCCCTTCCCTGTCCTACCATCCTTCCTTCGTTCCTCCGTTTATCTACTCACGAAAGTATGCGTTTCCTATTTTACGTAACCGAGTCACGTCTCATCCTCCAGAACCACCCCATGGCTCATGGTCTATTTCCATGGCCCAACCCATCCCCAGGCAATAATTTCTCCCTCGAGAGGTGTGAAATATCGGTGCCACACCTTTCGACCGCGAGACGCAAAAGCGGGACCCGAAATCGATTCAGTTATTTCCAGAATGTTAGCCAATAATCGATATGTAATGTTTTCCGACGATCCTGTACGCCAAATCGAATTGACTTGTTACATTTGTAAATGTTTGTAAGTAACTATCACGTAATAAAATAATCGATTAATAATCATCGAAATTCTGTTATTCTGATTGTATACCGGTTTTATTCAGTCACAAATGCAAAGTATTTGTATATAAAATAAAAAGCAACAAAGCGGTTTGCTGACCTAGCGGCGAACTCCAACGATCGCTCACGTTCTCGGTTACACGTCCTCATTGTCGATCAGCCCGTGTGCTTTCATTATACCCTTCTCCATCTTCTCTTTCTCCTTTTGCATTTTATTGTACCTCTGTATAGCGTTTGATATCGCGTATCGCTCTGAAGAATCCAATTCGGCGTAAACTTTGATTAATTCTATGTCCTCGTGTATCGTTTCCTGAGCCGACTTAACATCAGGGTGAAGCGCGTGATACAACCGTACCAGCGCGCCTGCCTCTTCTATGTTTTCAGTGTCGATCAGTTCCAACAACAACTTATCGATATTATTCTCCCAGGCAAGTTGAAACACCAACGGACCAAAATGTCTCGTAGATCGCAGAGCATCGAGTTTATTTAATTTATACACATAGGAATACACTTCTTTCGTAATTCTGTGGTATTCTGGATCATCAGGTTCAAACTGCACACACGCTCTATCTAGGATGAATTCGAATTCTCCTCGGTCCAATAGATCCTACAAATATATTACGCATTAAATGAAAACATATATATATGTACATGAGATACAAAGTAAATTATAAATAATAACAGTGAGACGGCGGCAGAACCAGATCTCAAGCAACGATTATATATGATTTAATAAATATTTAAGTCTCTGATAAAAGAGATTGTTGAAAAGTATTTTTTTTTATAAGAGAATGGAATATTAAAACGTTTCTTACACTCAAGTATGGATGGAAGAACATTTGTGGAGTGTGTAACTCTCTACCATTTATAGGAAAGTATATTTGATTCATTCTGTGCCTCTCGTTGCAAGTTGCTTGTCTCAATGTACCGTTCGGCTCTCGTATCACAATTAATCTGCCTCTATTGTTTTTTCCAAAAGATATATCTGTAAACACGAGATTATGTTGCTCGTAACCCTGTAATTCAGGCTCTTTGACCAGTACTTCAACCTCGTCTGATCTGATTTTCACAACAGGTGGCATCTGAATGCGTCTTTTTGCTTTTTCTCCTATTTGAGCTCGTGCCTCTTGTAACTCTTCATCCGTCATAAAACTATACTGTGGAACCTCCAACGGCGTTCCATCTCTGCGTGTTGCAAAAACCTTTTCATAATTGATACGAGTCAAGGTCGTCAATAATTCCTGTACATGTCTATCGAAGAAAAACGGAGCAGGATCCCTTTCATCTGCTGTAAATTATATATTAATAATTTCAGTCGATAGCTATAGAGATAAAGCAATAAAGCTAAAAATATAACTTGTACTTGACTTGACAAGAAGATAAATGAAAATTTCGATTTATCTACTTACTTATATAATTGTCAAGCGTAAACGACAATTTTAGATCGATTGTTTGCAAGAATTTCTTACAGTGAAATTTATTCAACTATACATTATAATCAATATAACCTCTATTCGACTAAAGATTCTGATACAACGAGAAAATGAATAAAAATTCCGTGTTTGTACTTACTTGTTTGTGGAATTGTTGAGCACAAACGACAGTTCCAAGTTGGTCGTTTGTAAAAATGTTTCAAAACGAAGTTTATTCGGCTACACATCATTTTGACCAAATAACCGACTTAACCTCAATCCTAGCAGACAACAGAGTTGTCAGACATATTTACGTATCAAGTACGTACAGGAATGGTTTCAAAATATACCAATCACAATTTAGTCTCCATCAGACTTAAGACTTAAGAGCAATGTAACGTTCAATGAAAAACGGTTGTATATACATATTTGGTTTCCCGCCATTTCACAGAAGAGTTTCGTGATACTTTAAATGTCTTGTTTCCACGATAAAGTCTAAAAGAGAAGAGAAAAAAATGGAATATACGTTGCAAGATGCTTTCGAAGCTCTAAAAGAAACTCAGGTGGAGCGACAAAAAGAAATAGAAGACACGATGAATGTAATTTCGAACAATTACGAACAAGTCGCTTTGAATAAAACTTGCAATCCAGAAGATGTAAGAAAGAAGCAACACAAATTGTGTAACGGTTTATTTAGTAAAATTATTTTAGAAGAACCAAAAGATTATCCCATTCCTAAAACGTCTGATTTGCACGTTGAGGTCTTAACAGAACTCGAAAAGGAAGTTCAAAATGCTCACCAACTTTTTGAAAAAATGAAGACGCAACTTTCGGATATTAAAAACGATATATCTTAGTTCGTAAAATAATAGAGTATCACTTTGTAATTATTTTGGTTTGACATTCTATAAAATCATATATATTTGTTTCAGCTTGCAAAACAAAAGAATGGGTTTGGAGAAGATGAAAGAAGCCTACTTAGGTGCAAACGAACTGACGGCCAATACAACCTATAATACAGAACATGTTATAGCGAAACGTATGTTTCGAACTGTAAAAAGAGATTTGGTATGACAAAAAAATATAAATATATAAATTTAATATTTAACGTTTCATCTATAATGAATCTATTATAATTACATATGTGTAAATGCTTAGCATGCAGTAGTAGAAAAGTTGTTCCCAGAAAATCAGAATTTCAAAGAGTTCTTAGGGGTAAGTACAGAATATTTAAAGTCATACAAAAATTTTTATTATTCAAAAGGTAGAACAAATGGATATAAATTTTCAGGAGTTGACAACGTCGTACACAAGAGGTGGTAATGATCTGTATGTAGATGTTACACCGGAAACTCTGGATTTTGTAAACTTCCTGCTCGAAGCTGACATTATTATGTATCATAGAAATGATAAAACTAAAGTTAGATTAATGGATATGTTATAGGTATATAATATGTACTATAAATTCTATATTTTTAAAATAAGGTTTTATTTTTAATTACTTAAATTTAAGTGCTTAAAGATAGGGAGGTGATAATATTATATGGTAGATAATGATATATGTAATACATAATTGAAAAGTGGCCAAATCAAAATTTAAGTTTAATATTTTACATTAAAATTTTTTAATTTTAGAAAAATGTTTTATTCAAGCATTTTTACCACATAAATGGTGCTCTTTCTCTCAATACTCTGACACCTGTTCGTTCCCATTCTTGTCGACCAATCCATAATTCTTGAGCAGATTCTAAACAACTTAGAATTGCTGCTCCTTTCCATGCTGTCATACCAGGATCCATTTCCTTTGGTTGTGTTATGATATCCAATTGTTCTTTGCATTATATGCAAAATAGAATATATAGTATCTTTTTTATTTAAGGACAAAACGGCATAGATATATATATATATATATATATATACATACCTGCCCTATACATGTAGGGAATTTGAAGAGAAATCCGATTGTGTAGCCACATACCTATACCTTGAAATTTCATACCAGAACCAACAACAAGTACACAACTGTACATTTTTCTTTTCAGATCTTCCGTAGCTATCAAAAATCCAACAGTAATTAAAGTTTGTTATATATATTATATATATTATATATATTTCACATTTGATGAGTCAACTGAATATACATACGACAGCGATCGATACTTTGAAGTACAGCATGATCTAATCCTAATAGTTGTTGGGGACCTACTACAAAGTCACGTGGAGCATCCAGATCGCGATTCGATAAGGTCGGTGCTGAATCTACAGCATCTACGACCACTTCTTCTTCCCCTGCTACAGTTGGTGCAGTTGCTTCTTCTTGCATTTCAGATGTTTGCTCAAGATTTTCTTTCATACCTCTTCTCTAAACAGTTAGTAACGAAACTAATGTTCATACTAGAAAAATAAGCATACTCACCTCTCTATGTAAATCTACATACACTCGTTTCTCGCAGGTAATTTTCGTCGTGCGGGTCTTCCGGATCTCCCATTGACCTCTTTTGTATATGTACACTATGTGTTCCAGTAACTTTAAATAATTCAGGTTGAAATAAACTTAAAGGTGCGACTAAACACTCATCGCCTACTTGTAGAGTGTATTTCTCGGTTTGTTGCTTCGGTTTTCGAACTACAAACGTCTTTTCCTGAGATCCGCATACATTCAAATCAACGTGACAGAAATCTTTCTTTAACTGACTCAAGAGTAACGCGTCTAGCTTATTAGATGGATCGCATGTTTTGTAAGGGAAAGCGCATTTCTGAAGTAGCCAGAAGAATGTCTGAGTGATATCTCCTCCGCCATAATCCATTCGTACTCTAGTATTTCTATGAGAGATTCCATCTTCTACGCAAGAAACTGATGTTTTTTGATCTCCAACATCAACTACACATGCATATCCCAGTCCTGCACCAAATGTAGCTGCCACGTGATCCTTTGAAACGTAGTGAAATATTAATTCACCAGCAATAGAATACTCTAAGAATAAAAAAAATATATTAGTACCAACTTGTAATAAAAAACATGCTCCAAATCCAATATCACAGAGCATCAGCGTTGTTAATTCTTTTAAATATTGCCTGTTATAAATATCTGGAATTATAAGAACAGCACGATAATGTTTCAAATCTCTTAAAGGAATGTCCATTTTTTCTGTGAGAACATATTCCCAAATCGTTTTTAAATCAGCCATAACAGATCTCAAGCTACCACCAGGACCAGAATGAATGTTAAGTTCACCTCTCCTATATGGAAAGTGAATATTGAAATTATCATCTGGATTCAACGATAATACATCATCTCCAACTACAATGTCTTTATCTGTTTTTATCCATTCGACACTACATGGAGATGATATTTCTGGATTGGATCTGCGATTAAAAGCAGCTATTTGTTGGGGTGGCGTAGCATATCTTCTTCTTCCATCGGATTGCAGACAAGATTGTAATGTATGAGATACTTGTAGACGAGATTCCTCCATTGCTTGTGTCAGCTCTTTTGTCTACTAAAAACAATAAAAAATGAAACATCTTTATAAAAGTGTTATTTGTAAAAAGAACTTACTCGTGGTACAGCTGGTGGTAGTAAACTGTCTTTATATTCTAACCCTCCAGCTAAACGTTTTCTGGCAACAGCATTTAGCATTGTACAAGGATTTAAGTCAGATGCTCGTCCCATCCTAAGATACATGGATCCAGGATGAATTATAATGATCGTTTGGGCTTGAATTTGCTGAAACACATTTAAGATAATTGTACAAAAAGTTTTATATTTGAAATATTTATACTACTATGCTGTAAACACATTGCAAATTACCTCTGCACACGATTCTTGAAAAACCGGCATTATTATAACTTTCGTATCACTTTACGCTATAATAGGTTATGTGTATGTTTTGCTATTCAAATTCTTAATTTCTGAATAAGCCAGATATTAAATATAATTTTATTACTTTTAATTCCACTTATTCATCCCATATAACCACCATAGTAAGTTTGCCATGTTCAAAAATATTTACTTTTCCAATAGTAAAATTCACTTCTAATTCATCGAAAGTATTCTATAAATGCTTAAATACATAAAAACATAGCATATACATATACAACATGCATCATATAACTTGCATTCTCTTTCATACATACATATGTATGCGTACCTTACTCTTATACGTAAATCATACGAGTGTTGAAGGAAGGATAATTAAATATGAACGTCTCTTTTTTACTCTAATTTTTTATTATTAATAGCGGTTTTCTATGATGAAAAAGTAAAATTCCTTCGAATGACTATTTATAATTTTATAATTCACAACTAAACTAGTTAGGAAAATGTAGGATAAAGAAGTTATGTGTTTGTTTTTATTAGTATTAATTTTTTTATAGTATAGTGATATTGTATAAAAAGACTTCTCAGAACAAAGTTACATTATTTCAAAGGCCACATGCAACGGTAAAAATAGTTCTTCTTCATAGCCATTTTTTTTTTTTTTACGAAATTTCAAGATCATCGCCATTTTTTTTAAATAGAATTATACATGTATTTATTTTTCGATATCCTTGTAGAACGTAAAAGCGTGAAGTAGAAAAGAACGATATATATATATAATATTTAATTATATACTCAAACGACAGGTGAATGAAAAATCCAAATTTTTCGACTACTACGTAAAATTTTTTAACTTTTAAGGGCTCGAATGAAAGTTTGGAACGTAAGGAATTAATTAAGATTAGTTTTACCTAAATACTTTTCCTGGTTTTTAAGCTATAAGCAAATTTAAAGTCGTCCAATTGATGGCCAATAAAGAAATTTCTTGATCTATAAGGCGAATTCTTCAATTATTCAGGAATTAAACTAAAGTTTTAACTCTCCGAAATCATCTCTATAGGATATTATTACAAATCAAATTATTGTAAAATTACACATCTACACAAATTATTACATAGAAAATCATAAACTCATTGTAAAATTATACAATTATTGTAAATTTGCAAATTGAATTGAATAAAACAATCTTGTTTTGCAAAACATGTAAACATTACTTTGAATTAAGAGCTGTTAGTATTAATTATAAGTATAGAATGAAAAATATACAAAAAGGATATTTTGTATGATTGAATTTATCAGTAGACCACTGATTTTTATACATTTATAGGGAATTTGAAAGCATATCACTTTACAGAATGTGCATGATATGTAAAAATATATGGAATACCCAAAATAAAGTACTTGTTATAATATTTAGTAAATTAAACTATTATTATCTACCTATGACCCTTTTTTTAATTCATATTTATAAAAATATGAATTTACATAAATATCTGTAATCTATTTATCAAAGTGTAGGAAATGATTAGAAGAACTGACATTGTCCTAGTGTAAGGATCAAGATACTCCCTATGGTAAGAAATAAACAAAGGTATCTACCCGTAATTGGTACCCTAAAGAGTCGTGCATACATTTCCAAGGATGACGTGTATAAAAGTATAGTATCAAGATCTTCACCAGGTGTACTTTGATAAACAAATGGTCGAATGCGCACTTCGTGTCCGATGCTTTGAATCATAGAACAAGCAGTTGTTAAGCGTGCTGCCTGTGAAAAATAATAGAGTATCAGTTAAAACTTTTTTTTCTATACTTTGAACTTTAAAATATTTGAAATGCATAATTATCAAATGTCAAACTATTCATTCTGATTCTATTTCACATAAGAGTACATAGGAAAAATATAATGTGAAAAATAATTTTTATCAATTTTCTTACTTTTAGGCCATTCGATGGTGAGAAGAAGTATATTAATATCTGATAATTAAAAAAAGAGAATCTGACAAATTCAAAGACATAATATATGACAATAAGTCTTTTAAAGATAAGTGACAAATTTATAATGTTGTTTCGTAAGAAACAATATGGAACTGATTGACAATGTATTGAATTTTAAAAGTACTCTTCTATAAATAACAAAAAAAGGAATTCATTATCTTTTCTGCCTGTGATCCTTATATAGAAACAAATATACCTGGATGAAAGGGACTATTGATATTAGAATCCAAAGAACTACATTTGTTATTTCAATCCACGTGACAGAATTAGTTTGCATGTCGCTGTTATCATATCGGAGTAACCAAATTGTACCTGCGGCTGCCCATGATAAATTTACAATTGTGTAAATGCATACAGCTGGCCCTAAATCGTTATTGAAATATTTCAATAACTTTTTAAATTCGCTAATCTCCTGTAATATAAGAAATAACAAAAATAATACTGGTTTTTCCATCCTATTTCTTTTTTCTCTCTAATTGTTATTTTTTATTTTTTATCTACTAATTGATCTGAATTAAAGGAAACAATTATATAGAAATCAAATTACAAACCCTCATCCAATCAATAGGAGCTAAAGTATGATGAAGTAGTTTTCCACGAAGAAAATACAGATGCGCCAGTAAAAGTTGCCCTTGCAAGCAGTAACTGGTTATAATTGTTCCTTGAACCATATCATGCCATAATGTGCATACGATTAAAAGTACTTTCATTGTTATTTTTAGTTGATATGGACTGTGCAAACAATAAACTTGGAAGAAGTACAGAATAAAACAATGCTAACAGTATGAATAGAATATTCAAGAATATATTGAATTAAATATGCTTCAATGGGAAAAAATGTATAACTTTAATCATCATTTAAATGATACTAATATTACATTAGGCAACTTACCTGTGTTCTAACCATTGAAATATAATGCTTCCTCGAGCCATTAACACATTTACTGTAATTAATGCCATAATTATCCATACAAGACTCAATGCTATGAAAAACCACAATATCCGTACAAGTCTCCTTTGATTCCCACGATTTACAGAATTAGAAGATAGAAGAAATGCTCGTTCCATTAAATTTTGTAACTGTTCGTTTTCTTTAATTCGGAACAGATATACTGTATATATGTATGCAACTAAATGTAAAATACTGGGAACCAGATAACTAAATATGACATTTCCAAAACAAGTAATTTCTTCTGAATCTTCCTTATTCAAATTGGATGCAAATTGAAATTTCAAAGGCATTGTTTTATAACAAAAACCCCTATCTCTTCTAGAAAACCAATTACATTTAATAATAGTTATATTAAAAGTATTATATTAGATGTTATTACCTAAAACATGCCATGTATTGTAGTATATATCCAATGCACATAAATATTGCAACTTGACAAGTATGAAGATTTGCAAAAATACAATAACAAGTGCATCGTTGTGAATCATCATTGCTTATTGGCTTTAAGCCCATTACTCCTAATAATCTCAAATATGGTCTTAATATTTTATGTTTGCAATAATGAAGTACCGCTGATGTATTCAGCATTTCAAAGTCTGGCATTTCTGTGATTTCACCAATCTATCGTAAAATAAAAAGAACATATAACTTACATGTACTAAAAGGGAAAATGCTAAATAGTCTTACTTCTGTACTTTGCATGTGCAAGTTTGACAATCCAGATGGTGTACATTCCTGAATTGTTCCTTCATGATTTTGCTGTGGAGGATCTTTCCCATTCTTTGATTCGTTATTCGAGTTTACCTATAAACAATGATAATTAGAATGTAATTAAAACACACACTTTTATTATCAATTTATTATTAACAATTACACTTATTAATTCTATAATATAAGATGGAAAGAATCTGTAATTTGTTCTTTTTAATGATAATTACGTTATAGATAAAATAAATTTTGTAATCCATCAAAAATAGAAAGTAAGAAGTAAATGTGAAATATTAAATTATAGATCTAGATTAAATTATAGATCTATAGATAGTGATTTGAATGTAAACATACTAGATCTTCAAAATCAAAATAAACAGTAATTAGCTCTATATAAAAAAATAATTACCTTATGTTTCTATCCAAACAAGTATGTTAAGTGTTAATTTCTAAAATTCAAATTCGGCAATAGTCCACGATAAAATCGCGATATTATATATTATATGATAAATATATTTCATAATAAATAGTATATAATTAGTAAAAATAAAAAATTATGGGAAATATAATGTAAAACTTACTAATGTCATTTTTCTCGACAAACGGGCACAGTGCTTTTGAACTTGAAAAGAAAACATTTGTATCGATACTCCGCGTGATTCACCCTAGCGTATAAAATTTATTATATCACTATTTTGAGATGACACTTCACCTCTGTCAAGATATCCATATATACATCGCGTCGAAATAAATTATTTTATTCGTTGTATGGACAACTTCTAGTATGGACTGATAGAGCAAAGGAATCCGAAAAGATATATGTTTTAGAACAAAATAATAGATTATGTAAAAATATTTTTTATTCTAGAAAAGAATTACCTAACATTTAACAAATTAAATACAATGATAGATATTAATATTTTCTTTTAGATAAATTTCCTGCTGGTCTTAGTAGATGTTTATATTCCTTTTCATGTCTCTTCACCAGTAATTTTCTTCGCTTTGTCTGTTTCTGTAAATAAATATACATATATGGATATAAGAATATACATGTTATATACATTGTATATGTTAGGTATAACGTTTATAACATATATGTACCTTCTCAATAGAGAAAGTCATTTCCCTGTTACCACGTGAACTAGAAATTTTAAGACCCTCATTTTCATTTCTTCTCAATCTCTCTCCTAAAGTAGCTCTAAAACAATTAATCAAAATGATGGTAACAATAAAAAAAGATACCAAAATAAATTCGTAGAAGTAGATTTATGTGTTGATATTTCTCAACTCTCTATATATATAACAATACGCACTTGCTTTGTTTCTTTGCTACCGGTTTTGCATCTTTAAACTCGACATCCTCTTTGATTTCATAGAATTGAGGTTCATTCTGAATACGTTCGTTATTATCTGTCACACTTTCATCATTCTCTTGCATTTGTCTTTCGTTCTTTTTTATCAACCGGTATTGATTTTTCATTTCTTTAACCCATTGTTTCTCATCTTCTGAACTACTATCATCATGAATAAAGCTTTCATCTGAACTATTAGCTGAAAGTATAAGTCTCATTATTAAGTTAATTCAACATATATATATATACACAAATATTTGTACAACCATGATGTTCATCTCCCATTGGATCAATTTCCATTTCTTCTTCCATTTCTTTTTCAACCTTGGCTTTTAACTTCTTTGCTTTACTCTTACTAAGTTGTGAGATAACGGGATTTAACAACGTATACTCTGCCGAATTTTTGTCCACTTGAAAATCTGGATTAGTAAACAGCTGTTTGAAACGTTCATCTGTTAGAAGATTGGAAGAAACATTTTTCTTTTTCTTCGCATTTGTTTCGTCATCCATTAACTTCAATGCAAGTTCTTTATTTACACTCGGCATTTTTTGAATCTACAAATACATATAAATATAGATGAAAAATGTATGATATTTCGTAGATAACGTTATAGAGTAATAAAATATTTAATACCTGTACTCTACTACCGCGAGTTTCTTCCACTTTTTGCTGAATTTTCTTTTTCTTATATTGTTCAAATTCAAATGGTTTCATTACATCTCTTGCTTTCTTATACAATCGAATATCCATAAAGTAGCCATGCATATAAGCTCTAAGAAGATTAGTGCCTTTCAAGTGCGAAAGGCTTAATTCTTCTAACTCTTTTTCAGTTACAAATTTATAATCATCATAAATGATATCATAATTTAATTCTTCTAGTTCTTCAGTCAGATTATCCAGAAAACTACACCAATGGGGAGCTGGGCCAAGGGAAGGAATGTAAAACGTTTGCATTTTCGTATTTTCATTGGCAATTAAAAGCATTCCAGTGTTTGGTATAACACACATATCATTAAAATCGTGCTGGGCTTCTATGGATGTGTACAATTTACCCTGTAAAACGTTTTTTCAAAGTATTCAAAGATGTTTGCGACTATTATTCATCTTTCTCATCCACCGAATCATAAATTTTACTCACATTATTTTTTTCCCATATTTTCACAATAGAACTATCCATAGAATAAACCATATCCATTGTTTGATGGAATTCAATATTTTTAATAGGCAACCCATACATGTGATCTTTGACCAAAAATGGCTTACTGGAACGAATATCATACAATAATATTTGCCCAGTCAATGTACCTACTCCAAGTGTTAAACCTCCTTGATATCTTAAACTAGTAACCGCAGGAACTTTTTCTAATCTAAATAATAATAAAGTAAATGCCATAAGTGAAAATATCAAGAACTTTTGCCAGTAGATTGCATTACAGTATACTATCATACTTATTATCTTCTCCAACACAGTGTAAAGCACAGTCCAAACTACCAACTTTATTTCTAACTCGAGGGTCCCACACTTCTACTTTTCCCTCTTCTGTTCCAACAGTAAGAAGATGATGTACAGGATTTATTTCACATTTATTTATGGATGGTGCCTCTGTCAAGAAAGACTGCAAAAATTGTCCTCTTTCAAGATTTATTCTGTAAATCTCGCTACTGTAAAATAATGCAAGCTAATGAAAGTAAATTTTGACTATTTAAGATCTTAAATAAAGATTACAGTGTTGAGAAGAATATGCACCAGACCTATCTCCCACGACAAAAAGATCACAAGATGGATAATGATATTTTATATCCCTTCCAAAACGAGGTACTCTGATTACATAATATTTTCCATAAGCAACATGGAACTCTATGCCTCTGTCATAGCGTAGAAATACCAGCTGAAAGGTAAAGAATAAAATGATAAATTCAATTACCGGATAATTAATACATGGATAATACATTAATAATATAAATACATTTACATACTTTGCTATAATCATCTGATAATATGTCAAAAGCAGCAACTTCAGAGTCAAAACATCTTTCAAATTTCAAAGATAGATTCTTTACATCAAAGCATTTTACACGTGGCTTATATATACCTGTCGCTAATATATATTGTCCATCATTTGATATTTTGATTGAAGTACTAACACCAGGCATATCAAAATCTTGTATAAGTTCGATTCGACGCCGAATATCTATCAAAATGATATTGTGATTTACATAGAATATTTATATTCAGTTATATATCACTATATAACAGGTAATAGGTTTATGTAAAGTTCACTTACCAACATTTTTCTTCAATAAGCTACGTCTTTTACGTTCCGTTAACCACTGACGTAAATTAAATGATGAAAAATTAGTACTATTAAAATGTACAGAACGATATTTGATATAACAAATAAATATTTACCTCTGGAAGAGACTTCCCAGCGCTTAGATTATATATCTTCACATCATTCGGACAAGATACTTGCATTTTGGAAAGACAGATATATATGACAATATTAAAATATATCAAATTTGTAATTCATATTGTTCATAATTAATTAAAAACCAAAACCTCAGAACACGTGCCGAAACTCTCTTATAAATTCAAGAGATCATAAATTCATGTATGTATAACGTTTACATAAATACTTAGCACGTAAGTTAGTTATATGTATGTATATACTTTAAACAGAGAGGTCGCCACGATATCTTTGTTATGTATAAGTGTGAAAACTATTAAAGCGAATACCAATTAACGAACTTGCAATTAAAAAGCACTTCCATTGCTATTTTGTTGATAAAAAAAAAATTATTTAAAAGTATGTAAGATTAGAGTTTGAAAAGTCGATAGGATACAATAATATGTATGAATATAGTATGGTACATTCGAGTAAAAAACGAAAATTTTTCTTTTAAATGATGAAAGTACCAGAAATGATGAAACAAAAATGTATAATTTAATCCTCAAATGGTATTGTTGGATTATATATTACAATAATTTACGCCAGATTACTGAAATTTAGGGTATTTCATGTTATTTTCTATTGGGCATTCTCCGCGACAAAGATTAGTAATAAAATGAAATTAAATGAAAAGTTTTAAAATTAAATAACGATGAGCTAATGCACGAGGAAAATTAAAGCGATGAAAGAATATAATTTCGCGAATATCGAGGATTTGAATATATCGATTGGTGAATCTATAGGTTGGCAGAACTGTTCGGTTTCGGTAGTCAATTACCGGCCGGTTATCAAGAGTGGGGAGAACACGATCATCGGGCGAGGAGAGTTTGGTGGGGTCGAGAGGGGTCGCTGCTAACCACGAAGAGAGGAGAGGAGGGGCGAGAGAGAAGTGTGGCCGGCGTTGAGCGCATATAGGTAGTCGTGAGAAGAGTCAGTCAGTGACGGGTTGTGTCTTTAGTGGCGTGGTGAACGATTGAGTCGAGCCGCTTGTGTTAAAAAATGAGCTGGCAGGATTACGTTGACAAGCAGCTGCTCGCGTCTAGGTGTGTTACCAAAGCTGCAATCGCGGGACACGATGGCAACCTTTGGGCAAAGTCTGAAGGCTTCGAAGTGAGTATGTCGTTCGACTAACGCCTCGGAAGCTTATTATTAGCTAGCCGACAAGAGGGAAAGTACGCACTGAATATACTTCAAAGAAATTTAAACGTATCATATCAGTAACTTGCACTTCGTATTTTTCATCTTTTCTCCCTTCTCCTTAGTTATCGTTCACCTCAGTCGATCCAGTATCGAATATTTTTCTCAGTTTCTTTATATCGGGCTAGAGTGCTATATATTAGTGATTAGCACGTAATGTATGTATTTACTGTTGATAGAGTTTTATTGATTGACTATATATTACTAATAAGTTTCTTGTTTAATACGTTCCAGTAGAATCTTAATGAATTTCGCGAAATAACATGATCAGTGTAGAGAGGGTTTTTGTCGTGAAAAAGATATTGCCACGTAATCATCGGCATATTTTGTTTTTCCAAAGCGAGGAAATAGGAATCCTTGGGTGTGTAATAAATGGGAAAAATCGTTGAAGTTCCGCGTGTTGACCCGGCATGGTTATCCCCTCGTGTTACCGACGCCGGTTAGATCGAGTAATATTCGAGATTAAGTTGTCGGATATAGTTGAAACTCGTTACCGTTCAATCAACAATAATTGAGATTTTCGTTTTTGTCGGAAATTTTCCCAAGGTATTTCGTCCACCGCCCAAATATGTCTGCAGCAGAGGACCGGTCGTCGTAGATACATCGCATAAATTCTCGAATCGATGGGAAAAACTAACCATTGTATAAGCAAATGAATTTATCTCCGGCTAGATTTCGAAAGAAAATTTGTTTCGTGCGGCTATAAAGGTGGTCTAACAGGGTAGGGTGTGGCAATTTTCACCAGAGAAAATTTTGTCTGGTCGAACTTGAATGGTTTTCGACTAAGTTTAACATGGCTGCCTGCCGGGCACGTTGCCGCTGCCACCCATGGAAATGGTGGCTCCTATTGTCGGTAGTGGCTTCTATTCCTTATCGAAGCTGTTCCATTTTCAACATTTCTCGTCACTTACGTTGGTATTCGCCCCGAAGCGAACGAAAATTTTAACGTTGATGGCATTCGTTACGAAGATGACTCATTTCTTCGGAAGCTATCCTCTGTTATCGAAAGACGTACGCAGTGACGCCTACGTGCATGTTCGATTTCGATGTATCTATCTCTTTTGTGCTTTTTCTGTCTCTTTCTGTCTTTTCAATACCCGGCCGAAATGACTGAGAAACGCAAAGAGTTTACATGAAATAAAGATTTTGTTTTGTATATGTGAGATTTGGATATTCGAGCAGTTCGAATTTTCGAGAATTGTTACTTGGAGATTTGTTATATTCGAGTAATAGAGTTTTTTTGTTATATACTTCCCTTTCTTTATTTTCACCAATGTACCAAGTAAAATTGTTTAATGTTACAAAAAACGATCGGAGACAGTTCTAGAAAAGTTGAGGTCGATCGACGCGCCATCTGCATTGCATTTAAAAAGCTCCTGTGAATCGTGTCGGTAAATTCTAAGGACCTCGAATTAGCGTGTGCGATAGTAAAATGAAACGATGGGGGGTTAAAAATGTTGAGAAAGTTGGAACAAAGAGGTTGTCTCGCTTCGACAAGGGAGGAGGCCTCCCCCTCCCATGTAAATTTTACTAGATATTCTTTGCGTATACGTATACAACCATAGAATCTTTTTTCTAAGGATACTAAGGTCTTCCTCTTGTTATTTTCGTCAATTAATTGACAAGACATTTAATTTTTTTTCATAATTTTACTTTTCACTTGCAAGCATAATCTCGAGTTCTGGGAAATATATCGAAGTATTTTTGGGATATGCATGATTTGGAAACAGTAAAATTACGTCTTAGTTTCTGAGAAAGAAAGGCAATGCAAAAGCGTAGCGTGTTTGGTTACAAGGTAAAGCAGTTCTTTCTTGGATTCGAAGAAAGGCTTTACGCGAAGAAAGACGGCGAAACGTATAGATAAAGGTCGCCAGCTGCACCGTGGCCTCGCGCGCGCACACACACTTTCCGGCTACGAATGCCAAAATGGCGATGCCGGCCGGGCAGCAACCTTCCACAGTGTCGTACCTGGAGTCTCAAAATGGGCGTTTTGGCGCCTGACCAAAATTTTTCGTAGAATCTTGCTTTTCCATTCTGTCACTACGCTTCATCTTTTCATGCTTTGCAATCTACTTTACCCTCGGAGCACCTACCAGAATTTTGTTAAATTTTTCCACAAGTATATTTCGAGAGATTCGGAGTGGAGTAGATAATAGCTCGAATGCGAAAGTTAAAACAAAATAATTTGAATTATATCTATGAGGTAAAATGAGGTTAGATTGCTATGAATAATGACATTTTATACAAACTAACAAATTATCATGGAATTCTAGATAACAGTGATACTTTGAATTTAAATCCAAAACTACCGTTTCGAGTTATTTTTAAACACGAAAATGTCACGAGGTCGACGTGCGGCCACAGTTGCGCGCGAATCCTTTCTCGCGGTAATTATACTTTGTGGAAATTACGATAGGTTTTGGCGCAAGGTAGGATTACGAACGTTGCCCAATTTAATGTAAGATAATTTCAGACGACCTTGACGTTCGATAAACGTATCCGATTACGATTGTTAAATGCGTCTCCCCTTATTGTTCTGTTATCCGTTAGTGGTACTTTATTAAATATCCTATAATTATTCACACACAGACATATACGCACACGTGCGCGCGCATAGCGCTCATCTGTTTGCCATATAAATACCAGAAAAATATTTTTAATTCTAAATCTTGACCGCGTTGAAAAAATGAAAAAATAGTTAAGAATTATGAGGTTAATGGTTTAACATTTGTATGATGATCATCGTGCATCAGAAAAGCGTATCACGCGGTGCAATTTTTCTGTAACAAGGTGAGTCGTTATCAAAAATGATTATAGATAGAGATATGTTTTCTATGTATCTATATCTGATACAAGTGGTATCGCAAGAACACCGATTAATCTATTTTGTCATGTTTGCTAAACTTCACTTTTATATCTGATATACACAAAAGCATTGATATGACTTTAATGGATAACAGGAACGACAAAACTATGTAAAATCGAATTCTATCAATTTCTATTTATATAAGTCGTATTTACATTGCATTGTACAGGGGATTTATGTTATATTATGTATAGGGGAGACACAAAATAAAGAACTGTACTTATGCACTGTCTATCATTTAAATATGGATTTGAATTGACTTTTGTACGAAGATGAAAATAATTTCTGTGCATAGGTAAGTAAAGAAGAGTTGACAAAATTGGTCCAGGGATTCGACGAGCAGGATATTCTGACGTCGTCGGGTGTTACCTTGGCCGGCAACAGGTACATTTACCTGTCAGGTACGGATCGAGTGATAAGGGCAAAGCTTGGCAAAGTCGGCGTCCACTGCATGAAGACGACGCAAGCGGTAGTTGTTTCTCTTTACGAAGACCCTATACAGCCACAGCAGGCCGCATCGGTCGTTGAAAAACTCGGGGACTACCTTGTGTCCTGCGGCTATTAGGTTGGTATATACGTACGTATGTATCATTCGAGTATATGTATCCTTAGGCTTCGAATATAGTAGGGCAGCGAGAAGCGAGGATAACGGCGAGTAGCGATGGATTCTGAAACAATTCGAATTGAAATTCAAGTCTGAATCAAAACTTTCAAAAGTTTTAACCTTCGAATCCTGTTTGAACTGGTTCGAATTTGTCGCCACGTACATATACAATACAGATAGGAACTCTTCCAGATCACATCACTAATCACCACTATCCTCGCTCCTCGTCACTTCGCTATAATCTCATATTTGGTACTCAACATTAAACCTTTGTCACGTCTCTGTGCGGTAGTCACCATGATATAGGTTATGTCGAGGTGATAGATTAAAACATCGAGTAGCAGCACCGATTGTTGACACGCAGAATCATAAGCAGCGTTTCCACACTTTTTGGTAGGGAGAATTGAAGCAAAGCTAACGGTATGCCTTTTGTGCGACCCTGATTACTTTATGTTTCGGGACCTTATCTTGTTAGGTATAGGTTAGTTCGCTCGAACGCGTTGACGGTCGATTACTGACCAATTTCGTAATCTCTTTGTATCGTGATGGTTACTGTACGTGTATATTTTCAATGCATGAACCACACGCTACATAGTCTTGAAAAAATTTCCAGCCGAACGAGACGAACGGTGAAATTCAAAGATATTCGTTACGCGCGTACGAAATGACACATGCATAAGTGAGTCACTCTCGCATAATTTCAGTCGACCGCTTTGGCTCGATGTATCAGTTTGCCACGATGACTAATCACGGATTTGCGCGCGTCCCTCGTGCTCAGATCGTACGCGCACACTGAGAAGCACTGACAAATACGTACTTCTTTTCTACCAGCGAAAGAACAGAGAACGCGTGTTCTTTGTTTGAGAGCTATGAACTAGATAGAGAACATAGAATAGAAATTAATCATATGTAAAACATTACATTTACTATTGAATTTTTCTTTAAAAAAAAAAAGGGAAAGACGCTATACATAATTATATAGAGGATGGGACATAAAATGTGACAAATAGGTTTTTTTTTTACAAAACTGACTTTCTCATTTAAAAAAAATAGATTGGCATTAATATTTTATCGCTTGAAAAATTTATATGGCATCGAAAAAACGAAAATAAGTAGATTTTATTTTCCACTTTCCTCTCCCACTCTTTCTCTTTTCCTTCACACTAACTAATTAATTGTGTTCGTACAACAAAATTAACAGCGGGATGTTTTCCACTCTTCTTTTTGTTTCAGTAACCTCTGGGACCCAACATAAATATCTAATATTAATATTAAACGATACGATCGATTATTTTAATGAACAGCGAATGGAATGCGTCATGCCGCACGAGTCGCGCCGGAACTGCCGCAAGCTTGCCGCGCGACATTCGATGAAGAGCAACAACTACATCAGCAACAACACCAGCAACACAGCTATCATATTCCAGTCGTCGTTCTCTCCTCTTCGATTCGGCCGATCGACGTTCGGGGAACGGACGCACGCGCTCACGTGTGCGTAATAACTTCCGAAAAAAGCTCCTAAGCATTTACTTGGAAAATGATCGCGCAAATTGTAATCGATGAAGGGCGGTCTTTTCATTGTTTTCGTTTCATCGTAGCACCCATGTTTCGAATTTTTATGTCCGTTTGTGTATTCACGACCGAGATAATGTCAGTACTATAACGACAGGAATTCCGAAAGCTTCGATGAAGACAAAGGAAAAAAACGCTTTTTTACAATTGAATAATAAAACGAAAAATTATGAACCGCAAGTACCATGCAGTTTTACATTTATACGCACCATAACAACAGATAAGTATTTACCTCAGAAGTGATAATGATATATACAGTGAGCCGGGATGAATTAAACGAGGGGAAAAAGAAGAAACATCTTTTATTTGCGAACGATCGTATTATGTCGATTCGTTGACGGAGAGACAAAAATACACGAGACGCATGCATTAAGTATAAGAAATAATGATAATAAATAATAGTAAACTATTGCGTGTTAGGTTTACAGTCTTTTTTGTAGAGAATGAAAGGATGTTAGAGACGGTGAAAGAGAGAGAGAGAAAGAGAGAGAGTGCGAGCGTTAGAGAAAGTTTGATGGAATAAAAGAAGAGGTGATGATGGAGAAATGGGCGTGAAAGAGGAAGCGAATGATCGAGAGGTAACTAACGAATTAGAAAGAGAGGGAGTGAGCGTGTGCGTGAGAATAATAAGGGAAAAGGGGGAGGTAGAATGTGAATGAAAAAATTAATTTCAAGGATTGAAGAATCGCGAAGAGGAAACAAGGGAAGCGGTGTCTGGAAATGTGTAAGAGAGCGCAATAGAGGTATAACACCGATGATAGATACGGAACAAGATGATAAAAGAGGCAAAAGCGAAGCGAAGCTACAGTCGATGAGACAGTTGACAGCAATGGAGGCGGTGAGAGGACGGTGCGGACGATGCAGGCAAACGTGCGGTAGGGGGTGAAAAGGCGTGGATTGATTGTAATCCTGGCTGGCCTCTCCCTCCCCCATCCAGATCGATACAACCCTTTTAACTATTTACTCTCTTTAATATTGCTATGTGTAAGAAGAATAAAACAAATCGGGGGATGTGTCACTTATCGATAAGAGGAAGAAATACAGAGAAAGAGAGAGAGAGGGAGAGAGAGAGAGAGAGAGAAAGAGAGAAAGAAAGAGAGAGAGAGAGAAAGCGAGGGACAGGGGTGAGAACTGGAACGAGAAAAAGAGTCGCAAGATGTACACCAAGATAATATAAATATATAAATATGACATTTTCAAGCGCGCGTGGCATGCATACAAAACACGAACACGATTGCGAAAGTTGAAAGGTAGAACTATACACGGAACAAGAATACACATATAATTCGATTTTCTATAATTTTTATATCTTCATTTATTCATTTACATCTTAGTTTTAGTTTCTTCTTTTATATAATCAGTATTCCCTATCTAATGCAACTGATTATAATCGAAGATAGTCTCTTACGTTCGATACGTGAGTCTAATAAAAAATCAAATCTATGAAAATAAAAATTCGGATTTATATAAAAACATATTCGGAAGAGCAACGTAGTTCTCCTTGGCCGTGTAAACGTTTTTCATTCGACTTGCGCAGTCTTCTATAAGTTATACCAAGAAGAACACCCCCGCAGTCGTATACAGACGCGCATGTACACACACACACACGCACACACACACACATCTAATACACGATACCGCTATCATTTATTATTACTGTAATATTACTGCTACTATTATTATTATAACTGGTTGCTTGTCGATTCGGCTGGTGTCAAGCAGCAACCCAAACTACTATGTAACGATTTTTATTGATAACAAAATAAGGAATAAACATTGAAGTAATAATTGTAATAAAAAGGTAACTCCCAGGCGTCGTTGAAATATTCGCATCCGCCTCATGCTTTTAGCTTTTCCTTTTTTGTTTGGAAAAGGATATATATATATATACACATATATATAATATATATTTTGAGATCCTTACGTTTTATGGAAAAAAAATCGTTCTCGTTATATCGAGACCAACAATGCGACGATTATATACATACGTACTACATTTTTCGTGTTCTATCGAAACTGGATCGAACTCAACGGCCGATAAAACCACTTTCGACTTTTTGAAAAAATAATATGTACACCGGAAGATGGTCGACGTTTATGGTTCAAGAAAGGCAGAAATAGAAAGCAAAAGCGGGTGGGATAGGGGGATGAGTGAGGGTGTTGCGTGCGCGTCGAGCACGCGCGCGCTGGGATGCCTGTGCGCATGAGAGCGAGAGAGAGAGAGAGAGAAAGAAAGAGAGGGCTACATTTGGTTGGTTAAAATTAGGTATATAACTTTGTAAAGCCGATATACTTGCTCTTAAGATTTTTTTGCAAATGTCGACAAGAAGAATCTTCAGAATCGTGACACACGAATAATGTTTAAGGAAACAATAAATTTGTATAAAGCGGTGTAATGAAACATCTTTTGTTTTCATTCATTCGAATAACGTTCAAAATAGAGAAATTATCGTAGAATTCTATGCCTCACAACTGCATATCTCGCGGTGATAAATAAACGATAAAAACCGCGTCCTTCCGCGACCATGAATAAGATTAAATCACGCGTATGTAACTTCCGGTTCTCGGTTTCTGGACGCGTTTATTCTCTTTTCAAAATGATATTATTTAACATACATTATTGGGAAATTACACTTACCTGTACGTGGAATAGAGGTTTCTCATGTAGTGCATATATACAGCGTGTTTCATTGTTTCCCGATTTTTTAAAGGAGTTGGGTGAAGAGCTAAAGTGAAAGGGAAGAGGTTCCTGTAAATCAAGCGTGAAAAACAAATCGTTTATTCGAATAAACGGCATCAAAGCCACCAAGCATACAAGAGAGTAAATGTTATTTTTACTTTCGAACTCGATACTCGATAGTATCGATACTCGATTTCGATACTCGATAGTACTAAAATTTTGTTTATTTTTTTGTTTAATAAAATTAATTTCCTGCAAATACGCAGTTCTTCGATCGTATTTTGTTGATTTTATTTAAAAAAAAAAAAAAAGAAAGAAAGGAGGAAACAAATGGCTATGTACCGAAGAAAATATCTATTTTGGTGTTCTAACTCTTTCTAAGCCTTTGATGTTGTTTATCTTACTAAACGTTCTTATCTCAAAAAAATCGGAGACTGGGATAACCTGCATATCATCGTATACGTGTACATGCATATGTGTGTGTGTATATATATATAATATCGGTTCATCTTAATTTATAAACCGTTATTTAATTTATTGGTAGATTAGAAGATTAAATAAAACTTTTTACAAAATTATCAAGAAAATTTACATAAAAATCGCTCTCGCTTACTCGCATTGATTTTGTTTCGTCTTAAAAAACATTACTTCTAATTACAGCGACCAGGATCGCCACACTTTTATATTTTCTATCAATCAACGCTTTATAGCCTACTATTTTTAGATCGTTCTCGCGAAATTTATTCGATTCGCATCTCAGAGTAAATAATTGGATGATTCTCCAAATCTCTTTCTGTCATAAATAACGACTAGAGAGATCAGAATGAGAGGCGCAAGCCTTTTGCGGTGGAGAGAACAATTATATAGATATATCTATATCTATATATATATATATATATATATATATATATATATATATATAAATATATATAATATATATATATATATATAAGATACAAACGAACGGATGGTCTCGGATAAATGTTACGTATATACGGAATTCGAAGGAAAGACTTGGATCGTAATTTACGAAATGTCGTCGATATTAGTACCGAGGCGTCGAGCGCTTGATTTCGTCGAATGACTTTCCTAATCGTGCATTCGTAATCTTGCGTTCGTGCATTTGCGCTACTCATTTATTGCCATATCGTCTTTTTTATTCTTTTCTTTTTTTAGTACCTTTAATCCTTGTTCTTCCAACGATGAAACGATAAAGCTATCGAATTTGTACTAAAATGTTCTCCTCGTTTGCGTTAGTCCTTTCACAGACTTTGTCCATCTACTCTGTGTAATCTACAAATCGTTAAAACTACGCGAAGCATACACATTTTATTTACCCGAGTTTGTTTCCGCTTTTGACCCGTTTTTTTTCCAACTTGTACACGCTCGTTTTCATTCAGGGAGACAAAGACTAGAAGAAACGATGCGCCCAACGAACCGGTCTTAACATCGTGGCTAGTTAAACAACAGTGGATTTGATAATGGCGTACACGAATATCGTATCGTATTACATGCCCGGCAACTTCGGTAACTTGGCTTTAGCGTGCACAGTGTGCGTCTCTTATACTATCGGTGATGTATTGGAGTTTCTCGAATACAATCATGTTCAGAACACATGTGAAAAACGTTAATACGGGTGACAACGTTTCGATACTTAGCTTTCGAAATGTCTCACCTGTTACCGGAATTAAAATGTTCAAGATCTGTATTACACAAGTATCGTGCACATTTTTCCTTCGTACTTAACGCATATTTAACACGAGAAACACGAATGAGTCCCTCGACTCGTTTCGAAACATTCGAAATTTTTTCCGAAGAAATCCATCTTTCCCCTTGTTCTTCGTTCTATCTGTTCTTGGCTATTTGTCAAGAAAGTTTAGGCATTTCGGTGCTTCTCTTCTTTCCAAATGGGGTCTCCACGGCTAGCGGTGATTATTTCACGATACTACCCGTTCGAGGGAAACAACGGTTGTTTTGTTGAAATCGCAGATAAGAGGGAGAAAGGGAGAGAACAGGGGCAGGGGCAGAAGCAAACAAGAAGAAGAAGAAGACGAAAAAGAAGAAAATGATGGAAGATGACGAAGAGAACAGAAGACACGGTTGAAAAAAGTGATTGAACACGTACACGCGTGTACGTGAAATGAGATATAGCATACCGCGCAACGCTGGGACGAAGATTGCTTTACAAACGTTCGTTTAAATGGCATTAAGTTTAAGTAGCATTAACCTTTATTAGATTACCTTTTAAGTTATCTTATTAGATAGGTGTGCATGCATGTCAACGAATGTGCGACAAAGCGGCCAGCGTGCCCTCGGGTTTTGTAACTGTAGTACTTAGTAACAGTAGCAACGGTAACAGCAATAGCAGCAACAGCAGCGGTAGCAACAACTAGCACGCGGCCGATGCGTATCTCGAATGCCCATCGTTCTCACAGTCCTAGCTCGATCTTTTCACGGCGAAAAAATCGCGGAACAGTTGCTCTCTTCTTGCGTTCCTTTGTCACGTATCCTTATGATTCGCGATCGTTATTTACAAGTGCCACTATACATAGAATGTGTAATAAAACCGCGTTAAAATAAATAAATATATCACGCAGGGAGAAAAAAGCAGTATCATAACCTATGTTGCGGCTTTTCTTTCTTTCTTTCGTTTTCTTCTGTCTTATTTCTTCTTTCCTCTTCCTTGAAATTCCAGCGTCCTTTTAAGTCACGTGCTCGTGTTATCGCCCTCGTAATCGTTCCAACGACTTCCGCTGTATTCGATATATCGAACAAGCCGCGAACGATACGATTATTTAAAATACGTTTTAAATAACCTGCAAAGTGAAATGACGCGCAAACATGTTTCCACGATGAACACGATTCATAGGGAAATTCTGTTTCCGCGTATTTCGAAGGACGACGACGACAACGATCACGACCACGAACACGATGGAGAAATTCACGTTGTTGCGTTTGGTTGGCGCTTGAAACGAGAAAAGGAAAAGGAATTAGGAAATGAAAGAGGAAGGGTAACGATTGTTCGTTCGATTGATCGACTAAAATTTGCACTTAGGGGTTCGTACAAAATTGTATAAAGAATCGAAGTAAAATGAAATTCGAACGAATACCAAGAAATGTGATTTTCTATAGGTTTGTATGCGTTGGCCGAGTTGGCGATATATTGCGAAGGCAATCTTTGGCATTCAAGCAATTTTCCGATTGGAATCGACTTTGTCGATAATTCGAGAGGAGAATGTCGTCTGCTACATCCTATATCGAATTTTCCAATTCTCTACTAGATGTAATTTTCGCGAGAGTTATCGTTATTATCGTGACCATTTTGTTACATTACTGGCTATATAATCTTAATTCGCCTTCTATATAACATACAAATAGAGGATTATCGATAATAGTAATTGAGTAAGTAAGCAAGTAAGTAAGTAATTCAACCGCTAGTTCTAGATAACACTGATTACCGTTTCGTAACGATAACGCATTTATCGTCTCTTGCGTTTCACTTGCGTGTTTCAACGTTCTCTGCATAAGCATTATCATTTTGGTGATAGCGTTTCAGGATTAACAATGGTAATAACAATGATCGTAACAACAACCCTACGATAATAATTCAAATAAATAGCAATAATAATATTAATATTACAATAGTAAGTCCTTTTAGGTTCAGGAACTCGATAGGCCCAGATATGCAATCCCTGCGTGCCGTGAAAGGCGACTAAAAGGGAAGAATTATGATAATAAAGGAGAAAAAGATATAAATAAAACACAGTGGCAACGATTGTGGCGACGAAAGTGGTTATTGGTACTAATTATGTGTATTAAGTTGGAGCGTATGAAATGTTTCTTCAAATTCAAATTTCGCGCTCTAATACCATCCATTCAATTTTGATCTATTGTCAATTATCAAACATATTATAAAATTTACCATATATCAGGTATGTTTAACGTAATTTTTCATGTAAGGAAATTTACAATAAATATACCAAAATTTTATTATTATTTCTAGATAGCCAGAAAGTTTGTGTAATTTTTTATGGGCTTAAATTTAAAAAAAAGAGTGGCACGAAAGTTGTTGAAAACCAACATTTAGTATTTGATAAAGTTAAACACAACTTTTATCCCATCTTGCAATCCTCCAATGCGTAAATTAGCGAAAAGAAGCTATAACCGAAGAAATTGATCGGAATTTTTCAGCCGATAATTCTTATAAACTTGAAATAATGACGTTAATTAATCATTAAAACAGAGCATTGAATCGTATAAATATATCGATTGAAATCTTATTTGGCGGGACGGCATATTTCATACGTACCAACTTAACAACAGAAATGAGAAATAAATAACGACGAGGATGACAACAATGGTGGTGATGATGATGACGATGATGATGATACAGGTAATGAATTGCCGTAATAAAAATAGTTATTTATATGGTAACGTTGAAACTAGAGGGAACGTTTCGTTGGTATAATTACAAATTGCTCGAATAACAATAAATACGTATAGTAAATACAATGTGATTGCTTTTTACATGGTCATGATTCCGCACGTATTCGTCCCTCCGTGCGTTTTTCTACGCTCTCTTCTTTCTCTCTATTGCCTCTGCCATAATACGCGAGTAATAAACGCCGTCTAAAGTACACGTATGTAGATAACCGAGTACTCGAATACTTGATAACTTATAGTTTATTTGCTCGCTCTCTATAAACGTGCTGGCGTGTGGGATACACACAAGGA
Source organism: Bombus flavifrons (assembly GCF_040668555.2). Taxonomy (NCBI): domain Eukaryota; kingdom Metazoa; phylum Arthropoda; class Insecta; order Hymenoptera; family Apidae; genus Bombus; species Bombus flavifrons. Next base: position 2,498,199 of record NC_138457.1, on the reverse strand, counting down.
AGATGATGGTACAGAAACGCCTATGGTGTTCTGACGCACGCAATCGGTCGCAACTCGTCGACCGGCCGTCGATCAATCGCAATGATCGTCGATTATCGATCGAGTCCGTCGATCAGAAAGTCGACTACCGTGTACTTTTTGGCATTTACTAATCAAGCAGTTGCCCATTCCAATCGACTCTGATCTAACCTTCCACCCCCGATGACATTAATAATAAGTCGTAAGACTTAATCGGTGCTGTTACCTCTGTAAAGTAAAAGTTCCGTTTAATCGAAATCCATCTAACAATTAGGTTAAGCCGTACAAAGCTTGCGATTTACCTCTCGAATGGAAAAACTATTGAACGTTTAACTGCTCGTGACGCGAAACTCAGCGCGTATACAAGTCTTGCGAGCAAATTCGAATCATCTTACCATTGAAAAATCTTGCTATATAGTGGTGTCGTGTCGGTTTTCTTCTTCTATGCGTTTCAGGAAATAGAAATAAATAGAGTAAACGAACGAGTCAACGGATCAACTGCTGCCGCTGTGTCGTTGCTCGAATCCTTTTTTATATCGCGTACTTCATGTTGTTTAAACGACTTAAGTTCGATTTAGATTCGATTTAGCAAAAGTCGATTCACGACTTGCTCGAATGATTCGAACAACGCCAGCTGGTGACGAAATCGACACGATTCGCGCAGCACTTTGCCTCGTTGCTTCTATTCCGCTTCGCGCTTTCGAGCAACGCGCTCGCACGAGCAAACGAGCTGTGCGAGAGGAACGAAACGATTTAGTATGGTAACGAAAACGTAACGTAACGTAATCTCATTTGCAGGTTATCTTGTAATTGATGGTACAACCTCGACCTCGAGACAAGCAAGACCAACAAGCAAGTGACGATTCTATGCGACAAAATAAGTTGAAAACGTAGAACACCATTCTTGTGTTTTTCACAAGCTCTATTTATTCGATCTTTGGAGAATTTGAGTTTAATTAATTAAAATATATTTATTACGCATGCGGCCTTAATTCTAACACACATTTTGGCTAATCCTCCATCCAATTAATTTCTTCTTGCTCGATTCTATGAAGCTACAGATTGTCTTGAAACAGTTTAAAAGCGTTTCTTTGCTGTTGAAATTAAAGACAGACGCATTAAAAATACGAGGAGCTCTGCAAGGTTGTCTATGTTTCGACTCGAAGGATCTCGCTGCATACTAATACTCCTACTTGGATTTATATTTATCGCATTGCGTCAAGCAGAATAGACAAACAAGGCTTTAAATCAAAATATATTATTCTACATTTTCGGCTTATTTTTCGTATAGAACCCGCCCTTTGCTGCTCGTAGCATAATTTACGAAACAGCCTAATTACCGCATACGACCAGATGTAATGTGAAACGTAAGGAATGGAAAGAAAATCTTTTAGCCGAACAGTCGGAGAGTGTTTAAGAAAAAAGAAACAAGGAGGGACACAGAAACGTAATTAATACGCAAAAAGATTTTACCCACGGGCTGACGTAGCTTGTTGGACTCGGAGACCACCGATCGGGCGGAATAAAAGCTCGATGAAATGGACGAAGGAACGCGAACCTTGTCGCTGCATCTACCACGAAGCAGCACCGAGGTTACTGGACGATGCAACAGCAAGCACTGTGTGTCAAAGCGCTCGTAGCGACGTGGTGTCGATAATGGTGCTGTTGCCGTGGCGCCTGTCTCTGTCGTTGCTGGCCCGTCACTCTACCGCCTAACCTGGGCTATTGGTTCTCCAGCGAATAATGACGCGACCTCTTCCAGAAACCTTTGAAGAACCCTTTCTTCTTCGGCGCGTCCCCGCATTCGGCAGCTGAAGCAAAAATATGACGCGGCTCTTTCCCTCCTAATATATCTGTAGGCTTACTGTCCACCAAGCGTCTCTTCATAGAAGCGTAATCGTAGTCTATTATAAAGCCAAGTCCACACTGACAGACGATTGTCCGAAGACACGTTGTGCGCCTGCGGCAACTGTCTTCCGTTCTTAGACAGAAGATCCGCAGACGATTCGCATTTGTCGACAGATATGCATCTTCTTTTTCCATTGGAAAAACGTTCGCGGGCGATTGTAGGCAGAATGAGCTTTTCACCTCTTTTGGGAGGCAACGATCGTCACACGGTACATTTGCTACTTTACGTTGAGCCAAGACTAGAAAAATTTACCGAATGTCCAGCTGGATAAATTGTAAAGTACAAATTAAATAATAAAAAAAAAAGAAAAACGTTGAGCCAAGAAAGAAAGTAAAATCGAAATCATCGCAAGTCACGTACCGCCGTATCGTGGATGTGTCGTAACGAACAAAGGTCATCTCTCATTTTTCCTAATCGTACTATACATTTTTTAATACGCTAACAAATACATCAATCAATATGTCATGACACTTTCAAAATTTGTTCCTCGTCGTATTAATTAATTATTTATATTTACATGATATCCAATTCTACAAAGTAGGTGTTTATCATTATTATTGACTTATTAATGACTATTAAGAGTCAGCATTTAAGAAGATTAAGGTAGCCTTTTCTTTGTATTTTAGGGTCGACGATGGTCACATTTCTCCAAAGACACATTTCAATAACCCGCTTGCTCCATCGCATCTTCGACTCATCGACGCCTGCTGGACAAACGACGTTGCCCTCAAACAGCGTAGAACGTCTAGATACATCTTTTGTCGACTGTCGGCGGACGATGAACGCAGACAATACCTGTCAGTGTAGACGAGTGCAGACGTGACGACGATACGTCTACGCCGGCATTAGTAGTCTGCCAAATGTACAGCGAGATACGTTTTGTCCCGTCGTTAAAATATCGAGCAACGAGAAAAACGCTTTCATCCTATATCGCTACACTAGTTTATAACAGCTGGAGAACGCGCGCCTCGCTTTCGACGATATTAACGTCAATCGTCATAATGAAAATGCGTAACAACGAAAACGGTTCGCTGCTGTTTCGTGACTAGGTGCACGTTGCTTTACAACGATCGTTGCATGAAAGCGTACTTACCGCGAGCATCAACGCGTCTAATACGCGTCTATGAAACGACGTTTCGTGGACAGCGAGCCAAACTCTTTCTTTCTTACATGCTACTTCGACACCCACCCAAATCATCCGCATTTCTTTATCGATACAAATTGCTCGCTTTGTAATTGAATTTTCTATCGTCACGTGTTATATAGTATAGTACGTATACTTGTTTATCTCATTGGATTATTAAAATCTGAGTGTACAAGCAAAGCTGGTACTGGAGCGACGCACCAACTGCGTCGTGTATTTCAGCCACGTTTTTACTCTCGCTATATGTTAATAGGGGAAGCGTTGGCAATTGTCTGTCGCCTGCATAATAATCGACGGCCTTTCCGGCCTTTCCTTCGAATCGACGGACGTTAAAAACCAGCTACGACCGTCGCGACGGCGGATACTCTTCCTCCATCTCTCGATGTGCTCCAACTCGCTCGAGAATATATCATATTCGGAAAATACAAACTCCATTGTATCCGTACGAAACGATTCTATCCTTCTGTTATATCTCTCTGTAATGATTAAAGTTCTCCTGGCTACCATCATATCGGTTCAAGTTCTCAACTCTTGTCCCGGTATCCTGGTCGGTTCACGAATACAGTTAGCCGCGTTAATATCCACACATGCCACTATCTCTGTATTCGTTGTTGATAAGAAATCGTGAGAAGAAGGCCATATCTCTGCGATGCCAGGAACCGGAGAAAAGGGATAAAGCGAGCGAGAACGAGAGAACGGTGCGTATGGATCAATACCGATAGTGTGCAGCTACGTAGCGCACGTAGTACACGCAAATTGTTGGGTGTGTCTGATCTCTGTTACCTGACTAGCCAAACTATCCGAACTTGACAGCAACGTTGCTTGTTACTGGCGAGAAATCATGTCGTGGCAATGAACATACTTCTCGAGGTCTTTGTTTACAGTGTTAAGATTAGACGAAACGATCATAGAACATAGAAAGAGCAGAGAAGCAGCACTCGCCTACACTCGTTTAGCGTAAACGTTGGTCGAGCAATTTGTTCGTTGATCGTTTTACAACGATCAGACGAATATTCTTCCGGCGTTCCTAGAGTCCAGCAATCGTCGAATATCGATAGAATTTACATGTTTCGTTTACGCTTGAATTTTATTCAGCTCGCTCTAGACGCACCTTTATAGGCAAATTGAAGGAAACGTTGTTTGGCTTGTACATAAAGTTCTTCTCTATCCTTCGTTCTGTTTCTCTTGGTAAGAAGAGCTTTTTCAAAAATAACCAAAGAATATTAATAGAACTGCTGTTGGCTGTTCAGGCTAGAGGCGGACATTGGTAAACCGCTGGTGGAAAGGGAATGGATATTTTGGAATGCCATGTGTGTACCGGTCATGTTACGTGTGCAAAGATGTATGCGTGTGTACACACACACAGCCATGTTCCCCCTCTACCAGCGATAAAATAAAAAACTTGCAAACAAGTACTTACAAGGATAAGTATCCATGTGGCATAGAACATGACCGAATCGTATCGTATGGTACAGGAAGGGCACCAGACTTGGATCAACGATTCGTCTTCTTAATTATATGCAAAGAAAAACTATTGAAATTCGAACAATTACACAGATCGGAAAAATACGAGTCAAATTATTAATCTCACTATTGCACAATAATATTCCACCATAACAGCGTTTTTATCACGATGATTTAATAGTGATTTTATTATTTTATCGCCTCGTTTTCAATTAGTTATTCCACTCATTGTTAGTCTCTCCTTCTTTCTCTCTCTCTCTTTTTCTTCGTTTCTTCGTCTCTCCGTTTTATTTTATTATAAATCGTAGATCGACTTTGCTGCACTTTTTGAACTGTATTTACATACATACTTTACATATTTTATGACGATGAACTTTATTCGGTTCATTATCGTATTTTATTGTTGGACCAGCGGCTTGGATATTCTTTAACACGAAACATAATTTGCATTGGAACATAATTTACCGCGCTATTCGTGCATGGCCTGTTTAAAAAGTAACGAAACTCTATTTATAAAAGGTTTTTTAGATTACAGCTTTAAGCCTTCCAAGCAGATCCCTCGGGAAGCGATACACCGAGAGAAGGGGACTTTTTTTCATTACTTAAGTCAGCGCTACGGATGTTCATCCTAGAGAACTTTCACTGGATTTGGATTAGTCGTGGCTTTCCCAACATTTCCGACTGTACGAGAACTTTGAATTATTTGTTTCATTTTAAGGAACAGAGAAAAGTCACGGAAACCAGGTAACGTTCCTTCTAATTCATTCGATTACTCAGAAGGTGCGAAAATAGCTTGTGAAAATGGAATACTTGTGACAAGAACAACGAATAAATTATCACATGTTACGAGTATAGTACTCGAACCGTATGAAGTGAACTTTCAATTATTGGACTTGAACTCATCATTAAAAAAAATCTTCGCAACTTGACAATTTAAGCTCTCCGAGCTTCAGATTCCAGTTACCGATATGTATTATTTCAATCGTAAAAGTATGGCAAAGGCAGATGGAGGATATAAAACGCGAACTTACCTGCGTATGGGCCACACGGTGATGCATTGTCCTTTCCACTTTTGCCATCCTTGCTGCCGCTTCCTGAAACAGCCGAAAACCAATTCTGGTCTAAGAAAATGGGAAACATTGTTTTCTTTCGAATTATACGGCTGAACGCAATGGGAAACCACAGATCACTACGCAAAAGCTAGCGAAAAATAAATGCAGTTAAAAGGTGTAACGTGGAAGAGGAGAAACGCGCGTACGAAGGACATGAGCGAGTACCAGATCACTCGTATAGCAACGTTTGCAGATAATCTTCAAGTACAGCGCGTGTTCCCCTTGAAAATTCACCAAATAAAATCCAGCGGCTGCCGCATGCCAGGTAAGAACACGACACAGCGAGGACACGGTCTGATCCTAACGAGCAACGTTTCTAGTTAAAGCCGCTTTCGAGCAGATTACATGTAGAATCTATCGATTCGTAAAGTAACGTGCAAAATGGTTACGCAGCTTCGCACAACTTCTTCTTAATTCTCTAAGATCGTCTCAGCGTTAAACCAAGCCATACCAAAGTCCTTTGCTCCCTTTTCATCCAGAGTTTATTCGGCCACCAGTAATAACCACCAGTATATACGTTCGCCACTCTATTTCTGGCAGGATAATAATAACCTCTCCATATCTTGTTTCAGCGGCTAGCTTTGGATGACAGGACGCGAGATCTTTGCCAACAGCTTTAACTTTGTAAACGACGCGACGATTGGAAATAAAATTGTTGGAAAGTCTGGCCGATCCGTGTCTTCAGTTTCTAGCGAAGGCGCCGTTTCAATTCAACGCTTCTGTCCTATTTGCTTCGTATCGTGGAATAACGTCACGGAAATTTCATTTTACTTTTAACTGTTGTAAATATTATCGTAAATTTTCTAGATATTGTACGAATTCTATGTACGTTTTAGCTAAAGGAAATCACCTAAACATCTGACTTATAGGCGTATACGTATGAAGAATCTTCTCAAGACAGAGTTCAACCGCTTCGAGGGACACATATAACGAACGGAGTTTTCCTCAAGGTCGTCTGTTCGCGAAATTTCAAGACATTTTTATTTTCCACGCAAAGATATTCAAGTATTTGTGTGTGAAAATGCCTGGTTGAAATTTTTATATTTTAATCCTAATTTTGCAACACTTTCGGGTCGTGTGAAAGACAAAGAAAGAGGCAAAGTGACGCTTTTACGTTTCTGTTCTCCCTTCTTGTCTCTGTTCTCTTCCTTTCGTACACTACATTTCAATTAAAATGGAAATATCTTTTAAACTCTTCGTTTCATAAATACACATAAATATTTGAATACTTTTGCACGGAGAATAGACAATTACATTCATAGTGTGAAAAAGATATATAGAGTTCTATTCAGGAAATACCGATGACCTTGAAATCTCCTTTCTTAAAGAGAAAAAGAGAAGGAGAAGAAAAGGGAAAAAAACGAAGCTGAGAAAAGATTCTTTCCACCGTTACACGAGTCCCTTCGATATGATTTAACTTCGTCTTGAGAAGCTTTTTCGTATGATCGTAGATAACGCAGGTATTCGGGTATTCGTTTAGCCGAGACACCGGGTATATTAGATTATAGATTTTACAAACACGCCTACAAACATGTAATTCGATCTCTCCGTACAATTTTTCGACTTTCCCATTTCCACGAATTTCTTTCTCTGATTAATAGTTCGTTGTTACGATCATCCCATTAGATAACTTTAAAGAAAGTTGTACCAATAGCTGTTTAGGAATGACAAAGAGTAACAGAGAGACGACGAACAAACGAGCAAAAGGGTAAAAGAGGAAAAGAGCGCGAAAAACGAATGAGTTACCTTCGATCGAGGTCATGGTCGTGTCTAGGGTTCTTATTCAATGCCATGGTTAAGTGTCGTTACTATTATCTAGCACGTGACAATCTAGACGATAACGCACAACTTATGGCTTAACCATGAAAATAAAGAAACCTGATCTATCGAAACGAAACAAAGAGCGTGGAGTCGGTCGATCGTGCCGATACGGTATTTTTAGTTGTTCCTCGAAGATGCAGACACTAGTTGCAATTTTATGTTCGTTGCGAGCCAAAGATAGCGAGAGTGAATGGGTTTGGCATTCGTGCTACAAGTGACTTTGTTCGCGATATTCGAATCGATCGATAATTTTCTGAACAACCAAAACGAGCTTCTCTCTCGCTTTTTCTTTTTCTATCTTTCGTCTACTGTTACTTTCCTTGCGATTGCACTGCGGATTTCTGTGTGCTTATACAAAATTTACAGGATACACTGATGCACGGAATACATATAACGTACAGAATGCAAAAATATACAAAATATTGAAGTATGTGAATGTTTGAGAAGTTTAAATGTACAAAAGTATACAGAATACACACAGTACACAAATATATATGTATAAGTATAAAAGACATATAATATATATAAAATATCAAAGTATACGAATTTATAGGAAGTTAAAATGTAGGAAAATATAGAGAATGCACGTGACAGTACACCTTTTAATATTTAATAGATGAAACACATTTCATAAACATGATTTTGAATAAATATTTGCAGTCTACTCATCGCGTTAACATAGAACATACATAAATAACATAGCATATAAAAATTTTTTGGATAGTTTTATAGCTGTGAGACGTAACGTAGGCGTGTATATTTTTCTATTTAGGGATAAAAGGAAAGAAGTTGGTATTTACGTTTAAAAAAATGTCTTCAAGTAAATCTCCAGCCCCGGAGATAAGACGAAGGGAAGCAAGATTAAGTTTGTTCAAGGACAAGCGGAATCTCTCTTGGCAACATACTGAAACCAGCTGACATTCTAAATGTCCAAACGTTCACGACTCACAGTCTGGCGCAGTTTGCTCTGACCCATCCTTTTATGTCCCCCCACCCCCATCCCCCGCCACGCACACAGACGTACGCACGTGGGTACACTCCCTCTTTCTCTCCGCACGCTCTCTTAAGTGATAACGACGAAAATTCTTCATTACCAAAACAGTTTCGTTCGACTTGTCAATGTTGTGAGCGAATTTTGAGACGGGTTATCAGCCGCTTCGGAGAATAACGAATGATACGGATAAGTAAAGAACGATTTTTCAAATGCTTTTTTTCTCAATTTGTCAACAGTGGCTGGAAATATGTACGTTGATTATTGAGAAACGAGAGAAAAAAAAAAAGAAGAAAAGAAAAACAGCGGATTTATCATGTAACTGATTGTGAGAGGATACAGTGACAGGTAGAGAGCTGAGAGCGAGCAAGCGAAATGCTATACCGGTTTTTGGTTGCTATCGTGCGACGCGACGTAGAATTTAATTTTATAGAGTAAGGTGTTTTGAGTTAATTTGAGTTAATTGCCGTATCTACGCAGCAGTTATTAACTGGCTCATGCTTCGCTTAGAAGCTTATACAATTAGGAAACTAAAAATTAATATAGCAAATTATTAATCCCAATTACATTTAGTCCTTGCAAATTTAAATATGAAATAATTTTTTAACGAAATATTTCACAGAAATAAAGGGACACGTAAAGGGGTAAATCATGAAATAAAAATATATAGATAGAATCTTTAAATAAATGCATGGCAATGTTGAACCTCGGATATCCAAAATATTTTAACTCGTAGCTGCAACGCTCTCTTCTATTTGCATCATTCACCGAGTATAGAAACTTTTGTCAGATGTTTCTGACCGCCCGGTAGATCGATCTCGAGGCATTGGCAAATGCCACATGTATCATCAGTGAGCCCCTGCATGCTGGCAGAGTGCAATGACGTAGGTATAATTAGAAATATCGATGATAACAGTTATAGCACAGTTTCCATGAAAAACGTGCAGTCATCGAGCTGGTGGCCCAGAGAGAGAGAGAGACAGAGAGAGAGAGAGAGAGAGAGAGAGAGAGACTCATCGATTAAAGTATTTTTCGTAACTTTGAAATAGCAAAAGATGAAGAACAAAAGGGAGGAATCAAAGAAGGGAGGTAAATGAAGGGAAAATATCGCGTAAAATAAAGGGGAAAGGAAAGAGGAGAGGGTGAAAAAAAGTGATAGTCCGGCAATTTCTATTGGGTGGAAAGTCTCACTGAGAACGCAGCTCGACGACCATGATACAAATTCTCGCTTTGGTAGGGATGGCATTTGGTCGACTACGGAGGGTTGCTAGACAGACCAACAGCAGACGGGAGTAACGATTGCCACCACCCCTGGTTCGAGTCGAGCTAGTCACCCCTTCCGTGTCCTTCCGGCTTCCCACGCGTCCCTGCTCTGAACCCAACCCGTCCAGCGAGCCGGCCGCTTACTAACCAAACTGAAAACATCCCCTCGTTGGTCAATCGGCTTTGCTACCCCATGCTGTTTTTCTCCCAATCATTTTTTTCAACGGTTACACGCTACGTCGTTCTGTTCGAGCGATACCCAGCTTCTATATGGAGCGAAAAGGTAGAGACTGGAAAGACGCCTGACTGAGGAAAGTTAAGCGACGCCAAGCTATGCTATGTTTGCTATATTTGTATCAGTGGATATTATGTACACCGAACCGTTTCCACCGAAAGCTAAGCTTGTACTACGTTTTAGCTTCTGGTCGACACGCTTTGGTATATGCGTATGCATATGTATGGAAGGAAATATTTTGAAACTTACGATTAGCACAGTACAACGTAGCCTAGCTCAATTTCCCGACGGATGCCACGCTTTAAAGAGGGAAAGCTGAATAAAGGATAAGCGTTATCTGGTTCGCATGCGCGGAAGCTCTTTTTCAGAGCATCGATACCACGACGTTCTATAAATAAATAACCGGCGGTGATAAGACTACTGGAGGCACAGGGTTGCGCACATCCATGTTATTTTCGCTTTCTTTCATTGTGTTCAGTGTTGGCTCGATCCGATGTATACGAAAATAGAAGAAACGCTGTACATGTATAAATTCAGATAAATTCTGAATGATGCTGTCGTCAGCAGGATGACGTAGAATACTCTTTGATTCTATTTAGCGTAAAAAAAGACAGATTGAGACATGGGTCGTTGACTCGAGTTGGTAATGTTGGATGCGTAACATTCGAAGAAAGAGAAAATGCAGTTCGGTCGACGCTATCTTCGCATGGATGAGTATTGATCCGTGACGCGCCCGTTTTCTCTATCGGCACAACCAAATTCATGTTGCTTACAGCGAATTTACTCGTACATAATTTAGACGTATCCATCGTAGGACCGACTATACACCATCGACTCATACATTCGTTCGTGTAAAACGTGTATGGTCGCTGATAAAGTGTCTCCTCTATAGAACCTCGTACGAACGTGGAGGCAATGAAATCGGAAACAGCATTGGAAGATGAAACGTCGCGCGCCGCGAGAAACAAGTGAACATTTTCTTCTATATGCGTAGTTGAATCAATAACGTGAACGACTGGTGGAAGGACGTGGGATGTATTGTTCGTACTAGGAGATATTTCGACGTGGAAATCGCGAGCTCCAGCAACGTCGCTAGTTTTCTAGTGAATCTTTAGCATTTACCATTCTTATTATACCGGTTCTTCGACTGCCCTAACCGGCCGGCGCAACGTTGCGCTATTCGAAAAGAGAAGAGCACACACCTTATCCACGTTACAAGACTCGAGAACAGGTCGACGACTGTGTATAGTCTAACCTGGACCGATATGATCGATTCTCGACTCTCTTTGCACTTCGAAACTATATGACGATATAAGATAATGGGAAAGGTTGATAAGCATTGAAGTAGAGGGAGTAGAATGACATAAATGTGTTTTGATGATAAAATGAAAATTAAGTGGCCTCGTGGAAATGTACAAGCTAGCCTTGCAGCGTGTAACGCGGAGGAGGGAGGCCTTGTTCCTCTATCCTTCTTGTCTTGTACATTCATATTTTCAAGGTCAGTTGATTCGTCCCACCTAGTTGCGGAGCTTTCGCCAGATGGAACCACTGTACAATCACGACGCGAAGAAATACACGTGGCTTACCGGAAACTAAGCTCCCCATTGGGAAAGATATGACAGCGATCGAAAAAAGAAAAAGGAAAAAGATAGGGAAAAGATTGTTTTAATAATTCTGAGCAAAATTTGGAATCAATCAGTCAAACTGAACTGGAGAGGTCGTTTTTAATCGTTTAAGAAAAATGCAGTTTCAAGAAAAACGAACATCTTTTTAAAACTTGTACGCTTTCAAATTCGCGTCCTATATATTGTATAACATCTTCAAATTCCTATAAGTTCGTTCATCTTACAATTTCGAAAAAGTCCTGTCATAAAATTATGCTTTCAAAAAACCTATACTTTTAGAAAATGAGAAAAAGAAATCGATTGTTTACAAGTTCTAGGTTAGAATACCCCCAGGAGAGTTTTATTTATGTGGCAGGAATACACATATAGCTGTAGCGCTACACAAACCTGTCAAAGCATCTTCCAAGTAATATAGAAAAAATTAGATTAAACTAGTAAAGTGTACTAAAGTAATAATTCGATCATCTGCAGCGTGTTAATGGCAGTATAAAAATGCGGTAACTACATATAGATATATCAAAGTATTATCGCGAGAAAGAAACTGATTTCTCAAAATAATAAGATTCAAGTTTTCAGTTTCTTTCTTACAATAGGAAACATGAGAATTATTATGAAAAGCAAATTATTTAAACAAACCATGTACAGCAATAAGATAGCAAGAATTAAATTGGTGACACTCAGTGCCACGAAAGGTCACGCAAGAAGTAAGTCAGAGAAACTATTGGCGTTGCTTTGAAGAGGTTATTACATGGATTCCGATAAATGTGTCAAACCGCTTGAAAACTCGATGCGAATGACTTTTGAAATAACGATGATTTACTTTATATACTCGTATATGTAAATTCGACCAATTTAATTTTGACGCTAGGTTAATTCGATCGACGTTGACTTCGACTTATCGATTATTGTAACGATGTCGTCGTCGTAAACGTTATACCTCTAAGAATAAAAATACAAATGTTTTCGTTTCTAGAAGCGATAACGATTTATCGAATAAGGGGGAAATCGATCGTTACTTCGAAAACCATGTTCGCAGCAATACTCGGTTTGTGAATCTATTTACATCACAAAACGTTATTTTGTGATCTACCTAACCTTAATTCAATCAGAGAATAAAACAAATTTCATTAGAATACAACGTAAATTCTTTGAACTCGATTTAATGCGAAGTTAGAGATCAGAAAACGACGATCTGTGAAGTAAACAGGATTCACAATGAATCGAGATAGCTTGGCGACTGACATCGTATTTTCTAGAGGCCCGGTCGCGGCGACGTTCACTGCTTCCACGATCGCGGGCTCTTGTAATAGCGCAAATTCCGGCGCTTACCTTTCTTGATCAGCAAGCTAGTGACCCTCCGTAGCGCCTCGCGAGTGCTGGAGGCGGAGCTGTGCTTACTTTGGCCGAAGTATTTGTTCGGTGTGATGTTTGTCGGCAGAGTCAATGGTTTCCTTTGGTCTCCGGAGCCAGCCAAGCGTGGATCGTACGCGTTGTTTAGTCTTTCGAGATGCTCGATCGAGGCTGGCCGCGGTTGGTTCGCCTTCCTCGTCGGGTACCATCCACGATTCGGGCCACCGGCTAATCGCAACAACTCGGTTCCGATTATCGCCTGTTCCAAACCCGGGTTATTCCTGCGATACCTGTTCACATCGAATATCAATTTTTATACTTTTTATTTTATACATTTTTATCGTACTCTTGTTATCGCTATTGTTTTTGTTTCCTTCGTTGAATCGAGTTATCAATTTTAAGTTGTGTATACAGTATACACGTACATACACAATCGGTCAACGATCAACAGTAATTGCTTACGCGGGAATTCGTGGCTATGTTCGCGCAAGCGCGCTCATGGCACGCTTACGAAGCGCCATTTTTCAAGTTTTTAAACTGTTGTACAAGTTAGAAATACATACATCGTTTTTGACAATAACGCAGTTATATTTTAAGCTTTCTATGTTCTCCTTAGTAAATGATTCTGTTTCTTCAGAACAGAGAAACTGTTCTCAAGAAACAGAAAACGCATACATATATATACGTATATATATAGTGATACGTGAAAGTTTTTTATTTTATGTTTCAAAAGTGACATTTTAAAGAATATTAACTACTACTATATCGGTGGGAAAAAATGGTGAAATATTTAGAAAAACAAAAGCGGCGTAATAAGAAACGCGATAATACAGTGGAAGACAAGATGTGTAGTAATATTGAAATTTTGATAAAATCAATAACTTGATCGAAAAAGACGATTCTTACCCGGTGGTAGCCGTGGTTGGAGCGTACCAACCAGGTTGTCGACGCATCTGTGTCGAATTGCTGGCATGCTGGGGAGTTCTGGGAATGTCGCTCCCTCTAGCGAAAACAGGGGTTTCTGGAAGCGAACAAGAGGTTTGCATTCCGCCGGTACCAGTCGCTATGTTACCGGTGGTTCCACTGCTGCTGCTACAAGCTCCGTTGTTTGCCCCGTTTGCGTTAGTACTGCTACTACAGCCCCCATTTCCAACTGAGGAGCACGGTTCCGCCGATGGCGAATGTCTCTTGGTGAAGGGACGTCGTCGTGAAGGTCCAGGTAGGTCCGTAGGCAAAGTCCTTCGTTCTACGGGTATTTGCTACGAGAAATAAATCACTAGTAATAATGCATGACGACGACAACAGCAACAATTAAAAATTGATAATTTTTTGTTACAGCGCGTATGCAAAGGTGAACGACGAGAAGAAGCAGAAACAGAGTAACAGATATAGAGTTTTTCACAACTAAGTTAATCAAATTTATGAGTAAGTATTTCGCTATTTGTAAAGTTGTAATTACATAACCCTCAAATATTGTAATTTTTGTACTGAGAAGTCATTCATTAAATTAAAACAAGTAACGGAGACATCTACATATCTTGTTTCTCGTGACTCGCCTTCTTATTGTTATTATTAGGTATCTTTTTACCTGAAACACGATAAAACACCTCGCTTAAATTTCGTAAAACGCACCTCTCGTCTGGAATTGGTGGCACTAGGTGTTGTTCTTTTACCCCGAGAAAATCCAGCATCCATGGATCTGGTATTGAGAGACGTTTGTTGATCTTTCGAATCCGAGAGGGAATGATTAGCAACAGGTCCACGATGAGGTGGTACCCTAGGTCTGTACTCCATCGTTCGATTGCTATGATTTTTTGGCTTAGAGACGATTGCGGCAGTCTGACCGATGTCTGAACTTTCTTCGTCCGCTTCCTCGACAGGCGATGGTGGTAACGGAGGAAACTCAAGAACTTCCACACTCACCTAGAAGCAAATATATCATCAATACGATGTCATTAATTTTCTGTGCTATTAGATTTTTCTTTGCTAATGCGAACAAAATTGCAATTGAGTATTTTAAAAGTTAAAAGTTACATCATTAGTTTTATATATTGTATCTTTACATTTAATTCGAATTCCTTTCCTCTCCAAACGTATCATATTAGAATATTTCCATTAATCCATCAAGCTTATCGATATTATAATCAAATTTATCATATTTCTCCTCTGTGGTCTTTGTTCATGTGTATACTTTCGCCATTGTAATGTGTGAAAATCTTGAATTTTCTCCTTCGTTCAAGTTGTACAACTTTCGACATCAATGAGGAAAAACTCACCTGAAAATCTGGGTTCTTGGAATCTTCAAGAATAGCGTCGATCACATTTTCAATCTGCTTCTGATCATTCTTATGAGTCTCAACAACTCCATTCTGTCTCAATCTTTTCCCCGACGCATAGATATCCGATCCATTAGTTCTTTTCCCCTCTATATCCGTTGTTTCAGGACTGGTTTTAGACGCTGTATCCGAATCAAAATCCGAATCATGGTGCTGTTTCCTCGCTCCACTTCGATCCACAACTCCACGATCATTCGATTCGCTGTCAAGACTGCTTTTCCTTGCCAATGATTGCTTCGCTTCTCCACTCTTTACCCATCGTGTCTTGCTCTCCGAATAAGACTCGCTATTCTTCACATTCTCAATTTCCTTGATCGCATCACTGACCTTCTCCAGTTGCCTACGATTTTCCTTCAAAGCCTTTTTCACAATCTGATCTTCAATCAGTAAGTTAACAGGGATCTTGGACGTTAATCGATGTTCGTTACTAGAATTTGGAGATTTTCTTGGTTCCTCGTTAAACACATTCCCACTAGACGGTGTTAAGCCAGCGAACCCTTTCGAATAGCTGTTAGAGGTTGATAGCGAAACTCCGTTGCACGTGCTATTCAACTCGGTAGTAGCGTTTCTCGATTCTTGATTCGACAAATCGACATCGATTCTGCCTTTCTCAGGATTGTCGGTGGACGATAACGAGGACGACAACTGGAGCAGCTCGAACATCTCCCGAGGTTTTTTATCCTTGTCTGAAAGGTCTGAACTTTCTTCCTCTTCGACTGTTACTTCCAATTCTCGCGGCCAATTGCCGGTTTCGTCGTTAATCGCTGGAAGAGAAACGACTCTGACCAGGTCGGGTGGAACCGACGGTGGAAATTCCATCGGTGGATCGTTCATAGGTTCGTCCAGTTTATTTTCTCTCAGGAGACTTCTAATATTATCGAAAGTACTCGAGTATCGTTTCACGTCGGACAACCGATTCTCCTCATTATTCTCGAACGATAAGCTTTTGGTTTTGGTCGGGACTTTTGGTAAACTTTTTCGTTCTTTCTTTCGACCACGACGTATCACGTAAGTGCCGTTCTTGGTTAGTTCTTGGGGTCGTATCTGATCAAGCTCGTTCGTCGAGGAGTCCGAGTACGGAGAGACTAGATCATCGTCAGTGGTCGATAACCGGGGATCTTGCCAGTCGTCGAAGTCGCGTAGTTTGGATGCTGATCCGACGCCTGAAATTAAAAATTTAGTTGACGAATATTTTCATTTCGAGGAGGATCGATTATATTAATATACCGTGAGTGATTATGCATCTTTATATTTTTACGATTAAAGAACGTGATTAAAGAAATGTGAACTAGATAAAAATTTGTTTCACCTACCAGAGATATTGTATCAAAATACTTTATTATATATTCTCTTATTTATTAAATATTCTAGGTATTCTATCGATTCTGACACACTTAAATTTCCCGAAAATGCATAAACATCCAGAAACATCTATTAGATAATGATACTTACAATTGATACTTACTTATATCACTTGCTAAAAATGAGTAAATTTTTCGAAAATCACATTAATCTAGGATATAGGGTAAAGTTGAGTCGTTTACGTTAAGGTAGAACAATGTGCTTTGCAACTAGGCAAATTCAAGTATTTTTCAATGAATCTTAACGATCTGCATAATACAATGAAAGGAAAGAGAATATATTGATTTGCTACGAGGAGAAGCTATTTTAAAAATGTTTGTTTTCGTTACAGACGTAGCTGTAATTGATGTGCAGGAGATACGGATGAATTTTGATTAATAGCTGTTTCTCATACACGTTCGCAAATGGCTGAAAAATAGCGTAAAGTTTCGTTAGAATGAAAAATTGCGCGTCACGTTAGAAACGTCTATCGTGTGGTACGTATTTGGAAACAGACTATGTTGCTTTTGCCTTTCGGTGGTTTTCATAAACAAGAAAATATATTGTGTATATTGACAACTCGTCATAACGTTCATACAACTATTTTCACGTGGAGCCTCGCTCTGTGCGTGTGATAAAAATCCGCAGCCTACTAATAGCAAATAATTCTATAGACTCTACCCTATATATCGACTAACATGAAATTGGAGTTACAAGAGTCGAATTTCGTCAGCAAGAGAATAACTTACTGGACACGTCGCTGCTTTTACGTCGTCTCCTACCAATCACCTTGGTACTTCCGGGAGCATAAAGTGGATCATCCTCCAGAGGTACTTCCCAAGCAATAGAATGTCTCTTACTGATGGGCGGGGGAGGAGGCAGAAGCTCCTCCAACGAGTCGTCAGAAAATCTTTCCTCCTCAGATTGAGTCCTAAAGTCTGTGGAATTCCTCGTGGAGAAGTCCGAATTCCTCGTGGAGAACATGTCCGAGTAACGTTCCTCCGAACACCTGTCCGAAGTTGGTGCCGAGAATCTTTCATTGGAGTCTGTTCTGGTCGGCAAAGAGAAGGAAACAAAGTCGAGATTTCGAATGGAGAAAGGATCGGACGTTGGCACGGAGACTCGATCGTTGGAACTGGCACTGGCCACGGCTATCGAAAAATCTGAGTGGAATCTTTCGTTCGAGGTGGAGTTCGCCCTGGAAAAGTCGGATGATCCGCAAGTAGCTCGCATCGAGTATCTTTCGACGCTGACCGAGCTCGACCGTGGGATAGAAGATCTCTCTGATTCCGAGTTTCTCGAGAATCTGCCTTCGCTCGAGTCAGAATCGTTTCTTCTTCGGCTGTTCTGCTCGGATTGCTCGTGATTCATCAACAGACGATCCTCCACGCTGCTCGACTTGATGATTTCGTTACTCTGACGTTGCTTTCGTAGATGAGGCGTTCGATCCTTGTCGAAGCTCTGTCGATGATTTTTGTCCGCCTCGAGGCCATCTTCTTCCGATGATCGACGTCTAACCTCGCGATGCTTCTCAATGGTAGTTGGATTGGTTCGTGGCGGGATCCAACCGAAAGACACCTTACCATCGTATGGTAAGCTGGCGAATTTGCTCGGCGGGCTCGGAGGTTGAGCCAATTTCAATGCTTCACTGTTCCCGTTTTCCCAGCCATACGGTCTCTGATGTCGAGTTTTGGGCTGTGCGAAAATACAATTTACCTACAGTGGAGAGCATTACTGAACCATAATAATCATCATTTCTTATTGCTGCCATGTGAACTGCAAATAGACTCGCTAAAATATCTCCTATATGTGATTGTGACTATGAAGAGTAGCTCGATTATAGAAAGATAAAGGAAAAGGGAGGGGAATAAGAACGATACCAAAGATTAGTTATAGTTGTTTAGATGCAAATATGCGACGAGTACGTCGCATATTATTACGTATTAAGTATTATACGTATAAAGCGAGTTTATTTCTTGGCCGTGTGTTTCAAATTGAACAAATCTATTGGTTCAGTTGCACGTTACACCGCCGTACGTTTACATTACGAATAAGAGCTGCTCTGCCAACCTTAGCGATAAAGATGTAGTAAGAAAGGAACGATAGTCGTGAGAATACTAAAAAGCGAGCATTTTAGATTCGAAGAAGCTCGCAAGGATACTCACGAGAGTCGTTTGAGTGGTAACCGTGCTACCGTTTCCGTGTCGTATGCTGTCCTCCATGGCTATCATCCACTGTTGGCGACCGCTTCGACGAGAAGAGGAGTGACCTTGGTTTCTCTTCGAAGAATTTCCAGGCGATACCCTACGATTATATGTAGCGGTTACATACTCTAACTTTTATTATAGTTATTTATTTGTTTAATTAAAATTGCTTTTCCAACGTACAGCCGTCTTTAAGTCGATGAATTCAAGTTTTACAGTTTTTCCATCGTTTCGCGAAATTTCAGATTAGAAGGTTATCCGACAACGAGATAACTATGCAACATAAGCACCAGATATACAATACATTCTTGCATATTTATGCTTCGATGCATAAATATGCAAAGCGTATGGATTATGCAGAAAATGCAAAATAGAGAAGATAACAAATTTCTATCTAAATTTCATTTCTCTACTTGCATTTTATTACATAAAAATATGCACTTGCACGAACAACCGTCTTGGCTTGAATAGATTATCAATTATTATCAGTCGTTATCGTCGTAACGACAGACACCTATTAATTACCTTTAATTTAATTTAAACAAAATCTACTAACTCGAAAAATTTCGAAAAAATGCCAAAGAAAATCATTTTGACGAAATGTTTTTTGAAAATTCTTTACTGCCATAGTATATAGAGTATACATAGTTTTCGTAAATATTCGCAAGAATATGAAAATTTGCAACTCGTTCGAGGCGTGGTCTCATCCTCAATCGATAGTTTGTTAAAATAAAAAAAATGATTTCGTTATCGCTTCAAGTATCGCTGCAACTGTACTGGCTCGCGATTCCACGTATTTCCACACTCACGACAGAAAACTTTTACCTTCGTAGTAATTAGCTCGTCTGGGTAGTACGTATTATACGCGTATAAAACATTTTGAAATTTCATTAACGCTATGTACTTTCAAATACTTTCGTGAGTCAAAGTTTCCAGCTTTTCTGAATTCCCTTCGATTCTTTACTCTCTTGTTACTGACATTATTATAGTTTGTCGTTAACACTTTACCGACCGCTAGCGGTTCAACAGCATACGCACGTCCGACCGGCAGCTCAGGAGCAGATATACCCTGGCGCCGGCTCTGTTTCGGTCTAGACTCTCCGATACCATTCTTTTCGTTCATCGCGAATGGTAAGTTTTTCAAATTGGTATAAAACTGTGGCAGCTTACGAAGCAACGCAACTGACGCAACCAAGCAAGATACTTTAGTACTAAATAACAAATCACTGTTCAAATAATAAGAAAGATTGTCGGTGACAAAAAGCCGATTAATCGGTTATCGGTCGGTAAGCGTCGGCGACAAAAAGCCAATTAATCGGCTATCGATCGATAAGCATCGGCGACAAAAAGCCGATTAATCGGCTATCGGTCGGTAAGCGTCGGCGACAAAAAGCCGATTAATCGGCTATCGGTCGGTAAAGTGTTAATATCGAACCATATGCGAAAAGTCTGTTCATATACAATAAGATTTAGATAAGGTTTATATACGACAAGACGAAGGGCTAAGCGTGTCGTTGAATCGATCCCTTTCGTTTCAAGTGGCTCGAACGCGACGAAGCTGAGGTGAACTTACATGGGCAACAAAGTAGAAATGATTCGTTCGGCTTCTTCCGGCGGTGGCGGAAATTCTTGCGTAGATATTCCCGCGAGATCCTGTGGCTCTGGACAATCTGGAACTGGACGCAGCGCTATCAGGGCCATCTTCGCTTTTCGTCCATTCATACTCATGTAACCGTCGTCCTCGGATTGATGCCCTGTCGAAAAAAAACCCAGATATTCTTACCGTTCTTTAACCATATCTTGAACATTATCAGAAGTGAAACTTCACATGAACCTTTTATTTTAATCCTTTTAACGTCTCGTCGATTTAATAATATCGTCACTAGACTGCGCATTTTTAGCCATTTATGGGAGTTGGGAGATTTAAGGTTCCATAAAACGTATATAATATGGGAAAATATAAAAAAATATTTTAAACGAAGTATATCTGTTATAACGTTTAGTGGATGAAATAAATATTTATGTAGGTTCCATTTCTTTAGTTATGTCACTAGAGGTACGAAATTGCATAAAAATCCGCAGTTCTAGTCGTTACGATCGTCGCCAGACAATTACATCTTTCGAAACATTTCGCTACATTATCGTGGTCGAGAGGAATTTTTAAATGAAGGGTTTCACCTTCCGTTTCGAACGATCAGATATTCTCCCGTTTTTATTACTCGTTAGAGAGGTAGAGTGACAGCACGAAAGTCATTATCCGTTAATGAACCAATTCGTGGCAAATAATACGTAAGATACGAGACATAAACTTTCACAGCTTTAAACCGATTACAGCAATTAGATCGAGCATTAACCAGTCTCGTTGAAATCCCGTTTATCATACAGCATTTATAGCAGGAAAGTTTTCTAAGCGTTATTAATATCATTTATTTCTGTCTAATTTGAAATCACGTGGTTTCTCCACGAGCAGCCCTGACAAAATAACGTTTGGTTATGCAAGCCAACAAAAAAAAAAAAAAAAAAAAAAGGAAGAAAATGCCGTGTGCGCTTAGAAAGCGAATCTGATTAATTGCGAAACTCACTGGTATTTTTATAGTAATTTTAGTTCTACGCACGAGTCGCGTATCAATGTTCCATCGAGTCGCGTGACTTCCTTCTCGTGCAGCTCGAAAGTAGAGCTATTTCAACGCAGCTGGCGTGTTGAGGCACGAGACAGACACTTTGAACATTTTCTCTAATCACCCATAGCTCGAATACTACAGTATATAGGACGTGTATGTATTCGTACGACGCTTTTTACTTATTTTAACGAAAACGAAAAAAGAACAAAAGGGGAAAAAAGAGAAAAACATTGCGACCTACGCTTTTCATTTAAAAATATACCGGAAATCATTTGCAACCGTTGTGATAATTAAAGAACGTAACTGACGAAACCCGTGGCGAATCATCGGAAATAATAAAAAGTGTCTCGAAAAGTAATATGATAGTATACGGGACAGGGAAGGGAGCGGGAAAGACAAGAAGCTTTCGAAATTTGCTAAAAACGAAGATAAACGAGCATGTAATCGATACGATCGAGAAAATCGAAAGAACGAAAGAGGAGAAGGAAGGAATAAAATAGGAAAGAAATGGGGTCGAAGTAGAGGGCAGGAGGGAGGGAGAAGAGAAAAGAGGATAAAAGATACCTAAGGACGGACTTTCGTCGTCGGGTGTGAGGCCAATACTCGGTTCGGTGCTGCTGCCACAATCCCCAACACCTCCGCCGCTGCCACCTCCACTACCGTCGCCGCCACCGCCACCGCCACCGCCACCGCCACTGCCGACGCCGACGCCTCCACCACCTTCGCCCTCTGCTTCGTGCTCGTCGTACTCTGAGAGCACTTTGTCCAGCAGCTCGATCGATCGTTGTACATCGTCACCTCTGGAACAAACGTATCGTTCGATTCTATAGAGATCACGCATATGATCCGATCGTTTTAGATTCGAAACTTTCACGATGATTAAACGACTATATATTTGTTTTTGGTTCTTAGGTTTTCTACTCAAGTTCGTTTCTTCGGGACAGACGTGGAGCAGTTTTGGGAACCGGAAATATCGACGAGACATCAGGATACTGCTAAAACTACGATAGAAACCCGAAGAACTAGAAATTTATGTTTACACAGATCTTATTAGGAAACAAGTTTGTACAAAGAAGTTTGTCTGGTTTTAATCTATAAATAGGAATTACTGGTGTAACTGACGTAACTATCTGTTGTGCGAAGAAGATGTTTACACAGCAATCGAATTCGAGTTTCGACATACGTTTTTTTAAACGCAGTCGTATAATTTCTGTCGCGATAGTTGATACGTCCTCGCATTTCTTATATAAAATTGTTAATCTATTCACATCGGGTAGCTATTATTATTGTTAATTTGCTGGATACTTCAACTTTTATTTTCATTAGTCCGATAAAAATTATACAGGGTCATTGGTAACTGGTGGTACAAGTGGAAAGGGAGTGATTCTACGCGAAAAAAGAAGTCGAAAATACAGAATAAAAATTTTTCGTTTGAGGCTTTGTTTTCGAGAAAATCGACTTTGAACTTTCGCTCGGTACGCGTGCACTTATCACGTCTCGTTATAACGGATCTCACTGTAGATTTAAAAAAAAATAAAAAAAAAATTTTTATTTTATATTTTCGACTTCTTTTTTCGCGTAGAATCACCCCCTTTCCGCTTGTACCACCAGTTACCAATGACTCTGTATAATCTCATTTAAGAAAACGCATGTCACCTTCGTACGACCTCCGTTCTGCATCCCCATCCGCACAAAAACTGATTACCCCAGATTATGTCTCCCTCGAAACCATTAAAACGCTGCCTGAACATTTTTTTTCATATAGCAATAAGTGTACCAGTAATTGGCATTTGTAAGTTGGAATCGGATAGCCGTTACAAAAAAACATGGAACGTGTCCAGCGATGCAAATACGTCCCCCGTTTCAGTTTTTTATCATATCAGGGTACTTGATCGCAGTTACAGAGAAACTTCTTCTATGATACCGTTGCCAAGTACAAATGTACTCGACAAATTTTCAAAATTTATCTTCTCATAAGCGAACGAACAAATTTCACTGCATTTATTATTCTTATTTTCTTCTTATCTGCTCACGTAGAATCAGTCTATCCCAGCCGATTGTACCGCGATTGCTGCGGATATACGTTGCACGAAAATATGTAATCTGATACTTTACTGACCGTTAGCGATTCAACAGCATACGCTCGTTCGACCGGCAGTTCAAGCGCAGATTCTCCCTGGCGCCGGCTCTGTTTCGGTTTAGACTCTCCAATACCATTCTTTTCGTTTATTGCGATCGGTAAGTTTTTCAAATTGGCATGAAACTGTGGGGGCTTACAAAGCAACGCAACTGACACAACTGAGCAAGGTAGCTTAACACTAAATAACACATTACTGCTCAAATAATAAGAAAGGTTGTCGGCGACAAAAAGCCGATTAATCGGCTATCGGTCGGTAAGCGCCGGCGACAAAAAGCCGATTAATCGGCTATCGGTCGGTAAAGTGTTAACACTGTTGCCACTACTGGCTCGGTTGTACACCACGCTGTCTATCAATTTTCATAACTAAACGTTTAATTAAATCGTGTCGAATTGCGACTCAAAGACACAAGAGAGGACACGAAGGGTTAGCGACGATGACGGAGACGTAGCCGGTAACGGGGACTGGTAATAGTGATAGTAATGGCAGAGAACGTAACGGCGACGTCAATGTCGACGTCGAGGTTGAGGTTGAGGAGGTCGGGGCGTTGAGCTTCGAGAAGGGAAGGAAAAGAGCGAAGCCGACTAAAAGGGAGCGAGACTTGCCGCCAGTAGTGATGGGATCAAGTTCAATATGTACTTATTCTTTTAAGCTTTTTATCCTACATATCTATTATGCTATGCATTTTGAAGTGCATTTTCATTATTAACATTATTAGCTTATGTCAGTATTTGAAATATTTGAAATACAGGGTGGTTGGTAACTGGTGGTACAAGCGGAAAGGGGGTGATTCTACGCGAAAAAAGAAGTCTAAAATATAGAATAAAAATTTTTCGTTTGAGGCTTTGTTTTCGAGAAAATTGACTTTGAACTTTCGCTCGGTACGCGTGCACTTTATCACGTCTCGTTATAACGGATCTCACTGTAGTCTCACTGTTGTCTCGATGGAAAAATTAAAAAAAAAAATTAAAGAAATTTTTTTTCTGTATTTTCGACTTCTTTTTTCGCGTAGAATCAACCCCTTTCCGCTTGTACCACCAGTTACCAACCACCCTGTATATTTTTAAAGCGGATTTGGACAATGTATATAGATTTTAAAAACAAACTTTATCATATGCTGATATCCTACGACAGCTCCATTGAAATCATGTACAATCTTTCTCTTTGTAATTTTCTAACTAATTTATTATTTCTATGAGAAGTAAGCGAATATGCATATATTTTTAAGCGGTAATGTGTAACTATAACATAAATTCATAGTAACTGCATTGCTGCAAAGAAGACTTAATTGCAAAGAAGACAGTAATTTTATCTTATTTATATATGTGGCACTTTCAGTCATATGCGCGCTTAGCTTTATGAGTCGGCTTAGGTAGCCAGCCTACATGAAATAATCGATCAGACTCGCATTTCTTAGTCTTCTTTCTAGCGATGCACTGTACTTGAGCCCATCGCTAGTTGCCAGGAGCATGAAGGGCGGTAAGAGCGGCGGCAAGTGGGGTGGGAAGGGAAGAACGCGTAGAGGTCAGGGGGAGTAAAGAGGAGTGGTAGGTGGTGGGTGGCGAGGGGAATGAGCAAGAGGAATGAGCGAGACGAATAGCGAGAGTAGCAAGGGATGGTTGGCGAGGAAAGTTACAAGGCGGTACCTTGCGATATACCTCGCCGCGCGTACTGACGCAATGCGGTGGTCTGATTGGTCGAGTGGTAATCGCGATTGTTAATTACCGCAGAAACCTGACCATCGACAAACTTTGTCGTCGAAATGAATGAAGAAGAAGAAAGACGCGCTTACTATTCCGACGAATCATCGATTCCCTGTTCTCTATCGTACTCTTTAAGGTACGTCGTGGCAAGTCAGTTGGAAGATCGACCAAGTACATTCGAATGGTCTGCAAGCATTTCGGAAAACAGTCGGTACAGTTCGAAAATATTAACACTTTACCGACCACTAGCGGTTCAACAGCATACGCACGTCCGACCGACAGCTCAGACGCAAATTCTCCCTGGTGCCGCCTCTGTTTCGGTTTAGACTCTCCAAGACCATTCTTTTCGTTTATTGAGAACGGTAAGTTTTTCAAATTGGCATAAAACTGTGGGAGCTTACAAAGTAACGCAACTGACGCAACTGAGTAAGGTACCTTAGTACTAAATAACAAATTACTGCTCAAATAATAAGATTGTCGGCGATAAAAAGTCGATTAATAGGCTATCAGTCGGTAAGCGTCGGCAACAAAAAACCAATTAATCGGCTATCGGTCGGTAAAATGTTAAGTTTAAAAATGACGAAGCTTATTTTTAAAAATATCGTGCGTTGTTGGATCAAGACATTTCTCTGTGACGCTGCTTTCTACAACGTTAAGCCATACATCAGGCAAGTGATGAATTCCATCAGCGAAAGATATTGGCTGATTGTCCTTAAACAAGATGCAACTGTCAGGGCATTGACAAAGGAGAACGTTCTGCAAAATTACCGCGTGACAACGTTAGGACACACGGTGCTTCTGCGACAAAAGACATCAGGAGTCTTGGCTTGGATGTCTCACAGCTTATTCGCTAGACGTTACTCCTTCGGATTACTACCGGTTTCAGATCGATGCAACATGCCTTATACGATGTTCACTTGCAATTAGTAAATGAGACAGAAACACGTCCTGACGACTGCATCTTGCTGATAGATGGCTTAAAGTTATAGAACGCAACGAGAAATACGGTTAAACAATACGCTATATACAGGGTGGTTGGTAACTGGTGGTATAAGCGGAAAGGGGGTGATTCTACGCGAAAAAAGAAGTCGAAAATATAGAATAAAAATTTCTTTTTTAATTTTTCCATCGAGACAACGATCTACAGTGAGAACCGTTATAACGAGACGTGATAAAGTGCACGCGTACCGAGCGAAAATTCAAAGTCGATTTTCTCGAAAACAAAGCCTCAAACGAAAAATTTTTATTCTATATTTTCGACTTCTTTTTTCGCGTAGAATCACCCCCTTTCCGCTTGTACCACCAGTTACCAACCACCCTGTATATATCTTTTTTTTTTAAATAAACTTCGAGTTTCACAGAAAATCAATGTCATGTTGATTTAATTTGTAAATTGTTCATTCATTATTCGTCTTATTAACATTTTTTAAATGCTCGATACGATGATAGAAACATATATTTTGATGTGGAATTGATATATAGCGTGTCTAACTTAAAAACTGCTATTCTATAAAAAAAAAGAAGGGAAATGTAATACATAGTAATCTATGTTTCTCATTCGTGACGGTCTACGTCCGTAATTTTGCAGAAGAAAGAAAAACTTAACAAAAATGTTCGGTAAAAACAAGTGCTTGGTAATGTGCAACAGTTATCGCAGATAGAAAAACCGTCTCGTAATTGCAACGTAACAACCACGCATGTCCCTCCATACCTTTTCTTCTCTGTCTCTATACTTTCCATTCTCTGTTCGTTCGCTCGTTATAAGCGCGCCAAGATCTATCCAACGATCGAATCGAAAGCCTGTGCCAGGGTTTACCCGAATAAAGGAAGAGAAATTCCGTAGATACGACAGAAAAATAGCTGAATAAACAAGAGGGTGGGCGAATTCGAGAAAGACCGTTTTTCGAGAGTCTGTCCAAAGCAAAATCTTTTAATGGCGGAACAAAGACCAGAAATCCATTCCTCTTTTCTTTTTTCGTCTCGTTCCCCTCTTCGCTCTCCTCTCTCGTTCTCCTTGTTCCGCTTTTCAACGTTACGGCACGGAATACAGCAGCTCGTCGTCGGACTCGTTAACGTTTGATTCATAATTCAAGATCGTAATTGTTCGAGAGCTGCCGGAATAAAAATCGCGAGTTATTCTCTCTCTCTTTTTTCTTTTTTTCACCCCCCCTTTTCACTCTTCGCAGGATCGTTTCGACGAACAGCGCCCCGACGTACAACTTTACAGACTCGAATCGTTCCCTTCTTTTTGCCAACGAATTACAATTCTAACATGGAATTTCATGTAAGCGTCAGGTGACAATACACCATGGAAATACGATGGAGAAACACGCTACTCTTTTCTCTCTTTTCCTATAAGCGATTTTCAAGTGTTCGATATACTGTGTGGCTCGTAAATAACGATGCGTTCTAGCTGAATATACAGGATGTCCCGCATAATGTGGTCAGTAGTGAAACAACTGGAGGATGATCATGTTTAAAAATAAGTCAAAAATGGATGGTTTTTGAAAATGGTACGAGTCCATTTTCCTTTGTTTCGAATTGGGCTATTTACGTTTCCATTAATTTCCATTAATTCTGGTAACGTCTACTTAGCTTATTCGCGTCTCTATGTGCTTAAATATACAGGGTGGTTGGTAACTGATGGTACAAGCGGAAAGGGGGTGATTCTACGCGAAAAAAGAAGTCGAGAATATAGAATAAAAGTTTTTTTTTTATTTTTTAAAATTTTTCCATCAAGACAACAATCTACAGTGAGATCCGTTATAACGTAACGCACGCGTACCGAGCGAAAATTCAAAGTCGATTTTCTCGAAAACAAAGCCTCAAACGAAAAATTTTTATTCTATATTTTCGACTTCTTTTTTCGCGTAGAATCACCCCCTTTCCGCTTGTACCACCAGTTACCAACCACCCTGTATGTAAATTCATTATGCAAATTGTCTCCTTTCTTTGGAAATGATCTAGACATTGAAATAAGCAGTCCAAATATAGAACCCTATATCTCTATTTCTATTCTCAAAGCTCTATTTCCGGGAAAGATAAGTTTAAACGCTTATCATACGCTTGATGAAACACGTTGAAATTCTATATTCTCGAAGATCGAACCTTAAACCACTCACTGCCAACTACGAGATATCTCGTAGTTTTCGATGCCATGACAGGAATTTTATTCAGTAACGCCAGCTACGTAGTGTTTTCTTTTTCATTTTCAAATTAGTGTAAATGCCATTTTAGTACTATATCTACAACTAATAAAATTTGACTGGCAGTGAATGGGTTAAACGGTAAAATTTTATTCCACATTTTGGATCTATTTTCGCATATAGAATAACCTGCCTCTGATTACTTATTCATATTAACCCGATAATTAACCAAGTTCGAATATTCTTCACACGTTTATCATATTTTCAATTTTTTTAAATTATACTTTTGCACATAGAACAATCCACTAATCCGTTGACCGACTTATGCTGGACATGCTGCATATGTATTTGCAATTGGTCACGAAAGTCTGTACGTCTCCAATTTTGTGTAGCTGAATTAGCCAAAAAAGAATTCAACGATCTTTGCAACGGATTTGTTACAATTTTTCCGCTTACTTTACTTCGTTCTTTACACTGTACATTGAAAGCTCGTTTATCCTGTCACTATCAGTTGTTCGACTGCCATCACGACAGGTTTATAGTTTGCGTTTCTGTGTTTTATTACCTTCCGCAACAGCAGATTTTCATCGATCGCTTTTACTTTTGCCGCAGAGAGTTTCGAATATCGTCGTAAAATAATCTCGTCGACTTTCTACGATATCGAAGAACGCCAAGCCGGTTTAGACACACGATATACGCTTCCTTTCTTTCTGTAGAGCCATGGCAGAACTACACTACCGTGTATAAGTATTTGGACACTCGAAATCATTACAAACATACAGGATATCGCAAATTTTTTCCCGCAGAACTTTACCAGTATGTTCTATAAATAAACATAAGAAAAACCACTTATATACCGCACAGGAATAGAATGTCGGTTCATATCCTAATTCCATTTCAAAATGTGATCCGTTATTACGAACGTAGGACTAACATCTACGGACAATAAAATCTATCGCACGACTAATTTGCTGTTCATTTTCCTTAATTGGAACGGGTACGTCGCGAAACATTTGTACCAACTCCTGACGTATATTAATTTGTGTTTAATAATATACCGATAATATGATAAACTTCTTTCACAAGTAAAAATCCATTGGCTTAATATCTGGTGATGTCAGTGGCCAAGAAATTAATCCTCGTTGAAGATCGTTTAATCATTACCTGACTGGTTAACCAAATCAACGACCTCTGTGGGTAAACTGTAGAATTTATGTAAACATATGGAATAGTAGAGCGAAACACCAGTGGTTATTACATCGTTTCGCATTTTTGTTACAACTTTTTAAAAAACCACTTAAGAACCTGTGTTCATATAACATTTTTCATTAATTTTGCTTACAGCATAATTGGCAAAGTTCCGCAGGAAAAACTGGGACACTCTGTATAAAATATGCTTTGCGTAAAGATGTTCAATATAATTTCCGTCTCTGATCGTATTTCAAGTAACCGCGTATGCATTAAGTAGATAAGTAGATTGGGAAAAACAATGTTTGATATTAACACTTTGACTGCCACGCCGAAATCGCATGTTTCGCTGAGGACGCCACGGGAGTATTTTTATTATTCAAAGCATATAATGGAAAAATAATAATAAATTGATGTTGTAAGACAACATTCTTCCCCAATGGACCGTTTATCTTATTGGTGGTAACGGGTGACCACCGTGACGCCTTAGTAACAGTTGATAGCGACGTATTATAACGAGGCTTCGTTTATTTCAACAAACCATTCGCTTTCGTCATTTCGTCGTAGGCAAAACGCGTAGAATATATTGTTGAAACGTGTAGAAGATATTAGTAAACAGTATTATGATTATTTTTATGATCTCGACGAAACATTCGGCTGAAATGATACAGGTCCGCAAAGAAAATTATATTTGCGATAAACCAATGGTAGTGTAGATTACAAGAGAGGAAAATGCGCTGTAGATTTATCAGATCAAATGATAGCATATTCTACACCACATAGAGGAACCCTCAAGTGGTATATAAAATTAGCATTAGAGTTATTGTTAAATACGTCAATTTCAAACGCGATGATACTCTATAAACAAGCAACAAAAGTAAAAATCAAGTTATCAGATTTTAGAATGGCACTCGCAATGCACCTTACGCAGTGCCATTCGCCAGAGTCGTCAAATATACTTATTCGACAAAGATTGCGACACGAAATGCAGAAGAAAGAAGGGCAAGCGCACCTGGCACGAAAATTTTGCAGAGAGTGGTATGAAAAAAATGTTAAACAGTTAGGATGAAAAATTGCTATGAATCGGACCAAAAAGGTGATCACCTATTATCCAGATTGTATCGATGAGCCACATTTATGTTTACACTGTTTTAACACAGTGCACCGTTAGATGCAAGATTTGTTCTCATTTTGTTTTATTGATGTTCTAATAAAAATGTTTAGTTGTTCAATGGGGCACTTTCTATTTCAAAGTATCTTCTATTTATCGGTTATATTCAAAATGCCCTAACTGTCAATTTTCATTCACTTTTTATACAATTTAAATACAATTTTTACCAAGTTAAACTGTTCAATGTGAAGATATGTTCAATGTTAGGACGACTTTTCTGTTGCTAAAGGAAGAAGAGAGATTAAACTTTGGATCGATGCGATCAAAAGTGACAAATTGTCTTGGAATACACATGTAATTAGAACATGTGTTTCCGGCCATAATCTAAAAGTTTATATACAGGGTGGTTGGTAATTGGTGGAACAAGTGGAAAGGGGGTGATTCTACGCGAAAAAAGAAGTCGAAAATATAGAATAAAAATTTTTCGTTTGAGGCTTTGTTTTCGAGAAAATCGACTTTGAATTTTCGCTCGGTACGCGTGCTGTACGTCATAACGGATCTCGCTGTAGATCGTTGTCTCGATGGAAAAATTTAAAAAAATAAAAAAAAATTTTTATTCTATATTTTCGACTTCTTTTCTCGCGTAGAATCACCCCCTTTCCGCTTGTACCACCAGTTACCAACCACCCTGTAGATTTGATCAAGCGTCTACTATTTATTAGACACAATAATGGAATTTAATCGGTGCAAGTGTATTCTTTGTTTTGAATTTAAATTCAACAGAACATTTCATCTCAGTTTGTGACAAAATGTAGAGAATTAAAAATAAAGAAGTATCCTTCCATAAATAATATTGAAAATATAATATAAACATTTGATTTTTCATCGGATAACATCGAACGTCCAAATAATTATGCTTTACGTTTTACGCTATTCTTTGAAAATACACAGAAACTTTACTTACTTTCGGTAGAACATGAATTAGTTGCGTAATTGCAAACAGAAAGGTTTCGGGAAGACTTTGTCCTTTGTTAGACCTATCATATTAGGTTGGCAACTACGTGATTGCGGATTTTGTCATTAGGTGGTAATGACCATCTTCCAATGTCATTACCATCTAACGATAAAATTATCATTGCCATCTAATGACAAAATTCGCAATCACTTAGTTGCCAACTCAATAGAATATCACGACAGGACAAAATTTGTTTTTAAAAATTAATATGCGATAAAAAGATTGGCATCTATAAGCGTCGAGTATTATAGAGTCGTTTTTCGTTTCAAGACATCATTATACCCGATTTGTCTGGGTATCGAGCTGTAGATAACATCGAGAAGGGCACACCTCGTTGATTTCAATGACCTTCGAACATGTTATAAAGCAGAATATTTTGTTGAACAATATTTCCTCTAAACGTGTTACCGTCGCTCGGCTTTACTTTTCGAGGCATTCGTAAAACTGGTTTTCCTACTTTTTCGCTTCGTTCGGTTTGCGTTAGAAAATTTTAGATTGTAATATTATCGTGATTTATTTCGACTATAGCATTTAAAACCATTTAATACTCGGATAAGTCACGCATTTAATTTTAATATGCCATTGATAAAATTGCAAATAAATAGTTAACATTTCACTGGATGTGCAAAACATCTGCTAATGCAGAAGAGAACATTACAAGTATCGTTTCTAATCATTTATCTAGTCATCGAGCCATTAATTCATATATTCTTAATAGTAATCACAGTGTTATTAATAAAAATCAACTGAAATGCTCATATACACGTACACGTTTGAAATTTGTATTTAGCGTAATTCGTTTGAGATAAAAATAACATATAACCGTATGAGTTGATTCCAACTTTTTGCACATCAACTTCATACGTGCTCGTATGAGAGCGTATGTATACCACAGAAAAAGCTACGTCAAACTACCTAAACAACTTTCACGGATAACCGTTGCTCTGGTGGTAATTGCGACTATGATTAACCGTTCCGTAATCTCGTTCGAGATTAATATTTCACTCAAACGTACCTATTATTTGTATGAAAGATAAATTGTCTTCCGTATCACAGCTGTCCATGTTCTTATTAAATGAAAATACTGCGGATCCAGAATTAATACGTGACGTGTTCTAGTAGAAAAATTAAAGTTGCGAAAAAATCGATTTTCACCTTTTCACCTTCATGTTTTATAAACAAAAGTACGCTGTTTGCAAGCCCAATTTTCTAAAATACTTGACACTTTACCGACCGATAGCGGTTCAACAGTACGCGCACGTCCGACCGGCAGCTCAGGCGCAGATTCTCCTTGGCGCTGGCTCTGTTTCGATTTGGACTCTCCGATACCATTCTTTTCGTTCGTCACGAACGGTAAGTTTTTCAAATTGATATAAAACCGTGGGGGCTTACAAAGCAACGCAACTGACGCAACTGAGCAAGATACCTTAGTACTAAATAACAAATTACTGCTCAAATATTGAGAAAGATTGTCGGCGACAGAAAACTGATTAATAGACTATCGGTCGATAAGCGTCGGCGACAAAAAACTGATTAATCGGCTATCGGTCGGTAAAGTGTTGAAATTTTCATGTACGATAATGAATATTCATAATGAAAATAGGCAATGACGTGTTACGTTAATGCAAATTACGATACACCTTTAATCGGTTGTATGCGCAAGCTTCGTTGCTGAAAAATGAAACATGAACCACACGTGTGTAGATATTCTCATCAAGCTCAAATGAAATACGTAACACAGCTGAAAAGAAAACGGATAAACGCGTTATGGGGTGCGTAACTTTAAACGCGTTTATCTGGAAAAGTCGTTTACGCGCGTTAATCTCTTTTCACCAGAGTACGTCGCATACGAAGATCACATGAGGGAGAGATAACGAGTACATTTTTATTGATTTAAAACTCGCTCTACAATTCGTTCTAATCAACACTCTTTCACAAAAGGTGGAAACCAATTCAATGATTCGATTGGAACTCGTTTGCCAATCAGCAATGGTACTAGACGGTGCTAGAGCAAATTTTCTCTAATCAGCTTTCTAACGATGAAATTGTTTTCGCAAACAGCGAAATTAGTGAAAAGCCGAATGAGATATTCGGTAAACGAGTCGCTTCTCTTTATCCTCGCCCACTGCATCTCTTTCCCGAACGATTGTCAGGAATTTCATGGAAAAAGCAGCTCGATCTACGAATGGAACTCGTTGCTGGATTACCTTCCAATTAGAATTGTTTACGCACCC
Organism: Bombus flavifrons; assembly: GCF_040668555.2. Classification (NCBI taxonomy): domain Eukaryota; kingdom Metazoa; phylum Arthropoda; class Insecta; order Hymenoptera; family Apidae; genus Bombus; species Bombus flavifrons. The sequence continues at coordinate 2,464,230 of NC_138457.1, read as the reverse complement.
AGTTAGGCGGCAATCGTCCCTGTTCCCATCGAAACGACATTCAACTTCGCCGATGTAAATTCAGCCTGGCGCGTGTCCCCGTGTCATTAACCTTTCTCACGAATCGATGTTCCTGCTGCATCGTTTAATCGTGCTTGCCTCTATTCCGTTTATTCGAGTGGATGCAACCGAAGGAAAATTATTCTACCTTTTCCGCTTGTTGCTACGCGTGCGGCTCGAATGGCTTGTGGAAATTGCACGAGGCAACGCGAAACGAGAGACTAAAACGAACAGAAGGAGTACACAGAGAAATCTGACTGTCACCGACCAGAATTTCTGCTTGCAAAACGTCTTTCATCATCTTCTTCCTCTGCTTATCGCTCCGAGAAAGGATAAAGCATATTGTTTTTATCGTGTACGGAGGTTGTTACATAGTATCGAGCACGCAGTTGTTCAGTAAAGTATCGAGCCATTTGGAAGAGAATTTTTTTACGAATATATCAGGTGCATTATAAGAGACGTTTCTCTTTTATTTCCGCTCAGTGTAACTTTGTCTTGTCAAGTCGGTTCCCGTTTGAACTTCTGTATTTGCGTATGCGATATTTGGCACAGTTGCCACAACCGCTTAATCTGACCAAAGGACGCTAGTTCGCATGTGTTCGGATGCTTTCGCCAGACACTGTATATTTGCAATAATTTGAAAGCGTTCTAATGCTATGATTATGAACAGAAAGGGATGACGAAGTGAAAGGAGAAGCAAGCGGAGAGGAAGCGGAGAATCGGTTGTTCCGCCGCGTGTTGTTTCATTTAGGTAATTCAGCGAATCGATGAGTATCGAGTGGCGCGCAGCCGTTTTCGAATATGGGTCAGTGGTCGATACGCATGTCCTGTGTCGCGCACCTATCTACGCAGTATGGACGTCCATAGAGTACGTACGTGTGTACTATATATATATATATATATATAGGGAATAGGAGCGTTCAAAAGTATTTGGACATTTTGGTTAATTTTTTAATAATCATATCATAACGACGAATTAACGCGTTAACTTCACGGTTGACCGAAGGAGAAAAAAATCGCGAGATCCTTCAGTATGACTGGAATTTTCCTCTTTTGCTAATCCGATTTTGGTTTAATCATGCAGTTTAAGCAAAATTCCGTTGCAGTAAATTCTACTGTACATTCTATCGCAAATAAGCAAGCGTCCGCGTATTTCTGAATCACACTGTACCTACGCGCGTACGTATGTAGATACACGTGTACTTACGATACGGATGATTACTTGATAAGCACGTATCTTGTTACCTAACCGTCCTAACGACACGCGTGACAAAGCTAAACAATATACGTACGGATACATGTAATCAAAACACGTAGAATAAGCCTGATGTATCCCTTTATTCCTGCATCAAAGATTAACCTATATACAGTGGCTCAGGAAAGTATTCGAACGCTTACATATGCACACTTGAATGGCCGAAATAATGTACATTAAAGTAATTTGCTTAGACAAGCAGATGTCAGTAGGAAGATGGAGGTCTCAAGATTATATCAGTAAAATTTGAAAAGGATTGTAAGTGACTGACAAAAGTATTTGAACGCTACATATATTATTAAATTATTTGATATTAATATTTTGTTGGACCAACTTTAGCAGCAATAGTGTGTCTCAATCGACGTTTCGTACTGTAAACCAATGATTTTGTAAAACTACACTCAACGGAGTTCCATATTTCTATAATTTTATCTTTCAATACTTGCTTTCAGATTATCTGATATTTATTTCATCTTTTTCCCATTTCAGCCCATAAATTTTCAATAGGATTTATGTCTGGACTTTGCGATGAAGTAATTAACACGTGTGGTGTGTTATATACGATCCATTCTTTCACAATTCTAGCAGTATTTTTAGGATCATTATCTTGTTGGAAGTGGAAATCTTCCAATAATCCTAATTTACGGGCACTTTCTTCAAGGTTATTTTTTAAAATATTAAAATATTTATATTTATCAAGTGTTCCATCAATAAATATCAAATTTCCGGTGCCACCGGCAGCCATGCACCCCCGCACCATGACCGATCCACCTTCGTGTTCCACTGTTTGATGTAAATGTCGAATTTCCAATTCCGTATTTTGTTTTCTCCATACATAATTTTGACCACCCGAGCCAAAAATGTTAAATTTTGACTCGTCCGAAAAGATGACCGTTCCAAAAAGAATTATCTTTATTAATATAAGTTTTTGCAAAAGTCAATCTTTTTTTTATGATTTACCGCATTAACATATGGCTTGTTTCGCAGTACTCTCCATGAAAATCATTGTTTCGTAAAATTCGTCGACATAATTCCGGGTGAACTTCTTTATAAAACATATCAGCTACCATACTTGCGAGTTGAGGAGCGGATGTAGTAGGATTTTTTTTTAATTCGCCAATGATAACTTTCTGCTCTCTTCCAGTCAATTTCTTTGGTCGACCTATCGAGCTTTCTTTGCAAGTGTTCCCTCGTTCTTTGACTTTTTTATGATACAATGTATCGTTCACTTACTTCTGTTCACAACTCCGGCAATCTCGTTATATAATTTGCCATCCACATGTAATCGGAATATTATTTCTTTTTCACACGTTTCTTTCAGACTTTTTGATATTCATTTTAAATACTATTGTGCACACTTTTACGTTACTCTTCCTGGAACGATATCCTAACATCAAGTGAACGTACCAATATTTTCATTTAGCAATGATGTTTACATTCGGTGCAAAGGAAGATGAAGAACTATGAACAGTGTTACAGCGTTAGAATACTTTTGCGAGACACTTATCATGAATGTTTCTAATAAATGTATCCTAACTCCTGTCTATATTATTCAATCGTTTTCAAATTTTACTCGTGTAATCTTCAGACTTTCCCATCACTATAGATACCAAATTGTTTTAACAAATTAGTTTAGCGCGCCTCGTTTTATTAATTGAAATTTGTAAATGTAAGCGTTCGAATACTTTCGTCAACCACTGTACATGTAGTCAAAACACGTTAGCATCAGCCTGATGTATCCCTTTATTCCTGGCATCAAAGATTAGCATATATGTATATTAATATATAATATAATATATAATAATAGGAATATACGTATATTGGCTGACGAAAGCATTTGGATATTTACCATAGAAGATTTTTATATTCCTGTGTATATATTAGATAAATCGTACGATTTGGAAAATTCATTAGTTCCATAACGAGACACGACGACCGTGATTCTCTTATGTCTGAAACCCATCTGAAGATATAGAAGAAACATACCAATCGTCAAAATGACAAAATGTTAGTTACACACATTTAATCATGGACCCTATAACAACTAACCCATAGAACAACTTTTACATTATACAATTACCAAGTTAGCAAGCCATAATTCTATTTTAAGAGTTTACAATTATTTTGGAGAAACCACTTCCAAATCACTTTGACGTTGGTCGTGTTAGTTATCACTATCGAATAAGCTCGCTAAGTTAAATAAGTTAAAAAAGGAAACATTAAAAAACAAGAGAAATAAGAAACCAAATATACTCGACAGAAACGAAGCTTACTTTTTTAAATTAAAATCTTCGAACTAAAGCAAAGCTCAATTTCAGATAATCGAGGGTTGGTAATTTTCTGCACAACCTGGCCAAGTTATTTCAAGCGTATTTACGTTGCAAGTGTTAAATATGGACTCGCTGAAACTGAATATTCAAGTTTAATAACACAGGATACTATTGTAATCGCTGCGAAATATATACTTGTACTAAATATATTGTAACTTCTATACGTATACATATTCAGATGTGTTTCAAACTTTACCAATATAATCACGATAGTCGAGTCCCATTACAGTGCTCGTGAAATTTCAAAACGTTTCAAATTTCAAAACACAGATAATATAGTTACACAATGCGTCTGCACATACAGCTGTTCCAGTACTTTCGTCAGCCTGTGTACGACTACAAATGTTGCCACTACAAAAACATCGAATCTAGGGGAAACTGAACTTCTCATTTATCAAGGTGAACTCGATACACAGAGTTTTGTCACCAATACCGACGCGAGTTTAATCTACCCGACGGAAAACTAATAGAGTAGAACGATAGTGCGAATCGGGTTCATCGACCTAAATCGCCATATCGATCGATTAAAAGGATGCGCGATGGATGTGCGGTTCTTCGCGAGTATAGAAGCATGGGTGGGGTATGGGTGTGTCGGTCATACTTCGGTTTATTATTAATCGTTAGCCCGTTATGTGCGTCGGTTACTTACTATTACCAACACATTTGATTTACTGTATTGTCTCGAGGACTAGATAGTCATAGCTCGTAATCGCAATTCTATATAACGGGTATCCGAAAAGGATTGTAGGGAAATATAGAATAACGTATCTTTTGCTTTGAAGCCTTGCGTTCGAATAAATTCAGTTTAAAGAAATAATTCTTGACTAAACATTCGTTCTATTTTCTTAACGAAAACCGGAAACGAAACCTTGAAGGGGAAATATTTATTTTACATTTTCCACTTATTTTTGCACCTAGAAAACTCCCTGTTTATTGTCTACTAGTATCCAGTTCGCACTAGCACACTTGGCAAATTTTCAAACTAAATTTTTTCAGAAACCTAGCTTCGTTTGAAAAAATTGTAATCTGTATTTTCGATTCACTCTCCGTCTCTCTTAAAACGAAATCGCTGCATTGTCGAATTACCATTACTAGAACTAGATTACTAAAATTAGATTACTACAATTTTTCTTCCATACTTTCCATCTACTTTCTCACGTAGAGTCAATTTCACAATTGTACCATGATTACTAGGACACCCGATATAAACGCGGTAGAGTGGAACAAAGCACCACATAAATCGTGTTGTACGATAGTTGCCCGTGGCTCGATGGTGAAACGTTTTTTTGCGTAGTTTTTGATGAGGAACAAAGTATCTATAATATCGACTCGACCGAAATCCTTGATCGAACCTCGATGCTTTAAGATAATTTTACATCCTAGTTGACCTGCTAAATATTGGCTTGGCAACTAAGTGATTACGGATTTGCCATTATCACTTAATGACAAAATCCGCAATCACTTAGTTGCCAACGCAATATATGTATGCAGGATCGAGATCGATATTTCTCGGGCGAAATAACTTTCAATTAATTCGTCGGATGTAATAAGATCGTAAGCAGCCCTTCCGGCAACCAAGCAAACGACGTTAACGCGTCGGCTAATGACTTAATCGCATTCAGACCTAACTGGTGAAACTCTCCATCGGATTATCCTGTGGTTCGTCTCGAAGATTACCTTTTCCTTACGCTTATACCTTTTTTGTCATGGAATATGTTAAATCGCCCAACATTCAATCATATTTCATGCTATTTGTATAATCGAATAACATTGTATCTTATTCCGATCTTTAGCCTAACGTACATGCTTTTCCAAAATAATAAATACGCGATAAAGTTAAATTCTTTCCTAAAGATAAAGCTAAATAATCATGTGAAATTTCATGAAATGACCGAATATTAGGTTAAGTAAAAAGTTCTGAGCGTTTTTCGCTAGATGTCTTTAGTGAGCCATATCTCACGATGTGCACATCGCATCGAGTCATAGTATACACCGATTTCAAGGTGATATTACGCATCAAAAAGGTTCTTTGTCAGTTTTGTGTTCGGTGAAGCCAGTTGTGTGTTACAGCGTTCGAAAATGGAGATAAAAAAAGAGAAAATTCGATACATTCTTCAGTACCACTACGACCAAGGTGAAAAGGCGGAGCAGGCGGCCAAAAAAATTTGTGCTGTTTATGGACCCAGTACAGTATCGAATGCAACAGCAAAGCGGTGGTTCCAACGATTCCGTTCTGGTAATATGGACGTCGAAGATGAGGCACGCTCTGGTAGGCCAATCGTCGAAAATGTGGATAAAATCATGGAAATCGTCGAGTCGGACCGGCATGTGAGCACTTATTCCATTGCCCAGGAACTGAAGATTAGCCAGAAAACCGTTTGGAACCATTTGCATAAGGCTGGTCTCAAGAAGAAGCTCGACGTATGGGTGCCACATGAATTGACGCAAAAGAACCTTTTGGACCGAATTGATGCCTGCGATTCTTTGTTGAGACGTAACGAAATCGACCCATTTTTGAAGCGGATGGTGACTGGCGATGAAAAATGGGTCACATACGAGAACAACAGCCGAAAAAGATCGTGGTCCAATCGCGGTGGGCCGGCCCAAACGATCGCCAAGCGTGGATTAACGGCCAAGAAGGTTTTATTGTGTGTTTGGTGGGATTGGAAGGGAATCATCCATTATGAGCTGCTCCCATCGGGGCAAACACTTAATTCGGACCTCTATTGTCAACAACTGACCAGACTGAAGCAGGCGATCGACCAGAAGCGGCCAGAATTGGCCAATAGGAAAGGTGTTGTGTTCCATCAAGACAACGCCAGGCCGCACACATCTTTAACGACGCGTCAGAAGCTCCGAGAGCTTGGCTGGGAGGTTCTATCGCATCCGCCGTACAGTCCAGACCTGGCACCAAGCGATTATCACCTTTTTAAGTTTTTGCAAAATTTTCTTGATGGTACAAAACTGGCCTCAAGAGAGGCTTGTGAAAATGAGCTGGTCAAGTTTTTTACCAATAGGGACGAGGACTTCTTCAACCGCGGAATTATGAAATTGCCTTCAAAATGGACAAAAGTAATCGAACAAAACGGCGCATATTTAATCTAAATCGAATAATCTTGACTATGTTAATTTCATCGTCGAAATAAAGCGAAAAAGCGCTCAGAACTTTTTACTTCACCTAATATTAATTCGGCTTCCTGTATATAAGATTGTAAATTGTAGATTGATTATAGATTACAGAGATGTGACGTTGAAACGTATGGAACCGTTCTTATGTTGATGCTATTAATTCCAAAGACGAAACGTCGCGGGTTCGCTGGTCCTGAGAGAGCCGCCGTCTATGCCTATAATTATCGTATACGGTGGTGAGAAGGATATACGAGTTCCGAGGATGGACGTAACATTAACTGTGAAGCTTTCCAAGATAATGCAATTGCTGGTGTCTGACAGGATTTTCAGTGCTGTCAATTATCGAATAAAGTGACATCGGCTCTACCTAACGTAAGTACATATACACATACACTTGGAAAGGTCGTTGCACGCTCTGTACACGCTGCCTTCTATTTCCTACGGATTCAGTTAATAAAACCTGCGAGATAAGTGGTTTCGATTTAAAAATAACATTCAATACCCAATATAATGTGATGTATTAAGGAATTCGAGATCTTTCATTGATCCGAGATATTATATCTCGCAGTCTGTATTCTTAAACGATTCGATTCGAGAGTGCAATTATCCACCGTTACCTATTATAATATAAGAACAAAGCAAATGATATCAATACCGAAGCATCGTTCTTTTTTCTTCTTTCTATTTTTTTTTTTTCTTTTTTACGAGAATACATTCGTTCCAGTCGGTAGATAGAATTTCCCCGTTCGGTTTCGAATCAAAGACTACTCTTTTTTTTTTTTTTTTTTACCTCTGGCATCTTCTTCGCTCGTTTTCTCATCGTATTATCATCTTCTCCTCTGCCTGCGCCCTTCCTTCCTCCTTGTTGTTTGTCTATTTATTCACCGAGCTGGAGAATACCTTTCGCGGATCGATAAATGGCAGAGCCGATTTGCAAGACCGACTTACAACGGTAACTGACCGGCTATGAAAGGAGCCTAACGAGCGGATACGTATCCATCTCGGTCATAGATGCTACGCAATATCAGCACGTAGAACGCGACTAGAAAAGTTATTCACCCCGAATCGATCCGGCCGATTGTCGAGTCGATGAAAGCTGCCCTATAAGTAGTTAATTGGTCTGCTGCCGATACAGCTACTCTCCTTCACTCTGTTCCTCGTACTCGCTTGATATTCTCCATCCCGTTTCCATTCTCATTTTCGCTTCTTCTCCGCAACCAGCACCAGCAGCAATAACTGATAATTAATCCGCGCGGTGGCGCCGTCTATCAATAGAATTGCGAAAAGACAAACACACCCTCCACTCTTCCACCATGTTATTCTCCTTCTTCTCTTCTAGGTTAAAACCTTTTTCCCTCGAAATACGCTGTAATCTAACATTCCGTGAAACTAACGAGATTCTCCTCCCGTTTCTTCTCTCCACTTTCTTTTCTTACGTTAAATTTCTTTTCCCTGAAAAATGCATTACGATGTAATCTGTTCAGAGATTAACAAACAGTTCTTTCCTACGTATGTATGATTTGCGTGAATGGGATCGCTTGTTATTATTATTTCCCGTTTCGCCTTTTATTCTCCTTATACGTGTCACTGGAAGTGAAATCTTGGCAGTTCCTTTCTTTTTAGTTTAGTTAGACGCAGAAGCATCGCGTTCCTCGATGATAATTATCGCGATCTCATAGATTCGAAAACATAGATAAATAGAATCAAAGTAGGGATCTGTTTTGCCCACAGAGAAGTCAATTATAGTGAATTATTTACTTTGCATATCTTCTGGGATATATTCCTGCATCTTTACATTTCCTGCGTCTGATTGCGTAAACATGCACGGTCTAACGATAATAGAGGCTAGATCGATGCAGTAAGAATAAGCTGGATGAAAAACGAAATTTCGTTATTTTTTGTTTCTTAGAAAATCAATAACGTGACAAGTTGCCAATTAATTGCAAGGCAAAATAACGCTTACGACGTAAATTTCCCTAGGCGCGCTTCTCGATTATTCATAATTAGAATCACGACGGAGCATCCAATCGAGACTGTCTTTGATAAAAGATGCTCGAGCTCGAAGTCTGACAAGGCTGAAACCTTCTGCCTTGTTCATCGAGTCTGAAAGGTAGAGTGGCCGAGAGTACCGAGTATACATATCGATTTCGCAGTCGAAAGAACTCGCCTATTACTGCTCGTGCCGCTTTGCCATCCAGATTTCTTTCCGCGTTTCGAATCGATCGAAGGCCAATGTCGATGTCAAGCCGATACTTTGACTTCTTTTCTCTGTTTCTTCCACTCTTTTTCTTCGACTCGATTGACAACGTAAAACGACAGAGAGCAACTTCAGTAACTGAAATCTCACGGGAAAAGCTAAAATGTGACTGCTTCCTCGAACTTCTCGAGTAAGAAATTTAACGAACAAAAACCACTTAAAAAACTTTGTACGACGATTACTAGTTTAAACTTTGTCCTACACGTGCCTCGTTTAAAATCATTGATTTTTTAAGGTATCTGCACCGTGACGATGATATCTGGCAAAAGTAAAACACTCTGAGATTCGAAAGTCATATTCCTCGCGCGTATCTGAGATTCTCCCTCCGGAAAGAAATTTCTTGGCTGTCTGTACTTTCTACGGGCGCGCGCTAGCGCGCGAACAATTCGGAAATACAGAGAATGACAACTTCGCATTATGCTGTACTGCATTTTGGACATTACTTTTGTTCGAGGCGAAGATTACATTTTTCTTGAAAAAATAAAACGAAATGTTTCTTCGCATCGATTTTCAAACATTAGTGTTTTAACAACTTCGTAGATACGGCGGATATTTGGATGATCTCGTTTAGCTGAGACACCCTGTATACCTTAAAGAAAGAAGAATAAAGGCTGCATAGACGAAGGCTTTCTCAAATTATTATTACAAAGGCTCGAGTTACGGCGATCCGAATATCGCGATTGATTTATCGAATATGAAGGAAAGTAAAAGCCGCACGAAACAAGTTTTCATCTTTATTCCCGGCCATTTGTCTTACAAAGAGTTCTACTTACTCTGGAGCAGGATTTCTCCAGCGTTGCGTTCCAGTCCACGCCATCGGGCATTGATCGCCCCCGACCTGGAACAAACAACAGTTCTGTGAATTTTCGTCGATCTCGTGTAGTTTCGAGCGAAAGAAACGGAAGCCAGATAAGACACGATTGTTCCTAGAAATTAGAGTTCCGTATCTTACCGGTTATGTACAGAGACGAGAAAGTGAGATTTTGCATGTTATAAATTAAACATCTGTTTAATCTACTCTATCAATGGCATACGTTTATTATACACTTTTTCCCTTATCTTCTCTTACAAAATATAAATGACGACGTTAAAGCTGGCCGGATAAAGCTGGCATACCACGTACATCGTCGATATTCCAAGGTTCTCGACTAAAGTGATTAACGTGTACTCTCCTGCAATATCGTCAACATTGAAAATCTTGAAATATCGACGATATTATCGATTACACGAGGGCACCCTTATACGCAAAACAACAAACAGGGGGATGATACGAAGTGTCGGTAATCGGACGTTAATTGGAACGTTAATGGCAGTAACCGTATATTATGATATACAAATATCCTATACAATGGCGAAAAGAACGACAGGGGAAGCAGAGATTCCGAACGATAGATCGGTTAGTTATGAAAATTTTTTGCAAACGCGGCAGAACGAGTGCAAGAGGGACTCGCAGTTTCAGCAGTATTACGACCGGTGGTGCTCTTCAAAACGCGCGGAGGGTAGGCACAGCTTTTTCCTCTTCTCTTTTTCGGCCTGTGGTCTCCTTCTCTCTTTCGTCTCCTCTCTCAGGACCCTTTTCTTCCTGCCGGTAGTATCTGTCTCGGCCCACGATTCTACTTCTACTCTCGACGTTGCTATCATCCATCCCCTGCCTCCCTCCGCCATTCTTCCCACTTCTCCCCACCACCCTTTGAACGTTTCACTTCGCAACTTCTCTCTTTCTCTCCTTCTCCGCGCTGCACCCTCCACTTCCCCTCTATTCTGTCTGCTCCCTTCCTCCAGTTCCTCCATCCATCCCTTGCTCCACTACTCCTTCTCCTTCTCTCTTGTTTCTGACCTTTTCTATTCAAGAGACGTGATTGCAGCTTGCATATTTCACGAGACCAACCTCGAAGCAGTATGCTCGTCCCTACCCATCCATCTATCCGTCCATCCAGCCGCGTGTGTATCCGTCTGTTCGTCGACACAACCTAACCTTGCACTTTTCGTCGCATCGCCAACGTTTAACCCCTTCGCGCATTCCCTCTTTCTAATGCTTTGTGTCGTGATTAACCTTTACAGAGATATCGTTATTTGTAGCGGAAATTTACAATGCAAATCATGCGCCCTGCTTTTACACGCTGATTAGCTCGTCCAGGCGGCGTTAAATCAACAAATCGTAGATAAACATGATAGCGAGATCAGGTTGTTCTTTTCGACGTGTTTGTTTTGATCACACGTTAGGAACGTTGGTAGTACAACCAAGTTCTCCCAGGCACGTTCGCTGAACTAAGCCTCTTGCTAAGCGACGCGTTCAAAATGTTTTGCCAGGGCAAATCACGCAGGGGAAAAATTCAATTGGCTGCTTACATCAATCGCAGCTTTCAATCAATTTTCGATTTCACCGGATGGGATCGTTGTCAGATCAGACAAAATTGTCCATGCCAATGAGATGCAAGTGCATAAAGTCGTTCCTCCACATACATGTATATTCGACAGCTCATAAACTAAGAGATGAAAGTCATTGAAAATTTCTGTACAACAAACAATAAATACGTACAACTTAATTTGGATGAACACTTTATCTACAGTTATCTTCTTTCTTTTCACTTTTAAATGTATTATTCGACTTGCTGATTGTAGCGATAAATCGTCGAGTGAAGTGAAAAGATTTGTTAACCCTGTGATAATTAAATTTACTTACTAGAAAATACAGTCGTTTACATAATTTTGATAGAGTAACAACAGGTAAATGTAAATTTCTTCGACGCTTTCTACGGCCGTAAACAACGAATTAGATCGTTTTTACTTGAAAGCACAACGCTTGGGTAGTTGTTTCTTGGAGTAACTCATAATAAAGCTTTCACAGCGGTCTCATAAATACCGTAATTAGGGTACGCAGATTTTCACCGAATAATGCGAGTAATGTGAATAATGTGAATAATACGACACGACACGCTTAATGGATTGTTCTCTCCCTTCTCGACTGCGATACTATCTTATTTCTGCTTCGTATAAAAACCGTACCGTATGCTTCAGCCTAATATCAAAATGGATATTTTCTTTTTCATTCGATCCTAATCAGTTTCTCTGTATCTGAAACACATTACGTAACTATATGGATTTAATGAAATTTTAAAATCGAAAGAAAGACACGAAGAGAAGATGGAAAATTGAAATAAACGAGAATTAGATTAGCGGCGATTAGAACAAAGGAGAAGTGAGAACTTACTCCTCGTGATATGCCTCCATTGTTGTTGCAATGGATATTTCTCAAAATAGTGTCATTCTCTCTTTATTCGTTATACTGTGCTTAATAAAGTGTACTGCTGTCAATTAGTTTACAAGCAACCGTAGCGTTGTAAAAAACAGAAAACACAACATTAATGTTCCAATTATCCTTTTGGAAGATCGGTAGATATATTAATATATAAAAGTAACTGATTATGGAAGCGTGACGAACGAATATGGCAACACGCGATAACCAGTGACTGTAGAAGCGGCAAACGAATAAAATCTCTCGATATCGTCGCCCTATATCTGATGGTAATCCAGTGGAGGCTGTCACGCGAAAACACGTTTTGCATGCTAAATCGGCGGACCGAATAACCGAGAGAAGCGGTTCAAATTCTCTGACCAGAGAAGCCGCCGCTGTCGGAAATCGATATCTGCCTCGAACGAGCGCTTCTCGTTCTGCGATGCAACCGATTCCTTCTACCTTTCCTTCCAACGTACACATTGTAGTTACACACAGATTATATAATATCGGCGCCCGTGTACCTGTGTACGTAAATCGATTTTATCAGCGTGGAAGCGGCAACGAGATGGCACCGTTCGCCCTATATGCATAGCCATAGGTATAGCCATAGGGTATAGCTATAGGCATAACTATCTTAGCTGAACTCGCTTCGTACTTCTGAAACATGTATCAGAGGTGTCAAAGATGTTTCGATTCCAATGCCCTGAGATCCGTGTCACGATCGAATTCAGATTCCATTTCTCTGCTGCACCCATGACAACCAGAAATCAGACAATTTCGTACGATAGTAATATCGTTGCGCAGAAACTTTGTTTATTCGAATAATCGATATGGAAATACAATAGATGTAGAGATACTAAAACATTCTACTATAATATTATTATAAAAAATTACGAATGGCTATTTTTTTTTATTAATATATAATATTAATAGGATTATATAACGACAAATAAATTCCACTATTATTTCACTTGACTAATATGTTTATCCATTAAATTATTGTTACTAGCGTATTTATCTATTAAACTGAAGCATTGTTGTTTTCTTTTAAATACGCAAATAAAATGGTCTTATTATTTAGAAAAAGAGAACAATGCGACTATGTCAACTTTACTATTCTATACTGTATGTGTATATACAGGGTGGTTGGTAACTGGTAGTACAAGCGGAAAGAGGGTGATTCTATGCGAAAAAAGAAGTCGAAAATATAGAATAAAAATTTTTCGTTTGAGACTTTGTTTTCGAGAAAATCGACTTTGAATTTTCGCTCGGTACGCGTGCACTTTATCACGTCTCGTTACAACGGATCTCACTGTAGATCGTTGTCTCGATGGAAAAATTTAAAAAAAAAAAATTAAAAAAAAATTTTTATTCTATATTTTCGACTTCTTTTTTCGCGTAGAATCACCCCCTTTCCGCTTGTACTACCAGTTACCAACCACCCTGTATATACTACCTTACAACTATGTTCGTACATATGTATAGTGGTTTCTATTTTATAATTTCGATAAAAGAATCGGAGATCTATCTGTCTGTATCCAACTACCGTGAACAATTGCTTTTCGTACGAAGAATTTTACGATGCTTCAAGACAGAAGCGAATCTCGTGTAATTACGAGAACCTTACACAATCAACGCATGCAACGTTAAATGCAAACTATACGAAAGCGAAATGTTTACGCAGGCGTTCACATGTACATTACCGTGTATGAATATCTAGACGCGTGGTGTAATCAGATCAAAGCTTGATATTTCTATTCAATTTTGAATGCACGTAATATGCAAAAATATATGAAATATTCAAAGTATTTATTTATCGATACCTCATTTGCTCATTCGGTCCTTGAAGTGATTTTTGGTTTTTACATTCTTATTCCCTTACTTTCCTCTACTCGTTAGCATAAATGTATCATACACACATGTAAACTTAAAACCTAGTATGAAATTAGTATTGTTAGAGCTAAAAAGAAATAACCTATATATATAGTAGTAAATATGCATAAACAATTCTCAGAATTAAGATACAAAGCACAACTGAATCTGCCTGTTTCTTGTTACTAAATACATACATATACAGGGTGGTTGGTAACTGGTGGTACAAGCGGAAAGGGGGTGATTCTACGCGAAAAAAGAAGTCGAAAATATAGAATAAAAATTTTTCGTTTGAGGCTTTGTTTTCGAGAAAATCGACTTTGAATTTTCGCTCGGTACGCGTGCACTTTATCACGTCTCGTTATGACGGATCTCACTGTAGATCGTTGTCTCGATGGAAAAATTAAAAAAAAAAAATTAAAAAGAATTTTTATTCTATATTTTCGACTTCTTTTTTCGCGTAGAATTACCCCCTTTCCGCTTGTACCACCAGTTACCAACCACCCTGTATATCTATTTTTGACACTGTCTCTTGCTCTCTTATCGCAGCTGATTTCTTTGCGTAATTCTTTCTTTGTCTTATGTCTGTTCTCCTTTTCACCACGTATTTCCTTACATTTCTATATATTTCATTACATTTCCTATACTATAATAAAACAAATTCTTGCTTAGATTTCACTTTTTTGTAAGCTATGATGAGAAAAATTTGAATTCGTATAAACATGCACACCTTAATGATAAAGCAACATAGAGAGGGAAAAATATTCGATTCCATCACTTTCTACAAAGTTCGTTGCAAACGAGATTCTGCTCTCTATTTATGGCTTAGGCTACAGCTAATTCTCTCACCGCACCGGTGAGATAGGTGAAGCGTAACGTTATGTAAGAGGCACCGATAGAGAAAGTACGAAGGCAAACTCTGGCAACGAAAGGAGCAGAGTTAATCCTCCAGGCAAAAAACAGTAGGGATCATCGGACAAATTCAAGTTTATCACGTCATTGTATACATATACAACATGTTTGCTTATTCAAGACCAAAACTCTATAGCGTCACATATTTAGTGTGTATTTAAATTCATTGGTAAACACTGTGAATGTTTATGTTTGTGCAAACTCATATTTTCATCGGCACACCTAATGAATTCAAACTTAAATACTATTTCTTTGAAGACAGAAACTTCGATTCCTTGCAAGAGTTATCCAGAATGAAGTTTCATAACTGTTCTAAGAAATCTGTGTCATAACCGTTCTCCACCATCACTACCTATATATACCTGACAAAAAAGTCAAACAAAAGATCGTGATTTTGGAAATTCATACGAAAATTTGCAAAATCAGCTGGTCTGCGCCCATACCTTTCTTCATCGCTGCATGCAGAGTGGCAATGTATCGCCCAAGCTCGTATTATCATTTTTATTGCCTAGTTGTAGCTCTTCGATGATTATCCATGCACGCTAAAATCGTCACTGACGTAAGATTCAACAGAGATAGAAAATCTACAACCGAAGTACAATCTATAATACAAATGAACCCGTGTTGATTAACATTTCCAGGAAGATTCTCATTTCCATAAACTAAAATGTTTGTCGAAAAATAGTAACTTCGTTTGAGGAGAGAATAAAAGGGTGGGGGACTGTGTGAAATGCAGGACACAGCGTTCCCACATCTTGTATATTCTATTGCATCCAAGTTGGTGTATATGTATATTGTACATGTATATAGAAGAAAGAGGGGGGGGGGGCGTTAACATCCGCGTTTCACTGTTTTGTCGATCAACGCCACGTACGTTTAATGCTATCGAGATTCTCGAATTTTTATATTTCTATCTTCCTCGCATTTTGGCAAAGACAAAAGATTTACAATGTTTTAACATACTGCACATAGAACTGAGACGAGAAATCGCGCTTCAATTGCTTGAATTTCTTCAATGCGAAAATTTTCCTCGTCAGAGTAGTCCGCGCGGAGTCGGCCATATCTCAATCCCATTGAAAACCTAGCTCGAAATTTTAAAACGAATACTACTCTGCAAAACTTTTATGGACCTTGGTGAAATCGATTTTCGAATTGCTGAAGAGAATCGAAGAACAAAGTTATCCGAACTGCAGCAACTTGACTAATCTAAACGAGGCTGTTACTGTTTTCTTCTCCCGCCATCTTGTATCATTATGACCCGTTTCTCCGTCGAACAAATAACGAGAAATACGATCGAAGAAATCGTTGAAGCGGCGCAAGATCGTCGACAATTTTTGCAATTGTTCGAAGCATTTTAGGAAATGAAATGAGATTAACTTTCCCTCAATTCCTAAGTTTTTGTCAACTTAACACGCTAGCCTGCGGAAATACGCACTCGAGTTTATTTAAATGTAAGCAGAACTCGATTCCATGTATTCTGGCTTGTTTATCGCTGCGGCTACCGAAGATTCCTGCAGACTGCACGCTCGAACCGTGATTCGATGCGTGTATCTATGACGTTTGTTTGTGGTGCACCAAAACAGACAGGGTTTCCATCCGCACGTATTACTTTGACAGACATATATATATATATATATGTATATATTGCACAGACGTTTGTACATTTGATGAATAAACTTTCCGTGTATACGTCTCCATGTATATTCGATATATATATATCGAAAGTATTTGAATACTTGTAAAAACTTCTTATGTATGTAACATGCAAAAGATCTTGAAATTTTATCGTAGGTATCTCGCGAGTATGCATCGTTAAGGAATTGTTGACAAGCTAACAACGCATTCTGCCAATTCCATTTCGATGATGCTCGAACAGAAGTAACACTAAGGCTAGAGAATTTTTTAAGGATTATTTAACGATCTATGACATATGTATGTTGCGAGTCTCCAACGTCGTGCTTTTCATACATATGTAGGATTAAGATCAAAATAAATTTCTTCGTGGATCAATCACTTGTGAATTTCTACGAAGCAAAACGTTTATTTTTTCCAGGAAACCTTTCAAACGTTTCACTTAAAAACTGAATTTATAGTGTAGTAGACTAATAAATTCCAGAATCTTTTACGATTCTTTTTGATAAGCTAGAATCTAAAACATTAAAAAATGTTGACGTGAGTGAGTACAAGTAAAGTATGTTTGTTTAACCACAGAGGATTTAAATTTCAGTGATGCCAAAAAATATGTTTTGCGTGTAAAAATTTAAACATACGCAGTAAATTTTTGCAGTGCATGTCACACAAGCAGCATCCAACTAGTATCAAGTACTTCAAGTATTTCATTAGTGTCCGTAAGCCCATAGTTGACAATCGCCAATTTGGATAATTATCCCGACAAAAATTCGGTCCATGTTCGTTGTCCGAATTTTAAGTTTACGAATGTCGAGTAATAAGCGAAACGTATCGTATTTATAGTTGAGGAATTGAACTAAAATTGAATTCTATATCAGCAGGTTGTATTCGAAATATAAAACGAAATAGAGGAAGTGGAAGCACGAGCAGCAAACTTTCAACAAGAGGAAGCTAATTCTAATAATATCTCGTGTTTGAAATTTTCGTCCTGTGATCTGTGACACACAACGCTACCGTTTATAAATATTTGGATACTTTCGTCGATGTATACTATCGGCATTTCGATTAACACAAGGTGTACAAATTAGTGATAAATTAATAATCAGAAGCAGCGCTCATTATAGCCTTTCTATAAATTCAGCCAACTATAAACTTAACCTTAATTCTTTTTTCCTAACCTCACTTTCGTTCGAGTAAGCCAGAAGCGAAGCAACTTTCAATGTTTTAAGAAAATTTTCAACGTAAAATTCAAGCTAGACATTATGGATATCAAAGATGATTCTGTCATACTTTTCTTTGATAAGAATAGAAAGCCACGATTGGATCGGAAATGATTCAAAGAATGCAATTAAACGAAAGGATTAAATTACCTATTAAAAGATGTAACAATAATATATATTTTATTCTTTACTATGTATGTTACTATATAGATTTATTATTGCATTAGCGTTCTAAGTTTTTCTGTTATTTTTAAAGAATATTCTTGACTTAATCTATAATGCAAAAATTAAATAATCTGAAGCTAGCATTAAATAACATGCTGACTTTTAAAAATTCATTCAATCGCATCGTAATATCCTATTATATATAACTACGACAGTTATAAAGAATAAAAACACTGCAGTTCAATTTATCCATAATTTTCTACTTAAAATACATTATGACGAGCATAACGCTCTTAGACAACACTGTATTCAATTGGTTGCGAGGTGATCTAACAACCTAATGATACACCTAGTATACAAAAATGTGCGTGCGAGCAAACGGAAGTTAGCCTGGTCCAGCGGTGACTAGATTTGCCGCTAACTTTAACTTCTTCCTATGATATCGATTTCGTACCTTAAATGATCCACGCGATTCTCGTTGCACGATCCATCGTTGTCCCGAAAACGTATTGCTCTGGAACGTAAATGAAATGCTACGGTTAAACCTTGTTCGAATATGATTTCGTTAAAGAAAAGTGAACGTAGTATTCCGTCAGCGATTAATTTCAATATATGAATCATCTCTTTATACCATTCTTCGTTGCGAGAGATCAATGAATATTCTTCCTAACCTCAATCGACTATGTCGTGAAAAACAAAGGCATTCGTTTAAATTTCAAGGTAAATCAATGACGTAGAATCATTTCTATATACCGTTCTTCGTCATGAATCACGAAACATCAAAGAAATTTTCCCTAACCTCAATCGACTATTTTGTCGAAACAAAAACTAGTTTAATTTTCAAGACAAATCAGCCGGAATTATTTAATCTTACAAGATGTACTGACATTTTCCCGTTAGTAATTGACTAATTAAGAAGAAACTCATTCCATGTACGAGTTCTTCGAGTATCCGATGTCGAGACGCAAAGTGTAGATTAAATGTAAGATTAAACGCAAGACTAAACGCGAGTTTTTAATCAACGACGAATTAACGACACTATAATTACCAACGATCTTGTATCAAAAACTGGAAAATGCAGAAACAGCTGATATTATTTTTTATTCTCTGCGATTCGTTCATACGTGCGCGCGCGCACGCACACATATGCACACGGAGTTTCAAACGAATGGCTATACCTAAGAATAGCCTAGGTAAACCAGGTCACGTTCAATGTTTGCGTGTTCTTTTTTTCGCAGGAGAGACACGCGGTAATGCCACTTTAAACAATCCTCCTTGTTCCTCACTCTTTGATTGTATCATCTCGTCCCTATGCGAGTGTCTATGAAATATTGCGTTGCAATGAATTTTGTGGCGTATCCAAAATCCTAACATATGTGTATTACACGATGTGTATTACAACGATCCATTTCATTCATAGTGTGAATGCAGCGTGAACTTGAAAGGAATAAAGAAAATCGCAAAAATCTCAGACGATTCAAAAGATGAATCACCATGAGCAAGCGGCCCAACGTACTAACAGTTGGATTACGTAAGTAAGCTACTACATACGCTGAAAGAATCGCACCCATCGATGACAGCGAACAACGCAATCACAATGATGACAGCTATTAAAAGAAGAACTCCTGCCCTATCTAATCTATCTGGTAACGCTTACCGTTCACCGTTTTTGATCCTATCAAATCTGTCTCAACACATGACAAATCAATGTACGAGTTAGCCAAGCCTCAAACCTTAGAAAGGCAAACGAAAGTAAATATCGTTGGCGTTATTTCGTCGAGAAGGAGATTCGCGACGACTATGCGAACCTCGATCGATCGGAGAACCGCGAAAGTGGCTAATCAATTTTTCCTCGACTTCAGACAGAATACGCAAGTATATTAATTAAAGAACATGTCTTCATTCCAGTTGTCCATGCAAACTCGAAATTATTGGTAAATATGTTCTTGAAGCTGGCCACGAATTAACATTGTGTAATCATATTGATAGATGGATTGTTTCTGCTTCGAAGCAGATACACACTGTGAATGTGTACACTATATAAACACTGTATATATATACACATACGTATATATATATATACATATTATATATTAACAGGTGTATTTTCATTAATAAACATATAACTTATAATTCTAGTTCCCATTTCTTTTCCAATATTTCCCATATATACATATAGTTGGTCCGCACAAATGAAATGGAAAGGACGCGACGGCCATTTTTCGACCTCGCGATATAAATTTTCTGACATATACACAATAATCGACACCAAGAGAGATATCACCGTGGAATTATATTAAGTCGAAACAATAACCCAGGTTTATCCTCGGCAACGTTTTTGTTCAATTAGACGCGTCGTGAAAACACGGTCGTTTATATTGACAAGACTTTACACGAACGACAATACGGATCGAAAGAATGAATAAACATACCTTCTTAGCGCGAAACTCGCGCCTATTTAGCTCTTAAAATACGACGTGTTAATCCAATATGGCAGAACACACACATGTCAAAACAAATCGGCGAGTGGCGCGGAATGACGCGACGACGCTACACAACTCTACACAGCTACACGCTACACGTTCGTATTCACTTCACCCGAACGTCGGATCGATATAGTTTTCGGAGCAATTTTAGACATATTTAATGTGGCTACTGGAAACGTAGGCAAAATTTACATGACACATCTGTTAGAATATCATTCTCGGATCAATACGCAGAGTGTGTCGAAGATAATACAAGTTGTGATTGGAAGAAACTGTTCTTTCGATCACAGAACTGTAAACTCGCTGCTTTCGAGAGGCACGTAGACGATCAAGCTCCGTCGGTGACTGGCAACGCGAAGCTACATGCTACGTCGCGACTCGCGGCACTCATTGGCAACTTGGTGCCAGACCAGGGAAAACCGAATACGCCCGAACGCTAAACCGAGTATGTAGCGACCCGAAGAGAGGCGCTGCCTCTCTCGACTCCCGACGTCGTTCATCGAAGTTGCAGTGACGCTCAATTCGAATCGTTCTCTTTTTACTCTTTTATTCTTATTACAGTGTGTTATGAAAGAAGCGTCACCTTTTCGTTTTGCCGTCACCTTCTTTTCTTTGGTATTATGATAATCTTGTGTTATATATATGTGTCACATGCAACACTTTGAAATTTATTTAACACTGTAATGGAACACGGCTGTCATGATTGTATTGATCAAATTTGAAACCGATCTGAAAGCACAATATATTACATAGAAATACATATATCATAATTAATATACACGTTGATAAATATTGGAACACCTAAGATGTGATAGCTGATTCAAGGAAATGATTGGTCATCAAAACTTTGCATTCATATAAAGTGAACATTCAAGAATTTGCAAACATTATTTGTAAGAGTTACAAAAGGCATTATGAATTAACAATCGTATGTTGGTCATCGTAGTGTCCAAATTTCATTGAAAAACGTTGAAGACAGTGAATGCAGCATGCAGAGAAATTCAATCAAAATTTGATTGGGAATTTGGAACCAAATAACACGAAATATAATAAAAGAATTAATATATATGTGAACGCTGGGATTGGCAATTGGACTAGCAATGATAAGAGACGTGGAAGATGTAAATGAGAGAAATTTAATCTTATCCGATACAATAAGGAGATTTTTATTGTCATCGTGTACATGTACGAGAATATTTTATTCAGATAAAATCCGGAGCTTCTGTTTATCTTCATCTAACGTTTCAAACCGAATAGTATTAATCTTCAAGTTTTTCATGATATCCAAATAATTTCTGAGTTTATCTCAGTTTCCCTAAGTATCCTAATACTTATGAAGGGAGTATATATGTATCCACAAAGAATAGGAAAGACAGATCGTAAAATTATGAATTCACATGAATTTTATCTCCAAAAAAAGCTACTTGAGATATAGCTAAGCACGCTTATACCAAACTTGCATTTACTTGATTATACCAATATTAACGCAAGTACTTACTTTAGATTAAAGGCAAAGTTCAATCGGAAACGTTAACACCGATTGCTAATGAACATTACCGTTGCTTAGAAAGGATAAACTACGCTTACAATAAGAATTTTCACCAACGATATATAAATATACATATATATATGTATATATATATATATATATATATATATATATATATATAAATTCACGATATATAAATTTCTGATAGCACATAAATCTGTATTATATGAAAACGACGGATACAGTTGATAGTCGAGCAGTTAATCAAACCTAGACTATCATCCGGTTGGACATAGTCCAACGTTTCCTCCATCTGCCTACGCTTGCACAGCGGTCCAAACGTGTTCCGTATAATCGAGTTTCGGCTGAATATGTTTTTTCTATACAACATATGTTCCACAAAATGTGAAATCGCGCGATTTGCATACATTAAGTACGTAAATACGTTACTACACCCTGCACGGAAGATGCACGTCTCAATAAGCTCGAAATGATCCATGCAGAGAATTCTAATCGCCATAACTCGACTGTCTGGTTTCGTGCAGGGTTCATCCCCTGTCGCCCTATCCCTACTTTCCTCCCTTCTTTAGTTCCTCTTCTTCAAGGACTCATACGTGACTCCAACTTTGATACGTCAACAAAATTTTCCCTGTGTATGTTCCCGCATAGTCTAGACTGGGGGCGCGCAACTTAAACATTGCCTTTAACTCGTCTCGGTGCTCGAATCTTCACTCCAATGGAATTAGGAAAGGAAATTTCGCCGAGAAGATTGCACGAATAGGTGACTCGATAAAATGAAACCTGAACATGGGTGAAACACTTCGGAACGATTTTACTGTGCTTGTAGTGTGCGCTTAATCTGGGATAAGAGGACAACGAGAGAGGGATAGAGAAACTAACTATAAAGAAGAGAAACCATGTTTTTAGCGAAGAGAGGCGTGAGAAAACGTCGCAATGAGAATGAGGTAAAGGAGATGAGCTAAAGGTAAAGGAGAAGAAGCAAAGGTTGAAAGAAAGGGAGAGAGGACAAGGAGGCAAAACGAGACGTAGAAAACAGTTTTATGCGCAAATGTAGAGAGGAGCGGAGCGCGACGGATGAGAGAAAGACGAGTGCAAGAAAAGTCTTGAGTTACAATACAGCCACGTCACGCCGTGCCCGTAGACGTCGTTCGTGCTTCCCCTCCATGGTTTCGCGACTCTTCAACCCCTTTGCACAGCCTCTTGTTACACGGTTACCCTGCCCTTCCCTCTTTAAGGCTTCGTTTAGGATGGGGTTACCGGTCGTTACGGCCAGTTTCGAGGGTACTCTTTCCACGCGTACGACACGAAACACGGACCCGTGTACGCTAAGTAGGAGCATCAAAAGAAGAAAAGCCTCTTTCGCATGGTTCTCTGCTTTCTAACTTGGTCTCTTTCTTTGGTTTCTGCTCTATTCCCTCCTCGTTATCCTCTCTTTTGTAGAGAGATTAAAATCGTCGCTAATAAACTAAGCGAATGCTCGTCGTCGTTGAGACGTAGTCTACGAGTGGAAAAGCATTAGCGAACGAACACCGACGGTGAAACGTTGGCGAGGATCGGTTCGAAAAAGTTGCAAACTTTTTCAAGGCGAGTTCAGATCGTTCGAAACAAAGAAGAATCGGTTTATCTTTCTCTCTCGCTCTCTCTCTCTTCCTTGCATGTTTGAGAACACAGAGGCGCAGAGATCGAATCTTCGCGGACGTAAAATGTCAGGGAAGCATAGGTATGTCGTTAGCAAAATGAGAAACAATGTTCACCGAAGCACGTTGTACCGGTAACTAGTTGAAGCGCACAAAGAGGATCTTTCGTTAACGGACAGACAAAGGAAGAGAGGGATGGGATAGAGACGAACGGACAAACAGACGCGCGACGACGCACACTGATGTGCAGCAAGGGATGGACGAGCAAATGGACGAACACGGAACGCGAGAGACGCGATATGTAAAGCGATACGAAGACTAGCAAGCGTCCCGTGTATGTTCCACGAGATCGTGAAGCTACGTCCTTACTGAAGCAACAACGAGGAACTTCCTGTTGATATTCCACGTTTCCTGAAAATGTTGTCCTGATTGTTATTTAATGTTCCTTCATTTTTCTTCACATTTCTATGTAGTAATTCTATCCAGCGACAAAAGTTGCAGCTTATTGCCTATTTCCGTTTGGAGCGAACGAAAGCAAAGAGAAATAAAATAAAATAAAGTAAAATAAAATGAAATAAAATAAAATAAAAATCAAATAGAAATGAACAAATCACGGCAATACATGGCACTTCAATGTGTTTTTATTGCTAGGAATAAATATCTACTTCAGCAATGTCGGTGTGAACGCAATGTTTCTGCAAATTTATTTGTTGGGTAGATACGTGTTTGAAACATGCAGCAACGACAGGCAACAAAAAGTTGCTTGTTATTGCTTCAGTGAAAGCGCAGCTTAAGACTTTGTCTTAAGAATAATTATCACGACCGTCGATCTTCCTCGCAAAAATCGGAGGAAAAAAAGGATTGACAAAAACGTGGAATCACACAACGACGATGAATGTATAATTAACGAAAAGTAGATGATCGTATAAAATAGTTTACCATTAGCGTGTCGATGTTTGCGCTCGGTCATTATTTGATGGCCGTCTCGCAATGCGAATACACGGTGAATCGAGTGGCGCGGCGCATTGCGACAGTTTGTCGAGAACTAGCTAGCAGATATATGTGTATATGTAAATCGTCCAGGAATAACGTACACAAATCTCTCTTTCCTTTCTGTTGCGTTTATCATCGGTTTATATATTTAATACTTATCCTAACATTGCTGCCAATCTTACATGGGATTGTAGACTATAGAATGATACGACAAAGACTGTAAGTGGCATTTTTTAACAAAAGTGTTCTCAGAAGAAAGATAGGCTTATACGACGGCCAATATCGGCAAATATAGATGGAAGAAATGAAAATTGATCTTTCTACATATAAATAAAAAATGTTACAGTCCTAAGCCTCGATACAATATAAATAGATATGTAAATAAGGAAAATAAAAAAATATTTCCATTTTTCCATTACCCAAATTTACTTAACTTTTTCCAAATGCCCTAACACCTATGATAAAGAATATACCATACATAGCATTGATATACATAGAACTGTGTGCACACGTGCGTATCAAGAGTTGACGATTCAGCAGATGTGTGGTATTGTAGGAACAAATATGGAAGCCAAGAAGCTCGGAATTCTTGGCCGTCGATAATTATCGATCGTTAAGTGTTATCGATCGTTGATAGATGGAATGTTTGCCGCGTTTGGTTAAATTTTCATGCGAGTCGAATTGGTAGAGAATCGAAAGAAGGGATAAAGTATGGAAAGGGTGAGAGACGAGGTGTGCCGTGCTGGTGCCATGCCGATGTCGGCGAAATCGCATCCGGGGTTAAAGGTGTTGGTGGTAGGCGCTGCTCGCGGTAACTCGATGGCAAACGCGCGTCGGTGTACGGAAAAGGATCAATGAGCAGGTTCAATAACCTGAAATCCACTTGACGTCCGACTATTGGTACGAACGACTGCGTCGTTTCAACAACCAAAATAGATATTCATTTTCCAAGAGTGCTATTTTCCCAGCCAGACACAAATCCAATACCGGTGATTTAAGTGGTTAGCTCGGGTCAAAGACCTGGGGGAAAATACATGCTCGAATGACTCGCGACTTTTCGCCGAAATCGTATTAAAAATTATCCAAACGATAATTAAAGCCGCTTTGATACGTATAACTGCGGACGAAAGACAGGGAAAGGAAGTAGTAGAAGCGAGGAAATGGGGGGCTCGTTCCGTTCGTTGTACCGTATTATAGCTGGAAACTATACGTATAGCTAGATCATAAAATCATCGGGGAGCTAAGGTTTATACATTTCGAGTGTTGAAATATAAACGGTGGCTCGTGAAAGTATTTGAACATTTAATAAAGAATTTTTATGAATATATTGTGTACGTTATATGAAACGTTTTGAAACGTCATTGGCGTTTTAATAAGAATCGACTAACGTGACTATATTGATAAAATTTAAAAAGCAATGTGAAAAAATGTATGTATGTACAAATTGCAAGATACATATTTCATATTTATAGAAGGCTTCTATAAACGTTCTACATGAATACTTTCGCGAGCAACTGTAATTAATTCAATACATTTTTGGATAAATAAAATTACCCTTACATAAGTTATTCTTTCAGAACTGTGCGATGTCAACGAAAAGCTGTTTCTTGCGGCTTCTTTAAAAAATATGCGTTGTAATCTGTAACAATTACAAATTAATTCTAATTAATGCAACAATAAGGAGATAGTTTTAACATTTAAAAATTGTATTTACTGGAAGATTACTAAGAATTTTATTACTACGAATTATAGTTATTACGAATTTATAACATGTTTGTTAGTTTAGTTTTGATGGATATTGTGTTTGCTCTTGTCGTAGTGAGTGATGAGAAAAGTTTCAGCGTCCACACGCGATAAGTTAAAATAATAAATAATTTTACACACAGTTACGTACATCACTGAATGTGTCTGTTGCACGAGCTTTTAAGGAAAAATTTCAGACGTGACGATTGCACAGTTGGCGGTATATTTTGGAAGGCAAAGGGAAGAAAAGGAAGATGGAACTTGTGTCGCAACTCAGGCGCGAACTCAGGTCGAGGTAAGTGGGACAAAAGGAAAGAGGAGGGAGGCCAAGTGGGACCGACCAACAGAACCCGAGGAAGATTTTGCAAGAAAAGCCAAGAGAACGCGTCCTTCTTGTCGAACTAAACCGACGAAAAAAGGAAGCGCTGATGCAACTACCATTTTCCGTGAAACCCGATCGAATTTCATTGCGAGTCGACTTTTTGATTGGCAGAGTTTTCCTGTACAATAGTTTACTAACTACAAATATTAGTGAATTTACAAATAACATATTAAAGGTTTTAAACTATTTTTTATCATTCTACAACAAGAAACCATTTTCCGGTAATTTGGGTAAACCAATAAAAACCAGCACACAATCGATCAAAATCAAATCACTTTTTTCTAACAAATACAGAGATAGCTCAGCATCCGAATATTAATGTAAGTAAACTGTATTGATACTAATAATAATCTTAGAAAGTACAAATCGACTATGGTTATCGACACTCGATGCAAGCAAGTATCGATCAGTACCGTTCGAAGCGGAAGAAAACAATCGAAGAAAAGCTTAACCTCGATGTCACAGTGTCACGATTACTATACGTGGAAAGAATAATCAGTTCCTATATTAATCGACTGAATCAGGATTCGATCGATCGAAGCTAGAAAGATTACGATAATATCAGCAAGTTAAAGGACTAAAATTTGAAGAAAATAGAAACGAAGATTGTAAAAAATGGATAATGAGCTACAAGACGAATATGAGGATATCACGTTTTGTCATCGAATAACCATATTTCCTCCTCTGATACGCAACGCAATAGTAACGAAGCCTATTTCACAGTATTTCGGATACAAATTTATCACCTGGGCAAAATTATTCCATTTAACGACTGTCGTGTTTATAATGTGGATGGGTTGGGCGGTTTTATATTTTATATTGGGCGACACGATGTTACCGACAAACGACGGTTTTGGTTTGTACATCCTCGCGTTATTCTCAGCCTGGCTCGGCTGGTGCTTGTCATCAATTCCTTACTTAAGGATTCCACCGGTGTTCGGCATGTTAGTCGCCGGTATAATAGTTCGCAATTCTGGACTTTACAATATTCACGAAGAACTCGGTGCAGTGACAACCTCTAAGATCAGAACATTTTGCCTAACCTTTATCATGATACGCGCTGGACTTCAGCTGTCAACTACCAGTCTGGGAAAACATACTATATTCATAATGATGCTGGCCATCGTTCCTTCCTCGATCGAAGTTCTCGTTCTCTCGATATGCTGCAGATACATTCTGTCGTATCACTGGGACTGGTCTTTTATGGCTGGGTGAGTGACCAGTTTAAAACAAGACAATATCTTTTTCTTTTTTGGCAGATACCTGGCAAAGCCATGTTTTACAAAATACGATATATTTATACATCGTTAATTTTCATATCCTATTTCTATTAAATGAGAAAATGAACAATTAACGGTGTGTGTTTTGTTATGTATATAATAAAGACTCGCATATATAGCATCAATTTTCTGATGCTTATATTCAAAAGCGCAAAAGTTTATTAATACATACAAATATTGATGAACGCGATCGATGTCAATGTTAATATATAGTGATGTGCACATAGTAAGAATTGTATATGCATGTCACACAGAGTAATTAAATAAAATCTTGTCCCAAATTAAATTAGTTCATTATGAATTTATAGCATGCTCGGATATGCAAAATGATTTTGAGTTGGTTTTTTTATTGGTTTACACAAATTACTGGAAAGTGGAACTGCATTCTCATTGCAGAAAAGCCCTCTTAATTGAAATACAATATTACAAAGTATGTTATATTTTACCAAATACGGTTCTGCTAGGAATATGCCCTTTTTTCCTCTTCGCGCTCGTTTACTTTTAGATTACTGATTATTTTTCGTTTTTATTATCAACTTATATCGGTGCAAAGAACAATACTCGGCTGTATGTCGCCAGTGTTAATCATGAACTCTATCCTGGCTTTGGCTGAACATGGTTATGGCGAAGACCATGGGCTCGCTACGATTCTTTCCACTGCTGCCTGTATCGACGTTGTGCATGTTGTCTCCCTGTTCACGATTTGCTACTCATTCGTCTTCGCCAACGGTATGATCGTATAATTTAAGAATTATCTTTGTAACATTCGAAGAAACGTTAGACTATAAAGGATCCATATATTCAATTATGTATGATAATAACAATCATTAATTCGATATACGCAATGAAATTCTCTTCTTCTTTACGTGCATATATTTTTCGCGTCTTTTGATCACCATTTTCATTAATTGTAACATTCACATCTGTTATTTAGGCGAATTTTCGTCTGCAATAAATCATAGATAATTATAATTGTTTTTCAGACGAGGATAGAAGCAAATGGTGGTATTACATATTATCCATCGGTATTCGCGATTCGATATTGGGCATTATGGCAGGAACTTTTCTGGGTATCTGCTTCGTATTTATCCCTCATCGTAGCCACGTGAGTATCCTTTCTTTCACTTTCCTTGCCCTCTCCCTGTTTCCTCTATCGGCGTTCAACGAATTAGAAACACGTCAACTGGTATCGAATAATCTGCTTGGTGCTTGGCTCTTTGATGTGCACAACAGCAACTGCTAAAATGACCATCTCTGGTGGAGGATACCTCGCCAGTTTAGTCATGTCGTTCGTCAGCATGGTTGGTTGGAGAATTTTGACCGTTTCTTTTGACGTAAGTGTTCCGTCTTTTTTTCATTACACTCGTCTCTTCATAGCTCATAAGTAGAGTAAGATAAGTATTTAGTTTCTTCGATAAAACACGCACGAACCAAAAATTGCAGTTATTCTCGAAATTTTTGTGAGAAATGTCATTAACAAAAAAGTAATTTTCATTTAAACAGAAGACAGTGATCGCTAAATGCTCAACCAAATTCTTCAAAAAACTAAATGATTAAGAAAAGATGATTTTTAAACATTCTGGTTACAAATAAACGTGATAAAGGATCAAAATTTTTTTTTGTTACCGATAACCATCATCGATGACAGAACTTTTTTCTTATTACGTCCCGCGATCCAACCACATGTTCTCGTCCATCCTTCGCACAAGATGATCGGCAGCTGTGTAAACATACTTGCTCGGACCCGCAATAATCCCAAGGAACCGTTAATTGCCGTCATACGATTTCGCATTTTTTCCTTTAATGTAGAGACTCTTAACTGCCACGATACGTCCTTCAAGTCGAAACGTTCCGTGGGGCTATTGCTCGTTACGGTAAAACATGGGATAAGCGAGTTTTCTCATGCACGATGTTCGAAGGCCATTTCTACCGCGAGCGACGTTGGTGGGGGGCGGTCAGCACCCATCACTAATTCTCCTTCTAGACATCACTGTCGAAGAAAATCACTTGCTATTAACTCTTCGATCAGAAGACACATCGCTGAAAACACTTCAACCACTCGCAGACACTTATATTCTTCAAAAGTTGTTGGAAATAGAAGTTATATTTAAACTGTTAACTCAGTGTTACTATCATTCAAACCAGCCCTATTATCTTAACCAAAATAGGGGATCAACTGATTTGTTTTTTTTTTTCTATTTATTTATTTGAATTTTACAATTTGTCCAGTAGGACATTTGGTAAAATGTTATATCTTGGTGTTGTAATAATATAGCATGTGGGTGATTACCTCCAGCGGGGTACCATCTTCGTGTTTGTTAGGTTGTGTCCTTTGTGAGATCTGTTGGGTGTTTCCTTTTTAGTCTTCTTTCTATGTTTGATGTGTTGATCGTTTCCGCTGCTAGCCGATTCGGGTGCGTTGCTACTCTTTCTCTGTACCTTCTTGCGTATCTGCTAATCTCCTCCTTGACCGTTGGTATTCCAAGGTCTTTCCGTATATCTTCGTTTCTGACGTACCATGGTGCGTTTACTATTGTTCTGAAGATTTTAGCTTGGATTATCTTTATTTTGTTTATATGGCTCATTGCTGCTGTTCCCCATAGTGGTATTCCGTACGTCCAGACTGGTTTTATAATTGTTTTGTATATTTTTAGTTTGTTTTCTATGCTTAGTTTGGATTTTCGACTTGTTAACCATTGCATTTGTCTCCTTGCTGTCTGTATTTTGTATATTATTGATTTAATATGTTGTTTCCATGTAAATCGTGTATCTAGGTGGAGTCCTAGGTATTTGACTTGCCTTATTTCTGTTATTTGCGTGCCGTTTAGTGTAATGTTTGGTGGTATCTGTTTTCGCAGTGTGAATGTAGTGTGGTTGCATTTATCGGGGTTTGCTTTAATTTGTTTATCTTGAAGCCACTTTTCTATTTTTGTGATATGTTCTTGTAGTAATGTGACTGCTGTTACAGGGTTCGTGTGCCTAACTAGTACAGCTGTGTCATCCGAAAATGTCAATATTTTGCTATTGGTGGTTGTTGGTATGTTGGCCGTGTATAATGTGTATAGCATTGGTCCTAGGACGCTTCCTTGCGGAACCCCTGCCTTGATATATTTAACTTCAGAGCATGAATCTTTAATTTTTACTATAAAGGTTCTGCTGCTTAAGTACGATTTTAATAAATGGTATATTTGTTTCGGGAATTGTTTCCTGATTGTTTGTAGAAGGCTTTCGTGGTTTATTTTATCGAATGCTTTCTCTATGTCCATAAAGAGTGCTGTACAGTATTCTTTGCCTTCTAGTGCTGTTATTACTTCGTTAGTGAGTCTGTGCATTTGCTCTATCGTAGAGTGTTTGTTTCTGAATCCAAATTGGTGATCTGGTATCAGTTTTTCCTTATCTGTTATTTGTTTTAAGCGGGCGTAAATTATTTTTTCTAGTATTTTGGATAGTACAGGAAGTAGTGAAATTGGTCTTTATGATGCTGTTTGGTGTGGGTCTTTGCCTAGCTTAGGTAGCATTTTGATCTGTGCTAGTTTCCATAGTTTAGGATAGTATTGGATTCTTAATATTGCATTGTAAATTATTGTGATTAGTCGTACCGCTTTTGGAGGTAGGTTTTTTAGAATTTTACCATTGATTAGGTCGATTCCTGGTGCTTTATTGTTTTTTGTTTTTTCGATTATGTTTCTAATTTCTTGTTCTGTTGTTTTAGGTATGATGTAGTGTTTATCGGTTGAGGTACTAGTGGTTACTGCATCCTTGTCGATATGACAATTGAGGTTACTGTTATTGATATTATGGGGTGTGAATGTGTTGCTTAACCATTATAGGTGACGAAATTTTTCTTTGGTTACTTTCGGCCATCGTTAATTTTGATTTTAACATTACTCTAATAATGATCGGTACTATCTAGACTTAGACGAAAGTCACCTCTATTCGTTTGTTATACAAGGGGAGAGACATTTAAATCAGAACATCCAAATATATCTTATTAATAGTCGTGTGGAAAAACTCTAAAGGTCAAGAAAGTTATACTATTTATATGGTAGATGAAATTTCTTTTGGATATATTTATATAGATTAATAGATCTGTGGCGGATCGGTACCAACAGGACGCCGACAGGTCGAGGCATTATCGCGGCGCAACACCTCCCGGGCGATCCGCGGATACCAACCGTCAACACCAGAGGGCTACGTCGATGACGAGTCTGTCCATCTCGCTAGTGGTCGAAATACGGTGTCATGATACAAATACCGCACCTAGCGAGACTCCCTCTACGTCTAAGGCAGGGACTACCGGGCATAGCCTTACTTGACGAGTCCACCGGTAGTCCCTGGACGAAACGCAAAACTCTCTTTTCATCTGGCAGCGACAACACTTCGGCTAAAGATCTCTATTTCGACACTCTTTATAAAAAGGTATTAACCTGTAGTAGTTATTGGTAACAAAAGAAAATGTACTGTCATCAGTAATGGTGTTAGCAGTAACAAAGAGAAATTCCGTCGTGAAAAATGTTTATCAATAAGCAAAAAAGAATTCTGTCATGAATAATGGTTATCGACGATAACAATAACATTTCTCTCGTACATAATGATTATAGGCAAACAAAAAAGAAATTCTCTTATCTATAATGAGTTATTGGTAACCAAAGGAAAATTTTTCATCGATAACGGTTATCGATAACTGAAAACATTTTGATAATCTATAACAGTTATTCGTAATTAAAATCAGTTAAACTAATCTACTAATTCTTATACTGTAATTTTTAATCATATTGGTTATAAATAAAAATTAGTGTTACGTCGGGCGACCCTCTACCTAGACCAGGTCATACACCAGATGTCCGCTCATCCTTACGGCGTACCCTCAATAGTCTTAAGGACCCGTCTCATAAATCCCAGCAATTTGCTAGCTAAAGTCCTTCAGACCGAACAAATGTCCTTTTTTTTATCACTTTTTAACGACTATTGTCTATTACGGCTTGACAAGGGAAAGTTAATTTTTCTCACGTACGATGCTTCCCACCAGCAACTTTCTATCGAGGGTGGCTAAGGCCCTTCCTAGTCCACCAACCTTCTTTTATCCAATCAGAAGCAATGTCTACTGCCCTCACTTTCCTAACCAAAATTGGCATCAACAAATCCGATGGTCCCGTGCGTTAGACACACCCTCGACTAGCTTTCTTCCGATACAGCATCCTCACTCAACCTCACTTGTCCTACACCGCTAGGAAAGTCAACTACTTCTCCTGCAACATCAGCAGGGTCAAATCAACTACTTGTCCTACACAAATCTAACGTCTATTAAGTATCCTCTAGTGCTACGTCCACTAACATACGAAATTCAACTATAAGAGCCTTGCTCTATTGTGCATATCTATCTTCTCTTCGTGCGACAAGTTGTTATCTACGATTTATACCTACTCAACAGTGTAACTTAAGTGTTGGAAATATATATTTTATAATTCTGTGAATCACAGGTTATACTAACTGAATGACCCCTATTATCTTAACCGAAATCAGGGGATCGATCAACTCGTGGTGTCGATTATTATAATCGTAACGGGAATTTACGACTCCCGTTGACGTCTCTCCTCGCGATTGCGTCTCCCCGTGTGTATTTTCGGCCTATCGCGGGGAGACGCGGTTGCGAGAGTGCGCGTCAACGGGAGTCGTAAATTCCCGTTACGATTGCAAGAATCGA
This sequence comes from Bombus flavifrons, assembly GCF_040668555.2. NCBI lineage: Eukaryota > Metazoa > Arthropoda > Insecta > Hymenoptera > Apidae > Bombus > Bombus flavifrons. Next base: position 2,430,449 of record NC_138457.1, on the reverse strand, counting down.
CACCACGAATAGATCGATCCCCTTATTTCGGCTAGGATAATAGGGGTGATTGAATAAGTATAACACTGTGATTAACAGAGCTATAAACGTTATATATTTTCAACACTTTTACACTGATATGCAGTAACGTAGACGATATCCTAAGATATGACGTAGTCAAGGAACGAGTAAGAGAGACAACCGAAGTAGCCTCGTAATCGACAGGATGAATGTTGTAGGAACACTGTAGTTCGTTTTCGTAGGATTACAGAAGAAAGCTCGGTGTGGGTGTTTCCCTTTTTATTAAGGACGTGGATTCGTTGTTCACACCTTTCGTGAGTAGAGTGAGGGCAACGACCTACGATGTCCATTGGTTTAAGTCAATGTTAAAGAATGACCAGAGGGGATGGAGCCTCCTATCAATGTTGCTAGTTGATGTCTTGTTTAACGGAAAACCTGGATTTCCCGGTGATTAAACATTCGTTTTTTGCTAAGTCACTACCTGCTTTGTTCGGGTTTCCTAATAGCGTGTAGTAAATCCAAGGGCCTTTCTAAACTGGCTATAAACAGAAAGCATCTCTAGGATATGGAGCTTATTCCGTAAATTGACGACATATGTCAAAACAATAGCATTAAAAGCTATCGTTTTACGGGTTCCTTGGATTTATCGAGGGTCGAAGGACGGTGCGCAGACCGTTGGCGGTCAAGCAGCGCCGGATGACGTGCAGATGCCTTGCGCGACGTAACACCGCGATTGGTCGAAAATACAATTAGTAAATATGGACGTAGACTTTGTGACTGATCGTACGAAAACACGTTCGTATGAATTTAGACGACGTCCTTTCGACGAGTGACGCATACACTTTGGCAGCTGGTTCAACCGATTTTGGTCGGAGTCATTGGTGCTGACATTGAATTCGTGAATTGGTCTGTATCCAGATTCGGACTCTATATATCCTGTATTCTAATCGGATTGATGGTAAATTTTTAATTAAATATGTTAAAACTTTATTTTCTCGAAAATGAGACCTTGTATGCAAAAATGTTATTCCACGTTTTTTACATATCTTTGCGTGTTCATAGAATAATCAATCACCTGTCGATTGTTTACTCATACCTAGTAGTCGATAGCTAGCCAAATTCACATACGCCAAACGAATTTCTAAAGTCGGTTTTCTTAAAAACAAAACCTCTAATGGAAACAATTTATCTGATATTTTCGATTTGTTATTTTCATGTAGAATCACTCCCCTTCTCTGTTATATCGTCAATACTGAAAAATATTTTGTATACATACATGAAAGTTTTCTACGATAAATGTTGAAATATTTTCGAGAATCACTGTATATGTATTACCAAAAATTGCAAATTAATTTCAACTCGTTTCTTTCATGTTATATACGTCTCCTTCGTTATACACGACGAACACAGGGAAGAAGTGCCGCCACTTATTTGGCGACCTGGCGTACTCCATTGACGTGGAAAGAACGATTGTTCGTAGTGGTTTGTTGGCTACCGAAGGGTACCATACAGGTATGCCATGAAGAATACATGTAGTAAGAGAAAATTATGCAGCCCTGGCTATGCTAATTTTTTCGTTATAACTTTAGTTAGAGCCATTAAAACAGTTTCTGTTTATATGTCTATAATATTTAGTTTATATATTTCGTAATATTATTATTATTGGCAGCAGCGATTATAGCGTAGGAAAAAGCTACTTACTCTCTTATTGCTAGATTTGACTTTGACAACATATTTCAAGGTCATCGAAATCGATGATGTGTGTCCTATTTTAAACATTTAAACATATCGGATATTTTTTAGATTAGCCAAATAACATTGAATTAACAAATAATCAGTGAATTAAACTAATAATCGAATTAATAAACCAATGATCGATTTTCCAAACAATAAGAGACAACGATTCAATAGTTACAAGCAGGTAGCCTTACGAAATAAAAAAGTATTATATATGTCGGAGATGAAAGGACATCGGAGCCTTCCCTTTGGAACTTCGGGAAAATCCCTTAACACCGTAATCTAGATTCTATTATAGGCGTAATTAAACAATTGTCGTCATTCGATCCGATTGTATTTGTTCGAGATTTGTGATAATGAGCTTGGGCTCGAGGCGACAACCAGTCGCCGAACGTAGCCGCGGTCACGGGATGGACGCTTTGTCTAACAAAGGTAGGGAGTAATTCTATAGCTCTCCTTAAAAGAAATATTATTAAATATACACGCAGACCCTATTCTTCGAGTAAGGTGATTGCCAGATGTCGATGCGTCTTCGCAGTACATGTTCGGCTAGCCTGAGGGCTCGTTATAAATCTTAAGATTTAGTTGGCTAAAGTCCTTCAGACAGACAAACAATCTTTGTCCCAGCTACGGGAAGATAGGAGAGACCTATTTTTCAACGAACAGCGTCTCCCACTAGCAACTTTCCTTCGAGGGCGGCTAGCATCTTTTTCTAACCACCGATATGGAGATTGGCCAATTAGCAGCAACGCCAATTTCCCTCACCTTCTAAACGAAGGCTATCCTCGACGAATCCAAGGATCTCGTGTCCCTAGACACACCCCATTGTAGTTTTCCTCTGTGGCATCGTCGGGACAGGAAAGTCATTCTCTCTCGCAATCTCATCGACTAAAGAATAACGTCTTTACGACTAGTGATTATTTCACATTTTACCAACAAAGAGTCAGACCTAGATTTTGTGAGCACGTTCATCTATCATCCCGTTGTCCGCGGATTCGTTATTGAACCTAGGATCATTGTCATTAGCTCCTCGAGTATCTAATTACCACGGTTACTTGTCAAATTCTGTAATAATCGTATTTGCACTGGTCAATGTCTTCTCTATCGCATAACGACAATGTGTAATCCAAACGAAGATTCGTTTCACGCCCCTAACCCTAATTCTAAATTCCAACCTACTCCGACATATATATACATATACATATAGAATCTCCTTGACTTCGCTTATACTTCGAGGTTAGGTGTGTGTAATCTCGATTGCGAGATTCATCGATTCCTTGAATTTTAAGGCAGCTTTGGGACCGATGGCGTACGAACACTTGCGGAACGGAGAGGAATCTGAGGAACTCCAAATGGCTATGGACATCGTGAAAGTATCCGTAGTTACCATTTTATTTCTATCGCCGATCGGAGCCAGTTTGATTAGCTATACGGGGCCAATTCTCCTTGTCCAAACTACCGCCGAGCAACGTCAAAGAGATCGCGAGTTGAGCTATTTGCGAATCCTCTCCTTTCTACCCATGTCAGAACAGATCCATCAACAGAACCCCTGATGCTCTGAAGTCCTCATCTTCTGCATACTAGAACCGATCGATCGCTCTCGCTTAGACGTTCTCAAGCTCGACGACTAACCGATCGACTAACCGAGTGCTCTTGATATCATCTTCGTGGGAAATCATCGGCGCTTACCGCAGACAACGAGTTTACCCAGTTTATTGAGTTTACCACGCGCTACAGTTTTCACAGGCAAACGCATCACCTCCATTTGATGTTATCCTTTTTAATTTACCATCTTCTCCTTTGTACTTGTATAGGAGGATGGTCTGCTGTAAATTTGTTATTCTTTTTATTATTATTCAGTCGATTTTAGTAAAATAAACATTTTACTTTATCAAATTTTATAGTTGTATCGTTATAAATTATAGGTTATAAATTCTTAATAATTATAAATTCTTTCTTTAAGAAAACTAAAGAGTAGAAAGACGCTGAGGAATTGGAGTTTACTTTTTTTCGAAATTTTTCTACTCGATTTTTCTATCACTCGAACTCATGTGTTTTTAATTATTTCTGCTATTGTGGTTTGATTTATTTAAGCTTTTTCCGAGTATATTTTATGGAACAATTTACAATAAATAATTCCATTACACAATATACAATCGTTTGTCAAGAAATTGTTGTTACATTTGCAACGGTATTCTGTTGATTTTTCTATAATCAATACAAAGATATGAATTTATTTTTAGTATTTAATTAAACTTTCAAATAATTTCTGATTTAAAAAAGTAACATATCGCAGATAATTGTATTTAATTGAATGCAAATCATTAAATAACAACGATGGAACAGCTACTCAATAATCAATTAAAATAAATTGTTAGTATTTAGAATTAAATCAAAAGTACCTTCAAACACTATAGAAATACATAATAATGATATCCAATACTTCAACTATAATCGTGAAGTTTTAGTTAGTTAATAAATTAATCAATAGTTGGACTACTATCTTATAATGTTATAATATAAAATATGTAATAATAATGATCAATAATACTTTAACAAATTTCAAATTCTTAGCTAACTAATTAATAATACATCCAATACTGTCATACAACTACCTAAATACTTAAATCATTAAAAGTATAATTATTAGTAAAATTAATTTAAAACTACTATTGTATTATGTTAAAGTACGTAAAAATAATATCAAATACTTATTCTGAAAGATCTCAAATAAGAAGTAATAGGTAATTAAGATATAAATTTATTATCTTATAACTATCCGAATAAAGAACATACAACATAGAAGTAATAATTAGTGAGACTAAACATTTTCAATAAATATTTATTGCAAAATATTAAGTACACGAAACTGCATTAATTAAAATTCATTTGAAAATACCTTAATTTTCACAGAGCCATCAAAAATACATCCACTACCAGCGAAGATTCGCGGCAGACTGAGCAAACTAATCCTTCGGTCCCCTGGCACTTCCGGTGCACCATTAAGATTCCCTTCTTTTAATATTCCTGGCTCTCAAATGATTTATAAACATTTGGCGCTTATTTACGATACAGGTTTTTCCTAATTCTGCGCATAGTTTGCTCACATGACTACTACAAGTACCATTTAATTTAAGTATACATATATTATAGGTATATGTATAATAAAATTCCGGAACTTCATATTGACTTGTTCTTCGTGTTGAAGTATAGTAAATAAGTAGTATCGTTTTAATTTCAGCCCATAAAGAGATTTCTAGATCAGAAAGTTACTACTCTGATGTTATTCAACACAGAAAACCTAACCTAAACTATGATGTGCAATTCATTCTTCGTGTTTAAACGATAAGTTGATCGCTGATGTTTATGGAAATGCGCATTTTTTTGAGTATAACTAATAAATGAAACTTAAATAGAAATTAATTTCTTCATTTCAACCACAAAATAGAACGAATACTTTACTGTCGATATTTTGTATATGTTTGCATATTATGTACATTTGTGTACCCTTAACTAATAAAGTCAGTTAAATCACAAATGCATAAGCTAATCACAAATGTATGCTGCTTTCCTAAATGTTTATTTAGTATTATTTAGTTTATTTAGTAGTACAAAGAAACAGAAAGAGAACTTAATCGTGTTTTTTTACTGTTGAAAATCTGGTCAATCGATGAACAATGCATGTACATATGTATGTATATATGTAGGCCTGTGATGGGCATACGAACATTGTACATAATTATCTAGCAGTGAAATAGTGTTAGTAACTAAGTATTACATAATCGATGAAAAATACTAATTTCTTGATTTTGTAAACATTTATTTTATCTGAAAAGAACTTAAAGTTTGAAATTTCAGAAATGCTTCACCTTCGTCATTTAATCAATAAAAGGAATTTACTGAATAAAATTTCTAAAGAAATATAGTAACAAGATTTTTTTATATCAACATGCTTTATTGCACAGATACACTTTTCTTTCCATATCAATTACATATAAATACATCTATATACACTTCTCCCTCCATATCAATCACATATAGATATATTTATATTATTCCAACCTTATTAGCAACATTAACTGCATCATAATCACGAGTTAAGCGTATATATGCTTTCTTTTTACCATCTGGCCTAATTAACCCTTTGCCTGCGAAGAGCGCTTATAGGCGTTTAGCCATAGTTATTGCCTCTGAGTGAATAGCGCCTATAGGCGCTTAGCCATAGTCGCTGCCTGTGAGCGAACAGCGCCTATAGGTTCTTAGCCAGAGACGCCTTCTCCGAACGAACAGCGCCTTTAGGCGCTGCGTTCATTTATTATCAACAACTTCCCAATAATGCACATTCAATCGTTTTCTTTCGACACACTGGCAGCATACGTATCTTATTCAGAGTTTTTTTTCACAAAAACCAAATATAATATCCATAAATTGTAATATCCTCCATCATGGACAAATTGATGAATATGGCCTGCGATGATATGGAACTGTCATCAGATTCTGACAATTCTGAAATTTTTGGAGAAATTGGATACACAGGTAAAAATAAAAATACATATCACAAAAGACGCCTACTGTCAAGTAGCTCGGAATCTAATTCCGAAATTAATCCACGTCAATTTCTTTGGAATGCACAAAATTTGATTCCAAAAGTTTTTAATTTTGATGAAAATCTACCAGGAATTAAAGCAAATATTGATGATAAATCGTCAATATTGGAAATCTTCCAACTTTTCTTTTCCGAAAATATGCTTAAACATATTGTGGAAAAAACTAACAATTATTATACCACGAAAACTTCACACAGTAAGTGCTCACGATTGATTGCATGGAAAAATACAACAGTAAGCGAAATGTATCGATTTTTTGCTCTGTCGATGTTAATCTCAAGAGTAAGGAAATTATCAATAGATGAATATTGGTCAACTGACGAATTGCTACGAACAGAACATTTTCCAAGAATCATGAAAAAAGACAGATATATATCTCTCTTACAAATGCTGTACTTTCACGATAACAGTGAGACAACAAATCAAGATGCGCTAATAAAGATACGGAGCATCATTGATAGACTGCGAAATTCCTTTTCACGATCATTTTACCCATATCAGCATTTATGCATCGACGAAAGTTTGCTGCTTTTCAAAGGGCGATGTTTTTCCAAGCATTTTATTCCTTCAAAGCGAAGAAAATTTGAGATTAAGTCGTTTGTTGTTTATGACTGTTGTACCGGATATATTGAAGATTTTATTGTCTATTGTGAAGCACGTACAAATATAACTAACAATAATCATTTAGCAGAAATTGGCAAATCAGAGAATATTGTCATGACGCTGATGGAACCATATCTGAATAAAGGTCATGTTTTGATCACCGATAGCTGGTACTCAAGCCCAGCTTTATTTTCCCTACTACACCAAAATAAGACAAATGCATTTGGAACAGTAAGGAAAACCAGACGTGGAATGCCTAATATACCTAATAAATTATGTAAAGGCGAAGTTGCGTTTCAGTCTACGGATAAGCTGTTAGCACTAAAATGGATGGACAAAAGAGAAGTGCTAGTGTTATCAAGCTGTCATTCTGCTGAGTATGTAGGAACAAAGAAAAGTGATGTTAAAACAGGAGCACCAATACTGAAACCAAGTGTCATAGTAGACTATAATCGCATTATGGGAGCAGTTGATAAAACTGATATGATTCTAAATTCCATTAATATCGTTGAGAAAACTCTGAAATGGTATAAGAAATTCTTTTTCCACATGCTTGACCTTTCGATTTACAATACTTACATACTCTACAAAATTACGTCCAAAAAGAATATAACATTTGCGAAGTTTTATTTATGCCTGATTCAAGAAATTCTACTAAAATATCCAAATGAAAATACATGTAGCAATAAGTCTGGAGGCCAAACTGCATCCAAAGATAACCTCTTACGACTGGTTTCAAGACACTTTCCATCAAAATACACCAATCCAACAGGAACGCGACAGAACGGTCGGCGGAAATGTGTGGTTTGCAGCAAACACAAAATGCGAGCCGAAACACGATTCCAATGTAAAGACTGTAACGTTGGATTATGCATTGAACCCTGTTTTGAATTATATCATACGAGGAAAGATTATTGAAAATTATTAAAATTATTATTATTATTAATATTATCGTTTGCCTCAAAGAAAAGCCCAGCAAAATCGGCTCCGCGCTTCATGTTCAGAACGACTCGCGCATCATGCCATTAGCGCGACTGATCTCCCACTGTCACACCAGCTGCCCAGAGTGCAATTCGTTTTCGAGCACTCTGCAGCGAAAAGGTTAAAATATTAACTTTAACCACATTAACGTAGTACAGTTTTTTAATGGAAGCTTTGATATGATATTTATTCGCAGGAGTATGTGCAATAAAAACTTATGTGTTGTTGTCTTCAATCTTTTTCATGGCAGCTTCAGTGATCAGTGGAAATTTTATGATATTAAATGCATCCAAACTGAAATAAATATAATCATTTTAGATATTTTTTATCTAGAATTGATTTTATATGACTAATGTATATTATAGAATATGAAAAATTAAATTTATATAAATAAGTAGATACATAAAAATAACACCAGTATTTAACGCTTACTGGTTTCTATTTGAGACAGATTTTCTTGCATATTTGGAGTTTCTTGGTGGCTTAAATGTTTTTGGCCAATAGAAATATACAGATGCCCTTACTTTCCTTGCTCTTGATCCATGAACACCTTTCAATATCTGTAAATAAATGCAGATTCAGATAAATCATATTATATGTGCGAACCAAAATTTTTTTGTGAAAATTATGTATATTGACCTTTTTCTAGACTTTAAATGCCTTCTGAAGTGGCACAGCTGATTTTCCATCTTTCTGTATATTTTCACAGATTGAACATTTTCTTAGATTTTGCAAGTATAGGTTTCACTGCAGGCAAAGTTCATAGCACTTGTTGATTTAGCAGCTGCTGCTTTCTTTGCAGTGGTAGATGTTATCACAGTTGGCTTTGTGACTTAAATGTAGATGCTGCATTAATTGACTTCTACCCATTATCAATTTTCTTTTCTATCTTATTCTCAGCCGGTTTACTCGCTGAAAAAAACAAAATAAATGATCAAAATATTATACATACTATCTACATTTTATATTAGCAAAATAGTTGTAACACCAAGTTCTTAAGATAGTTTTTTTAACAGAGATAAAACGGGCAACAAACCACATGGTTAAGGTTAAAACTGAACGTCTGTTGAATTAAACTTCTTATATCACTAATTTTATAAATTCATATTAGTCATGCTTTACAGGTTTGAAAAACATTTTTCAAATTTTTCAACTAAAATTTTACGTGTTATTAATAATTTTTTAATATACCTAACTTGTCCGCGCGCTTCGGTTTAGGAGCCATTATACTAAATAGAGAGAGAATCTTAACCCAAAACAGACATGTGAAGGATCAGTGACTTTATGCAAGCGGTTAACTCATTGTAATATCTAGTAATATCTAGTGATATTAAAGCGTTACGTTAATATAATCTTACTTCTTCAATTAACTAAATTTATTCAGATGTAATTTTACACCTGTTTGAGGGAACTGTAAAAAAATCGAAATTTCTTTACAAAATACGTTAATCAAATATGTACATATACATCTCTAGTAATTTTATGATGGCCACATCTTATTGCACATTGCAAATACATACATATTGTTACTAATTACAATCTTTGCTACAGCTGCACGCAACCTAAATATAGGAAATCCTAAATTGTATATTGTTATATAAGAAACTTTTCACAATAAAGCTACATTATTTCAGGGGTCATATTATTGCAAAGGTGTAAATGGTTTTTCATTGCAATTCTTTTTTCAAGGTCATCGTCATTTCTTCAAATGAAATCATATAGTTATTTTTTAATATTCTTGTACATCATGAAAAAATAAATTTAACGATCTTAATAATCACACCGTTCCCCTCGCTTAATTTTGAGATATTTGATCTGAAGTGTATAAGTATATATATGTAATATTTAATCGTATTCAATCGACAGATGGCAAAAAGAAATAATTCAAATTCCTCAACTTCCAGGCAGAATCTTTTAACTTTCGAAGGTTTAAATGAAAACGCAAGAAATTAATTAAGATTTGTTTTATAAAAATATTTTTCCCGTTTTTTAATTATAAGCAAGTTTTAAAAATCGTCCAATGCACAGACAACGAAACATTATAGCCACCTAGCGGTGAAACAGTAGAATTAATCTCCTTATGGGAAAATTAAAAAATGAAATTTCTCGGTCTATAAGATGAATTCTTGAACTATTTAGGAATTAAATTAAAGCCATAACTCTTAGGAACCATCTCTAATGCTATTCCGATTTTTATCGTAATTAATTAATTATATGCAATTAGCGTAAAGTGCCCTATTTTAAACACGATAGTGCCATCTTTCAGTCAGAAATTTTACTTTTTGGTAGTACCACTGACTTCCCGCTATTCATCTCGGTAAGTTACTCATCTCTGATATTACATATATACATTTCACGTGCAAATATCTCGAGATTAATTAATGTGACCGATATAGTTATTAAGATCGCTGAATTTCTTTTTTCACGCTCTACAAGTAGATCGAAAAATAAGTAAGTAATTCTATTTAAAAAAATATTGAAATCTTGTAAAAGAAAAAAAAGAAATAGGCACGAAGAAAAATGATCTCTACCGTTGCAATAATATAGCCCTAGAGATAGTGTAACTTTGTGTTGAGAAGTTTTTTTTGTATAACATTAGATAAGGCAGATATTTAGGTGATCCGATTTAGCTGGGCCACCTTGTATTTAATAGATTTTTTTGGATTATTTGTATTTAATAAAAGATTCATTAAATGATTCGCAGCTATCTTGTATTTATTCTTTCTTAACATCAGGCCAATAAATCAGCATATTTCTATGAAATCAATTGTCATTGGTTGAAATATCATGGATTTGCGATGTATCGTTGCGTCGTTGTGCATTTGACAAAGTTACGCACGATAACAAAGAATATACACATCCCGAAATTCTCTTCTCTCGTACGTGCAAGCTTGTCGAGTTTATTGTAAATAAGATCATGGATTTGCTGGGATCTATCTTAAACTCAATGGATAAACCTCCTTCGATTAGTGATAAACAAAAAGCGTTGATGAAAAGTTAGTTAAAAGTTAACCTATGTTATAAGTGTCCAAACAATTAACTCTATATTTATAAAACAACTTTTACTATGTAGAGCAAAAAGAGGAGTATCAGAAGCGTCAAAAAGCAGAAGCTGAAAGATTAAAGCTTTTTCGTGAGAAGGTATAATTTTCCATCAATATCCTGATTGTTTTATTATATAAGGTTATTACGCATGCAGTATCGTTTCTTTTATGTTGGTTCAGGTAGAAGGGAAAATTAATAAATTTCTTCAAGATGACGATGCAAAGGAATACAAATTTCCCCCAATGGATCAAATCTATAGGAGTATAATGTATATAAAAGAAAGATAATTATTCAAATTATTAATAAAATAATATCTTAATACCTTTTATCATATTCTAGACATGACGTTGCTGAAGTGGCCAACATATGGGCATATTCATTTGGTGAAGAAGGCATTGATCGTCATATTGTTATTTTTAAGAGGGAATACGCACCATCTGAAGATCAGTTAAATGCATTACGTAGAGGAGAAGAATGGAATGAAGAAATAGCAAAGAGATTAGCGGAGGAGAGAGAAAGACGAGCCAAAGAAGAGCAAGAAGCTGCTGCTAAACCTAGAAAACGAAAAGACGATTTTGTACCAAATAGTTATTACAAGGATAAGTATCAACATTTAATTGGAAAGGAAGCTGCATTAGAAGCAGCTAGAAAAACAGAAGCTAATAGTAGTTATGGCTGTGGTAGGTAGACATTCATTGTACATCTACTCAAACATGTTTTCTCATTAATTTGAATGTTTATTTCAGTTCCTAGTGAAAATAAGAAAGATCAAAGAAGTATAGAGCAAACATTAGCAGACATTCGAGCTAAGAAAAGAAAACTGGAAATGACTGTCAAGGAGCCAGAGAATGTAGATAAAAATACAGATAAAAATCCAAATGGAACTGTATAATATATTTAATATTCGTTTAATTTCTGACCTGTAAATATTTTATATCAATTATGTGACAGGAAATCAACATTTTATTGCAGAACTATTTGCATTTTCCTGATTATAACTCACATAATTTCACTTATTTTATGTATGAGTATTATTTTATGTACCTGCGATAGAAACAAGAAAAAATATTGAAATTCAATATGTGTATTTACCAAAAAATTCAAATTAACTTATATGTACAATATAATACAGAGAGCACATACACTGTCTATTATTTTCTTTGTAAATTATTTCCTACACTTCTATGTATACACTTATATTTTGCTTCATAATTAAATATATTCTGTGGCAGAATATTTAGGTATTGCAGTTTTAGGAATAGATTTTGGTTTAATCGGAGATGATGTATCGAATACGATTTGTTCCTTTAGAGCCAACAATTTCTTAAAAATTTGATTTGTCGTCGATTTGTATAATTCTAGTCCTCGCATGATTACGACATCTCGAATATACGACGCATTATTATGCACCAATTGTTTCTAAAGATACATTGAAAGAACATTCAAATGTTAGATATCGTGAAAAACAAACGATATATATATAAATAAAAGAAAGAAGAAGATCGATTACCTCCTGTTTTAATTTAGGGTTCGTAAGCGACACTATTATGTGTTGTACTTGAGTTCGCATCACGGATATTAAAACCGTGTCTATTATAGCCATTAATTCTGGTGTAGCAACACTGAGGCAATCTTCTAATAAACTTACATAAATTCTTGAAAAAGTTAAAGTATTATTAGTCAATTCTATCCAATAGTCATTTTTTAAATAAGATTGTGGAACGGTTATTCCAAGGCCATCAAATTCTGATAGCAATTTTTGAACATTTTTGCAAGTTTCTAAATTAGTCGGCCGCCACATGTCTTCGGCTATATGCTTTTTTACAATCTCAACATACTTCTCGCCAGTATCTTGTATAGCTTTTGCTAATGGGGTTCTGAGCTGACCATCTAATTGATAACGAAAATCCATCCCTAATTGCGTTAACTGTAAATCGTACATATAGCATAAAATTATATTCTGTAATATTATAATAGTATATATAAAGATAGTATCAACGCTGAGGAATGCCATACCTGATCGCAGTGACTTCGAACACAAACTATACATTCTACTAACGTGTTTAAAGACACTTGTGGAATAAAAAGCTGTTTAGTTAAATGTGTTGTTAAGTATTTTACTTCTTGACTACACCAAACAACCAGACCTAAATTACACACACAAAATGGGAGAAATTAGAAGAAATGACAATTTGATTTATATATTATCCACATATAATATTATCCATTCATAATATTTTCAACTTACCAGATGTACAATTTGTCGATTGGGGAAAAATTTTTAAGAATTCTTTCGTAATCTCAACGATATTACTAAAAGCAATTGCGCTAAGCTGCTTTACATAGGGTGCGGCAGCTCCTTCGCTTTTAACTCGTTTTAAACGTGCCTTTAGCACAGCACTACATAGCCGCAGATATAACTGGCAGGCCTGAGCACTTCTGCTTAATTGTATCAATAATTTGACCACGCGCCGCGCACTTCTCAAACCTCCACCTTGTAATGATTTCGCTTCCGCACTTAATTCAAGTTCTTTTGTTAAAACATCAACCAATGATCTCCCTCTATCATTTACTTTTGATTGAATTTCAAACAAAAGTGGTGTCATTTGTGCGTCTTTTAAATAGTCTTTCGCTTTCTCCAAAAGACTATAAGCTTCCTCAAAGTGACGTTGCGCTATACAAGAATCCAAATCTTCTGCCACTTCTAGCATCCATTCTGGTGGAGGTTCATGATATTCTGTATCTTCATCATCTACACCTATAAAAGAACAACTGAAAAATTTAATCCAATTTAATCTAGTTTCATCTAATTTAATTATACAAACTTCACCAAATTATTGTACATACCGAGGGTATTAGAATCGAGTGACATAGATCTAGAAGGTACCGTCTTTTCCTCTTTTGATCGTTTATCATTTTCAGATGCTTCATTTGGATTATCTTCAATCAACTTCATTCTCTTTGCTTGTTCGCATTTATCTAACCACTCTTTCTATAAAATAAACGCCAATTCAAAGTTTGCTCTCATGATTTTTATAAATATTTTCTCTCTAATACACTAACTTTACTTGTTGCAGTTGCACACTGGAATACTCTTGTATCAGAAAATGCCAAAAGTTTGAATGCCAATTTGACCGTTCCAAGGTCCCTAACATTAACAATTGCCAAACTTTCAAGATTATAAACAGCTTGCATCTTATATTTTGGTGGTCCTCTTCTATTACCATTTGCTAACCAAGAAGCAATCATTAAAATATCATTAAATAAATATGCATGAACTCTTTTTAGTGGTGTTCCTTCCAATGGATCTAATTCCAGTAGAGAACCTTCATGTAAACATGTGCGCCCAGGTGTTTCTGCTAAACTCTATTAAATCAAACCAAGAAATCCTTATTATTATAGGCCTGTAAATTTACAAATGATATTTCCATAACTTACCATAGCACCTTCTACATTTTCAAGTAATTGTACCAATTTTTGTTTATGTTCTTCTTCTTTGGCAGTGGAATCGTTAACATCTTCTAACTGGGATTCAGATAAATCTTCAAAAGTAACGCCAGTAGTCCTAGTGGATCCTAATGTACTTAATAACGAACGTTGTTCACTGAGTAGTTGAGACAACTGATACATTTCACTCTCCAAATGTGAAATTTCTTTAGCAGTTTCTATAAACTGCATATAATTCTGATAAACATTACGCTTTAATTGTGCAGAAGTATTATTTGCTAAATCTTGAATTTTAGCTCTTTGTTGCCTTAATTCATCTGCTCCAACACATTGAGCGCTAAGTTCTTTCACAACTGTGAAAAAGACAAATGTTGTGCCATGTTTTACATATATTTTTCAAATCCAAAGTTTGATTGTACATGTTTACCTACATTTTTCGGGATTAAAATCTTCGATGGCGAAGACTTTTGCTAGACTATTAGCCATAGTAAAAAAATATCCGCCACGTTCTAAACAAATATCTTTCATTTATCTTCAGTTAGAAGAATTAAAAATCAAATTTTCATCACGTCCGATCTCTTATTACTTTTGTTCGCATCATCCACACGAGTACTCCCAATACACTTGTAAACATTTAAATACATTTACTCGTGCCTATCTGAAATTGCACACAACTAAGTAAGTACTTTTATAACGTCTCGCAGAGTACGACAAGATTGTATTACTCGCAATGTCAGGCAATACCACTGCATATGTACGTATATTTTATTGCCTAGTCTTAAAATTTTGTTTAGTAATATTTACTAGATGAAGAAAATCTGTCGATGTTTTTAGAACGGAATGTTTTAAATCATCACTATGTCTTATCATATTATTTATTTTATGTTTATCACATAAAAATTGTTATGTGATAAACAAAATATCCTTTCAAATACTCTTATTTTAAACCCATTCAAACATTCAGGATTTAAAGATTTCTGACATATAAAACTGTTTTAATGAATTTTGAGTACAATTAATGTCATCTTTCATTTTTATTTGGAGCTATAAAAGATTTTAGTTTTCTATTTATGTAAAATGAATAAAAATCAAAATGTTAATTTCTAGAGATAAGAACTGTCATGTTTGCGAAAATAAAGCAACGGTAATGCGTGCACATTCTAACAGATAGGTGACGACTCACATTGTTATATGGAAAAGTATTATAACAAATATTAACAAGACAGCAAATGAGTTTCATTTGTTTATAATTATATTTAGCTATATATTTATTATTTTAAATCTGCATGTTAAAAAACTGTATAACCTATATCAATTTTATTCACACTGAGAACATGTAAATTTAATTTGAAAGGAATTTTTCATAAATAATTGATGGAGAGGCATGTACTTTATAAATACAGTTTTTAATTTTAATGGTGTGATAATAAAATAGTATTTGGAAACAATGAATATACAAAAAATGCTACCAATTGCAACAAAAGATTTAGAAACTAAGGATGGTGATAGCAGAGGCACAATTAAAGTTATAGACCGTCCAACATTCATATTGAAAACGAGAGAAGGCGAGAACAGAGCTGTATCACCAAATCAACGCAATGGTGGTAACAAGTACGGATAGTTCCTTGTTTAAAAATGTATGTAAAGCTATGTTTAAATTTTTAATCGTTATTAGATATTTTATTAAATTGCAGGAAACAGGGTGATACATCTTCCAACGTTTCATCAAAGATACAGGATCGTATGTTCTTTACTCTCTTCTAAACTTTAAATCTGGATTCTTAATACAATAATAAACTTAATAGATATGTTTTCTTTAGCAATTCGTACTGTATTGTCTACATGTCCTGAAATGACAAGTTGCGTAAAATTTATGGATGAAAATATGCAACTTTGTGAGAGCCCTCTTGAATTCCTATATGATCAACAAGATTTTTTAGTTGTAGGATGTTTAGGGGCTCAAGGTGTTGGAAAATCAACTATAATGTCCTTTTTAACATCTAATATTGCGTTAGTATTATTTAGAAGCTTTAACTGTACAATTATGAAATTTTATTAAAAACATTTGCTTCTCTTTTTTCCTTTTTTTTTTGCTGTTATAATGTGCATTTTATTAATGTAGGTCTGGCATATTTCCAACTCAAGATACAATGCATCACGAAAGTGGTGCAAATTGCACTGTTGGTATTGACTTTTTTGTAACAAAAAATCGAGTAATATATCTGGATACACAACCCATACTCTCAGGATCTACTATAGATTACTCTACATGTTATGATCAAAAAAAGTCTACGACAGATTTTATAAATACAGAAACTAATTTAGAGCTGCAATCTTTACAATTTGCAGCATTTCTCTTTTCAGTTTGTCACATTATCATATTTGTACAAGATTGGTTTGTTGATCCAAATTTAGTTAGGTAAGTATAGTAATATTTTTATTGTACCACAAATCATTGCAAATTATAATACAATTTTTAGGTTTTTACAAACTGCAGAAATGTTAAAACCATCCTCGACTAGTAATATGGATCAAGATTATGTTGAATACTATCCTCATATTGTATTCTTACACAATAAAGCTGAATTACAAGATCTCACGCCTCACAGTATGGAAAATGTGAAAGTAATATACATGTATATACATATATATTGTGTTAAAAGCATAACAAATTACTGATAACTTGGAAATGTTACAATACAGTCTAATTATTTATGCACTTGCAGGAATTTTATGGCAAATTATTCTCCAGTTCTAGATTACAAATCCATAGTGGTTTGGATATGAGTAATCATTCTATGGAGGCAGGTTTAAATTTATTTTTTATACCTCGTATTGTAAACGAAGGTACAGTGTTTGACATCACTCAATAATTGCAACCATTCTAAAGTTTGTGTTAATTAAATTTTTACTTTTTAATCTTAGAAGTTACAATACACCAGAACGAGAAAAAGCTAATAGAAAAACTAAAAACAAAGATACATGGTGTCACCAGGAATCCAATGACACCATCTACCTTAACAGAAAAAGATTGGTAAATATAAGAAATAAAAGTACTTCATTCTCATTACATTTTATAATAATCATTTTATAATTAAATTACTTAGGTACCACTATGTTTCAAGAGTGATGGAAGCAATTAAAAAAAGTCACCTTTCCTCCGAATATGGGAGATTAATGCCATAATCTTCAAGTACGGTACATATGCGGCGAATGAGTTGTGCATGAAGCAATGTGCGCAGAACTATATGAAACGAAAAATCGAAATGAGGATTGTTCAACTCAATTGACCCATTTTTTATATAAAAAGGGCGTCATTTTTTTTATTTATTTATAACACAATCGCAGAAGTAGGAAAGCAATGATTTCCTAACTTTCCCAAGTTATATATAGATAATAATATGTAAAAGTTGAATAAATCAAAGAAAGATTAGAGCAATATACATTATTGTAATTATCCCAAATTTGCTACACTACTTAGAAATCGCTTCTTATTCGTTTCCAATCGATCTCGACGAAATACATTGACAAATCGAATAAAGTAAGCTTCGCTTACGAGTAATCTTCTTGTTCACTATCAGACTGTAGTATCGAGGCCATTTTTGCAACTGCTTGTAATTGTTGCCACTGTTGTTGTTCAGCAACCGCTTGTTCTTCTCTTGCTTTTGCAAATAATTCTTGTTGTTGTCTAAGGAGTTCTTCTTCCGGAATTCCCAAATTTTCTAATCTAGTGCTCTGACGTCTTCGTTTAGCAGCGACAGCTTTGCAATCTCGTAGAACCGCCTCAGCTTCTACGCTATAATCTCCAAATCCAAGTTTTTCAAGTGCTTGAAGAATATGTTCAGCGTTAATGGTTTTCTTCTGTTGTTGATTACAAATTTCATTCGCCTCGGAAGAAACTAAATGAATAAATTCTGTGCAACAATTTAATATCAATTCCCGGGATTCGTTTGCTACGCGTACATGTGGTAAAATTTCTTTGATTATCTTGTTGATCGATGCACGCGGTAATGTTAATTCATCGTCTTCCGTCGGTGATGTAGCAGCCGAGGCCATTTCTCCTTATTTTCTGCAATGTTCAAATAAAAAATTAATCCGTTTTCTAATAAATATCTATAGATCATGGATTTATAATTGTTACTTTTCGTTTATCACTTATCCAACTTTCTTGTCGATTTATTGAATTTGTTACAGATAATAAACATCATTCCAATACATACATACATCCGTTGGTTTTTTAAATTATTCTGAACAATTATATACCAGGCAATAAATGAAAAAGAAAATAAAAATAAAGATTATGTACCAATTATCGGCGTTGTCTACAATCTTTTATTTT
Organism: Bombus flavifrons; assembly: GCF_040668555.2. Classification (NCBI taxonomy): domain Eukaryota; kingdom Metazoa; phylum Arthropoda; class Insecta; order Hymenoptera; family Apidae; genus Bombus; species Bombus flavifrons. Next base: position 2,411,690 of record NC_138457.1, on the reverse strand, counting down.
TTGTCTTGATATACTTGATGCACTTTTAGAAATTTCGGTACTATTTTAAAATATATACACTTTAAATCACCCAAACTTTTAATACGCACGTATCACCATATCTTTTTATTTATCACGAGGCGTATCGTTATATCGCATACTTGAAAATTGTATGTACTCCTTGCTACAAGAGAGATTATCAGATAAACTGTTTAATGATAATACTATGTTCATTCTGTAAAAGAAGATAACTTTTATAATATACTGTCCGGTATTTGATTCCACGATTATGTATAGTGCAATAATTTCATTACTCGTGATCAAATTCATTCGAAAATGAAATGTCGGTACGAATTCAATCGTTGTTAATATATAGTACGCTTGTTTCATTTTATTTATGTAATGGAAGCTATGCGGGAGATACGAATGAATTTGTTGGTAGTGTGCGGAACTTGAGTGTGACAGTTTTACAAGATCCGAAATATGTAGGAAAGCAAAATGCATATAAATATTTAAGATTGAATATATCTTGGTTACCACCAGACAGCGCTAGGCAGCCTTCCTCTTACAGGTAAACATTTACCAATGAAAATAAAAAATTGACTTTGTTACTTCGTTATTAATTTAATATCAATTTTCATACTTTTATATGATAGTGTTATAGTCACAGGCATACCAATAAGAGAGAGAACAAGTATCACAGAATGTCCAGAAGGATCACTTTTTTTTATATTGAAAGACAGTACAAAACATAATGTAGTGCTTCCTGAATACAACGATTTATTTGATATTGCAGATCTGTATATACAACTCAATTGTTCTTATAAGGTGCAAGTCCTGGCAAATCCAAGGTCAAAATATATAGTAAATACACCTGAAGTAAGTTATTTACAGATCATACAAGAATATACAATAGATGTAAGTTATTTATGCAAAACTAACAAGAAGGTTACATAAATTTTACAGGTTCTTTATACAGTTCCTGAATGTATAAATCATTTATGCAGTTGTGTTAATGCCAAAAAAACACTGCCGATTCCAAAAGTAAACATTTCTCAAAAAGAAAATGAAATTGTCGTAACTTGGAGCACAACTTCTAATACATCCAATACTCAGTATTATATAATTAGGTACATATATGACAAAACTTGATGTATAATTAATATGGTTAGATTTGTCTAAATATGTATTTTGTAGCATTGGTGTACCAATTTTTATATCAAAGAAAGGACTGCCTGTTTATAATATGACAAAACTAGTACAAGTACCTGTAGATAAAACTGTATTTTCATGGGATTTAAAAGTCAATAATCAGTATATAGAAATTAAAGATGGTTATAAAATAGCAGTTAATGCTGTTAATCATCATGGATGCTCTGGACTAGAGGGAGATATTATTATACATTTCATATCATCAGCAAATCGCAATATAGTGAGTCACTATTCAAAATTGAACTACTCAAAGTAATATATACAATATTAATATTCTCCTATTAATATTCAAAGAGAATAACTTTTTTAAGATTGGACCAAATGACTTGAGCATTTTTGAGGAGATAGAAGAATTAGTTTACCAGTTGATATATATGTCAGAGTAGGTTGGAATTTAGAATTAGGGTTAGGGGCGTGAAACAAATCTTCGTTTGGATTACACATTGTCGTTATGCGATAGAGAAGACATTGACCAGTGCAAATACGATTATTACAGAATTTGACAAGTAACCGTGGTAATTAGATACTCGAGGAGCTAATGACAATGGTTCAATAACGAATCTGCGGACAACGGGATGATAGATGAACGTGCTCACAAAATCTAGGTCTGACTCTTTGTTGGTAAAATGTGAAATAATCACTAATCGTAAAGACGTTATTCTTTACTCGATGAGATCGCGAGAGAGAATGACTTTCCTGTCCCGATGATGCCACAGAGGAAAACTACAATGGGGTGTGTCTAGGGACACGAGATCATCGGATTCGTCGAGGATAGCCTTCGTTTAGAAGGTGAGGGAAATTGGCGTTGCTGCTAATTGGCCAATCTCCATATCGGTGGTTAGAAAAAGATGCTAGCCGCCCTCGAGGGAAAGCTGCACGTGTACTGTGGAAACGCATCGACATCTGGCAATCATCTTACTTGAAGAATAGGGTCTGCAAGTGGCAAGCTACGGAACAGAGACCGTTGGAATGTTTACTGTCGAGTGTTACAACTATTTCCTTTTTAAGGAGAGCTATAAAATTACTCCATGCCTCTGCCAGACAAAGCGTTCACCCCGTGAACGCGGCTACGTTCGGCGACTGGTTGGCGCCTCGAGCCCAAGCTCATTATCACAAATCTCGAACAAATACAATCGGATCGAATGACGACAATTGTTTAATTACGCCTATGATAGAATGTAGATTACGGTGTTAAGGGATTTTCCCGGAGTTCCAAAGGGAAGGCTCCGATGTCCTTTCATCTCCGACATATAAATATAATTTCGAAAAAATTGCAATTAGTTGGAATCGCGAAGGAAAAGGTAAAAATCACTTTTTATAACTTTTTTATCTAAGCCCATAATGAAAATTTAAATAACACCTTTTGAAGGTTTATGTCAATTATATGCATTCTGAAGATCCTATAAAGATCGGATGATGCGGGAACAAGCGACAGGCATCGAAAGATGTAAGGATTTTCAGATTTCAAGCTGAAAGTCTGAAGAAGTACTATTCTTAGCATGTATATAACTGACATAAACCTTTAAAATGTGTTATTTAAATTTTCATTACAGTCCTAGATAAACAAGTTACAAAATGTGACCTTTACCTTTTTCTTCGCAATTTCAACTAATTGCAATTTTTCCAAAAAATTTTTTATATATTAACTAGTAAACTATTCCTTATATTTTGTAAAAAATTCTCAAGTTATTTGGTCCAATTTTAAAAAAGTTACTCTATTTTAAAGAGTGCCCGAACATTAATGGGAGTATAAGAAAACATTAATTTGTGTTTTTCTTTGTTTATATCTTTCAAGTATTATTTTTTAGTGGTTTATACTAATTGGAATACTAACCAGCTGTATTCTATTTGGAATTGTAAGTTTCTTATTGTATCGTAACTATAATTTCTTTATGATACATAACAGCAATAAGTCTGGAATATGCACAATTTCTGAATGTAAATGTAAATGGACAAAAGCAATACTACACAAGTTCAACATTTTGTATATTAAATATGAATCAGAGGTAGGAAGATAATTTTATGTGCACAACATGCAACTCTTCTGTTATTAGCTAAAATAATTTTCATAGGAAGAATATATGGAAGGGACAGATAATTTGAAAGTGGCATTCAAAAGTGTAAAATTAATACGTGAGCTGGGTACTGGACAGTTTGGAAAAGTATATCTTGGTCAGTTAGATGATAAAAACAATACTTCAGTTGCTGTAAAAATGTCTCAACAAATAGATATATCCAATAATTCTGAAACCCAGCAGGAATTTATAAAAGAAATTGAAATAATGAAAATGGCTGGAAATCATCCTCATTTAGTAAGCCTCATAGGTTACTGTATTAAACCTACACAACCAACATGTATCCTGCTTGAATATATGCAAGGTGGAGATCTATTAACTTACTTGCATGATCAAAGAAAGCAACAAAGTGAGAAAAACTTCATTATTAGCTTATTATAACTTCACTTACAATTAATAAGCTTAATATATAATAATTATCTTAATTCTCAGTTTTGTATAATACTATGTATTCTGCTATAGAGAATGAAACAAATAATTACAAACCTGGACAATATACAAATATTACCAATAATTGTAGAGAAGAAATTGATGTTTCAGAAAGTAAGTAGTTTATTGGCTTATTATAGCTTTGAGACCTTAAAATGCTTGATATAATCTTAATTTTCAGCTTTGTATTCTATGTGTTCTACGATACAGAACACAATGAATAGTTACAAATCTAGGCAATATATGAATATTATCAACAATTGTAAAGAAGAAACAGAATATAGAACAGAAAATTGGATTGGTAGAATAAAAGGACACCAATTTCTAAAATTTGCCACAGAAATTGCTATGGGCATGGAGCACTTGGAAGCTAAAGGAATTACTCATAGAGATCTTGCAGCAAGAAATATTCTTCTTAGCGCAGATTTCACTGCCAAGGTATTTAATCTAAATTTTATAATATTCTTAATTTCCTTGATATGCATATAATTTTAACAACAGTTAATAACAATATATAGATTTCTGACTTTGGGCTTTCTCGCAATAGTGCATACGTGATAAAAAATATTGAAAAAAAAATACGTCATCTTCCAATTAGATGGATGTCTCCAGAAGCTTTGCATAACTTAGCTTTCTCTTCAAAAAGTGATGTATGGTCTTATGGAGTGGTACTTTGGGAAATTAGTACATTAGGTGCGTTTCCTTATGCAAATGTACAAGATGATCGCCTATTTCGTTATATTGTTCACGAGAACGGTCGTTTAGGGCAACCAGACAATGTTCCTTCGAACATTTACAAATTAATGCATTCTTGTTGGGCTACAGAGTGTGAGAACAGACCAAATTTTACGCAGTTGCTCTCCGAACTACGAATTCTAACCTCACATTCCAACAATTCTTTCTGGACAATGTCTAATCCCTGTTACGCATTACCATTCTCAGACAATATTGCATAACATAATTTGTTTTTTAAATATTCAAAAGAACAAATATTCCGAAAAATGAAAAATATTATTTATGTAAAAAGAAGAAATTAATGTTACTTACGTGTTATTCTGTCTATCTTATCTATTCAATGTATTCACGAGCGTCAATACAATCGGAATTTTTAAACAGAACACCAGTAAACACGTTTATGTGTTAACGTACATCTGTTCACGGTTTTGATATAAATATATTTCACTTAATGTATTTTTACAGTTTTATATTACACAAGTTTGCATATTTATTCATTCATATCAAAACAAATATGAGTACAGGGAAAATAATAAAAGAGAAATTTGATTCAGTGAATCAAAATGAAATTTGGAAGCAGTCTTCTTATCATAGACTTTTGTTTTAAAAAGGCAAGCCTTTTAATTTTAATCTGTAGCCAATAACCATAGACATACATATACATATATAAATGTACAACAGGCCACGGTCTTGATACTCATATACCGAAAGCATAAAAAATGTCCGAAAATTGAGTCGTGAAAAAACAATATGGAAGACAAGAAGCGCATGCGCATGCTATGAATGTCTCAAATAGACACTCTACTTCTCTCTGTCTGTCTCGCAAGAACGAAGATTGTTGTCTTCCATGTTGATTTTTCAACACACAATTTTCGAACAGTTTTCCCTAGCGAATGTCGAGATCTGTTTATATCGTGGACATGAGTGCGAGCTGTATAGAGATAGAATGCGTGAGCGAGAAAATGATATAGAAATAGAAAGAGAACGCTGCATAGAGACTCTTTGTGTCTTTGTCTAATAACTAATAACACATGACATGATTCATACAATACAAATATATAAGTGGGCGATAGTATATATATATATCTCTATGTATCTTCCTATTCTCATATCGCATCTACTTAGATACATGGTAACATATGACTATCTTTATTGTATCTCTATGGTGAGCATTTCATTTCCTTTCTACTTATACACATGATATACATATAGCTTCGTACGTGTTTCGTGTGGTAGAGGATGTTCTCATTTTAAGACTAAAATTCTCGTACTGGCCGCATAGCGGTGTTATTAGTTTAACAACCACCTGTGTAACTTTTACACACATCTAGTCGGTCTGTCATTCTCAAATTTTCTACTTTAGTCACGTGCCTCACTGCCTCAATCATTCTACTTCGATCCTCGTTCAATCAGCTGTGAATGCAAAAAAAGCTAGAAGCGCAAAAAAAGAACCAAGCGTGCGCATTCGCAGTCGCTCATCACTTATCAATCATCAGAGTCATGCAAGAAGTAGGAAGAGAAAAGAGAGGCGAGTAGAAATAGAGAGAAAAGTATGTATACATACGATTGTGATTTGCGATTATGAAAAAAAATTATGATAAAAATGCCTCCCGTGTGCGCTGTGCCGGATTGCAAAAGTGGCTCTAACTGCCGCAATAAGTATTCGTTATTTAAAACACCCAAAAATCTGGAATTAAGAAAGAAATGGGAGAAGGCCATTCCTGGAGTAACAGAACTAAAACAATGGCAACTGATATGTGAAAAACATTTTAAAGATGAATATATAATAAAACAGTTCGTTCAAAGAGATTATTGTGGGAACATCATTTCTGAGGTAATTGGTATTACTTTGTGTATAGTTTATATTGTTATTGTAATAAATACGAAATGTTGAATGTATATATAGAAATATTTTTATTTAATTACTGAGCGACAGTTAAAATATTATATCGTATAATTGATATTAAAGATAATGCGCCGACCTTATTTACGGAAGGGTGCGGTTCCAACAATTTTCAGTAATTTAAATGCATCTTCAATTATTGAAGAAAAAGAACATAAATTACCTTCAAGTTCAAGTATAAATGCTCTTGAAGAAGAACTATATCCTAAAGGTAAATAATTGTGGGAGTAATTTATATTAATATCTTATATTATTTTATAATATTTTATGTGTATATATTTTTTACAGTTAGTAATGAAATTGTAGTTAGTATTAGCGATACTGATTTAATGGAAATCAGTAGCAAGGATGATTCAGAAATGTTAGGTAATAACAACAATTTGTTAATAATAACTCATTTAAATAATACATTAAATTATGAAACATGATAATGGCTATGATAACTAATATTTATTGATATTAAGTCCTCATTTGTTTTTACAGTTGATGAAAAATATGTGAATGATGAATTCACACACGATAAGGACAGCTTAATCCTAATTATAAATTCTAATGATGGACATTTCATAGAACATAATTATGCATTAAATAATTTTTCAAAAACGGTTGATAATGCTTGCACAGGTAAGATAGAGGTTGGGGTTAAGAGGGATTAAGAGATGTATTTGATACATATTTTGCAAAATTATTTATACTACAAGAACAATGTTAAAATGTAATTGATGTATTTGATACATATTTTGCAAAATTATTTATACTACAAGAACAATGTTAAAATGTAATTTTATATTTTACTTAAACTCTTGTATATTCTTTTACATATCATAAATTGTAACTATAAGATTTAATCATATCAAATAGGCTATGTCGTTTACAGTTACCACAACATAAAAGTAGAAAAAATGCATAACAGAGCTATATTCTATCATCGTTGTTTTTTATTTCCAGATTCCCTCTTGTTATCTGCCAATTGTCACAATAGATCTTCTATTGCAAACACAAATGCTTTAACTGATTCTTCGAATGTTTCTATAGAATATTCTAGTGAAGTTGGTAAGCTTTTTTGCTTCTTTTCTTTGTACTGACTCAAATTTAAATTTTAAAAGGTATATTTACAAGATGAATGCTATATGAATCCTTCTTTTAGCTATCGATAATACTAAAACGAAAGTACCAAAAGGTTGGGGTGTTTCTGAGAAAGTTAAAAGATTTACAAGATATTTATTATTTACACATACGATTACAGAAATAAAAAATAATGTTGACGTTCAAGTGCTAGAAAAATACATAATTCTGAATTGTTCTGATGGCACCGCGCGTTACTTCATACGCGAAAAAGAAATTAATAATGAAAATATACCGCAGTTTAATTTAAAAATTATTAATACAAGAATGTTAGTAGATGCAATGACAAAGTTTGAGAAAATGCATATTTGCGAAGGACTGGGTTCAATAGATTCAAATTTACTTCGACAAAATGATTTGTGTGAGAACATATTGAACCGCTGGCATCATAGCAAATGTATTTTATTAACAAAATACAAAAAATGTGATTATTGCAAGAAATTAAAAAGAATAATTATGCAAAGACGTATAGATCATTGAAAACAGGTGAAAAAGAATTCATATAAAAAATTATAATTTTTTGAAAATATATATCATCCCTGTATAAAAGTTTACAATTTTCATAATTTGCACAATATCTGTTTATTTGATAGGTATTACGTAATCTTCATTGAAATGGTCAAATAATTGGAAGTAAGGCGAAATAGATAACAAAATAAAAGATGATGAATTTTTAACTTGGACATTTTTAACTTGCTCACAATTTATGACTTTCCCTTAAGTTTACAATAAATCTGTGCATCTAATTTAGAGGTAAATATCTACTCATTTATATAAATAACTTCCTAGTATAACTATAATTGTAATTAATAAACGTTTCGATTTAGTGGAATGTAGATAAAAGCCTATTGAAGAAGAAATATAAGTTTTTATTAAAAAGTTATAGTTCACTCATACCAGTAAAAAATAATATTGAACCTTGTAATTTACAGAAATTTGTTGGTATTATACGCCAAGCTGCCGGTTACGATGATCACCATTGTTGCTCAGCTTTTCTTTCCTTGTATGAAATATTGTTAGTTTATCATATTTTAGAACCTAAGCAACAATTATATGAAGAACGAAGAAGAAACACCAAAAATCCTAATAACTACTAAAGTCTTGAAAAGTTTACATGACTTCTTACTCAGCAAAATTATTATTAAAAAAGAAAAACTCGATGTACACAGTTATCAGTTATATAGATAATGTAATTCTAGCGACTGATCATGCCTATTTTAAAATAGAGATTGTTGATTGTATAATTTATTGTACAACAGGTTTTTTGTCCTACATATCTTTTCTCACAATTGCATAGATAATATTTTATTAAAGGTAAGAAAGATTTATTTTTATAACAGAAATTTTTCTTATATCTTTAATTAAACAGCCATTGTAATGCGATATTTAATAAATCATATGATAAATAAGATGAAGAATGTTGTCATTGCTTAATTTAAGTCAAATTTTATTTTCATGATTTGGTTAAATGATCCTGTATCATATTAAGCAGCAAGAAACCTTTTTTATTAACGCAATTTACTTTGGAAATTCAATGCCGATTTTGTGAAATTACTTTAATTTTATTCATTCCTGTAAAAAGATTTGATTTTGTACTGTTTATTTTTTACATAATAACTATATTTCATTTATTTCAAAATGTTTCTAATAAGTAATATCTTTGCCTCGATTATCAAGTGCTTGAAGCTTTGGTTTTCTAACTTTGCGCTATGCAGCTAGTATAATTTCCGCAGGGAATTTTAAGCACTACCGCAATTACGGGTAAATGTGTTATGTACACCCACATATATATGTATACATCAATCATAGACAGTATATCATTGACGGCGAATGGTAGGTTTTCATGAAAATAACTATTGCTAATGCAAGTACAATGAATTTGTCAAAAAGAGAACGAATTATTATCAATTGACCGATATTTAATTGCCGATATTTTTTTTCTCCATTCAGTTGTGGATGTACGATTATATGGGTGTTTGTCATTTATCGTAAAAATGTGTTTGCACTAAACGAGTAAAGAAAACTCTGCTTCTCGTATAGGAAAATATACGCTGTATGTTATTTCTGGTTGGTTAAGTTTCTCAATATTGTTTAATTGTAAAATTTTGTACATGTATTAAAGCAATTTGCCTCCTTTTAGTGATAAGTGTTGATAACAAGAAGGAAAGTGAGTACAACATGAGTGGGAACGAAGTATCGGTTACTATAGGTTATGATACAGCCGTAGATGGTAAGTTAGTTTATTTATCTGTTTGATTTTCATATTTATTTTTTCGTTGTAACTCTCGTCCTTTATGGTTACAAAAATTAAACAGTTGACACATTCAATCGGACAATCGACTGTTATGTGAGCATTGTTTTTCGTCGCTTTGGTAGATTCGATATTTTTGTGAGATGTTATTTATAACATTAGTTCGTGACTACCGATTACTCGTGTTTAACATTTGTACAAGCGAGTAAACATGAAATAAACGCCAAAATAAAGTGCTCAAATTTTGTATTAAGTTGCCCAGTCAGGGAACTCGGACAGATTAAAGATGTATGTGCCCCAAGTGGAAAATGCAAATGTTGTAACGAGAAGTGTTATAATACTAGGTCCTATTCCAGCCAGCGCGATATCTCTAGTTTTTATATGACCAGCTGCAGTAGCAATTGCATTTGGCGGTGTACCTACTGGTAAGTGAAACGAGAAAGAGCAACATAGAGAGGCTGGCATCATCAAGTATAGTGGATGTATTCGTAAAGCGACACACTGAAAGAAGCAGTATATAAATACATAGTAAACAGTAAATGCATATTAAACAAAAATGTGAAAATAAATTGGCAAGTGAAAAAAGAAGATATCATTTAGGCATCGTTTAGGATTCCTTACCATTTCTGCCAAAACAGGCAAAATAATGTTTGCAACGGCAACATTAGAAGTCAGTTCTGTCACCATTTCCACAAACATACATACAATAACCAATATTGCAAATGGATGTATCGATTGTAAAGCTATAAGAGCATTTCCTAGAATGGAGGAAAGCTTGGAACTGGTGCTTCCAGCCGAGATAGCGAATCCACCACCCAAAACTAAGATTAAACTCCAATGCATCTTCTGATTTATCATTTTCCAACTAATCATGCTTGGCGATGGTTTGGTCGGACGATTAACCGGATCCGGATCAAACGATCGAAGGAAATCAAGTTTGGATGGTAATATGAAGAAGAGAATGGTAACGCAAGCAGCTGTTGTTGAGTCTTTCACGTTTCTGCAAAGAACTACGTTTGCTGAGTACATTTTGTTAAGACAAGCTTTTATTCGAGGAAGGGGAATATGAGGAGAAAGGGGAAGCGAAAGAGGTAGAAAAGGATCGAAGCAGTAACAATAATTATCAATGAATAAAAAAAAAGATACCTACAAATCAGTAAGGTAACTTGGCCAACCCCGTACGAATCCGGGGTTTCTGAAGAACCACAGGAGTACAACTGCAAAGAAAAGGATACCAACAGCGGATTCGTGCCACGTAATTGGGCCGAGTTCTTTGTATTTTTTCTCGATCACGGTCGCTGCAACCTTCTCTCCTTGCGAACCGATATCAATAGCTTGTGCATCTTTGCTATTTGGTCTGAACATTCCCATGTACATAACTTGAAGCCAAAGCCATGTGAGGAAGCCCATCAGAAGCATCGGTGGGACAGAATAAAGCATCCAAGATGTTAGACTAATACCTGAACTGTTTGGGAATCGTCTGTAACATAAATGAACGATTGTTTCTCTTTCTTTCTCATTACAGTTAATCATTTCATAGTTTACGAACGGTCAGTTGATAGATGAATAGACAATTTGGTGGATGGTTTGAAAGTGGATCGTTCATCGAGAGCGCTTACTTTTCGAAGAATCCTTTTAACGTCAAGTTGGTGCCCGTTCCAACCAACGTGCCAATGCCTCCGAGACTGGAAGCGTATGACGTTACGAGATAGTAAACCATCGTGACATGAGTCGGTTTCTTCGTCCTACAATTAATACAGAGGAAAGTTACAGTAATAAGCGTTGAATATCAATAGCGAAGAAGTTTGTTGTTTTTTTGTCATTCATTCTTTTCCTCCCTATCTTTCTTCTTTTTTCTTGTTTAAATGCATTAACACTTTCACTATAAATGAAATTTAATTTTTTCTTCCTCAGAAGAGATATAATTATTTTTATCAGAAATGTCTTTGCATTCATCTTAATTATTAACCACTATTTAGGCAAGCAATTGTCAACAATCAATGAGTAACAATAGTATACAGCTATCACTGAAGCACATTATTCTCCACCCGAGTAAGAATATGTAACAAATATTCGATAAAGTGCAGTTGACATGGTTATTTGATTTAGTCTTATTGATTGTATTAAGGAAACTTATCAATTGATGAGTTTGCGACTACGTACGGTTCCGCACCCTCTTCACCTCCACAGCTATTTTCTTCTTGAATAAACATGTTACCCAAACCTTGCTGAAAATCCAAAGAAAAAAGGATAAAGTTCAATGTAGAAGATGCTTGCTGACAGTGGATTAAGTATATTTAATTGCTTACTGCTTCAAGTTCTAATAGAACAGTTTCGATAATGGGTAACATCATGGTCGTGGCAGCGGTATTTGAAATCCACATCGACAGAAACATGGTTACACAGAACAAGCCCAGTGTTAATCTGTAGATTGCATAATATGCATATTTTATGGTATGAACATACACTCTTGTTCATAGATATGTATTACAACCCTATCTGTTGGTTTCATGTAAAACGTGATAATCGAGTTAATGAGGGGAATGATTGATTATTCGGAATTATGTACTTATGCAAGATAATAGAATTGAGAATTATGTAAAATTATATAATCATGCGAAACAATTTAAAATGGTAAAAATTATCTGTAAGAAAATGACGAATTAGCTGTTGTATATTGCCATTTCGAGTACTTCGATATAAATTTCATTGAGAGAAATTTAGAAAATTCAGAGTCGTTACATGATATAAAAAATGACGAGTAGATTGATAGAATCAAAGAAGCGGAATGTAAAAAGAAATTCCATCCGCACTCTATCGATAAGGAAGCAGAAGATGGTGAGTAAACGAAAGATTATTAAATGCTTTTTGGCATCCTGAATTACCTTCGATGACTGCAGCCTATCATTTTAATGATCAGTAGCGCGATACGCATATGCAGGCCAGAGTTTTCAATAACGATCGCAATCACCATGCTACCGATAAACATCATCGTGGTATCGTTCATATAGCAGGTACAGGTATCGCCGGTATTCATTATACCCATCAGTGGATAGAGAACGACAGGAATTAAACCTGTGATTGGTAAGGGAAGCACCTCGGTCATCCAAAACATTGCCATCAAACCAACCACGTATAGACATCGCATCGCTATTACCTGCGTTCAATTGACACGTAATTCTTTACGTATGACAATGCGAGACAACGAATGCACGAATGGACGAACGAACACAAGAAAACTAGAGAGAAAAAGGTAGAAAATAGGGAATATAAAATAGAAAGAGTAAAGGTGGAAATGGATAAAGTGGATAAAGTAAAGAAAAATTAACACTTTAACGGTCAGATCTTTTTGAGTTGGGGAATGTACAATTGAAATGTATTTGCTCTTTGTCAGTATAGTAACAGCAGGTTTTTTGTATTTTCAATGATGCATAAAGTACTTTTATTGAAATAGGAAAAGGAAGTTAAGGATGGAACATAATAAAACAGTAATAAGAAAAAGTGTAAAAGATAATAATAGAGCAATAGAAGAAAGTAAAACTCTAAACTATGGGAAAGAAGATAGTATAAAAAAAAGACTACTGAACACTGATTACATAAAAACTAAAGACACGAATTAAGAATTGTGTGCTATTATTTAATTTTCAATATACAAGGGACGGCGTTAACAAGACAACATATTACAATATGTTTTAACGTTAGACGTTTGTCACAATTTCGATTTCATAATGCATCAGTGGACAAACCGATCATTAACGTTCTGAAAGGACTGTAAAGAGTCACTTTTTGAAAATTGAAAAGAGATGGTGTTATGAATTACATATGTGCGGAATTCTTATGTTATGTATTTCCACGTTTATGATCTAACGGTTTTAAAGATATTTATATGCGATATATAGGATATTATGATAGCTTTGAATTATTAAGAATCAGAATGGGAGTAAAAAGTAAATGACAAAGAGTTACACGAGAATAAGTTATAAGATTAAAGAGGAGAAAACAGTAAGACAAAAACAGGAGAAACATACAATAATGATAAAACAATTATATAACTAATGTAAAGGAAAACTATCTTGGGACGAACCTCGGTAGTCTCGACCATAACGATAGGAAACAGAATCAGTGGCCATAGTACGATCACGAACGATCTCCAGTAGATTGAAAGGAATTGTATCAACAATCTTGCAAACCCGTCTGTCTTTCTGAAACGATAACACCAATGACTGAAGAGATGAATAGTAATGAGAATGGGAAAAGAAGATTGATAAAGAACATTACTACAACTGATAACAAATTTAGCCAAAAGCAATATGGTACTACGATAATTAAAAGTTATTATTTTCTTATATATATAATATAGAATATAAGAAGGATATAAGAAGCGAAGATCTTGGTTGAATCTCTTTTTTGTATTTGTATCATATTAAATCAATTTAAGTTTCCCATGTATTTTTTATTTATAATCTACGGCTCAAGAAGTTTGAGCTGGATCTAATAGTTGAAACAACAGTTCCTTAAATAAACAATTTTTGTCGATATGAAAAGAGACTTGAAGAAGTTCCCATAAGAATAGCGTTATTTTGTATTTTGTAAATTTATCATTATTTTTAATAATGTTCAGAAATCTGTTTTCTTTTACAGATTAAGAATGTGATAAGAAAAATATTATATGTACATGTATAGTGCTACTTAAGAAATACAAAGATACTTTTGAAGCCTTTTCGCATTGATAAATTGTTGTTTAAACCATTATTTAAACCGTTAAAATCAGTTAAAATATTTAAACCGTGAACGATCCTATATGTTGATATAGAATATACGAAAAAGTTCAATCGGTCTGAATGATGATTTGATACGAAAAAGAAAAGATAACGAAACAAACAAGATCTTCAATTTATTATTCAGATTATTCAGAAAGAAAATAGTGACTTTTAGTTGTTCTAGTGATATTTAGATACTATCATATTTGGTGGAAGACCTACTGTTACAAATAATACGATGATTTCATTATTTTACCACAAACGTACTTCACCCCTTTTTCTGCCTCTTGCATAATAAACGATAAACTATGATCGATTGTCAATCCGATGCGTACCTTCTGTTGGTGGAATCGATGATTTCCGGATACGCATCATCGGTCTGTGACGCCATCGTTCTTTGTCCAGTCAAAAGCCATGTACCTAGCCAGAGAAGAAATCCAAATACAGTTACGTTTATGAAGCGTTTTTTTCTATATAATCGAGGAAAGAAAAGGAGAAGGTGTCGAAAGACTTATCGCGGATCACTCGAAGCGCTCGCTTTATGAATTAATTCACTATATTGAGTTAACATGGGAGATTGCAAAATTCAAGACGAGCGTATTGTAGTGCATTGTTTCCTTGTCATTGTTAATACAATGTCGAAACGATACAAGTAGTTCCGCAATTGGTCATTCTTCTGTCACTACCTCAGTCCTTCTCTGTGCTCCCTTCTTTTATACCGCATGCTCGGATTACGGGCTAAGTAATTTCACTAACAAGCGGCACCGAACGAGATTGACCTGAAAGGTCTCGCACGATGGGTTATCCTAACCATGTCGTCCATTTTACGGTGTTCGCCGTTAAAGTTTCTTTTTCTACGCTATTGCGTATTCGCGTCTTCAAATGGATTCAATTCCGTGCTTTCTGGTATTATGCTATTTCAACGGAACTACAATCAACATATTGTCCCGTTCCTATTTCACATGTAAAAAAATGTATGTCAATAAACAAAGTACTTGTACTGATCCGTATTCGTGCGATCCTGAATTTGACTTTAGAAGTTTAAGGATGTAGGAGAACAAATGTTGTAACAGATGTTCGTGTATGTTCTGCTTCTTTAGTTGTGTTTATAAAAATATGCGTTTACATAAATATTCGCGGTCTAGTTATTATGTTGTTTTAGCCAAGTTAAAATATCGTTCGATTGCCATTTGAAAAATTGAAAAATATCGTACTACACAGTATCGATGCAGCGCGCAACTGCACGTTTTGCGCCTTTCCTTTCAATTGTTCGAATCGGTTGTTGGCATCGTTGTATTAAAAAGACAGTCGAGACAAAAATAAAGATTCGTGTTTGCAACTGTGCAGCAATTAACCAGTTATATCAAGTCTGTACGGTTTCGAAGCGTTTGCAATTAAACCACGTTCCATTAACCTTTTAACCGAATCATCCGTAGAACAAAAATACCTATACTTTTAAAAGTAAATGTCAATAACGACTAGACTGTGGATATTTATGCATTCATAGAAAATTTAAACACGACGAAGAAGACCGGCATTTATAAATATCAATCAGCCAGTTTTTTCTTATTGAAGGAGTTCATTATACTTGACATCATTATATAGGCGTCGTGTATTTAAAACAGATTGTAAGATGCAAATGATTTATTTAATTTGAATGTACCATTGGCAAGGTTTTAGATAGACAATTTAAGTTTTGTATGATGCACATGATATTCCTAATTCTACAAGAAGATACTAACAATAAGTATTACTTTTGATTAGTCTGCCATTAATTCGTATATTCTTAGTTACAATCAAGGTCAATTGACCAAAATATCTACATACTTATGGACAATCGTGTATTTACTGTTAAATACTCTGAGGACGGCTGCTCTGACAAGCATATAGCCTGAATTTCCGGGTGCTTTGAAGCGATCGAACAAAATTCAAAGCGAGCAATATTTGCTATTATTATTATAGTATTTAATATTTAATTATAGTATATAATATTATTATTATAGTATTATTCAAATATGTAATGCAAAAACACTTTCATAATATTTCGTTTATAGCATCCATTGCTTTTCTTACTGTTTTATTTAACAGTATTTAACATTATTATAGGATACTGCATGAAGTGTGGAGTCTGTAGAGTGTTAAAAACACGATCGAAACCCGAAGAACCTTTAAATTGTAGAATTTACTTTCAGTAGAAATAAACAATAGCAAATTATTATGTCTAAGAAGTTCCTAACGAAGAAGAAGAAGAAGAAGAAGTAATTCAATGAGCAGCGATGTTGTTCGTGTGTGTTCACTTGGATCGATTTTTTCTTACTTTTACCAGTGCAGAATGTTTAAGAATGCCTTTTTATCGGTTCTTTTATCTCAAAGTTTGCCTCTTGACTGGTACCGAAACGGCAACAAGCCATGAATTCCAGAAGAGTCAACATACTGAGCTTATACTTTATAATAGCTTATAGCATTGCACCGACATCGCGAAATCGCATGGCTGTGAGAAATCAGGAACCAAAGACAAAATAAGATCCTAAGTCGAATATCATTGCAAGCAAAATCACTATTACAACGTGAATTTTTATGTATTCGTCGAAGAAGATTTTAAGGAGCAAAAATGCGTGGAACGCACACAATAAGCTACGAGTGGTTCTTCGTCATAATATTTGAATATTTACCATCGAAAACTTCCGTGTATATTTTATATCTGTCAGATAAAATATTTTGAAATTTCACTAGCGCTGTGACGAGATACTAACAAGACGATCGTTATAATTATATCGGTAAAATCTGAAAGTAATCTGGAAATATACTATATATACAGGGTGATTGGTAACTGGTGGTACAAGCGGAAAGGGGGTGATTCTACGCGAAAAAAGAAGTCGAAAATATAGAATAAATATTTTTCGTTTGAGGCGTTGTTTTCGAGAAAATCGACTTTGAATTTTCGCTCGGTACGCGTGCGGTACGTTATAACGGATCTCACTGTAGATCGTTGTCTCGATGGAAAAATTTAAAAAAAAAAAAGAAAAATTAAAAAAAAATTTTTATTCTATATTTTCGACTTCTTTTTTCGCGTAGAATCACCCCCTTTCCGCTTGTACCACCAGTTACCAACCAATTGTGTGCCAATTTTTTCATAAATATATGTTTGCAGTAAATGCCTCGTAATTTCCACTATACTATACTATACTACTGCATATATAAAATATATGATATATTAAAAATATAATATACTGTATATAGTATATATTATATATATATACTATGCTATATAATATATATATATAGTAGTATAGTATAATCGAAATTACGAGACATTCACTGCAAACATATATTTATGAAAAAATTAGCACACATATATAAAATATATGATATATTAAAAATATAATATACTACATATAGTAAATTATATATATACTATACTATATACTATATATATAGTAGTATAGCATAGTGGAAATTACAAGACATTTACTGCGAACATATATTTATGAAAAAATTAGCACACGACGTGAGTTGTTAATAGTAATCTTAAATATATCCAGACTTTTTATTATAGTGGACAATTGATTGTTTAAATGGTTTTTTGATCTTTGGAAAATGCATACTTGTACTGAATATCCTGCAACTTCTATAATGTAGTACGTATTCAAATCTGTTTCGAACATTACCTTATTTAAAATAATCATGATAATCACACGTACACGCATATAACAATGATAGTTTTCCATCGTATGTTTCTTCTGGAGAGCGAACGTATATTCTATATGTTTTGAGGATGAAAAGTATAAATAGTATCTTAATACTTTCTTATCGCGTTAACATAGAGTATCTACAAAAAGCATTTTCACGTATGCTAATTTTTTAATAGATTTTTCTCTATCATATCTCATATTACATTTCCATCGTATCAGACTTTTGTAATCACGTGAAAATGCTACCGAGTGATGTATAACTTAATATACTTGGTTCTAATTAATTAGTACATAAATGCTATTATAACTACAATGGTATGTGAGTACTTTTTCATAGCCACTGTATAAAAATATATATCACCCAATATAAAAATTAGAAGCTTCTGGCTTGTTCTATGGTTATGGGATGCTGCAGCGTATAATGACGACAGTCGTGTCTCATGTAGTATTAATAAAATTTCCAAATATTTCATACAACACATATATTACGCATATTTTAATGACAATGTGAGTCATTTCTGTAGCTCATTGTCGTCTCTCAAAAGCGGAGTGTACAATATCAAAGATAAGAGTTGATAAGCAAAATATTAATTGGGAGAAAGATATTTGATCGGCAGAAGCTTTGGAAAAAATCTTAATACAATTTTAAACGTGTCATGCTTGGTTCCTTATCACTAGAATTTCAGATGTTTACACGCAGATTTATATTTTTATCAACACAACTAAAGAAACAGAAAGACGTTGGTTCCACTTATTAAATGTTATAACGAATATTATTATACAAACATTTTTTTATATTAAATGCTTTCTATGCACTTGTGCAACCGTCGATCATCAATTTTCCATAAATAACAAATGCATAAACATACTCATATCATATAAAAATATGTAACACAAATGACAAAAATGGAAAGTTTTTAGCTGGCTTCATAGTTATGTCTGCATACAACCCTTAAATATAAAGTATTATAGTACACACGTTGGCTCTACGAATTTTATTGGTATGTTAAGACACGTTTTGTTAAAACGTGACACAATATATATATATATATATTGATTTTTAATATTCATCATAACGAATATGAATAAATGGGCAAAGATTTGGGACATTGAAGATCTATATATCGTACGTATACGAATTGAAATCGTTCGATTGGATATCGCGTGGCCGGACAATGAACGGGATCTCTAATCACCGTTGATTCTTCAATCACCGTAATACAGCTCGTACGGTATATCGTCGTATGATTATTATTGTATTTGCCGCGTATTCTCGTTCACTTTCCCGCGAACCGATCTCACCAAGATAGAATCGAGTCGTTCGATTCGCTTAAAAATCGACCGTTTCCTTTGATCGTCGTGCACACTTTTCTCTACCACTGCCTCGTCTCGTTTGAAGAATCGAACCCACTGTCGTTTGAACTATCACCCTTCTCTTTTACTTCTCTTTCTCTTATTCAGTTGTTCCTCCCGCCTCTTGCTCCTTCTCTTCTTTCTAACTACCACTCTGCTAATACTCTACCACCACTTTTTCTTCTTCTTCTTCTTCTTCTTCCGCTTCTCCTTCTTCCTACTCGTTTTCTCTTGTTTTTTGTTACTTACCCCTACTTTGTGGTTCGTCCTCTGCCTGCTTAGTTGGTTCTCCAACGACTGGTAAGTGAACTCAACGAAGCAGCGACTCGTGACAAACGTATCATTCCCCGTCTCTCGACCTTGATACGTCGATGTTCTTATTGCAGGTTTACCCGTGAACGTAATCTACCAATCACCCACGTGGAATTCGTATTTCGATGTGATCAATCGCTTTTTTCTACCTTTGCTTTTTGCGATATTCGGGAAACGTACGAAAAGAGAAAAGAAGAATTCGATCATAGCTCAGAGTTTCAGGGTGTGAGATCGCGAGAATCGCGTAAACGTGTCAAAGAACGAAATTACATTTTCAGCAATTTTCAAGTTCTTGTTACTTTTCTCACATACATAATAAAGTTTGTCTGTCGTTTGAGATAACGAGCTAATGGATATATTCTTGATTGTTATTTACTTAGTAAGATTAATTGGAATTTTTTTTAAATAAGTATACATTTCAATAAAAGAGAATAAAGTACGCATGGCGGCGTTTAAATCAATTTAATCCCGCTAGTAATTAATCCCGCTCACGCTATCGTTCGTCCTCGTGTTTATTACGTGACGCATCCCATGGTTCAAACAGGCCGCTGAACGTAGTTAGAGAAAATGCAAACTTGGAACGTGTCGAAAAAATTCGCCAAATAAGACCGAGCAAACTGTACAGACACAGTCAGTCAGGAACTTGTTGTCTCATCTCACTTCCCAAACAAACTAAAAACGTACATTGTCACAAAATTATTTATATTTACGTATTCCTATTTACATACAATTAGTTGCAACAGTCAATTTATTTTGTGCAATTTATTTACATGTTCTTGTACTTTTCTTTAGCCTTGTGTAATTAGTTTAGTGAACGAAGAGTGTCTCGCGTAACACGACTCGATTTTAACGCGATTTTTCCACCGTTTGCCACGATGTAGCAGAACATATTTTGAACCTTGGTTCAACGCTGTCGAGCGTACAACGAATGTCTACGAGTAAAAAAGTTTCGAAAATACTTTATATTCATAACGAAACCACTGTTACCTTCGGTAAAATAAATGGGAACGTATCTTGCTTTCTTCATGACATTGTAAATAGGACTTTACAACAAATTCAAAAAGCATGATATTTTTATTAACTTAATACTAGGTTCGTCGTAGTGGAAATAATATTTCATTTAAAATATCCAATTTACATTTCAGAAAGATAGAATTACTAAATACGGTATGTGGAGTTGCACATGTAGCCACTGTAGTAATAAATAGCAGGTTATTCAAACTTCTGCAACGATGCAAAATTTTGTATTGCAGAAGATGGTATGCAATTTGAACAGGCATTAAACTAAAGTGTACTGTAAGCCTGGTATTGAGTTAATAACAGTATCGTGCAATATGCCTTTTGAATTTGTCATAAAATGTTCTATAATGTCATGGAAGATTTGTGTTTTCCAATGTGACCTTGGTTTTGTTGTGAAAACAAAGTATTTCCGGAATTTTTTTATCCTCATCCATAGTACGCTCGACACCATTAAACTACGGTGTAAAACATTTTCTGCTACACAACCGCAAATGGCGGATAAATAGCGAGACGCGTTGCACTGGACGTAACACTGTAATTGTATATGCTAGTAAAGTGCAATTTGTTTTAATAAATCCCCATCCATTGTACAACTTTTACATGATGTATTACTTTCTACCATGTCGTTCGAATACTTTCGTTATTTATTAGATACAGTTAGCCAAATACACGTATACTTTGACGAGCTTTTAATCTTGACTTTTTCGAAAACAAAGTTTCCTACGTAATTTTATTCCATTCTTCGTTTCTCTCTTATTTCCAGTCACATAATCTCTCTGACTCGTGTGTACAGATTTACGAACATCGTATGGTATATACCGATCTTGTGTCTCCATTTCCCTTCTAGAACTTGATGCATATCATGAGATACACCACCCCCTATTTTTTGTTAGTCTCTAGCCTTTAGCTAATCTAGGTCTCCTATATCTTGACGCGTATCGATAGAAGCTGGCAGAATAAATTATGGCTAAAAATACGAGAGCGGTGTTACCCGATGTTGTCAGATTTCCTTCGAGTCTCTTTCAAGTTTCAAAAATATTAATAGTCATTTATTTAACAGTACCGTTAGAACACCGAGGTAGTTTTGGACAAAATTCAATATCATAGAAATAAAGAATTATCTTAAAGCAAACTAGTCGAGTAGTTAAATCTATTTGAAAACGTAAGTTATTTGAATATCTGTTGTTTCATTTCATGATATTTCGTATTTGTTACTTGACTTAATCAGAAAGCAAATATACAGATGTTTATCTATGGTAGAATTTGGAATCTCTGCTAAAAGATCCTAATGTGTACGTCTATGTATGTATTTCTTACATATTTCTTTTCACACTTTCCAATCTGATAAAATGTTTCAGTAGTTCGAGTTCTTTCTGAAACGAATATTTTACGCGAGGTAAATAGGTAAATATATTTTTTATACGCGAGAGATAATTATCTGTTATCCTTTAGTTTTCACTATCATTTGTAACGATCGAGTATTTAGAAAAGAAATTATTTGGAAATTGTAATATTAATTTATTTCAAATTAGTAAGCCTTGGCATTTACGCTATTTACAAACAATTTTATTTTCAAGTAAACACGTTTGCTATTTTAGTTGACGTAATTATTTATATTTTTTCATTCGCTATTTTCATTTCCAATAAATTTCAAATAAATATACTGTTCATTATGTATGTTTAATTTATTCCTGTACACGCTGTTATCTCCTTAATTATTGAAACTTAATAATATATTCCGATTTCTTTTTACATTTTTATTTAAAGAGAGGTCAATGTCGATATAGCTTTTTTAAATGGAGCTATACATCTTTTTTATACACCATTCGATGTATCTTTTAATTCTCTACAAAAAGGAGGTGTGAAGGTACTTGGGTCGAAAAATGATTAGTTCAAAAGATATTTCAATTTTAATATTGTCAAACTTATGGTATGAGTAACAAGAAGAACATACATAGCAAACAAACGTAAAAGCGACCCAAGTACTTTTATAGCTTTATCTAGAGAATTAAAAGGTGCATCGAATTGGGTATAAAAAAATGTATTAGCATTAGTATTCATTGCACCATCCGTACACTGTTCAATGTTACACTAAAAAATGTTGTATTGGCATTGAAATCTCTTTAAATAAGAATGTAAAAAAAGATCGCAAAATCTTCTCTTTTCTTTTCGCTTAAGACAATGATTCCCTTCTTGGAGTACATGGTTTTGCTTTCTACTTATTACATATATGCAACATTTACAATTCTATTTAATTTATTTCTTTCTTTCCTTTCTCTCTTTCTCCTGTTCTTCCCTTATTTTCCTTCTTCTTTATTATTTATTGTTCTTGTTATTTTGCATTCTTTCTTCTCATATGTTATTATGTCTGTTCTTTTTCTTCACAGATTCTACATATCTTTTTGTTACTTTCTTCCCTATATCTGTTGCCTCTCCATTCGTTGCAGCATCTAAATCTTGCTATAGTGGTTTTAGTTTTATGCCCTTTCCTTTGTGTCCAAGGTCTGCCCGGGTTGTCTAATATAATTTGCTCTTTCTGCTGTCATTCAATTTTTGTATTCCATTCGTACTCCTTTTGTATTTCTTTGCCGAGGTTGATCCTCGACTTTATTTTGTTCCTCCTCCCTCTTACTTTCTTTTCCCTATACTACTTGTTAATCCACTCATCTATTCTGCTCTTTCCCTTGTCTTCTTTTGCCTCCCTTTGCCAGTGGTTTGTTCCACCTCCTTCATGATACGATCTCTTCGTTGCCACTGAAACTACCATACCAGTCAAAATGCCTGGTTCTACAATTTTATAATTGTGCCAACCCTCACTTATAGATCATGGTCCCAGATGGATTAATAATACTAAAAATGTACTACATAACATGGGATTCCTTTTGTAAGAAAGTAATAAATCAATAAATATAAAGATATTCGATTAATACGAATTCTTTAAAGATCAGTCATTTTGACTGGTTGCGGTAGAAATAGCTTCGTTTTAACTGTCGGTAGTTCTAGTGCTAATTTACCTCAAATTTATTTCCTCCTATTCTCTTCTATTTACCTCACTTCTGTATTTTTTCAGTATCACGTTCTCTGTTTCTTTTTTTACTCTGTCTTGATACTTTAGTACTCTGCTTCCTGCTTCTATACTTATTTCTTCTATTTCTGTTTCTCCTCACATCACATATCCAGCTGTCTACCCCATCTATCCCGTACTAACCTACATAACAGCGAAATCATAATCATAACTTGCGTCTATTTTAAACGCTAAATTACTCAGTTTGTTGTGTACTGAAGGCTACTACTTTTGCCCTTTGCCCCATACATGTATTTGCTGTCCGCTATCTAAATACAACAGTTTGCATTAACAAACAGTTAATGTATAATTTACGAACTGAAAGAATCTACAAAGGAGGCAAAGATTATAACCGTCAGTTCCTTTTATTACATATTAGCTTTCGGAAAAAGACAATAAAATTATAATTACAGTCATTCTCTGCTCTTTTGATATCGATGAAGATAACGAGAGAAAACAAATACATTTTTATTGACCTTTCTGTTTTGTTTGTCGGTTTATGACTGAAAAGAATATTTTCATATAGAATAATTAAAACAGCCAAAGGTATAATTGTTGAAACATATAATACTTGATAAATTCTAACGATATTTGAATATCGTTCGTTTTGATATTGTGACAAGCAATATTTTTTTAATTACGAGCAGACTGACATAAGATTAAAAACTCAATCCTGAGAAAAACATAAGATTAATCGATAACGCATACTGCTTTCTAAAAAAAAAAAAAAAAAAAAAAAAAAAGGGAAGAAGACATCTTGAAAGGGCAAATATCTTAAATTAAACACGTGGATACGAACATGTCTGTTAGAAGAAACGACTTTGGACGACTGACAATGGCAAGTGAAAATTACGTGCATAAGACGAAGGACAACTGCGTTGTTGATTACAAAATTACAGTTAAATCCTCTATAATCACAATTAAATTACGGCCACATAACTAAATGTGTACGTACCACCAATCGCACTCAACGAACGTATCTCTGTGGGGTGTCTCGCAATCGATAACTCTGTTACAAAGTGATATCTCCGCTGTTATCGAATGATGAACACGTTAATTGCTGGACCGAAGAAACATGTATTAGAAATATTGAAGAAATTATTTATGTGAAAATTTATCCACATACAAAATAGATAATGAAACAAAGGTTATTCATTTCGTTTAATAGAGATCGAATAATGAAATAATCTAGAGAAAAACTATTTCACGTTCAAGTAAACTGAGATAATGTTCAAGATAGTAATGCATTATTGGAATTCTTAAAAGAATTAAGTGATCTACATATTTTTTCCTTATATCTGTTTCTTTACCTATTACTGCCCACAAATGGCTGAAAAATCATGCGTCGCATTTAAATGGAACACCGTGTACATGCGGTGATGTAATTTGGCGCCAGAATAGCTAGCAGAAACGGCGAACGTTCGATTACCATTGACCGTGCGTACTATGAGTGGGTGGGTCGTCGAGTTCGATGCGTTTCAACGGTCACAACCAAGGGAATGAACTCGTGTATCCTTGGACTCGGTCCAATTTTATTTTCAAGGTTACATTGCAGCCATTTCTTACCTGAGATCATTGATCCAATTGAAGCGAATCGAGCTATACACGCATATGCAACGAACATATACAGGCATATGCAACGAACACGCGAATAACAAATATTTAATAAGTCGCTTTTTTTTGTTTGTAAAAATTAAGTCGATTAGCTAAGATATTTCTCATTTTTTGTCACGTAGATTAACACTTAATACGTGACTTGCTTTTATATATATTGAATTCAATTACAGAGGCTACAAAATGTATCGGCACATAACCTTTATTTTGTAGCGTTATTTTTATCGGGTTTTACATTTCATCTACATGATATCAAATTCTCGTACGACACGAAATTTCGTATACTTGAACTTGATCAATTAGTATTTAGCAATATGCCAATATCTTTTTGTAATCACTGTAGTAAGGAAATAATAGCCAGAAGCAATACTTATCATTTTCTTATAGAGTCAATGAATAATACATTTTAATTATTCGTTTGAAGATTGATTGACAGTGTATTTTAAAGTTTAAAACGCGTTTCATCGATGTGTAGTTCTAAATATACTTAAGTTAAAAATATGTTTGAATTAATTACGGTATAAGTTTAGAAAAATCTTTCTTGTCCGATCAATAAGATAAGTCTTACCTAATCAGTTGCATTCTCGTAGATACCAATATTTCTGCATTGCGTATCTATTATTTACCCAAATGGACATTTCATAATAATAATGGTAATAATATGTAATAATAAAATAATAATATAGATAGCAATAATAAAATGATGATATAGATAGACTAAAGTCATTATTTGTCAATGCATAATTTTTGTATACTAAATTGCATTTTGCCAAAAATAGGCAAGTATCGGATTTATGCGTTTTCCGGAAATAATCGTTTACTCAAAATAATATTTTTCAGAGAAGTACAGTGTTTACGCGAGTATCTCCTTTGCTGTGTTATTGTTGGGTGTCGGAGTTCCACTTTGGTGGCACACTACTGCAGTTCCGCGTGTATCGCTTCCTTACGCTGGAATCGAAGCACTCTCCGACCTAGACATCAATATTAAAACGAAAATTGTCGTCGTAGCTCTGTCTCGAGATCGAGCTGAATCCTTGGTGCACCACATAACGGATGCTTTTAAAAATTCCAGTGAGCAAATGAAAATTACATCCTCCTATTTCTCTACATATTTTTTTCATACACGGTAACATGTAAATATAATACATTTCAAGAACTAATTCAACATCCAGAAACAATGTACATCGTATAAACGCATGTCCTATTTGGTCTTGTTTACCAGACACAGCGAGCTTTTTACAGCGAAATTTTTATATAATATATTTCTATAACAAACAATTTTAATCCCTCTTCTTTTTCCTCATTGAACTTCAGTAAGTTAAGGATTAAATATAATATCGATGATAGAAATTTTACACTAAAGTATGAAATATCATGCGTTAATAAAGTATTATTAAATATCAAGTATAAGATATTTTCGCGATCCTTTTAATTAATCCGTTAGATTTTTATTTGCGAGGGTACTCGAAATTATTTGTTGTTGAAATGTTTGCGCAAAATTTGTTGAAAATGTTATATGTGCTTCGGTACAAAATCGAACAAGGACTTGAGCAAATTTAAAGAATGTTAGACATATTTCATTTATAATTTAATAGAATTTAATGGGAAAGAGATTAAATTTTTTTATTATAAATGCATATATTATATAAACATTTTTTTCTAGTAAAAAGTCATTATATCCAGTGAACAAAGTCAAGTAGAACATATGTTGATATAAACCTTTTACATTTTTTGTAGATACCGTATCGAGTGCTGAAATATAGTCCATATGTTATAGGACACCTCACACACACACACACACATGTATATAGAAGCTTCATGTGTTACAGGTATCTGTCGGATAGAAGTTATTTACCATGTGATATCCAGTAATCTAGTAACTTCTGCGTTTACGCATCATGAACTAGAGAAAATAGCATCGGCTTTCGACCTGGACGTCGGACAACTTCTACTTTTGGAAACAAACAACTTAAACGATGCAGTTCTCGTCGGCTCGAGAAGAACCATTTATTTTTCTACAGAAACCAGTAAGCAGCCAATCTTACGATCAAGATCGACAATCGCTGAAAATTTCACCGTCCTCTTGCAACCGTTCATTTTCATTTCAGCTGCCTCCACTTTGATTCAAGTATTATCGGAATGGGTGTTGCTTGAAAAGTCACTGACTTTAACGAGAAATGCACTCACCGAACCAACTCTTTACAGCCTAGATGAGGAAAACAGGAGAAGGTTCCCGGCTAGCCCGGCTTACGATGTACTCATCACTGTGGTCAATCCAGATCCAGAAAAACTGAAAGTTGCTTGGGATCTCCGCGTGATGGCCGAGGGTGGGTAAGAAAGAAAATCTCATTTTTCTAATAGCTCTGCCTTTACCGTCATATCCACAATGGACAGCATAATTACAGGTTTCATAACTGAATCATTTTTTATTACCATTAACATTAGTCCATAATGTTAGTCGATTGCATCGAATGGATCGTATAACGAGTTAGTATACACTAAGTAAAACTCCATTTCTTGAAATGTTAACCCCTGACAAGTTCAGATAAATGGAGTTCCACTGTACGTATAAAATGATTATGTTTCAACATTAATGTGATCCTAAGCAGTAAGAGGTATATAAAATTAGCACAGAACACGAAAATTTTCCGAGCTGAAATGATTCGCACAGAGTTCCGATCCAGAACCTATTGAGAATCGATGCGAAAATTTTAAAGATGAAAGAGACAAAGAAAAAATTGTAAATCTTCATCTATATCGATTCTTGAATTGCTGAAGAGAATCGCAGAACAATGGAATAGAATTCATCTTGAGTATTGCCAAAATTTTGTACAAATTATGCCAAAACACATTAAAATCACCCTAAAAGCTAAATAATACCTCATAGAATAAATGCTACTCAGTTAGGTTAAAACTGGCAAATTTTATCGTGAAAAATATTGCGCGAAACTGAATGAATCAATATTTATTGTTACAAATTGCTTATGTTATTAGCTCTAATTGACCAAAATGTGTTTATTTCATGTATACTTTGACATTAATGATAATAGAAGAGGTTTCATACAAAATCTGTAATATTAGTACAGTTATGTGTATCTTTATTGAATATCTACATATATTTTTTGCTTGTAGAATACGTCGAACCATTTCTCTCTGAGCTTTCGATTCTGAGTAACTTCTCTGTCAAATCACAGTGGTTGTATTTACTGCCATTGGATGTCAGCCCGAAACGAGTGCCTGATAGTGGCCCATTAGGTAGACATTTTGCATTATCAGAGGACGTTTTACCTCAATTAATTACACCATTGGAGAAAAAACTAGGTATGTTATTCGTATTTTCACCCTCTCACGAAGAACGAAATAAAATCTGTAACTCTAACATTATCACTATTTATTTTAGCCTCACAGGTTAGTCTCCATCCAACTATCAATTTCGTTATCTATGCTGTTCCTTGTGACAGCGCTCCGTTACATATTTACACGCGTTCTGGACATCGATCGAAAATTAACGCTAACGTCGAAGCGTTTCTTTCTCCAAGGTAATGCTCCTAATTTCGAGTCATCTCCAGTTAAGATATATTTACGTTGCCTTTTCTATTTCTTGGTATAGATGGGGTGGTGTAGTTTTGATCAATCCACCCGTTGAAGCTTGCATGGCTGCGAAACTCGATCAACCGGTTACCATTGTGCCTGAACAGACTACCATTGTTGGAACCTTTCTTACCCAACTAAAACTTCTTTTAGGCATTCCTGAACCGGTAATCAAATCATTATCTTTCTTATTCGATTACTCTAGCTCTACGTGTTTCTTTTATTTTCCATTCTACTATCCATTCGTTGATATGATGAAAAGTGTCTCCACGATGCATCTATTTTTTCCAGAAATTCTTAAATGGCGTTACCGCTGTTTCTCTGCCAGGATTGAAACTGCGTGATTGGGAAATCGATGCATTGCTGCGTGTACGCACGATCGAGCAATTAACATCGGCAAAATTGACTCTGCAATCGATTGCACAACTTCTTCAAGAAATTGGTAACATTGTGATTACAGATATTGTAGGAAACAGAATTAAAACAGCCTTACGTTTGGTGGAAGATTCGGCTCAACGATTAACGCGTGGCGATCTAGCTGTAGGTTTTCTGCTGAGTAAAGAAGCATTTGTTACTGCGGAAGCAGCATTCTCCGATCCAACGCTCTTTGCTTTGTTATATTTTCCCGAAGATCAAAAGTAAGACATATTTGCTATCATTCATCCTTATCTATACCAAGTCTTTCTCATCTTATTGTACTTTCTTTGATTTCAGATACGCTGTATACACACCTCTCTTCTTACCAGCCATGGTACCAGTCTTGCTTTCCTTAAAAAATATTTATCGCTATTATTTCCATCGAAGAGTCAATAATCCATTGAAGGAAACTGCACCAGGCCAAAATAAATGAGAGCAGCAAGTGTTTCACGATAACGTCTTCAACCATTTGCCAAGTTTTTACTTCATATTGTTTTTTTCTTTATCATTTTCATTGTATCCTACTGTCGAGTCATTTCTATACATCATGCTGTTTTATCTAGATAAAAAGTCGATGAAACAAACGTCGCAAATAAAAACAATATTTTTTTATTGTACAAAGAAAATGTTCATCAAGTTATAAAAACAGCAGAAAGTGTGGGATGAGTCAGTGAGTGAATGAAAAAGATAGGGAGAGGACTGAGTGAGTGAAAAATTAGGAAAGACAGGCAAAGACGAAAAGTGAGGAGGGACGGGAAGCGGCAGAGAATGCGCTGAACTGTTTAAATTATTTCAACCAATATCGAATGAGTTTAAGATATTTTACATACAGTTAAATTTCACTTTTGTTTGTCCTGCATATTTCTCGTACATAGATAGAATTCTAGAATTACAACTTCCTCGTAATTTCTGTTACCCACGGACGAAATACGGATCCGCGTTATGCGTCACGGCATACAATATAGTATAAAGTAGCGCTAGATAAAGGTTTCTGTTTGTACACAGGTACGCGTCTTTTGTCCACATTTACGCACACAAATTTAATACTATCAAACGTCTCCCACGCATGCTCATACATCCGTTTTAACAAATTTCAAATTAATTATCATTAGATCGTTAGAAACAGCTAATAATCTATGTACAATACACGTATATCAATCCTCAACCAGTTATCAAATGGTTACAAAATTATTGAGTTGAATCACTATAAAATGTATATGTTCAACTACCGCGAGAAAATTTCAAATTCAAGTTAGTTTAATGTAGCTGACTCGATACGAGCAACTTCATGAAAATGAAATCCGTTGCGTGTTCGAAATGTAAATATTTCTCAATTTTAACAAATCGAGATAACGCTACTATTTTTTTTCGCTAATACACTGTCAAGATTTATCGTAAATCTCACAGCTACTGTGAATTGGATGGATTCTTTACTTAATCAGGACAAGCTCAAATTTGTTTTTGTTTGTTCGATTAGTAGTTGAACATTATCGCTAATAATAAAAATAAATTAATTGGTGAATTGAAAAGTTTACTTGTATGAAAAAAAAAGAAAAAGAAAAAGATAAAAATATAAACAGGAAAAAGAAGAAGAGTAGGAGCGGGAGAGGGACGGAAGGGGTTGAGGAAAATTAAAAGAAAAAAAGGGAGGAGTAAAAAGGAGGGATGTAAAAAAAAAAGAAGAAAATTAACAGAGATGCTGAACTAGCTGTATCGCATGTTGCAAAGCATCTGCGATATTCTGAAAAACAGGTACACCTTCGCGCGTCGCGTAGTCCGACAGGTACATTCTTCCCCGATTGTAGTCTTTTATGGCTTGTTCAGTTAGCTGAAAGAAAATGTTACCTTCTATATAAATATATATAAAATTTGGTTCAATGGAAAAACAGGAGATTATAAGATAAGTATAATAGAAAAACGAAGAGATGAGAAAAGGAAAAAAGAAATACAGAAGAAAGAATATAGAAGCTATAGGAACAAAATGAGACGTACATTTATACTTGTGTATAATAATATCTATAGAAGTGTATATTATCTATAGAAGACATACACAAAAACGCTTACCTTTTCACCAGAAACTACGCAGTCTTCGGGAAGCGCTTGAACGCATAGGACTAATTTTGCGCGTAATCCAATCAGGTGAGCTGCCAATGCCATTATAGTGACACCACGCGAATGTTGCGGTACGATCAATAATATTAACCGTGAATTTTTCATCCTCTGCAATTCTTGTGGCAACACCTTTACGTTGTACTCGTTCAGGCTTGATCGATATAAGGATAATCCAATAGATCTAAAACGAGAAACAATTTACGTGTAAACTTACAACGACATTGTCGTAATGGAGAGAATCGAAAGAACGTTACATCTCGAATGCTCACTCGATCGAGGGTATGGCGGTCGTTTCTAACCAAAACTGATCTTTACCGATTACTCCAACGTACAAGTCTCTCTTCTCGGATTCTGGCACGAAGAAATTGGTCCAATCTAAAAAGTTGAACGGTCGAACGAATCGTACACTCGACTGCTCGGACGTTTTCGTGAACAATTAATCGAGGCACGAACGTCTCGTAACGACCTGTTTGCTAGTTGATACACGCTAACGATACACACGCTACTACAGGTCGTGGCAAATTTTTGAGAATAAGAAATACCTAGGAAACGGTTAAAAGGTTGCACGATAGCTCTGCGAAGAAATTTCGACGCCTTCCTACATAAAATACTCCAAACTGAAGGTATCTCACTTTCACAAGAGACGCCGTTGCTCTTCGTCCTCCACGCTGATTCGGTAGCTAAGGCACAAAATTGTTCGAAGTTTATCCGTAATTCCGTTGGATCCCTCTTCGCTGGAAATCCATCGTCTATCAACGTCCTATACGCTTCTGAAAGCACATATAAACGCAGACAGTAGAGAAAATATAGCTGAGCTATAATCCAACGCCTACACACCGTTATTACCATATATGGCAGTGTCAATGCGTTAGATGTACACGTACGATTTTCATTATGCGAAAAGTATAATATTTATTACCCGACTTGTTCACGACACTAAGAAGCTCTGACATCGATGGTACGTTGCACTTGACACTCGATTGTAATGCTATCCAAGCCTACAAAATCAAGAGTGCAAAGCAAATGTAACAAGAATATGTTATAATTTGTTTTTCACAAGCAATATGTGTTTTTCTACAAACATGTGGCAAATAGACGCTAGTGAAACTTACTTCTTCCAAGTTGACGGCCCCATTATCGTTCATATCCATAGACTTGAAAATCTCCCTGAGCATACTGCAAGAGAGTACGTTAAAATCGAATATTCGACACAATCACACTTACATAAATATGTATGTACAGTTTCAGCGAAAAATCCTTACACCAGATCCATTCCATTTTGACCGAATGATATCTTAATCGGCCTAATACCATCATCGGCATGCAGATCTTCCACGTTAATTTCCTCGCGTAGCATCTATGGAGAAACGTAGATCAGCAGTTTTTTAGTATAAACAATTAAATTTATTTCGTTCAATGTAATTTACAAAATATGTACCACAACAATCATTTATTGTTACGTATTTTATTTACTGATTTATCTATTTATACCTTGGATGTACAATTCAGAGCAACTGATACACTTTCAAATATTGGTATCCTCTGTCTCTCCATCAGATACTGAAGTACTAGCAATCCATTCATCAGGTCACAATATTCTCTAAATAAGAATTAACATTTATGATACAAATACTAAAAATGAGAGTAATCTATATCAACAAAAAATAGAGAAAGTGAAAACAAGGCACTTACTGTAGAGATACAGTTTCGCCAAGTATCGTTTGACCCTGACGATACGGATAAATAACAAGAATTAAAGACTCGCGGCGCGTAGCTGCCAACTGAGCTGCTTCAATGATGCCTGCGCTATTGCGTGTTTGATTATCAATTACGAAGAGTAATACTTTCGCTGTTTGTTTCGCTTCGTATTCTTGAGCTATTAATTCCGGTCCCCACTGCGACACTTGCTGAAATATTTATTTATTTTTACAATTGTACCAACGACTAATCAATAGGTAGATCAGGCTAGAATGAATACAAATGGTCACGTACGGGATTGTAATAAGTGATCCCGAGTCTCTGTAGAGTCGGTATCGCTATTTCTGACCTCCATGTGGTTGGATTACAGGATCCACCCAGAAATACCTCATATGCCATTCTATCTGTAGAAATAAACGCTATAAACATGCGATGCGTGTCAATACACGCAAAATTCTACATATCTGAAATCTACGTATGATATACTCACTTGAAGCGCTTTTGTTGTTAGTATCTTTTCCATCACAGTGCAACAGACGAATGGTACTCATAGAAGCGGCTGTTCTGGAATAAAATATATACGAATTAACCATAACTTGATGAAACAAACTATTTATAACTTGAAACAGTATTATCACACTCGAATTAGAAAAATGTCAATCTTTATCCGGTTTGCAAGAGGATTCGATATATATATATTCAATATTTTTTTCTCAATTTTATTTTCAACTGATTGTAAAATAGTATAGATAAAAGTTGAATCAATTTCGGTTGGAGTGTGGTAATGCTAGAATCATCTTATTACCAATTAACTTAATGTATGTAAATCTGTAGTAGTAAACATACTTCCAAATATCAAATCCTTTTGCAACAAGGAAAAGCATGCTACGCTGCATCGTTGAAAAACTATTTCTGCTTTGATTAATGACACAACCAATTGTTCGATACTTTAAGCCTGCAACATACACATTTCCCTTTTGTCGAATTGTTGAAAGAAAGTAGCAATAGTTGAAAGGAGATCAATATTCACATTACCTTTCTCTGCACAAATGTGCCAATTCAGTGACAAAAATATAATTTTCTTGGAGCATTATATAAGCAGGAGGACCAATAATCAAATAATTTTTAGTAAGTCGCCACTCTTTGTGTATATGCACCCAGTATGCAAGTGACAACATTACGTATGTTTCTTTTCCCTGAAACAGAATCACTCATAGATTGAAGATATTTATTAGCTCAAGATAGATAAGAAATGTATTTGTAATAATTTATATTCTGCAAAAAATTGTACTTACATAGACTTTGTCGATATCCGTTGACATAAACTTGAACAGATATATAGGAAGACTTCATTGTTCAAACTGATGTGTGATTAGGCAAGAGATTAATGCCCATCCAATATATTTATCTCTTAATCATCCAACAGAGGAGAATTTTGAATTTTCCTATTTGGGAAGCAAATGATATCATCATTATTATTATCATTCGCCTTATTTCTTTATTTTGTTCAGTACATTCTATGCGTATAATTACAGAAATTAAACAGTAAACATGAAAATCATTCGAATTTATTTTAAATTTACATTTTTTAAGTAGAAATGTAAGAATATAAAAAGAAAATTGTGGTTATCGTGTACACAAGATATATATTCGGAATGGTTGAGATGTAGCGTTACTACTAACAGACATACACATGAAAGTGTACTATTTAATTACCTACTGCAGCTACTCACTGCTACCCATTGAGAACTAGCGTAAGTTCGCAAGGCGATGGAGAGCCTGTCAGGCACACTAACCTTGACGATAGTTCGGTGCTGCATGCCCACGCACGAAAAACATATGTGGTAAACTTCAAAGGGAAACGCATTGATTCCGACTGCATTTCACGTGCATTCGTTGACGAGTCTCAACGACGAATAAAAAAAAAAACACGCGACAATGAAATTCAGATTCTTTGGAAAAATGAACGATGAGAGATCTCTGATTGTGCACTCCCGCTATTGCTCATACTTATTTATACACCGTTATATTTAAAATGTAAGAACGCGTCGTCGTCAAAGAGGCACTGACTGCTTGGATGTATCACAAATAAATTACATGCTCGTGAACATTCTTTTCGATATTATCGGTGACACCGCACGCGATATTATTGCCGCGCGAAAAAGTACTCTACAGTTCGAAAGCTCACTAGACTCGATTCATATCGAGCTCCCTCGAAATCAGTAACCGTCGATGAAATCACAAATCAGCGCTACTACTGTTAAACGTCGCGCTTCGTATCCTTCTCCTTTTCTATCTTGCGAGCCTTCTCTCTTTTTTTCTTTCGCCCTCTCCTCTCTATCCTTCTTAGTTACCCTCACTCCTCGGTTCGCAT
Organism: Bombus flavifrons; assembly: GCF_040668555.2. NCBI lineage: Eukaryota > Metazoa > Arthropoda > Insecta > Hymenoptera > Apidae > Bombus > Bombus flavifrons. The sequence continues at coordinate 2,375,974 of NC_138457.1, read as the reverse complement.
TGACACGGTATCCTTTCTCCTTTTCTTACTTATATCCAATTAATTCGCTATTAGTTTCGGTTTAAAGGGAAAACTCGCACTACCGGACGAACAATAATTTCGTTTTGACGAAAAACGACACGTCCAACATGTTTCGCGCAGTCGCGACGGTAATTCGCCTGTTTTTCGCCTCTTTCGTCTCTATCACTTCCCGCCACTAGTCTGTACGCGTGTCTACACTACTGTAGATCGCGCGCACCGACTTAAGACCAGTCTCGAGAATGACGTAAACCTCCAACAATGAAGAGTGATGTCACACACATCGAACTTCGTAGAGGTTTGCTCTCACCGTCGCCATCGTCATCGCCATCACCATCTACCCAGGGACTTTCGATTCACCGATTATCTTATTCCGCCTTTAACTCACGATATTTCAATTTTTCCAACCGTCATTACAAATCTGCTCTCTATATAAATCCTTCCTTTTCTCACATTCTGTTTCTATGTAACGATCGAATAATAACGAGAAGCAAGCTTTTCTCAATGGTTTGTCATCTGCCGTAAGATTAAGGGAATCATTAGGAAATTACTGACGTCATTGATTTATGCTACACATGTTGAACAAACATTTCATTTTCGTTAGATACGTGTATTTGATCTTCCGTTTTTTTCCGACAGAGATGACATCTTTACTGTAAACACGATATAAGTGTGTCTTTATCTTCCTTTTAACTTTAACGCTACTCGACGCTGTTTATAGATAGTTCATCCAGAACACCTATTCATACCACCTTAATATCGAGAACAAGAACTGATATTCTTTGCTACTGTATACGAAAAGAACATTACAGTTAAAAATGATTTAATGGAAACGAAAAAAAGTACTCTCAACTTGTTTCAAACTTTCTTAATCATACCTATTTTAACGGAACTAAGATCATTGTCTATTTGAATCTGTAAATTGAACATACATAATACAAAAAAGTTCAATATAATACAAAGTAGATCAATATAATATATAGTAATTATAAATTGTACGTAAAATGTAAAATTCTAAATTCTTCAAATACAATTCTTCAATACATAAAATGTATATGTGTAAAGAAAAGAAACAAATTGGATACATAAAGTATATAGATTAGAATCACTAACAGGTGGTATTGTTATAGCATAGTTGAATTAGTATTTTGTCTTTGTCCTGTGTTTATCTCGAATTATCATATAAAGACATATAATAAAAGACGATGATAGGTAACTCAACAAAGTAGCAAATTATGGAAATTATATCATACAAAAAGAACATTTTGAATGTTGAATCTTTTTATTTTGGTTTCGAAAGTAAAAGCATGGAGAAAAATTATTCATATTAAGCTTCGTGTGTACACATGAGGATACTACCTTAGATATTAGTAACTAGTATTATTTTAGTTTCCACTCTCTATATAGCCACATGAATCGTGATAAACATCATTCTACCGATTATAAATGTTTGGATGGTGTGACAACGTTGTGTACATATTATATACTTGCCGAAAATTTACTAGTGTAGCGTGATAAGTAGAAAGCGATAGAATGATCTAGATTCGACATAAAGATGCTTGGTATAATTGTATCTGGTCGACTTGTAAGTATCAATGCTTTGCTATGCAAGTACCAACATTGTATTTCATTTTCGATGCTAAATTGTCAATTAAATGTAAATGTATCGTTTGTCACAAACGTATCAGTGTTCCTACGTAACATACTTCTCTTTTCCTGATTTTCGCTAATGTCCTATGCTTGCGCCGTTTTGTTTCGTATCTTGTTTCTGTTACTTCTCAGTAATGCTCACGTCTCACCCCACCCCATCGCCAACTTGTTACGAGCGTCTTTGCATTTAATCGAATATGTAAATATCATGTCGACGAATTTAGATTTTTTCAAGTTTCAAATAGTAAACCACAATTTTCAAACATATACAAACGATATGTAATTATAAATGTAACATCTTTCTTAGGTCCAAACGGATTTTCAACGGATAGGAGAGAACCAGTTTTTAATAACAGTACCTGATGCAGATAATATAAACCATATTGTGGTTTTTCTCACTGGTGCTATACCGTTACCTGATGGAACAGGTGGCGCAGGTATGTGCTACAATAACAATTAAACAAATTCACCTGCATATACTTATTGACCCTTGGTCTTTACAGTGTATTTCAGTTGGCCAGATCCAACTGCTCCGCCTAATTGGCAGTTTCTTGGGTATATTTCAAACATCAAGCCATCTGCCATATTCAAGATATCCACTCTGAAGAAGAATCATGAATTCGAAAATAGTAATTTAGGAATTTTTGGAGTGGGAAAGATTTCTCATGTAGCACAAATAGGGGTTTCGGTGGAACCCATTGGAGCTATAGAACAACAAGCAGCTACAGTAACACAAGCCACGTCAAACTCCTTTTTAGAATTTGTTCAGAAGATGCTTACAAGTTTTTTGAATTATGTTTCGAGTTTTTCTGTGACACAAGCACAAATGACACCAAACCCAACAGAAAACTTTGTACCGCTATCTGCTATTCAAGGGTGGTACGAAACTTTTGAGAGGAGGTTACAACAAAATCCAAACTTCTGGAAAGCATGATGAGAAAGTAACTGACTCTCAATAGTTCGTTTCCATTTTGTATAGTGATGGGTCATTTCTCAGCACTCGTGCTTGTGTTCGTAAAGTATGATATAATACCGAACCACGATGCGTTATACGCATGAATTCAAATTTTTTATATTTTCACCGAAGAACAATATGATGATAATAACAAGAGTAATTGTGACGCTGCCACGTACCTTATCCGAAAACGCAAAATTTGTTATCTGTAAGTGTTTAGCATAAATTCATTGTGTTTTTATTGTTTTTATTTTTACTATCAAGTATGTGCTCTCTAATTTGGTTATGGAAGAGCAGATTGCTGTTGTATTACATTTATTTCGATCGTTCTGCATTTTATAAACATCGTATTAGCAAAACGTAAACATGTAAATACTTTTAATTTCTAATTATATGATAAGAAACAGAAGAAAAAAATCCTCGAATCTAATCTATGATGAAAGCGACATAAGGGAATAACGCATGCGTCAACTTCCATTTTGTTCATGAAGTTTATGGTTATCCAAGAATGATTCTAAAGCTAGAGTATTATGTTACGTGAGAAAAGCAACGAATGATTATCAACAATTTCGCACCATGATGCTTTTTCTACTCTTCATTCATTTAAAATTGAGGTTTATCAATAGGCATTTAAATAATAAAATTCTTTTGAATATATCAATTATCTGAATAACATTTAAATTACCAACAAGTTTCGAGTTTATTCTTTTCCAATATTACCAATGTGTTATTGATCTTGAAAAGTGGAAAATATTTTCTCACGCCGTTTCGACCAATGATGTAACGGCTTTGAAAAAACACAGCTTCGTTGAAAATAGACACTAGGAAGCATATCGAACAATGGAAAAACGGCTTGATTTGTATATGGACTAATCTGTCAATGTAACTTTCACATTGAGTAGAACGAGTATTTTTCAGAAAGAATAATCTGAAATTGAATCCTTCGTGACATTACAAGTTTAATTTAATTAAAAAATAAAAAAAAAAAAAAAAGAGAAAGAAGAAAAGGAAAAAAGAGAAGAGAAGCAAACAATCCAATTAATGGAGATCGCTCCCTGTGATGCTGGCCATTCCCCTGAATTGCCGTAACGAAAAGTGATCGCGTTTGGGTTGAGCTGGCATAAATCTAGCGGAATCGTTTATACCGTAAGCTATCTACGTACCTGCTAAAAACAAATCTGAAATACTTAGATACTTCCAAGTTTGACGTCGAAATCGTTATATTTTTTCCTACACGGGGAAATGTTCTTTTTCTATCTCTTTCTCTTTCTCGCTCTCTCTTAATTGAGTAATGTCCACATTGTACTCCTTGTGTAAACGACTGTTCATGGATTTTGTATGAAGTATCAGAACGGTTGGATATCGTCCATCGCGGAGAAACTTCGCAATTCAAGGTGAGACATCGTTGTTGTTGTAAACCTTTCGTTTATTACGGCTCTCTAGAAAAAACAACACGAACAATTTTCGACCGTTTTAGTTGAAATTGTTTCTCTTATCCTTCAACGTTTTCTTAGCACCTTCTTATAGATACAAATTTATTTAGTTTGGTAATTGTATGCAATTAAATCGGTTGTATAGTGTTATCAACCTTCGACAGTTGACGAATATGCATATGTCGATTTAAACGATTTTACTGTCTCGATAGATTTTTTATATTTATCATATAAATTTCTTGATATCTAGGTAAATACAAATTAACATTTTCATCTCATGAAGATGGAACACTTTTTTTGTAATTTGTATATATTTGTTCCAAGATATTTTTATCAAGATATTTCTGCATATGGTAATGTCCCAAAATTACACAAATCGATAAGCGATAATAAACGAAAATCCTATCGCTTATGTTACGTCGATGTTTCGTTTATAGATGCATCGTGTTATTTCAAATAAGTTTAACGAATTTTCTGTTTATCCATAGCTCAAACGATCATATACTTATCAATCGTTATAATATATGATACTGCGACTGTTTATAAATTTTTGATAACGTATATTTGTGATTACTTGAACGTATTGAAACAAACAGGCCAAACGCATATTTTAATATATGCTAGTAAATAACTAGAACTAGTATATATCTGTGACAAATTGGAGTAATTAAATTCCACATTATGTCTATAAACTACGTGAGAAAGATATAGCCCGCAATTAGAACTTTTCATGTTCAAGAAGGAGACTGAAGTTTGTATATGATGTGTCACATAGAGAGGAGATGGAGAGTTCTGAAGAGCCAACAAGTTTGCAATCCATCTGTCATTTACATGCTTCGGAATTATTTCCAAAGCATACGCATTTCGAATGCGAGGATCAGACACTTACAGTTCCATTTACACCTTTGAGCGGGGAATCCATTGTAGCACTTGGACGTACGTCGGATGGAGTGTTGGCTCTTTCTAATTATAGACTCTATCTACAATTAAGTCAAGCATGTTACAATATTCCACTGGGTTTAATAGAACAGCTAGAAGTTAAAGAGATTTTTTTCCTGCATATTGGTTGCAAGGATGCTCGTTCACTGAGGTATGAAATTTTTGTACTTTGTTGAAACTTATAGCATTCCTATCATTTTGATATTGAAAACAACTTAATGATTTCAGTTGTGTCTTTGCCACAAACGAACATTGTTTGGAATGGTTTAAACGATTACATAAGGTGACTTACCCACGAAAGAGTATAGAAGATATATTTGCTTTTGCATATTATGCTTGGTCTATCGAGGAAGGCAAAGATAATACCAAATTAGGGAAAGATAACATATCGTATAATGCTACCTTTAATTCAGAAGTAAGTAACTTGTAAGTAAATACATGTAGATAAGACACAATTTAAATATAATTTAATCTCTTTACTTTTTTTTCTTAGGTGGAACGACTAAAATTTAATTTGCATGGTACATGGCGCATAAGTCAAATCAATAAAGATTATCGCATATGCCCATCCTATCCACCATTGCTTCTGGTTCCTTCTTGCATTCCTGATGACAGACTTGAGATTGTGGCAAAATTTAGGAGTTTTCGACGAATCCCTGCCGTTGTTTGGAGGTATAAAAAAAAAGAAATAAGAAGGAAAGAAGTATTTATGTTGATATATAAAACGAGAAGCATCCCTATTATGCATCTTATTATAGTATGTCACATTCTCGTCTTTCATAATTTCGAAGGCACGTGAATAATGGCGCAGTAATAGCACGAAGCAGTCAGCCAGAAGTTGGATGGCTCGGATGGCGAAGTCCAGATGACGAACATCTTTTAAAGGCCCTCTCAGATGCATGTTCCTATGATAAAGGTGAATCGACGATGATGGATTCATCTATTATCTATCCCGATACTACCGATGATAGTGTCACGTCAAATAGAACAAAAGTGAGCATCAAATCAAAAAAGGTTCCAATTATATAAATATTTGAAACTGGTGATCCTTAACGAATTAGCATATGTTGTTTGCAGAAAGTCTTAATCGTGGATGCTAGATCATATACAACCGCTGTGGCGAATAGAGCTCGTGGTGGTGGATGTGAGTGTCCCGAATATTATCCTAGTTGTGACATACAATTTATGAATTTACCAAATATTCACTCGATACGAAAGAGTTTTCACGCGGTGAGACAACTCTGTGCCTCGGAGGCGGATCAACCTAAGTAAATATTCTATTTGTTTTCTTCATTTTTTCATATTGAAACAATATTGTTACGCTATTATTACGATTGGAAGTGAAACGATCTAAAACTTTTCTAATCTTCTTTCATAATATACAGTTGGCTCAGTCTTCTGGAAGGGACACGATGGTTACAACATATGTCTGGATTATTACGTGCTGCGGTGACTGTAGCGTCGGCGATAGAAAGAGACGGCCGGCCAGTATTGGTGCATTGTAGCGACGGCTGGGATAGAACACCACAGATAGTCGCTTTAGCGCAGATCCTTCTCGATCCTTATTATCGAACTATGGAGGTATGCCAAAGGTACTTTTCTCGTTTCTTGTTTGTTATTTGCAATTGATAATCGTTTCGTTATTCCACTTGATCGTTGTTAGGGATTCCAAGTTTTATGTGAGAGAGAATGGTTAGACTTTGGACACAAATTCGCGGATCGTTGTGGGCAAACTGTTGGCTGCGAAGATCCGAACGAGCGATGCCCAGTATTTTTGCAATGGCTTGACTGTGTACATCAGTTAATTTTACAATTCAAATGCAGTTTTCAAATGTCTCCTGCGTACCTTGTAAGTAGTTAGAAATTTTGAAAAAATCAAGTAGATTGAGTTGGCCGATTATCGGAAGGCTAATCTACTAAAGCTGGCACACTTTTGATTGATTTTAGGTGAAACTTGCACAGCATACATATTCACAACTTTTTGGCACATTTCTCTGCAACACGAGGCAAGAAAGGTTTCAGTTAAGAATACGGGAGCGTACATTTTCAGTTTGGCGTTTCCTCAATTCCAGCTCTTTCATAAATCATTTGTACTCTCCGTTAAAGAATCAAGTAAGATATTTTTTATCATATATACCAGCCGTAATAAAGTCGTCACTAGTCGTTCGGTCAGTTCTGTACAGCAATTGCTATACGTTGTTCTCGCATAAGTTTTATTATATAATAAGCAACATATTGCTTTTCATTTCAACCATTTAGTATGTTTAGAATAATTTTTGTATATTTTAGGTATTATGGCCAAGTTGTAATGTACGCGACCTTGTTTTATGGTCCGAAGTATATTTAGGTTCTATGGAATCTCCTCTCGGTATCAGAGACGATAAACAAAGAGTAACGATGATAGATATCGAAGGTGGTGAGAACGAAGAACCACAGGGACAAATGACTAAAACTCGCTCATACGGTGATCTTATGCACACTCCCGATCATGCGGCCTATCTTCATCGTCGACTCAGTGATCCAAGCGCTTCAGTAGAGAAGTAATTATTTCAATTTAATCTTTGATGAAACAAGTCCAATGTGAAAATAAGTTTAATACGTTATTTTGTTTAGTTTGTGTTATTCGTGAATACTTTGTGTTCATGAATCGAGAACCAAAAAAATGTTATATCATTTATTGTATATAATGACAGGAAATTTGACTCGTTAACGCTCGATACGGAAACAGGCGAGAAAGGAAAACACAATTGCACAGAGAATTGTATTATTAGTGACACAATAGAGAAAAACATAACAGAGAATCAGGACAAAGCGAAAAGTTACACAACGACGACGCAAACTTTGAACGACTCGCCAGTAAATCCATCGGTAGACAGTTCAACGGACACACTAATACCGAGTAACGATTCTGTACTCGAGGCGATTGATAAAGAAACGTAAGTACCATTACATACGTATTGTCGTACATACTACGGTACAAGTAATTAAATGCAAACGTAATAAGCTAATTAACTAGATAACGGATAAGTTAATTGTTACACATATTTACTTGATCCCGAGTTTGAGTCCGAAATTCAAAATGTAAAAATAGAGTCGATAATTTGAATTCGGATCGAACGAAACAACACAAGTTTCTTTTTTTTTTTCAAGCAGCAAAATGGAGAAAAATTCGTCACCGGACATAGTATCTCCATGGATCGAGAGCAGCGCGACCAGTCGAATCGGTTGCTCTTGCAGTCGAAATTACAATCACAACCATAACGAGGGTAGTGACGTTAGTGATACCAGCATACCGCTGATATCGAGAACACCTAGTAGCGTTTGTCCAGCTTCTCCAACTTATCAAGATACGGTACCAGATAACCCTGATAGATTGGACGATGTCGATGGTCTTCCCCTTATACATTGTGACGTTCAGATGCGTGTACAACAGATTATCGTGGAACATAAGGTACTAATTTCGATCAATTGGGCATAATAATAAGGAAGAGATGTTTGGAACTGGAAGATTATGATGTTATTTCCCTTCTTTTTCTTTTCTTTCTTTCTTTTTTTTTATTATTTTTCAGTTGAAAGAGGAAGCGTTAAGGAAGGAATTACATACGACGAGAATGGCTCTGATCAAGCAAGTTTGTAATCATAATGCAGAGATCGATCGTGTTGATGATATTGTGAGTTGATTACAAATTATTCCACACAAAGTAATCAAAACAAAAGAAAGAAGAAAGATAGAAAAAAAAGAAGAAAGAAAATATCAGAAGTAAAATATCAGAAAATAAAGGAAGTCGATTGAATATGATTTTTTGTTTCAGGGATCGTTACCAGATTCAGTTGGAAGTACCGGCGACCATGGAGAATCATTACCTTCAGACATGTCTTGGGAAGCAGTGGAAGAATTGGGTCCTGCCCCTATTCTCTGGGTACCCGATCACGCGGTAAGTCGATGCATGGGATGCGATACGGAATTTTGGCTGGGACGACGTAAGCATCATTGCAGGTACGCGGCACACAGGGCAGTGGCATTTGTAATGTCGTAATCACTGTTTAGTAATATCTTTGGATAAACTAGTTATATAATACAGTTCAATGTAGAATGAATACAAGAATATAATTTTACAATGAGTTATTTGCTCATCTATCGCAGATGCTGCGGTAAGATCTTCTGTGCGGATTGTTCCGAGAATTCGACACCACTACCCAGCGAACAACTGTATAATCCCGTGAGAGTTTGTAGCGAGTGTTTCTCTCGACTTCATCGGCACACAAGTCCCTGTCAGTGTAATGCTCGTCATCAAAACAAAGGAGAAAACGATGCGGAGTTAAATTCTGAGAACTTGATGACTTGTCAAAGATCGAAAGGTTTGAACCTGACGAAAGATAGTTGCTGCGATAATTTGCTGCAGGCTGCGCATCAGAAAGCGCAACCTCCGGTTACAGCAGCCACGGTAAATTGAACACTCTCGCGCGAGCGAGGAACCTCGAGGAAGTAACATTCGCAGCAATCTGGTTACTGTTTGGTTTTCAACAATGCAGAAAGTGTATCCATAATACGATAAGTCAGCTGCGATACACGTTCACACGTTTATCATTTATGTCTGTACAATGTGTGTTACAAGCAGACGTATAGGTCGCGCGCGAGCCGATAGCCAACCATCACACAGTTAGATATTTGGAGCGATCCAATATTTATTGCTAGAGTAATTTGTACGAAAAAGAGTGCATAGAGTGCATCGGACAAAGTGAAAGAAAATGAGTCAGTATACGATAGGTTGTATTTGTCTTATACAATCATATGTATACATAGGCGTATAAGTTGATTCAACGAGGAGATACCTGGCTTCTTCAAACGAGACTATTCAAGTTTCCCGTTTTTAGGCGATCTTATTCCCTTCTCAGAGATACAGCAAGACGAGGCCGAGGAATATTTTGGATAGGCTGTGACTGACGTCTAGTTCTAGACACCGTACGAGGTGCGCTCTTAATTAAACGTCGATCGTTCGATCGATGGAACAACTCGTTATTATTAGTAGTTGGATTACGATACGAGTAACTTGTATTTGTATATTACCGCTGTTTACGAGAATTGGTATATTAAATGTCATTATCGTAATATGCGATTGTCTCTCTATCACTCTTCCTCTCTTGCTCAGTATTGTACCAGGATAACGAGATACGTTGTTATAACTCCCGCGATCTAAATCATATGTGCGTACATGCACACAATCAATATAAATATAATAATATATGTTTTACGTATTGCTTAAATGCATTTGCTTTTCATACGAGTAATCAAGAATTCTTACCGACGTTATTAAGTTTCTGTCCAAGGTAAAGAGTCCGCATGCTGAGAACTCCAAAGGTCGATGCAACAACTGAAGCGAAAATATTTCCAATTCTCGTCGGGCGTCTGTTTCAAAACAACAAGAAAGTAACTGACTAACGAGAGTTGCCGTTCTTTTTCCCTGAAACCGAAATAGTTTTAAACTATCGTTTTTCCCTTCTTCCTTCTCCACTTTGCTTTCTCTCATCTTTTACCTCTTCGACTGTGGAATAGCTAGGTTGAACGATTATCAGCATTCTGCTTATGTGAATGATACACCATCCAGCTTGTACGACTAGAAATATCCATTCGTGTTTTTCATTAGCTTGCACGATCAAGAAATACGGCGTGATGATTAGATGTAATAGACAGGATATAGTGACGGCTAGTAGTACGACACCGAAAGCAGTATTTATGAGGGATACTGTGTCGCAAAGTAAAGAATGAACCATTATCAATTCAGATATACTGTTTACGTAGGTTTTGTTTTCTGTAAATAATCACGATAGGTGAAGTCGAATTAACGTATTCTTCTACCGATCAGTTTTCATTAATTATTTAGCAAACTTACCATCCATCTTCCGTGACAATCTATAGCTGCCTAATACGAGTTGCCGTTTTGGTGTAATGTTCCATCCTTTCTTGCCTCCAATGTCGTTAGCTGCTTAGGTTAAGCAAATATATATATCGTTCCGGTTGTATTGGTCGACAAAATGAAAGAATCAGCATAGGTTATTAGGGGAAAGTACATACAGAAAACTTTGTAAATATTCGTTCAAATATTTACATTTTCGAAAACGAAGGCTCATATGAAAAAATATTATTCTACGTTTCCCACTTATTTTATTTACCTGTTTCGGAAAATTTTCGAAAATAGCCGATCGTATCGTCGTTGTTACTATTATTTGTATCCAACATACTTTTCAGGCTACTGTTCAAGCGAAATAATCTTTGTCCTATATTATACGTTGCCACGCTATACTGGATTTCTGCCGAAATGATCACGGTGTACATTACGTATAGAGGTGCATAGTTAATAGGACCTTTGTCAGTAAATGTTTGGTTTTTTGCTTTGCGACTCCATGAATAAAAGTCTAAAATCGAATTGAACCAGAGATAGACGAGGCTACATATCGTTAAACAAATCGTGAACCTTCGAGCTTTCTTTGCAGACGATACACCGATTTTTCTATCTACCTGAAATGAAAATGCGAAAACGCTTTACTATCATTTCGATCGTTGATGGAATTGTAAACAAATTTGTAAAATGACTCTTTACCTCGATTAATTTGTTTATCACAAGTTGCAGGGATTTCCATCGGAAAGGGGAGCCAACGATACAAACGACCGTTAAGCTCATTACTCCAAGCACATCGCTGCATGTCGCGATCACCGCTGTCCGAGATTTCAGTCTGGTACTGTGCTCCCAGCCGTCTTTCAGATCTCGCCATAGGCCCCAAATTTCCGCACCGAGCAGTAGTATCAGTACGCACAAACTACGAAACGCACAACGTGCATTGTTACTTAATTCTATTCAAATATTCCCAGTAGAAACAAACGTTTTCATGTTATCAAAGGATTTCTCAATTTATACAGAGTACATCAGGAGGAAACTTTATCAGTATATATTTAATGGATTATTCTGAATCGAAAAGGTCTTGTACACTATGATTTTTTTTTTATATTCATTTATTTCATTCATCGTTCTTTTTTACCTATAGACGAGGTCTATGATATTTAAACGAGCCTGACATCCTTCAGAAGCGTGCACGTAAAATCTTACTGGAACCACACCACACAATTTACCAAGATAATATATCGGAAACATCGCTCGACGAAGATTGCCATCGTACGAAGCTTTTCGTTTTTTCTCTATCCGCTTTAACTCCATCTTCAAATTTTTCAATCGATTTTCTAATTTAGCTGTATTGTATTTGAAGAAAAGATTCGATCTATTTCTATTCCGTTGTCCTTTCCATGCGTAATCGATCAAATGCAGAAACAAGCTTTTGGTCTTCTTCCTCACATTTCAATATCACACATGTTTCAACATCGATTCACTGAAATTATTTTCTATCACCAAAATGAAATAATAAATATTGCTGTTCTATTATACACATATTTCCATTTAGCTCCTTGAATATTAGAATTATTAGAAAGGACAAATATCAATCAGAGATAGAAAAAAGCAGTACAGCACGGTACAGCAGCTATGTTACACTACACCTGTCTCGTAGAAACAAATGCCAAATGGTTTTAAACATGTTGCGAGTAAAGAAGAAAATAACACTTTATTACTATTTAATGCGGCACAATCTCTCTCTTTCTCAGATTTTTACAATCGTTTAAAGGGGATTATATCAAGTACTAGTCTCGACTATTCATTCATTCTTGTCAAATTGTTGGCAGGTAGTTATCGTTGATATTTCGATATTGACTTTGCCGAGAAATAACACGTTTCTTCGTTGAACGCTTAATGGTAATGTTGGGCGCGAGCGTCCGCAACCAACAGATGTTTATAGACATAACATATACATATTTAGTTATTGGACAGTTTGCGCGAGCACACTGAGAAAGAAGGAGAAAGGGAGAAAGAGAGACTTTTTAATTAAAGTTTTAAGTTTGTTATATGTTTTGCGTATATGATCATTTTTATTAAATTTGATCAATCGAAAATTGATAAACATGTATGAACAAACGGGAGGAACAGTCGTTCTTATAGTATGAAGAAGGCCTGAGATAAAGGATCATGTAATACGAATAGCCGAAAAGAAAATAAGATCACCTGGAATAAACAAATTCGGTGGAAGTTTCATTTGATCAAAGTACATACATATTCCTTTCTTTACACGAATAAAGGTAGCATGTTGCGCTAAACAAACATTCGTATCATGGTATTGTGATATGATTTAGCATGATATGAAAATCGTGGGAAAGAACATTCGTGCCGATAATATTCAATACTCGGTCTTTCGCCGTATCGTATTTGTCAATCTACTTCTCTATCGTTTAATCATGTCATATTTCTTATCCTTTCACAAATGTCTACATTATTTAGACAAACATGAAATGTATCAAAATTAACCATTGTTAAGTTCTGGAGCTTTGAAAGGACGAATTGGAGTTAATTGATTATTTCAAATAGAAAGTAGTATACTTATTGTCTATTTATAATATCATATATTTTGTATACGTATATATACGACGACTATGTTGATTTGATTTCATTTTTGCAATTACGCATACGAAATTTTGAATTTACACATTGATCAATAGCGACAACTAGCGACGTTATCGGTAACTAAATTTTGTTATTACGACTGGCATGGCTACTGATGTTAGCCGAATAATTTCGTTCGAGGTTATGTGTTGAATTTTTCTTAACCCGATCCTACATGTCTTACTTCGATTTATATTAATTATTTCATTGAGATTTTTATATAACTTGGAGGTGATAAAAGATGGAGCGCAACGAAGAAGATTGGTCGATAGAATGTTCAGACGACGAGAAATACGAAATGGATGGAAAAGTGAGTAAAAGATGGAGGAAGGACTAATAGAATGTTCTTTATCCAGTTCGTTCAGCTCTCTCCCTTTTCCTTTTACCTTCGTGCTCATTTAGAACGAATGGACTTTGAAACCTGACGATATATTAACATTGATCGAAGCCCTCGAAGCCAATAACAGAGCTTTGGAACTCGACTGGAAGTGTCCAGGTAGAAGAGGTCCATCACCTGTTCCTTCAAGCAATCGGCAGCAAGATAATGGCTCGCAGGAGTACAAGTATCTACTATCCCACATTTTAATTTTAAATGTTGAGATTGATGCACCGTGTCTCACAAAAGTATTTCAACACTTAAGGAGATAATGAAGTTCAGCTATAATATGAGATACCAGATTGTCTCTTGATTATACTAAAAATAATTGACTATTTCAGATCTTTTCACAGTATACATTCATAATTTATAATTTCTATTACATTTTCAGATTGATTACAAATTTTATTAATATAATTATGATACTTGTTTCTCGTTATAGTGCTAATGAAATGTCAAAATGTTTTATATACTGTGCGTAATATATTCGTAAAAAGTTTCTGTACTCGAATACTTTAACGAGTCACTGTTTGTCATATAATTCTAGTACACAGCTTGTCATATCATACCTTATTTTTGTTCCATTGTATCAATTCCATTTGTATTTTTGTTTAGGACAGAAGAAAAGTCAGACTTTGATTTTATGGATGAGATGTCGTCGCCGAGATTACCGGTTCGTAGAACTGGAGAAAGCACTCCAAAAGGAAGTGCTAAGAAGAAGACTGCAAGTTTTAACGGTGTACTATCAACTATGTTACGACATCGTAGATTAGAACAGCAAGAAATTAATTCGAGTCCAAAAAAGATTGAATCATCTGTATCAAAGATGCAGCCAACGTAATAATCATCCGTATTAAAGATGCAGCCAACGTAATCGTTACATTGATGCATTGCGGTATAAATGTTATATATATATATTTATAAATTATATTTATAATAAAGTTTATATTAAATTTTGATACATGAATAGTAGTCAAAATCTAATTGGTTTACTAATCGAAATTATATAGATCGGTGATTGTATTTCGGGCAATTATTATTTAATTATATACATATTCGTGTATATACTGTGTCATATGTCACACAGAGTGTATTATGTTCAATTATGAAGAATATTTTAATTTGGCAATTAGACACAATTAATCAGTGTACATTTATTTAACAGAGAAATGAACGAAACACGATATATGTTACAAGTATAAGAGAACTGAGAGAAAAGACAGAATGAAATATACGATTTCATGGGTTTCCTTTGGCTGGGTGATTGCTTTTAGCCCAGTCTGGAAATCCTTTGATATCATAAATTAAAGTACCCCATACAGCAAAGCAAGTAACATTTACTATGAGAGCGAATACAGAAGGACCGCAACCTCCTATCATTAGCCATTTGGTTGGAATTTGTCCGACGATTGATATGATTGCATTTGGGGGTGTACCAACTGGTAATCGAAAAGAGTAAGAACACGATATAGCTGCTGGTACCATTAAATATATGGGATGCATCTCCATTGCAACACACTGTACAATAAAGTGATTATTAACAAGCTGAGGATAGATTATTGAATAGCATTATAATGTTTATGTAATCTTTTACCATTTGTGCAACGACTGGTAAAGTAATGTTTGCGATACCGACATTGGAAGTGAACTCCGTAATAGTGCCAATAAACAAACAAACAAACAGCATGATCAATACAGGGGGCAAGTATCGTAGCGGCACCAACGTCTCACCGACCTTTTTTGCCAAACCGGAAGCAATGCTGCCTCTGGATATCGCGAATCCACCGCCCAAAAGGAACATTAAACTCCAAGGCATCTTTCTTTGGATCACGTCCCATGTGACCAAACCTTCTGAAGATTTGACGGGTCTCTCACCGGCTACAAAAGCAAAAATAATGTATAGATAAACAGATAAGTTGCATTATATAGAAGAACTATTGCCCATACATAATTGCCTCTTTTATACTCACGGTCTTTGTTGTAGCTACGAAGAAAATCCAAATCTTTCGGAATGAAAAACATCATGATAGATATGAATATGACAGGCGTTGAATCTCGAACATCTCTGTCAATGAAATTCATAGATGAGTAAAGGTGCACAGTGAATATGTATTTATACGTGCGCGAATTCTTTTTTCATTATGAGAGATGAATGAACCGTATGTAAACAAATATTTAACATTTCTGTTATTGCTTCAGACCATCCTCGTATGAAGCCTGGTTTTCGGAATAACCATAAAAATATACAGGTAATAAAAAGGACGGAAACTGCTGCCTCGTGAAACGTAATGCCACCTAGTTCTTTGTATCTTTCTTGTATCACCTTTAAACAGTTTTTAAACAGATTCGATAAATGAATGAAAGTATATCGTGTAGGGAATTTACAACTATTCGTATTACTTGATTAGTAATCGTTTCTCCTTCGGTTCCAATATTCGCTACCTGTGCATCTTTGCTATGGGGTCTAAATAAACCCATGAACATTAGCTGAAGGTAAAGCCACGTTAAAAAGGCATTAATAATCATTTGTGGCATTTGTGCCATCATCCACTGCGTGAAACTAATGCCCTCGGATTCAGGAAATGTGCTTTCAAAAATACCCTTGAAAGTGAGATTAGTTCCAGTGCCTACGAGCGTTCCTGTACCTCCGAAAGTTGAACAGTACGCTGCGGCCATTAAATAAGCTTTCGTTATCTTGGTCGGTTTCCGTTCCCTATAATGTGTAATGTTAGAATCAGAAAATTGTTATCTCCTTCTTTGCTTTCTTTCTTTCTTTCTTCCTTTCTTTCTTTCTTTCTTTCTTTCCTTTTTCCTTTTTTGTTCTTTCCTTCTTCCCTCCCTTGCTCCCGTCTCTAATGCTTATTCATTCTCTAATTCCCTCCTTACTCATGTTTTGTTTATCTTTCATATTATTTCGTTCCATATCTTACGGTGGGTCCGTTGATCCTGGAGGAATCGGTATCTCCTCGAAGACGTGACAGAGTCCAGCCTGAAAAGAACATGATAAGTAACAAGAAGAGAATTAAAAAGAGAAGAGAACAAAATTAGATATCGCACCTGTTCTAATTCATTCAAAACCGCAAATATGATCGGCACCATCATGGCAGTTGCTGCAGTATTTGAAACCCACATGGATATGAAAGTAGTTACAACACAAAGACCGCCAAGTAGTTTTCCATGAGTACAGCCAACCGTTCTCATCACCCCAAGGGCGATTCGTAGATGTAGATTACTGTGTTCAATTGCGACAGCAAGAACCAAACCTCCTATGAACACCATTATAGTGTCGTTCATGTAACAAGCACAAGTATCTGCTGTGCTTAATATTCCAAATATTGGGAATAACACCAGTGGAATCAACGAGGTAACCGCCATGGGGAAACATTCAGAGATCCAATATCCAGCCATCACTAATACAGTGTAGGCGCATCTAGTTTCCTACAAATATGATGAAACGAATATTCTATCATCATATTCTGTTGTAGATACATAAAAATCGCACGCTTGCTTCATATGTGTTACGCAACTCGAAGATCTTAATTTTAAAACAGAAATATTTTTAAGCAATATTTTAACTATTTTGTTTTGAAGCGTTTTAAACATAATGACAATATTTTGTTAAACAAATTTATAGAATAAGTAAACTAATGATCATAAAATTGTTGTATGCTCAAGTGTGTTTTTTTTCTTTTTTTCATTTTTAATTGTACATGTAATATATAATTAATAATTAATTGTGTCATATTTGAAACGAGTGCCGGCGTGTGTGTGTGTGTGTGGGTGTGTGTGTGCGCGCGCGCGCGTGTGTGTGTACTATACTACTAATTTAGATATTATCAAGTCTGATACCGGATAATTATAAGCGAGCAGAGGTGGAATCAGTATCAAAGCCCAGGTTATAGCAAACAATATTTTCCAGTATATCTTGATAAACTGTCCAGTGAGGATTAACTTTTCTTGTATTGATAACATTTCTTCTTGCCCAGTTGATCTCGTCGCCATATTTCTCTATCCTTTTTATCGTTTCTTCCAGAGCAAATTTGATATCTTTGGTTAACTAGCAAATTTTTTCTGTTTATACAGAAAAAGTGTCCATTGACTATTTGTTCGTATCTACGAATGTTTACTTTATCTATCTTTCATTTGTTATACTCGTACATTTCATGATTGTCCTTGTCTGACACGTACAGGGTGAGGCGTCTGATATTGTGATATTGATTACGTTAAGCTTGATTAATGACTAAAAGAAGTATTTGTATACTATTGTATTTGTTATGACATTTACTTATATAATAATTAGTTAGGTTTAAGTACAATAGTAAATTAATAGTATTAAATTTCATGTCAATTACATATTAAATTTCATGTCATTTACCATTAGTAGTACTTTCATATAACTACAAAGAAACTGTGGAAATGAAATGCAAAACTAGCTAAAAGAACGCTACATCGGAAGATAAGGTTATGTAAGTACAAATATTTTTTGTAGTCACTATATTTGTCGGAAATCACAAAAGTATTTAAACAATCAACTATCAATTATACATATTAATAAGGCTCAACATTGGATCTGTTATGTTTAAGATGTCTATTCATGCCCTGTATATTAATAGTTTACTAAATACATTACTACAAACATATGTTAGATATAAAGTTTTGTAACTTCTCTACTTGTATGTATATACATTCTTGTATTGATTTCAAATTTTATCATATATCTAATCATGATAATCATATCTCATTACAGATTTAACGTAATTTATGTAAAATATATAATATAATATATAAAAGTTTCCTTCATGGTGAGTGTCTAAATACTTTCATGGGTCACGAAATAAATGTTATTTTTATTTCGTATCTGTAGCGTGATCTTAAACATGGCGCGCCAATCTGTGTGCTGCAATAACGGGCGAGAAAGAGGGCGATCTTGAAACCCTTTGCACCCCTTATGCGCTCTCATTGCATCGCTCTTAACAGTAGTTGTTCGATTCAACGTGCCTCACTCCAACCCTCGTTTCCTTAGGCAATATTAATACCGAAAAATATCCTAAACATTTAAGTGAACGTGCGTTCAAAGACGTGTGTTTTAACTAGCACGTTTTCGATAAGGTAAGTAAATTGTATATTATGCACAATGTGCATGTGTATTTGCAAAATTTTGGTATTTTATGTTTGTTTGAAATACGTCGATTGTACTTGACCGTTGAGCTGAATCTGTTAGAGGATAGAATTGTTTCGATTTCGTTTTTTAATATTTTAGTAGTTGACACGATGAGACGAGATCAAATAGTAAAGGACAAAATTCAGTATGAATGTTACTATATTTGTTATCCTTTCTTTATCTAGTATTAATACTAAAGTAGTTCTTAAATAAAATCAATGACATCTTTTGTGTCGTATCTAAATGTTGTCAGTTTTTACGTCAAATCAAACGAACGAATAAATAAAAAAATGGGTTTGAAAGAAGGAAAAGAATCGAACGCGAAAGCGATCTGCGTAGAAAGCAGAGGGAATTATCTTTTTCTTTTTGTGCTCGTCCAAACTTTATGTAACTTTTCGTGCTTGTCCAAACTTTATGTAACTTTTTTTCTATTTCGAGTACAAAATCGTACAAAACCGTACAAATTCGACAAATCGAAAGAAAAGGAAGGAAATGTGAGTTATAATTATAAATTTCCTTGTCGTTGTAGCTCAGTTACTGCAAATCTAAAATCACGTACGTATAAACACATGGTTCCTTTATCGATAACAGATTTCGTAGCCTTCGCTGTGATTGCCTGAAAAATGAAAAAAAACCAACGAAATTCCAAAAAAGTCGGATCCATACACAGAACGTCGAAAAACAGTTTTGCAGTGGGACACGTTTGGATTCTAGACGTTGAAACAAACTCAAGAATAGATACTTGTACAAAAATTTGTTTATTCTTTAAGTTATTACATAAGTAATCGAATTTTATATACTATGCCCATACATCGAGTTGATAAGCCGATAAGAATAGCAGAAAGGAGTGAAATGATAATGATTGTGGCAAAGGTGGGACAGAGGGTGCGAAGAGAACACAGTGGTGTTGGCAAGTAGGTGCGCGTAAGAGACAGTGACATGAAAAGAAAGAGGCGAACAACTAGGCCCCTAGCAGAGAAAAGGAGAACACAGGCACATGTATTTACCTATACAGTCAGAGAGTAGCGTGTATATATGTACATCGGCTGGAAGGATGGCGAATGCCGCGATATCGATCCCACGCAATATTCCCACGCGTTGTTCCCAGTAGCATTTCCGCGGGCGTAGCGACGTCGAACGTGGCCGCGGTGGTGATAGTGTCTTTTTTGCCGGTGTGACCGCTACTTGTCAATTTTCTGTACATTTATACATATCATTGCTGATATAGGCGAATATAATCATTGGTCTTGACCATTGAACACTCGTATTGGCAATCGGGTCCCGATTAAGGAAACGAATGATCGAGCGATTTTCAAGATCCTGAAGAATATAAGAATAGTTGGCTGAAAGTAATAGTGTGAATACGAAGTAATATTCAATAATGCCATAGACTGTGTTTCATGACTGTAAAATCATTCAAGAATCTTCAATCGATTCGCCATTTCTCTTTTTTCCCCAAAAACAAGCTACACGATACTTTTCCCTAGAAAAGGACAGGTTACACGTATTGTCTGGAAAGAACAAAAATGCTAGAGAATTCAGATGGCTCGTGAAAATGTTTGAATGTGTATAAGTATTGAATGAACTTGTAGATGCTTTTTGTGGGTATATTGTGGCTAAATATACGGAATATTTTGAAATTTCATTGGCACTGTAACGGGTTGGCTTGCGATATTATATAGATATTATATAGAATGAAAAAAATGAAAGCTACATAGAACATTGTTTTACAAATTCAAAATGTCACACATTGTAACGAATACTCTGTTTTCTGGAAATTTTCTGTATTTTTGGATATCATGCCAATTCTTAAATTAGTTTGAAATTTCTTTTAAACGTATCAAAATCCGCAGTATAATATAGTAATGAGACTGGATTATATATATATATATATATATATATGATATTTGTATTGATTGTATAGGTATTATATTGGTAAAATTTGAAACAAATCTGAAGATATTCCCTACAGAATATTTCAGTCTGAAATTGAAAATTTTAGGGTGGTTTCATAGTTATGAAACGCAGTGTACAGCCGTTAGATGAAATCAGGCGAAGACTTTTCTTCTATTACTTCTATTACTTTTATTACTTCTATTACTTTTCTATTACTTTTAATAGAACGTTTTAATTATTGTTAATATTTGTTGTCTTTCAGGTAATATCGTGCGATCGTCGGTGAAAATGTGGGGAAGAGCAAGTATGGCAGCTGTAATGGTCCTGTTTCTAGCGTGTTTGTGCACGTTGAATGTGGCCTATGCCAAAGGTATAGTTTTTCTTTGCAGTTCTAACCCTTTGTACTCGTGACTCATCTGTTCACATCGATTTGGATATAAACCCTTCGATAGTGTAATACAGTGACGAGACGAAGAATTCAGAATGATTTATAAAATGACTACAATTTTTTTGTTGTTTCGATCTTTTGCATATTTTTTACATTTCTGGTATATTATTAGAAAAATATGTACTTTCAACTTTTTAAATTATTAGTATAAATAATTAATAATCAATAATAAATTATTCGAAGAAATGAGAAAGGTAATTACGGAAAGAAGTTTCTTTACGAAGAAAGATCTTCCTTTTCTAAACACACTGTAGTCTCTACATAATTTTTAAACTACCAAATTAATCATTAGGAACAATACTTACTACCTTCTTATAAACTCAATAAATTATATATTTGTTGGATTCTGTTAAAAAAAATGAACGATGATATATAATGTATATTTTCTTTACATTTCATTTACAATTAAATTATGTTTATTCACTGCTTGGAGTAATGTCGATGGCATTTCTATTAATAAAAGAAGGATCTTCTTCATCCGACTTATATATTACAATCTACGATAGAAGCTATCCGAAAATATGGCAGGTTACTTGTAAGCCTGATTTTAGACGTTAAAACAATGAAAAGAGTATTTTATAAAAGAGTATTTGTTTCAAACTTCACCAATACATTCACGATTATCGGATCATTGCAGTGCCAATGAAATTTCAAAATGTTTCGTATACTACACACAGATAATACTTTTACAAGAAATTACTATATACAGGGTGGTTGGTAACTTGTGGTATAAGCGGAAAGGGGGTGATTCTACGCGAAAAAAGAAGTCGAAAATATAGAATAAAAAATTTTTTTTTTAATTTTTCCATCGAGACAACGATTTACAGTGAGATCCGTTATAACGAGACGTAATAAAGTGCACGCGTACCGAGCGAAAATTCAAAGTCGATTTTCTCGAAAACAAAGCCTCAAACGAAAAATTTTTATTCTATATTTTCGACTTCTTTTTTCGCGTAGAATCACCCCCTTTCCGCTTGTACCACCAGTTACCAACCACCCTGTATAAGTGTCCAAATACGTTTATGAGTCATTGTACATGATACATAATAAGAATAAAAGAAAGTTAACAGACAATTATTTGAATTTATAGTGGGAAGCATCACAGAGTCCAGTTCAAGCGATACTGATGCGGAAAACATTTTGGAACGAGCAACTGCATGGTTATGGAGTCAACGAAATAAAAATGCTGGTTGGGGAAACGACACCCATCGAGTGTTGCTGGTCCTCCGACTAAGCAATCTCTCGCGAGAGGATAATGTTGCACCTGCCGCTCCCCTCGAACTGCAACTTAGCAGCAAACAAATGGAGCTAGAAATAGTCTTGCTATTATGGAGGTAAAAAATACTCGTTTTTTAATAGTTTCACAACCAGTAGTACAGATAAGAACAAGGGTCTATACGTAGTTGGATGACGTTCACAATTGAGTGACTTATAACTATAGCAAAAACAATCCTTATTCATGTTCGTCCTTCTCTAGGAAGTCAAAACATCATGACATGTTTGCAGTTCATCGAGTTTCGAACGTATCTTTAATAGACAGAAAAGTGAAAAGGAACTCCGAAGAGGAACGTCTGAATAAAATAAAGCGCAGTGTATTGTTAGATGCAGGATCGAAACCCGAAGAATCACAAATACGTCTGTCAAAAAATATTTGTCATCTAGTAAACACCGTGAAAGTTTAAAATCTAAAATTCTTTAATTACTATTCGGCTATAGATCTTGGTAATTATCGATATCTCGTTCAGCTCACCGATTTCGATGACTTTTGAATATGTCGCCGGGGGCATGATTCTGAACAACTGTTTTCTATACATGCAGTCGTCGTTAGGATTTAGTTTCCAAAATATTCGCAAAAAACTGTCGGTGTGTCGTTACAGTGACTTCTGTTTATAATCGTGCGCCCATGACAGCCTATGTGTCAGTATTGGTTGCCGGTCACCTCACATCGGTCCTCTAAAATGGGGTCGAATCCAAACCTATATGAACGTTAAACAAAGGACAAAAATTATTTTGTTTTATCTATCTACCGCGCCGTTGTGAAACGCTTGGCAACCAATACTGACAGTATACGCTGTAACGAACGCACAATTGTAGACAGAATTCAGTGTAGCGGTAACGACAGTATTTTGCAAGTACTGTAAGTATAATCAAGTATGTTGATTTCTTCATCATATTTAAAAATTATCGAAATGACATGGGTGAGATATCGATAATTACTTAGATAATTCTTTTTTTACAAATTTATGTTTTCATACAGTCAATTAATGAAGTAGAATTTAAGCAAACGTGTGTTTTACCTATTGAAAATTATAGCGAATACTCTATTTTGAATATATTTTAAACAGTTTTGTATTTTGTATGCGTTCCGTATATCTTTGTATCTTTAAGTTTCGCACGAATGCGTAAAAATCCGCAGATTTGTTATTATTCATTCATAAAATAATGACAGTATTTTTCTATAGACACAGAGAAGTTGGTTTTTCACCGGTTCGACTAGCACGCTACACTCTTGCTTTAAACGCCATGTGCACGGATCCAAGACAGTTTCACGGTCACGACTTGATTGGAACGCTTCAACATCACGAACCACCGACCGATTATGAATTCGCCCTTACAACGCTAGCTGCGTGCAACGCACAAGCTCATGTAAGGAAAAGACAGATACGTCGATTGCTTGACATTGCGAACGCTGCTCAGGATCACAATGTGGGTGAGTGCCTTCAGAGTTTCCCGATATTCTTCTGATTGCGTCGGAGTTGTTAAGAGTTTTTTTATATGGGGATACGCAGGCTCATGAAAGTATCTACAAACATTTGTGTTCGAACATTGGTTTCTATGAATATACAGATAACGCGTGTTATACAAAACTTCTTAAAATTTCGTTAGTAACGCGATAAGACACGAGTATCATAATTATATGTATCGCAATATGAAACCAATCGGAAAATTCACAGTATTGTTCGCTTTAGCTTCCACAGTCTGGGGTAAATCTGCGTGCTTATTTGGCTTGGTGACTTCTGAGAATTTAGCTGATCGCGAGGGAAGACGAAAGAACGAATGTGAGTGAGATATTGATATCTGGCACGGGAGCACGCGGCCTCCAGTGAGACAATGAGACAGCAACGTAAAGGCTCCTATACACGTTGAGACATGTTGCGATGCACGCATCGATACTTAGATTTCACGATACATGTTACAATTCATGTAGTTGCATATCAGCTAATCGGTATCAAAAGCAACTTGTATGGATGGAAAAATCAGAATCCGATCTTAAGTGGAGAGCGAAGCCCGATTTGGATGCAAGTTTCAACGCGTAGAGGTAGAGGGTAGCATACCAAGCATACCATTGAAGGTAGCCGAAGATGATTTACAGTAGATTCTTATCATTGAATTTTGTTTATCAATCCTTTGAATTAAAAAATCTCTTTGTCTCGATTAACCATCGTTATGCCCATTTCTTTCAGACTTTTAATTTTTTAATTTTTGTAATCAACATAATAATACTGGAATATATGGAAAATAATTAGACATTTCGAAACACTTGTTTCAACGTCGGTATCACACATAATCACAAATGGAGAGGAACTGGTAATGTCGAGGTGAACTGATACTGATGCAAATTTCATGAAACCTAGACGTCGACACGTACGTCGCAACATGTTATAACGTGTACAGAGAGGGACCTGCACATCGAGAACTGGCAAATCCGAACACCAAAGCGAACACTACTGTACAGAGAAATTACGAAATATTTATTGCAAACGTATATCTAAGCACATAATAAGTGTTAACTATGATCTCACTGAATATTATTACCGCTTTATTAATATAATGGATAATTGACTGTTTGAAATGAAGTATCACTCAAGAGCAAATGGTCGACATCCTGTTACAGAATTAAATGGATATTGTATCACACGAGTATTTCCCATATTTTAGTCTCGAAAGTATATCTCATACACGTATTGTGATATACGTATATACATTGGCTAAAGTATTGGCAAACATCCTTATTTTCCAATGAAGCGTTTCTTCTATCAGGCTCTACACACATTTCATTTTCTCAGTACCAAATTTTTGCAGACATATGAAAGTACATACCTGTATCTAATTAATTAGTATGCTAGAAATTTGTCAGGATAGGTTTATTCCTTCAAGATTCTGGAGAGATAAGTATTGCGCGGTCCTTCACAGTCACAGTCCACTTACAAAAAAAGGTATCATTGCCTTCCCTACTCATCTGGCCAAATTCTTTAGACTTTAGATTTAGACAAAGTCTTTACTATTTGGCAATGCAACCTTGCGTCGCTCAGTCAACTACCTTACGCATCCTCTTTATAAGCTCTATAAACTCTAAACAGTATCATCGACGCTTCGTTTCATAGTTCAACGCCATGGGATCGCACCGGCTATCGACTTTTCAAACATGCACTCAAGCGTCTTGCCAAGGTCCTTACCCGAGCTCTCGGCCCAGTCACAAATTACGGTAAGGCTAGATAGTGGCGAGCTATCTGCTGCAACGTCGTGAAGAAAATGCATTGCCTCTAACAAGTATGTAAGTGCTATAATAAATACGATAACGTGCGATTACTTTTTATAGCCCCATATGAAAGAGCTCTTATTGTTAGACTATTTCCGAATTGGTTTCTCAAAACAATCACTTTCCTTCATCTCATAATTTCTCTTTCTGATCTTAGATACCGTCGCAATGGTAATCTTAGCCTTAAGGTGCATCGTTCAGGACCACAGACATCGAAATCTCCATCATTTTGTGCGCAAACCATCGATTGGTTTAGCACAACAGCAAAGACTCGATGGTAGTTTCGGAGACGTTCGTACAACGGCCTTAGTAATGCAAGCCCTCGAGGAAGCAGAAAATGAGCCTGCTGATAATTGGAATAGATCAGCTGCTTTAGCATGGTTAACCAGTCAGCAACGAGCCGATGGTTCTTTCGCTGGTGATGTTCGCGCAACCGCTGAAGCACTTCTAGGAGTGACACCACGTGGTTTAGCGAGTATCAGAACGCTTGATTGTGGACAAGGACCTAGCGAAACTTCATTACCGAAATTCACTACAAGTGGTAATGGTAAGTACTTTTCCCACTCGTCATTCCTCTTTTCTTCTTTTTCATACACATAAAAGCTCATACAGGCACGTCCAGTAATCGTTCGCCGAGTAATTTAGTAACTCATCGCGTATGAGCATAGAATAATTTAGTTAAATACAATACATTCAATTATTTGGCCCACGAACACTTACTACGGAACTTTTTTTATGGGTATATTATGTGCATTATGCGAAACTCTTTGAAATTTTGCTAGCGTTATATCGATGTCCGCGTTCATAATAGTTGAATCTGAAAGCAATGCGAAAATGTATATGACTATAACCTGCAAGACATTTATTGCAAACATACAGTTATTGCTAGTGAAAAATTAGTATACGACATGAATAATAGTTTTGAAACATACATGTACAATTAGTGGTAAAGACTAATACTTGTACTAATAACTAAAGACTCACTACATATATATGTATTATGGCTTATTAATATAACGACTAATTGACTGTTCAAATGCTTTGGTTATCTTCACAAAGTGTATGCTTTTCACAGACATTCCGTAATTTGTACGTATATTTTCAGATCTATTTCAAATGTTATCAATATGATCGCGATTATTGTGTCTCCTTACATCGTTAATGAGACTTCAAAGTGTTTTGTATAATACAGAGTGGTAGGAAAAAGAGGTTCGTAATTTTTGAAGCAGATAGTGCTCGCCAAACGATGAAAAAAGTTCTAATAAGCGTGGGTCGAAAAATCAATGTTATTAAAATTGTGAACAACTTTGTTTCGATTAAACCGACTGATATTCCTTTTTTTCCTGGTTACAAAAGATTCTCTCCATGTCCTCCTTCCATTTCTACATGCGCTTGACACCTTCATATCAGAGAATTCTATATTCTTTCTAAAATTCCTGGACGTGGAATTCTAATTGTCTCACTGGCATTTTGTATTGACACATAGACATTGAGACGCGCATACATACGCGTCGTTACCTCCCTTCTATATGTATGTATGTATATGACGGGGCAGTGTATTACATGTTGAATAACTTTTCAAAACCTAACCCTACGAGTAACGAACCTCCCTTTTTTATCATCCTATATATGTATATGCATAAAAAGTTCCGGTAATTATCGATACCTTATTCACCTGATCGAGTTTTAATGATTTTTGAATGTATTATCGAGACATGATTCTAAACAACTTTTTCCTATGTGTACATATAAACCGCAGCTCGGCCTTAGTTTCCGAGACATTGGCAAAAAATTATCGGTACCACCACAGTGAATTCCTTCACAGCGAACTTTCAATTGCGCATGCGTGACAGCGTATACATATGTCTGCATTAGCTAACCTTAAGTCTCGCCTCGATGCGGTAGTCGCATATATTGTAACGCCTAACCTAATTCATATTTTTTGTTTGTAATTTATACAGGTTTTGGTTAGGCACGATTTTATCCCATCAATAATAACGTTGACACTGTAAGGGACGCACAATTATAAGCAGAATTCACAGTAGTAGTATTAATAGTTTTTGCAAATATCTCGAATACTAAGACCGAGCGGTGGTTACACGTATAGGAAAAAGATGCTCAAAATATTGATTTCTATAACATATTGAAAAGTCATCGATATCGGTGAAGCGGATGGTACCGATAATTAACAATATTTTCGTGGGCTGCTTTTTGCTCATTTTAATGAGTACTACATTACATGCATCTGAAGTTTGATAGCAACTTTCTGAAGCACCCTGTATAAGGCATTGGGATACAAACAGTCTTTTTCTTGTAGCGTCGATAGTTTTTTTATGGCATTATATTCCAAAGTGAAATTGCTATTTTTCGAGCCCGATCTACGGTATAGTTGCTACCTGTATGCTACAGTTACACAATTTTACAAATATTTCAATGCAATGCCGCAGAGCCAGCGGCGATTCCAGGCAATCGCAACGACAGTGTATCGATATCTGTAATTTCTGGAGGCAGTATCGCGGGTAATGTTACCGTTGGGAATATCGAAACTAATGGAAACAATGGGAATAACGGGAACAATGGCAATAATGCAGTAAACACGCTCAACACGAGCAATACCGATGGTATGATCGTTACCGCTGCAACACCGATTATGGTGAACGTCTCTTACACTCTATGGGTTGGCAGCAACGTAAACGAGACATACAGTTTGATAGTGACCGCATCTAAAAATGAAACATTTTACGAAGTGATGCTTCTAGCCGCAGATATGTCACCGCATTTCCAATTTGTTGCATCCGAATGGCCGAATGGGCATTATGTTCACACGATAGCAGGTTACAAAGAGGAACCAATGTCCTATCATTATTGGTTGTTATATCGACTCACTTCTCCGCCAGATCCAGCCTCGCCACCGGGTAATCAACTGGTTGCACCTGGGGGTATGTAAAAGCGGAAAAATACACTGCTCAGTACAATCAAGGGACCACTATACTATCAACTTGTTATTTTTTATTTATTGTCATAGATAATCAAGATAAAAGTAAAATAATATTCATAATGCTATTTCTAATGTTTGTATTGTATTATAATGTATATTTATATGGTTACTTATTAATTTTTCAATATTTAAATATGGCACTACATTTGTATGTTTTGGTTTGTACAAAAGGAGAGAATTCAAATGTCGTGTTGCCTATTCCATTAACATACGAACTATTTATTATTTATTAGTAATTTGAAAATATGTAAAAAATTTCTTCCTTTTGTTAGTGACTGTACGAAGACTATAGAGAAAGTACATGATATGTCACGTTTTCTATTTTTCACTGGAAAGCAGTTATGATGCACCAGAAGATATCGTCAATCAAGCTCGTATTACGAAAATTGTCTTTGTATTTTATTTTGAGGCTAAATGTACCTTTCATCCTCTCAAACGTTTGAAAAATATTGCTCGTCATAATATTAACTTGAATAACATCAAATTCGACCATTTATACAATTCCTCTATCTCTAATTGAGATTTCCAAGATATCTCAAAAAAATATTCGACATCAATTGTAATGGCTGTTGAGACTTTCTAAATATAAAAAAATATTTTGTACAATATTTTTCACATTACATATGAATTTACAAAGTTTTATCAAACTCGAGGTGTCAGACTTGGGTGATTGGCGTCTCTTGTTAAAATTTCCTTAGATTCGTATATACAGGATGCCGCACGTAACTAGGGCAAGTTATACATAGTTCTGAAACGATTAAAGGTAGAAAAGAATTTCGTTAAACGAAATTAAATAGTTTCGAATAATACATTGTCCGGTGTGTATGTATATCCGTATCCATTCTGGAAGTGATAGGATTTTAAAGATTTAAAGATCATCTTTACTTTTTAAATAGATTTATGAATCTTTCTACATATCAACCGCTGCGTCTTTTGATTCTCTGTACACTATACAGAAGTAATAGAATTAAAGAATATTTCAATTTTATATAAAGTTCATTAAATCGAGTTATGGGAGATATGGAGAACATAAACATACAAGTGCTGCATCGTCTTCTTCGTCTTTTATACGATAACAATAAGATTTTATAAAATTAATGTTAAAATCTCTTTTAAACTAAGCAATTTTCCACCTATATATTTTATTGTATATGTATATATTTTTTATAGAGAATACAACGATTCAACGATTGGTGTATAAACAGATGGGTATATAGATCTATTTGAAAAAATGGGGGTGGTTTTAAAATATTCGAAAGGTCATCAACTTCGGAGTAGTCACCTACTCTAGAACATGTATCATTCAAAAGATTTTAATTTTGTCTAATGAAATTTTGTTCTATCTTTTACCATTTACTATAGCTATAATTTGTCCCAATTACATGGAACACCCTATATACATATTACATATATCCTTAATACCAAGAGTACTTCATGCGTCACTTCCTCGTCCTAATATCGACATATCGACATATGTATGTACATGCATATCATCATCCCAACACCGTTACTATGCTCTAACTAGAACAATCTTTTAGGTGTGGATGACCTACAGATCAGCGAGGGAGATCACTATCTGTTCTGGTATAAAAAGCTATGAGAATCTGCAATATGTTGATTTTCGGTTGAACCAAACGAGAACCAGAAGAAGACAAAGGAACGGAACTACTCTGAGTGTGTGTGTGTGTGTGGAGAGAGAGAGAGAGAGAGAGAGAGAGAGAGAGAGAGAGAATTGAGGAATGAGGAGAATGATGCAAGAGCAAAGAGTAAAAATTCTTATTGTTAGTCACGTGAAAAGGGCTCACTTTATTCACTGCCATCGCTAAAACTCACGTACAACACTGTACGCGACATTTTCCTGGAACATCTTCGCATCGTTCGTATGTCATGTTCTTAGGAGGGTGCCGAAGAAAATAGAGCTGGCAGTGACTGATTTTCTCAAACTCTGCTCTAAACCGGAGCCGATTCAATGAATTGGTGAATTGGCGAATTGGCGACACACGACATCGCTACTTGGACTGACGTGGTACGGGGCA
Organism: Bombus flavifrons; assembly: GCF_040668555.2. NCBI lineage: Eukaryota > Metazoa > Arthropoda > Insecta > Hymenoptera > Apidae > Bombus > Bombus flavifrons. The sequence goes on along the minus strand of NC_138457.1, from coordinate 2,344,984 downwards.
ATAACGAAAATACCATGAGTATCGTAATTTAAGCTAACAGCATATTTTCTATGAAACTGCAATGCACAACCACATTGTACCTAAGTACTTATACGATATGGCGATAACGTATGACGTATAGTACCAACGTATCGATTGATATTTCAATAAATCCCTTATCTATATTATATTAGTAACCTAACCTATTTCTTGGTATCTTGCTGCGCAATTGCTTTATAATCACCGAATTCCTGCGCTACAAGACGAAACGTCTGCTTGCCACAATAAATAACATACACGGAAAAGAAATTTCTCCTCCAGGGGGAAGAATATATTTCGATCGACGGTTTTTGATAATTTGCCTAACGTTGTAATATGTATACAGTATGTTTTGTTTCTTGGAATGAATAAAATGTCAAATTACAAATTGTACATGGCGTTTTATCCCCTCGAAAAACTGCGATATACATATAGGATACCATTGTACATGGAACTGCATATCTTATTTAAAAAATTATATTTAATATATTTTTTATAGACTCGTTTGTATCATAGATTATATTATTACATTATTGTCGTTGTATTTATTATTGAAAGGAACTTTTTGTTTCAAAAGGGTTAAGAAGTTCATTATACACAGTTCTTGGAATAGGTAAGGTACAGAAGGTTTTTTAAAAGTCGATAGAGAAACTATTGTGATTAATTCTATCAATGACATTTAAAATCGACTAACATTTGGACGAATCATGTATTTAATTTCACATACTATTAACAAGGTTTAAAATAAACAATTTAAACTTCATGTGGTACATGTGTAGGTGCTACAAAAGGTATTTGTACACCATTGTATCTCTTATTGCATCTAGATACTAATTAGTTTGATTTGACTACAATAAATTTTACATCATTTAATAGTATGTACTTTCATATGATCGCTAGAATTTGATACTTTGATGGAAATGATATGCAGAACCTAATAAAAAGGCGCTTCATTGGAGAATAAGGGTACGTATAAATACTTTTTGTAACCCCTTGTATATCTGTTGGCTTCACAAGGAGATAAGAAATATTGTTTTTGATTATTAGTTAACCATTAATTCATATAGTTTAGCAACATACACATTTCATTGTATATTAGCAACATATACATGTATCGCTAATATAAATTGACGAAAGTAATCACATAGCAGCGATGTAAATGATTACGTTGTTAAACGGCAGCAGAAGGTTAATTATTTTGCATTAATTACTTGCATAAATTGCTTTAGATACTAGCGTTAGCCGCATATTCAGCTATTTGAAATTGTACCGTAAGTACGTGATTGACTCAATGTTATCAGCATCGTAACTTCGATTTATCAGTAATAAGTTGCAATAATAAACGGAAGTATTGACACAGATCTGTTTCTCATGTAAAATCCTAATAAATCTATACAATATAGATTATTTATCCAATGTCTTATAAATTATAAGATATAAATTTTGACTTTAAAGTTTAAATATGTCCAGTGAATTTCGGTTATTTGGAACACATCGGGGCTAGCGTATCATATATATAAATACATACATATATACATATATACCTACGTGTATGTACGTAGGTGCATACGTAAAATGTTATAAAATAAACAAACTAGTTGAAGACAGTTCCGAAACAAGGACAAAGTTACAGCAAGTGGAAACAAACGCGAAATACAACACAAGCAACGCTCTATGTTGTGTTTACGAAAAAAATGGCAAGGCAAAGAAACGCGGGTCTGATTGGTTATTTCTAAAGGAGCGTTCAGACGGTTAGTATTATTATGAATGTTATCATCAATACTCAGGGTCCTCAACATTATCCTACGTAACAGACCTTTAGGCTCTATACATACATACATATATTGTTAATACAATGTTAAGAACCACTTTGATCGCTTACGAAAAGGGCATTCGTTTATATTATTTTATATCTTTTTATATGGATCGCGTACAGATGTGTGCGTATTTGAGAACGCAACTGTATGATGACTATTTTATTCTCGAGACTTACCAACTGGACTGATTTGTTTTCCTGTTATCGTTGGTCTCATAAAATTGATCAAGTACGCGTACTAGCGATAAGACTGTCTCTCAAATAGCATTTATATATGTATACGTATGACGCCGGAAGAAGAACTTTTTGCGGGGGTATAACCAATCGAAACGTTGTATTTTTATACACACATATGTGTGTAAGTAATGGCTTTGTTGATAATAACAGTTCATCAAAACTGTCTATGTAGATTCGAAAATAAGCGAAAAATTTGATAGGGCAAGCTCTTGGATCATCGCACAGTATAGCGTGTAATACTTTCGTTTCAACAATCGTTCGCTGGAGAAAAGTACAAATTATTGCAGTTTTTCAAAGTACATGGCGAAAACAGCAACAAAACTGTTTTGCTGCATTATGTGAGCGACAGCGACAAAATAGACTGACGTTAGTGCGCGGGGGTTCTAATAGACTCAATACGATCATGCAGATAAGCACTCGTTTTGTCCGAAAGCGTCACGTTACAAACAAGACCATATAGCAAAGCGTGATGGAGAGTGTAGGAGAGGAGTAGTCCACTCTTGTCCTTGTGTTGTCCCGTTTGCTATCTTCTCATTCTCGTATAGAGTACTGCAAACTGCAGTCATCTGTCTCAAATAAGCAGCACACTGTCCCAATTAAAGTGAAGAAAACTAGGACTATTTATTTGATTAGGACTTTTTATTTTTTAAATCGTGTTCCAAATAAACTGTTACCTCGATTAATTGCTGTGGCTCAAATAAATGGAATCCACTATATATCGTAATTTATTATTATTATTTTACAAATATGTAAAAGGCGTTAACAATTCTTTGGCATTTTACCTTTTACTTAACCTCATGAATTGTATTATTTTCGTATAACCCCTTTCCACTATTAATTAATTTTCTTTTTGATCATTCCTCTCGCGTCACGTGTCCTTATGGTGCGTTTAGACTATACCAAACGTGTGAACGCACGTTTCTCCATTCTGACAAAATTTCGTAACTAAAAGACATAAACGAGTATTCGTTCGCCATTCTGCGATTGCTCGCCGAATCGGAGATCGAAAATCCGAATGCTTTAATAGTAAAAGTGCTTTACGCCTTCACGATGAACGCGAACGAATGGAACGTCCGTAGAAATTAGACCGAGCATCTGAAATATTTAATAGTTATATTGGGATTCGTGACAGCGATATCTGACGAAGGAACTATAATTGACTTAACGAAAAAAAAAAAAAAAAAAAAAATAGGAGAAGAAGAAACAGGAAAGAAACATTTTAAAATCGCGTTAGCACTGTGAAGAGGTACGACTGTCGCGATTATATTGGTAAACTTTGAAACTTTGAAGATCACACAACTATTTAAACAGTTAATTATTTATTATGTTAATAAACTACTACATGCAGTGAAATCATCTTCGGTATTAATCGTATGTTCAAGGCTGCCATTCATGCTGTATACTAATTTTTCACTAATAGTAAGCGTATGTTTTCAATAAATATCGCATAACCTCTATATACATTTTCTGTTAAAAATGACAACGTGAGTTTGCGCTCGCCATCCATATGCAGATACGCTAGTTACAATAAATAGTAACTAGAAGATAGTTCTAGATACAATCGATAGATTTAATCGATAGGTTTAAGATGTTCTTTTGTGTTTATCCCTAGTCCATCTAAGAAAGTGCGATAAAGGTTTTTCGGCTCAGAACGGTGTGATAGATTTATCCAAAGAATAAAATAATAGCTATTGTGATCCTACCTCTGAATACAGAAATAACAACATTTTCAGACTGATTTCAAATTTTATTGTTACAATCATGAGTATCGCTATAGCGTTAACGAAATGTCAAACAGTTTCGTATAATGCACATCTTAGTATATTCATAAAAACGTTCTGTGCTAAGTGATCGAATATTTTCGTGAGCTACTGTATTTCATTGAAACTCGTCTCTTTATTTCTCTTTCTCCTCTCTTTTCTTTTTCTCATTTTTCCATTGTTTATAACCATCGATTACATCGCGGCAATTATGCGGATATGGTGAACGAGGATCAGCAAGAGTGTACAGGCGATCGATGCATACGTTCGAGGGAAAACGAAAACTCAGACAGAGAGTAAAAACCGGCGTGAGGGGGAAAAACATGAAACAGATATCTACGCTGGCGAGATATTAGCCAGGAAATTGTTGACGAGACATTCGCCTGGAAAAATTTGTATGTAATCGGTTCGTGGTAAGTCGATGTTTAAATTTCGACTTGCTACCGTATAGATAAAAATATTGCAGCATAAAAATGCCACGCACACAAGAACCTTCGCAGGCTACGGAATATACGAACGGAAAGTATTAATAATATCTACTATTGGGTTGGCAACTAAATGATCGCGGATTTTGTCAATACCACCTATTGACAAAATCCGCAACCACTTAGTTACCAACCCAATAACGCGTACCGCGTTTAGACCAAATGAGCGAACGCTTGTTCTTTATCCGTTTTAAAAAACTTAGAAACAAGAGTGTAAACGAGCCAAGCAGCATAAATAACGAATGCCCGGCGAATTGGAAACCGAACATCCGAATGCTTTGACGATGCTCTAAAAGTGCTCTGAAATTCTCTAAAACCGCCTGTTCTATTGTTTTCATTTTTATTGAGGCAAAAGTGAGCTAAGTATAGTACACGTAATATGTACATACGTTCAATGTTGGATTCTTTTCTAAATATGTATATGTAGATGATAAAAAATGTGCATGAATATTTTTGATCAGTTTAGAATGTTTTTAAGAAGGGAAAAAGCATTTTTGTCCAATAATTTTGTAAATCGGATACGTTTATGAAAATTATATTTATAACAGCGCAACTGTCATCCTGGGTGCAAATGGTTAAACCGTAAAAAATAGAAATCTTATTTTTGAAGATTCTATTCTTGTATATACTATAAATACGCGGCGATTTATTTATCTATTGATGAGAAATTATTTTCTTATCGTATATTATTAAACAAAATATAACAACTAATTCATCGTATTAATTGCATATTCCAATTCCAAATTTTCTATTTCCCTTAATCGTTTCTTTTATTTAAACGCGAAAAAAGATTGCGTTACATTCAAATTTCGCATTTGAGTTGCTTCGAACGAAACTCGTTCTATTTCAAAGGGATCACCGTCTTTAAGGTATTTTCTGCTTTAAATCGCACGCCGTAAAATGCGCACTGTACGACTTTTAACGGATGGTTACGAAAAAGAAATCACAAAATCATTAATCAGAAGAAAAAAGAATATTTCTCTGAAAAAATGATTTCCAAATAATTGGGATTTTATAGATGTTCTAGAAAACATTTGTTAAACTATTCTTACAAAAACATTAACTTGATCGAAAATTAACTTTAATTACAAAAACTACAGTGAAATCAAACTGCAATGATTTGATTTTTTATAATTCGTTATCACCGTAGCTACATGTATACAATGGTACATTATAACCTGATTAAATAAATTTTCAAAAGTCAACATATGTATATATGTACAATAATAAAACTGGCGTTTGTAATTGTCATATCTTAGAGAATCATTTTGTTGCTTTACAATTACATTCTCTTTATCTCCAGACACTTTAATTCTTCAATTGTAAGACAGATTAAGAAGGATATTCTATATTCTATATTGACAGAAAGATTCTCAATATGAATAAAACGACATACTGCCATTAAAAAAAAATATATATATATATTATATTATTTCATATATATACATATTACTATATACAAGAAATGCTAAAAGAAATTATTGCTATATCTTTTAACAAGTATTATATGATTCACATAATAAGTACTATTTATATTTTAGTTCATATACCATGAGAAATGAATATTCCAAGAGAAACTGCAATGATTTGATTTTTTATAATTCGTTATCACCATAGCTACCTGTATACAATGGTACATTATAACCTGATTAAATAAATTTTCAAAAGTCAACATATGTATATATGTACAATAATAAAACTGGCGTTTGTAATTGTCATATCTTAGAGAATCATTTTGTTGCTTTACAATTACATTCTCTTTATCTCCAGACACTTTAATTCTTCAATTGTAAGACAGATTAAGAAGGATATTCTATATTCTATATTGACAGAAAGGTTCTCAATATGAATAAAACGACATACTGCCATTAAAAAAAAATATATATATATTATATTATTTCATATATATACATATTACTATATACAAGAAATGCTAAAAGAAATTATTGCTATATTTTTTAACAAGTATTATATGATTCACATAATAAGTACTATTTATATTTTAGTTCATATACCATGAGAAATGAATATTCCAAGAGAAACTGCAATGATTTGATTTTTCATAATTCGTTATCACCATAGCTACCTGTATACAATGGTACATTATAACCTGATTAAATAAATTTTCAAAAGTCAATATATGTATATATGTACAATAATAAAACTGGCGTTTGTAATTGTCATATCTTAGAGAATCATTTTGTTGCTTTACAATTACATTCTCTTTATCTCCAGACACTTTAATTCTTCAATTGTAAGACAGATTAAGAAGGATATTCTATATTCTATATTGACAGAAAGGTTCTCAATATGAATAAAACGACATACTGCCATTAAAAAAATATATATATATATATTATATTATATCATATATATACATATTACTATATACAAGAAATGCTAAAAGAAATTATTGCTATATTTTTTAACAATTACTATACTATACACATAACAAGTACTATTTATATTCTAGTTCATACTCCATGAGAAGGTGGCAAGCGAGGTTTCTGACTATTAATCCTAAATTAATTTATTTCTATTAAAAATTAAATCATTAATTCCCTCAATTTGATCGAATTACTGTAAATTGCATACTCTTATTGTAAATTATAAATCGCCCAAAGTCTCCGGACACTTATGAGCGGCAGTGCATGCATGTTAAGATTATGAAGACATCGGTGTTTGATAGTCCGATTGTTAGTAGAAAGCGAACATTAATCGTAAATGAAATTCGTCGCATCCAGCGAAACCAGGAAAAAGAAAAGAAACAAGGAATCACACAATACATAATTAATCATTCAACACGGTATTTCGAGGTTTGAATGCAAAATGGCTACGATCGATCCATCGCACTGCCGACGAAATGATTTTGTAACAAGGCTCTCCCGACAGTTTCGTTCCGTCCCGTTCTCTCGATCTCTGCTGTTCTCTCTTCCTCCCCCTCGCCATTTCTCTTTCCGTCTGACGTTTGTTCGTTGGACGTCTGGTTCACGACCTCGTTCTATTCTTGCTGAAATTACGACGCTCTGTCGAGGCTTCTAAAGAGAAACTAGCCGCACTTATACTTGCGAGCGGAAACTGGTTGAACATCGTGCAACACCGAAAGAAATCGGTTAATTACTATAACGATGATCGAACTAACGAGTTACTCGCTTCTCTTTATCACCTTTTCTTCTACCTAAACAAAATCAACTGAATAGATCAGAAAATTGCAATTTTTAATTTTTATTTATCTCTATTCATGAATTTCTTTTATTTAACGTCATAGTCTTCGTTCGTACACTTTGATCAAATTTTACATATCGTTACTACGAATCGGCCAAACTGTCCACACATTTACGGCTAATGGTGCACTTGAACCAATCGTTGCATTCACATTCGCAGCATGGATCTATAGAATTAAAAAAGACAGAAAACAAGGAAAATGAAAGAAAAACTGAAAATAGTGAAAATAGGGCTTAGAACAGAGGATCAAGGTAAATATCGCTGATAGTTTCCTATTTTTTGAATTTTTGGTACAGACACGCCGCATAGATTAATAAAATGAAACAAAACGAAAGGAAAGGTGGGATAAAAAGATTGAGCATAAGAATAAGAAAGAGAAAAAATTGAAGGTGAAAGAAGAAAGTAAGAAAGTCGAAGTAGAGTGGGTAGACGGTTTCGAGGAGTAGGCTCTATATTTATCGCGGCAATAAGGCGGCTCGAGGCCGAGTGTCGTCGTCGTCGTCGTCGTCGTCGTCGTCGCCGTCGTCGTCAAGCCAGAGGGCGAAGGGAAAACGGTAATAGTGTGGGAAACGTCAGAGTGTAGACCGGCGTCGTCGGGACAATCGGTGGCCGTCGTTATCGTTAACGACGCACCATCCAATACCGTCGTCACTCTCTCCTATTTCTTTTCTCTTTTCCATTTCCTTTTTCTTCCTGTTTCACCCTCTCTACCTTATCCTCTCACTTTCCTAGCGCGCGCTTCTGTTTTACTCGAATCGCACGGCCATTCGGCTGCTTAACCACCGAACCATCCAGCCCTCGCAATCTTTCCGACCACCCAACTATCCAACCAGCTGACCGGCTACTAAACCGTTGGTCGGAAATTCGTATTAGTCGAAATTCGTGCTTGAATTTTCGTTAGGATATGAAACACAAGTTCGGGGAATATCGAAATAAACCCTATTCGAACAGTTATCGAAACAAGTACGAGAAGAGCTTCGAAATGTCGAAGCTTAATTATATGTAGAAAAGGAAATTTTATTAGCTTGTTCGAAAAGTTTCTTTCGTTTTATAAGAAAATAATACACGCACAATGTTTTTTGTTAGTTTATTGAATTATGCACGAACATAATAATAGAAATAGATCATACCTAATTCAATAAAATAATATAAAACAGAAATTACTGTTCATTATCACCTTATGAAACGAAAGAAACTTTTCGGACAACCTAATAGTATACATTTGTGTACATTTTCGTATCGGCTCCAAATTGCACCAACGCAATTATTACGATATCCACTTGAGAGTTTTCTATAGGTAAGCGAAATATTTTGAAATATTTTCGCGACTCGCGAGCCAGTGTACTTGTTAACGGTAACAACCGGCGATCCGTAGTTTGAGTTGAAACCGTCAAGGCTGCCGATTTTGTCGTTCGTCTCGTTCTTTTCCAAGGGTTTATATCGTTCTGACACTATTACGGAACTATCTCTGTTAAGTTAGCGCCGCGTCGCCGCGTCATCGTGCCGCCAACAGCACGTTGCTATACCACGCTACGATGGCTCTCTAGTTCTCTCTGGTTCTCTCTGTTCTGACCATTCCCTTGCCGATTCACGACACGAGGCCACGCCAGACCACATCTAGCGTGACCTAGGCTGGCGTGGCACGGTATCGTTTATCGCACAGAGCCAAACTCTTGGAAGGGATCTACGCGACGTCTCACGTATCTAGCATCGAATGCGGCAGGAACGAGGCTATTACGCGAGTGCGCATACATATCCACGCCAAACGATCGACGGTGTGCTTGCACGCGAGTCTCACTTACCGTGTATGAGTTTATGCTTGACTTCGTGAGAAGAATAGACAAAGGCCGAGCGAGAAGATTACGAACGAATAGAAATGCTAGAAGAAAACAATGTTTTCTTCATAATGTATATAAATTGCTTCAAATGTTCAACATCGAGTTAATTTTTCAGTGTCGAAGTATCATTCTCGTTGGTTAGCTGAAAACTAGTTTCGTCAAAAGTTGGATATATAAAAAGATATCGTCAATGGCATTTTCGAATGTAAAAAAGTGTGTTAAAGATAGTCGTTTTAGGGAAGACAACCGGTCGTCTCTTTATATGTAGCTCCCTTAACGTTAAAGATTATATTGATGTTTCAATGTTGAATTATTCTTTCGAGAATTACATAAAAACTAGCTTCGTCAGAGATTATGTGAAAATGTTTTTGTAAAAGGCATTTTCGAATGTAAAGAAGTGTGTTAAAGATAGTCGTTTTAGGGAAGACAACCGGTCGTCTCTTTATATGTAGCTCCCTTAACGTTAAAGATTATATTAATGTTTCAATGTTGAATTATTCTTTCGAGAATTACATAAAAACTAGCTTCGTCAGAGATTATGTAAAAATGCTTTTGTAAAAGGCATTTTCGAATGTAAAGAAGTGTGTTAAAGATAGTCGTTTTAGGGAAGACAACCGGTCGTCTCTTTATATGTAGCTCCCTTAACGTTAAAGATTATATTAATGTTTCAATGTTGAATTATTCTTTCGAGAATTACATAAAAACTAGCTTCGTCAGAGATTATGTAAAAATGTTTTTGTAAAAGGCATTTTCGAATATCGATAGGAATGAGTGTCGGAAATAATGGTTTTGAAAAATTGTTTCAAATCCAGACTCCTGCTTTGTCGCAAATTTACCTAAATTGTTTAATATCGATGATTACTTACGAAAGAAACTAAGACAGGCTTTGACTATATGCGATAGAATGATCTATTTCAACTTTAAACACGCGTATATTTTGGACATGGAAGTATTTAACAAACATAATACGTGGGATAAATTTTAAACATTAACTTAACGATGTTCTTACGAAGGCCTGTTACGTTCTTCCGATCATTTTCGAACCTATTTCTCCAACGTTAACAAATATTTTTAAGTAATCAATGGTAAATAGTAATAGTTAAGTAAATGTTAGTTATTTAAAGACGATATTTGCTATAATTTATGTCAATAAATGAATGAAGCTAGGTGATAAACATATACAAAATTCTACAAACAGATATTCCATTTCTTATATGGCTTCTATTTCTATACGTAAACGGGCATGTTTTACTTTCTACAATAGAAATACAGGGTTACAGGTCTAGCTATATCAAATAGAAAAGACATTGAAATAATTTCACATATCTGAAAGATAAAGATCAACTTGTCATTCATTATTGCACGATAACAATTGATATTAAAAGCGACTGTACTGCATTTTTTTATCGTATTTCGGAGTAGTTATTCCATTTATTATTATGAAATTTTCTCAATTCGATATAATCATTCATACTCGTTACAAGTCAATGTCAACAATTTGGACGATAAAAGGAATGAAATTTTAAAAGAAAATCTTGGTAATTATACAAGGTATTTGTCGTAAAACTGTAAGAGAAGAAGTAAGTCTATAACCCACAACTCGCAACTTGTCAGCTTACTCGTATTATTAATTGATAAATAATATTGTGTTGGTAAATTACTGGCAAATCATTAGCGATTTGAGATCAGTAACAAAATTAAAATAATGGGCAATGAGAGAAACTAGCAACACGTAGCTATGGCCTCTACTGGCATGTCTCGCGATATTACGTATCGTAGGCACCTTCACTTTTATCTTTAGCGCGAAGCAATAAGCAATACTGGTATCGAGTACCGCAAAATGAGTACTGGAGTTTCAGAAACTCGTGCGGCGCGTTCACCAAAATGGTTTATTTTCATCTATCTTTCGTTATTCATTCTGTTTCGCTTTTATTCTCACGATAGCTCCGTCGATTAATCAACTGATCGATTATATGTGAAGATCGGTGCAAGAGGAGAAACATGATACCTAGATTTTTGTAGATTTTCCAATTTTAATGTCACTTTGTGAATGAGCAGGAGAATTTTAACGTAACATTACCGTAAGACAATGCTGTCCTTTAAAAATGGCTGATAAGACTTTCGTGGATGTCCACGGTGCAATTATTAAGAGAAAAAATATTTTAATGTCTTCGATATCTTAACATGCGCTACGACGACCAATATTTTAAATATTTTGGGAAATTATTTTGAAAGAGTTGGAAAAGAACACACGTTCAACTCTGAAATCAAGCAAGAAGATAATTTCTTTTTTCCTCGTAAAGATATAGAAAATGCGTAGAAGGAGAAACAAAATGTTTGAAACTGAACTTACATATAATCCAAATTTCCTCGCGTTTCACGAAAATGCTAAAAGAGTAAGAGAGAAGGCGAAATAAAGATAATCGAAGGTAAAACGAGGAAACAGACAGCAAGAGTGGAAGCAAAGCGTAAAAGAAGAAAAAGGTTTCTTCGCCTGCCAGGTCCATAGACATCGGTTTCAACGTTTCAAGTCGAGAGAATAGGGGCTACAGTTATTAATACTGCAGTAAACCCTTAACGGGGGTTAAACTCTGCGTAAACGTCAGTCTCTTTAAAAACCTCGAAAAATACTTTTTTTTCTAATTATATATATCCTTGAAAAAGCAAAAACCGAAGAAAATAAAAAGGTGATGAGAAATTATTAAAAACATTCTACGTATGCTGGTAGCTTTTTTAATCATAACCCAATAAGAAGAAAAGAAAGAACTCCTCCGATCGACAGGAACGAAAGAAGAATAGAAAAAATTAGCGTGGCAACGAGACAGTACACATTAGAAACGTCTAACGAGAATCGAGCGATTCACGTTACTACAGTCGGCGAACCAGAGAGCTGACCAACTAGATAGGCTTCTACCACATCTAAACGAAGCCGCACATGCACGTTCCGAGTACGCCGGAGCTGGGCGAGAGGCAAGGTATGCGAGAGATACGGACGTGCCTAGAGGCCACTCCGCTGTGAAACTCGCCTCCTCTTACCTCTCCGGTGGCATCGTTACGAGGGCGTCGCGTTTACGGCGTCGACGTTCCTCTCTAGTCGAGCTTACCACGACACGGGAACGCGGCTGTCGCGATCAACACATATGACAGTGGCGCACGAGGCCACGATCGGTGTACCACGGACTTGGCTGAGAAGAACAGGATGCGAAAGAGGCGAAGAGAGACGGAGGAAGAGGGAGAGGAATTCGTAGGGCGTAATGTCGGGTCGATGGCGTAGCATCCGAGAGCTACCGACGCGCGGTGGTAGTGGCACTGTACGGTCAACGCGATAGCATGGCGTGGTAGGATGCGGAGGATAGGGTGGCAGCGGCGTGGTCTGATGTCGTGGCTCGCGGCGAGGCGGCGAGGCGGCGCGGCGTGTGGCGTGATGCGACACAGCGCGGCGTGGCGCGGCGGAGCTCGGTTCGACTCGGCTCGGCACGGCTTGGCATGGCGTGCCGTGCCGTGCCGTGGCGTGGCGTGGTGCGACAAGCGCACCGCTCGACGCACGAGGGTAAACGGGGTACGGAGGTGGTAGGTAATCACCCGGCGGCTCGCGTTATAGCGTCGTTACGCCGCAGCGCCGCTATCGTACTCGTCTCCTTCCCCAACCCCTCCCACCATCTCACCCTCCCTCCCTCCTGCCTCACTGCCAACACCCGCTGCGTTCTCTCCCGATCCCTCGTAACGTTTTCCACCCGTCTATCCCTGCCCCCCACCTCGACCGTCCTTTGCCGCTCTGCGATCTTCGCTCTATCTTTCTCCGATTTAATGCTCGCCTAGCTAACGCTCCCTCTAGTTTCTCTTCCTTTCGCGCACTACCTCTTTCTCCGTCTTCCGATCGTTTCGGATTCTTCTCATCTACCAAGCTACCACCATCTAAGCAGACGAGGTGGCTGTTTCCTTTCACACTACCATTTCCAAGAGGAATATGGTTATGTCTCTGCGCGCAGTCCTCGCTTTTTTAAGAAGTCTCGATTTTGGTGTTGTTAATTTATAGTTTAATTAAATGGTAATACGTTGTGTGCAACGATATGAGTTCGGTTGATTTTAATCTATCGGCGACGTATTTATTCTTTCACACTGGACGTTTCTTTGTTAGATGTATGTTGCTTTTTCTCAAGTAAAATTATCATTCTATAACGTATTCTCCTAATGCAATTCTCTTCTGGTGTTGCATTATATATAATATATTACAAATATTTGAAAGAATGACAATTAAAAGGATTAAATTAATAATTACATTTTATAAGAAATGACCACAATGTCTCAGAAACAGACTACGTAATATGCGCGTCAATAGGCGTTGCATTGCTTAGGTTAGCGTTGACTGATTTGTCATTAATCTACGAATCCATTCCTTATGATTAGTTGACTTTTATAAAAACATATATTGAACATTTTTTCAAATAGCTATACAATGAATTTTATACGTCTACACAAACATTTGGACGATTATTATTTAAACTTCGTATATGTATAGTTCAAAGAAACAAATAGCAAGCCTTTTTCCTAAAATTTAATGAACTTCGTAAGTCTTACGTATATTAGAAATGTTTGATCTGTACAAATGTTTGTATGACTACGAGATTTTTTAGAAATAAATAGCGAACACGTTTCTTCAGAAATAATGGAAATATAGTAAATTTGATATCTATTGTAATACATATACAGACTTATAACTATCATGTAAAATCTTTAATCTATGAAGATTTGATCAATAGATACTTGAAATTTATTATCACATTTTAAAAAGAAGAGGAAATGAATGTTTTTCCAGAGATACAATGAATTCAACGAGCCTATGTACATATTTGAAATTTTCAATATTTAAATTACCTTTTTTAAAAACAGAATTGAACGTTTTTCTAGAGATAGAACGTATTTACGTAAGAGATGTATAAAATTTCTCTGAATATTACAAAGAAAATTATCTTCTTCTTATATAAATAATAATTTTGATTGCCAATAATTTAGTTATTTTTCGATTCTACATTTAACGTCAGAAACTCATGAGTTGGTGAACGTGTCGCAGCTGACAATGATATATAGTACGATAATATAGAATCAATAAAGAGAAAAAGAACAAGATCAACAACAAAACCATCAATGACGATGATATGACCAAGGAAACTTGACGTATCTCTCGCGAGAGGTCGAGATGGAAGTAGCTAAATCTTGGAAGAGAAGGACGCGCGCGGACCCGAACAAGGCTGTTGATCCGAGTAGGAAAAATGCAGACTAGACGTGAGAAGTGAGAAGTGAGAAGATCGTCGGAGGCGAGAGACGAAGATAGAGAGATTTTACACGTCGCGGTGAAGCGACGGGATACTCTCTTCCAGGTGTTCGTCTATAGATGATACCCTTCGACTCTACGTGCCCTCGTAGATAGTACCACTGGCGGTTTCAGTCACGCGCGCTCGCGAGTGCGCTCACAGTTATAAAAGTCTGTTCGTAGAGAGGCATACATACGAAGCCATAGTCACCCTCCTACATCCCCGTTCTCCGGCTCACAGCGCGGCAACCCTCGCTCGACCGACGTGTTCCCGCCCTCTCCGTGTTTCCGCGGCCCGTTCCAACCACCCCGTTCCGTGTCCCGCAGGGCATGTCCCTATACACCACCGACTTTCTATTGTCCAATCCGCCGTTTATGCATGCGTTTCCTTCACTCGCTCTTACATGTAAAAAAAAAATTTTCTCTCTGATTTATCATCGATCATAGAAAACAATTCTTACGTAACAAATATTGTTTGTTTGGTATAATGGCTGATTTTTTCAAGATATTTTAAGTTAGATCAATGGGGACAATAATTCTGCAGCTTGTGGAAAATTCTCATCCCCTTTGGTGGCACGCTCCGCGGCACGCCCGACCGTCTCTGTTATACTGCCGGCAGCGACCCAACTCCCCTGCCCCTCGACTCTTCGCTCGCCCATCCCGATGCTGCCTCATCCTACTTTGGTCTCCTGCTACCGCTTCTACCCCTGCCACTGTTCTCGTCCGTGCTCTTCTTCCTCTTTTTCTCTTTTGTCTGTCGTTTTCTCGTTCTTTTCTTTTCCCTCGCTCTCACCACCTATCTATCCATCCATCCATCCATCCATCCATCCATCCATCCATCTATCTGTCTCACCCTCGACCTCCATCAACCTACCTACAGACTTTGGGAGACCTAGCTACTTCTCTCTTCCCCTTGCCTTCTCTTTCTCGCTCTTAACTTTCCTATCTATCTCTTTACCCCGCCACGCCGTCGCGCACTCTACGAGTCGCTCGTTAACCTGCTAGCGCCCCTATAACCATCGTTGCACTGCCGCTACCGGAGCCGCTATATTTACATATCAATATTCCATGACCATATATGTATATGTGTGTATCAGCGAGGCATGTCGCTAAGCAGGATGCACGCTTTTCTGCGTCGCGTCGATGTACCGTACGTCTTTCTCTCTCTCTCTGTCTCTCCCTTTGTTTTGTGTATATTCTTACTTCCTTTTTTTCATGATCGGTTTTGACCTAAGTACATATGTACTTGGTATACTTCTTTCCACCTTTCATATGAGTTTTATATGTGTTTGAGAATTAATAGATGAATGATGAAGCAATCGAACGAGAGGAGAGGGAGAGAGAGAGAGAGAGAGAGAGAAGTGGAAATGAGCTACTTGATTTTTAAGGAAATCGTGAGCTGGTACCTCGAATTTTAAAAAATACGTGATCTATTTTTATACATTTGTTTTTTATAATTTAAGCATTGTTGATAGCATAATTTAATTATTCTAGATTTTCATTAAATTCCATTATTCTGATAAACAATTAGTATTCAAGATTCCAAAAAATAAATAATTTGTTTCTACGAATGTACCTATTTGTTACAAAATAACGGTACAAATAATCGCACGTTCTAAGATAATTTAAATACTCTAGATTTTTCTTTAATTTCATTGTTCTGGTGAATTATTAGTATTCATCGTTTCAAAAAATAGATGGCTTATTATTTATAAATTTACATTTCATCCGATGATAATGTAGGTAATTGTGAATGGTAAGGTAAATTTTATAAAATAATGTTGTAATTGTCATTTTTCTGCTTAAAGGTAGGTTAAGGTAGATAGAAATATATATTTCTATAATAATTCCTACAGATAGCTTAAAAGTATTTATTTTTGTATCTAACTAATACCAGAAATAGAAAAAATCTTTTAAATTATACACTATCACAGATGTGAAACGATGATACGATTTTTTATAATACATCTAATTCCACTTATCTATAAAGTATTTGTATTATTATACTAATCTATATATCTATTTAATTATCTAATATAGAGTTATTTATTACTTATTTATTCTGCATTTGTTTAATAACTATTTGTTAAATGTTAATATTTTCTCAACTACCTATATCGAATTAGAGATTTGTGCATCTATTTAAATTTCTAAGAATACGATGTAAACGAAAATTTCCAAACCTTCAACTGCTTTTCTTCCTTTTTCTGCTGCGAAACTTCTCAACACGAAACGCGTAATTTTTTCACCGATCAAAAAATTACATTTGGTAAATTTAATCAGTTTGATACCTTCGAGTGCGCATGCGCGTTTACAATATACCTGTGTATGCTAATTTTAAACGTTTCCTTAATCTGCCTATTTATAGACGTCCGACTCTCGAGACCCTTTAAAACGTCTCACTGGTCCATTTGTCGCTCGAAAGCGCCACGAATAATTTAACGGTTCACTTTGAAATCGGGCCGCGCGCGCTGCACGCTCGCACGACCGCACGCTTGCACGTCCGACTTACACACCGGACTGCGCTGAGAGATCCACGTTAACTGGGGATGCCGCTGCAAATTCGTACAAATGTACAAAACCTACAGATTTTTTCTTCGAAAATAGGTGATTTTCTATAAACCCCTATAAACCATAATATATGCAGCGAGAACATCTGTAACATTACCTGTATGTTTAAGATTACTATTAATGCTATATGTTAATTTCTCGCTAAGCGTATGTTTGCAATACATGTTTTTTTTTTCATTTTTATATACATTTTCCAATTGGTTTCAAATTGTACTGTTGTATTATAACGAAATTTTGAGAGATTTTGTATAATGCGTTTAATATGTACATGTACCTATAAAAGAAATTCGCCGGTAAATGTTTGAATAATTTCGTGAGCCACTATATACAGTATCCAATAACTGGCTATTGTTTCTATACCATTGACACAAATGTCGAGATTGAATGTTTTCTTTTCTTCAAGCGAAGAAATCTTAAAGAATGGATAAGGCAAATGACTATAAGTAGGATTGTACCATACTAGGAGAACAGAAAATATAGTTTGAGTTAAACGAGAAAAGTAGCTGGCGTATGTTGCGTATTCGTGTATCTGCAGCCACCACGATACCAGTGGGAAGCCATTAGCTAAATTGCGAGGTGTCTGCTCGTTGCACCGCTCTATTACCTTCGAGCCGCTTTTCACCGCACTTCCTAACCCAGACCTATCCATAGTCTTCCTATCATACCAACCTCTTTATTTCGCGTATCTCTCTTGCTCATTCTTCGATCGTGTTTCGAGAAATTTTGTCTTTACTGATTCACACCGTTGGATTTTATAATAGTCACAGTTGGCATGCTCATAAGTAGACTACGATTATTCGAACAAATTCATTATTTTATCGATATAATTTTACATATTTTTCTAGGTTATGTGTATCCTATGTACTTTTGCACGATCAAATTTCACATAAATAAATGCATAAAATTCCACAGTCTATTTAAAAGTATATATTTATGAAGAAAAGTGATTTTTTATGACTCTTAGGTCAGAATTTAAGTAACTTGAAGGTAAAGAGCTTCTTAACCCATTCGCAATCCACAGTCAATTTGTTATGTGCGTGTACAGCTGTCGTGGTAAGTCGCAAGGACGTATCTGCAACTTTTGCTTAGATCAAGTCATTGTTATCAGATAGCACACAAAATGTTTTACGTATATGTACATTAAATATCAGGCCGTATCTCCATTGAAACTGAAGATATAACAATCTCTATATTGGACGTATGTGAAATCGATTTCTAGTTGTTAAATATTAAAATTCATTTTTCTCCTTTTGACCACCTTTTTGCCAAATATGGCAAATTGAATTAACACGATTTATTACATCATTTGTTACGTTGTCTCAGAGATAAACATCTTTGAACAATATTGTGTATTTTTCAATATTTTTCATAGGAAGAAAGCAGATTTCTTCCATTTTCTCTGTAATATGTATTTCAAATAAGTTGAAAATATTTATATCAAATAATTTGGGAAAATTTGAAGAAAATCTCAATTTTTCTGAGTACACCATACATCCTAAACTTTCGACGTTTCGATTTCACTTTCATTTTAACAAACAACGAGATTTCTAACATAAAAAAAATCTGTGTATATGCAGAAACTTGAAACGATAAATCACGCATACGTATCTACAGCAATCGTTTCGTATTTTTCTTAAATTTAAGAAACTAAAAAATCTTACAAATACATTTTAAGATTATATCGTATCTTAAAATGAAACATAAAAATCGCTACACCAAAAGAAACATCTCTTATGGAAGAATATAACTGTGTCAAAAATGATTCGGTGAACGCGACAGAGTTAAACTGCCAGTATTCGTTTATAACATCAAATTGGATTACCTTATTTCAAAAATCATGAAAAAGAAACCAACGAGTAGAAAACGACAGAATGTGCAAAGTAAAAAGCTATTTGAAAAATCTGACCTAAATACGGGAAGAAAAACTTGCTTTTAGTTAGAGAGCCGCGAATCAAGCAACGAGAATATCGTCCACGTTTGATTCTCTGGAGAATTCTTTCGCTAGTGGTTCGTGCAAGGGACCAAGTTAAAATCCGAAGGATCTCTAGAAGCAAGGGTCGATGTGGTGGCTTGAGAGAAGAACCGGAGGGTGAAGCAAGGGGGTGGATGACGAGATCGCGGACGCCGGATTGCGGATTCCCGAGGGGACTCGACGGAAGAGAAGAACGGTTACTCGTTCGTTCATCTGTGTCCCCTTTCTTACTTGCTTTGTGTCTTTGTCTACGCATACATGCTTACTGTCGCGAACAACGTAAAGAGCGAGTGATAAAGAAACTGAAACGAAAAGGAGGGAAGAGAGAAAGAGAGAGAAAGAAAGAGAAAGGAGTAAGTGGCTAAGGAGGGGAAGAGAAGGCAGTCAGTTGGGGGATGTGGCGAATGGCGATTACGACTTGCGACTAGCCTAGGCTAGGTATAGCTATCTTCTACCTTGAGTCTACTCTCTAGAGCGTGGACCTGGCACGTAGCAGCGTTCAAACCCTTATAGGCTTCCAGGACAACCGTACCTAACGTTAAGCACATATCGTATGTTTCAAAGACGCGACGACCAAGGATTTTGTGAAAAATTCAAAATTTCAGAAGAAAGAAATATTGTTATTTGCTTTGACTATTCGTCCGATTTATTATCGAAAAAGCTAATAGTAAGAGAAATATTTTGGAAAGTACTGGACTTTAATATAATATACACTCGCGGCTAAGTGTTATTTGCCGGTACGTATTTCGTATAAACTGAACATTTTTCACTGCTTTTATTTTCTAGTTATTTTACTATAAATCTGTTATTTCACGCGCAACATTTGTGCTCTATAGCGTAGGATACTAAAGAATGTAAATTCTGTTAAAGTTTTCTAATAAATGTAACGAGTAGTTGCTCTTATAACCGATAATTCACATTCACGCAGATACATATACAGCACATATACATCATATACAGGATGTCTTGCTTATATTCTTCGTTAATATTTTAACTACTTTTGCTGATAAGAAGAAGCGTGTCAGAAGAAAATTAATTAGTTTAGAATAATAAATACGTAATTCATCGTATCTTTGCCTTAAGGCCAGATTTCTTCAATTTTCAAAGTCAACGTCAGTCTTTAAAAAGGGACCGCATATTATTTCGTATTTTGTTAATTCACGCGTATCTTTATTCTTTATAAAAGAACTTACGTATAAGTTTAAATTAAGCTTTGGATAATCAAGGTTACAGAAGAAGTGTACTTAGAACGTTGAACAGTGACGTTGAAAAGTATTTCAACACTTATAGAAATCTTCTATAAATATCTCATTTATATTGTACGAAGCATTTTGGAAATTTACTTTCATTATGATTACATTCGTGAACTTTGAAACGTATTTGAAAATGCGCATAAAAGCTACAATATACTTAATGCAAGTATTACTTGACAAAGATCACAAAAATCTTTAGACAGTGATTTATCCTCATCGTTATATTAACACTTTGACTGGCATGCTGAAATCACATGTTTCGCTCAGGACGTCACAGGAGTATTTTTATTATTCAAAACATATAATAATAAAATAATAATAAATTGATGATGTAAGACAACATTCCCAATAGTCCCAATGGACCGTTTATCTTATTGGTGGTCACGAGTGACCACCGTGGAGCCTTGGTAACAGTTGATAACGACATATTATAACAAGTAACTTCGTTTATTTCAACAAACCATTCGCATTCGTTATTTCGTCGTAAGCAAAACGTGCAGAATATATTGTTGAAACGTGTAGAAGATATTAGTAAACAGTATTAGGATTATTTTTATGATTTCGACGAAACATTCGGCTGAAATGGTACAGGTCCGCAAAGAAAATTATGTTTGCGATAAACCAATGGTAGTGGCAGATTATAAGAGAGGAAAATGCGCTGTAGATTTATCAGATCAAACGATAACATATTCTACACCACATAGAAGAACCCTCAAGTGGTATATAAAATTAGCATTAGAGTTATTGTTAAATACGTCAATTTCAAACGCGATGATACTCTATAAACAAGCAACAAAAGTAAAAATCAAGTTATCAGATTTTAGAATGGCACTCGCAATGCACCTTACGCAGTGCCATTCGCCAGAGTCGTCAAATATACTTATTCGACAAAGATTGCGACACGAAATGCAGAAGAAAGAAGGGCAAGCGTACCTGGCACGAAAATTTTGCAGAGAGTGGTATGAAAAAAATGTTAAACAGTTAGGATGAAAAATTGCTATGAATCGGACTAAAAAGGTGATCACCTATTATCCAGATTGTATCGATGAGCCACATTTATGTTTACACTGTTTTAACACAGTGCACCGTTAGATGCAAGATTTGTTCTCATTTTGTTTTATTGATGTTCTAATAAAAATGTTTAGTTGTTCAATGGGGCACTTTCTATTTCAAAGTATCTTCTATTTATCGGCTATATTCAAAATGCCCTAACTGTCAATTTTCATTCACTTTTTATACAATTTAAATACAATTTTTACCAAGTTAAACTGTTCAATGTGAAGATATGTTCAATGTTAAGACGACTTTTCCGTTGCTAAAGGAAGAAGAGAGATTAAACTTTGGATCGATGCGATCAAAAACGACAAATTGTCTTGGAATACACATGTAATTAGAACATGTGTTTCCGGCCATAATCTAAAAGTTTATATACAGGGTGGTTGGTAACTGGTGGAACAAGCGGAAAGGGTGTGATTCTACGCGAAAAAAGAAGTCGAAAATATAGAATAAAAATTTTTCTTTTGAGGCTTTGTTTTCGAGAAAATCGACTTTGAATTTTCGCTCGGTACGCGTGCACTTTATCGCGTCTCGTTATAACGGATCTCACTGTAGATCGTTGTCTCGATGGAAAAATTAAAAAAAAGATTAAAAAATAATTTTTATTCTATATTTTCGACTTCTTTTTTCGCGTAGAATCACCCCCTTTCCGCTTGTACCACCAGTTACCAACCACCCTGTATAATAGTAAGGTATGTTCACACTTCTAACTTTAATTATGATTATAAAGCAGCATCTATGATTATTTTCTAAGGTGTGTTTATAATAATATTCGTAGATTACCTCTCAAAGATATGGATGCAAACACAGTGCACCGTTAGATGCAAGATTTGTTCTTATTTTTTTTTATTGATGTTCTAATAAAAATGTTTAATTGTTCAATGGGGCAGTTTTTATTTCAAAGTATCTTCTATTTATCGGCTATATTCAAAATGCCCTAACTGTCAATTTTCATTCAATTTTTACAATTGCAAGAAGTTGAAGCGCTCCGAATGACCACCGTGGCAGTCAAAGTGTTAATAAGCCTCGATATTCAATGGGATCATCTTTAACACTTATTATACATTTAAGATAGTTACTCATGCTGTATACTAATTTTTAGCTAATTGTAAATATACATTTGCAATAAATGTCTCATAACTCGTATATACATTTTCCCAATAGTTTGAAATTTTACTATTAATATATAGTCACGATAGTCGTGTCTCATCGGACACTTCATAGTTAACAGTTTACAGCACTACACGTTTTCCGACTTGAGATACAGCGTCTGCTGCAATTTCATTCCCATTGCAGGTACAGTGACTACAAAAAGTATTGGCATACAAAAAGCACATACTCTTATTTTCCAATAAAGTATTTCTTTATCAGGTTCTATATATTCTATTTTCGCGCCACATAAAAGTATAACACTATTAAATGACACGAAATTTAACATACTTGTACCTAATTAATTAGTAATTAATTAGCTATGCAAATAAAATAATTTATACAATGGTGTGATCAATGTTTTTATAGCCACTGTATTTATGTATGCTTGTTTTCAACATTTTCGTAATCGTTCAGCCATGTACGTCCTGCTGGAACGTCTCCTGACGGAAGGCTGATCCCTCGAGCTGCGATGCCCAACTACTAAACTGCGACCTCCGTTCGAGTTCGCCGTTAATCTGTTTATCGCGTTACCGCCACTACCAGTCTAGCAACCCCCGACCGATTCACCTATCACCCTCCACTCCACCGTGCAACGCACACGATATCAACCGATGTCGGAGACGCATATCGACTTTAGATGTTAAAGTAATATCACAAAACTCAACATCACGTGCAGTTACTCAGATCATTTCGATAATTATCCTTAGAAACCATTCGTTTTATTAACATCCTTGAAAACAGCTGCAGCTGCAAAATAAATGCATTTTCTATAATTAATATTTTTATACCAATATTTTATAGGTACACCTATAGGATATGGACATGTTACAGAAAGGAAGGAAAAAATACCAGTTTTGATAAATGGCAATTAGTAACTTATTATAGGCAAAAAGGGTGAAGGTTACCGTAAAATTGCACAATTATTAGTTCTTAATTGTAGCAGATATTCCTGGAAGATACATATTATATAAGAAAAAACACCGCATTGAATTTAAGAAATAAAGAGGACGATCTCTTTTTTCCTGCGGTTAAACTTTATCGTTAGAAATTTACATATTTTCAAATTACAACAAATGATCGATACAGCCGTAAAATCATGAACTCCTATGCAAACCAGTAAATAAAAAGACAGTGCTGTGTCCGAATGTGAACGCGAGTAATCGTATTGTACATCGATGAAACATCGAATATTGCATTTCTTAGTTCGCAGCGTTTCCTCATATTTCGGACATATCATCGAAGATGAGGAGGGTAGCCGGTAAATACGAGGCGGGGGGATAGCTATGCTGAGAGCTGAACCAAGACGGGTTGACGCGGTATCACGTCGAGCCACGCCACGATCGCTCCTGTTGAGCTGAAACGACGTCGGGTCCCGCTAATGAGGACGTCCTTTCTTGCATACCGGATAACGTTTCGCCGCCGGGCGACGCCGGGCGTCTCGAATTTCTCGTGTACGCCTCTTCTTCGTTTCGCTCGGCTCCTTCTCTTCTTCTGGGAACGATCAATGCTGAAGCCACCGGGCAAACTCGCTCTTTCCCTCTCCTATCTTCGCCTCTCCCTTCTCTTCTCTACCCTGCGACCACCTTATCGCGAAAAGTACGTGGCACGTTGAGTTTGCTGTCGATCGATCGAGTTGTACTCGATGGAGACGACAGTTCCAAAGAGTGATGACGGAAGCTTCGAAAGAATCTTTCAGAAAACTATCGCGCCTCCATGCGACTCTAGCTTCTGATTAGAACGTTGTGTGGTAGGTTATTTGATATCGTTACATACTCATACGTAGAACCATATATAGAGGCGAAGATATAAATAGGAATAGTAATTTATAGCAAGTTTAATCTAATTCAATTTGTAATTGCTACTCGAAATAAACATTTCGAAACTATCTTTGTTCTATACTTATTGTAATGTCAATGTACTTTTAAATTCTATATTATAAGTATACAACAAAAGGGAAGAAGTAAAGTGCTTATAATAAAATTAATTGAATTTACTAATAATCATTTCTCAATTTATGTGTTCGTACGCGAGGAATCAAAAACTCGAAATAAGAATTTTTCTTTGATAGAATTAGATTACATTTTTATGCAAAACGTGACTAATAGATTAAATTACTAAGAAAACAGTTAAATAACATTAAAATCAAAATGTTATATTCATGCAAAGTTGCAATCTAATCCTACGAATTCGAATTTGATTGCGTTGTATCAATTTTCTAAACCTTCCCTTTTTTGACAAATATTTTTATCTCACCTTATGCAGAATATTTTATATATTACCTTAAAAATAAGAATTTTCTGGCTCACATACAATTTTAATTTCTTCATTTTTAAGCACACCTCCGTTTATAAGCGTAAATATCACGTGATAATTAGCTCAAATTCAAAGAAATGATTAATCATTCAAAATCTTTTATTCGTATCAGATAATGATCCGAGAATTTTCAACAAATTTAGCAAGCATTAGCACTAGGGAAAGTAATGGTAAAAATTAGTAATAAGAGAAAAAGTAAATCGATATTTAGCGAGATATTTAGTTGATAATCCTTCGTTGCGATCATTATGGTTTCACGATTATTCGTTGGCTAGGCGCTCTCTTTTTTCCTTATCTACCCTTTCTCTAGCCATTACATCCCTCCTTGTAAAACAAGAAGACGAGGTAAAACACGTTGACGAGGTGCGTATAAAACGCGTCTTTGTAAGTTTCACCTCGCCTCACCTGGTCGCATTTAAGAACTAAAACGAAAGCAAGCGCTTCAACGGAGAGAAAAAGAAAAGGAGAGCCCTCGATGTAAAGTGTACTGCAACGTTGGCGAGGTATGCCACGATGCATCGCGTTATGTGTGGCTTGAAGTGGTAAAGAGTAAAGAACGATGGGATAACGGCGTGGTAACGGCTTGGCAATGGCGTGGTCATGGTATGGCCGCATCGCAATGCCTCACGCCGCGAAAAAGTTTCGTAAATTTTTTTCCTTATTCGTATGCGCTTCTAGGTTTCGCGACTGCTTTCTCACCACTTC
This sequence comes from Bombus flavifrons, assembly GCF_040668555.2. Classification (NCBI taxonomy): domain Eukaryota; kingdom Metazoa; phylum Arthropoda; class Insecta; order Hymenoptera; family Apidae; genus Bombus; species Bombus flavifrons. The sequence goes on along the minus strand of NC_138457.1, from coordinate 2,319,272 downwards.
CCTTCACTTCCCTCTTCCACTTCAAACTACATCCACAATGGGATTCTCTCATGTGTGTCTGTCGCAACAGAAAAAACCTAGGTAATCTGTCACTTCTTTCACTTTCTCTCGCTTCAATCTTTACTTTACGTTCCTTTCCTTCCCTTTCTTCTCCAGGGTTTCTATGTTTTCCATTTACTCATTTCAATTTCTATAATCTAATATATAATATTTTTATTCTTTAGCCCAGTTTCTAGTTACTAACCTAGTTGTAGTTCTTTCATTTCTTGTTTATATACTTTACGTTTTTAACCTAACAAGTATAAATACTTAAGTATAAATATCTTAAAAGATATCCATTGGATTTAGAACAAACCTAACAATTGAGCTTCCTAGAAGCTAAACTGATAATCTCCACCCTTTTTCTTTATCTATTTGCATTTTCAGGAATAACTAAGTATTCGTATAACATCAGCCGTAATCTCCGATTTGCGATCGCTGATCAACGTGCCTTCCAATCGGTTCGATTATTCACAGCTAAAACGTGTCTTATCCAGCCAAAAATTGCGCAAAAAAATTGAGCATAGGCTACATCCCCCGTCCGGCATAATTGTTTCGATCGCGGAGATTAATTTTAAAATACGAAATAGTAGAACCATTTAATTAGCTCTGTCACTGGACGAGCGCGTGCAATCCAACATCAGTTTGTTGCATTCGCTCCAACAGAGAGAGGAGGCATGTATGTACTATACGTAGGCAGAGGAAACGGTACGCTGACACAACTCGGCGTGGTGGTCGAACGACGCGACAGGGCGGCACGCTGGCACGCAGGCAACTTGACACGCACGCTCTCACGTACGAGCTCGTTCGCACGTACGTTGCTACGTTTGCGTGGGTAGAGAGAGGTTTGCGCCGCGCGTGCCGACGACTATCTCCTCCGACCCCACTGTGCCGACGCCTTACCACGGCGCGGCGTGTGCACACTTCCTCGCTCTCCACACCCACCGCCGTATCTCTCTTCTTCGCCACTGCTGCTTGCTAGTTCACTCGTTTCTCCCCTCAAGCGCCACCGCTTCATCGCGCTCACCGACACACTCGAAATGCTTGTGTGTGTGTATATGTGTTGGCTGGCTGTGCAGAGCACGCTTCACGGTCTCCACGGTCCATCCGTTCGACCGGTCGCTCGTCGGGATCGTTCTTTCTCCCTCCCTATAATCCATGAAGCGGCCGCCGCCCGTCTCTACAGCACGCTAGTTGCCGCACGCCGCACACGGCTCACGCTTCACCCCGCGTACCGCACACCACGCCACCATGCCGCACGCCACACGCCGCCAGCATACACCTCTCGCCGCATGCCGTCCATCGTCCGCCGCGCGCCGCCTGCCGCTCGTCACCCTTTGCCCACCACCCGCCTCGAGGGCTCATCACCTCGACGAGCCGAACAGCACGGATCGAGCTTGTCCTGTGACGGCACTTGCTCCACTCCCTCGACCATTGCCGTGCTACCGCTGCTGCACGCCTCGATTCGGGCCACGCCGCGCGCCCCGTATCGCGCCACGCCGTACTGCGCCGCGCCACGCCACTGCTTCCGAAGACCACGCCGCGTACCGTGCTGGCTCGTGCCATGCCAGCACCGACAACGAGCCATCACCCACCCTCATCCCACTCCACTACCACCACCTTTCTTCGGCAACTCGTCGTAATTTCCTACGCCACGGCGTTATCCTCGTCTATATCCAGTCACACGCACACGACCTGCTGCCGCTGCCGTTACCATCGCCGCCTTTTCGTTCGCAGCGTGCGACAGCGAGTTACCAAGCACGAGCGAAATGGACGAACGAAATATAAAAAAAGGGAAAGTGAAGGGAAACCAAGTAGACGGACGGATAGACGGATAGCAGCAGATTAAAGGTCACAGTGGACAGTAACGATGCTCGCTCGTTGCGTTTAATACCGAGTCTTCTTTCATTTCGTACGATGTATATAGGAACGACGATATATACGTAGCTTCCAAAATTATATGCTTTTCAAAAAATTCGGAGTTTTCTTGCTACTGGAAGATATATTTCTAGAAATTTGCATAAAATCATTTGACAAATCGTAATTTGCAATTTTGTAAATCGGTATACCAAGGATTTGTCCATTTCCTAAAATATTATACATATCGCGGTAAATGGAGTACTCTACACTATTGTGTTTGAATGTTTGGAAATGTATGGTTTTAAAGAAAAAAATATCATGACAATCAAAATTGGTTGCTGTTTTAACGACGCATAACGGTTGTTAGATAGTAAGCGACATGGCGAAAAAGAGAAGAAGGAGATCAAGGTAGGTCGCGTGCAACTAGCAACTCGCTAGAAATGGCAAAAAGAGAGAAAGATTGGGGTGAAAGAGAGAGAGAGGGGTAAAGGTAGCCGCAGGCAAGGGCGCGCGTGAGCGGGCAAGCGAACCTCATCCTCTCTCTCTGCCCCTTGACAGCAGCGGTTCTGGCAAGCAGCCACCATCCTACCCCCGCCACACGCACGACCAACCGCGGCGCGATCCTCTGTGCGGCTCCCGGCTTCTCGCCCACGACTCACACACGCGCGAATCTTGCTGAAGAGCCGCCCGCCAGCTACCGCTCTTCGATTCGCAGTCTGTCACCGTTAGCCGTCCAGCGAGGATGAATCTGTGTTTCGCAACGTAGACGAGTGCAGAACGCACTAACAGGAAACAACGAAAATGAATTCTTCAATCTCGCTCGTTTTTATTATTCGATAAATCGGATAGCAAATTTTTTCGCGAGTTTAGTTTCTAGACAGTAAATATGACACGCAGGAAATTCGATCTCTTCATGACTGAAAATCGTACGTCTCGTGAGAAAATATCGAATAATATATTATAAGATCATAATTTTTGTTTCTAAAATCGGTTTGTGAGAATTTTCGAAAATTCTTTATGGGAAAAAGTTCGAGTCCAATATGAAATGAACAGATTACGATACGATTGAAAATCTGTCGTTTCATGTGCACCGTGTAAGGAGCCACGTGGTGACCTAAAATGTGCTCGCGTCTTCAGTGAAAACTTTGAAACAGCCTAACGACAGTTTAGTGATCGAACTGAGCCGCACCGCATGGAAAACGCGTGGTATCGTGCAGGAGGAATTACACGTTACGGTGGAACTCTTGAAATAGAGTAAGATGCGACGAGGGTGTTGCAGCTGATACGACATTGCAGCTGATGCGTGTTTATATTGTGACTGGCGGAACCTTTTAAAATGATATGTTAAAGGAACGATATACAGGAGGATGATAATCGAGAATTATATATTAGTGTGAAAAGTGTTGGAATTAAATGAAAGTACACCTGTGTCAGAGTGGTGCCGCGTAACTTTTTAGAACGCGAGATGCTGAGTGTCTCAGCCGCGTCCAGTCGATTACTTTGGACGCTGAAATCCATTCTGTCACTGACACCGTCACCGACACCGACACCGACACCGACACCGTCACTGTCGCCGTCGTCGACGTCGACGTCGTCGTCGTCGTCGTCGTCGGTGTCGTCGTCGTCGTCGTCGTCGCCGTCATCGTCGTCGCCGTCGCCGTCGCCGCCGTCGCCGTCGTCGCCGTCGCCGTCGTCGTCGCCGCCGTCGCCGTCGTCGTCGTCGTCGTCGTCTTCGTCGTCGTCGTCGGCTTCGTCGTCGTCGTCGTCGTCGTCGTCGCGGCGGCCACCGTCGTTGTCACCTCTGTCATTACCGTTACCATCGACGTCCTCGTGGTTCTCGTTATCGCCACCATCATTATCATCATTGTTGCTGTTATTCCCATTGTTATTAGTATCGATACCAATTTTCTCGTTATCACCGTTCCCATTATTGTCGTCACAGCGGAAGGCCCGCGTGGCCTACTAAGATGACCGCTCGTCTTCATTCGTTGAGGCATCAAGAAAAGAAATCGGCCGGCAACACTCATAGACATTACCATCATCATCAATCGCAACATCAACAGAGCGTGCACCAAGGACCGAGTCCGTCGGCCAGTCCTAGCCCTAGTCTCAGCCCGAGCCCTAAACACTCAGATGGTCGTCGAGTGAGTAAATCTTCATTTTCACTTAATGCTTTTTCTTCTTTTTTTCTATAATTACTTTAGTATATTTCATTCATGTTTGTATGTATTATATAAATACTCATTCTTATATTTTAAATATATATATATTGAGTTTTAATTTTTTTGTTACAAGAATTATAGTTATGGATTTTTTATGTAGCCCGATGTAGTTATTTTTATAATTATTAGATACGGCGAAGGTTAGTAGGTTGTTTGAATGGAATTATTTGGGTGTTTAAAAAAGCGCGGGAATATCGACGATTTTGAACATATGTTTATCGTGGATGTTAGTATATCTTCCAGTAGGAAGTAGATAATGAATGAAGCTCGGATAAATACATATAATTATTATATCATCAGTAATGTTGTGAATGTATAATATACAATAAACATATAACATAATTATATAATATAAAGATAATTTTTTAATGTTCAATATAATTGTGAAATGATGTTTGTAATTTCTAACAACGATAATACCTAAATCGCTAATTACTAGATTGTAGACATTTATGAAAATTCATAGTTTCGTAAACATAGTTAAAAAGATATACATATAACCTCAGCGCAAATTGATGTCGTACTATTAAATGTCATAGAGACTATTCTATTTTGGATGTTTTATACGTTTTTGCGTATTATGCAATTCTAATGTGACACATAAAGTAGAAAATAAAAATTATATAATACGCATACAAATTTTGGATATTTTATACGTTTTTGCGTATTATGCAATTCTAATATGTCACATAAAGTAGAAAATAAAAATTATATAATACACATACAAATTTTCGATTTGTTGATTACACTATAGTATGTATTTTTATCGTTCAAAATACACTCATAATAATATGATTATTCAGTCGATTTATTTAATCATCATTCTGTATCACCTCCATCGATTTTCCTTCGATTTTCATTTTGTCACTTCTTCCAACTTTGACATGTAAAACAAACTCATTTTTCTTTCAGTTCTGTAATGATTAGATCCTTTTATTTGTATCATGATACGTAGATTATGCCTATGTATTGTACGGAGTAAGAAAAAAGGGTAGACAAGAAAGGAGGAAAGGAGGAAGAAGGGAAAGAATAGATATTGGTAGGCGAACATTTTTAGAGACGACGGTCACGCGTATAATTTGATATTGTATTATTCTAGCGACAGGTTTGTTATTTTTCAGGCTAACAAACCACTAATGGAAAAGCGACGGCGAGCTAGAATTAATCAGTCGTTGGCGGCGCTGAAGGCGCTCATTCTTGACAGCGCCCGGCTGGAGAACACGAAGCATAGTAAACTTGAAAAAGCTGACATTTTAGAGTTAACGGTTCGACATTTACAAAGGCAAAGATCCCTTGCTCAACCTGGTTTGTCGAGATATAAGGCTGGTTATCAAGATTGCTCCAGAGAGGTATGTTTCACTCAACTGTGTTGCATTTAGTGTAGAAATAATTGTATTTATCTTTAACATTGATAGTGTGCTACAAATTCGAAGAAAACCGTAGATTAAGTTAGAAGTAGTTAGGAGATTCTCTATTTACTTGAATTAACTTTTCTCAGCTATCGTTCTTAAACGTAAAAATAAAATTTGCAAAAATACTGTGTATCGTCTATAATTCTAGAAGTTTCCTGAATTTGTTTTAACAATTCAATGAAATGATAATGCATTTATGATTCTCGTAATTTGATTGCTATTTGTGAGGAGTTCGATTCGTTTAAGTATTGAAATAGTTTATAAGTAGATTTTCAAAAATTACAGGCACTGCTCATTCCGAGATTCAAAACTATCTTGTGATTATCGAATCCTAGAATTCAAATAATATGTAGCGAGCCTTGGACATTGATTCGAATTTATACGGTTACTCGTATTAATATTAAGACACAACACTAGCCTTATATTATTTGTTGCTTTGTATAAGAGGAAATGATTTAAATATCGTATTGGTTATTCTACGAAAATACAGTATTTTCTCTATAATTTATCGCCACTATGTTTCTCGTAATTGATCTGTCGTCATCCCCACTACTCAGGTGAGATCATTCCCCCAAGGGGCCCTAGTGTTGCTTTTGACACACCGCGAAGTTCAACGACTGAGTGGTGTAACCTGATTCGAATACGATCGACTATGAAAAGATATTAATTATCTATGAGACAATGACAAAACCTTTTCATTTCTGATTTTTACAAAATTAAACGTTTACTAACGTATTAGTGAGATTTTTCTGATTAAAATGAGACCGAATACGATATAGTTTAAATCGCATTTACATGTATATACAGGGTGGTTGGTAACTGGTGGTACAAGCGGAAAGGGGGTGATTCTACGCGAAAAAGGAAGTCGAAAATATAGAATAAAAATTTTTCGTTTGAGGCTTTGTTTTCGAGAAAATCGACTTTGAATTTTCGCTCGGTACGCGTGCACTTTATCACGTCTCGTTATAACGGATCTCACTGTAGATCGTTGGCTCGATGGAAAAATTAAAAAAAAAATTAAAAAAAAAGTTTTTATTCTATATTTTCGACTTCTTTTTTCGCGTAGAATCACCCCCTTTCCGCTTGTACCACCAGTTACCAACCACCCTGTATAATAGGCGAAAGAAAATAAGTTAATGTCATTAAATAAACGAATATTCTCCAAATTATATCGTACTTGGTCTTATTTTAATGAGAAAAACCTCACAATTACATTGCTAAAAGTTTTATTCGATAAAGATTAAAAATAAAAAGGTTCCGTTATCGCATTAACATTATCTAGCCGATATGTTTCTTTTCATCAAGCCGACTCTCGCGCCTCTTTTTCTTTCACTCGCGCTATTTTTTTCTAAGTTCAGCAAAATGGCGAATCGTATCTATTATAATCAATCGAGTTCTGTACACGATGATAATTTATCACAGAGAAGTCCCGATTTTCGATCAGTTATGGAGAAAATACCGTATGTATCTTTTATTGTAGCTTGAGAACAAGTAAATAATTCTTTCTTAACAGTAAAGTTTAATGGTACAATAGATTTAAAAAAAAATTTGTCTTATTTTTACGTCACGCTAATATTCAGACACTTGTTTATACTCTGCAATTTAGCAATTTTTAGAAATAGATCGAACTGCGAAATACATCAATTTTTTCTTTTTATTTTAAGTACAAGTTTAATATTGCGTCAACTGCTCATTGTTATTAATAACAATTTATATTTATTTTGTATAACCGTTTCGTATAATTAATATCAGTATAGAAGAAACAGAGCGACACAGAAGAAATTAACAGCGATACTTTTCTAATACACCAAGAAATTTAACATGTCAGAAGAAGGAAAGGGTACTAGATATGATGAAATACAATTTGTAATTTATCATTAAAAAAAGGATAAAAGTTATCGTGAGATTGCGCAATTGTTAGTACTAATTGTAAAAAAAAAAAATACCGCATCGAATTTAAGAAACACAGAAGACAATTTTTCTCTTCTTAGAAATCTCTTGTAAAATTAAACTTATTATTGTCGTTAAATTTTGATTAACTGTAATGTTTGCGTATTTTCAAGATGCAATAAATGGTTCATATTATTGTAAAATAAGCAATACGATATTTAAATCATGATCTCCTATACAAAGTAACAAATGTGGAACTATAGTCCCGTGTCCAAATATTAATGTGAGTAAGTGCAAGTACATATTGAATCTGATTCCATTACTATTACTATACTACTGAAACAAACGGTATCATCGCCCATATTTTACTTTCATTTTGACTTTGCGTTGCAGGTAAGTCGGTATCTCGATGCTCCGGATATAATCACCGGGAACACGACACCGATGGACCCTGCAGTGAAACAAAGGCTACTACGGCATTTGGATAGTTGCGTGTCGGAATTAGACTTGGATCTGGGTTCGAGGCCGGATAGCGGATTAGGCAGCAGTCCCGGAAGCGTGACGGATCGAGTGACAGGCTCGGGAAGTCCCGGTCCGTTGGAGCATCATGTGCCATCGACTGCACACTGTAGTACAACTTTGAATCCGGTCGGCTTGATAAAAGCCGAAATACCGGATATCGAACCAGCCCGACCGGATAGTAGTACTACCGCTGGCGATGAAAACAACAATAATAGCAACAGCAGTAGCAACGGCAACAGCCGGCCAACTTCTGCCTTTGGTCAGGTTAATACGACCAACCTTGATTCTCATCATCATCCACCTCCGCCTCCTCCACCTGGCATGCCAGTTATCGACCAGGCGTCTAGTTCACAGCAAAATCCAAATATGCTTTCGGTCGTGCAAGTGATACCATCCAGATTGCCTGATGGTCAAGTAGTTTTCCTTCTTCCTAGTCATTACGTTCAGCTCGCAGCTGCTGCCGCAGCGAACGGTATCAGTATCGGGCCGAATCCACCGACGGCCATATGGGCCGCCACTAACATGTCTTTTCTCAAGGCGACGGACAAACTCGCCGCGAAACGACCTCATGAGGATATACAGGAATGGCAGGACGCGGCCACCGTTGCCGTGAATGCTGCTGCTGCTGCTGTTGCCGCTACCGTCGCCGCTGCCGCTACGTCCGGCAACGCTTCTGTTTCCGCTTCCATTTCCGCTTCCGCCCCCGTTTCTACCTTTGCTACCAATGCCATCTCAGCCATTGGTTCCAAACCAAGTAAGAGTCCACGACTCGAACAGCCGGAACAACCGCTTGACTTTACAACTACCTCCAAAAAACCAAAATCTAACACGAGAGCTTCGTTACCAGCCGTCGCTAACGTCGAGCACCATCTCCAGCAGCAGCAGCAACAACAGCAACAACAGCTTATAGGTCGTTTAACCACGGAAGGAGCGATCCCGCCGCACTCGGAAGAGAGGCCGTCCAGCCACGCGAGTGGCGAGTTCGTCACGGGGATTCGTTCGCCTTCTCCTCTTCAACAACCGCAACAACCTGCAAAAGACGAAGAAGGAATGTGGAGGCCTTGGTAGATTCTTATTCACGCCTCTGTGGTTGCGGATCTACGAAAATGTGCTATCGTGTACATTGTATAGTATCGTTGTTGGACGATGGAACAATGAGAAAAGAGTCACTTTTGAAAAATCATTTTCTACGTGTACGACAAGACACGATGCACGTATTGTATTTTCGGAATTCTGTAAAAGTGGAGCGAATCTGTGTTTGAACCTCGTCGTCGTTTAAAATACTGCGATAAGGTGTGGAATAAAGTTTGAGAAGGATAATAAAAGCGTTAATAACTAGCCCGATTCTTGCGATTAGTGCGCACTATAATCGATAGAGGGACGATTGGCAAGTTAATTGGCGCATAGTAATTATTTACAGTGTCAGTGTCCTAACAAAACTGATGTACACTTGCTATTTAGATGTACGAATTATTACGTAGTGGTTTGTTACGACACGATCGTTATTCGTTCGTTTAGTGCAAGGAGTGCCTAATTGAAGAGAAGCGCTAATCAGGGAAGAAGGAAAAGACATTGTGCAAAATCTGCGTATTACGAGGATTCGACAAGCATTATCTGTTCGAAACATTCAAAACTAACAGTATATATGTATACATGTATATGAGAAAGATCTAATACGTTATAGAATCCGAGTAACGAAAAAGGGTTTCGCGCATAGTACTTTTATTCCGCCGTCGTGTACATAAACCCCGATTGGAATTATAACTAATGCCAGATATAGATTTATTTTGATGTTAACTAGGTGTATATGCGTACGAGACAACGTAGAGAGAATGAAGCGAATGGGAATGAATCTGTGTATCGTGAGTAAATAGTGAAGAGACGTCAGTTCACGTTCTAGATGAATCACAGTTTTCATCTAAATATACTTCTGTAACTGCTATGTTGAGATTCAAAAATCCTTATTCAATGTACTTAGACATCGGTCAATATAAATATGCATACTGACAAGTCATTAACCTTTTCGTGATTATCCTCTGAAATTTAAGTGTGACCTTTAGAAAAGGCTTATGTGAATTCTGCGTTCCAGAATCCCGCAGACGAAAGAAATTGATAATGACTTCAATATAAATCTATAAAGTTACGTGAAAAATTCTGCTAGTCAAACTAGAATATATTTTTAAAAATCACCTTTTACCCTCTTATATTTTACAAAATATCATTCGAATCGTCGGAAATAAATCTTTTTTGTATATTTATTCAATTTTCATAAAAACAATACGAATTTCGGACACTTACTAATCTGGTAATTCTGGAAATTGTAGTTTTAGAAATATAGTAGAATCTCGATTATTATTTGAATATCGATTAATAAAAAATTCAGAATAATCCCTTATAAGATGAACTGAGGCATACAACTCAGAATTGAAGAAAAATGTTACACTTTTACTCAAAAGCTTTTATTTCTGATTAATATTAATATTTACAAAAAAGTTCAAAATAAATAATTTTCTCTCATGTGAAAACGAAGTTGTTCGATTAAAACGTGAAACAATATCCGAACAGCATGTGTTATTAAGTTCCATCGTAATTTTTAAAAAAGTGTAGTGGAAACATTGATATGATGATGATATGCAGTAGCTTATGAAAGTATTCGAATGCATATAGAAACTTTTTATGAATATAGTATGTATTATGTGTATTATACGAAACTGTTTTGAAATTTCATTAACATTTTATGATGGGCCTGATTCCTATGATTATGTTGGTAAAACTTGAAACAAATCTGAAAATGTCAGAGATGTAATAGAAGCTACAAAATATTTAGTACTAGTATGTATATATTTCGCAGAGATTATAAAAGTACTTAAACAGTTATTTATCCATTATATTAATAAAAGATTCAATATTCAATGAGAACATCTTTAACACTTATTATATGTTTAAGAGATTCATGCTATATACTAATTTTTTACTAAATATACTTTTGCAGTAAGTGTAACTTCTATATACATCTTGAAATCAGCTTCAGTTTTTATCAGTATAGTCGTCACAGGTTCCATTACAGTATTAATGAATAAATATGGATCCAAACATCAGGTGAGTGCAAAAGTTCTGCCGGTGTCTACGTTATCTATCGATTTCTTCACTGTTAAATAAATTATGATGCATTTAAATGAGAGGTAGTTCTGTATAATAACTACAGATTTCCTATTTCAATGTAATATACTGGGTGCAGTCGAATAACATGTACAAATGGACATAGGGTGGTTTCTTATGAAAAGACAAAAAGAAGATTAATAGAATAGCATTTTTTCATATGTCACTTTGTATTTGAGAATATCAAGTTTGAACCAATGTCGTATACATAGTCTGGAAACCTCCATGACGATGTGCTTGACAAATCAACCGCTGGCCGTAGCGCTGGGATCGATTTGTTAAACTTTTGCATTTAATCACCAGCGACGACTCGTCAACGAGGTACATAATAGACTTGACGTATAATGTTTTTTTGTGTCCCATATTTCGAGGATCACCTGACGGCTGACCCTGTATACCATTTTCATATCGTATACAACGTTACCGATTCAGTATAGTAGTGGTTTGAATTGAAACTAAATTTTCCTATGAAATTACAAGTAAGGTAAGAACAAGACATCTTGCAAATAAAGTGTAGGAATCCTATACTTCTCCAATCTATACCTCTTCAATCATATCATGATACAACTGATTAGAATGGTACAGAGTCTGTTACGTACAATATATTTCTGATGTTTTTCAATTTCAATGCATCCCGACTGCTGACACTTCTCGATATTTTTGGAATTATTAATGTAATATCTACGATTTTCATTCGCTCCCATTCACAAACAATAGTGGCTTCTTAAACAATAATTTTTTAAATACAAAAGACTGCTTTTATCACCCGAATATCGTAAATCAATTTTTAATTGGCGAAACTGTGCTGAACTGTATTGAAAGCTACTACTCCTCCGATTTCGATGATTTTTGGATATGTTGTATAAATCAACATTTTGAATAACTTTTTCCTCTAACTATAGGCCGGCCACAGTTTCCGAGATTATTCACAATAAACTATCGATATTACTACAGTGAATTCTGCCTATAATCGTAATGTTATTTGCCGACATAGAAATATAAAGACAGAGTATATAGCGAGTTATATGTTACCGTGTAAGTGGATGCGATATAGGAATAGAAAGAGAATGTCGCATGAGTGGCCCCTTCTGTCCTTGTCTAATCAGACATGTACACTGACGCCGCTTGTTGATCAGCGTTATATACTTACATGTTTACTGTACGAATGTGCACGCATTATTAAACAAGGACACAAGCTTCTATGCAGCGTTCTCTCTTTATTCCTATATTGCTCTTTTAGCTCGTTCATGCGTCTTTATGATTGTAGACTGTCTTGCGGCAGCCGGATTTAAAACCTAACTTCTATCTTTTGTTTATATATAGTACATATGTATAAAAGAAGGTTGGACGAGCTTGAGTATTTCACGGATCCTTCGAATTACGACATCGTGCACGACTGCATATTAAAAACGATTATCATTAATGGTCTAGGTTAGATTTTTGGATTAGTCTTTTAAATCCGTTGTGAGGCCATAGATTTAGTTAATGAATAACAACATAATTGAAATTTATATTAAGCTTTATCTTTCATTGCTCTGAAATTTGAAATATTTTAACTATGATCAAAGAATTTAATTATTCGGTTGTCAAAATCGTGTTATCGTCGGAACAGTTTTTCGAAGACTTTTCTTGTAGCCTCGCATGTGCAATTGTGGACGATTATTTAGATTTGTAAAGCATGGCACAAAGATATAGAGATCAATGGCTGTTGGATGTAAACAGATCGTCTAATATTCTTCATCAAACTCATTATTCGCGTCTCAGTTATTTGTATTATTGAGATTTTACACAAGTTACGAATGTTGCTCATTCCTACTTTCGATCATTATTTAGATTAAGGTCCTTCTCTCTCCGATTTCAATGTTTTCAAATCTGTTATCGGCACTATGATTCTCAACAACTTTTTCCTATACATATAATCGCCGCCCTGTATATCATCGACGACTTTATGAAGATTTCATGAAAAGTATGGGTATGTATACATACATATTATTGACATTTTATACAAGTTACTAATGTTTTACATTCTTACTCCTACTTCCACTCATTAGCTTTTTTTTTGATCGCCTGTGTAATCGTGTGAAGTGACAAATGAATGGCGAATTAAAGGAACAACAATGTATGTAGATGTTAAGTTTCCTAACGAAAGCATAGTTGACAAATCTCACCCTAGAACGTGGTTGCCACATTTCAATTATTGTTCTACGCTCGCCAGAATAAAATCCGATAGAATAGCTATGGCAGCGTTACTGTTTGATAGAGGTAACACTATGCGACCCAGTAACTTTATGTTTTCAATAGTAAGATGGCACGATATTTTTATCTTTTTGCAAGTTAACATATGTTCTGATTTTAAAACTACGGGTCTTATTTTCTACATCTTTTCAATGCTTATATCTGTCAATCGAAACTTTTTTGTGTAAAATCATGTCTCTTTCTACACATGAAAGAACTACTTGCTTTTTTAAGTTTTTATGCGTATTTTTAACCAACGACTTTCCGAAGTTCTTTATGCAAGGAATAAATGCCTCCCCTGAATAAATCCCTGATGAGGCATTGGGTGCTTAAGGTAAATTTATGTTAATACATAAACGTACGGTATAAAACAATAAATATATATCTATTAATAATAGAAAAAAGTAGTACGAAAATTATTTATTTGCCTACAATGATATTAATAGTAATAACAGTTAATTTAATGGGCATATTTAAATGACAGTATATACGCGATTTAAATGGCTGAAGTTGTGCAGGATCTGCTGGATTTCTGCGGCCTTCCTGCCGTCTAATTACGCTGCGCAGAGTTTGTTACATTCTGCTGCCAATCTGCACGCAAATGGTCATCAGTGTAGTTATTAGGCTAGTTAGTGTTTTATTGGAGAATGTAATAACGAATACAAAATACACGATATAGTTTATATTTTATAATTTTATAATTTTATATTCGCTGCTTTGTACCAAAGGAAACGAATAATGAAGAAACAAGATATAAATAGAAAGAAAAAAATAGAAGATGACAGGAGCTAGACTAAGTAAGACGATACTAGAACTATATGGAAGATAAGGAAATAAGACTATTTCGACACGATAGCTTAAGAAGGGAAATACATTGAATCTTGTATACGGGTTAAATTTACTCGAAAATAGAAATAGAATAGTTTATTGGACGGAATGGTCGAACTGAACGCTACGTAGTTCATGACCGATATCTTGTCCGCGTTGACTCGGCCATCTGACGAGTGCATATTCCATAGTTGCAGAGTTTTACGTGGTCGGAGTTGTGTAAGATAGCTGTATCTGGAAGTTTAACGTAAAAGTATGTTGATCGTAGATTAAGGTAAATATAACGGGAAAGGTATTCTAGTTGTCATATTGGTTATACGTTATACTGGTTTGTTTCCTTTGCTAAAAATTGCCAAACAACATAAGTGTTGCAGCTGGAGAAGTGGACTGTAGCGAATAACGACGAATAGCAGGAGGACTAAAGAAGAAGGAAAAAAACGTTTAATCGCTGATAATGAGGAAATGGTGAGAATGCGGAATGAGAGAATGAGGAGAACAGTATGTTTAATTTTGAAATTATTCTTTTGTCTTCCTAGGTTAATTATAAAAGCATTGAATAAATATAGTCTTGATTCTATTACTGGTTCTTTGAGCTTACAAGTTACGGACATGAGATATTAATTGTATTTTCACCGATTTTATGTATGTACAGAGAATTAAATAAATATAAGATATGTCATGTCTTTGACAAATGATACTATCCCTTCAGATCGTTGGAGATTTGTTAGAAAAGCCTATCGCAAAATTGACTTTGATCTTGAATTTCAAGATCAAAACTACAAAATAACACAAATAATAAGTGTTTCCTGAGTTGGTTTTTGGCATAAGTAACTTAATTCTTTCCTAGATGGAATACTGAGATGCATCGACCAACGTATAAAGAAACGTTATTCCATTTATGAGTAAGTACTTCACCTTCATATATCCTTTACGTGTTAAGCAATCTTGCAACAATGTCAGATCATGAATTTAAGTGCTTCATTCTATTTAAGATGAACTATCTCACGCGCTAGGAAATAATTTGCTGTTTCCTAATTAACATTAAGTTACTTACTTTTTATCTAACTATGAAACGTAAACATATTGTAAATAATGTCCATTCAATGCATTCATCAGTAAATGAAGCTTTAAAATTATTTTACGATACAGTGATTGATTTGGGATTCATGATTTTTTTTTTAACTTTTTTCCTCATGACGAGGTGGTACACGCTATAATAAAAAAATTTGACTTAAAAATTCACCTTATTTGGATAAACTTCCGAATGTTACCAAACGCCAATCTAAACAAAATTTGATGAGAATCATTATATAAGATAATATAAAATATAAAATATAATAAAATATAATAAATATTCAAATATAAAATATTATGTTTCGAATATATAGACCCCTATATAATAACAGACTTATTAGCTGCTATTAGGTAGCGTCGGCGACAGTATTTCCGACCGTGATTTATCTAATCCAAACCAATTCTGATATCTCTCTTTAAAAAGAGTGGGTCGTTTTTTTCTGCCCATTGAACGTTTTTGAGCTTAAATATTTACGCATATATTTGTCCCTCAGCCATATGTATCATTCATACTCACATAGTTATATTAATTACCGAAAATTCCATTTAATAGCTGTAATTATATATTGGATCTTATATCTTTTGAACGTATGATTTCCCCATAAGATAAGATTTTATATTTCAGATCTACTATCTCATTCTATGATATCCACCATATTTCGTCTTGATCGACTATCGGTATTCGGAACTACAGCTCTTTTTCCAATAGTTCTTCGTCGATCCGAAAGTGTAGAATCATGTGTAAAAGTCATAACATATGTTTGTTAAACACCCTGTACCAAGTTTTCCCCGATATTATACAGTGCATCACAGGTTTGTACAGTCGAACTTTTTCTAGATATTTTATGGCTATTATATAGAAGCTAAACAACGAGACGTGATGAGTTTAGATCATTCTCTTGTTAATGAATCGATCGAAATTTTTTTGTTTGGTATAACATGGTTAAAAGAGAGTTTTAAGATGGTCATTGTAAATTTTTTATTAATTCGTCTTTTTTCGAGTTTTCAAGGCTACCTGTAGTTTCTTATAGACAAACCTATTATCTTTTTACACTTATCATAATAATTATTATGCAATATGTTCTTGCATATGCTGTCAAATATAAATATGTATAACATATGCATTATGCGAAAAATGAAAATAAAAAATATATGTTTAGAATTCTGAAACCATGAAACACATTTCTATCGAGGTCGCATTGTCTTACCTGCTTTCTATAAAAATATGTATATGTATATACATCCGCTATTTTAATAGTAACAATTACTAAAGGAAATAATGCCGTGTTTTCAACACACAAATATATTCGGAGACGTAGCACATAGTGACATGTTTCAAAAAATTAGAAGTGGTTGTTTACAAACATAACGTTAAAAGCTCATGTTTTCTCACTACTTCTCATTAAGATTGTCGTCAAAATAGAACGCAAGGACAAGAATACGTTATTTGTATACGTCAGGTCATACTTTTCCACCAGTTAAAGATAAAATATTATTCTCAAAATAGTCTCATGTTTGGCATGAGGCAAATTACTATTGCAGATTGTACAGGAAAGAGCTGCTGACTGTGGTACACGCATAGGAGAATTGCCTGGAATACTCAGCGTTAAGCAAAGGCTCGATGACGGAAACTCGATGGAAGATAGATGTTGATGAGAATAAACAAACTGCACGTTTCAAATATATTGACCACGCAACATAACTTAAGCAGCAGCATGAGGACAAAACGAATGTTCCATAAAATCTCTTCCACAATCTCACAGACCAAGTCTCCTAAGTACGAAAGTTGTATCGTAGAGAAAGTGAAAGAAAATCCACAATTAAATGTACCAAGACTAGCGGAAATGAAGAACCGTAGAAAACTTAAATCTAAAGGTCTTATGGTAGAACTGTTACGAGAAAGATGTAAAAAGTGTCAGTACAAAGAATTTAGAGAATGTTTAAGACTAGCTGGGTACAGTGACTGGTAGAGTAGCCAAGAATGAACTCTTTATTTATAAGGTAAATAGGAGAAAACGAATAAACTTCACAAAGGAGTTAATTTTTATAACTAAATCGAGGTGGAAAGATGTGACGTCTGTGAACGAAGGCAACTTTAATATACATAATTTTGATACAAGAACTAGAGTTGTGCACTTTTTATTTGAAAAGAAAATAATGAATTAATAGATCAAAAAATTATTCCAGACGAGATAAATAAATATATTCGAATATTGTCGAAAAGCGATAGTTTCCATATAGGCTATACACAGTTGAACTTATTTTACGTATTTTTAGAGTCACGAGTTTGTTTTGTCACACGTTCGTTCCCTCGGTTAGCTAGCGTTTACCGAGTAGTTACTTTTATTTATTATTTACATGTAATAAAATATTTTCAAGTTTAGTTCACATGTGTTGGTTGGTGATCATCAATCAACTCTAGTCAACAGGATGTGAGTCGAAATGATCATGAGAAATAGGAAACTAGATGTAAGACAAGTGCTCGTGATAGAGAATTTTGAGGTTAGGCTGAGTGCAGAAACTCTGTGAATCAAAATAACTATGCAAGTTTATCAGGGATCTAGACATTGAAAAAAACAACTTCGACACATGGAAGATACAAATAGAAGCGGTGCTCATAGAAAATGACGTGTGGGATTTGGTGAACGGAAGAAAAGTGAAACCGAGCCACGATGATGCCAGAGAAACTGGCGATAGTGAAACGAAATTCAATATAATTTTCTTGGTAAATCCGTTGGAAATAAAACAAGTCAAAGGATGTAGTAGCTCCTGCGAAGCATAGCTAATGTTGGATAGCATATATCAATCTCGGACAACAGCTCAGAAAGGCATTCTGTTAAAACAACACGTCTTGTAATAGATGCAAAATTATGGCAATGTACGCGAACATGTACGTAAATTCTTTGATACAGTTGATAAGCTAAACGAAATAGAAGTTCTCCAAAAAGGGGGAAACCGGAGGAGAGTAGGTTGCGCAATCGGGAGGATTTCAAATTTAGATGTCATCGGTGCAGAGAAAAAGGTCACCTACAAAGCCAATAAATGCAAGAAAAAAACGGAAAGAGCCAATCGCTTGTGAACAGCCATAAACAGTATTGTACTGCGCGCGAATGAATATTTTTCGGATACGAAAACAGCGAATCGAGCGGAAAGTATACGTTGCGATAATGTTTAGTGTTTGGACAGCATAGCGAACATCGAATTTAGCTACCAGTGCGTCGTCTGAAATTGTTGCGAGATGAAAGGTATTTCAAAATGCGAGACATTCGCTGTCGATGTTCAAGGAGAGAAGAAAAATATGACCTTGAAAAATACGTTGGAAGACGATAAAGTTGCCGTTTACGAATAGTTCGGTAAGAAAAGACGAGATATTCGACTTGATACACTCGAATCTTTGCGGTTCGATGAAGATTCCATCTGTTGGACAGGCCAAGTACTTTATCACATTTATCGACGATAAGTCATGATGCGAGGTAAGCTTTTTCAAACATAAAAGTGAGGCTTCTGACCCTTTTAAGGATTTCAAGGTTATGGTACAAAACCAAAAGGAGAGAAGAATAAAATATTACCGATCGGACAATGGTACCGTTTTAATTGAAACCTCCTGCCTAGAATATCCTGGACATTTCGTTAGTACTATCGGCAGTTGTCTATAACGTGAGCGTGCCAAGGGCACGATTTCTTTTTGTTCTGTGTGCAGTAAAAGCGATATATTTTTCTTTTTGTAATCTCTATTATATTAAAGCGATTTACAATAGTTTTAATCATCAGGTGTAGTATACTTGAACAAGGAATTCGAGCAATCTCCGAAACAATAGGGGATTCTTGCGAAGACTTGTCGTTTTGAGCGAAAGCGATTTCAGCTGCGAATTACATATGCAATTGCTGCCCAAGCAGGCAGGACAAACAAGCAAGCAGGACATACCTGAATTGGAATTACACCAGACGTGAGACATATAAATATAAACCTATAAGTATAAACATAAATATTGATTATTTGGGAATTTGGATTTGTTCTCGGCCAGAAAACTAGAAAAAGAAAATTTGAGGAACATACCAAACAAGGAATACTTTCGTGCTATTCATGTCCGTGGGATGCAGGGTCTGGAACCAGGAAGAGAGAAAGATAATAGCGTCAAGAGACATCTCGTTTTTGGAAACTTTTAAAGATTATGCCCTGAAAGAAATCGAACGTTGAAGCTGCGCTTGAAGATGACGAGGCTGAAAGTGAAAAGATGTAGTATGAGTCGAGACTCCGGTCTCTTTAACCAGTTGGAGGAAAAGGCCAAAAAATATAATACCAGGAGCCATGTGCTACCACCATATGCGCGGAATTTGAAATCGCCAACTTTAAGTAGACTATTAGGTTAGGTAGTGTTACCTATTAAGTAAGCTATTGGGGAATAGCTTTATTATATTAGGGGAATTAGGTCGTGCAAAACATGTTCAATCCGGATGGTACTTTGGAGCTCGACTGGTGGCTCGAGGATTTGCCGAATGTCTCGGGGTCCACTTTAACGAGACTTTTCCACCAGTAATTCTTATGACCTCTATGCGCTATGTTTTAGCCACAACGGCTAGAAACGGAATGCACACCGTTTATGGATTACACACCGTTGTGTGTCGTATCTCACTCTCTCGCACTCGTCTGCATCAAAGTTCACACTCATTCTTCACACCAATCACGCACTAACTGATTCGGCGAGCCGTTCGGAATTTTTCTCTCAGTAATATAGAAAAATCTTTTCAATAGCCATGTGTCGTCTTGTAATACTCAAACCTTTCACCAACCTTGCTCAACTGAAATAAAATTGTTTGCAAATAAATACCACAATATAGTTTGAGAATATATTTCTGTCACAACTTATTTGTTTGCCAAATATTTGATCATTTCAAATAATAATAAAAGATGAAGGGTAATAAATGATTGTTTTTTCTGTATAAGAAATATACGGTATCTATTCTCATACGTGCGACATGCATCGATCGATTGTTTCAGAGGCAATCTAGTTGGTAATGCAAAGCGATTCGATTGTGACGGACTAATTAACTTTCATTAAATATTTCTATTTAAAAAATATTCTTTTATTTAATAAAAATTAGCAAAAACAGCTCTATTTTCTAAATAAAAGTTAATAGTTTTTGAGGATCAATATTTAAATAATATGTTTCGTTTAAGGAGGGATTCTAGATAATTTTAGGAGTTCCGGATAGGGATTGCATAATATAATATAATGAATAATTAAAACAATTACTTTTACTTAAAATTTCACATTTCAAAAAATATTTTTATATTAAAGCTGTGAATTTTGATTTCGGCCACGAATATCCTCTTTTTAGTCCATTCCAAATGCATTCCAATTCCAAATTGTGCAGCGGTCAATACGAACAATGTTTTCCTATATATATAAGGAATGAACTCGCCGAGTTGAAGATATTCATGAAAAACTGTTGGCCCAATACAGTGTACCTCTGTCTATAGATGTGCGCTGTAGCAGCGACTGCGTCTGTATTCGTTACCGGTCGCCGGCTACTTATCTTACGGTTGGGGGTTGTGCACAATTCCATTTGTGAAGGTGCAAGGAATGTCCATCATAACTCAATTAAAAGCGAATATTATCAATGTATTGGTTTTAGATTTAGGTTAGACTTTCCAATCTGGCTGTCGCGAGGTGATCGTCAACGCTTGCGTAAAATAATAATGATTATTTTATTGTATAAAATAATATCAATTATTCATTTGCCTATTGTCTTTATGATTAATTTGTTACAATTTCACGCAAGTGTCGTTGCAAGCTGCCTTGTGGCGACCGAATTGAGAAATTTGACTCAAACCTAAACTCCGCATATATAAATACGTTGCCTCACGAGGCCTTTAAGCTCGCTCGATACTCATTTACAAACAGAAGATAAGTGATCGGCATTCAGTAACCAATACTGATGCGTATGCTCTGACAGACGCATAAATATAGACAGAATTTACTGTAGTGGTATCGGCTCTTTTTCGCAAACATCTCGCGAACTTAGGCCAACCCATCTATAATATGTTTAAAAATCATCGAAATCAGGGGGTAGTTAACGTTTCTACAGTTTCCAATTCAGATTTTACCAGGTTAATTTAAAAACATATTTTTTTACAAATTCATAACATTTAGGTGCTTCGAAATCCATACATACTCCTCCTGTTTGATTCTGTGATTAGATATAGGGTTATGAAGATAAAATTATGAAATTTTAAGTGAAACTAATTGTTTTAATTTCTCATTGTTTTTAAAATAAATAAATCTGCAAACATGTTTTCCTCGCCAGCCGTGAGGTGGCTGGTAACCAATTCTAACACACACGTTGAAACGAGAGTACAATTATAGGCAGAATTTACGAATCGTGGATACTTGGAAAGTAAAACCTACAGTCGGTTATATGTATAGGAGCAAATTGTCCAAAAGGTAGAGCTTTACAACATATTTAAAAATTGTGGAAATTGGAGAGGAGGTAGCTCTTCAGAAATTTCATCTACTTCTGTATTTCATTTTTATTTTAATTTTTAAATATTTACTCTTTTTTTATTGCACCAATTAAAAATGACATTTTGTCTACTTTATGATGGTTACAAAATCATCGCTTGAAATATTTACGCAGGCGTTTGCCAAATTTTCCTCCAAACCATTGTTTTACTGGTTATTATTCCGTTTCAATATGTTAGGTGTGAGCCCCATCTGGTGCTGTAATAAAAGAATTGCGTATAACACTTTTTCCCTTAACATTAACTTCACCGGCTATCGGCAGGGAATTTAATCTATCCTGACTCAAACCTAATTTGTTTTCTATTTTAATTTCACTATGTATGTTCACAGATTCAATCTATGTATAAATTCAATAGTGTGATTAACAGTTTTATGTATATAGCACTTTGTTGCTACCTACTGCACCTTTTAAAACTATTGGTATGTATCTCTGAATCAATGGTAACATATTCTTTAATAACAGAGATGAGACTTAATAACATTGACGATTAATCCAGCAATCATCTGTATGTATATCGATGATTCCAAGCAGCCAGTGCCCGCATATCATGCTTCCTTGATTATACTTTCTTTCGCCAGGTTTGGTTTTATCAATCTAATTAATAAATGAGGACATAAAATTTTTGAAATGTGTAAAAGATAAGTAATAAAGGTGAAAGAAACTTGAAGTATTAGCGTACATTAATAACGCTAGGAGTACCAGATTCTACTTAATTGTAGACAACTCACAATTAATAGTTTACAACTCATAACAACTTGACAACTCAACTCTCGATTCCTCACAATTCGACTCTTAGTTAACGACTCCTCACATCTCGACTCTCAACTTACGACTGCCTGTTAATTCGTCCTTCTTAAGCATCCCTTTGTCTTCTCTCATAGCCCCACACGCACGTGTTCCGTAACCGTCTGCGGTCATAGTCACGTAGGGCTTCTCCCGCGTAACTATTCGACTGAAGAACCGACGACACATTGATGGGCTGCTCGGTTCATTGAAGTTTCCAGACCCTTTTGTCTTGTCGACATTTAGGTTTTCTCGCAACATTGTTTATGATTCACCCGATATTTCTTAGGCAATTTGTCCACGATACTACAATATTAAAGCTAATTATTTATCAAATATCAGGATAAATAGAAGAATAAACTCTATCTGTTAGCGCAAAACATGCAATAACATCAGTTATTCGTAGATAAGAGACTTTGAACTTTTTAACGAGTAAACGCCTTTCACACGTGGCTAGGTTTGTACTTTAACTGGCATTATTAATGCAGAGCACATCGAATCGCGCCACCAGTTGCGTTACGGACATGAATATTCAATTTTGAAAGTAAATGCAGTATTTGAAGCTGAGTTTGTGTTACGAAATGAAATCTCGGTGAAGAGTTTCAGCACATGGAAACATGAACTATACAGATCATTTGATTTATGTAAGTGTTATTTAAGGGACATTACAAGAAGAGTTTGAAGAACGAGACAGCAGTTGGGCTCTTTCAAAGATATTGCACCTGTTGATAAATTGTAACAAGCATCAACCTCTTCGTGCAGGTTGCAACCTTTCCTTACCTTGGACAGTGCAATTTCAAAGATCAGTTATCAATATCAAATGTGACGATGACGCATGTCTCTTTTGGTCTGTCGTTGCGGGCCTTTGTCCAATTAGCGAACATTCATACCGACAGTTATCGTACCCACACTGCTCTAACGTACTCTGTACCGACAGTATTCAACTGCCCATGTCGCTGAAACAAATTAGCAAATTTAAGAAACACAACGATATATCTATGTATAAACGTTTACAGATAGGAAAATGAAGCGTACGTATCATTTCATCTAACTGCGCAAAAATGGAAGCATGTGAATTTGCTATTCATTGAAGATTATCTTGCTTGCATATAATTTGCTACGTATCAATGCAAATTAGCGCTCACTGATGTAAATAATATGTCATATCATCGCGAGGTACCATAACATTTATTCTCTCTTTTTTCAGTTACCTTCACTGTTTTATCTCGCAAAAAGAATTAGACATCTATATTATCAATTGCGAGCGAATGACCTTTCTATCCCAGCCACGAGAAGAAATGGCGGAACAAAAAACTGGTTATGCTATAACTGCTACATTATCGACAAACTCGATATGTCATCAACTATCGTTATTTGTCGCAGTGTTTAAAACACGAGATTGAAATTGGAAAATGTACATCGTATTCTCGAGTTTTAACAATCGCGGTGATTGCGGGATTACATCGATTTAAGTACCAGGATTCATACGAACGCTGCAAGGGATTTTTCGAAAGATTTGCTTAAATTAATGAATAACGTGATCTTTGGTAAAACGATGGGCAATTTGCGCAACCATACGGATGTAACGTCAATCCACATCAGAGTCCAGGCCGCTGTCACGACCGGCTCACTTTAAAATCGGAGATAAAGATATGGCGGCACTCGGCAACAATGTATATCGCCGAAGTGCCTAATGAGCCATCAATATCCCAACGGTCCTTCTGCCGAATATTCGAGGAGAAGGCGTGCGTGGCGGCGATCGCGGACGCCTAACAAACTTAAGGATGGTGGGAATATTGAGGGGTGACAAAAGACAAATAACCGAATCCGATCGGAAGTCGAGTTGTAAGAGTCAGTCTTGAAAAGTCACGTCTAGAGCTCGGAAGTAAAAATTATGAACTGTGTTAGAAAAGAAATAAAGTTTCTTTCTTTATTTTTTCTGTTTTTTTGTGTTATTTTACGTGACACGGACGTGAAGTTAGTCACGCGTTAAGACCGTGCTGAATGACTGATTGCCAGACCGAATTTCCATAGTCCTTGAGTGTTTACAGAGTTAAATAAAGCGTTAAATTCAACAAACCTTTGTACGTGAGAATGTGTATCTTGAATATATTCAAAACATTAATTTATTGGGGTACGTGTCGGATTTGACTCAATGTATCGTGGAAAAATGAATTAATAAAATTAAGGATGTATATAGGTAGATGTGCATCTAACATACATTCAAACGTTTACCTTTGCATTAAAACATCTACATTTAAACACGTACATGTACATTTATATAGACATCATCCCGTACAACTATCTATATACATTTTTAATTTTAGTAACCTATGTGTACATTCTTTGCTGTTATCGATGTACCACAGATGTACATATACAACATCAATTTTGTAGATATTGCTAAAAAGATAAAGACACGCAGTAGTAATAAGTCTCTTTACTTAAATTAAAGTATATACTTTTTGTTTATCCATGAGTTATGAGAAGTATCAAATCCTAATCATTTTACATACATTTTGTTTCCTTTCTTGCATAACCTTGTCCAGTAGATGCATGTTAGCGACAATGCACCTCCGTGTCGATATAATAGATAGCCTGTTGCTATTTAAGATCATTTTATTTCTGTGTTATTAGCTTCTCTGCAGATTCTTTCTTTTTTATTTAATTTGCACTTCACAATTTGTCCAGCTGGCCATTCGGTAAATTTTTCTAGCTATTCTCTGCAGATGGACACATATAGAAAGTACAAAGGCTAACTATGTCATTATCATATTGGGTTGGCAACTAAGTGACCGCGGATTTTGTTATTACCACCTAATGATAATAAAATCACATTCTTTTTTGTTTGCAGTATTAAGACATAACTAAATGTTTCTTTAATGTAGATATCTTAATATGTATACATAAGTGCATCTGTTAATAGAGTTTTTATTGGTACTATACCACAGATAATTTCTTTGACATTTGAATATAATTTGTATTATTTAGATTTCAATTTTCTCATACATTTTTGCTCTGCATAAATAAAATCTTTATTATCTTTCAAATTCTGGAACGATATTTATTAGTTATTAGACGTAGAAACAAATACTGTGCATACATCTATTGCTAGCTATCAGTAAAAAATGTAAATGATGTATACTATTACGCAAAAAATGCCAGTTGATGTAAGACATATGGTAATAAACATTTAATGTATAAACAGTATCTATTTTAATAGTAACTATAAAGTAGAAACTATATTTTTTTTTAGAATTCTTTAACGACAATCTGTTCCTAGAAGCAAGAAAAGTAAAAAGTAAATGGAATAACGTTGAATCCAAATGTATTAATTTGCATGATCGTATTGCTTTTTGCAAATTGCGCAAGCTTTTTATCGTTAACCATCCAAGAGGAGTATGTTTTATTTCGAGTAGGAAGTGAGGCACTGCACACTCTACGACACGCTGCGTGTGATGATAGTTACCTACTAACCATCAGTGACAATCTTCTTTGGTTGATTAATTGTACATGCTATTTGTATAAGAATTTTTGCTGGGCGTCTAAGAAATATCTACACTCGAACTCAATAACGGCATCGATCATTACCTCGAGGGAAAGAAATTGGTATGGACCGAAATTATTATCATCGAATTTTACTTTTTGATTCAGAAATGAACGCTTCATTTTCAAAAGTTCAGTGTATTCTCTAAAATCGAAAACTAAGGTTTTCCATAGCTAAATATGACAATGATGAATAACTTGCTTTATTAATTAATTTACCAATTAATTAATAAATTATTGACTTAATTTCTAAATTTGAATTAAATACTAAAATTATATTAATAAATTTATTATTTTGAATACCGATTTGACAACAAATTTCATGTAAAAAGAAACAATTCGTTACATTTAAGTTAGAGATACAGATATTATATAAATATGCACATTTCAATCATTTTCTTAGTTTTCTAAAAAATTTTTTAAGCGAATAGTTCCTTTTGTGGTTTGTGCTATATAATACACGTTACGTAAATAAACAAATCAATGATATACTACATATGAAGTGCACAATTTCAGGTCTTATTTCGTATCATATCATTGTTTACGCAGCTGCGAATCGATATTTTGCATTTTATCGAAACCAAAAATATTTCAAACTTCTTATTTTTATCGGCATCGTAACTTTTCTAAAGATTTTATATTGTTCAACGGCGAGTGTAGCAATCATATGGTTGTGGTTGGAACATAACCTTCTAATTACGTATTTTATGTTAGCACGTCATCATACATTGTTTGCCTAAATTAGGGGTATCTCTGTCAATCGTATTGTTTGAGACCTTTGTCAGATCAAACTATTATTCAACCGTTATTTCATCCATTCATGAAAACGTGAAAATTGTAAGTTTTTGTTAAAAAGTTTCCGGCATATTATAGTTTTTGAGAAAGTGAGGCCTAACATGGAACACACCTAAGAATCAAATGTGACAGACAAATGTAACAGAAGCATTGAATTTATGCAACTTTTCTACAATAATGAAACTTATTTATTTTTGGGGAAAGTTGAAAATATCATTTCATATGTAGCAACCTCATATGTAAATTTAATGCTTTAGTGTACCGTTGGCAATTAAACATTGTAATGTTAATAATTTTATTACAATAATTAAAAAATATTTGAAAAATAACGGTTATTCCTTACTTAACATATATAACTCATGACGTGCCTTCATTTTTTTTAATCCTTAGATTAATACTTACTGCAATAGTTAATACTTACTAATTGCAGCTTAACGTTCCTTCAAGGAACTTAAGTAATTTAGTCACATTTCCAAAATATTTAATTACAGCTTGCTTTTTGCTTTGGTTCACTTCAATTGTTTTGTTTTTCCAAAAGGAGGAGTTAAATCTATCTCTAAAAAGAAAATAGTGTGAGTTGAAGTTTAATTAAAAGATGTTGGAGATGAGTGGAATGTAATAATAATGTACATGTAAACCTGTATATTTTGAGCATACGCGGTAATCGTATAATAGGGTATTACTTCAATTATTGAACTCATGTTACTAAAAGTAAAAATCTAGGGGGCCTGTGTTAGTTTAGTTCTAAAGTTTTCTAAATTTTAACATTTTCAAAGGCTCTATGTGATCACATAAATCTCAGATTCTTGATTTCAGGCAAATATTTTTCCGTTTTCATCTCGTAATTGTTAGAGAATTGCCTTCCTTGCCTTCATTAGAAATTTCTTTACCCAAAAAGTTCGTCAAAGAGAAGTGTTCGCCTAATGGAGGGTGCATCTCAAGATTGCAGTGAATACGTTAGTTTTTTATTTTTAATAATATGAGTTGAATAATTATTATTACATTCAAGTACTTCATCTCGAAGATGGTATCCCCTGGGAGTAGCCATCCACATGTTATTTAGCAATAAAGTTAGAAAAAATTACCAAATGTTCAGCTGGACAAATTGTACAAATTAAAGTACAAATTAAATAAATAAATATAAAAAAGTATTTGTAAAAAGTAATGATAATACTGTTTAAGAAATTTTTTTTTCTTTCTAGTATATTTTTAAACAAGAACCTTTTCTTTTTAATTGTATTAATTTTTTGTTGGGATCTCACTTAGAGCAAAGCGAAAACGAGGTATAATTATATCACCATTTTCATTTAGATTATCATTACTTTCGTTGTTCTCATTTTTATTTTTATCGCCATCCATTGCAGATATTAATAATAATCGAAATACATTTTTCATTTCTTTAGCAGAAGTAAAAACGTACATAAGTTGATTTATATTTGTTTATTTAATATTTGTTTTTTTTCTGTCCGATATTGTCCGAAGAATTAAACGTACTACTGGAAAATGTTCAGAAAATTCAAATCCTGCTGTAATTAAACATTAACAACGTAAGGAATTCTGATAGATGACGAAGCTCATAAAAACAGAACAACATCAACAATACTTTATATTAAATTTTAATTAAATAAGATAGACAAAAATAACTAATTTCTTATTTTGTATTGTCTTATTACTTTGTTTTGAATATTTTACATTAGTTTTATTACATCATTTATTAAGTATTTCAATTTCCATAGTTTTAAAAGGAAATGTTAACAGTTCTTCTTCTTACATTTTAGTCAATTGACAACGAGGGCGAAAGACTGCGTATTTTCTTTAATTGCTTTGCGACCAGTGGATGTAAAAAAAATATTTTACGATGAATAAAGAGGGTTCTCCGCAGATCATTGAACCTACCTACTCGCATGTCTTCAACTTCGAAAAAAACTACTTTTATCCAGACACTCAAAAATGGCTCCAGAATAATTTTCAGTATTGCTACTACTGCTGTATTATTTACGTAATCCTAATTTTTGGCGGCAAGTACTACATGACGAGCAGACCAAAGTTTGACTTGAAGCGTCCGCTTGCATTATGGAGTGGATTGCTTGCAGTGTTCTCCATTATCGGATTTTGTAGAACAGCACCGGAAATGTTCTCTACATTGAGACACCATGGGTTTTACCACAGTGTTTGCATACCTAGGTAATGCTACTTTCATATTTTTACCTTTTAATATATTTTCAGGTGAATGCCGATTTTAAAAAATAATTATTAATGAAACATTATTAATGAAATGAATTGTTATATGAAATAACTTCTTACGCTTGGTATTTAGTGAATATTGATATGTGGAAAGCGTTAGTAAAATAGGAAATACATTTTTAATAGTTGTTTACGATATTATTCTTATAATAATTCTCTAATAAGATTTCACGTATAAATTTGTATCTGAAATGAGTTTTATCGATTGATATAATCAGTTACGTCTACCAATTCGCAACATATCGACCTATACTATACACATTGTATGATTATATTTTCAAATCAAAATAACAAAGTCCTTATCGTTTCATTGTGTGGAACATAATACATGGGTTTGATTTAAATGTCATATTCACAAAATGAATCGATATTTTAAATATGTTAATCTATGATATACAATAAGAATGGAATTATTTTCTTTTCAGCCACCTTTTGCAAGATCATGTTTCTGGCTTTTGGACATGGGTATTTGTCCTATCAAAGATCCCAGAGTTTGGCGATACGATCTACATTGTGTTACGAAAGCAACCATTGATATTTCTACATTTTTACCATCATTTAACTGTTGTTCTTTTCGGTTGGTTCACATATGCGGAGACTACAGCAGTCACAAGGTGGTATACCGTAATGAATTACTTTGTTCATTCCTGGATGTATTCTTATTATACTTTAAAAGCAATGCAATACAAATTACCAAAAGGCTTTGCCATGATGATTACTACGATGCAGCTGGTACAAATGGTGATTGGTTGCGTTGTAACTATTGCGGCTTACTATTACCATGAAAATGGTGAACTTGAATGCTACACTACGCGCAAAACTTTTATACTTAGTTTCACCATCTACTTCAGTTATTTAATCCTATTTGGAAAATTCTTCTTCGAGGCTTATCTTTCCGACAAACGGAAAAACAAAGTCGGAGAGAACGTTCACGTCAATGGAAGAAAGGAGTGTTATAAACCAAAGGCTAGCTAAAGTATATCAAAGTTTTTGAAATCTTTTTCTATAAACGCTTCCTGATAACATTTCGTGAAAACACTTATAACGTATTTTGGGAGTCTGCATTAGTTTACAACAATAGAAATTGGTTGTGACATGATGCAAGTAATAAGATATTTATTTATTGTAAAACATTTAGTGTATTTCATGTAGTGTATAAATTTCGTTAAGCATATCTTCGAAATATTTTTAGGTAACATTAGTAAGAAAAATGGATTCACAAAAAATAAGATAAGTTCAGATATATGATTTTAACTGTATTTTTGTTTGCCGAATAAATTTATTCTTAAATACGGTAAGGAGATGTTTTAATGACAAACAGTTTAATATTTCATGTAATCGATAATTGATGACTTCTTGGAATTTCTCACTTAACTGACACTCTGATTAAATGTCCAATAATATTAAAGGCTATTACGACGCTTGCTCTAATATCGTCATTATACTCATTGAAAATCTCTAATCGTAAAATAAATACAAAATGAACAACAGAGCATATCAATGCATAAACAAAAAATTTTTTAAAAATTAATTTATTAATTAATTTAATTATTGAATTAATTATTAATTAATTTATTGTGAAAAAAGCTTTGTTAATTACAGAACAAAATTCAGTGTGTCTATGTATGTAGTGTAATCGTAATCCATAGCTATATAAGGAAAAAGAAAATTAATAAAAGCAGAAAGAAAGTTTATATTTTCGACTCGCTTTTACAAATACCTACTTTCACCATCCGTACAAACTTTCAGAACGCAAACAATCTTACAAAACTGATTATCTATTTCGTTTATTTCTAAACTATTGTATCATATCGCATAATTTGTTTCTGAACAATATTTTGTGCAAATTGTTATATACTAATTGACCCAGTGACCTAGCTGGGTGACTTACCTAAATGGGATCATCTAAATATCTTCCTGATTTATGGAAAAACTTCACAGGGCAAAGTTACACGACTGAAGAGGCACTACAATGGCGAAAAGAATATTTCCTTAAATTAATTTCTTTTTCCTAGAATTTCAAGGACGTCGGTATATTTTTAAACAGAAGCCTATATTTCTTTACCCATCCACTAATGCATTTTTTTTATTTTCTATATAATAGGTGATAAGATACTTTTGTCTAAAAATACATGGTTTAAAAGACCATATATAATAGGTGATATATTTTCTATATAATAGGTGATAAGATACTTTTGTCTAAAAATACATGGTTTAAAAGACATTTTATTCTGAATTTAGTAAAGCTTGGCGTATGAAGAACGAGGGAAGACACCAAGTATTGTGTTGGCAACTAAGTTTTTTTTTTTTTTTTATTTAATATTTCACATTCACAATTTGTCCAATTTGGACATTTGATAGAATTTTTTAGCTGTTTGATCATCATGTGGGTGGCTATCCTCAATGGGGTACCATCTTCGTGTTTGTTAGGATATATCCTTTATGAGATCTGCTGGGTGTTTCCTTTTTAGTCTTCTTTCTATGTTTGATGTGTTGATCGTTTCCGCTGCCAGCCGGTTCGGGTGCGTTGCTATTCTTTCTCTGTACCTTCTTGCGCATCTGCTAATCTCTTCCTTGACCGTCGGTATTCCAAGGTCTTTCCGTATGTCCTCGTTTCTAACGTACCATGGGGCGTTTACTATTGTTCTAAGAATTTTTGCTTGCATTGTCTCTATTTTGGTTATATGGCTCATTGCTGCTGTTCCCCATAGTGGTATTCCGTACGTCCAGATTGGTTTTATGATCGTTTTGTATATTTTTAATTTGTTTTCTATGCTTAGTTTGGATTTTCGACTTGTTAACCAGTGCATTTGTCTCCTTGCTATCTGTATTTTGTCTATTATTGATTTAATATGCAAGGCAACTAAGTGATTGCGGATTTTGTCAATACCACCTAATGACAAAATCCGCAATCATTCAGTTACCAACTCAATAGTACACTTATATTTATGTTTTCTTTGCTTTTCATGCAGTAAATTTTTTGAAATTGAGATTACAATGTTTTTTTAAATAAGCATTTTTCGACTTACGTATCCTAATTCGGCTTTCGTACAGAGAATAAAAAATCACATCATTAGTATGTAAAAACATGTAGAGTTCTGCAAAAAAAGCACAATTTTGGAATATCGATTACAGCGTACTGGCGTTTAAATATTTAATATTTTTGAAGAAAGCCGGATTAAAAATATACCATGATAATTCTTGATTGTTGTCAATTATAGACGACAAATAATTTTATTCGAGTAGTAAATGTGGTACAAGATGGAAATTATTGAAGAAGAGAATGTTATAATGTCTAAGACTCTCACCTTGCTTATGTGTATTGTCGATCGCACTTTAGAAATATCGCACTAAACTGTCTAAATATAATTTTTCGAAGACTGACTTCTTCATGTTAACTCTGACTTTTAAAACTCTCAACTTCTTCAAACTACTGTCTGCTCTAAGTACGCTCATTTATACTAAAAACTATCATGGAATAATTGTCACATGGAATAACTGTCTAAATATAATTTTTCGAAGACTGACTTCTTCGTGTTAACTCTGACTTTTAAAACTCTCAACTTCTTCAAACTACTGTCTGCTCTAAGTACGCTTATTTATACTAAAAACTATCATGGAATAATTGTCACGCGACGGTTTATTCCACGAATACGCGGACTTTCTGCACGTAATTATTTCTGTGGGTCCTGCTGCTTTTACTGGTATTCTTTCAACAGTGTTAAGATTTCTTTCCTTCGCTGATGTGGTTTTCGTGAAAATGTTTTTGAAGTGTAGGATCTTTACTACAATTAGTTTATTTACAATAAATGGATTAAACAGATGTTGATTAAACAGGAAGCGATGGTTGTTTAACGTGACCAATAACGTATTATAATTAAGACAACTAGATAATTAATTTGCAACTCTCGTCACCACGGATTCAACACTCTCTCGACAACGCAATTCGCACTCTCTAACACTGACTGTTAATTCGTTTATGTCCCTTAGCAACCCCTTGTCTTTTGTCTTAGCCCCACCACGCACATGTTCCGCAACCGCTTGTTTATAATTCGCCCGACACCCCCCAGGCCCCTCGTCCACGATACTACTCAGCCATATTGATAATCACATCTGCCCTCAGATGTGTTCATCATCGCTAGTTTCACTCGCACCACTAACTCCAACAATGTCCCACCATTTCGTATGATCAGCCGCTGTGGAGGTCGTATGCGGCCCCTCGTTGCACCATGTAACGGTCATTTCGCAAAACTTTCACCACGCGGCACGGCCCAAGAAACATTAGCCCAGGATCGCCCTGCGTCCTCTCGATCGCCACCAGATCCCCCAATCGATTGGAACACCTTGCCAATCAATGCCAAAATTTTCGAATACCGCCTCAAACAAAAGCCCCTGCAGGAATAAATCACATTCAAGAACAATCAGAATTAACAATGCTACCTCAGGAAGATTACCCACAATACGACTACAA
Source organism: Bombus flavifrons (assembly GCF_040668555.2). Classification (NCBI taxonomy): domain Eukaryota; kingdom Metazoa; phylum Arthropoda; class Insecta; order Hymenoptera; family Apidae; genus Bombus; species Bombus flavifrons. Next base: position 2,285,667 of record NC_138457.1, on the reverse strand, counting down.
TTACCAGGATTGCGATTTCTCGTTGACTCGGGAGCAGGAATCAACTTGTTTAAACGAGGATGCTACCCAAGAAGAACAACAATACCAGACACAAAGAAATTCTCCATGGGACATTCCAAATACGAATCTAATTCCAAAATTAAGCTAAATTTATTCAACAAAAAGATTTTCCTTATTAGATGATAATTTCCCTATTATAGAAGACGGCATATTAGGCTTACCCGAGAGGTGGTTGGTAGGTGATAGTGCATTTAAGGAACTACTCTTGATGTTTAATGAACAACAATTTATTAGCAAACGATTTAACATACAGAGTCAACAAATAACAATTAACAAATATGATTGTTGAGATATGTGTAATTTTCTATGCTGCACTGGGTCAAATGCATAGTAGAGATGCTTGTATGCGAGTGTCGGTGTGTGGAGGTATGTGTGTGCGCGGCGTCCCGAAAAAACAGATGACTGTAAACTAGTCAGTCGGTTAAGAGTCGTTTAAGAGTCGTTTAAGAGTCGGGTATGGAAGAAAGTGCTGAGACCGTGTGCAAGTGCGTATCGGTGAATATATAAGGAATCGTCCATGAAACAAATATATTACTATTTTAATATGAATCGTTACTGTAAATTTAGTGTTCCTATAACATTATCTCGGCTTCAAAGATCCACAATTCTCAACAACGATCAACAAATAACTGGTAACAATTAACAACTAACAATTGACACCAAGAGTTCAATCGACGCGTTTTCTACGCAATGGCACCAAGGACTTATTTATTTCACGGCTCAAGACAGACTGTCCTTTTGTTCCAGATCGAACGGATTCTTTCCTTCGTTGCCCATCGATATCCCCACTAGCATGCGTTCATTAGCACGGTTGCCGCGTGTGTGTTCTTCCGAGAATTCGGCGGAAGAAGCGTAGGGACATCGATGGTACATTGGGCACGTCGGTGTTGCGTTTTGACGGCATAGCGCTTTGTATCGCGAAGCCGTTGGGAAGTTCCGCGGCGAGTGCCGCCACAGTACCCCCTTACCAGTAATAACGTTACATAAATAAAAAAAAAATATATATAAATAATACAATGCAATTGAGGTGGTAGTCGTGATAGGTTCGGAAGGAATAGTCAGTTGTATTCACCAATAAATATTTATTAACAGTAATGTTGCGGTGTACACTTGGCGCAAGACGCGTGGTTATAATCGGTTCGTGTCGCGCGGTTACAAGCTTGAGCTCGGATAGCTATGATTCAAGGTGCGCTGTGAGTGCGAAAGATGATTGCACGCGATGTCGATGGCTTAGTTGGTTGACTCGAACCGTGCGATTGTAACGACCCTTGTGTGTTGACTGCCCGAGACCGACTAGCTTTCCGTCACGATGCTACTGCCAAGGGAAACTCTGATGGAATGTGTCTAAGGATGCGAGGTCATCGGATTCGTTGAGAGAAGCTTTGGTTCGGAAAGTGAAGCTTCACCGATCTACGGGAACCGGTACGTCGCGATTGTTTATTTTTACTGTATACGTTTTATCGCCTCTCTGTATAACTTTATGCGGCCCATCGTACGGCGGCTGTAATTGTTAGAATTTAATCTTGGAATTAAGATTAATAAACTGTGGAAGACACAATGTTTGTGTTGAAACAATACTATATGATTTTTATTAAACAAAGTTATAGTAAAATACAAGTAAACGTTATGAATGTTGACAGTTGGCTAGTTATTCTCAGACTGACTAAGTGATCCATGGCCCTTGAAAAGATTTTGAATCCCCACTCTCTATGCAGTAATGAGTGTGACCTGTGTAGATGCTTTGTGGCGGCACGTGTCACGGAACCTTCCAGCAGCTTCGCGATACAAAGCGCTATGCCGTCAAAGCGCGACACCGACGTGCCGAATGTTCCATCCATATCCTTATACTTCTTCCGCCGAATTCTCGGAAGAGCATGCACGCGCTAGCAGCCGCGGTACATATAACGAACGCACGCTAGTGGGGATAGCGCTGGGCAACGAAGGGAAGAATCCGATCGATCGATCACCTCATCTGTACGCGATTAATATCGTTGTATTCCAACAGTAATGATTCTCTCTCTCAGTAATGACGCCTCTAATTCCTTGAAAACGAAAATTATCCTTTCGCCATGACGCGTAACCGGATGTGGCCTGACCTTCTCCATCCGTCCTCTCAGCCGGTTCGCGTATTCCGAGTTGGCCCGTTGACTAGTTGGCAAAAAGAATTCCGCCGGCAAACGTATGCCGGTGCCGTAAATCATTTCGGCCGCCGTTGCGTTTAGGTCCTCCTTTATCGCGGCTCTCATACCTAATAAGCCGATCGGCAGAATTCCAACTCAGTTGCTCGTGTCGTGACATTTAATCCTTTAGTTGTCTGTGTAGGCGTTCTACCATCCCATTAGGATGATAGGCCGTTTGTACGTCGGCGATTACAAAACGCCACTTGAAAGGTCGGCGTGGCGATAAGTCGAGGGACACCAATGGTACCGTAGGTCGCAATCCGCGTTCCGTTGGCCGCGAACAGCTCATAGTCGTTTTTATTCACCCGTCCGCGTATCTTGCTGCGCGGATATGCACACGTGTTGGCACCGATGTCCACGAGAAACGATGTTTTTGTCTTCCTATCCCTGACGAAGATGCGGCGGGTACCCAAACCGACGTCGTTTGCCGCATCTATGGACGGTTGATCTCGTTTCCCGACTTCCAAGTGCATGGGAAACGACAGCCCTTCGCGCGTTCTCCGAACCTTGCGTGGTAGAAGCAAAGACCGTCTTGCTGCGACGGATCTCGGGAGCGCGAAAGGCGGCGGTATCGCGTACGCGAGCGTGATCGTGGTCGTGGTTGTCACGTAAAATAACGCAGGAAAATAAAAAAAAAAGCAAATTTAAGATGAAAAATAAAAAAAGGGAACTTCATTTTTTTCTAACACCTGGTTTACAACTTGCTTGCGAGGTCTAAGCGTGACTTTTCGAGACTGACTCTTACAACTCGATTCCGATCGGATTCGGTTATTTTTCTTTTGTCACCCTTCAATATCCCCACTGTCCTTGAGTTTGTTAGGCGTCCGCGACCGTTGCCTTCTTCTAGAACATTCGGCGGAAGGACCGTTGGGATCCCGATGGCTCATTAGGCACTTCGGCGATATACATTGTCGCCGAGTGCCGCCACATCTTTATCTCTATCAGTCCATCGGGTTTGAAGTGTGCCGGTCGTGACATACCCTCCTTCTTAGAATGATTTTGGTCCTCCAAAATCTTCTTCGTCCAAGTGGCGGATGGCTAAAGTGTTTCGCGATATTCCTATATATATGTTTAAAGGTGTTGGATGTTATACATAATTTTGTAGGTAGACATTTCTTAAGTACAAGTCGTAATTGATAGGCTAACGTTTCTAATTTGTTTACGCGTTGATTTAGGGAAATTATTTCATTGTGGAATTCGCATTCGCTCTTACATACTTTTTCAGTAAACATTACATTTGCTTTCATATGATATTTTTTTCTTTCTTTTTTTTTATTATGCATCATTTATATCTATTCTTACATATATGTTAACTTCGTTAGAATACAAATAAGCTTGTTTAGCCTTCTCATGAAATATCTAAAGGTAATACATTAATTCCTTCGCTATACTTAACGTAAACCAATATAGTAGTTATGATGGATGCCCTGAAAAGTAATAAGTTTTATGTCTGTTACCGTGTATTTTCTTTATAATATTATCAACTATGATTTCATAATAAGGGGTTTTGACAGAGTGGATTCTGTATGGTCCTAACCATTCAGTGTCTAATTTGTCTCTTTTACGATCATTATGGATTAATACAAAATCTCCTTCTTTAAATACCGTTCGAGTTCGAATAGTGAGAACATATCATTGTAAGTTAAATTCGAAGTTTTCGCGATTGCTGATTGTCTTGTCCCATGAAGAACATTCGAGGTTCATCGGCTTTGAAGGTTGAGAGTCTACTTTGTCCTTTTTCAATAGGTTGATTCCTGCTCCTGTGTCGATGAGGTCTGTTACATGTCCAGTTCTTGTGTTAAACCGTATTGTGAGAAGTTTGCCTGTCGTAGCGTTTAATTCTTGGAATTTTTCTTGGTCTTCTTTGTTGGTGGTCTCGGATGTTGGCTGGATGTTTGAAAATTTCTATATTGACTGGAGACATGTCCAATTTGATTGCATTTGAAACATTTCAGGTGAGTTCCTTGGGCAAGTGGCGTTCGTTCAGCTTGCTGGAAGTTTCTTGGCATTGCATTAGGCGTTGGAGTTGGTTTTCTAATGGTTGGGTTGGGATTATTGGTCGTTGGTCGTCGCTGCTCGGAGAATCGTTCCATTGGTCTTGGTCGTCGACTGCGATCTTGGCTGAAGTATCGCTCGATGTCGGCAACTTTCTTTTCAGCTTCGACGATATTGTACGGTGGAGTGGCGAGTAATACTTGTCCTATTTCGGTTTTTAGGCCTCGGATGAAATCGGTTACGGAGTCCCTTGGAATTCTATCGTTCATTGCTCGTTTAGTAATTTCATCGGAGTATTCGTTTGTTATACTATATTGTAACTTATTGAACGCTCTGCGGAACCTGATGATATAGCTTTGAACATTTCCGTTGTAGCGTTGTCTTGTTTCGCGTAGCTGGCCTTGTTACTCCCTAACGGAGGCTTGAGTGGTTTCGTCGTAGGACATCGTACTGATGTCCGTATTCGCCGATCGGTATATTGCGGATGGCCATTGCTGCTTTACTCGTAATTTTATCGATCTTGGTCATTTTGAATAGTGGTTGTTCGCTACATATGACTCGCTTTTCACGTACTTCGCGTATGAACTCTTCTACTCCGACATCGTCTTTGTCACAGGTGAAATTCGAGCAGTCTTATGATAAACTAAAATTCCGAGCGCCTTATCACGTGTGACCGTCCGGTCACCATCCGTTCTCAGCCGCCTGGGTGGCATTCGGTCACTCTAGCCGTTCTCCGAAATATATGACAAGTACAAGCAAAGCCTTCTCCCACTCCGACGAATAAAACAATATAAATGCACCCTTCATCATCATCCAGTCAGTCTGTAACAATTCTCAACTAGCCCAAGTATCAAAAGTGTATTATCGCGAACCAAAAATCATACTGTACAAATTGAGTAAAAAATAAAAGAAATCGATCTCCTATTCGGAAATTGACAAGTTTCTTGTTTTAACTTAATTTTTACGCCACATCTTCGCCGTTTAACTGTGGAATACATGCTATCGCGTCTTTGGCTCGTAAGATCGGAGAAGCGAATTGCGGTAAACGGTCTTCATCGGAGGGATGGTTGACTGCTTCTGGTCGAATCGGGGAGGATGATGGGGGAGTTCTGTCTCTCGCGGTAGTAGCGTCGTGTCCTAATTTTATTTTAGAGATATTTCTGCCTAGTGGTTCTATCTCTGCTGTACATCTCTTGTGCTCACCGTCGGCCATCCGTTGTGTTTCTTCTATACGTCGCGTAAGAAGTTCGATTTGCTTGGTGAAATTCTCGTTTTGTTTCTGCATCGCGTCGAGTATGGCACGAGTCAAATTATCCGTAGCTCCGGTTGTAGAGGAGATATTAATAGTCTCAATTTTGTCTTTTCGTGATGTGGACATGACTCTAATCGAGCTTATGGGGTCTGAACTATCGTTGCTATTTGAGCTCGAAACGCTTGAGAAACTTGGTTTTCTCTTACGGTAACGAAAAAATGAATCCAGATTTCCAGCTTACCGTAGTAGCTATGGCTGTTGAGGAGTCTCTGGGATGTTTCCTCTCTGGTCGGTTCTAGACTCCGAATCTTATTCGTAGGCTTGCTCTGCGCCGACGGTAGTCCTCTCGTCTAGTTTCACCCTAGTGGAACGTTGAAAGTTGCTGCAGGTCTTCGCAATAGCAAAGATTCGCAGTGGTCCGCTGATCCCTCAATCTTCAATGATGCGCGTACGCCGAAATCGTCATTTCATTTACACTGAAGCGAATGGATCCTGGCAGAATCGCTAAAATGTAACGTAAAAAATTCAATAAAAGACTAAAAAAATGTCGATCTCCAAACAGGAGATCGAGTTCTTTATTTCCACTCAATTGTTTATACAATAATTAAATGGTAATTCTTTATTCGCGGTTCGCAACGATAGACTTTTTAATATGCACAGTGGTTCGGACTTATTCAGACTGACTTTCATGATTTTGGGAGCAGTATTTATATTCTTTATTCGTTGGAGTGGGAAAAACTTTGGTCGTACTGAGAACGGATAGAGTGACCGGATGCTACTCCGGTGGTCATTCATGCTAAGGCGCTTGGAACTTCGCCATCTTATCGCTTTGTTAGTCGGATTTCATCTGTGACACCGTCGTGTTCGTGGGCAGCAGCGGAGACATGCTGACCATCTGACTGGCTAAAGTTCCCTGATTGTTACTTTCTATTGCAAAACGCACTTAAAATCGGTGACTGAAATGTCGATAGCACTATCACAGTCACCTCTTTCACTATATATCACGTTAGATCACGTTGGGTGGTCATCAATTTGAGGTGGTTGGTAGGTGATAGTGCATTTGAGGAACTACTGTCGATGTTTAATGAACAACAATTTATTAACAAACGATTTAACAGACAGAGTCAACAAATAACATTTGATACCAAGAGTTCAATCGATGCGTTTGCTACGCAATGGCACTGAGGACTTATTTATAATATTTCATGGCTCAAGACAGACTGTTCTTTTGTTCAAGATCGAACGGATTCTTTCCTTCGTTGCCCATCGATATCCCCACTAGCATGCGTTCATTAGATGTACCACGGCGACTGGTACAGTGTGTGTTCTTCCGAGAATTCGGCGAAAGAAGCGTAGGAATATCGATGGTACATTTGGCACGTCGATGTTGCGCTTTCACGGCATAGCGCTTTGTATCGGAAGCCATTGGGAAGTTCCGTGGCGAGTGCCGCCACACACGGTTTAAATCAATATCGATACGAACTCTCCAATAAAACATTGAAACTAGATAATAACACTCTTCTGCTGCAGCAAGAACAAACCCTCGCACCAGGAGAAACTGTTCAAAAAATTGTATACCTCGAAGGAAAGCCAACGCCATTATGCTTTATCAATGGTGGGAAGTCCTCAGTTCAAATTTCCAACATTATTGAAAGTACCAACACTGTAGATCAAATTCAAAAATTCAAATCATTGATTCGACTATCGCACATAGAAAAACCTTTTGGAGAACCTATGGAAAAGATTCTTCTCTATTACATGGACGTACTTAATTTAGACAGCGAAAGATTACCATGCACATCTCTTGCCAAACATTCCATTACGTTAAAAGAAAATAAGATCATCAACGTAAAATCCTACCGAAATATTAAACAAAAAGATTATAGAACCCTCCGACTCTCCCTATAGACTCTCCTGTCTGGGTCGTTCCAAAGAAAATCGACGCATCAGGGAAACAAAAGTGGCGAATAGTGATCGACTTTAGGAAGTTAGACGAACTAACAGACCAAGATTCGCATCCACTACCTGACATTGACGATATATTATCACAACTAGGAAATGCGAAATATTTCTCCGCTTTAAACTTATCCTCGGGATTCTATCAAATACCCATGGACGACAATTCAAAGAAATACACTGCATTTAGCATACCACAAGGGCACTTCGACTACAATAGAATGCCATTTGGTGTTAAGAACGCACCTGCTACATTTCAAAGAATGATGGATACCGCGAAAACATTTACGTTAACAACGGACGCCAGTAACGAAGGTTTAGGAGCCATCCTTTCACAAGACGGTCACCCTTGTTGCTTTATTTCAAGGACATTAAACCCCCCTGTACGAAATTATATTACAACAGAAAAGGAATTATTAGCTGTCGTTTGGGCAGTTGAAAGACTTAGGCAATATTTATTAGACCGCAAATTCAAAATTCACACAGACCACCAAGCTCTTAAATGGCTACACCACTGTAAGGACCCCTCTAGCCGATTGATTCGATGGAGATTAAGATTAGAGGAGTACGAATATGACATAGATTACGTAAAGGGAAAGAAAAACACAGCTGCTGACGCCCTATCCAGAGTACACGCGATAACACAAACCGACGTTTTATTAAAACAATTCAGAGACTGGGAAAAATCAGAAGAAATACCAAAATTATTGAAACTAACATCTAACAAAGACAACTTTTTCCAATTAACAAAAACATATCTGGGCCTATATGACGAAACCGTATGGTTACAGAAAATATCAAACATACTTAAAACAAATAGAATGATAGGAATAGGAGACAACAGCTTAAACGCACAAGACAAAGCACACGTAAAAAGACTTCTTTTATTTTTCAATGACCAACGCGACGACGTATAATTTGCTTACGAACCAATACAGAGTTTAAGTGAAGAAGAGATAGAACAAATGCTAAAAGAAAATCATGACTTGATAGGACATCCCGGAATACAAAAGACGTACGACAGAATCAGAGACAAATATAAAATCCTACACTTAATGAACAGAATAAAAACTAGAATAGAAACTTGCGCGACATGTCAAACGTCAAAGACTACTCGGATAAGAGGAAAGGAAGAACCACAAATAACTGACATTCCATTAGAACCTAACGACAAAATCACTATAGATTTGATAGGTCTGTTGAAAAAGATCAAGATAGGAAATCAGTACATTCTCTCTATACACGATGAACTAACCAAATATTTGATACTCGTACCCTTAAAAACACAACAGACTCAATCAATCTGGAATGCTTTACTGAATCATTACATTTATATATTCTCCGCACTCAAACGTATATTAACTGACAGAGGACGAAGTTTTATTAGCGAACTAATGCAACGATACGAAAAAGCATTTAGAAGCAAACACATAAAAACCACTTCATTCCATCCACAATTGAACGGAAGCCTAGAACGAACACATGCTGTAATATCCGACATGTTAAAAGCTATACAAAACGACAATGAAACAGAATGGGATCAAAATATAAATTTTGTGTGTCTAGCATATAACACTATGGTTCATGATGCCACTGGATATATCCCTTTCGAACTAACATTGGACATAAGGCCAATCTCCTCTCTACCATATCCCAAAATCACCAAAGAACATACGCTGATGAAGTTAGCTTGAGGAAACGAGAATGGGATGCCCAACTACTTGGACAATGAAACAGAATGGGATCAAAACCTAAATTTTGTGTGTCTAGTATATAACACTATGGTTCATGATGCCACTGGATATATCTCTTTCGAACTAACATTGGACACAAAGCCAATCTCCTCTCTACCATATCCCAAAATCACCAAAGAACATACGCTGATGAAGCTAGCTTGAGGAAACGAGAATGGGATGCCCAACTACTTAAAGCCAGAGAAACTCTAATGAAGAGTAAACAAAGATATCAAAGAAGAAAAATGATTAAACCTCAATCTATTTTTAAAGAAGGAGATTTAGTATTAGTTCATAACGATCGTAAAGAACACAGGTTAGATACTGAATGGCTAGGGCCATACACCATTGAAAAAGTAAAAACCCCTTATTATGAAATAATAGTAAATGACTCGATTAGGAAAATACATGGTAATCGTATTAAACCTTACTTTCCGGGACGATCTTCACCTTCTTCATAGTTAACTAAGCTAAACGTTATGCCTCCTAACGATACTTCTATATATCAAGAAAAATTAGCTCATGCATACTTATATAGCGAATCTGTAAACGTAATTATAGGTTTAGACATTAAGGATATATATGTAAAACTAAGCGAAATTAAGAGATTTAGATTGATGTTAACAGAGCATTGTAAAAGTGAATGCCCGTATTTCAATGAAATGGTTACACTTCGCGCTCGCGAAAGAATTTTAGACAATTTAGTAATGCATATTAAACTTATGACAAACACTCGTTACCGAAGAAGGTTATTGAATTTTGCTGGATCCATTTCTAAAAGTCTATTTGAAACTTTGGATAACGATGATTTAGAATTAATAAATAAAAATATAGATAAACTTTTTGATGAAAACAATAAATTAATAACCATCATCGCAAATCAAACCGCTTTAATCAGAAAAATCGTAGACTCTGACAGCTTACAAATTACTGAAAAATTGAATCAAGACCACAATAAATTTAAAAACGAAATGAAATTTACTAATTTAATGACACGTTATATTCTTAGAATCGACAATGCACTTTATAAATTACATTTTCAGCTGGACGAAATATCGAACATCCTCACTTTAGCAAAACAAGGAATTATAAGTTCAAAAATTATTGATCCAACAGAATTCATGGATAATTATAGACGAGCATTACAAACGAGATCGACTAATACCGCTATAGAATCAAAAATTGAACATTTCCAATTTATTCTCTACATAAGCGACTTGAGTATGTTTGTAATTCGCGATTTCATCTTCTTTAAAATTTCTACTCCAATAATTTCTGGTACTGAATGGGACATATTGCAGCTATATCCCATACCAGCCATCAGAAATCAAGTTTTCATGGCTCCCTTATTACAGCATCAAATCTATCTACTTTCGTGACTTAGCTTTATTAATGTCGATACCGAATACTTAGACAAAACTTGGAATAACAATATGCAAACATACACAACCCATTCATGACAGAAATGACTGACCCCATGACTACAACTGACTGTCATTCAGAAGTCAAATTTTCACCCTCAAGTAAAACATTGTCAAATTCTTATCTATAAAATCAAAGGCATTAGCTTTATCTCGTTAAAACATAGTAATCGCTACATAGCCATACCTGAAAAACCAAATTAACGTTATATGTGGAAAGGAACATCAAGCCATAAGTATAGAAAACAGTTCACTATTATACGCCTCTGAAACTTGCGATGTATTATATGATCACGAACACATGCGAATAGGAGAAGCAAAAACAAATATAACTTACAAAACAAATCTCAAAACTATAGCTTTACCCTTAAATGACAGTCTAGAAGAAATCCTCACAAAAATTGAAAACACTCCAAAAATCATTAATAATCAATCAAATTTCCGATGAAGTAAACTCTTTTAATTATGAACATAGAATTAGAAGTTTTAAGAAATGGGAACTAACTGCCTTACAAATTATTAGTTATATTGCTCTAGCATTACTAGGAATATATATATATATAGTTAGTCGTTGGGCGAATTGCTGATTGAGTTATCGAGAGACTTATCCCAATCGTGTATTACGTTGGCACTCGTCATCACGTGGACCGTGGATTCGTTATCGAACCTGAATTCGTTGTCACCGTCATCTAGCCACTTGTAGTGTTCACATTTGTACCAATAAATATTAGCTATATCCGCGATGGTAAATTGAATAAAGGTTCATCGAACGCCCCAAAATTTCAAAATCCGACATATATATTTAACAAAATAGGATTATTCGATGTTATAAGCAAATGCCTACCTTCCAAATTATGTATTCACTTATTGGTTGTAAAACCAAAAAAAAAAAAAAAAAAACAGGTATAACCAATATTTTTAGACCTATAGAGACTCCTAGCGCACCTTTAAACATATATTCCACACCTGAAATACAACCATTACGAGAATTACCTCAAGACACCGATTCAATCATCTTCAAACCAAGGCAAGCCAAAAGGGAATACTGCACCGAAAATAAGACTCTGGAGGACCAGCCTCACTTCCCCCAACACCGGGAGAATGCAACGTCAACAAATATCTACAACCGAGTTAGGAAGCCTGAACCGCTTTGCACATGACACCAACTCCCAAAACAAAAGAATATGAATTCGGCACGTAGGCATAAGGTAAACATCTAGAAGGGCTGAGTCTTGATCGAGGCTTCAGTCTTTCGGTAACGGTCTAATCGTAAACTTGTACTCTTATAGAATAAAGGTATCTCGAACTCTGGTTCAAGAATCCAAAATTTGTTTATTATTATTTTCCTGTCATTTTTACGTGACACATTCAACACCACCTCATTAGTTTATCGAATTATTACGAACGTAATATTAGAAATAGAACGAAATGGATCATACCTAATTCAATAAAATAATATAACACAGAAATTACCTTATGAAACGAAAGAAGCTTTTCGGACAACCTAATATATCTTTGGGAGTAATAGGAGTCCCTACCAGGTGAAAAGAGAATGCGCGTTTCGTCCCGGGACTACCAGTGGACTCGTCAGTAAGGCTATACCCGGTAGTCCCTGCCTTAGACGTAGAGGGAGTTTCGCTAGATGCGGTATTTATATCGTGCGCCCGTATATTCGACCGCTAGCGAGACAGACAGACTCGTTGTCGTCGTAGTAGCCCTCTGGTGTTGGCGGTTGGTACCCGCGGATCGCCCGGGAGGTGTTACGACCGCGTTGAGTTGATGTCTCGACCTGTCGGCGTCCTGTTGGTACCGATCTGCCACATATCTAACTATCGCAAGTATTTACTCGTCTCGTCATTAAATAAATCAATACGTTTGATATCCACCACAAATTGATGACCTCGACATGACAGAAAGCGAAGAGAGGCGAACGCGTGATACTCAATGTGGCAAATATCAACGAGGAAAGGCGCACCACCGAGGCTGCGATCACAGTCAGACGACTGTTCCGCGTGCCTCCACTACAGCCCCAGAGGATAGCGCTATGGTTTGCCGTGTTGGAGGCGCAATTCGAGTCAGCGTGCATTACGAGTGATAAAAAGAAAAATTGATGAAGTTAAAAAAAAAAATTGTCAAACAAATTTGCGATGAAGGACTTAGGTGAAGTAAAGACTTAGGAATAAACATTGAATACGGTTATAAGAAATGTGGGATAAAATTAGATCAAAGTAGTTATAGAGAATCATTAGCGTGACAAAATCATCAGCAGTCGCCGAGTATGTAGCTTTGTTAGAAGCAGTGAGCGAAATAAAATTGTAAGGAAATTATTGAAAGATTTCAAAATAATGATCGAGACATCAATAAAAATTTACGATAATTCTGGAGCAATTGCGATATCAAAATTTGGGAACTTAACAAACATTTTAAGTACATAGAAATTTACTTCCATTTTGCAAATGAATGTTACGAAAATAGAGAGATTGACATTATAAAAGTAGACTCAGAAAACAATGTAGTGACATTTTAAGGAAGGCTCTAGGGAGAAACAAATTTGAAAATTTTAGATTACTTCTAAAAATGGTTTGATTGATTTATAAAAGGAGGTGTATTGAGATATGTATAATTTTGTATGCTAGATTAGTCGCGTAGTAGTGAGACACGTATGTAAACTCTCTAAGAGTTCAAATGCGAATACGTTTGTACGACCGTCACTCAACGCACGACTTCTTTTGTTTCACGGACAGAGCGGCTTTCTTTGTTTTACGGAGAGCCATTTTGAGAGACACGCATTTCCCAAACGTACGGACAGAGATCAACATCGGAGATAGACAAGATCACAGAAGAAAGTATAATTATTTAAAACATTGAAGACTGACGGAGAAAGATCGGTAGCTCAGGACGTTGAAAATCGATTTTCGATTTTCAGGTAGACATTACACAGAACTTCTTATTTATTGTTTACTGTTATTAATTGGTTGTTGTCTATTTATTATTGTTATTAATTGTTGTTAATTATTAATTGTTGTTTATTTCTGTATTTCATTTAAGTATTTTCACAATAAACTCGATTTTCAGATTTTCAGAATCGATCCCTGAATTATCATAGAATTGAACCTTATACGTATATGAACACGAGTGTGCGAAAGTATGTATGTGCGGTATAGTATATATGTATACATGTATATATGTATATATATATGTATATATGTATATAGTGTATGTATAGTATATATGTCTGGTATAGAAGATGCTGAGACAAAGAAAGCGCTGAGACGCGTGCAAATGTATATCGACCATTTGCTAAATCTAAATCTAAAACTATAATCTAAAACTATTTTAATGTGAATTCTAAGTGTAACTCTCAGTGTTCATTTACTTTTATTTCGACGATTAAGATCTACAATTCTCAACAAAAGCAAAATTCGCAGCTCTCGCCGGATGTCTCGAGGGTCGGTACCTGGAGCAAGTCGAGAATATAGTGACAAATCCCTCGGCCACGGAACGATATGAGAAATTAAAGAGCGAGCTTATCCGCAGAAGTGGCTGATTCAGACGGTACGAGAGTGCGACAGTTGCTGGAATGTGAAGAGATGGGCGACAGAAATTTTATCAAGACTTAAAAAAACTCGTAAGCCCTTCCACGCCAGACGATTTTATCCTCACGCTTTCGAGGAATCGACTACCAGCTCACGTCCAGCACGTCCTGGTGGTTTCGAAAGACACTAAAGCGGAAAATTTAACGCGGATGGCCAATAGGATACAGGAATCATGTCCAGAGAAAGAGCGAGTTGCCGTCGTCGAAGTAGAAAGGGCGGATGGTGAACACCAAAGCCGCGACTCGGATCAGATGAAAGACTTGGTAAGTCGGTTAATAGAGCGAATAGACTCATTGAGCCCCGATAGCCGTCCACAGCCACGCCCGAGACGTTACAGGTCGCGTTCGAGAGAGAAACCGCAGAACCCTGGTCTATTCTACTACCACGCAATCTTTGGAGACCAAGCAAGGAAGTGGCGGGTCCCTTGCAACTGTCTGAACAGTTGAACTAAACAAACGTGTAAAACTGTGCTTCAGTGAAAGTGCGACAAACTGTCAATTTAGGTGGTCGGAAAGACAACAAGTACCGGTAAATGGTAAAGCTTCAAAATGCAACAGCAAATAACACCAATAAAAATAACAAATAAAGGTGAAATATATGTAGCGGCACAGGAGTCAAAGGACGACGCGAATCGAGAGTGACTCATGTTGTTGTTTTGCCTCGGGACATTGACGCAACCTTGACGCGTGAAACGTAATGAAAAATGAACTCCGGACAAAACGATGTCGCCGCTACATGCAACCGTCGAATGAAGACGAATTTAAATTTTCAGACTCTCCTCCGACCAGTAAAGTAAACCAGCGCAACCAAAAACAGTACAGTATCTTCGAGTATCTACGAGTATCTACGAGCATGTTTCTGTATCACGAGTTATCTACAGAGTTACGAGAAGATCATTTTACGAATATTTATCCGTGATTTTATTTTGCTATTTATACTTTGTACTAACGACTCAGCGAATATAGGCTGTACATTAAATAAATTTTATTATTTTAAATAAATTCGACGGTACGACAACAAACGACAGCCTCTAATAAATCTTACGATCAAACATCCATATATACCTGTCCTCTACAAAACCCGACGTGATTGAAGCGAAAGAGGTAATCGTGAGAGTGCTATCAAGACTTCAAACACGATGACCAGACGATGTCGGACAATTTACGACCGATATCCGGCACATAAAAGAGATAGATAATAACGTAGCCGATACTCTATCCCGGATCGAAGCGATCGGAAATCAGTAGATCATCAAATGCTAGCCCCAGCGCGAGATTACTATAACGAGCTACATGAAATCATTAAATCCGGCTCTAGCGCGCTACAATTGAAAAAAGTACGATTTCCCGATCAAGATGTCGGAATATACTGCGATCTCATCGACCGAAATCCTGCGATCATACGTACCGCAGCTGTTACAACGCACCGAATTTCATGGACTTTCCTATCCGGGGATACGCGCCACGCAAAAACTGGTGACGACGCGTTTTGTCTGGCCGTCCGTAAACAAAGATTGTCGAACGTGAACGCGGCAATACATACGGTGTCAACGCAATAAAGTCACCAGGCACGTATCTTCAACAGTTGGGAAACGTTAGTAGGCCGCTTCGCACACATACACTTCAACATTATCGTAATGCAATACTCCCAGGGCTATCGATATTGTCTAACGTGTATCGATCATTTTTCACGTTGGCTCGAAGCCGATAGGAGAACCTTAACGCAACGGCGGGCGAAATGGTCTACGGCAGCGGCATACGATTGCCAGCGGAATTTTTCTTAGCAACTCGGAATACGCGAACCGGCTAAAAGAATGGATGGAGAAGGTCAGGCCATACCCGGTTACGCGTCATGGCGAAAAGAAAATTTTCTTCTTTAAAGAACTAGAAACATCGCCGTATGTTTTCTTGCGCCATGGCGTGATAGGAGACCCTTTACAGCCGCAGTACGACGGACCGTTTAAAGTCGTAACAAGAAACGAGAAAAACTACACATATTAGTGACACAAATTAGCGATCGATATCTACGAGTCGGGTTTTCCGCGAGCGAACATACACTATCGTTGCGAATACAGTGAACTTTTGTACTTTTATTTATTTATTTGTTTAACTTACTCTAAATATATTTGGCGGGTTACGACAGCAATCTCTTGCTCTAGTTATTTTAATATTATCGATCCTCAACCAATCCTCTACACTCCGAACGGCGTAGCGATCGCCGTTTTTTCGACATCCTCGGGCGCGATCGGCATTTCGTGGTACGCGCGGACGAGGCCGATCTTCGAGAAGATTCGCTTACCGTGGAGTTGATGCGCGAAATCCTCAAGGGCGGCGGCGAATACCTGTCGGATACGGTGCGGGCGTCCAGCGTCCGGTAGTTACCGTAGGGTCGTAGGCCTCCGTCTTTCTTCAGAACGACATGCAGAGATGATGCCCATGGACTCTTCGATGGCCGTATCACTCTTTGCTCCATCGTCAGCTCGAATTCTGTCTTCACCTGTTGTCGTCGAGGTCTGCTTCAGGCGGGAGATCCGGGCGTGGTGTTGATGTGGTGTTCCATCCCATTTCGAATTTTTTTTTCATCTGAAAACAAGCGGACGCGTTAAGACCGAAAATTTGGCCAGGAGTTGGTGGTACGTCGTTTCGCGGATTTATCGACGCTGTACCCCGGTCGTGGCCGAGTATTCTCTTGCAAACTGGTTGATGGTTGTGTCGATTAAACATGTGTTTCGTGAATCTATCAGCAAACTGTAGTAGCTCAAGAAGTCCAAGCCGACGATATGCGCATTAATGTCTTCTACTACGAAGAATCATTTGAAGTCTCGTCGAAAAGAGGTTCAGTGGCACCAAAAGACCGCGTCTCGTTGGCCACAGTTCATAGTCATCTTTCGTACAAGCATCGTCGTACAAGCATAGGTCGGCAGAAGAAATCCTCGAACTCCTGTCTTTCAGGTAAATGCGGCGGGATCAGAAGCCGCTGCCGTACGCCGCGGTCACGGACGGTCAGTTCGCGTTTCCCTGGTTTCAGTTACAGGGGCAACGACACTTTCTTTCGCGGTCTCCGAAGATCTTGTAGTTGTAGCAGAAACCATTTTGCTGCGTCGTGTATTGGGAATTCATCAACACTGTCGAGGAGCAGCGAGCCAATTTGAGCAACTAATCGACTTATCCAATCGTACCCGTGGGTGTACGGGGTGGTCCGTTTGCGAGCTGGTCGCTGCTATCTGTTCGGTTTCTGGTCTTATTTCGTGGATCCTGTCTCCCACCATGGTCAGAGCATCCGTACTCATTTCCCTCATGGCGGCCAGAACTCGATGGGGCGGCCAGCTTCTTCAGGACCCTGTAGAACTGTGATAGTGTTCTGTAAACGGAAAGAGATGAACGTGTTTGTACAACATAAAGATATCGTGTCCGTAAATTACCAGTGTTCATAATGGCGAGCCACGATGAGGAAGGGCGCGCAACGAACGCCACAGACCGCGGAGACACAATAAGTCAACTATTCCGCGTAATTCCATTACGGCCTCAAAGAATAGGGATGTGATTTGCCATGTTGGAAGCACAGTTCGAGACGACACACATCACGAGTGACAAAACTAAATTTACCGCTCTCGTCGCGAACCTCGGGGATGAATAGCTAGGTCAAGTCGAGGTCAGAGTGCTAGATCCGTCGGCGACGATGCGATATGAAAAGGTAAAAATGAACTCACCAAAAGAATGGCCGATTTGGACGGCGTAAGAATCCGGAGGTTGCTTGAAGATCAAGAAATGGGAGACAGGACACCGTGCCAGTTCTTCAGAGATTTGAAGAAGCTGGCCGCTACATCGATCTCGCACGACTTCGTTTTGACGCTTTGGAAGAATCGCCTGCCAGTGAATATGCAACGGATCCCGGCCGCAATAAGGGAAACAAGTCCGAATGCCCTCTCCACGGTGGCAGAAAGGATCCACACGAAATAAGCCCAGAACAGCCCGGACAGACAGCGACGGTCAGCGAGCAATCGAACCGCCCCTCAGCCACGGAGCCCGACTGGGTAAGCTGATGAGTGGCTCGAATTCGCGCGCTGCTTCTGGACAGTCGTCAACAACTACGATCACGATCTCCGAATTTCCGAGACACGACACAGCAAAATGGTCTCTGCTACTACCACGAGACTTTTGGAAACCACGCAAGAAAGTGCCATTCCCCCTATAACCAAAACCAGGGAAACATCGGCAGCCTCACATCCCGCCTTATTTTCGTGAAAGGCAGGATTTCGAGGATTTCTCTCCACGTGGACACGAGCGCCGACGTACGCGCATACCCGCGCAATAAAGTATAATAAAGTAATAATAATACGCGCAGTAAAGTATAATAAAGAAAAAAGACGACTATTAACTTTTCATGGCTAACGGGACGAGCATCGCGACGTACGGTACAATCGTCCCTGAATCTGCCTTTTCGACGAGAATCGAAATGGCAGTCTGTAGAAGCGGACGTTAGCACGCCTACCGTCGGTCTGGACTTCTTCAGTTACTATCGGTTACCGACCAATTCACGAAACACACACGTAATCGACACGACTACCAATTTGTCCGCAACGGGATACTCGGCCAGGACCGATATAGCGTCGATAAAAACAATAATCGGCGAATCGATGTAGCACCACCCCTTCGCCAGATTTCCGGACTTAACGCGTCCGTCTGTTTTCCACATCAATACCACGCCCAGACGTCCCGTCTGCAGCAAACCTTGACGCCTCGCCCCCGATCATCTCAAACAGGAGAAAGCAGAATTCGATGGAGCAAGGTGTGATACGGCCATCGAAGAGCCCATGGGCATCATCCCTGCATGTCCTATCCGTCCACTCCGTGTGCTTTTCCTCAGGGTTGCTTGGAGATATGGTATAATATGGTATTTTGATGTAGTTTTTTTAGTGTGAAATGTGTTCATGAAACAAGTAATATGTCAACATTATTGTTATACAAAAATGTTTTAATTTCGAGGACCTGTTGTTATAGACCATTGGAGTTCCTAGCTGCTATTTTCGGCGTGTTCATTTCTATTTTTTACTTAACGTGTTTGTGAGTAGTTGTGGCGTGACTGTAATTTGTTGTGTTTGTTGTCCGAGTACTGCATTTTGCTCACGTGTCATTTTTGTTAAGCATTTCAGTGTTTTTGATGGATTGCTTGAGCAGTTTCTTGATTTCTGTAGCGTCGTTATTATTGCTGTTTTGGTTGTTTAAGTGTGGTATTTGGTTAGTTACTTGTGCATAACTTCGGCTACCGAAGGTGTTGATGTTTCTATGGTTAGTGTTCGTTACACGTTTTGTATATTTGATGTTGCCTTTGATCCTGCAATTACTTGTTGTGAGGGATAGTTGCTGTCTGTTCCGCTTCGAAGCGATGGAAACATTTTTCGTTGTGGTTGTTTTCGGACTTCGTAGCCTTTATAGCTTGCTGGGCGGTTTCCGTTACAATTATAACATCTGTAGGAAGTGTGGTTGCTGCCAGATGAAAAGAGAATTTGCGTTTCGTCCCGGGACTACCGGTGGACTCGTCAGTAAGACTATGCCCGGTAGTCCCTGCCTTAGACGTAGAGGGGGTCTCGACGGTATTTGTATCGTGACACTGTATATTCGACCGCTAGCGAGACAGACAGACTCGTTGTCTGTCGTAGTAGCCCTCTGGTGTTGGCGGTTGGTACCCGCGGATCGCCCGGGATGTTACGACCGCGTTGATGTCTCGACCTGTCGGCGTCCTGTTGGTACCGATCCGCCACACATCTAACTTCTATTTTTCTTGTGTATGGGCAGTAATTTATTGTTAAGTGATATTTTGTACATTTGTTACTATTGTGTTTAAGGTTTTTTTAATGTCAAAGATTTCTTTGTAATTAGCTTTGGGATCAAGTTGTATTAGAAACAGTGACAATGGCTGTTTCGTATTATATCTTGTTATATTATTTATTGTTCTTGCTTTCTATCCGATTTTTGCTAATTCCTCATATATATTTTTTGTGTTTGTCCTTGGGTGTAATCCTCTAATTACAATTTTGTAACTTTCTTCTATTTTGAGCTGGTATGTATGATACCCAGCTTTAATGCTTGTGTCACTTTTCTAAAGATTTTCGGACTTTTTGTTTGTATTTTTACTTGTTTAAGCTTTAACTGCTTCATACTGTAGTTTTCTTTTCCACCAATGTTGTTTAATAATTCGATTAGGGGATCTACTATTATTATTATTAATTTTCCTAATACTAACACATCTTTATTAATTTCAGAAAGTTTAAAATCTTCTACAATGCAATCGGAACAAGTTTCTGCGGCAGATATAAAGTGCTATTGATATATATATATATGTTCGTAGAATTCTTTTTTCTTAGATCGTATGTAATATTAATTGTCGTCGAATATCGAGACTGTGATAAGTAACACACATTTTGAGTGGATCCGTTAACTTTCCTACGATCAATGTGTTAAGTTACGAGACGAGAAACTTTTAATTTATAATAAAAATGTATGAGCTTCCTTTCGTTTATCTTCCCAGTGTGTACGCTTTCTCAAAGGTCTGTAGCGGCACTAGGCCGCAAAAAACAATTATCTCTCCAACGGTTTCTTCGGTACATAGTGTAGCATCGCTGAAACACTGTTTACGAAAGACCGACGAAACACATACAGTGTCGCGATAAAGGTCGACAGGCCGAAAGTGTCGGGAAGCTTCAATAGGCCTAATGGCTCATCGATATTCCTTTGGTCCTTCCGTCGAATAATCGGAGGAAGGTGCATGAAATCACAATAGCATACGGTTGCGAACACGTGCAATAATAGTGGGGATATTGAAGAATGACAAAGGGAAGAAAGTTATCACTGGACGTCTAGGTTACATTATCGAGAACACAAAAAGGAAACAAATATATCCTGACTACACAGGATCTATTGACCAAGTGCTTCCTTGGAATTCCTACTGTAGCAGCTCATGACCATGAAGAAAGTTGCAGGGTTTAAGCGTATGTGTTGGTCACATGGCCTGCAAAATCCGACGTTCGAGACCAGCACGTCGTCAAAGAATAAACCCTGTGACTTACAATAAAGCGCAAGTGCCTTCGATAAAGAAAACCGTTTCCCTACCCCGGAAGAAAACTTTTTGTTTCGGGGACCTCATTATTAAATAAATCCACGGAACATTTCTTTAGCACCCTACACCTCTTACCACCTCACTATAGATGGAATCTCTGCAGCCGAATTGGCAGACACGTTCTAAAAACGATTTATTTGTTGTTTCGGCTCGCCGAGAGCGATTTTAAGAAATCAAGGAACGAATTTTACATCATTGTTAATGAAGAAGGTAGCAAACAGATTTCGAATAAAATAGTACACTATAACGGTATATCACCCTCAGAGCAATGGATCAATTGAAAGACCGCACCACGTATTGGTCGGATACCTCAAATTATATGCAGAGAAAGCAAGGAATTAGAATGGCTGGTAGAGGAGTTAGCCATGATCTCCTAGAACACTTCTGTACACGAAGGAACGAAGTTTTCTCTTAATGAATTAATTTTCGAATGTCTGGCCAGGCCAGAGAACCATCCGGTAAAGTAGTAATCGAAGAAAATATGAAGACGTCCTATGTAGACTTTTAAGAGATCTAGTTGACAGGATCAACACGACACAACTCGCAGCAAAGAAAAATTTAATGTAGCGGCCTATGGTCATAAAGAACGTACCGATAATAGTTATTAACCATCAAGTAGTTATATTTGGACAGTTTAATCAGTATATCACATAGTACAAGTAGCGGCACATAAGTCAAAGTATAGTTCAAACCATGTTGTTGTTTTGCCTCGCAGTTTCAAGATCCTTAGAATCACGTAATGTAATAATAAAGAAACCCCGGGCAAAACAATGTCGCCGCTACGTTCAACCGTTGAACAAAGACGAATTTGAATTTTCGCTAGCAGCGATATCTACACCCGCGGCCAGTATCTCGGCCTCTACACACAACTAGGCTTCCGCACCTATCACGACTTATACACCTCACGATAATAAAATGAGCCGTGACACTTTTACAATTTATGATTTTACAATCCGCGGGAAAATAACATACTCAATATTCAGATTTGTGACTCAATATAAATAAAAAAATAAATTTATACGTTCTCTGTACTGCATATCTCGTAGAACATGTGGAAAATCGCTAGTAGAACATAGATTATGAAGATACATTTTACTTGTTAAGATATATTAATTTTAGTTTTTCAGTACTGTATCATATTTGGATTTAGGCTTGAAGAACACTTCTTCTCTACTAGTGTTGCTGTTTTTAAGAAGTGTTTCTTGCAGTAAGCCTATAGTATCGTACCATATATTCAACATTACTTTGTGAATATATTATGAAAATTATGTAAGAAAATTTAAATAAAAGAGAAATTTAAGGTAATAAACTGATAGAGCATGTTAAGTAAAATATGTTGTAAAACGAATAAACGATTCACTTTTTACAACATTTTATGTTTTATTTCTGTTGTAAAATTTTTCGACGTACTCATTTTATTATTTTCATGCAAAATTATGTTATTCTCCCAGAACTTTATAATTTAATTCTCTCAAGTTAATTCACTGTTTGAAATTGACTTCTTTCTGCGGAAACATTTTTGATTAAATTTACCCGGATATTTTCTGTATCCAATACTCAGATCCGATGAACATGCGGAGCAGTTCAAGGCTTGAATTTCGAAAGAGATCCCGGTGCACCCTTGTTAGTCGTCAAAACCCATCGTGGGGTTTTAGTCGGTAAGTCCGACACTAACCCGACACTGTCCATGAGGATTTCTCCACGAAAAAAAAGTTCAAGGCCTGAATATTTAAAAAAATAATAATTTCACTGATTTTAGTATCAATTTCAGTAATTCCAGTAAAAATAAAAATAATTTTCAGTATTACTAACAATTTGTTTTATCCTCTTCTTACCACATTTTGAAATACAAATTTTTAAATTTAAAATTCAATCTAACAATGAAGATCATCATCGAAGTTGATACATGTTCCCGTTTCGAATATACATCAAAAGAAGTGTCTCCTTTCTTAAGTTGAGATCAGAATGAGCATCTTCAGTTTATTCTTCTGTCTTAATGGTGGAAACAATCAAAATATGTAGTATGGTGTATGCATCAAAATATAATACAATATGCTCAAATATACTACAACCTGCTACAATATACTGCAAGAGCGATATAGGCAATTGTGACCGAAAACAGAAGACCAGGAACGATAGCGTCATAAGCAGTTTGTTCCTTTGGAGTTTTAGCTTTCCTCCCTTACATTAATCAGCTCTATGTGTTCTATCTGTTTCCTCTTTCCTATCTTTCTATCTATTCTTTCTATCTTTTTCCACCTACTTAAGGACTCATTTCTTGGAATCCGCGGACACAGTACGTAATTGATCTTCATCGAGCAACCTTGTCAATACGCATCGTCATTCGCCACTCGCTCATTTGAAGAGATTTGAGAGGCAACGATTCTGATTTATTTTCCTTTAAACATCATCATCTTGATAGTATTCCTATTACAGCATGTATATATTTCATGATATAGAGTAATATCATATGATGGCAATAAAAACATACATCGAGTTTAGCAGACGTTCATATAGGTCAAATTTTTGATATCCGAATTTACTACAGTGGTGCAGTGCGACATATGATTAAGTAATTTCACAAAACGACCTGAGTTAAAAATTTAGCAGGAGTCCCATTTCAGGAATAGGTTATCCAGAACAATAAACTCTATACATTTTAGGGTAGATCATATGAGATGCTTGTCACAATAGACTCAAATATCAACAAGAACATCTTACAGGATTTTCAAATCCAAGTCGAAAATGCATTCGTATGCAGTTGCAATTTTCATACAGCGATGATTGATTTTAGTCTTGTGTGCAAGCGCTAAATATGTTTTCACTTGAAATCTTTTTGACTTCAGCTGTCTTTAGGATTTTCTTTGCATATTATCTATTGAATGCAGTGACGTTGGTTTGAAAATTTTGGGTGGGCTCGACACCTGTGCTTTCATGAGAAACGTAATTGTTGACAATACATCTGTTCGGTTGGAATGTACTACTGCACTGATACATTGTATTGATTGTTTTCAATTGCCAATTTCCTATGGTACGAGGAGTATTTTAACTCGTACAAGGACGACTGCAACGATATAAAAGAGGAAATTACCGAGTGCGTTGCCTGCAGCCAAAGCAGTGAAACTTTGTGCTCCTGTTTTACAAATGGAGGTCGAATTACGCAAATTGCATTTTTCTGTACAAGAAAATGCAAATAAGTCTGTACTAATGCCGAATATTCATCAAAGTAGGTTGTTCATAAGATTTTAGATTTTCAAATATCTTTGAAGTGTTCACTAATTTTCTTCAAGAAGCTTTTGCATCCTACAACCTTTTCCATCGATTGCGATCTCACTGCGTATAGTTTTGTTTGTAAGTATTACATAAGCAAATGTTTCATTTGTTCGTTTATCCAAATTGAAATTTGATATTATTTTATATTATTATTGCTATATTACATTGCACAATCCTTGTATTAAGAAAAACATGTTAAAATTCTGGATATAGTTTTCTAACAGATAAAGCATGATACTACATTTGAAGTATACAAATGTAATCGTTTGCGAAATAATGAAAATCTCGTCTTCATGATTGGAAGATTGCATATCTGACAAAAATAATTGGGTCCATTTCCTTGAGTAAAGTTGTTACGAAACTGCGTACTATTCACGCGATCATGTGATTTGAGTGCACAAACGAAAGATTGGAATCGTTATAGTTCCCTTCTTTTTATATATGTATCTGTATATAATTTTGCACGTTTTAAGCGAATCACGTTCTCCATCTTTGTCCCGTTACTGTGTCAAACTTTAAAACGCAAATTGTTTTCTTTTTTTTACTAATAATTTTTTACTAATAATTATTTACGAGTCTGTCGAATTATTGAAATTCCTCGTCACATAAATAAATATCACAAGTTCGAAACGTTGCTGTGTCATTGTTCAATCTGCACCGAGTTTTCGACGATATGATGACCAATATCTATATCTTTAGACTTGTTATGAATATCTCCGACATATGTTGATATACGACAAATTACAATATAGTAGATAATAAATTGTTGGCTAGGAACTTCCTGGATATTCTACAATTCCGTTCATCTGGACGGATTGCATTGGTGTCGGATTCATTTTCATCGCTAAATACAACTTTTCTTTAATGTTTTCTACATTGTATACTATACACGTATCTTTATGAATTCTATATATTTGAGGTGGTATTATTGTGTTGTCCGTGATACTTGTAGATGCTGGCTGAAGATGTCGCTGCTGAGGTACTGCTATTTTTCTTCTAATTTAGATGCGTGGAAGAAAAATAGGACTGCGGGCGCGGAGATTCGAACCCGGGTCCCGAACCTTCGTAACCTAAGGCGCTAACTACTGCTTTTTTCTTTTTTAATAACGTTTATTTAAACCACGTTACATATTAATACATTTGAGTATTCACAATAAACTATGAATTTGATAATATGTGTTAGGCAAAAGTACCATAGCCATACTATATTATGTGCCGGCGTTTTACATTCTTTGGATTTAAGCCTCTGGGGAGCGGAGTTTTTTGTTTTTGGTTGTTTTCTCTGTCCTGAAAACTTGGTCGCAAAACGCTTCGGTAGTCTACTTTTTGGGTGCTGTATAACTTTGGGGAGGAGCGGAATGATAGGGAGGGGGAGGGGATGTTAAATAGGTTATTTAAAAAAATGTACAATATATACAATGTTTACACCTGTGTTATACGGGGGCAGAATTGAGTTCTGTCGCTTTAATGGTTTTCTCTATTATTTTATTATGGATTTAGTATCCACCAATATTTTTTTGTGTTTTTTCTGTGTTTGTCTTTAGTGTCTTTCAGAGGGAGGGCCATGTTGTATCTCCACCTAGTGTCTGCGGTTTGTCCGTTTAAGTTTTCTTCGTAGAGTATAGTTTTGGTTCCTATTTTTCTTTTTATGTGGTATATTATTGGGATGTTATTTTGGTCTTGGAGGTAGTTTTTTTCGTCTAGGTATATGAACGCTTCTGGGGGGATGTAGCCTGTTGCCAGAGTGTTTTTGTAATATGTGTCATTTGGGAATAAGCAAGTGAAGATTAGACTGTTTTCTTGAATCTTTGCAGCTTGCGCGAAGTGGTTTCTTGTTACTTTTAATATGTGACAGTCTATGCGGTGAATGTTGGCTAGGTCGTAGATTGTTTTGTTTTTGAGATATTTTTTGAATCCGCTGTGTTCGGATCTGTAAGTATTCAAGCAAACTCTGATGCATTTTCTTTCGAATCTGCGAATTTTTTCCATTTGGGAGGCTGATATGTTGTACCAGATTGGGCAGCCGTATGTTATAATTGGTCTGATTAGTGCTTGATAGCACAGGATTTTTACTTGACTGTTGAGATGTTTAGAGTAAAATAATCTTTTTATTCTCCAGAATGCTTTACTGGCTTTGGAGAGTTGGATTTGAATGTGCTGCTTGTAGCTTAGTTTATCGTCTATGTTTATACCTAGGTATTTTACGCAGTTTTTATGTGGTATGAGCTCCCCTTCGTTTGCTTTTTCCCTTAGTTGAAATTTTCTGCAGTGTTCCCTTTCTATTGGACCGATTTTGCTTGACTTGGGTCTAAACAGTATGGTTTCGCATTTGCTTGTGTTTGTTTTTAGCTTCCATGTGTTGTAATAATCGTTAATTTTTTCAAAGAGTTCTTGCAGTTCTGTTTTTATTGTTTTGGTTTTGTGGCCTGTTACGTAGATGATTAGGTCATCTGCTAAGGCTATGGAGCGTTTATGGGTGGATGTATTGGGATTAAAGAGGTTTAGTAAGTCACTATTGTAAATATTGAAAAGTAGCGGGAAGTTTACTGTGCCTTGTTGCAGACCGTTTTTTATGGAGAATTCTTTGCTAGAAGTGTGTGGTCCTTCAGTCATTACGAATGTTCTGCTTGTGATCATGTCCCAGACTATTTTGATTAGGTATTTGGGAAAGTTTTTCGTGATTAATTTGTTTATGAGACCTGGGATCCAGACTGTGTCGAAAGCTTTTTCGAGGTCTATTAAGCAGGCGGCTACTCGTTGTTTTGCGTTTTGCGCCTAGCAGATGTCCGACGTAAGTTTGTTTATTGCGTGAATTGTGGAGTGTTTGTGTCGGAAGCCAAATTGATTTTCTGGGATTATGTCGTTTTTTGAGCAAAAGGAGGTGTGGGCGTTGTTTATGATTATTTCAAATACTTTGCTTATGCGGCGCTAACCACTGCGCTACCGTCGTCCGGTAGAAGTTAGTGTCGAGTGGCGGTATTTGTTGTCGAGTGCCGGCACATATTTTTCTTTACGTTGAGATGTGAATGATACCTAACGCTGCAGTGTTGCATGTTGCAAATGCTTATATCGCTGTAAAATACATTGTTCGGTTTATCGCAAGACCTACTATTTTAGCAAATCATTTTTTGCCAATACGACTGCTCCCTGCTCTTTCTCGTTTTATATTTTGTAGCACTTCAAAGCAATTATGTTGCTATCTTTCCATTTCTACTAACAAATTTTTTAACTTCTATGACGGTGTAATTAATTGTTTACTGTAATAGCAGAATTCTGTCAATTTCATTTAAATATTATAAATTCATATTATTTAAAATTTTCCCTTGAAGGGGGACTTACTTCCAAAATTTAGTGAGAAATAAAAGAATGAAATTTTGGGTAGACTTGTACTCAATTAATTTGCTTTCAAAATGCCTCAACAGTAATTCATAAAAAGTGTAATAAGATTCCTTCTATAACTTTAGATTTTCTTCTATAACTTTCATAATTTATTACAGCGATTTTCCATATGCTTTGCATGATATACATAACTTATAGAATATAAAATTTAGAAAATATAAACTTGTAAAACTTATACAAATATTAAGTATGTTCTGTATCAAATGTAGTGTCAGTTTATAACATAACCGATAAAAGAGTGTCCAAAAAAATAAAAAAGAATAGGAAATACAAATGAACAATGGAAAAAAGTAGGATATTTCTTGTAAAAACAACACAACCCCTATACGTAATCTGCTGTTTCTGTGACTGACACATGACTTCGACATGACTTCGACATACTTCGACATGAAGTCGAAGGTAAAAATAGGATAGTAGAGTATTACAACAGTAAAAGGGCGAATATCTGTCTAACTGCTAACGTTCCTAGTTCATGGAATTGTACTTGCCAAATCCACGTATTATTCCTATGAACTAGAAACGGTAGTAGCTGTAAACGCCGTCAAGCATTTCCATCACTATCTACACGGACGAGAATTCCTTGTTGTTACTGATTGCAATTCCTTGAAAGCAAACAGTAATAAGGTACATTTGAATGACAGGGTTTACAGGTGGTGGGCTTACCTACAGGCAAACGAATGGCCCACGTAGACTTCTCGCGAAACCCCGTAGACTTGGATCACCATACAATCAACAAAGTCGTAGAGAAGGAAATTAATTTGAACGAGATCTTCGAAGATTTGGCTGTTAGCGGAACAACGTCGCGACCCCTAAATTTCTGAGATCGTCAATAAATTACAAACGAGGAGAGAAAGATGTCGCTAATACGTATGAATTACGGTCCAGTATCCTTCATCGGAAAAGGCAAAGAAATGGCAGAACTCTCTGTTTACCCATTGTCCCAAGAGGTTTCAGGTGGTGCGTTATCAATCATGTGCACCAGTCAATTATGCACTTGGGATGGGATAAAACGCTCGAAAAACTGTACGACTATTACTGGTTCGAAGGAATGGCGAAGTATGTTCGTAAATTCGTAGAGAACTGTCATGCTTGTCGAGTTTCAAAAGCTAGTTCAGGCAAAATACAAGTCGAACTACATCCCATATCTAAGACCAGCATACCCTGGCATACGGTTCACGTGGACATAACGGGCAAACTAAGCGGCAAAAGTGATTCTAAAGAATATGTCATTGTTTTGGTCGACGTCTTCGCTAAATTCGTATATCTGCATCATACTCGTAAAATAGATTCCCTTAGTATCGTTAAAACACTTAAGCATGCTATATTTTTAGTCGGGAGTCCTCGCTGGATAATAGCGGACCAAGGAAGACGTTTTATGGGCAAAGAATTGTAGCGGCACGCGAGCAGGACAATTCAAATTCTGTTGTTGTTTTGCTTCGGAGTAGCAAGACCGTTAGGTCACAAGTATTGTAAGAAGTAATGAACTCCGAGCAAAACAATGTCGCCGCTACATACAAACGTCAAACGCAGTCGAGTTCAAATTTTCCGGCTGTCTCCCGACCAATTTAATAAACAAACGTAATCACGACAGACAGAGTTAAAGCATACGGACGCATAAACAAGCATCGCGGTGATCTACGAAGTTTTTCCGAGTGTTTACTGGGTATTTATTTCGTGACTTAGAATTTGTACCTGCGGACTTCCAAATTGTCAATAATTAATTATTTATTTGGAAATATATTAGAACGGATTGCGACGGCAATAATTCGCTCTCGTTATTTCACTCCACCAGAAATAGACCAATCCTCCACAGAATTTCAAGATTTCTGCCAAGCCAAACATATAAAACTTCATTTAATAGCGACCGGTGCTAGTAGAGCTAATGGGCAGGTAGGGGCGTATTATGAGCACATTAAGGAACATGTTTACAACAATAGAAACGACCGGGCGGTCATGGCAAGACGCGATTGGGGAAATACAACTGGCTTTGAATTGCACTACCAACCGTGTGACTAAATCGAGTCCTCTAGAATTATTAATTGACAAGGCAGCCAGGCCCTACGGCTTATCGTTGCCTGATAATATTGAAGACAAAGAAATAGACATCTCCAATATAAGATAATGAGCGGTACGGAACATAGAGATTTGCGCTAGTTATGACAAAAACAAATTCGACGAAAGGAAAGCCAAAGTAGCTAGGTTTAGTCTCGGCGATTTTGTATTACGCAAAAGTGAGGAAAGAAACCGAACCACATTAGATCCGAAATTTAGAGGTCCATTCGTAATAACAGAAATTTTGGATGGAGACAGGTATATCTTAAACACACTAGGCGGCAAACGGTCGTATAAATACAGTTATGATAGATTGAGGAAAATGCTAGATACTTGTATTCCTGCTGAATTGGACGTCTGTAGTGATGGTGACAACAGTGACTATGACGATATAAGTACTCCGATCTCGGAAGATCATTAGCACTATAGCCACTAGCAGAGCAACGTAGGAAAGCTCAATGTGACCGTGTGATGGATTTCACATGTGTTCGGAGCGATAACGTAAGAAAGCTCAATGTGACCGTGTGATGGATTTCACATGTGTTCGGAGCGATAACGTAAGAAAGCTCAATGTGACCGTGTGATGGATTTCACACGTGTTCGGAGCGATAACGTAAGAAAGCTCAATGTGACCGTGTGATGGATTTCACATGTGTTCGGAGCGATAACGTAAGAAAGCTCAATGTGACCGTGTGATGGATTTCACATGTGTTCGGAGCGATAACGTAAGAAAGCTCAATGTGACCGTGTGATGGATTTCACATGTGTTCGGAGCGATAATGTAAGAAAGCTCAGTGAGGCCGTAATAAAGTATGTAATAAAGCTCGTCGGGTCGTGTAATAGATTCACATGAACTCGGTCCGACAATGTAATAAAACTCTGTGCGGTCGTGCGATCTAGAAAACGAGATTCATTTGGGTACGAAATCGAGAATGGTCCATCATGCCGTTACGATCCGACTGATAATCCACAGAATGCAACTAACACTTTGAATACTAATTATAACGTTGCAAATTTTTGTTCTCTTGTATTTCTTCTGTTGTCAAACCTCCGAACCAAATTTTGTTGTTGCACTGGACCCTTGGCTTATTTGTACATGTAGTTCAGTTATAAAAAATGTCAGTTGTATCGAACCTAATGTAAGAAAACACGATATTTTAGATACACCCGAGAACGGGTGATTGTCAGGATGGTCGTATCGGAGATGAAAGGACATCGGGACTTCCCTTTTGGAATATTGGGAAAAACCCCAATACCCTAGTCCAGACTTTTACTTGTTTACTTGTACTATATAATATAATAATGTTTACTTGTACGTGGAGTTATATGTGTATCACATTGCATTCGTTATCCTGTTGACTGTGGATTCGTTATCGAATCTAAGGCCATTGTCACTAGTGTCGCGAGCGCCTAATCGCCGTGGTTGATTGTCAAGTCTGTGGTATCCATATTTGTGTTAATAAACCGTACTTTTGTTGTACCATAATGATAGCTAATTTCCATGAAGATTCATCAAACACCCACAACCCTATCCACAACGCCACCCTGACAGATTACACCATTACGAAATGTAATGTAATGATAAACAAACTCCGGATAAAACAATATCGCTGCTATGTGCAACCGTCAACTGGAGTCAAATTCAAACTTTCCGGTACTCCCCCGATCAGTATAAATAGACGATCATGCTCTCCAGAAAGTAAGTATCGGGCGAACGTAAGTATTACTTAGTATACTAGTATCCAGCATTCTTATAGCGAGTATATCGAGTGACATTGAGCGAACGACAATTAACTCTGTATTCTACACTTAGAATAATTTTAAATACAGTTGACAATATCAAATATCAACTTGTCTAGTTATTATATAAAACAACACGTTTAAAGTCCGCCACATATCAACCACCTCCAGCCTAATCGAAGAACAGTTGTTTAACCACTGGAGAAATCGTATTACGTAAAATACATAAAGTTCTAGAAATCAGATAACCAAATTTAATTACCAGCAAAACTGGATGCATAATCAAATACGATCATAATATTATGAAAATAGGAGGATCAACTAAAAATATTTCTTACGAAATCAAAATTAAGAACAGTTCATACAGTTTCGAAGAAATAGATATTCCAACACTAGAGAAAATATTAGAAACGGCTCGAAAGGCGACTCGCAACTTTAAACTAATGCAAAGTCAATCTCAATATGTTACAGACACGAGTCAATACTTTCGCAAGTAAAGGTACGACACACGAACGAATGTTACACGAGTACGATTTTCATTAACAGAAATTAAAACTGCAAGGGGAATGCAGCAGCAAGAACTTCCTGAAATAACTTCAACAACATTTCCACGAAAAGCACATAAGTAGAGAGAAGAAGCCCTAATACATTTGGAAGGACATCACAAAAACAAATACAACGTCCTAAGAAATAGTTACGTGCCGAAAGTTCGCGTTTTCAGGGAATAAGTCACCGTGTTATCTCATCGTAGTTTTAGCATAAATAAACGTAGCTACTTAGAGCAGAGGAGCTTAACATCCAGAACTAAAACTGAACAGTTATTAATTGTCAGTGAACAAGTTATACGATTAATTCCACAGTCAATATTTAACGAACGATCGAAGTCTTATTAATGGACAAGAGTTATTAACCATCAAGTAGTTATATTTGGACAGTTTAATCAGTATATCACATAGTACAATGTAGCGGCATATGAGAGGACAGTTCAAATCATGTTGTTTTTTAGTTTCGCAGTTTCAAGATCGTTAGAATGCACATAATGCGATAAGAAATAAACTCCGGGCAAAACAATGTCGCCGCTACGTGTAACCGTGGAACAAAGACAAATTTAAATTTTTCGACTCTCCCCCGACCAGTATAAATAAACGGACGCAACCAAAAACAGTTTAATTATCTAGAGTTATTAATCAGCTATCTATCGAGTATTTATCAGCGATTTTATTTTGCGACTTATACAATGAACGAGCATCTCAGCGAATATTGTCTGTATGCTAACGAGCAATTTCGTCTAATACATTTCACGATCAAACATCCTCTACAAAAGTCCTCTACAACAATATTTCTGAAGTGCGATCGACAATACATATAAAAGAAATGGCAAAAGTAAGAAGGAAACGTAGAGGTAGAGGCTATAACAGCAGGAAACCTGCAGAACGTCGATTAAACGTTAGCCGAAATTAGAAGAGAAGAAGAAAAAGATTGGAAAAAAATTAGGAATAACCACAGAATAAACAGAAATTAGTTTTTTCCATCGAACTCACCTATACCCGAACGCGATCTAGGGCTGCATTGCCAATAGTTTACGATAACGATAGTTATCCTCGTTTTATAAACTACATAGAGAGTTAAGATCAGAATTTTGATAATAAATATATAACTAAATAAAATCGAATAAATTACCAGTTACGAGACATTGAAATTATTTATTTATTCCTAGAAAACTTTAATCCTTCTCGCGCTAGTACTCTTTTGCCCATAGCAGCTAAACTGAATCGTGGAGTTTATTTACCAGTAGCATTAATACGCTGGTTAACGCTACTCCTACGGTCATACTACCGAATTAGAATAACAAGAATATAACAGTTTGAAAATTCAAAATAGTGTTGCACTTTAGAAAGGCGCGACAAGTTTTGAATCTATTTTATTCAGTCGTTCGCCTTGTTTCGAAAATAACGAACGAGAGTCGAACTAATTGAAATAGTTTAACGACTATTCTGGTGGCAGCAACTACCGTTTTGATTCAAGCGTCAATTTGAGAATGATAAAACCCGAAATCCAGAATACAGAATACAGAATACAGAAGATGAAGACCGGATCGTAACAGTAAATAATAAGACTAGGAAAGATAAAGAATAAATGGAATTTGTTAATAATAATAATGATAATAATATAACGGACTTACTATAGCACCATAGTAAAGAATTTACGAAGTTCTGTCTTATTCAAGAATAAGTTTCCTTGAATATCATAAGATGCATTTACTTTATATTTCTGGCAACAAAAATTTTTGAATTTGGTACAAAATTATAGCTAATAAAATGAATGAAATAAAAGCTTCGAAAAACAACTAATATTAACAGAAATGGGAATAATGGAAGGATTGCATATACAAGAATGCGTAGTAGTGTACTTATAAAAATCAAAATAATTGAAAATAGAATTAGAACATGAGAAGAAAATATCGCCCGAAAATTGTATATTATTTATACAAGGCTGTCGAAGTGGTTATCACTTTTAGAAAAAGAACTACATGATCTGTTTAATCTTCTTGTAGTTCTTTTTAGTAATAAATTAATTTGAATGGAAAAGAGAAAGGCGGCTGGCAAATGTATTTGTGAAGGCATTGACAAAATCAAAGTTCAGATGTTTACAAGAGTTAGAAAAATATTAAGAGATAATTGTTTGTAGACATGTAGAGTTTTAGGGAGGGCGTTGAAGTGGTCACCACTTCTAAGAAAACTCTACATCTGGTCTTTTTAGTTTTCTCAAGAACTGAAGCCATCGACAGCGTATAAACAGAAGACTAGGGCGAAGGTAGACCATAAACAGTAGACAGGCGACGTTGGCTTCGGTGTTTTCAGTTATAAGTTAATACTGCTAGCGTACGGATCTGGACTAGTTCAAATTGTATTCCTACTTGTAATTATACTTCTGTATTAAAGTATATTTTCTACCTTAGAATTTATCCACGCGTTTCTCTGTTTATACATTTAATAACTTCAACAGTTTTCATGACTTACCTTTATATGTAGAATAACTGTCCGGTTTCTGCATTAGCCTCTCTATTATTGAACAAATTTTTAGGTTACAATTATTTACACAAAGCTAACACGTGTACGAATATCTTTTCATTTTATAAACGTTTACGTATAAAATATCTATCCACGTTAAACTAATCTCTTTTTATAGAAACTTAATAAATTAATTTTCTAGATAGAAAAATTAAAACTTCCAGTAAATTCTTATACAACGCGCACTCTACTGCGTCCCGAATACGAATGACGAGTGAACGTATAGTACTCTAGGCGACCGCTTATATAGTGACGACAACGGATTAATATTGCTAAGTGATTGGCTACGCTTCGAGCTCATAGGCGGTACCTGTACGCGATCACTGCGTAAAAATCACTTCGAGGCATGCTCCCTCCCCCCATCCTCCTTCACCGACCGATCACTTAGCCCCATAGGAACTAAAAATAGGCTACCGATCTGTCCTGTTTTGCGATTAAGTTTTCAGGACAGGAAAAAAAAGAAAAGACAATATCGTATAAAAGTACTGCTTTTGAGCAGCTTAAATTAAATTACAAACTGTAATGTTAAAAATGTAACAGCAACACAAAATATGGTATGTCTACGTCGTACCGTTGCGTAACAGTACTATTGCCAAAACCACTATCAAACAGAAATTCATTGTTTATTGCGAATACACATATGCAATTTATATTTTTCTTGGGCAATAAATATTATATATATGTCGGAGATGAAAGGAAAACCGAAGCCTTCCCTTTGCAATTTTCGGAAAGTCCTCTAATGCTTTAGCCTAGATTTTATCATAGCTGTAATCAAGCAATTGTTGTCATTCAATCTGATTGTAATTGTTCGAGATTTGTGATAGCGAGATTGGGCTCGAGGTGACAACTGGTCGTCGAACGTAGCCACGGTCACGGGATGGACGTTTTGCCTGACAGAGGTGTGGAGTGGTTGTATGGTTCACCCTAGAAATGTGGTTGTGGCGGCATACGGCCTCAAGAACGGGCCTGGCCACATGAGATTGTACCTCGTAGGTGTCAATATAATGGGACACACGTTGTATTAATAATCAAATTCCAGACAGAAACTGCTTAGCATCGGCGATTGGAACTTTCTTGATGCTTCAAACGAGTATATAACAAATAAATGCAATCGTACAGTGAGGAAAATTTCCATCAATTTATTATTCGTGCGATCGCCTTGGAGAGTGACACATCGAGCAGTTATCCCGTCGACCGTGGATTCGTTTGAACCTAAGAACATTGTTAATAACGTTCGTTAAACTTATTATTCGTAAAACTTATTATTCGTTAATCTTATTATTCGTCAAACTTATTATTCGTTAAACTCAATATTCATTATACTTCGTAAAAGTCTTGTATATATGTATAAATATAATCTCTGCTTCGTAAAACGATGGCTAATTCAAACGAAGAATCGTTACCAACCGACGGTTTGACCTTTCCTGTGTTTACTGGGAGTCGGTCGAACGACATGAATAGAGAAGGAAGGAGAGTTAGGATAGAGAATAAAACAATGTTCAATCTTCGAGAAGCGAAGATTGAACAAAGAAAAAAAGCAAGTTAAGAGTTAGAAGGAGAAAGAGAAGAGGGATTAGAAGCGGAGAGTTTTGAAGAGATACGGAAGAAGACTTAGAAAATCGATTTTAATATCGAAAATAACGATTATTATACTACGAATTTTTATACGAATACAGTATGTTAGAATATGTGAAACATAACGTCCGGTCAAACAACATCAACAAACGAAAGACAATTTTGTACGAAGAAAAACAAGAAAGATATAAAGAATAACAGGCTTTGTTTTCGAGAAAATTGATCTTGGAAATCTGTTTGAAACATGTAAATTTGGTTAGTTACAGACTAAGCAGACGGAAATTATTCAGTTGATAACACTGTTCCACGCGTATCTAATTTTGCAACCTTCAATGGGTGATCCTTGTAGATTTTTGCGAGCTACACTCGAATATGCAAACCGTTTTTTCCTATAACTCACAGTTTTCGAAAAAATCAATTTTGAAGAGAATTGCAAATTTTCAACTTTGGAAATATTTTATGTTAATAGCAGCTATTGATTTGAAAAAATTCTGTGGACTCTCCTGAATAAAATGATGTGTATTGTTATTGCATTATGAACATTTAAACATGTCTAAACAATGATTAGAGCGAAAAGGCATCTCAAACGCAACATTTCTTCTTACATTTCTCAGTTTATTGAAAAAACTAAAGGTCTGGGAGAAAATTTAACTACAATACGCGATGCAACAAACATTTCTGCCAAGACAAGCATCATCTATCGTATTTCATTTGCAATATAGAAGCACAACTTACTTTCGTCCGCCATTCGATAGAACGGAACCGCTGAACACACGCAGTTTTACTTCCATCGAAAGTATTAACATTATCAAGATTTTTAAATTTCTTATATCGCTGCTCGGCACTGATAGTGGCGCGACTAAAAAGAATTTCGAATTCACTTTTATTGAATAGCAAATCTACATTATACTTTTCTTTCTATCATATAAAACGGTAAATTTAAAATTTCGTCAGTTTTGCGCCACATGACAAAATTATTACGTATCGCCCTGACCTTAGTTTTGTAACAATATTTTCATATCTTCAGTTGTTTGCAACACTATTAGTGGAAGGTCATACTGCTTTCGCGAATAATGGTATATCTTGTGTTTACTCAGCCTGTTATCGAAATGACTCGTTGAAAATCTCTTCGTAAATTTTTAAAAGCCTCTCCTGTAGAATTTACCTTTTTACGAATTGCACCACTATCAATGCTAAGCAGCGATATACGGTTTGAATATCTTTCCGTTGTTGCTTTATCTATTAAAAAATGTTTACTGGAAAATATTGCGTCAATTTTGGAAGTTTATTTTCAAACTCTTCTTTCTCATTTATTTAAAAATTCCCTTTTTCGAGCTCTGCATTCAAATGTCTCCGACGTTTTGAAATTTCACAAATAATAATTTGTGAATCATACACTAATAAATAATAATTTGTCACGACACTCGTAGTTTTCTGACACTTCTGAGGCAAGTACTGAGGATCATAGTCCTTTTACCAGAAGGTTCATCGTCTTTTCTGCTCCGCGGCTGGTTCTTTCTAGAGCATCTTTAAGCCAGTTTGAGAGTTTTTTTTGACATTTGCTCTCGAAAGTGCTCTGAAATTGTGTATCCATTTGGGAGTTTAAGTTGGAAAAATTTACCAACTGTCCAGCTGGACAAATTGTAAGGTACAAATTAAATACTAAAAAAAAATTTGAGAACAGCTTGAAAGCTTGCTATCACACAGTACTCTCAGAACCGTTCATTTGAGATTCGTTTGTTCGTTCGTTCTGCAGTTTGTTTCGAAATACAAGTGAGGTGAGATAGTGACTCAACGAAAGGCTTTGTGCTTTTATTATTGCGTACAATTGTATACAATTGGGTGTGGAGATAAAGTAAGGATAAAGTAGGATAAACAGGGATTGTCGTCACTGGAGTTGCAGCTTGAAACGCCGTAACAACTGAGAGTCTCCTCTCGAGCTCAAAGGTTAAGGGAACAGAGCTATCGCCGATGTCAATAGCTTTTGGTTTATTTTTAAAGTCATCATGCGATGGCGGGCTTGTGGTCACGCGCAGTTTTTGCGAGATATGTAGGTTTATGTGGAAAAGGAATGTGTGTGTGTGTGTGTGTGCGTGCGTGCGTGTGTGTGTATGTGTATGTGTATGTTTACAGCCAATGCTGCGTGAAGACAAGGGAGCTTAGTCAGCGAGTTTAAGCGGACGTCTCTTTTTACCTAGCAGCTAAATAATATTTCAATCTGCCGTAATACTCATCCGCTCTATAATACCTACATATATTACAAACAAAATATAAGAGTTAGGTTCACGTTAGGGCATTGTATCCGGATAAGTCCCGGGAAGGAAATATGTAGGAAGCTGCCTGCACTAACGCACCGTGCTGCGCCATATGCAGCGAGGTCGAGGGTATCAGGGTGGACCACGTGACCGGGTCGCTGGCTTGCCCAGTATATAGAAGGCTGTTGAGAAGGAAATGAAGATATTGCAGATAAATCTCAACAGATGCAGGCTGGCGCAGGACCTCATGTACCAATGCGCGATAGAATACAGACCGGATATCATGGTGATATCCGAGCCAAATAGACAGCTCCCGTACTGGGTCAACGACACTAAAGGAGACGCATCCATATGGGTCACCCTTTTTAACGGTGAACCATTGGACGAGACTACGGTGGTCAAGGACAGAGGAATAGTAGGCATATGCGTTGGTCACGTCTTTTGCATCAGCGGATATTGCTCGCCTAACTCGAGCAAGCAGGAATATGCGTCTTACATAGACACATTGGCGTCGATAACGAAGGACGGTGCTAGGAGACGCGACAAGGTTGTCGTAGCAGGTGACTTCAACGCCAAGTCGACCTGCTGGGGAGGAACGACCACCGACAAAAGGGGGAGAGTCTTGATGGAGACGCTCTGTGGTTATGGAGTGTTTCCATTGAGACTCAAGGAAAAATATACCTTTTGCAAGAACGGGAGGACGAGCTGTCCTGACATTATATTATAAGTGTATCGAAGAAGATCAACGAGATGCACGTGGATAGCGTGGTCTTGGACAAGTTTTTGACCTCTGACCACCTATACATAGCGCACGACTTTAAAGCGAGGACAACGAGAAGGGCGTCAAAGTTCTTCAAATACGTAACGAAGGACCTAGCGCCAGAGGATTTTTTAAACGGGTGAAGTTGACAGACCAAGGAAAGGACAGCGGTACGGACAGGGCCGAGCTCTTGCAAAAGTGCATGGAGAGAACGTGCGAGGGGAAGTTAAGGAAAGTGAACAGTGCGACCAATAGGAAGTACGCAAACTATTGGTGGAACGCCGAAATTGCGGAGCATAGAGCTCAGACCCACAAGGCGTTAAGGAAGGTGACGAGAGATAGAAAGAAAGACTCCAGCAATACCGATCTCCTCGTCGACGCATACAAGAGGAGTAGAAAACAATTGAAAATGGAGATTGCCCGCAGCAAAGCCAGAGCATGGGCAGAGTTTTGTAAGATTCTAGAGGATGACCCTTGGGGCAAACCCTATCGCACGGTCATGAAGAGATGCAAGAGCAAGGGGCCAGCCAACGACATGCCGATCGATATGGTGGAAACGGTCGCAAAAAGGCTGTTCACCATAGGGCGTGGACAGTCGCGCTACGAGGATAAGGAAGAAAGCGAGGCTGACGAGGAAGGAGGTAGCAATATCATCATCGACGCAGGAGAGGTCGAAGACATCGCCAGGAGAATCAATACCAAGAAAGCCGCAGGAGTGGACGGCGTCCCACGGGAGATCGCGAGGCTCATAGGGAGCCGTAGGAGCGAGTTGGTGGCCAGTGCGATGAACGGTATCACCGAATCAGGACGGATCCCCGAGTGCTGGGAGACGGCCAGGGTAATTTTGTTAAGGAAGCCGGATAAGGATCCCAGACTTCCTAACGCATATCGGCCGATAAGCGTACTCCCAGTCATGAGTAAGATCTGGGAGAAATGCTTTAAAAAGGTCATAGAAAGATGCATTGGAGAGGATCCGTTTCATGGAAGGCAATGCGGCTTTAGGAAAAAGAGGAGTACGGTGGATGCCATCGCGCAGGTGATGAAGTTTGCCGACACCTGCAAACAGAGGAGGGTAATCTGCGTGATGATCGCACTGGACATCAGCAATGCCTTCAACTCGCTAAGTTGGGAGAGCATCGTAAAGGAGTTCGACAGGAGGAAGTTACCATGGAAGATAAGAAGATTGATCGGTAACTACCTCTCTGGAAGGAGAATCGTGCTAAGCAATCAGTATGGCACGGTCGAGCACGAAGTGGCGGCGGAAGTTCCGCAGGGATCTGTTCTTGAACTACTCCTGTGGAACTTGGTATACGATCGATTACTCGAGAGGCTCGACAACTTGTTAATGGTCAAGGCAACAGCGTTCGCGGTCGACTTGGCCATTACGTGTGCCGTCGGGAAGAACGAAGGGGCGTCCGCTAAAGTTAACGCCTTGCTGAAGATAGTCGACGACTGGTGCAAGAGTGTCGGGCTCCAGCTGGCGACAGAA
This sequence comes from Bombus flavifrons, assembly GCF_040668555.2. Classification (NCBI taxonomy): domain Eukaryota; kingdom Metazoa; phylum Arthropoda; class Insecta; order Hymenoptera; family Apidae; genus Bombus; species Bombus flavifrons. The sequence continues at coordinate 2,244,744 of NC_138457.1, read as the reverse complement.
AAGACGGAGGTAATGCCGATCACCGGGATGAGGGTGCCGAGAGTCATCCGCCTGAATTTGGGTTCCTCGGACATCGTAACCGGCGAGCACATCAAATACCTCGGTGTTATGATCGACACCCATAGGAAATTCGATATACACATCGAGACGGTTTGTGGCAGAGCAGATAGGCTGACGGGAGCCCTTAGGGGCATCCTACCGAACATCAACGGGCCGCCCAGCTTGGCTCATAGGTTCTACTACAACGTATGGGAGTCTATCGTGACATATGGTGCGCCGGTGTGGGCGGTAGCGGGGGGTAGCAGTAGAAACAGGAGAATGCTAAAAAAGGGCGCAGAGGACAGCCCTGTGTATAACTTCGACGGCATACCGTACAGTCTCCCACGCAGCGTTATGTGTGTTGACGGGTAACTTGCCGATACACATAAAAGTTAAAACGATGAGGGAAAAGTATCAGAGAACTAGGATCCATAAGACCAGGATCGGAGTGGAAGACGACGGGACGATTACGGACGAGCTGGGGACCATCCAAAGGAAAGCGTTTGACGAATGGCAAAGGGAGTGGGGGGAGTATAAGAAGGATAACTTCACAAGGAAGTTGATACCGAACGCACTCCTATTTGCCAAGAAGAGGAGGGACATAGACCATTACATGCAGCTACTAACTGGGCATGGGATCTTTGGAGCATACAGGAGAAGAATCGGGAAGGACACGGACGGTAAATGTCTTGACTGTGGAGATCCCAACGACGACGCCGAGCACGTCCTCTTCACCTGCCCGAAGTGGACGGATGGAAGGATCGAGCTGGAGAACGGACCACGCAAGAAGATAGACGCGGGCAACCTTATGGCCACGGTGACCGCCAATGACGAGAACTGGGACAAGTTCAGAAAATTCGGTAAGACCGTCATGGCTCGCAGGAGGGAGACGGAGATGGCCATGGATGCGGCCAGGAAGAGGATGCGTGCTACAACCGCGCGTAGCATGGATAACACAGCCAAAAGGCAGCCATGTACGGAAGAGGGAGGACAGCCAACAAATTACAAGTAAACTTACCAACTATTACAAAGCAAGAGACGTGAGCAGTAACGGCTCGAAGAAAAAGATATAACCGGGTATGACAAGGATAATCCTGATGAATGCCATAGGGCTTTGCCGGGGTTGTCCGACCAAGAAGAAGGTGAAGAAGGAGGAGGGGTTTTTAGTGGGTATGGCGTTGACATCTGCCCGAGTCCCACATAACCCAGTGATACGGGTCACTGGGCATGCCTAACAGCATTTTCCCCTCCTCGCGCGCAAAAAAAAAAAAAAAAAGAAAAAAGGGCATTGTATCCGAGGGTGAGGAATGGCTGCAAGTTTACAAAGGAGTTAATGGTGGCGGAGGACGTCCTAAAGGAAAGCTCTGTGTTTTTTCGATCAATCACGGGCAGACGTAATCGCGAGGAGAGACGTCAACGGGAGTAAATTCCCGTTACGATTATAATGATCGACACCACGAGCTGATCGATCCCCTGATTACCGTTAAGATAATAGGGGTGATTAAGTTGATATAACACTGTGATTCACAGGATTAAGGTTTTATTTCCAACACTTAAGATGTACACTGTTGAGTAGGTATAAATCGTAGATGACAATTTGTCGCACGAAGATAAGATAGATATGCACAATAAAACAAGGCTCTTATAGTTGAACTTATTATGTTAGTGGACGCAGTACTAGAGGATACTTCATAGAGGAAGTGAACGTTCGGTAATCCCGAGAGTCGACTTAGATAGATGATGTGAGTTTGACTTTTCGTGCTTAGACTTAGACGTTAGACTTAGACTGACTTGCCGTTCTTATGTTAATACGGAAGAAAGTTCGGTGTGGGAGTGCCCCTTTGCATGAAGAACGCGGATTCGTTGTTCACACTTTTCGTTAGGAAAAGTGAGAGTAACGATCCGCGATGTAGATTGCTTATGACCCACGTTGATGCTTGAAGATATGAGGAGATATAATAAACCCAAGGACTTCTCTAAAAACCAGATGTGCGTCGAAAATAATTCTAGGCTTAAGAAATCCTTCAGGGTAAATGGATTTACTGAAGACACATGTCGATACAATACAATGAAAAGTGAAAAGTTATGGTGGGTCCTTAGATTTATTGAGATTGAGATGTGGGCTTGACGCTGGCCAAGGACAAGACTGAGGTAATTCTTATTACTGGTATGCGGGTGCCCAGAGTTATTGGCCTAAATTTGGGCGGCTTGGCTACTAATACGGTAGAGGTTATTAAGTATCTCGGTGTCACGATTGACTCGTACAGGAAATTTGACAAACACATTGTCACTGTGTGCAATAAAGCAGACATCAGGATAGGAGCATTCAGAGCAATTCTGCCGAATATCAATGATCCGCCTGGCTTAGCAAAGAGGTTCCATTACAATGTTTGGGAATCCATAGTGACATATGGTGCGCCTGTGTGGGCTGATGCAATGAACTATGAGAAGAACAGGAAGATTATAAAAAGGGCCCAACGTACTGCCCTGTGCATTACATCTACAGCCTACCGCACTGTATCTCAAAAGGCGCTTTGTGTATTGTCCGGCAACTTACCGATCTACATTAAAGCTAGGATGTTGAAAGAATCATATGAGAGAATGAAGATTTATAAGAGCTTAGCTGTTGAAGGTGAAGTGATCGATAGGTACATTATGTTAAAAGAAGAACTGGATGACATAAGGAAGAGAGCCCTAATGGAGTGGCAAACGGAATGGAGCAATTACAACAAGAACAACTTTACTAGGTAGTTGATAGGTAATGCGTCCATATTCGCCAAGAAAAGGAGAGACATCGATCACTTCACGATGCAAATGTTAACGGGGCATGGTATCTTCAACAGCAGAACTAGCGCTGTGGGATGAACCAAACGTGGAGTTATATATATGTCGGAGACGAAAAGGACACCAGAACCCTCGCCGGAACCTCGGAAAAAGCTATGAACATGTAACGAAAGTAATTAAATAAAGTACTGTTACTCGATCTAGTCGTATTTAATTTGCGATAATAAAACCTAGACCCAAGGCGACCATCCGTCGCCGAACGTAGCCGCGGCCAACGGGACGGGCGTGCGATTTAGAAAAAAAGGCATGGAGCGATAGTATGACCCTCATTAAAAGGATACCCATAGAGGTACCCGGCAGTAAAACACGCTAACGGTTCCTTCGGACAAGGAATATTAGATATTGAGGCACGTACACAGCACAAGTCCAGTTAGCCTAGGACCGGCTATAAAACCTGGGTTTTTTTGGTAATTAAGATGCTTCTAACGGACAAGTAGTCTTTGTCTCAAGTTGACCAATAGACAGCGACGTCAACTTCCCTCACTTCGAGAACGAGGGCTATCCTGGACGAGTCCGATGATTTCGTGTCCGGGGAGACACCCGCATCAGAGTTGCCCTCGGTGGCATGATTGAGACGAGATTCATTCATTCTGGAGAGCTCGCCTACGAAGGTAGTCGCGCCTTCTGATCCGAGTAAGTGCATCCCGTTGGTCGCGGATTCGTTAGGGACGTAGGGATACCAATTCGATTATCGCGAGTGTAGTCACCGTCTTTGATTGTCGCGTCTGGAGTGCTTGCTCACGGAATACGAGTTCAAGTACGCGGGATAAGGTCATGATGGCCGACTCCGAAGGAGGCTCACCAAACGCCCCCGGCCCTAGCATGGGTCATTCTCCGACATATATAACCAAGCGATAGTGTCTTACAATTTTTGGACAGCGAGGTCAGACAAGAAATTAAGGTCATACTCCATCTTGTGCCCTCGACGGCCACTGGTTTCTTTTATGCTCCCAATACTTGCGGAGGTTTGGGTTTACCGAAGTTTGAACATATTGTTAAACTCGGAACCCTCAAGAATGCGATTAATATTAAAAATTCTATCGATCCGGCAGTGGCAAGTTTAACCGATGAAGAAGGAGAAAGGAAATTAAAGAAAATGGCTAACTCCCTAAGGATCAACTGGCCGGCTACTCCTGAGGACTTAGAAAAAGCCAAAAAGAGGCTCAAAAAAGACCATATAAGACAATGGTTCGAACTGAGAAGTTAGAGACAAGGAGTTAACGACTTCTCTAGAAACAAAACTCTTTTTTTTTGTACGTGGAGAAATCCTCATGGACACTCCGCTGTTGCAATAATCGCGTAACAGCAGAGTAGTGTCGGTCTCCTACCGACTAAAACACCACGATGACCATTCTACGCGTATGACAGGGGTGCTCCAGGAACCTCTTATGAATTAACTTCTGTTGCACTCCCTTCCCGCGGCCTCCTGTTTGAGCCAGTCCTAATACTTTCCTGGCTATTGAATTAGGGGGGGGGGCATTGCCCCTAGCGCTGTTGCTCCTAATTGCTACTCAAGGGAGGCTTGCCTTGTGTGCTTCGACCATTCAGCGCCCCAAGGGACCTACTCCAAGGGCGAAAAATGGCTTCGGCGCGTCTTCGTCAACACCTCACGGAGCGGTACCCATCCTAGACCGCCCCGTGACCGCTGCTGCTTAACTTTCGTGATCGGCCGGGAACGAGTGTTTCCAGCGCGGCTAATGGGCGTTGACTCTAGAAACAAAACTGGCAACGTTTGGCTTCAAGATCACAAACTGCTCAATCCATTAAGGTTTATTACCCCTCCCCCGCCCCCTCCCTATTATCCCCCCCAAAGGCATACAGCGCCAAAATGTAAATTACCGATAAGTCCTGTTTTGCGACCAAGTTTCAGGACAAAAAAAATCAAGCAAGAACAAAATTACATAAAAGCTCCGCCCCCCAGCGGCTTAAATCCAAAGAATAGACCTAAAATCACAAAAAAATTGTAAAACACCGACACATAATATAGTATGGCTACGTCGTACCGTCGCGTATCGGTACTTTTGCCTAGCACACCATTACCAAAATTCACAGTTTATTATGAATAACAAAATGTAACGAAAATTGTATCCTTGGTTAAATAAACATCATAAAAAAAAGAAAAAACCATTAAGGTTTATTCGGTTGACCGTAAACCTCCGAACAGGACGGACCTCTCAGCCCAGAAAGGGACATCAGGCTTAGGTCCTAACAGTGCGCGCGTCAAAGCAAAGTAACACTCTCAAATAGGGAAAGGAAAAAGTGATAACAAGTGAAAAAGTGTCAAACAGTGAAAAACATTGCAGTGACATCATCGCCATAAAACAATAATAATAAAAAAAAAAACAACAAAATTAAGGTATATAAAAAATAGGAGCCACCGAGAATGAAGCAAAAAGCAAGAAAACGGAATCCGCCCTAGACTTAACTAAAAAACAAACGCTAAAATGAAAAATAAACGCTCAGAAAGCAGTTATAGAAATCAACAATAGCGTAGGACTTTCCGCGCAAAAGACGCGGAAACTCAATCCACAACCAAACCTGATTGCCAGGACAGAAAGACTCGTAAACACAAACGAGGAAATTCTCCGCACACAGGAAGAAAAAGCTGCAGAATTCGCAACCATGAGGCCCATAGGAGCAAGCCCACTACAACCAGCAATACATTCGAACTATTGCAAACCGAACCAGAATCTCATCCCCAACAGGATGCAACAAACTACTCAACGCCGTGCTCAACCTTAGAGCAAATAAAAAAAAAACGACTCATTAAGAGGCAAAATGGGTAAACACAGACCCACCACATCGTCAAGACTTCCATCACCGGAGAGGCGACAGGCCTCAGCGAACAACCCTGGAGGTCCAGCGCCAACATCATCGCCAAAGGGGGGCCGGACACCGATCGGACACCCCAGCAGACACACCGCAGATGAACGTACGAACGCCCCTACCGCTACAAGGGAAATCAAACCTCCACCCATCGTTATCACAACCCAAGACCCAAAAGACACAATAGCCCTCATGGAAAAAGTAACAAATATTAAAAATTTCCACATTAAAAGGATACACACAGGTAAACATGCGCTATACCTACGAAACATACCCGACTTCCACAAAGCCAAAGAAACACTCAGAGCAGCAAACACAACATACTACACCTACACACCCAAAATAGAAAAACACCACACATACTTACTAAAAGGACTAGACAACAGCTACACCGAAACAGAAATACTCGCAGACCTACAATCACTACAAATAGACGACGTACAATTTACGAAAGTTTCACGGTTCACGACAAAGAGATCAAGGGAGAACAACATACTGCTCCCAATTTATATAATTCAACTATCCCCTCACAGCAATATAAGCAACCTATTAAAAATAAACCATTTTAACTATTTTAAGATAAAATGGGAAAAAATAATAAAAAGAAAGGATAACATAATTCAATGTCATAAATGCCAGCGACTAGGGCACACTGCACAAAACTGCAACCTAAACTATCGCTGTGTAAAATGCACAGAGCCCCATGGCCCAGGCGACTGCAAAATAAAAAAAGAAGACGCAGTCACTAAGGACAAAATATTCTGCGTAATCTGCAAAAACTACGGACACCCAGCGTCATACAAGGGGTGCCCCAAACTCGTAGAACTACGCAAAAACTTAGCAAAAAAAATAAAAAAAGACAAAGAAACAAAAGCAGAACGAATTGCCCAAATCAGCCGTAAATACGTCTCAGAACTAAAGTTCTCAGACATAGTGAAACGGCAAATAATAAAAAATAAAACATCCGAAGACACACCTCCAAAAACAAATTCAGATCATCCGCGCCCAGGCCTAAACCCACCTAAAACCGACAACACCCCCCAACTAAACATAATAAACATCATTGAAGACTTTAAAAAAAGCATACTCCAAGCGCTAAAAGAACATCAAATGCAATTAAACGACATAAAAACAACACTATCAACGCATGAAAAAAGGTTCGACGCCATCTTCAACACTTTCAATAGTATATATGACAAATAACCAAAAACCTCAAAACCAACAAGTACAGCAAAAAACAAATAAATTAAACTTAAAAGATCTGAAAATAATTGCAATAAATGCCAACTCCCTAATTTCAAATCAAAAAAGATACAGTATGCTAACCCTAATAAATAAAGAAACCCCCGACATCGTACTCATCTCAGAAACAAAACTAAATAAAAGACACAAAGTACACTTCAAAAACTACTCCATGATAAGACAAGATAGACCGAACGCCAGCCAAGGAGGAGGAACAGCAATCCTCATAAAAAACCCTATAAAACACAAAACAATCCTAAATGACAAAATAACAAGTTTCAAAATCCTAGAAACAACGATCATAAAAATAAAAATAAGCGATAAGGGAAACGATAATTTATCACTGCAGCCTACGCAACCTATGGAAACCGGAAGGAATTTAGCGAAGAATTCAATAAACTCTTCGAACTTTTACAGCTCAACAAACCGGAAAACTACTATATAATAGCAGGCGACCTTAACGCAAAACACACAAGCTGGAAAAACGAAATAAACAACACGAGAGGCAACTTCATTAGAAACTGGCTAGACAATAAAAGCATTCACTTCAAAACAATCTTATACAGCTTCTAACTACCCTCTTACCCAAAAGGAGGCTCATACCCGGACATATGCTTAGCAGATGCGCGACTAAAATTTCAAAACCTACGTCCAAACAACACCCTTAAAACCTTAGCCTATGACAGTGACCATAGCGCCCTAGTATTTCACATAAAAAAGAATACAGCGGACCTCCTAACACTCGAAACACAGACCGAGGCACCCAGGTACAATTACAAAAAGACCGATTGGAAAAAATTCCAAAACATACTCGAACAGAACTGCGGCCTAAAGATCTACAACAACGCCAATCTAATTAATAGTCAAATCGACTCATTCCTAGACGAAATAGAAAAACATACACAAATCGCTCTCCAAAAATCCGTGCCAATCATAAAACAAGAAAATTCATGCGAGCCCTATATCAACAATAAAATAAAAGAACTACAACGAGACAAAAGCTACATACTCTCCAAAGTAAACAATATAAAATTCAACTATTCTTATGACAAAAGAGAAGAATTAGAATTTCTAAAGTACATTCTATACGAAATAAAAACACAACTGAAACAAGAATTCGCAAGCTCCATAAACCATCACTGGACAAACAAAATAAAAAATCCGCCACTTCTGCGGATATGGAAAAGGCCAAGAGGAGACTGAAAAATGAGTATATAAAACAATTGGCCGATTTGCGGAGTCAAGGCCACGGGGTGGCTGACATCGCAAGGGAAAAGCTTGGCAATATGTTGCTCAGAGTACCACCTGTTGAAGCCGTCTCGCTTTATCGACGCCATAAGGTTTAGAACAAATACCTTTGGCACTAGAGATCAATACAATGTGCAGGAGGTGTCATGCCCAGCCCGAGACCATAGGGCACATTTTGGGGTTTTGCCGGTATATGAAGGGCTTAAGAATTAAAAGGCATGACGAGGTAAAAGCTCTCCTCGTCAAAAAGCTTCAGAACAAGAACGAAGTATTTGTCCAGCCTTCTATTAAAATTGGGGAGAATCTATATAAACCGGACTTCGTGACGAAAAACGAGGAACGGCTTCTCGTAGTCGACGTTACTGTCCGCTACGAGAATAGAGATTATCTCCAAAAAGCAGCCAAGGAGAAGGTCAACAAGTACTCATCTTGTCTTAAATAATTAAAGAAAAAATATGGCGTCGGTGAGGGAGCCGTTCTACCGGTGGTGCTTGGGAGCAGAGGTGCTATTATGCCTGAAACTATAAGTAACTTGAAAATAATGGGGATTCCAAACATGGATATAAAAACAATGATTTTAAATGTACTAAAAAGCTCTGGGGAGATATGCAACATATTTTTAGTTGACTAAAAGCATTTATTATTTATTTAATTTATTTTATTTATTATTATTATTTATTTATATATAATTGTATTGTATTTATGTATATATAATTATATAATTTAATAATGAAATAATTATTTATTTATTTATTAAAGGTGGCTTTACTATTGACTATGTCAATTTTAAAGTCTACCTATTAAATTTTAATCCTTACGAGGGGGTACCTCGGAAATATGGGACTCCATTGGAGTTCCACAGGAGTCCAGCTATCCTTAAGAGGAGGGATAGCTAGCATGCCGCAGTTAAACGGTTGTGCTGTGGATCCTTGGGAGTTTCATAGTTGCTCCGGGGCAGGGGAACTTCGGTCTCGTCTGCTCAAGTCGCTCTCCTACCTCCCCGTGGTACCACCAATAACATGTACGCCGCGTCGGCGTGGGGAATTGTCCCCCGGACGTGGCGTCCATGGCTAAACGGAGTGTGGCGCAGAAGGAGCGAAAGACACAAAATATTAGGTGAAGTAAAAAGTTCTGAGCGCTTTTTCGCTTTATTTCGACGATGAAATTAACATAGTCAAGATTATTCGATTTAGATTAAATATGCGCCGTTTTGTTCGATTACTTTTGTCCATTTTGAAGGCAATTTCATAATTCCGCGGTTGAAGAAGTCCTCGTCCCTATTGGTAAAAAACTTGACCAGCTCATTTTCACAAGCCTCTCTTGAGGCCAGTTTTGTACCATCAAGAAAATTTTGCAAAAACTTAAAAAGGTGATAATCGCTTGGTGCCAGGTCTGGACTGTACGGCGGATGCGATAGAACCTCCCAGCCAAGCTCTCGGAGCTTCTGACGCGTCGTTAAAGATGTGTGCGGCCTGGCGTTGTCTTGATGGAACACAACACCTTTCCTATTGGCCAATTCTGGCCGCTTCTGGTCGATCGCCTGCTTCAGTCTGGTCAGTTGTTGACAATAGAGGTCCGAATTAAGTGTTTGCCCCGATGGGAGCAGCTCATAATGGATGATTCCCTTCCAATCCCACCAAACACACAATAAAACCTTCTTGGCCGTTAATCCACGCTTGGCGATCGTTTGGGCCGGCCCACCGCGATTGGACCACGATCTTTTTCGGCTGTTGTTCTCGTATGTGACCCATTTTTCATCGCCAGTCACCATCCGCTTCAAAAATGGGTCGATTTCGTTACGTCTCAACAAAGAATCGCAGGCATCAATTCGGTCCAAAAGGTTCTTTTGCGTCAATTCATGTGGCACCCATACGTCGAGCTTCTTCTTGAGACCAGCCTTATGCAAATGGTTCCAAACGGTTTTCTGGCTAATCTTCAGTTCCTGGGCAATGGAATAAGTGCTCACATGCCGGTCCGACTCGACGATTTCCATGATTTTATCCACATTTTCGACGATTGGCCTACCAGAGCGTGCCTCATCTTCGACGTCCATATTACCAGAACGGAATCGTTGGAACCACCGCTTTGCTGTTGCATTCGATACTGTACTGGGTCCATAAACAGCACAAATTTTTTTGGCCGCCTGCTCCGCCTTTTCACCTTGGTCGTAGTGGTACTGAAGAATGTATCGAATTTTCTCTTTTTTTATCTCCATTTTCGAACGCTGTAACACACAACTGGCTTCACCGAACACAAAACTGACAAAGAACCTTTTTGATGCGTAATATCACCTTGAAATCGGTGTATACTATGACTCGATGCGATGTGCACATCGTGAGATATGGCTCACTAAAGACATCTAGCGAAAAACGCTCAGAACTTTTTACTTAACCTAATAATAATCGGCTTGCCGATCAACGGTTTTCTACCGTAAATTATGAAATTAACATCTTTATAAAGGAACTCGTTCCTATGGTGTATAATGGTAACGACTGGCTATGAAACAGTTTATGAGTTGGAAAAATTTGGTTTCGATTATATAGATCACAAAAGTAATTTTGTAAATTACGATGAAAATATTGAAGCCTTGGACGCAGCGCTTCTCGGTCCCGGAAGCGCTGTGGCGGATTTATCCGCTCCGGAGGAGACCACGGATGACAACGTAAGCATGTCCCCGGACACGATTTTGGTCCCGTTAATGGGGAATGAGGTTGCTTGTCCGGTCTGTGAAAAGAGGGAAGTGCACCTCTTTTTCATGACATTAACTGACCTGGACAGGCACCTCAATGAACATCATTTAGAAACCTCCATTAACTGGGGTTGTCGGAAATGTGGAAGGTGCTTCCAAAAGCTCCATAGGGCGAGATGTCACATCCCTAAATGTGGCGACATCAGGCAAGTTAGTGAAGGTCGCTTTAGGTGTGGCGCTTGCAACATGAGTTTTGGATTCCAAAGGGGTCTATCGACCCACAAACGACACGCGCACCCTGCCGTTAGAAATATGAAAAGAAGGGGAACGGACCCCCCTACAACAAGTGGCAGAATCTGGAAAGAAGATGAGGTCGCCCTCCTGAGGGAATTAGATGCAATTTATAGAGATCATAAGTTCCCCAACATAGAGATCAGCAAAATTTTGACGACAAAAACTGCTCAGCAAATTCGAAGTAAGCGAAAGACATTAAAAACGGTCGATATAGAAGGGGCCCTTCAGGATTCTGCCCTAGAGACAGAGGGCGGATGCGATTTCGTCGAATCATTCATGGCGTTTGCAAGCCAAGAAAGCCTAATTAATAACGAAGAAATGGTTCACGAGTGGCAGCAATGCCTTAAAAAAGAAATCGAAAAGCAAGCCGAGGTGCCTCCAATATTAAGGGAGATGTACGCTCGGTTAAGTGAATTTTGGGATAATGGTAAAAGAGACAAGGAAGCATTGAAAGAAAATTTGGACAAATTTTTAATTGAGCATCTCTAGGGAGCTCTAAATAATAAAACAGAAAAGCCCCAAAGCAGCCAAAAGGAAAAAGCCAAAAGCAAATAAATATAAATCAAAGAAGGCAACAGGGAATTATAAGAAAAAGTACTCATTCGCACATTGCCAAGAGATATATAAAAAATGTCCAAGGAAGTTGGCCGATACCACTGTAAATAATGATATCTGACTCACTTGGAACAAGCCAAACAACCGCCAGATGCAGGGGATGTGAGAAGGCTTTACAATGATCTATGGGGGAGAACTGGCCCCATGAACCTGAAAATATTAGGAAAGAGTGCCCCAGAATTGCCGCTGGGTACTACTATGGGCCGATTACTGTCGGGGAAGTCGAGGACAAAATAAACAAAATGAGAAGGTAGTCGTCTGCGGCAGGGCCAGATGGGCTATTGAAAGAAAATCTACTAATACCTGGCCTGCCCATTATACTCGTCAAATTTTTCAACATGCTATGATATAGTTCCTACTTTCCGACCTCATGGAAGGAGAATAGGACTACATTAATTCCAAAGCCCAATAAAGATACTAGCATTGTTGAAAATTGGTGACCAATAACAATTGGCTCAATCTTAAGTCGAATGTTCTCGTCGATCATCGACGGAGTCAGGAGTGGTATCACCCAGAATATAAGACCGAAGGGGTTTACATCAGAAAGCGGGTGTAAAATTAACGTAGAATTAATGAACTCAGCTTTAGATCATTGTAAAAGACAATGCCCTTTTATGTAGTTGAGTCCATAGTCAATGAATTAAAAATTAAAGATGGTAGTGAAGTCGAAGTTAAAACAAATAAGACGGGCACCGTGGGGCACACAGTTGGCGATTGAGGTGTTACCGAAAGCTTACATCGATAAGGGTAGAGTTAATATCAGGATTAGGACGGGCCTAACCATAACCACAATAAGAGCTGTGCCGAATGTGATCAAATGTTTTAGGTACCACATGTTTGAGCATATCGCAAATAAATGTAAAACGATAAGTCCGGGTAAAGAGGTCTGCAGAAAAAGATCATATAATAGCTGTGTGCCCAAATGCACTTGCAGTAAGGAAATAGGTGCCAGAGTTAATCATGTGACGGGGTCTCTAGCATGCCCCAGTTACAGGAAAATGTTGAGGCAAAGTAGCCAGGGAAGGAGATGAAGATTTTACAAATTAATCTAAATAGATATAAGATGGCGCAGGACTTGATGTATCAATGCGTGATTGAAAATAGGCCGGACATAGTAATTATCTCGGAACCTAATAGACAGCTATCGTTCTGGTACAATGACGCAAAAGGTGATGCATCGATATGGGTCACTCAATTTAATGGCAGAGCTCCGGACAAAAGTGTGGTGATTAGAAAGGATGTTGTGGTGGGTATAGATGTAGGTGATATTCTCTGTTTTAGTGGCTATTGCTCTCCTAACCTCAAGAAGCAGGAGTTTCTCAAATTTATAAATATGATAGAATCCGTGATTAAAAAGGGAACAAAGAAAAACAAGAAAAAAGTTATGTAGTATCGTACATTTTAAACTGCAGATGGCGCTGCCAGGTACGGCCGCTTTTCGTCTAATTTCTGTATCGTGGAAGAAAAATCGGACTCCGGTCGCCGGGATACGAACCCGGGTCCCGAACGTTCGCAACCTAAGGCGCTAACCACTGCGCTACCGTTGTCCGACGCTAGTTAGTGTCGAGTGGTGGTATTCATTATCGAGCACCATCACAGGTCCTCTTTCCACGATACTACAGTTATAGTAGCGGGAGATTTTAACGCAAAGTCCACCAGCTGGGGAGGACTAACTACGGATAAAAGAGGGAGAGTCTTGATGGAAATTCTGTGTAACAATGGGGTGTTTCCGTTAAGACTAAGCCACAAGTACACATTTCATAGAAATGGGAGGACGAGTTGCCCTGATATAATCAGTGTAACGAATCAAGTTAACGAGTTCTACGTCAAGAATATGGTTTTGAATAGTTACTCAGCTTCAGATCATTTGTACATCGTACATGATTTTAAAACGAGGACAGGAACCTGTAGAAACAAATTTTTTAAATATGTAACGAGGGCCTAGCGCCTGAAAATTTTTTAGCCAGATTTGACGATACTTTAAATGAGGACGATTTTGACATGATAGACGAAGGATACAAGGGGGATTATCTACAAAAGTGTTTTGAAAGAACGTGTGAGTGTACGCTAAGGAAGGAAGGTGACGGCGAAAAGGAAATTCTGCAATTACTGGTGGAATGAGACGATTGCAGAATGAAGAGCACAGGCCCTTAAAGCGCAGAGGAAGGTAGCAAGAGATAGGAAAAGGGAGTCTAGTGGGATCGATATTTTTAACAGTGCTTATAAAGGGATAAGAAGGCAACTGAAGAAAGAAATCGCGGAAAGTAAAAGGAGAGCTTATGAATAGATGCAAGAGTAGAGGGCCTGTGAATGACATGCCGATTAATACGGTGAAGGATATTCTTAATAATTTATTTATTATTGGACACAGACCGTCGCAACACGAGGCCTTAGAAGGGGACACGATGGGGGATATCACCGGAAATAGTTTTCACACCGAGAATATTACTCTAGTGAAGGACGATGTAAAGGAAATAGTAGGTAATTTTAATATAACGAAGGCTGTGGGAATAGATGGTGTACCTGGCGATATTGTCAAGTTGGTTGGCGCACATACGATGAGGCTTGTAACTGATGTGATGAACAATATCACGAATGCAGGACGGATTCCCAGATGCTGGAAAACAGCCAGAGTGATACGGCTTAGGAAGCCGGGTGAGGACACCAGGCTTCCTAATGCTTACAGACCAATAAGCGTACGTCCGATGCGGAGTAAGGTATGAGAAAAATACCTGAAAAAACTATAGAAAGGTGTACGGGAGTGGACCCGCATCACGGGAAGCAGTATGGATTTAGGAAGAAAAGGAGCACGGTGGATGCCACTAATCAGGTGTTAAAGTTTGCGGATATGTGCAAGAAGAAAAGGCCGATCTGCATGATGATCGCTTTGGACACTACGAATGCGTTCAACATCCTTAGTTGGGACAGCATCATTAATGAGGTGGCGAGAAGGAAGCTGCCTTGGAAGGTTAGAAGATGGTGAAAGACTATTTGACAGAGAGGAGGATTATGGTTAGTAACCAGTTTGGTACAGCGGAGTACGAGGTTTCGGCTGGTGGTTTCCACAGGGATCGGTTTTTGGGCCATTCTTGTGGAACTTGGCGTATGACCAGCTTCTGGAAAGACTGGACAATATAGTGTTGGTCAAGGTAACAGCTTTTGCGGACGACTTGGCTATAACCTGTGCGGTCAAGAAAAATTTCGGTTTGTTGAAAATTGTGTGCGATTGGTGCGCGAGTGTCGGTCTTACGTTGTCCAGAGACAAGACAGAGATAATGTTCATAACGGGTATGCGTGTGCCGCGAGTTATTGGAATCAGCCTGGGTGACTCGGTTGCCAATTCGGTGGAAAGTATAAAATATTTAGGAGTCATAATAGACACTCACAAGAAATTTGACAAGCACATTGAAGCGGTGTGTGCGAAAGCGGATGTTTTGACGGGAGCCCTTAGGGGTATCTTACCGAATATTAATGGACCGCCTAATGTAGCGCGTAAATTGTATTATAATGTGTGGGAATCTATAGTGACGTATGGTGCACCGGTGTGGGCGGGGCAGTGGACCTTGCGAAGAATAGGAGGACATTGAAAAGGGCATAAAGAACAGCTCTCTGTATTACGACTACGGCATACCGCATTTCTCATGCGGCGCTTTTCGTGTTGACGGGTAACTTACCAATTTACATCAAAGTTAGGATGCTGAGAAAATCCTATGAGAAAACAAGGAAAAGAACGGTTGAGGAAGGCGATGCGTGTCACAGTAGTAACACGTTGAAAGAAGAGCTGGATGTAATTGGTAAGAAAGCCTATGAGGACTGGCAAAGTGAATGGGACAGTTACAATAAGAATAATTTCACCAAGAAATTGATACGGAAGGTATCCTTTTTGCCAACAAAACGAGGCACATCGATCATTTTACCATGTAATTACTATCTGGGCACGGAATTTTCAACAGTTATAGAAAAAGGATCGGTAAGGAGGTCGACGCTAGGTGCTAGGATTGTGGTGACATGTGTAGCGGCACTCGACAGTAAACTTTCCAACAGTTTCTGTCACGTGGTCCGCTACACAAAGACCCTATCTTTCGGACAAAATGATTGCCAAATGTCGGCACATCCTCACGGAATATTTTCAGCTAGCCCAAAGACCCGCTATAAATCTTACGATTTGTTTAGCTAAGATTCTCTAAAGGAACAAATAGTCTTTGTCCTTCACATACCACGGAAAATACGGGAAGTCTGTTTTCCGCACGTACGATGCTTCCCGCTAGCAACTTTCTCTCAAGGGCGGTCAGCACCCTTCTCCAACCACCAAATAGAAATTAACCAATCAACAGCAACACCCACTTCCCTCACTTTCCGAACCAAGGCACTCCTCGACGAATCCGATGATTTGGTATCCTGGGACACATCCCAGGAGAGCTTTCCTCTGCAGCATCATCGTGACGGACTGTCAGTTAATAATCAGCTAGAGTCCCGCTATGCATCATGAGCAATCATCGTCCGAACCGACACCGCACGCCGACCAGAGTCGAACTATTAGCCGCGTATCACGAACCGATAATTGTAACCAGCGTCGTACGCCAAGTGTACGCGTCAAATATAAGTGTGAATAGATATCTTGGTTCTTAAACATATTCGAGTGTTCCTTCAGTACTTATTACGACCTATCCACCTCACATGAATGACGACGCGGAACACGTCCTTTTTGTGTGTCCAAGATGGATCAATAAAAAGATTGAGCTTGAGAACTACATATGGGTAAGAGTGAATGTTGATAATTTGGTGGACGCGGTGACAGCTAAAGAGGAATTTTGGAAGAGATTCAAAGGCTATTGTAAAGCAACTATAAGCTATAGAAGCGAAATCGAAAGAGAAAAGGAGTTAGTGAATAGGAGGAGCGTGATAATACGCCAACGTTCGCAAAAAAATACGCCGCTGGGACTCAGCTTCTGCAATCGGAAAATAGTTCGAAGCCGAACTGGAAAATGTCATCACGGGGACAGACACCACCAGCCACGAAGGCGCGAGTGGTCCTGCAACCCCTGAGGTCGCAAAAACCGGATGGCTCAACACTGGAAAAACAGAGCCCAGAAATGAAGAAAAAGAAAAGGACCGGGGAGGAAGAAAGAGAAGCCAGGCAGGAATCTCGGCCAGTATCCAAAACACCAAGGCCGATACCAGACATAAAGGAGCAAGCAGGTGATATCGAAGGAAAGATCCTAGCATTCTGTTTCGACCCGAGCAAGAAGGTAAATGAGGATCAAGCCGCAACAATCATTTCAAGGACATGCGGGGAATCGTGGAGGAGCTCAAGCTTCACAACTGTTACCTGACCGGGACGCTGGAGCAAAGCACCGGATCAGCCCAAAGCAAAAATACGGAAATATTAAGTGCAGTAAACAAGTCGCTGCAAGTCAGCAAGCGACTCGAAACAGCGGTCAAGAAAACCACGAGGGCTGAACCAAAGTAGCCCTCGTACGCGGAGAAGGTAAAAATGACCAGCAGCAAGGTCGGTCAGATAGTAGTTAAGCCACCGAAGAACGTGGTAATTATCCGCTCAGAACAAGTAGACGGCGCAATCAAGACGAGCGAGGAAGCGCGGGAAGCGGTGTTTACGCTCGTGAACTCCCAAAAGAAGGGAATACAGGTCACTGCCAGAGAAAAATTGGTGGTAATGGACTCCTCGTGGAAACGACGAAACCGGAAGGCTTGAAAGCGTACACCGAGAACGCGAAGCTACAGGAGGCTGGCCTAAAAAACAGCACACTACAGAGAAGGCTGCCCCGGATGATACTGTTTGAAGTCCCGAGGGAAATTCCTGAAAAGGAAATACTAGGCTGTATGAAGAAACAGAACGAGGACAGACTCAAGGAAGAGGACGTTGCGGCCATCAAATTCTGCTTCAGAACGGGCCGCAAGGACTACGAGGAGACCAACTGGGTAATAGAAGTCCCCCCCCCCCCTAGGTAAGAGAAAAGCTTTTAAAGGGGAAGGTACATATTTCGCGGAATGCACACAAAGTCCGCGATTTTATCGCCGTCAGTCGCTGCTATGAATGCCAAGGCTATGGGCACGTGGCAAAATATTGCCGCGTCGACTATGAGATCTGCGCGCCCTGCGCAGCAAGTGGACACAGCACGAAAGCGTGCACGAGTAAAGAGAAAAACGCCAGCTGCATAAACTGCAGGAAGGCTGGGAAGAAAGGCGACCAGGCGGCCTCCGACGAAAACTGCACAATAAAAAGGCATTGGAAGCAATAGTAACCAGAATTGACTACGAGTAAAAGTACAAACGAGAACAGAAGAGAACATGGGAGAAATAGGGGAATAAGGATCCTGCAGCATAACATGCAGCGAAATCTTGCTGATGCAAGAGCCATACAGCATCAACGGTAAGATACTTGGACTCGGTATAGGAGTCGCGATCGCCTGTCGAGGATCAAAATACTACCCGCCAATGGGGGCAGTAGGCCTGAAATCGGAACACCTAACGCCACTCGAAGTCGCCGGACTCTGCACAACACACTGCGTATGTGTGCAGATAAGCGACGGAGAAATGGAACTATATGCGGTATCATCATATGAAAACATCGGAGTCGGCATCGAACAGCTGAACAAAGTACTGAGGAGTCTCAGGGGCAAGAAAACTATCATTGGCCTAGACTCAAATGCAAAATCACCGTTGTGGTGCAGCAAAAGCATAGACGATAGAGGAGAAGCTCTAGTGGCCGTTATAGCACAATACCTCCAACTAGCGAACGACCACAGCGGCGATGCTGTCTGCCCTATTACACGATATAGATGTAACCTGTAGAAGGTGCCATGCCCAACCGGAGACCCTAGGACACGTCCTAGGGTTATGCCAATTTACAAAGGGCCTTAGAATCCAATTTTGATGACGATGAAGTTAAAATCTTCCTGGCCAACAAATTAAGAGAATCAAACGAGGTGTTTGTTGAGCCGACAGTCAAAATAGGGAGTAATCAATACAAACTGGACCTTGTGGTTAAAAACGAGGAAAGGATTCTCGTAGTCGACGTTACAGTCTGCTATGAGAATAGAGATTATCTCCTCAAAGCGTGCCAAGAAAAGGTTGACAAGTTCCTTCCGTGTCTGGAATATTTCAAAACAATATATGGCCTGAAAGAAGGTTCAATACTATCAGTACTGCTTCGTAGCAGAGGGGCTGTTACTACTAAAACTAAGGAAAATTTATATGAAATGGGATTTAACACCAACGAAATTAAGACGATTGTGATGAATGTGCTTAGGAGCTTCATTGAAATTGGCAATATATTTTTAGATGGTTAAGAGTGTCTTTTTAACCTAATTTATTAAATTATTAAATTATTTATTTATTTATTTATATAATTTAATTTGTTTTGATATATTTGAATTGTACATATTAAATATTGATTATTGACCATGGTTAATTTTAAATTATTACAAGTCCCTACGAGGGGGTACCTCGGAAGTATGGAGTCTCAATAAGAGGCCCCACAGGTTTTTTTTAACTACTTCGCCATCCAATTAGTGACGCTATTGAAAAAGCAATACACTGCTGGACTTAGTCGCGTATGCTGGAAAGTAATACGCCGCTGGGCCTACGCGTGTGCTTGAAGAGCAATGCGTCGCTGGGTTGGCCTCGTGTTGTGATCTCTTGAGCTCTATAGGCGGCATGCCGCCGATAAACGGCGTGCCGTGGGCAATAAGAGTGTCATAGTTACTCGGCAGCTGGCGAGACTTTGGTCTTGTCTGCCCAAGTCGCACTCCTACTTCCCAGTGGTACCGCCGGTAACATACCAGCCGCATCAGCGTGGGGAATCGACCCTCCGGATGCGGCGAGGTTGCCGATTAACGGTTGGTTAAAACCGCGAAGAAAATAAATATAAGTATAAATTAACAACAATCAGAAAAGGGAACTTGTTCCCTGGGTTGGACCTTGACGACAGGCTTGTTATGGTTTATGATTTCGGTAGGAATGGACATGTACAAAGATAGCAAATATTTTGCGAAATAGAATTTGATAGTAATAATTATGAAGCCTTGGACGCAGCGTCTCTCGGTCCCGGAGGCGTTGTGGCGGATTTACCCGCTTTGGAGGGGACCATAGTTGAAGACCCGGCTATATCCACGGACGTGAATTGGAAAATAATGGTGCCGCTGATGGGGGACAGGGTTGCGTGTCCAGTCTGCGAGAAGAGGGAATTAACCTCTTCTTTATGACGCTAGCAGACCTGGACGGGCACCCGAGTCTTCATCATGTCGATGCCCAAATACAATGGGGATGCATTAATTGCCAAATGTGTTTTACGAAGCTTCATGGGGCAAGGTGTCATTTACCAAAGTGTAAAGGTACCAGTGCAAGTGAAAAAGGATCATATAAATGTGAAGCTTGCCCGATGAGCTTCGACACCCAAAGAAGGTTATCCACTTATGAACGGCACGCGCACCCTGTCGTCAGAAACGAGAAGAGAAGGGGAGCGGACCCCCCTAGTACAAGATTATGGACGGCAGAAGAGGTTAATCTCCTGAAAGAGCTCAACGAAACCTATAAAAATCGTAGATTTCCTAATGTTGAGATCAGTAAGTTTCTCACCACTAAGATAGCGGAACAAATTAAGAAAAAGAGACATGCAATTAAAACGAGTGGTGAAGAAGCGACCTCCCAGGAGGTTATCCAATAAACAGAGGGAAGATGCGATCCCGTCAATTCAGGCAATGCGCCAGAATGGAACCTTATTGAGGAGCTAGAGAGGGACTCAATTAACGAATGGCGGCGTTGCTTAAAAATTGAAATAGAGAAGAAATACAGCAAAGAATTTTTTAGGTTAGAAACTAAAAGTAAAATGTTAAAGTTTGTGTTTGTAAGATCAAAAAAGTATTACATTTTTCTGAATATTTCTTTTTATTATTTTCTATCATTTTTCATTCGTTATTTTATTTTATATATTAAAATGAATACAATAAATAATACAAACAACCTTCCAAATAAATAAAAATATAAACTTATTTGACCCCACATTTCAATACTTTTAAGGTGTACTTTATTTTTTACTTTAAAAAGCTTTTTAAGACATTCAGATATTCTTCAGATGTTAGTTCCTTTCAGTATACACACGTCGCTATTAACAAAATGTTTATGTATTTCCATTATCCTTGTTCTAAAATCGCTATTATTTTGGAAATTGGTAAAAAAATTGTTTAATCCTTTTGGGAGATGTATGGCTAAACTCAGATCGCAGGTGAAATTAAATTTTCGATTTTCTGTAAACTTTTGCTGGCACTAAAGATAGCAAACAACAATTCATGCCAAATAATTGTGGACGAAATAAATTCAAAATTAATTTCATTCCCAAGCAAAGCACGTGATCTACTATTGATTTGAGAATCTTCTGCTCTTTCACTTAATTTTTCTAGTGCATCTTCATTAATCTCTGGCTGGCATTTTCCATTGAAATTTTGAATTTGTATACAACTTACATATTGCACAAACTTTACAAGTTTATTCTTGAAGTTCGGCCATGGCAAATATCACTCAGGACCAGTCTACTCGATTATTGCACCGGATGAACCACTGGACTTCAAAACGGCCTGACAATGATTATTACACTAGAAGTAATTTTTAGCATGCTAAAAGTAACATATATGCTTGTTACATGTTTCTTATTTAGGATAACATCTCAAATTTGATTTATTTCGTGTATTTCCTTGATTAGTAGAAAGTGCTTTGTATAAACAAATATTAATAACAATTATATTCATTAATTTGCAAAAATTCAGAACTGTGATTTATCGATATTCATCTTGTGCGCCATGTGACAAACAAATGCAAACTGTTCATCCGAATACGCATTCGGTATAATAATAATTGTAACAGCATATACACACGTTATAAAATATAATGTTTGTATCTGTCAGTGCCGTTTCATTACCAGTCAATTCGCCAAAAGTAGAATTTGGTTCTACTCTGTGCACTTTTCTCTTTGGATGATATTTTGGATGAAACGCGGATGAAAATTTCGATGAATATCCCAAAGTGAAAAGGAGTAAATTCGGCTTATGGATCGCAGTAATTCTCACGGATGGTCCTTGACCGATCGGACTAGCCCTTTCGCTACTACGGGCGACTATAGTCCTAAGTATAGGTATAAGATATCGCGTATTGTACATATAACGAGTATTGTACATCCTCAAGCCTCTTATTAGCAATAAAATGGTGAGACAAGAGGGCATTGTATATGTTATCCTCTTTCCACAATGAAAAATTTGTTGACACGAAACGTCTTTATCGCACGCAAAAAATGATTAAAAAACTGATGTGTGTTGTCGATTATAATCGATTGATGTGGAGCGAATCGCGATACCAGTGCCAGATTTGTGATGTTGGCCTGTGTGTAACAGCATGTTTCGAAAAATACCGCACGCAATACTATTATTAAAAGCTATTCGTATCATATAATTATATTATATTGTATTATTATATTCTGTAACATTACATAACAATTATTATACATTACATAATATTAATAACAATTTGTTTTCAAATTGTAATTAAAAGTGAGTGTGTTAAGAAGTTATAAATTCCATGTTTTGAGGAAAGTTTATTTTCTTCGAAAAACACCGTCAGAGCAGCTCGGTTTGCAGTGAGGCGTAAACGTGGTCGCTGACGACCTTTCTCGTATACCGTGCACTGTTTTGACGCGGCGGTTCAGTGGCATTGCCGCGCCGAAGAAGCCGTCCGTAGCGAAAGGGCTAGTACACTTTGCCAATGATCTTCCGGAAATGCTCGCGTTTATAACACGCTCGACTTTTGAGCACACGATGGACATAGAAAATGAAATGCATTATTACAATTATTGGAAAGAAGCCGTCATAAATACTAATGTCCTGATTCTAAAACAGTTTCTTGTGTTCGAAAGTGCATGTCATAAAATTGCCTACGAAAATCCTCGCGTATTTGTTCCTTTGGACGAAACGTAAATGAAACAAAAATATGAATTCTGTCGAGAATCGCAATACAGTTTTAGAATATCGCAAATTTGACTTTTACAGTGTACAATTTTTTATGCACAGTAAAATGAGTAAAATTGAATATTTATATATTATTCTAGTGCGTTAGTGATAGTATAATTTTCGTCTATCACAAAAATAAAATTGGATGAACCTGCATTGGACTGTACATGAAAATAAATTCAGCGATTCCGAATGACGAGATTGAGTAAATTTTTTACGTATTTAAGAATATAAAACATATATAAAATATATTCAAAGCGTACGTAATGTAGATCAAGTTTCGCATATTTCTGCATATTTTTGCATGCGTCTAGATATTTCTGCATATTTCTTTATATTTAAGTATAAATTGATATTTCAAAACATAAGTAAAGCTAATAATAAGCGAGTTATCGTGCGCTCATATGTTTCATAACAAAATAACTCTGATTCTTAGATACTTGTTGACACGTTTTCAAACTCTTCTGCTAGTTATATTTTTCTCGCATTTATACATCTTTTTACACTTGTACTAGTTACCATATATACTGCTGCGAATAATTATAAACCCAACCCTATTTTCAGATTCTTTATGATACTAAAACAAAAATTGAAAGAATCGTTTGTATAATTTCATATTATAATATAAAACAAATCTGAAGATAGAATAAACAAAAATTGTCTTCTTTCGAACTCTGGAAAAAATTAAATTTTCTCTTAAAATTGTGTTTTTGGCTGTGAAACAATATAAATTCAACGTTAATTTTGTTATCATTTTATTTAATACTTACTGGATTTTCCTTTATTTTCTATTACTTCTATCAATCTGTAAGGTACACTATCTACTAATTTATTTAAAGAACAGGAGAGATATTATTCAAAGAAGTTATTGCTTTTTTTTTAGAATTTGATATATATATGAATTTATAAGTTAATATATGTATTAAAAAATGATACTGTTGTACTCAAATGGAGAGGTTCGTGAGATTTATCAACAAAGCACACTACCATTATGGTACCAAGTGCAAGAAATATTCGTAACATTCATGTTGCTTCTACAAGCCAACAGTCATCTGGAAAATTGAAACCACTAGCTGTTCTTGCATACAATGAAGTGTACTATAGATTATTCGGATCAAATGGTTTCATATGCCACTACAATTAGAAAAGGACTCAAACGGTACTGGAAATTTGGCTTTCAGCTTCTTCTGGGAAATTACAGAAAAACGCTTTAATAGTTTAAAAGTTTACAACAAAGAAGAATACAAATATCAGAAAATTTAGAGAATGATTAGTTATGAACTTATTAAGGCTGACTGATTATGTAATGAAATCTTCTGTTTAACGTAGATATCATAATATTGTTGTCAGAAAAGTGCTTCTGGACTGTTGAGGTTATCTGATAGAGGAACGCGTGGATAATCTTCTAATAGAAATATATATTGAAGTAAGTATAAGTGTAAGTATATGCTGATCTAGATTCTCACTCTAGCAGTGTTACATTACAATAGAATATAATAGGGAGCAGGTTGATACATTGATAGCAAAGGACATTACCAAAAAATTAACCTTGGTGTGTAACTCTAGCTGAAAGTTACAAGAAACAGCAATAAAAGTCTACTTATAGCTCTTTTGTTTCTAGACCTTGTGACCCAAAAACAACATTCATATTCAAGGACACAATGATATGGAACTCTCCTTTTCGTTAACTTTTTTGCTTCACTAAGTTCTATTTTCATCGTAACAGCGGTGTCTAGGTCACGAGTATACAAAAGAAAAAGATGTGGAGCTTTTCTACAAGTAAATACTTCAACATGGACAAAGCATTACATTGTAAATAATATTTTTAATAAATCATGTTTCTATATTACTTTTATAACAGTTTAATAGTCTTATTATTATTGAGAATTGTGGATCTTAGTCGCTGAAATAAACGTATAGCGACACTCACATTACACGTAAAAATGATATTAAAATAGTTTCATATTTATTTAATATGTGATTTACAAGGTATTCGTAAATACACATTGCACATGTCTCACCATCTTTTCCACCATTTTTCTGTTTTACGAGACACTATGCACGCACACACTCATACTCATATATGTGTGTCACTTCTATGCGGTCAATCCAGTGTAGCGCACAAAATTACACATATCTCAATAATTGTATTCTGTGAAATATCTTTCCAAATAACTTTCCTACTAACTTACTTCGTAAGTACTCAAATAAGCATTGTTCAGGATTTTGATGGTAGAAAACACATCATTCGCATACGAAGAATTATCCACTAACCTGATAGCAATTGAGGCGAGTTTTGTCCGTATGGCAAAAAATATGACCACTGAGACAGCACTGGTGGAGCAGATGGGATAAAGAATATCTCAACCAAATAATGATTAGGAAAAAATGGCATCAGCATGGAGCAACAAATTCCAGGGAAAGCATGATGGTCGCATCAAGGGACGACAACATGACAATGCCAGTATTCGCCCTAAGTAATGCATTGTTATATTTCATTTTATAAAGAATGGAAATTCACGATCAAATATGAGATACAATCGGATAATTCTAACAAGCAACAATTATTTCGCCATTTTACATATTAATCGTCTCGAAACACGAAACAAAGTATTGAACCTACTCTAGGAATACGAGAGAAATTTATGATAAATCCATTTTGTTACTTAACTTTATTAGTTTGCATGACGAACGAATGAACATATTTAAATCTGCATTTAATGGCAAATTTAAGCCACGATTAATAATGTTCGGTTAGCGATATTTGTTACGTATAATAGTTGTATTATTATGATCGACTTCCTGGTTTGTCAATGAAAGAGGAAATAAGAGAAAAGAGGAATATGGTTGTGTAAATGAAACAAGCAAGCGTGTACAGTATGTACGGTTTCCTATTAGTCTAACAGTTCAATGTATGTATGTTAAGATGCGTACGATAATTTCATATACCCGCTTACGTTGTAATAGTCGACTTTCTATCAGCAAGTTGACAAAAACCATCGACGAATGCAGAACTCTGTATAAAAGATGCAGAATGTGCATAAATGTTAGAATGTAAGATGTTCATTACACATTCGCATACTTGCAAACGCACGTCTGTACAACGCAGACTTTTTGAACGTGATAAATAAACGTGTCAAAGTTTCGTTTTGAATAGCCGCCCGCGTGGATTTTATCCTTTTTTTAAGTTTCACGATATCCTGATCGTAAACTACACTTACTAGAATTTCTCACAGAAAGTCACCTTTCTGGTCGTTAAAAGCAATAATTCATTATGTAACATCTCCTGATATCCTATAATCTTCAATTTATCCTTTAATTTAAAACAATTTCATTTAACATGTCGAGGCATGATTAGTGGTATCTTGAGAATATTCGGAAAATAATACAGGAAATGTGTTTGAGTTTATAATTATCTACAACACTGTATTATTTATTACACCTTGCATCTCCTATTACAGTTTAAGGGCATGTAAAGGTATTACAATACATTACACTTTCTCCGCGTATCAGTCTTTTACTTCTTAAATTTTATATTGCCGAAATTGCAATTCGAAGCACTGTAAAATCTTCAGATTTTCAAAACTGCAAACTCTTGAACTCCCGGCATACCTATCTTTTTCTTCTTTGTTCTGTAGCGGTACATGAGTCATAGGACAATTCGAATCAACAGTGATTTATGTTTTTTTGCTTCGGGGCATTGACAACGTTTCGATGTACGAGATGTAAAAGTAAACAAACTCCGGACAAAACAATATCGCCACTACGTGCAACCGTCAACCGGAATCGAATTCAATTTGTCCGGTACTGGGTAACATTCGTGCTTTTATGCATAATAATTAATCAAACAACAGGAACATAATTTTGGCAAATTTAACACAGTAAGGCATTATAGATTATTAGTGCAAACACGACTGCTTGTCCCAAAAAGCTAATATCAAAATATTAAACAAAAATATTAAATTTTCGAACAATAATAAGTAATCTTTAATAATATTAACAATAAAACAACGAAACATGCTTTGACCTTCTCTGAAAAGTTATTATTAAAATCTTCACTTTCGTGAAATGGAATTAATAATAAAAATATAAGATGTAAAAATACAAAAATGAAAATGAATAATTAAACTGAGACAAGTAAATTAATAAAACTCTTTAACATATTGAAAAAGGTAAGTTAAATTCATATAAAAATTAATGTTTTAAGGAAGATCAAATTAAGAAAATTTTGAAAATTGAAACATTGAAAATTTAGTTCCTATTAAAAGTTCTTAATTCTCATATTTAACTAGAAGTTATATCTGCGTGCATCTCTAACTGACCATTATTTATAGTTTTTGCATAATCATTTAATAGACCATCTAAATAAAATTGATAATAATTTAAACAAAATACCGTGGTAATCTCGGCCATAAATGCGCGTAAATAATGTTAAAATAATGTAAAAATGCTAAATAATGTATATTTAATTAAATACTAATGTATTTTAATTTGCATAAGATGTGTTTCTGATTTTCAGATTGCAAAAATTCAGATTTCTAATTAGCATCATTTATTATGGTTTCCATTATCAAATACAAATGAATAAATGAGGTAATCACTTCTTCTGCAACAGAATGACATACATAAGTATATAAGTAAATTTTAATGGAATCATCAACAACACAGTTGAATAAGTAATCGAAGATTTGAAGTTTATTTTTGATTTCAAAGGAAATTTCTTTTAAAGCGTAATAAGTTTAGCAATTTTGTAAATATGTGTTTTCTACATGAATTACTTCGTCATATGACGTACGACAATTACGATCAGATAAAAAACCTATAATTTCCAAGTCGTATCTGTAATTTTTCAGTCGCGAATTATCTTACTAGGAAATAAGATACGTAAAAATTTTGAAAGCAAAGTGGTAAAAAAACTGTAATACTTTGATGGAGAGCTTTAAGAGTATTTAATGTTAAATAACCATTTATCTCTAAATTTTAGCAAGAATTTAACTTTTTCACATCACAAATTTCTTTAAAAACTCATACCTAAAGTAATTAAAAATCGGTTTACAAACTTCGTTTCTTTCTCTATTGTCTTTTACACTACTTGCAATATCCGTAATGCGAAATATTTCTAGAAAATGAGCTATATAAAAATAATTGAAATCTTCCAATTGCTACTATTGTACGTTGATGAAAAATATTATTGATGTGAAGGACCTTTCGTTGGTCAAAATTATTAGGATATGATTTATTGTTCAATTTATAAGCTTTCCTGGCAATTGAATCTTTTTCGAGATGCGCACATTATCGTATGAAATCGTACGTAATTTGCACGTAAACCATAGAAAATCATTAAATCTAATTTCTAGCTATTAGTTCGTCTATATAGTAGTCGATGAAAATGAATATTTTATGTAAATTTGTTATATTTAACGAGTTATTTCTTACGTGTACCTTTCGTTGCATGAACGAAATCGAAAGAAAGAGAAATAATTTTATTAGATTCTGAAGGATTAGGAAAACCTATTTTCCCATTGCTTCCCATCGTTTTTGATGATATAGTAACGAGATAATGTTCGTTTTTTATATTATTATAAGGTGTAGTGGCCATATTAGACGAAAGATAAAAATAAAAAACTTCTTAATAAATGGTTACCTATATAACGTAAAGACCATAATAATGATACACGAACTGTATCTATTTTTTTATTTTTTACTTGTCTTATTTGATCTATAACCATTTCAACATTTTTGGTGCAAGTGAATTCAATTGATTATCAATTCTCATATCGAGTAGAGTGCATTTGTTGTTGTTTGTGTTAACCTGTTTAAACCTAATCCTGTTTGATTGTGTTAACGGGGCGAGGCATAGACAAGATAACGTGCGCATAGACCAGTACACAAGCTTTGAAGTTAACTTATCTTCACCTATATTTCACTACGAATCTTCACTTTCTAGCAGTATGCAATGGGTAAGTGAGTGTTACATGAAACAAAATAGCCAAAAAAGCTACAAATTACTGTGTTACTGGATAAGACGCGAATGTGTGAAACATAGTATATAAACAGTGCTCGTATAATACGATACTTACCATATGACAGGGAAATATTGGGTTGGCAACCAAGTGATTGTGGGTTTTATCGTTACGTGGTAATCCAATAGAATTAAATAGCAAGTAGATTTTTCTTCAATCATATCTTGCCAAAAGATACGAACACTCTTAAACGTGTTATCTCAATTGCCATGCTACTGCAAGAAATAGCTAACAGATCAACAACATGTAACATTGAAAATTACAATTGAAGGTTAAGCACAAACAGAAACTTCTGTGTATACAAGACTCAGCAACTCCTACGTTAATGTAATATATGATATATTTATGTATTTGTTATAGAAGTAAAAATTTTAAATGTCCTTGTTGTTTCTTCTATTCTCCCCAATTATTTTTTTTAGTATTACCCGCGAATGTTAAATGCGGTAGGGATGCGTCTGTGAAATGTACGGACATTTATCTATTACAATGCTAATGCCGTTGGTAAGGAAACTCTTTTTGAGCATTTGCAGCATTGGTTCATCGATAAAATGCTGAAAACCGATATATTCCGGAAAATAATGGCTCGAGACAGGTACATGTTATTATGAAAAATGTTACACTTCAATGATAATAATATAATAATTAATGGCCCAATAATAAAAATATGACCAGTAGTCGAGCAAGCTGAAGAAATCCTTTTCGCCATCATTTACACCATATGAAAACCTGTGCATTGACGAAAACCTTTCAGTATTCGAAGGCAGATGTTATGTTGAACAGTTTATACCTTCCAAGAGAAGTAGGTTTTGCATCAAAATATGTATTCTTTGCAACTGTGAAACTATGCGTATATTAGGTTTTATAATTTACACAGAAAAAAAACAAAACAGAGATAAATCAAAGTACTTCAACTATTGAGATTTCCGGAAATGTTGTTATGATACTTTTTCAACCGTACTTTGAAAATGTACGTCATACGTTAATTACGGACAATTAGTATACGAACTCACGTTTCCATACTTTGCTACATGAACGCAAAATCAATGCATTTGGAACTGTTGGTAAAAATAGAAGCGAAATGCCACGACTGGGAGAAATTCTGGGTGCCGTCTAATGCACACATAGCTAGTATGATTGAAATTGAAGAAAGAAATTATCATGTGTCGGCGCTGAGCTTCAGTAGCGTACGACCGCCGTCTTTTGGGCTCCAGCCAGCAGCAGAGAGATGGAGCGAGCGAAGGAGGAAAGAGAGAAGGAGAACGCACGCTTGAGGAGACGGGTACGTTACCATGAGAATGAGGTCAGGACAAAGGAGGAAAAGGGTGAGGAGGCGGAGGTGACGAAAGTCCCTATTGAAGCGACAGAAACAACTTCCGGGAGGGCAGGCATTCCAACGGCTACAGTGGGCCTCCCTTCCCCACCACCACCGCACTGCCAGACAGTGTCCAGCCGTCATCGCTGTTTCGGCACGACGGGAGGGAAGGGAAGAAATTCGCGGGTTCAGAGCCTCGAGATTCGCGGAAGATCTCAGGCCCTGTTCCTCCAAATAATAAAGGATCTGTGATGCGAACTGCTGCTGCCGCTGTCCGGGCGAAGTTCTTTGAACACAAGCACCTTTCCTCTTGCGTGGATCAAAACGGGAACGGACACCTTGCAGTCGTATCATCGGCCGACGAGGTGCAGTTTACCACTGTAGGAAGGAGAGCCTGTGTGATGGCGAGCGCTTCTCTTCGTGCAGCAGTGGGGGACGGCGGGAGCGAACTCCTCAGCAGTCACGTCAACGTCAGTGAGATCGATGGAAGAAAGAGGACAACAACAGCAACGACTCCGACTGCCTCGGCTAGAATCTTCGTCGAGGTGGCAGCTCTGTCCCCAATTAGTGAAAGGAGTAAGAATGAAGGAGTAAGAGGGCCGGGTGCGATCAGGCGAGATATTCCGGCATGCGCAAACGCGCCCAAGAGTACCAAGCCTGGCCTCCCTCGTTCCCCACGGAGCGCCGCGGTGTTACTCATCGCTCCGGACGGCTCGGGAGTGACGCACGCGGAGGCGATGTTGACGGTTCGGAGGGGGATTAACCTCTGCGAGCTCGAAATCACCGAAGTTGGTCCTATAAGGGCGGTGACGAGGGCCGTGATCTTGGAGATCGCCGGTCGGGAGAGAGGCCGAGAGAAGACCTCGCTTCTGGCCGAGCGTATGGCGGGTGACCTCAGGACAACCTCGTCGAGGTCGCCGTGCCGCAGAAAATGGATAACCAAACACTTAACTGGGAGATGCTCGTGCAGCCCACAGCGCTCTAGCAGAAGGTAAAAATTTTGACATCGGGTATGCTCGGTGCCGTGTTAAGATATTTCGAAAGTGCTAGTTTTTGAGAGAGAGCTATTGTTTTAACAGCAACCGTGACGGGTTAAACTGTTTTTTAATCGACTGGGAGATAGAAACAAATACAGCCTTCGGTTCGATTCGGTTATTGCCAAGCAAGTTTGCAAAGCTGCCACCACGGGCATGCGCGACCAATCGGAGCAAGCGTTAGGACACTCTATGGCCCAGCTAACTGTTGCCTGTTGAACATCGATCAAACAAAACTCGAGGAGGTGGTGGCAGCACAGACAAGACCAGCGTTGGCGTGCTTCGAACCGCACCGCGGAGCTTCGACTCGGTGTGGCTCCGTTGCCCGTTGGCCACTAATAAATAGTGGAAATTAAAAAGTTTGAATTTGAGGTTATAGGTGGTTATGATATCTAATGTAAACAAACGTTTAGTTGTGAATTGCTTGATAAATTGAGTTTTCCGTGGCTACAAGAACAGTCGATGTATAAATTGGCGTGTCAGCTAACTTAAATTATATATGTAAGCCTATGGCTGACTTATTACAATGGTATTTTAAGTGAATATTTTATAGTCTAGTCGACGGCGAGGGAGACTTCGAGTGGGATAGGTTGGCAGCGAGGGTTCAGCTTCCCTAGCCGCGCAGGCTACAGTGTTTCAGGTGTCTGGAGCTGGAGCACGTGCGTCAGGGTTGCACATCTACGACCGATAGGTTCGACCAGGGAATGTTCGGCGCGGGCTCCTCGATGTCCGATTTGTGCAGATCTCGTGTTGCCTGCGTCGAATCGCATGGGGTCGCCGGTGTACGAGCCGCCGGCACCGAAGAGGCCGAAGAGCGGGGTCGGCGATGAGAAAGAGCGTCTACACCGATCGTCCTCACGGAGACGGCTGGCGTCGGCCGGCACGACCGTAACGGTGGGGGTAGCCTGGAGCAGGCAATGGAGGCTTAACCTTCATCGGTATAAGGCACCTCCAGGCTAATCTCAACCGCTCACGCCGAGCTCAGGTCCTGATGTTCCAAGGGAAGGGAGGGTGCCCGATGGGTTGCCATCCTCCAGTGCGCGTGCGAGTGAAGAGAGAGATAGAGAGCGAAAGTGGCAAGGGGATAACGCATGCGCAAAGGAGGAAGGAAGCGATCTTAATTATGATGGACGAAGGTCGTGCCTGGATTGAGGTATATAAAAGGATAGTGGCTGCCAGGAACACGATCGAGGGAGCGACAGGAATGAGGAAATCTAGGGCTGGACACATACTCATTGAGTTCGAGAAGAAGATAGTGGTCAGTGATGTGGCGGAGAAGCTCAAGGCTGCCTTGAGCGACGCTACGGAGGTAGCTGCATTAGTAAGTAGGGCTACGGTACAAGTAAAGAATGTCGATCCCCTTACCACCAAGGAGGAGTTAGTGAAGGATATGAGAAGAGAGTAGGGGATAAAGAGGGGTGAAAGTGTCGAGGTCAGGGCGTTGAGTATAGCACCCTGGGGGGACGCAGGTAGCAGTGGTGAAGCTACGCGCTAGCGTGGTCTCAAGGGCGGAAGCGGCGAGGAGGTTTAAGACTGGCTTGACAATCGCTTCGGTTAGGCTACTACCGAATGTACAACGATGCTTCAAGTGCCACATGATTTCTTGCATGAATTCGCGAGTCATCGTAATAGACCAGTGTGCGAAAATTTGAAATATTCTACAAAGAATGTGGACGCAGAAAAATTTCTAAGGGAGTCTGACGAATATTTGGGTATTATGGTAAATGACAAAGCCGCACACGGCGTTGAATTCCAGAAATGTTTGGAACGTACGTGCGCCGTTGAATTGAAAAGTATGTTCCCGCCGGGTGGCAGGTGAAATATTAATTATTGGTGGAACGAAGAGTTGTCCAGGTTGAGAAGGACAACACTGAGTTTAACACTGGATACACCTGGAGCAGGTGTGTGACAAGGCGGAGAGGTTTGTGGGAGCCATTAGGAGCTTGTTGCCGAATGTTAACGGACCCACCGACACCGCGAGGAAACTGTATTACGGTGTCTGGGAATCGGTGGTCTTGTACGCCGCACCGATATGAGCATCTGCCCTGAGCACAAAGAAGACCATGAGGATCCTGATAAGTGCGCAACGGGTGGCGTTGGTTTGTACGTCAATGGCGTACAGGACGGTGTCGCACGGAGCACTGTGAGTGGTAACGGGCAGCATGCCCATTCACATCAAGGCCAGACTCCGGTCAAAGGAATACGAAGCAAAGAAGTGCTTCAGCGAAAATTTGCTGGGGACACGGTATCTTCAACCACTACCGGCACAGGATCGGTAAGGAGACGCATGGCAGTTGCTGGGATTGTGGGGCGACCTGGATGATGCCGAGCACGTGTTATTTAAGTGCTCCAGATGGGTGATGGAGAAGACTGCGCTTGAATCCGAGGTGGGGGTTGAATTCAAACTGGATAACAACATTGTCGTAAGGATTACAGCTGAGGATCGACTATGGCGGAGTTTTACCACATTCTGTACCAGAGTGATGAAGTTACGCTAGCTTAAGGAGAGGGCCACGGAGGTGCTGAGTAGACGAGTGAGAAGAAGAAGAACTGAAGTTGGTACAGAGGTTTAGGGTACGTTTATGTAGAGGCCAACCCGAAGTATTGTCGAATGATCGTATCGGGTTGGAACCTCGAGTACCACTTTAGATCTGTGAAGGAAGGGGGGGGGTTAGTGGGTATGGCGATGTCATCTGACCGAGTCCCACATAACCCACTGACGCGCTGCAATGAGTATGCGTAACGCATTTTCCCTTCCTCGCGGAAAAAAAGGTCCTGATGTTCCAATGTCTGGCGGAGCGGGGGTTCGGCCTGGCGGTGCTTTTGTGTAAAGGGAAACGCATATCGCTGAAAAAAGGTACATTGTCTAGAAAAAGAAGTATGTCTTCCTCATGGGTCGGTACAGATACAAACCAGAGGATAGGAGAGGATGGAGAAGGCTGCAACTGGAGGGTTCTGCACCGCAATGATGCTTCCTTTACGACGCTTACCTTGCAACTAGGCAACAGAACTTTTATTCTGCAAATTTCTACATTAGCATATTACGGTGAACTTTGTTTAAACATGGGAAACATTAATGTGGTTTAATAATACAACTATCGTAGAATGTTGCAAGTTTTATGATAGAATTTTTTGCAGATTATAAACCAAATATTTTTACGTTATTTCGGTAACAAATTCTACAGTGCCATTTTTCGGAATTGAAGCTGTCCTCTTTTTTAAATTTCATAGCGATTTCTCTTTGGCATATATGAGACTATAAATACAGTTCAAATACAACATTTTTGTACCACTTGAATTATTTTAAATTTCATATTTATTTTACAAAGTAAAGAGGAAAAGAGACATAGTAGGTGCAACTTTAGAACAATGTAGTATGCATTGACGGATCAATTTCCCTATTTATATGCTCGGTACTCTATATCTATATGTTCCTAGGTTCCATCGACAACTTCTTTCATGGACAAGTATAAATTTTTATGAAATATTTCAAAGCGGTAAGTGTTGCCGGATTTATCTGACCTCGATCAATACCGTTTGCCAGTTTACCCTAACCCAACCCAAAATCAAAATCAAACGTAGAAACGGAAAGAAATTTGTTGATACGAAACGAGAGGTGCGCATGCTGAAAACACGTACCGAGGTATGGATAGATGATGTCATAGTCCTTGCAGAAAATTTTAGGCATTCCGATAATCATTATCAGGCTCAACATACTTTCCTCTAAACAAAAGACGAAAAGATTCAGTGTATATAGTATGTAGCATCAGCATATTTTTATTAATATATCTAGCATATATTGTTTGTTGTATAAACATTGTTGTACATA
The DNA here is from genome assembly GCF_040668555.2 of Bombus flavifrons. Taxonomy (NCBI): domain Eukaryota; kingdom Metazoa; phylum Arthropoda; class Insecta; order Hymenoptera; family Apidae; genus Bombus; species Bombus flavifrons. The sequence goes on along the minus strand of NC_138457.1, from coordinate 2,209,734 downwards.
CATTCTTGTATATAATATCGCAAAAGTTGAAATATGTCAAAGTAAAATCCCGACCTTTAACATTTGAAATAAAAGATGGTGGAGATGCTATACGTTGGTTCTGAAATTACAGTCCCCTCCCGAAAAGTAGATGCTCCGCAAAGTATCAGGAAGAATTGATGCTACTCCTCGATCGCCACGGGTTTGCAACTTTCCAGTGCAAAAAGAAAGTAAAACAGCATGAAATTGCTGTTTCGCAATCGCGCCATTTGCGATTGGTACAATTTTTGTCGAAACGTGGTTATGTTTGTTGTCGTTAATTGTTTATTGCCTATATTTCAGTTTCCAGGTGCTTATTAGTTCTCGTCGAATTGTTGTCTAAGTTACCTGCACGAATCATTGTTCGTCCTACAAGTATATACAATATATTCGTTTTAAAAGTATACATGCAATTATTTCTGTAAGTATTAAAAACAGGAAAAAAAGTTTTAGTGAAAAAAAATTCGAGAGTGCGCAAGTTGCTAGAGTGCGAGGAAATGGGAGATAGAACTCCATCCCGAAATTTTCGATACATGAAAAAGCTCGCTACACCCTCAATACCAGACGACTTCGTTCTCACCTTCTGGAGGAGCCGACTACCGGTTCACGTCCAGCACGCCCTGGCCGCCACGGAGATGCAAAACTAGAAAATGTAACTTGGATGTCTGATCGGGTACATGAAATTCAGTATCATGCGGTACGGATTGCTGCGGTCTGCACAGAAAGAACCGCAACGGATACCGAACGACAAAACCACGACCAGGACACGACGCATGACAGGCTATGCCGCTTAGAGGCGCAAATTAACGCGCTGAGCCTCAACAATCGGCGCCTTCCAGGATCACGTTCGAGACGCCGACGTTCACGTTCTTGAGAAAGGACACAACTGTCTGTCCTACGCCCCTACCGAGCAAGAAAGTGCCGAACCCCTTGCAACTGGAATCAGGGAAACGAGATCAGCTGCCCGTAAACGTGGCGTGCGACGGCGACTCAGAATCCCGCCGCATCTTCGTCATAGACAGCAGTTCGAGGATCTCTTTCCTCGTGGACACCGGCGCCGACTTATGCGTATAGCCGCGCAATAAACTACGCGGTCCCGCGAGCAAGGACAAATACGAATTGTTCGCGGCCAACGGGACACGCATCGCGACTTACGGCACTGAGGCGGATGTTAGGGTGTAAGTGCCCAAGAAATAAATTTGATGCTCAACAAAAAAGGTTCAGTAAACCATAAATAATCAACAGTCAACGATTAACAATCAATAATTAACAATCACGTATCTCGAATGTGTTTGCTTCGCTATTACGCTTGACTTTTCATACTTCGCAGCTCGGAACGGAATGATCTTTTGTTCTAAATCAAACGGATTTTCTTCTTTATTGCCCCTGGATATCCCCACTACACACGCGTTTGTTAGATATCCTCGATGGTTGCAGCGTATACATTCTTCTGAATATTCGGCGAAAGAACCGTAGGGATATCGATGGTACATTAGGCATGTCGGCCTTACGCTTTGAAGGTGTAGCGCTTTGTGTCGAGGAGCTGTCGGAAAGTTCCGCCGTCGAGTGCCGCTACTGCACTATCCTAGTGTCCCTCGACCTGTCGCTTCGACGCACATTCAAATGGCGTTTCACGGTGGTGGATGTTAACACGCCTATCTTTGGCGTGGACTTTTTAATCCAGCCCAAATTAGTATTGCCGTTTTTTCTGCTTCGAATACGGCAATCCGTTTCGTTGCGAGGCGAATTTCATAACATAAGAGTTAAACTTTTGACTTTCGCTTCTTCCGTGGTGGTAAGGACGTGCTGGACGTGTACCGGTAGTCAACTCCTCCAGAAGGTGAGGACGAAGTCGTCTGGTGTTGAAGGCATAACGAGTTTTTTCAGGTATCGGTAAAATTGGGACGGTGTCCCGTCGCCCATTTCTTCGCACTCCAACAACTTGCGCACTCTTGCACCATCTGAATCGGCGACTCTTGTACTAAGTTCCTTTTTTAAACGTTCGTATCGTTATGTCGTTGGTGGATCATGCATCATGTTCTCAATCTGATCTTAATATCGTAGTTCGATATTCGCGGCAGTCATGGTATAATTTGTTTTGTCGCCAGTGATGCGAGCTGCACCGAACTGTGCTTCTAATGCGATGAACCACGGCTTGATTCTCTGGGACCAGAATAGCGGGGCACAGATTAGTTGACTCACGGATTGTACGCTGGCCATGGTGTCCGTTGCGCTATCGTCCTTGTTGGCACTAGTCATTTTAAACGTAACACGTTCACCTCTTTTCACTTTTGATCACGTCGGAGTCACCAAATTGACGTGGATAATTGTTATGCTTTCTGCGATCGGCATAATAGTATTGAGCGATTATTAAAACAGGCGTACACTATGTCTTGTATTTATGCGGATTTTAATGCAATTGACTAATACAAATTCAACTACTCGTTTCTTATCAAACAACCTACATCCATCTCAGATGTATAGTGCGGCTACGAAAAAATACAACTGGACCAATCTTTTTTACAAATACCGTAATAGCGGAAGTTTATCAGCGAGTTATTCAGAAATTCATTCAGTTGTTCGTGGCAATGCTACTGAATACAAATAGGCAGGACACCGGCTCATGCAATGCAGACAACGGGAAGACGCTGGAGGAAGTTTTTCGAGATAAAATGTTTTAACTGGATTTCAACAAGCATAGCACGCAAGATCATCCGATTTGACATGTGGTGGATAGTGTATGATTGTTCGCGAATAACTCGATAACTCGTATATTTCCTTAATCACTGTTAATAACTCTAACAATAACTCGAATAATAACTCGAAAATTCGAATTCGTCTTTGATCGACGGTTGCACGTAGCGGCGACGTTATTTTACCCGGAGTTTATTTATCGTTACGTTTCGTGCGTCAAGGCGGTGCCAATGTCTCGAGGTAAAACAATGACATGAGGCATTCTCGATTCGCATCGTCCTCTGACTCATGTACCGCTACAGACATCTCGCTGACGTTTCTTTCTGTGAAGGATGTTAAAGGACGAGAGGAACACAAAACGAAGTCGCGGACTATCACAGAAAAGGAATATTGGACGATGTGCTTCGGAGGTAAATAAAGAAATGCTACTAAGCGTCTCTAAAAGCACGATAAAAAGAATAAAAGAAAGCCATTATGGTTCAAAGGAGGCCTATTCAACGATATTTATAATTATTTTTCCAACAAATTATTAGTTATAAGTTATCGGTTCTTATCAGAGTCAGCAAGTTCTAAAACGAAAAATTTCTCGAACGAAATACAGGAAAGGTCACAATGTTTGTCAGAACGTCCATGTAACGCTCAATTCTAACAATAGAAAGCGATCTAAAATTAAAAAAAGAAATCGCATTCTAACTACATTCTAGGTAAGCATAAACCCAGATATCGCTTATTAAAAACAAAAAATGGGCCACATGAAGATGCAGAATCAGGTGCACTTATTTATTTCGAAGCTACAAGAAGCGTGGAAGAAAATGAAATCGGCAGACGAGAACACCGGGTTCGCTTCGCTTCATCGTACGAACAACAGCTCAGTAGCAACAGCTCATAGATGGCGCGTAACATAACCTATACGCTATACGTTACATGGTACACTATTGTGCCATGTCCAGTGTTCACGCGAGTGAGAGTTTCGAGTTAATTGACTAACCCAGTACAAAAGAATATGTATAAGAGCGATAGATGTATAATAGAGATTAAATATATCACCGTCGATAAAAAGAATTATTGTACAAGTTAGATTCGACAACGACGATAAGTCGTCAATGCATGAGTGTCGAGATCTATGTATTTGATCGGATCCGGAGTGTACGTGGACTCCATTTTAGAGTCACATACAACACTATCTGCATTTTATATATTAGTAATGAATTATAATTAAGCCAATTGTCGATATAATTATAAGCAGGATCGACATTTATTATATATAAGTCAATTAGATTTAGTTACTCAAAGAGGATAATTAATTTTTCCTGGGAACACGAGGCTTCACCACGACGAAGAGTTGCAAAACAATCAGCTGCAGATTAAAGTTAATATCTCGACAATGCTTCTTTATGGATAGATTAAGTGCTTATGTGTTAAATTGTGCATTTGCAATTTTCTAACTTGTGTAGTGGATAACTGTATATAATTTTGCTTAGTTTAAGTATATATGTTTGCTTGCTTAGTTGAATCATTTAAAAAACACAACGTCAGAAATTGTTTCAAGTAGAATTGATTATAAAAAGTGCATATGTTCGAATAGTGGTTTAACAAACCGCAATTCAACGACACTACAACTTTTCATCGTTCTCGTATTTTCCATAAAATCATGATAGCAGTAATACATGTACATAGCGTGTACCTGAGCCATTTGTGTTCTAATGGCAGAAATAGAAATGAAAAGTTAAGATTACACCATTTTGTACGGTGTCATATTGAAAGCTGAAAGTAATTGTCAGGACTGCGTCATAAATGTGAACAATTTTGATACAGTGGCTTGTCAATGCTTCAAAATAATGAGAATTGTATGTTTGTATGAGAATTGTTATCATTTAACCTTTTACAGAATCTTAATATGAATCTTCCTGTACTCACAGTTATTAATATGTTGCGTATCGATCACGAAAATTCTTCTATTTTTATGGTTGTCATTTAGAGAGAAACAATTTAATTATATCATGGGTATATTTAGTGACAAAAAAAAAAAAGTTTGGAATATGTTACCACAATATATAATGATTTATCGTACTTCCGTGTACATAGACGGATATCGAAATAAGTTTCAAGTAAATCCGAATAGACATGTTTTCACCACTTTAATTTACAATTCTGTTATCTTCGTTCAGTTAACGTGCGTTTTTATTTGATAATTTATTATAACATATTATCTTTCCTCCTTTCATTATCTTTTTGGTTATCATATTTGCTAGTAGTCAGTCGTGGTTACTTCAGAAGCAACTAGACCATCGCTTCACTGCCAAGGAGGACGCGTGGGACCAGTGGCGATCCCAGCTGATCAACGAGGGAGGCGAACATCGAGGCGCGGATGCGGTCCTCCCAAATTGGGAGACATGGAGAAGCCGCCGCGGCCTCCCGCTCACAGACAGGATGACCCAGGTGCTCACTGGACACAGCGTCTTCGGTGAGTACCTGAGAAAAATCGGACGGGAGACGACGGACATCTGCCACCACTGCGGAGAGAGCAGGGACGCAGCGCAGCACACGCTGGAACTCTGTCCGGTGTGGGAGCTGCCTCGCTACACTCTGCGGCACGCCATGGAAGAAAGATTGACCCGATTGACTCAGCGATTGTAGAAGCGATGTTGAGAGGGTCACAGGAATACGAGGCCGTCCGCCTCTTCTGCGAACGAGTTATGCTCGTGAAGGAGCGAGCAGAAAGGGAGAGAAAGAAAAGTTCTCACCCTTGTAGGATAAGACGATGGAGGAGGATGGCAGTCAGGCGACCGAGAGCTGCTCCATCGCCGTCCCAACGGACCACGACTGGAAGGAGCGGTAGCGCTAGGGGCAATGGCCCCCTTAACACCAAATTCAATAGTCAGGAATTATTAGGACTGGCTCGAACAAGAGGACGCGGGAAGGGTGTGCAACAGAAGTTAATTCATAAGAGGTTCTTGGAGCACTCATGTCATACGCGTAGGATGGTCATCGTGGAGTTTTAGTCGGTAGGATTATTAGAACAGCGGAGTGTCCATGAGGATTTCTCAACGTACAAAAAAAAAGGTCATCGCTTCACTTCGATATCATTTGAATGTTTTCTTTCGTGCAGATTATTGCTCGAATGCCAAGAAGACTTGGTAACATTAACGATTGATGAAAAATACCAAACACTTCTACATCATCAACGTCTAATGTCAATGTTTCTTTCAAAAATGGAAATATTAATGATACAAACTATTACTTGAAAACAATGAAAAAGTGCAAGAGGATGGAATTTATTCGGTTTGTATTACGCATTGGCTAAATACTTTTTCCAGAATTTCCAGAATAGAAAGAAACGGAAATCTTCTGGAATATTGGATACACGAAAAACATACTTATTCCGATTCTTTTATTCTTTCAGAAATTTTGTTACTCGTATTTAGTTGGAATAATTGTAAATTTCTATTGAAACAGTTATTGAAGTTTCAATGGTGAAATATGCGATGAAAATGTCTAACGTGGCTCAGAAATCACTAGGATCTCAATTCCTGGATTTTTCATTTTTATATTAGGGACCTAATTTTTATAGCAACTAAACTTTATTAAAATATCAATTGTTTTTGTTATTAAAATTCCACGTTCAAATAGCATTATGCTTTTCATGACCTTAAACATTCTAACACGCAAAGGTACATTCTTATGAACAAATTACAGTTCACATATTTTGTTACAGATGTACATATATTTTGTATACATTTGTCACAACTGAATCCTAGGGCTATTCTTCAGATTTTACGGTAATTATTATTATTAGTAGAAAAAAGAAGAGTCTGACTGAAAATTTGTCAAATGTAAACTCTCCATTCTTGACTTGAATACTATCATTAAAATTGTGCGTTTCATAGAAATCAATCTTTTATTATTTCAAGCTTTCAAAATAATTAACACTGCCATTAAGAACAAATTATGATATTCCATGTTTTGTTCTAGAAGGGATTAAACGTTGGCTTTCTCGAGTCACAATATCGATGAAACCGTGCTAATGGTAAATCGTATCGAATTGCGAGTAGTATGCATGTTGGTTCCTTGGAGTCATTCAATCATGTCATAATCTAATAGATCTGAATCGACATGAATAACTGATGGTATTACGCAGAATTTTTGAACAGAATCAGTGCTGCTATTTATTACACTCATGCGTGTACGGAGTGTAACTTGAGTGTACACTTTCGATTGGTACGGTAGTGATTATTATTGGCCTGGGTCGCGTACTTACGAGTGTAAACGCGATCGCCGATACGATAAATCTAAAGAAAGTGTGTGTGTATGAATGAACGACGAACCAATAAGCACTAAGAGTAAGTCGCACTCTCTTCATTAGTTTTGCCTTTTCTTTAGTACCGTAAATAAAAGTGTACTCCTATCTATAGTAGCCGAATCTCTCTCTCTCTCTCTCTCTCTCTCTATCGCTATCCTCTTTACACACTTTACAGGTAATCCAGAGTGAATGTAACCTGTACAGAACCCATGAAGTTAGGATTCACAGTAAAAATGATAAAGATAAAGTCCGGGCGTTTCTCGCTCAGCTGTTACTCCTGCCTGTACGTTATGTAGAGGCCTGTAGAGGATTGGTAATTAGAATAATGAGAACTTGCTGCTGCAACCATAATGTCTAATATGTTTAAAATAATTAAATAAATATGTATAAATAATGCCGTTGAGACGCTCGTACAGTGTATAATATATAGGTGTAAACGACTCCAAGGTCAGGTAAAAACCCCTGGAAAGGTCCAGCCGGAAGGGCACGATGGACAGACGAAACCCAACGACTTGTAGGGAGAATCAGCAACGTAGGACAGTTCATCATTAGACGTCGTACCGTACGGTTGAAAGACTTCACTCCTAACAAGATCTTAGCACCGCCATGCATCACATCACACGTTACGTTTATACAACAAGTTCAACACAATGCTGGATTACTCTAACACTCAATATATTAAACCTCCTCCACCTTGACCGTTAATTCATTCGAGGTACGCGATATCGACCGATCGGTTTGACCTGATGGGTTGCTTTTTAGTCGATAATTCGCAACATCAGGGGAGAGTCGAAAAATTCCAATTCGTCTTTGTTCGACGGCGGCGTAGTGGCGACATTATTTTGCCCGGAATTTATTTATTATTACATTATCTGTTTCTTAACGATAAAAATACTCCGAGGTAAAAGAACAACGTGATTTGAACTCTTCTACATTCTCTCTCTTGAACATCTCTTCTCTCTTGAACATTTGTAACTCGCGTGCCGTTATAGTTACATTCAGAAAAATTTGTACGATTAAACTGATAAAATAAACTGAATAAACTGATAATAAGCTGATAAACAGCGTATGTACATAAGATTGGCAATTATAGAACATACACATATTCATTGTAATTATTTGTAAAATCAAATTATACTAAATATGACAATTATTTATAAAGAAAAAAGTGCAGTTGCATTTTTCTGATGCACCGATGCACAAAAGTGCATAAAATTAGTTGCATATTATGCACCGCCTGAAACCATTTAGCTTTCGCTTATGACATCTTCTACTATCCTTAACCGTTTAGAAGATACAACCTAGTTCAGTTGCGTGGAACACTTTGTATATATGTACATATTTGATTTGGAAACATTATTAAACATTTCTGTTGGAAATTGTAATACATATTTATTAATGGCTCATGATTAATATTCATTTAAACAGTATTTATCAGCATCAAATGAAATACTGTACATGTAAGTGCTTTAAATAAATCGAGATATTACATAATAACTTTGCTGCTTCAATAAAAGAAAGTTAGTAACATTATCACTCCCGCGACATCTATAATCCTATCGATCAAATCTAAAAGAACAAAAAATGGGCTAGATGGGGGAATAGAACCATGAATTCTGATTTCTGATCTCGTGTGTACTGATTTATCGTATTTCAAAATAAAATATCATAAAGGACATAAAAATTCAAGAAAGCTACGATATACCAGTCTTTTAACTTCGTTCAATTAACGTACGTCCTTATTCGATAATTTATTACCACCTGTTATAAAACTATCCTTTCTTTATGATCAGCATATACAAAATCTTATTAGATTATTTCTCTGTTGAAAGTTTCTGTTACAAGTAATTATATATTATTATTATTGCTTAGTCCGTGTCTTTCGGCTTTGGACGAACTTTTGGACGATTTTACATCTGTCTATTTCTCTTCTTATATGTCTACCTCTCCTCTTTTCCACTCTACTGTATTGCACTACCTTGCTTATTCTACTTCTAAAAACTAAAAATTAGGAACTATAAATTAACAACTAATGACTAGAAAACTATTGCAAAGGTAATTATTTAATACGAACAATATATATTTCTTAATTTCTGTCGCAAAATTTCCAATTCAGTATTAATTTTACACGAGTCTAACCGAAAAAACGTATATGATTGCGATTTAATATATACACTGCTATCTTCTTACACTATTTTTAATTTCGTCCAATGTATCTCAGAAAATAAAAAATACACAGTAATCTCCAAGCAATCACAATGTTTCTGAACTTCTCACAATAAGTGTATTTCAAATTTATTTTTATTACTCAAATTTGGCCCATATATCAGTCTCTCAAGAGCTTGAATTATCAAACAGATTTCGGATACGGGGAAAGATAATACATCCAAGTTCCCCAGACATCAAACAGGGGAGATAAAGTCGCAGATTGCGTCGTTGCTATACCGACGAACAAGAGGAATAATGGGTGCGCATTCAACCCATAGGCGGAGAACCATATAAATGTCATTGTAAAAACTATGTGTGAGGACCATTTCCCGCATAACGTCTTCGAAGAACTAGTTTTAACATCATTCAGGTCAAAGTTGTTAAAGTGGACAGATTCGAAACTAAGCATCTTCAACAAAACAATAACAAACTCGACACGTTCAACATGAAACTATCACTAGGAAGTATGATAATAAGCCTGTTCTAGAGGCACTATATGCTTGGCAAGATAGTGACACGAGAAATACACAGGAAATCCCACAGACTACAATACAAGAACTCGATGAACCGATTTGGAGTGAACTGTAACGATAAAAGAGTAGAATACGGTGCGTAAAGTGTGTTGGGCGATCATGCTCCGAACTTATGATAAACAGATATATAATCGTGACCCAGCAAACGAAGAACAAGAAGTTAGGCCCTATACAGAAGATACTCGATTCATTTAGAAATCAAGAAGTGTGCTGAAATGACAGAGAGCGGAAGAAGAGTAAAATAAACTCCTCCTGATCAAAGTAATCCCTCGCCTCAATAGAGCGCACAATGAGTATGGACAACATGGTGAACCTGATGGAGAGCATAGACGTTTTCAAGGAATTGTTTCATGTTCATTTGACGGAGATGAACGCATTGTCGCTAAGATGGATAAACTCTGACAGATTTACCACTAGTGACTTTAGACGTCTAACAAACTTCGCAATTGCGAAATTCAACACCGCTTGTCTCTAATAATCGTAAGTTACTACTATTACAGCCCCTGCAAGCTTACTCGTTTGAGGTGGTCCTGCTGGCAAAGACGAAAGTCACGGAGAGGCATAAGGTGCAGTTCAAGGGTCTTCGTTTCGAAAGAGTGTGACCATCTGAACTGGAAGTTCGGGGACGGAACCGATTCATCATTTACTTCATTACGATTAGCATATCATTTAACTTTGAAGCGATAATCACTAGCCGAACAGACAAGGGGAAAATGGGGCTTTCAGTTGTCACGATAAACCTGGCAAACAAAACGCGGCTTTCCATATATTCTGTTTATTCTATTTATTTCATTTTATTTTATTTTATTTTATTTTTATTTCTGTTTATTTTATCTTTTCGAAAAACTACATCCGTGCGATACAATTTTTGCATCCTCCGTGGTGATTATAACGCGAAACATGTTCTCTGGAGCAGCACGTTAAATAATAACAGAGACGAGAACCTGCGACACTGATTTAACGAGTGACAGGTGGATCTGGTCTTCCAGTTCAGTCACGCTGATTTTGATGGCATTTGATTTGTCGACGCGCAGTCGTCCTTGGATTTGGTACTCGCGGGAAAGCTGGATATTTTTCTGCAGCGAGCCGTCAGAATTTGATATCTTTGTCCACGAGGATAAGAACACTGAGACAACAGTCACGAAGAGATCGTCCTCCAGACCATAAATAATAATATCCTTTCGGCCCTCAAAGCCTCCATTCCAGCTCCCACATGGGATTTAAATTGTGTCGAGAGATATCTGGACTTCCGCTTCGGAGGTTTGCTACAAGACAAACACAGAATCTTCCGCATCTTCAATTGGCTGAAGAAGCGCTTCGGCACACTGTGTTACTCTATCCCATCGTTCATCGAACACGCAAGTGCTATAGAGCCATAAAAAGGCGTATCAGGAAGGCCCCTGATAGATCCCCGAGTTCTCTGGATCTAGAGAATTAAAGATTCCAAAAGCATGTTTCCGCGAGTACGAGGCAATAGGGTTAACCTCTTGATCGGCGCCCTCAAATTTTCTTCAGACGATTCTCACCGTCTTCCACAGGTGAACAACCTCCTCGCTTAGTGTGACAGAGCAGAAGATGCATCGTTACTGGTACCAAGCCGATAAATAAGTCGAGATCGTGACGTCTCCGATGCCACCGGCTCTCCAGAATTTACTAGATGACATGCCAAAAATAAACGTGTACGCAACTCGTGCTTCTGTTATTCACGATCGTGTGCCGTGACTTCCTTTCAAGTTATAAGCTGTTCTTTGTACAGGTATTTAATTACTATTATGTTCGCGTGCTATTTCATCACTTTAAACTTGTTAAACTTTTATCACTTGTTACAAAAGCACTTGTTACTTGTATGTAGCGAAACATTCTTTGTCTGGTCTCCTTTCTACCGCGTGGTAAGCTACGTGAATCCCACAAGACTACTGGGTACAAATTTCGAAGGTGTGCGCCGAAATGTGTGTGATGATATTCTCAGATCCCAAATTACATAACCTTGAATATTCAGAACTTCGTTGAATAGGGGCCGTTGAAACAATGTCTGTAGCTTCACCCGAGGAAAAAGGGTTGGTAACCGCTACGGCTCCGATGTCTCAGAGAATTATTTCACATCGGTAGATTCATTAACGATTCAATTTAAGTTTCTGAACGGGAATAGGTTATAAGGCTTCGATATCTTCAACACAGTACCAATATAGCTCCCGCAAAGATACATATTCTTCTTCGTCTTGATCTTTAATGATATCTTATACGTGCGTATTTTCCTAAGATATGAAAGATGGGGAAAGTGGTTCCCTTGCTGGGAAAGGGTAAGAACAAACCTAATCCAGCCAGGTACAGATCAATGAGTTTGCTGTTTGCAGAGTATCCATTAGTAATGTCTTTGAGAGGGCGATACAGACAGTCATACTGTTTCATTGTAAAGAGGCATCCATTCCTCCCGATCAGCAATTTGGCTTCCGGTTCAAATACATTAAGGTCCACGCAACAATAAAATTCGTGTCAGATGTCTGCTGGTAGCAAAACTCTACTCATAGACCTGGAAAGGGCTTTTGACATGTTTCGATCGAAGCGGTTTGCTGTAAATGCTGATAAGATACGGTTTCTTAAACATCTAGTTCAGGTGATTTGGTCCAGAATCTCTGAAAGTTGTCTCAGTGGATGGCAAGCTCGAATGTCGTCTTCGGGGTGAATGACGGGCTGCAACAGGGAACGTTCAAAACCTCCAACCTGGTTAATTTGTATTTTAGTCGTAACTTGAGCCTCTTCCGTCTCAATAGCGACTTTAACCTATGCGCGTTGGTATTTGCTAATGGTCTCCTGATTTACGCGATGGAAATGTATTCTTCCAAAATTAATTCCAAGCTACAGGAAGTTTTCGATCGTATTATGGTTTACTGTGGTAACTGAAAGTTCCGTATACATACTAGAAAGTGCGAATCTATCCCTTTCGGATTGTGCATGTCTAGACATTTAAATTTTAACCGTGATGTGACTCGACATTCTCGCTGATTTCTTATCACCGGCAATAGCTCCTATCCGTTCGGCATAAGAAAATGGTCAAATATCCCGATATATATTTGTATTGCAAATTACAGATTACACAGCACATTAAGACACAAACGTAAAATAAATCAGAAAAGACTTTTATAGTAAATAATGGTTCGTTCTTCTCAAAGCATTTCTGCACAAAATGTAGTCTTCTTTTGTACAAATTGCTGGCAATAATCCTATCCTGACTTATGCCTGTCCGATTTGCTTCAATGTCACAACGAGCCAGATGGATAAGCTTTGGCATTTCAAACGGAGATGTCCGAAGCATTGCATGGGGCTGTATCGTTCGAGCTATTTCACATATCAATACAAATGTTTTATATTATTTTATATACTATATACAAATTACACATAGCTTTTAAATTCCTTGTGTCTGTAGCACGCGGTGAGAGTGCCACGAATTGACCTGTTTATGTTAGAATTAGCGAGGAATCATAGAGGCAAAGTACGTCTAATCGTCGATCAACTTTGATGCAGATTTATCTGATCCAAATCATTACTTATATCATTTTTTAAAATAAATTCAAAGTAAGAGTATGCACCATATATTTTCCTCTTCAGGATTAATATTTCAATAAAACCGCGCACATGCATAGACCATGATAAATAATTTACGACTGCAACTATAATGCATTTTTAATGCATAATTTTAATTAAAAAAATAATTTTAATTAAATATGTTGTAAGGCTCAACGTTGTGGACAATTATTTCCTACACATATAACTGGCGATCGTTAGTTTACAAATTATGTACAAAAAATGTACAAAACGAAACTACCGATCAGCTTTGTTGATAGGATATATTAACCCTTTTGCTCCCAGCGCCGACTATATCCGGCATGTACGATGTGACGCGATAAAATCGTTTGTTCTTTGTGACTGCAATACGGGTTACATTCGAGACTTTATTATTTATACAGAGGCTGGTAGTACTATAGCGTCCGAACATAAAGACTGTAGTAAATCAGGAAATATTGTAATGTCCCTCCTAGAATCAAATTTAGATAAAGGTCACTCCCTTTACGTCGACAATCGGTACATTTACATTCGGATATATTAAAAATTGTACAAATGCGTGTGGCACCGTAAAAAAGAGGAGAAAAGAAATACCAGAAATGAACGAAAAATTACAAAAAGGAGAAGCGTGCTTTCGCTCGTCTGCAAATATATTAGCCATAAAATGGCACGATAAAAAAGAGATTTTCATAATATTAACAATACATACAGAAGAATTTGTGGATGTACCAAAACACTACAGTGCACAAGAAATTTTACAGGAACCATCTTGTATACACGGCTATAATAAATTGATGGGTGCTATGGACATGTTCATCAGCACTATAAATTCCACTCGCAAAACAACGAAATGGTACAAAAAATATTTCCATATGATTGATACGTGTTTATGGAATTCATATTGTTTGTACAAATTGAAAATCAACAAAACAATATCAATTGCGAAATTTCAACTGAAATTAATAGATCAAATTTTAAATCAAATAAAAGTGGATCAAATTTATACCCATTAAATAAGTTTATATCTTTTATATAGAAATTATGAGTACATTGTTTTAAAGAAAAGTTCCTTTTCTTCAAAGATAAACTGTCCACGCGCAATATGTACACTTTCGGCGCGGGGTCCACTTTAGTGGCGGTGCTACGGCTGACCGAATCGCCGTAGCAAAAGGGTTAATACCGTTTGGAGAATCCCAGGGCTGGCTGTCTGCGACCAAATGGTCATTTGACTTAGTACGCGAAAAAGCAAAACAATACGTTGCAGGACTTAGTGCGCGAGCAACAAAACAATAAGCCGCGGAAAAAACAATACACGCCGCTGGACGCAGTGTTCGCGTGCGAAAATCGGTACGCTGATGAACTGAGTGCCCGTGGTTAAAATACGCCGTGAGTGAAATCTGCGGAAATAATAACATACGATGTCAACACGAGGGTAGTCGCCGCCTGCTACAAAGGCAAAGGCGGGCCTGCAGGCAACAAAAGCGCAGAATTCTGAGAGAGGGACAGAGGCGACAACCCCTAAAAACGGGAGTGCTAGCGTTACGTCAGGAAAATTAAACAGCTCTGAAATAAAGACGGCGGCTGATGGAGACAAAAAAGACACGATGGAGGAGCTGCGGCCAATACTCGATATAAGGGAACAGGACCCTAGACCCGAGCAAGAGAGTTAACAAGGAGCAAACCGTAACAATTACGCGATACTTCAAGGATATGAGAGGCATCGTGGAGGAGCTCCTGCTCCATAACAGCTATCTAGCCAGAATATTCAGCATTGTAAGCAAGTCGCTGCAAGTCAGCAAGTGGCTTGAGACGGCTGACAAGAAGACGAAAGCTGAGCCAAAACAGCTCTCGTATGCCGAAAAGGTTAAAATGACGAGCAATAAGGTTAGGCAAATGGCGGTAAAATCGCCGAAGAATGCGGTTATAATCTACCCGAAAGGGGTGGACAGTGAAATTGAAACCAGCGAAGATGCGCGTGATACCGCAACTAGGAAAATTAGTGGCAATGGCCTAGTCATGGAAACAATGAATCCAGAAGGTCTGAAAGCGTTCACTGAGAACGCGAAATTAAAGGAGACTGGTTTAAAAGCCAGTATAACATAGACAAGGTTGCCCCGGATGATCATGTAGCGGTACATGAGTCAGAGCACAGTTCAAATCATGTTGTTGTGTTGCCTCGGAGTAAGAAGACGGTTAGGTTACAAGTAATGTAAGAACAAATGAACTCCGCGCAAAACAATGTCGCAGCTACATGCAACCATCGAATTTCAATTTCCCGACTCTCTCCCGACCAGTATAAATAAACGGATGCAATCGCGAGCGATACAGTACATATAGAGAATCGCAGAGTATCGCAGAGTACATATCGAGTATCTGACAGTATCTAGAGTATCTCCGAGTATCTTACGAGCGTCTATCGAACATTATCGAGAATTTATTCCGCCACTTGTATTTTGTACCAACGACTCACGTATACGGCTGTATATTAATTTATTTTTTTAAAAAAATATATTCGATGGTTACAACAACGAGTAATCTCGTCATTAATCCTCACGTACCATAGTCCTCTTCACATAAACATCTACAATCACGTACGACGTCCCAAGAAAGATCCCCCAAAGGGGAAACTAGCCTGCAAGAAAAAACAGGAACAGGACAGGCCTAAAGAAGAAGACGTTGCGGCCATCAAATTCTGCTTCAGGACGGGTTGCAAGGACCACGAGGAGACCAGCTGAGTAATAGTAGTACCCCCTGCCAGGTAAGAGAAATACTTTTAACTGGAAAAGTTGTTGAATCATGGAATGCATGCAGTTGACAAATATTTGGGGATTGAATTTTGCACAGTTTTCGATATTGAGAAAAGTTATATTTCCTCAAAGCTTCAAGTTCTCATATTCAATTACACACAAATAATACGCAATTGAAGATATAGACTTTGCAGCGATAAACGTGCCACTTCCAAGGGATCAAAATTGCTGAAATTCCCTTCTTTACTAGTAGTATATGGAGTCATATCTCAATAGTTTAAAATTGGAAAACCTATTCGACGAGCACATATTAATGCAACTCCTGAATAGAGAACAAATAGAAAGAATAGAACTGAGTTGCTGTCAGTTGCTGCGCAAGGTGCAAAAATTGTAGCAATCAGAAACAAATAAAACATCGTTTCATGCGCTAAAGAGCGCGTCAGAATAACAAATATTTGGGGATTGAATTTAGCACACTTTTCAATAAAGAGAAAAGTTATATTTCCACAAAGCATCAAGTTCTTATTTTCAATTAGACATAAATGTAGTAACTTATGGATTTTAGAGTAAGGACAAGTAATGATGCTCTAATTAGGGTTTAGTGTGGTCTAATAAGCAATACTCAATAAAAAAAAACAGATTACAATATCGTCGTACGTATCATACACGCCCATACTTCCCGATTCACACTCCGTGACCACTCAACTCACACTGTACTTCTCGACTCGCAATCTGGCCGTTCTAGCATCCCCCTGTCTTTATCTAGGCCCACCGCACGCATGTTCCGCAGAAACTCGTGGCCAGGGTAACGTAAGCCTTTTCTACGAAACTATGCACTTGAATAGACCAATGACACATTTATGGACCCAACGGCGCCTCGGCTCTCACGCCATTGTTCATGGTTAACTCGATGTTTAATAGGCCCTTTTCCCGAAACCACATAAATAATGCGCAATTGAAAATGCAAACTTTGCAGCAATACACGTGCCACTTCCAAGGGAAAAACATTGCTGAAGTTCCCTTGTTTACCAGTAGCTTGTGGAGTCAGTTCTGAATAGCATAAAACTGGAAAATCTATTCGACCAGCACGTAATAATGCAACTCCAGAATAGAGAACAAATAGAAAGAATAGAACTGAGTTGCTTTCAGTTGCTGCGCAAGATGCAAAAATTGTAGAAATCAGGAACAAATAAAACACCGTTTCATGCGCAAAAGAGCGCGGGTGACAAACTAATATTTGGGGATTGAATTTTGCACATTTTTCAATATTGAGAAAAGTTATATTTCCACAAAGCTTCAAGATGTCATATTCAATTACACATAAATAATACGCAATTGACTATACAAACTTTGCAGCGACACACGTGCGACTTCCAAGGGAACAAAATTGCTAAAGTTCTCTTCTTTACTTGTAGCATATGGAGTCATTTCTGAAAAGTGGAAAATCTATTCGGTCAGCATATAATAATGCAACTCCTGAATAGAGAACAAATAGAAAGAATAGAACTGAGTTGCTGTCAGTTGGTAGTGCGTGGTGCAAAAATTCTAGAAATCAAGAACAAATAAAACACCGTTTCATGCGCTAAAGAGCGCTTAGCCCTAGTTAATATTTGGGGATTGAATTTTGCACACTTTTCAGTAATGTAAAAAGTTATATTTCCACACAGCATCCAGTTCTCATATCCAGTTACACATAAATAATGCGCAACTGAAAATACAAAATTTGCAGCGATATACGTGCCACTTAAAAGGGAACAAAATTGCTGAAATTCCCTTGTTTACCAGTAGCTTGTGGAGTCATTTCTGAAAACTGGAAAATCGACTCGACGAGCACATATTAGTGCAACTACTGAATAGAGAAAAAATAGAAAGAATAGAACTGAGTTGCTTTCAGTTGCTGCGCAAGGTGCAGGAATTGTTGAAATCAAGAACAAATAAAACACCGTTTCATGCGCTAAAGAGCGCGGGTGATAAACTAATATTTGGGGATTGAATTTTGCACAGTTTTCAATATTTAGAAAAGTTATATTTCCTTAAGGCTTCAAGTTCTCATATTCAGTTACACATAAATAATACGGAGTTGAAAATACAAACTTTGCAGCGATGAACGTGCCACTTCCAAGGGAACAAAATTACTGAAGTTCCCTTCTTTACTAGTAGCATATGGAGTCATTTCTGAAAACTGGAAAATCTATTCGGCCAGCACATAGTAATGCAACGCCTGAATAGAGAACAAATAGAAAGAATAGAACTTTGTTGCTGTCACTTGCTGCGCAAGGTGCAAAAAATTGTTGAAATCAAGAACAAATAAAACACCGTTTCATGCGCTAAATAGCGCGAGAGACGAACTAATATTTGGGGATTGAATTTAGCACACTTTTCAGTAATGTAAAAAGTTATATTTCCACACAGCATCCAGTTCTCATATCCAGTTACACATAAATAATGCGCAATTGAAAATACAAAATTTGCAGCGATATACGTGCCACTTAAAAGGGAACAAAATTGCTGAAATTCCCTTGTTTACCAGTAGCTTGTGGAGTCATTTCTGAAAACTGGAAAATCGACTCGACGAGTACATATTAGTGCAACTACTGAATAGAGAAAAAATAGGAAGAATAGAACTGAGTTGCTGTTAGCTGCTGCGCAAGGTGCAAAAATTGTAGCAATCAGGAACAAATAAAACACCGTTTCATGCGCTAAAGAGCGCGGGTGTCATAAAAATATTTGGGGATTGAATTTTGCACACTTTTCAATAAAGAGAAAAGTTATACTTCCTGAAAGCTTCAAGTTCTCATATTCAGTTACACATAAATAATACGCAATTGAATATACAAACTTTGCAGCGACACACCAGCCACTTCCAAGGGAACAAACTTACCGAAGTTCCCTTCTTTACTAGTAGCATATGGAGTCATTTATGAATAGTTTAGAACTGCAAAATCTATTCGACCAGCACATGATAATGCAGCTCCTGAATAGAGGACAAATAGAAAGAAT
Source organism: Bombus flavifrons (assembly GCF_040668555.2). Taxonomy (NCBI): domain Eukaryota; kingdom Metazoa; phylum Arthropoda; class Insecta; order Hymenoptera; family Apidae; genus Bombus; species Bombus flavifrons. The sequence continues at coordinate 2,190,673 of NC_138457.1, read as the reverse complement.
AGAACTGAGTTGCTGTCAGTTGCTGCTCAAGGCGCAAAATTGTAGCAATCAGGAACAAATAAAACATCGTTTCATGCGCTAAAGAGCGCGGGTGTCATAAAAATATTTGGGGATTGAATTTTGCACACTTTTCAATATAGAGAAAAGTTATATTTTCTCAAAGCTTCAAGTTCTCATATTCAGTTACACATAAATAATACGCAATTGAAAATACAAACTTTGCAGCGATAAGCGTGCCACTTCCTAGGGAACAAAATTGCTGAAATTCCCTTCTTTACTAGTAGCATATGGAGTCATTTCTGAATAGTTTAAAATTGAAAAATCTATTCGACCAGCACATGATAATGCAGCTCCTGAATAGAGGACAAATAGAAAGAATAGAACTGAGTTGCTGTCAGTTGCTGCTCAAGGTACAAAAATTGTAGCAATCAGGAACAAATAAAACACCGTTTCATGCGCTAAAGAGCGCGGGTGAAATACCAATATTTGAGGATTGAATTTAGCACACTTTTCAGTAATGAGAAAAGTTATATTTCCACAAAGCATCCAGTTCTCATATCCAGTTACACATAAGTAATGCGCAATTGAAAATACAAACTTTGCAGCGATTTACGTGCCACTTAAAAGGGAACAAAATTGCTGAAGTTCCCTTCTTTACTTGTAGCATATGGAGTCATTTCTGAAAACTGGAAAATCTATTCTGCCAGCAAATAATAATGCAACTCTTGAATAGAGAACAAATAGAAAGAATAGAACTGAGTTGCTGTCAGTTGGTAGTGCGTGGTGCAATAATTCTAGAAATCAAGAACAAATAAAACACCGTTTCATGCGCTAAAGAGCGCTTAGCCCTAGTTAATATTTGGGGATTGAATTTTGCACACTTTTCAGTAATGTAAAAAGTTATATTTCCACACAGCATCCAGTTCTCATATCCAGTTACACATAAATAATGCGCAACTGAAAATACAAAATTTGCAGCGATATACGTGCCACTTAAAAGGGAACAAAGTTGCTGAAATTCCCTTGTTTACCAGTAGCTTGTGGAGTCATTTCTGAAAACTGGAAAATCGACTCGACGAGCACATATTAGAGCAACTACTGAATAGAGAAAAAATAGAAAGAATAGAACTGAGTTGCTTTCAGTTGCTGCGCAAGGTGCAGGAATTGTTGAAATCAAGAACAAATAAAACACCGTTTCATGCGCTAAAGAGCGCGGGTGATAAACTAATATTTGGGGATTGAATTTTGCACAGTTTTCAATATTTAGAAAAGTTATATTTCCTTAAAGCTTCAAGTTCTCATATTCAGTTACACATAAATAATACGCAATTGAAAATACGAACTTTGCAGCGATGAACGTGCCACTTCCAAGGGAACAAAATTACTGAAGTTCCCTTGTTTACTAGTAGCATATGGAGTCATTGCTGAATAGTTTAAAATTGGAAAATCTATTCCACCAGCACATAATAATGCAACTCTTGAATGGAGCACAAATAGAAAGAATAGAACTGAGTTGCTTTCAGTTGCTGCGCAAGGTGCAAAAATTGTTGAAATCAAGAACAAATAAAACACCGTTTCATGCGCTAAAGAGCGCGGGTGATAAACTAATATTTGGGGATTGAATTTTGCACAGTTTTCAATATTTAGAAAAGTTATATTTCCTTAAAGCTTCAAGTTCTCATATTCAGTTACACATAAATAATACGCAATTGAAAATACAAACTTTGCAGCGATGAACGTGCCACTTCCAAGGGAACAAAATTACTGAATTTCCCTTCTTTACTAGTAGCATATGGAGTCATTTCTGAAAACTGGAAAATCTATTCGGCGAACACATAGTAATGCAACGCCTGAATAGAGAACAAATAAAAAGAATAGAACTGAGTTGCTTTCAGTTGCTGCGCAAGGTGCAAAAATTGTTGAAATCAAGAACAAATAAAACAGCTTTTCATGCGCTAAAGAGCGCGTAGCCATACATAATATTTGGGGATTGAATTTAGCACACTTTTCAGTAATGAGAAAAGTTATATTTCCACAAAGCATCCAGTTCTCATATCCAGTTTCACATTAATAATGCGCAATTGAAAATACAAAATTTGCAGCGATATACGTGCCACTTAAAAGGGAACAAAATTGCTGAAATTCCCTTGTTTACCAGTAGCTTGTGGAGTCATTTCTGAAAACTGGAAAATCGACTCGACGAGCACATATTAGTGCAACTACTGAATAGAGAAAAAATAGAAAGAATAGAACTGAGTTGCTGTTAGCTGCTGCGCAAGGTGCAAAAATTGTAGCAATCAGGAACAAATAAAACACCGTTTCATGCGCTAAAGAGCGCGTGAGAAGAACAAATATTTGGGGATTGAATTTAGCACACTTTTCAATAAAGAGAAAAGTTATATTTCCACAAAGCATCAAGTTCTTATTTTCAATTAGACATAAATGTAGTACCTTATGGATTTTAGAGTAAGGACAAGTAATGATGCTCTAATTAGGGTTTAGTGTGGTCTAATAAGCAATACTCAATAAAAAAAAACAGATTACAATATCGTCGTACGTATCATACACGCCCATACTTCCCGAATCACACTCCGTGACCTCTCAACTCACACTGTACTTCTCCACTCGCAATCTGGCCGTTCTAGCATCCCCCTGTCTTTATCTAGGCCCACCGCACGCATGTTCCGCAGAAACTCGTGGCCAGGGTAACGTAAGCCTTTTCTACGAAACTATGCACTTGAAAAGACCAATGACACATTTATGGACCCAACGACGCCTTGGCTCTCACGCCATTGTTCATGGTTAACTCGATGTTTAATAGGCCCTTTTCCCGAAACCACATAAATAATGCGCAATTGAAAATACAAACTTTGCAGCGATACACGTGCCACTTCCAAGGGAAAAAAATTGCTGAAGTTCCCTTGTTTACCAGTAGCTTGTGGAGTCAGTTCTGAATAGCATAAAACTGGAAAATCTATTCGACCAGCACGTAATAATGCAACTCCAGAATAGAGAACAAATAGAAAGAATAGAACTGAGTTGCTGTTAGTTGCTGCGCAAGGTGCAAAAATTGTAGCAATCAGGAACACATAAAACACCGTTTCATGCGCTAAAGAGCGCGGGTGATAAACTAATATTTGGGGATTGAATTTTGCACAGTTTTCAATATTTAGAAAAGTTATATTTCCTTAAAGCTTCAAGTTCTCATATTCAGTTACACATAAATAATACGCAATTGAAAATACAAACTTTGCAGCGATGAACGTGCCACTTCCAAGGGAACAAAATTACTGAATTTCCCATCTTTACTAGTAGCATATGGAGTCATTTCTGAAAACTGGAAAATCTATTCGGCGAGCACATAGTAATGCAACGCCTGAATAGAGAACAAATAAAAAGAATAGAACTGAGTTGCTTTCAGTTGCTGCGCAAGGTGAAAAAGTTGTAGCAATCAGGAACACATAAAACACCGTTTCATGCGCTAAAGAGCGCGGGTGATAAACTAATATTTGGGGATTGAATTTTGCACAGTTTTCAATATTTAGAAAAGTTATATTTCCTTAAAGCTTCAAGTTCTCATATTCAGTTACACATAAATAATACGCAATTGAAAATACAAACTTTGCAGCGATGAACGTGCCACTTCCAAGGGAACAAAATTACTGAATTTCCCTTCTTTACTAGTAGCATATGGAGTCATTTCTGAAAACTGGAAAATCGACTCGACGAGCACATATTAGTGCAACTACTGAATAGAGAAAAAATAGAAAGAATAGAACTGAGTTGCTTTCAGTTGCTGCGCAAGGTGCAAAAATTGTTGAAATCAAGAACAAATAAAACAGCTTTTCATGCGCTAAAGAGCGCGTAGCCATACATAATAATTGGGGATTGAATTTAGCACACTTTTCAGTAATGAGAAGAGTTATATTTCCACAAAGCATCCAGTACTCATATCCGGTTACACATTAATAATGCGCAATTGAAAATACAAAATTTGCAGCGATATACGTGCCACTTAAAAGGGAACAAAATTGCTGAAATTCCCTTGTTTACCAGTAGCTTGTGGAGTCATTTCTGAAAACTGGAAAATCGACTCGGCGAGCACATATTAGTGCAACTACTGAATAGAGAACAAATAGAAAGAATAGAACTGAGTTGCTGTTAGTTGCTGCGCAAGGTGCAAAAATTGTAGCAATCAGGAACAAATAAAACACCGTTTCATGCGCTAAAGAGCGCGGAAGGTAAGCTAATATTTGGGGATTGAATTTTGCACAGTTTTCAATATTTAGAAAAGTTATGTTTCCTTAAAGCTTCAAGTTCTCATATTCAGTTACACATAAATAATACGCTATTGAAAATAGAAACATTGCAGCGACACACGTGCGACTTCCAAGGGAACAAACTTGCTGAAGTTCCCTTCTTTACTAGTAGCATATGGAGCCATTTCTGAATAGTTTAAAATAGGAAAATCGATTCCACCAGCAAATAATAATGCAACTCCTGAATGGAGCACAAATAGAAAGAATAGAACTGAGTTGCTTTCAGTTGCTGCGCAAGGTGCAAAAATTGTTGCAATCAAGAACAAATAAAACAGCTTTTCATGCGCTAAAGAGCGCGTAGCCATACATAATATTTGGGGATTGAATTTAGCACACTTTTCAGTAATGAGAAAAGTTATATTTCCACAAAGCATCCAGTTCTCATATCCAGTTACACATTAATAGTGCGCAATTGAAAATACAAAATTTGCAGCGATATACGTGCCACTTAAAAGGGAACAAAATTGCTGAAATTCCCTTGTTTACCAGTAGCTTGTGGAGTCATTTCTGAAAACTGGAAAATCGACTCGACGAGCACATATTAGTGCAACTACTGAATAGAGAAAAAATAGAAAGAATAGAACTGAGTTGCTGTTAGCTGCTGCGCAAGGTGCAAAAATTGTAGCAATCAGGAACAAATAAAACACCGTTTCATGCGCTAAAGAGCGCGTGAGAAGAATAAATATTTGGGGATTGAATTTTGCACAGTTTTCAATATTTAGAAAAGTTATATTTCCTTAAAGCTTCAAGTTCTCATATTCAGTTACACATAAATAATACGCAATTGAAAATACAAACTTTGCAGCGATGAACGTGCCACTTCCAAGGGAACAAAATTACTGAAGTTCCCTTGTTTACTAGTAGCATATGGAGTCATTGCTGAATAGTTTAAAATTGGAAAATCGATTCCACCAGCACATAATAATGCAACTCTTGAATGGAGCACAAATAGAAAGAATAGAACTGAGTTGCTTTCAGTTGCTGCGCAAGGTGCAAAAATTGTTGAAATCAAGAACAAATAAAACACCGTTTCATGCGCTAAAGAGCGCGGGTGATAAACTAATATTTGGGGATTGAATTTTGCACAGTTTTCAATATTCAGAAAAGTTATATTTCCTTAAAGCTTCAAGTTCTCATATTCAGTTACACATAAATAATACGCAATTGAAAATACAAACTTTGCAGCGATGAACGTGCCACTTCCAAGGGAACAAAATTACTGAAGTTCCCTTCTTTACTAGTAGCATATGGAGTCATTTCTGAAAATTGGAAAATCTATTCGGCGAGCACATAGTAATGCAACGCCTGAATACAGAACAAATAAAAAGAATAGAACTGAGTTGCTTTCAGTTGCTGCGCAAGGTGCAAAAATTGTTGCAATCAAGAACAAATAAAACAGCTTTTCATGCGCTAAAGAGCGCGTAGCCATACATAATATTTGGGGATTGAATTTAGCACACTTTTCAGTAATGAGAAAAGTTATATTTCCACAAAGCATCCAGTTCTCATATCCAGTTACACATTAATAACGCGCAATTGAAAATACAAAATTTGCAGCGATATACGTGCCACTTAAAAGGGAACAAAATTGCTGAAATTCGCTTGTTTACCAGTAGCTTGTGGAGTCATTTCTGAAAACTGGAAAATCGACTCGACGAGCACATATTAGTGCAACTACTGAATAGAGAAAAAATAGAAAGAATAGAACTGAGTTGCTGTTAGCTGCTGCGCAAGGTGCAAAAATTGTAGCAATCAGGAACAAATAAAACACCGTTTCATGAGCTAAAGAGCGCGTGAGAGGAATAAATATTTGGGGATTGAATTTTGCACAGTTTTCAATATTTAGAAAAGTTATATTTCCTTAAAGCTTCAAGTTCTCATATTCAGTTACACATAAATAATACGCAATTGAAAATACAAACTTTGCAGCGATGAACGTGCCACTTCCAAGGGAACAAAATTACTGAAGTTCCCTTGTTTACTAGTAGCATATGGAGTCATTGCTGAATAGTTTAAAATTGGAAAATCGATTCCACCAGCACATAATAATGCAACTCTTGAATGGAGCACAAATAGAAAGAATAGAACTGAGTTGCTTTCAGTTGCTGCGCAAGGTGCAAAAATTGTTGAAATCAAGAACAAATAAAACACCGTTTCATGCGCTAAAGAGCGCGGGTGATAAACTAATATTTGGGGATTGAATTTTGCACAGTTTTCAATATTCAGAAAAGTTATATTTCCTTAAAGCTTCAAGTTCTCATATTCAGTTACACATAAATAATACGCAATTGAAAATACAAACTTTGCAGCGATGAACGTGCCACTTCCAAGGGAACAAAATTACTGAAGTTCCCTTCTTTACTAGTAGCATATGGAGTCATTTCTGAAAACTGGAAAATCTATTCGGCGAGCACATAGTAATGCAACGCCTGAATAGAGAACAAATAAAAAGAATAGAACTGAGTTGCTTTCAGTTGCTGCGCAAGGTGCAAAAATTGTTGCAATCAAGAACAAATAAAACAGCTTTTCATGCGCTAAAGAGCGCGTAGCCATACATAATATTTGGGGATTGAATTTAGCACACTTTTCAGTAATGAGAAAAGTTATATTTCCACAAAGCATCCAGTTCTCATATCCAGTTACACATTAATAGTGCGCAATTGAAAATACAAAATTTGCAGCGATATACGTGCCACTTAAAAGGGAACAAAATTGCTGAAATTCCCTTGTTTACCAGTAGCTTGTGGAGTCATTTCTGAAAACTGGAAAATCGACTCGACGAGCACATATTAGTGCAACTACTGAATAGAGAAAAAATAGAAAGAATAGAACTGAGTTGCTGTTAGCTGCTGCGCAAGGTGCAAAAATTGTAGCAATCAGGAACAAATAAAACACCGTTTCATGAGCTAAAGAGCGCGTGAGAGGAATAAATATTTGGGGATTGAATTTTGCACAGTTTTCAATATTTAGAAAAGTTATATTTCCTTAAAGCTTCAAGTTCTCATATTCAGTTACACATAAATAATACGCAATTGAAAATACAAACTTTGCAGCGATGAACGTGCCACTTCCAAGGGAACAAAATTACTGAAGTTCCCTTGTTTACTAGTAGCATATGGAGTCATTGCTGAATAGTTTAAAATTGGAAAATCGATTCCACCAGCACATAATAATGCAACTCTTGAATGGAGCACAAATAGAAAGAATAGAACTGAGTTGCTTTCAGTTGCTGCGCAAGGTGCAAAAATTGTTGAAATCAAGAACAAATAAAACACCGTTTCATGCGCTAAAGAGCGCGGGTGATAAACTAATATTTGGGGATTGAATTTTGCACAGTTTTCAATATTCAGAAAAGTTATATTTCCTTAAAGCTTCAAGTTCTCATATTCAGTTACACATAAATAATACGCAATTGAAAATACAAACTTTGCAGCGATGAACGTGCCACTTCCAAGGGAACAAAATTACTGAAGTTCCCTTCTTTACTAGTAGCATATGGAGTCATTTCTGAAAACTGGAAAATCTATTCGGCGAGCACATAGTAATGCAACGCCTGAATAGAGAACAAATAAAAAGAATAGAACTGAGTTGCTTTCAGTTGCTGCGCAAGGTGCAAAAATTGTTGAAATCAAGAACAAATAAAACAGCTTTTCATGCGCTAAAGAGCGCGTAGCCATACATAATATTTGGGGATTGAATTTAGCACACTTTTCAGTAATGAGAAAAGTTATATTTCCACAAAGCATCCAGTTCTCATATCCAGTTACACATTAATAACGCGCAATTGAAAATACAAAATTTGCAGCGATATACGTGCCACTTAAAAGGGAACAAAATTGCTGAAATTCGCTTGTTTACCAGTAGCTTGTGGAGTCATTTCTGAAAACTGGAAAATCGACTCGACGAGCACATATTAGTGCAACTACTGAATAGAGAAAAAATAGAAAGAATAGAACTGAGTTGCTGTTAGCTGCTGCGCAAGGTGCAAAAATTGTAGCAATCAGGAACAAATAAAACACCGTTTCATGAGCTAAAGAGCGCGTGAGAGGAATAAATATTTGGGGATTGAATTTTGCACAGTTTTCAATATTTAGAAATGTTATATTTCCTTAAAGCTTCAAGTTCTCATATTCAGTTACACATAAATAATACGCAATTGAAAATACAAACTTTGCAGCGATGAACGTGCCACTTCCAAGGGAACAAAATTACTGAAGTTCCCTTGTTTACTAGTAGCATATGGAGTCATTGCTGAATAGTTTAAAATTGGAAAATCGATTCCACCAGCACATAATAATGCAACTCTTGAATGGAGCACAAATAGAAAGAATAGAACTGAGTTGCTTTCAGTTGCTGCGCAAGGTGCAAAAATTGTTGAAATCAAGAACAAATAAAACACCGTTTCATGCGCTAAAGAGCGCGGGTGATAAACTAATATTTGGGGATTGAATTTTGCACAGTTTTCCATATTCAGAAAAGTTATATTTCCTTAAAGCTTCAAGTTCTCATATTCAGTTACACATAAATAATACGCAATTGAAAATACAAACTTTGCAGCGATGAACGTGCCACTTCCAAGGGAACAAAATTACTGAAGTTCCCTTCTTTACTAGTAGCATATGGAGTCATTTCTGAAAACTGGAAAATCTATTCGGCGAGCACATAGTAATGCAACGCCTGAATAGAGAACAAATAAAAAGAATAGAACTGAGTTGCTTTCAGTTGCTGCGCAAGGTGCAAAAATTGTTGAAATCAAGAACAAATAAAACAGCTTTTCATGCGCTAAAGAGCGCGTAGCCATACATAATATTTGGGGATTGAATTTAGCACACTTTTCAGTAATGAGAAAAGTTATATTTCCACAAAGCATCCAGTTCTCATATCCAGTTACACATTAATAATGCGCAATTGAAAATACAAAATTTGCAGCGATATACGTGCCACTTAAAAGGGAACAAAATTGCTGAAATTCCCTTGTTTACCAGTAGCTTGTGGAGTCATTTCTGAAAACTGGAAAATCGACTCGACGAGCACATATTAGTGCAACTACTGAATAGAGAAAAAATAGAAGGAATAGAACTGAGTTGCTGTTAGCTGCTGCGCAAGGTGCAAAAATTGTAGCAATCAGGAACAAATAAAACACCGTTTCATGCGCTAAAGAGCGCGTGAAAAGAATAAATATTTGGGGATTGAATTTTGCACAGTTTTCAATATTTAGAAAAGTTATATTTCCTTAAAGCTTCAAGTTCTCATATTCAGTTACACATAAATAATACGCAATTGAAAATACAAACTTTGCAGCGATGAACGTGCCACTTCCAAGGGAACAAAATTACTGAAGTTCCCTTGTTTACTAGTAGCATATGGAGTCATTGCTGAATAGTTTAAAATTGGAAAATCGATTCCACCAGCACATAATAACGCAACTCTTGAATGGAGCACAAATAGAAAGAATAGAACTGAGTTGCTTTCAGTTGCTGCGCAAGGTGCAAAAATTGTTGAAATCAAGAACAAATAAAACACCGTTTCATGCGCTAAAGAGCGCGGGTGATAAACTAATATTTGGGGATTGAATTTTGCACAGTTTTCAATATTCAGAAAAGTTATATTTCCTTAAAGCTTCAAGTTCTCATATTCAGTTACACATAAATAATACGCAATTGAAAATACAAACTTTGCAGCGATGAACGTGCCACTTCCAAGGGAACAAAATTACTGAAGTTCTCTTCTTTACTAGTAGCATATGGAGTCATTTCTGAAAACTGGAAAATCTATTCGGCGAGCACATAGTAATGCAACGCCTGAATAGAGAACAAATAAAAAGAATAGAACTGAGTTGCTTTCAGTTGCTGCGCAAGGTGCAAAAATTGTTGAAATCAAGAACAAATAAAACAGCTTTTCATGCGCTAAAGAGCGCGTAGCCATACATAATATTTGGGGATTGAATTTAGCACACTTTTCAGTAATGAGAAAAGTTATATTTCCACAAAGCATCCAGTTCTCATATCCAGTTACACATTAATAATGCGCAATTGAAAATACAAAATTTGCAGCGATATACGTGCCACTTAAAAGGGAACAAAATTGCTGAAATTCCCTTGTTTACCAGTAGCTTGTGGAGTCATTTCTGAAAACTGGAAAATCGACTCGACGAGCACATATTAGTGCAACTACTGAATAGAGAAAAAATAGAAAGAATAGAACTGAGTTGCTGTTAGCTGCTGCGCAAGGTGCAAAAATTGTAGCAATCAGGAACAAATAAAACACCGTTTCATGCGCTAAAGAGCGCGTGAGAAGAATAAATATTTGGGGATTGAATTTTGCACAGTTTTCAATATTTAGAAAAGTTATATTTCCTTAAAGCTTCAAGTTCTCATATTCAGTTACACATAAATAATACGCAATTGAAAATACAAACTTTGCAGCGATATACGTGCCGCTTAAAAGGGAACAAAATTGCTGAAATTCCCTTGTTTACCAGTAGCTTGTGGAGTCATTTCTGAAAACTGGAAAATCGACTCGACGAGCACATATTAGTGCAACTACTGAATAGAGAAAAAATAGAAAGAATAGAACTGAGTTGCTGTTAGTTGCTGCGCAAGGTGCAAAAATTGTAGCAATCGGGAACAAATAAAACACCGTTTCATGCGCTAAGGAGCGCGGCTGATCAGCTAATATTTGGGGATTGAATTTTGCACAGTTTTCAATATTTAGAAAAGTTATGTTTCCTTAAAGCGTCAAGTTCTCATATTCAATTACACATAAATAATACGCAATTGAAAATACAACCTTTGCAGCGATGAACGTGCCACTTCCAAGGGAACAAAATTACTGAAGTTCCCTTCTTTACTAGTAGCAAATGGAGTCATTTCTGAAAACTGGAAAATCTATTCGGCCAGCACATAGTAATGCAACTCCTGAATAGAGAACAAATAGAAAGAATAGAACTTTGTTGCTGTCACTTGCTGCGCAAGGTGCAAAAAATTGTTGAAATCAAGAACAAATAAAACACCGTTTCATGCGCTAAAGAGCGCTGGACATGAATTAATATTTGGGGATTGAATTTAGCACACTTTTCAGTAATGGGAAAAGTTATATTTCCTCAAAGCTACAACTTCTCATATTCAATTACACAAAAATAATACGCAATTGACGATACAAACTTTGCAGCGATACACGTGCCACTTCCAAGGGAAAAAAATTGCTGAAGTTCCCTTGTTTACCAGTAGCTTGTGGAGTCAGTTCTGAATAGCATAAAACTGGAAAATCTATTCGACTAGCACGTAATAATGCAACTCCTGAATAGAGAACAAATAGAACGAATAGAACTGAGTTGCTTTCACTTGCTGCGCAAGGTGCAAAAAATTGTTGAAATCAAGAACAAATAAAACACCGTTTCATGCGCTAAATAGCGCGAGAGATGAACTAATATTTATGGATTCAATTTAGCACACTTTTCAGTAATGTAAAAAGTTATATTTCCACACAGCATCCAGTTCTCATATCCAGTTACACATAAATAATGCGCAATTGAAAATACAAAATTTGCAGCGATATACGTGCCGCTTAAAGGGAACAAAATTGCTGAAATTCCCTTGTTTACCAGTAGCTTGTGGAGTCATTTCTGAAAACTGGAAAATCTATTCGACCAGCACATAATAATGTAACTCCTGAATAGAGAACAAATAGGAAGAATAGAACTGAGTTGCTTTCAGTTGCTGTGCAAGGTGAAAACATTGTAGCAATGAGGAACAAATAAAACACGGTTTCATGCGCTAAGGAGCGCGGGTGATCAGCTAATATTTGGGGATTGAATTTTGCACAGTTTTCAACATTTAGAAAAGTTATATTTCCTTAAAGCTTCAAGTTCTCATATTCAGTTACACATAAATAATACGCAATTGAAAATACAAACTTTGCAGCGATGAACGTGCCACTTCCAAGGGAACAAAATTACTGAAGTTCCCTTCTTTACTAGTAGCATATGGAGTCACTTCTGAAAACTGGAAAATCTATTCGGCCAGCACATAGTGATGCAACTCCTGAATAGAGAACAAATAGAAAGAATAGAACTGAGTTGCTTTCAGTTGCTGCGCAAGGTGCAAAAATTGTTGAAATCAAGAACAAATAAAACACCGTTTCATGCGCTAAAGAGCGCGCGACGTGAATTAATATTTGGGGATTGAATTTAGCACTCTTTTCAGTAATGTAAAAAGTTATATTTCCACACAGCATCCAGTTCTCATATCCAGTTACACATAAATAATGCGCAATGGAAAATACAAAATTTGCAGCGATATACGTGCCACTTAAAGGGGAACAAAATTGCTGAAATTCCCTTGTTTACCAGTAGCTTGTGGAGTCATTTCTGAAAACCGGAAAATCGACTCGACGAGCACATATTAGTGCAACTACTGAATAGAGAAAAAATAGAAAGAATAGAACTGAGTTGCTGTTAGTTGCTGCGCAAGGTGCAAAAATTGTAGCAATCGGGAACAAATAAAACACCGTTTCATGCGCTAAGGAGCGCGGCTGATCAGCTAATATTTGGGGATTGAATTTTGCACAGTTTTCAATATTTAGAAAAGTTATGTTTCCTTAAAGCTTCAAGTTCTCATATTCAGTTACACATAAATAATACGCAATTGAAAATACAAACTTTGCAGCGATACACGTGCCACTTCCAAGGGAACAAAATTGCTGAAGTTCTCTTCTTTACTAGTAGTATATGGAGTCATTTCTAAAAACTGTAAAATCTATTCGACTAGCACATAATAATGTAACTCCTGAATAGAGAACAAATAGGAAGAATAGAACTGAGTTGCTTTCAGTTGCTGTGCAAGGTGAAAACATTGTAGCAATGAGGAACAAATAAAACACGGTTTCATGCGCTAAGGAGCGCGGGTGATCAGCTAATATTTGGGGATTGAATTTTGCACAGTTTTCAACATTTAGAAAAGTTATATTTCCTTAAAGCTTCAAGTTCTCATATTCAGTTACACATAAATAATACGCAATTGAAAATACAAACTTTGCAGCGATGAACGTGCCACTTCCAAGGGAACAAAATTACTGAAGTTCCCTTCTTTACTAGTAGCATATGGAGTCACTTCTGAAAACTGGAAAATCTATTCGGCCAGCACATAGTGATGCAACTCCTGAATAGAGAACAAATAGAAAGAATAGAACTGAGTTGCTTTCAGTTGCTGCGCAAGGTGCAAAAATTGTTGAAATCAAGAACAAATAAAACACCGTTTCATGCGCTAAAGAGCGCGCGACGTGAATTAATATTTGGGGATTGAATTTAGCACTCTTTTCAGTAATGTAAAAAGTTATATTTCCACACAGCATCCAGTTCTCATATCCAGTTACACATAAATAATGCGCAATGGAAAATACAAAATTTGCAGCGATATACGTGCCACTTAAAGGGGAACAAAATTGCTGAAATTCCCTTGTTTACCAGTAGCTTGTGGAGTCATTTCTGAAAACCGGAAAATCGACTCGACGAGCACATATTAGTGCAACTACTGAATAGAGAAAAAATAGAAAGAATAGAACTGAGTTGCTGTTAGTTGCTGCGCAAGGTGCAAAAATTGTAGCAATCGGGAACAAATAAAACACCGTTTCATGCGCTAAGGAGCGCGGCTGATCAGCTAATATTTGGGGATTGAATTTTGCACAGTTTTCAATATTTAGAAAAGTTATGTTTCCTTAAAGCTTCAAGTTCTCATATTCAGTTACACATAAATAATACGCAATTGAAAATACAAACTTTGCAGCGATACACGTGCCACTTCCAAGGGAACAAAATTGCTGAAGTTCTCTTCTTTACTAGTAGTATATGGAGTCATTTCTAAAAACTGTAAAATCTATTCGACTAGCACATAATAATGTAACTCCTGAATAGAGAACAAATAGGAAGAATAGAACTGAGTTGCTTTCAGTTGCTGTGCAAGGTGAAAACATTGTAGCAATGAGGAACAAATAAAGCACCGTTTCATGCGCTAAAGAGCGCTGGACATGAATTAATATTTGGGGATTGAATTTAGCACACTTTTCAGTAATGGGAAAAGTTATATTTCCTCAAAGCTACAACTTCTCATATTCAATTACACAAAAATAATACGCAATTGACGATACAAACTTTGCAGCGATGAACGTGCCACTTCCAAGGGAACAAAATTACTGAAGTTCCCTTCTTTACTAGTAGCATATGGAGTCACTTCTGAAAACTGGGAAATCTATTCGGCCAGCACATAGTAATGCAACTCCTGAATAGAGAACAAATAGAAAGAATAGAACTGAGTTGCTTTCAGTTGCTGCGCAAGGTGCAAAAATTGTTGAGATCAAGAACAAATAAAACACCGTTTCATGCGCTAAAGAGCGCAGGACATGAATTAACATTTGGGGATTGAATTTAGCACACTTTTCAGTAATGAGAAAAGTTATATTTCCTCAAAGCTACAACTTCTCATATTCAATTACACAAAAATAATACGCAATTGAAGATACAAACTTTGCAGCGATAAACGTGCCACTTCCAAGGGAACAAAATTACTGAAGTTCCCTTCTTTACTAGTAGCATATGGAGTCACTTCTGAAAACTGGGAAATCTATTCGGCCAGCACATAGTAATGCAACTCCTGAATAGAGAACAAATAGGAAGAATAGAACTGAGTTGCTTTCACTTGCTGCGCAAGGTGCAAAAATTGTTGAAATCAAGAACAAATAAAACACCGTTTCATGCGCTAAAGAGCGCGCGACGTGAATTAATATTTGGGGATTGAATTTAGCACTCTTTTCAGTAATGTAAAAAGTTATATTTCCACACAGCATCCAGTTCTCATATCCAGTTACACATAAATAATGCGCAATGGAAAATACAAAATTTGCAGCGATATACGTGCCACTTAAAAGGGAACAAAATTGCTGAAATTCCCTTGTTTACCAGTAGCTTGTGGAGTCATTTCTGAAAACTGGAAAATCTATTCGACCAGCACATAATAATGTAACTCCTGAATAGAGAACAAATAGGAAGAATAGAACTGAGTTGCTTTCAGTTGCTGTGCAAGGTGAAAACATTGTAGCAATGAGGAACAAATAAAGCACCGTTTCATGCGCTAAAGAGCGCTGGACATGAATTAATATTTGGGGATTGAATTTAGCACACTTTTCAGTAATGGGAAAAGTTATATTTCCTCAAAGCTACAACTTCTCATATTCAATTACACAAAAATAATACGCAATTGACGATACAAACTTTGCAGCGATGAACGTGCCACTTCCAAGGGAACAAAATTACTGAAGTTCCCTTCTTTACTAGTAGCATATGGAGTCACTTCTGAAAACTGGGAAATCTATTCGGCCAGCACATAGTAATGCAACTCCTGAATAGAGAACAAATAGAAAGAATAGAACTGAGTTGCTTTCAGTTGCTGCGCAAGGTGCAAAAATTGTTGAGATCAAGAACAAATAAAACACCGTTTCATGCGCTAAAGAGCGCTGGACATGAATTAACATTTGGGGATTGAATTTAGCACACTTTTCAGTAATGAGAAAAGTTATATTTCCTCAAAGCTACAACTTCTCATATTCAATTACACAAAAATAATACGCAATTGAAGATACAAACTTTGCAGCGATAAACGTGCCACTTCCAAGGGAACAAAATTACTGAAGTTCCCTTCTTTACTAGTAGCATATGGAGTCACTTCTGAAAACTGGGAAATCTATTCGGCCAGCACATAGTAATGCAACTCCTGAATAGAGAACAAATAGGAAGAATAGAACTGAGTTGCTTTCACTTGCTGCGCAAGGTGCAAAAATTGTTGAAATCAAGAACAAATAAAACACCGTTTCATGCGCTAAAGAGCGCGCGACGTGAATTAATATTTGGGGATTGAATTTAGCACTCTTTTCAGTAATGTAAAAAGTTATATTTCCACACAGCATCCAGTTCTCATATCCAGTTACACATAAATAATGCGCAATGGAAAATACAAAATTTGCAGCGATATACGTGCCACTTAAAAGGGAACAAAATTGCTGAAATTCCCTTGTTTACCAGTAGCTTGTGGAGTCATTTCTGAAAACTGGAAAATCTATTCGACCAGCACATAATAATGTAACTCCTGAATAGAGAACAAATGGGAAGAATAGAACTGAGTTGCTTTCAGTTGCTGCGCAAGGTGCAAAAATTGTTGAGATCAAGAACAAATAAAACACCGTTTCATGCGCTAAAGAGCGCTGGACATGAATTAATATTTGGGGATTGAATTTAGCACACTTTTCAGTAATGAGAAAAGTTATATTTCCTCAAAGCTACAACTTCTCATATTCAATTACACAAAAATAATACGCAATTGAAGATACAAACTTTGCAGCGATAAACGTGCCACTTCCAATTGAACAAAATTGCTGAAGTCCCCTTCTTTACTAGTAGCATAGGGAGTCATTTCTGAATAGTTTAGAACTGGGAAATCTATTCGACCAGCACATGATAATGCAGCTCCTGAATAGGGGACAAATAGAAAGAATAGAACTGAGTTGCTGTCAGTTGCTGCTCAAGGTGCAAAAATTGTAGCAATCAGGAACAAATAAAACACCGTTTCATGCGCTAAAGAGCGCGGGTGAAATACCAATATTTGGGGATTAAGTTTAGCACACTTTTCAGTAATGAGAAAAGTTATATTTCCACAAAGCATCCAGTTCTCATATCCAGTTACACATAAGTAATGCGCAATTGAAAATGCAAACTTTGCAGCGATTTACGTGCCACTTAAAAGGGAACGAAATTGCAGAAATTCCCTTGTTTACCAGTAGCATATGGGGTCATTTCTGAAAACTCGAAAATCTATTCGGCTAGCACATAATAATGCAACTCCTGAATAGAGAACAAATAGAAAGAATAGAACTGAGTTGCTGTCAGTTGCTGCTCAAGGTGCAAAAATTGTAGCAATCAGGCTCAAATAAAACATCGTTTCATGCGCTAAAGAGCGCGGGTGACATAACAATATTTGGGGATTGAATTTTGCACACTATTCGATAAAGAGAAAAGTTATATTTTCTCAAAGCTTCGAGTTCTCATATTCAGTTACACACAAATAATACGCAATTGAAAATACAAACTATGCAGCGATACACGTGCCACTTCCAATTGAACAAAATTGCTGAAGTTCCCTTCTTTACTAGTAGCATAGGGAGTCATTTCTGAATAGTTTAGAACTGGGAAATCTATTCGGCCAGCACATAATAATGCAGCTCCTGAATAGAGGACAAATAGAAAGAACAGAACTGAGTTGCTGTCAGTTGCCGTGCAACGTGGCAAGGTATTTCCGCATTAATTACGAAATCTGTGCGCATTGCGCAGATAGTGGGCATAGCACGAGAGCGTGCCCAAACAGTGTAGTGCACGCCAACTGCTTGAACTGTAAGGGAGCAGGGAAGAATGGCGGTCGCGCGGCCTCTAGCGTGAGCTGTCCCATGTATATAAACGCACTAGAAACAACGGTAGCAAGAACGCGATATGAATAAGAAAACCCATGAAAATGGAAGAGGACATGGAAGAAGAAGGGGAATATGGTTCCTGCAGCATAACATGCAGCGATCCATAATTGTTCCCCACGAAATCATTACGCAGATGTGTGCTGATAGCTACGAGATCTTGGTAATGTAAGAGCCATACAGCATTGAAGGGATAATACCTAGACTCGGAACAGGAATCGCGATCGCCTGTCGAAGCCCGAAATATGACCCGCTAATGGCGGTGGTGGGTGTTAAAAGTAGATATATAACACTACTTGAAGTAGCCGAACTGTGCACAACGCACTGATGTGTCGGCATTAAATCGGATTGAAGGAAACTTCAAGCAATAAACAATGTTCCTATTTCGAAGTCATAGGATAACATCCAATAACTTTTATAATTAAAATTCGAAAACTCAAAATCCTCATTTTGCTATCAGAAAAAGAAATCCACTTCAAATACAGACAAACAACAGAGGAGGTTTGAAAATCCATGACGGATTCTCCACACAACCAATACTACGGTATCTTGATTTCATTTCAATACTCCATTCAGTGTCACTACCGATGCTACGGATTCTACAATAGGGCTGCAGATTGAGCCACGATAAAATCGACCATAAGGTACCAATTGCATTTACTAATCGTAGTTTAAACCAGACCGCAACTATTCAGGAACCGAACAGGAATATCTGCCGTATATACTCCGCTATTCCCAACTTTTTGTGTTAGAAAATTTACACTCATTACCAAGTACCGATCCGTAGTTTGAATAATTTCAGTCAGAGACTCCATTTAAAATTGGTTAGGCGAATGTTGAAGCTCATGGAGTACGGATACGATGCCGTACACATGTCTGAAAGGACAAATTGCTATGACTCCTGTTTCATAATTTAGTGGTCTGCCTTTCCTTCTTTTCTTATTCGATTTCTCAATTCAATTTTCTTATTCAATTATCGAAAATCATTCTCGATGGAGCGAAAGGATGTTCTGCGAATAACGTGTTACACGGGGATTTGTCCAATTTTCAAACCGTACTGGACCACGATTTTCATATTATAGGTAGATCGTGTTATGTGGGCAACATCGTCGTAGTCTACTCTTCGTCACTACGGGAATAAAGGCTAAAAAATTGTTAAATTGCCTCAGTCAGAGACAGTCAGAGTGAATGGTAGTCCAATTCAAGACTAATAAAACGGAGATTGGAATTGTTAGAGTAGAGATGTTCTAGAAGAACAAACAAGAACGGAATCAAGCTGTATCGTAATTGAGTCGTTCCGTGAGTAACTCTGCACAGTCTGCCGTATAAAGAATTGACACAACAATTGTCCAAGCTAGACACTACAGCCGATAGCAGCTGGCCATTTTCTTCAAGGAATGGGCCGAAGCCAAGGAAAATTTACACACACAAAAGATCCTATGCAACGATAATTCTTATGTAGCGGCACACGAGTCAGGACAATTCAAATCCTGTTGTTGTTTTGCCTCGGAGTATCAAGACCGTTAGGTTACAAGTAATGTAAGAACAAATAAACTCCGGGCAAAACAATGTCGCCACTACATACAACCGTCAAACGTAGACGAATTCACATTTTCCGTTTCTCCCCCGACCAGTATAAATAAACGGACGCGATCGCGAGCGAGAATTATCGAACAGTATGGAAGAGCATCAACGTGTGTAAACGAGTACCGAAGTGATCCACAGATTTTCTCCGAGTATTTGTCGAGTATTTATTCCGCAACTTATATTTGTACCGACGACTCACAATTCGTCTGTAAATAATTTATTCATTTATTTATTCAAAAATATATTTGACGGACTGCGACAGCAATATTTCGCTCTCGTTATTTCGCTCAACCTAATAACGACTAATCCTCCACACTTACATACACACATAGAAACGCGCACGCTACAGCGCAATAGTTCAATATTTTCTTGCCACGCGTTCGATCTACGAGTGTGAAAGCATCCCAACAAACGATACCCCATCTAAGAGAGAAGGAGTTATGTTCGCGCAACATATTTTCTTTCATATTTATTTATAGATCGTACGCTCGATTTAGACTATGGAAAACTTAGGGCCAACGCGAAGTAGAAATGCTTTAAACGAAAATCTCACGAACACCACGATTTCCTCCTATTCGCCAGTACTAATTTTTTCCCAACTTCTGAGATGTGAAAAGGGTAATAAGAAAGGTTAGATAGGTTTAGCTGGTCAACAGATTCGCTACGAGGATTCTCTGCAAGATTAGGTATCGAAATCACACGCATCTCCGACCTCAGTTAGATACTTGGTTCGTGACAATCGAAACTTAACTTCAATTTAATATCCTTCTTCAAATATCTTGTTTTCTGAGATAGGGTCTACGCGGCGATACAGTTACTATTACACTGAATTGTATGTCGCGAGTCATAACATATACAGCATGTCCATTTTGAATGTACACGAGCGATTATTTCTGCAAGTGTCAAAAATATGAAAAAATGTTTCAGGTGGAAGTTATATGGTATCAAAGGGGACATGGTCTGATGTAATTTGATTTTTTGTAAATAGTCAGGTAGTAGTCATATGACAGGAGTTAATGTACCAGAATGGCTGCGAAGCTAAAGTGGATGTGGTGTTTATTTCGGAATCATACCAACAACAGGCATACTGGTACAACGATGACAAAGGGGATGCTTCCCTATGAATTATTTTATTTCAAGAGAAGCAGGATAGTACCTTGTTTAGAGGAAGGGGACTCGTGAAGATCAAGGTAAACGAAAGATACTGCATAGGCAGATATTGTTCCCCTAACGTCAATATAGAGCAATTCAATGCTTATTTACATGAATTGGACTACATGATCAGGATAAATGAGAGGAACCATCCTACGATGATCGTAGGGGGACATATCTGTTGCATTTGCTAAGAAAAAATAGGATCGTAGCCATTAGACTAAATAAGAGGTATACATTTTATGAGAATGGAAAAAATAGCTTCCTTGACGTAATTAGTACGGACAATGGATTGGCAAGGAAACACAAGGGTGGTAAAATACGTAACGTATGGTCAACCTCTGACCATACTTATGTTTTGCATGAATTGAAACTACTAAGACGAGACGTAGTGTCAAACATTTTAAATACTCTACGAAGGAAATGGATACGAATAATTTTATTTTAAAATTTGACCTTAATTGCGATAACTTATTTATGCATAATTCTGAAGACGAAGAGGCATATGGTGAGCGCTTCCAGGCTACTGTAGAAGCGTAATGTACCTCCAAATTAAAGAAAATTTATCCTCCTATAGGAAGAAAGAATAGAAATTACTGATGGTGTGAAAAGCTAAAAATGCTTAGGGCGGAGGTGTTTAAGAAAAGAGGGGAAGCTCAGAGAGCCAAAGCAAGAGGATTATAGTACAGGGATTTATTGATCCAGGAATATAAAATTAAAGGGTATAGTCTTACGAGAAACTGTCGCGAAAATAAAGAAGAATGGAAGGGGTTTTGCGTCACATTCAACAGGGGGAGGCCGCATCGGGCTATTATGTCCAAGATAGCCCGAAAAGTCCGAATAGACGGTCTTCACGTTAACAAGATCTAAAGAAGAACGGAAAAACTGCTAAGAGTATTCAACGAGAAGAATAATTAGAGATTAAAATTAAAGATTAATAGAAGTGGAAAGATACCAGCGATATGGAAGGCGGCGATGGTGCTTTTCATTCCGAAACCGGGAAAAGATTCTACATTCCCATCGTCATTTCGGCCGATCGATGTGCTACCAGCATTCAGTAAAGTCTGGGATTACACGTTTAAGATTCCGATCGAGAAGATCTCGACACCTTGCATATAAATCAATATGGATTTAGGAAAAAGAAAAGTACGGTCGACACTTTGTGCCGGGTCGACGACCTCGCGGAAACCTGTGAGAGGAAAAGCATGATATACGTAATCGCAGAGATCGATATCAAAAACGCGTTTAATACTCTTAGTTAGAATAAGATCCTTCAAGAGGCAGAAGAAAGAAGAATGCCCCGAAGACTCCCGATATTTCTTAGTAGCTGTCTGCAGGATAGGTAAATAATTACATACAATATAAATGGAATAGTAAAAAGAAATGTTTTTACTGGAGTACATTTTTTGATCCGCGTTCATTTAAGCTTTATTCTTCCGTTTCACAAGTACTACGACCTAAAATTTTTAACAATATTTCCTATTCTCAATAAATTTAGTTTTTATATTCCAGTGCAACGTATAAGAACACACGTTCTCTTCGTATCCGAAACCTACCGCACACTTTATGGCTAAAATAACAGTTCATCTAGTTGTAAAAGCCAACGACAGTAAACTTCACTTTTTCTGTCACTCTACTCTTAAGCACTCCGCTTACGTCGCCGTATGTATCTACTAAAATCTTTTGTAGAAAGGAAATCTTCGGAAGAAAATTTTTATGTACATGTTTTACGATACCCCCTGGTTAATTAATTAACCTAAAATGTTAGGTTGTGTAGCTCTTTTCGCTTTCATTGCCTAAATCATACTACTACTACCTTTGAAAGAAGGTTTCAACCGTTTACAAAATCTTGCAGGATTTTAACTGCTTGAAACACTACAAAGTTAGTGGTTGAACGCTTTGTTCAAGAAGAAAAATTTACGATTTCTGTTGCCAATGATCTTATGATCACATGGATTATTATTACCAGATGGATTTCTTAAATAATAGCCTTTCTTTGTTCACGCACTAATTCGTTACTAGCAGAATGCCCTCGCTATCTTTAGTTCCGCACATTATTCTGAAATGCTTAGGTATTTCGTCATAATAGTTTTACATCGCCAGGTATTGCCTGTTCCAACTATTTGCCGATATATTTAGATTATTACGCTGCCTAATTATTTCAGACTTGAAAACTGAAGATATTATTACATTCTGACAATTTCAGATATCGCATACATAATATCATACGATCATAGTAATCGCGTTCCTCTGCTCACTGTGCTCACTCCATTGTATTGCATTGTCACGTAAATCTTCCGCTACGTATAATTAAAAAATACGTACTTTGTAATTTGTTCAGCTAGACACTCGGTAGATTCTTCTAGCTTTATTGCTAATTAACATGTGGATGGCTACCTTAAGCAGGATACTGTCTTTCAGTTACTCTATTTTATTTCTTTAGTGAGGTCAGTGAGGTATTTTCTCTTTAGCCTTCTTTTTAGGAGAGCTATGCTCGCTTCAACAGCCAGCTGGTTTGGATTTGCTGCCGTTCTTACCTTGTATCCTTTTGCGGACCTGCCGATTTCTTCTTGACCGTTGGTATTTTTTAGTCTTTGCGTATATCCTCGTTTTTTACATACCATGGCGTTGACGATTGTTCAGAGGATCTCCGATTGTAGCGACTCTAATTTATTTATGTGACTCATCTATAAAATCTGGCGGGCATTTGGAACAACACGAACCAGTTCTTGAAGGCAGAATATTGCAACGCGATTAAAAAATCCAAAATAAACTAATGTAAGCTGAGAGGGAAGGAAATTCGAGCAATTTCTACCTTGAAACTACAGCAGGCACGATATTTGGGGAGTACGAGACAGGTATGGGTTCTCGCGGTGTAGTACCACACCTCGGTAAACCCCAATAGATCTGATATTGATCTTATGAAGAATTTTAGAGAAGATAGACGGCCCCTACAGAGTAGCGGCCGAGGCTAGCCGAATTCCAGGCCTCCGGGGCGTATTTCTGCGTTTGGCCTGGGGAACGTGAAAACCGGAGTGGGAAGAGGATGTCGGCGAAATCGGAGGCGGCAGCATGCGAACAGGGATTCTTCTACTGGGACGAGCAATCATTACGGGAAGTGGTGCTAGGGGGGAGAGGGGGTCAGACGACAAGATGTCGTCCGTTTCATTCATTGCTACAGCATTGAGCATCGTAAATATTTGGCGATTGAACTTTGCACACTTTTCAATAAAGAGAAAAGTTATATTTCCTTAAAGCTTCAAGTTCTCATATTCAATTACACATAAATAATAAGTAATTGAAAATACAAGCTTTGCAGCGATACACGTGCGACTTGCAAGGGAACAAAATTGCTGATGATCCCTTCTTTACCAGTAGCATACGGAGTCATATCTGAATAGTTTAGAGCTGGAAAATCTATTCGACCAGCACATAATAATATGACTCCTGAATAGAGAACAAATAGAAAGAATAGAACTGAGTTGCTTTCAGTTGCTGCGCAAGGTTCAAAAATTGTAGCAATGAGGAACAAATAAAACACCGTTTCATGCGCTAAAGAGCGCGTGGACTTACCTAATATTTGGGGATAGAGTTTAGCACACATTTCAATAAAGAGAAAAGTTATATTTCCTCAAAGCTTCAAGTTCTCATATTCAGTTACACATATATAATACGCAATTGAAAATAAAAATTTTGCAGCGATACACGTGCGACTTCCAAGGGAACAAAATTGCTGATGATCGCTTCTTTACCAGTAGCATACGGAGTCATATCTGAATTGTTTAGAGCTGGAAAATCGATTCCACCAGCACATAATAATGCAACTCCTGAATGGAGTACAAATAGAAAGAATAGAACTGAGTTGCTGTCAGTTGCTGCTCAAGGCGCAAAATTGTAGCAATCAGGAACAAATAAAACATCGTTTCATGCGCTAAAGAGCGCGTGGACTTATCTAATATTTGGGGATAGAGTTTAGCACACATTTCAATAAAGAGAAAAGTTATATTTCCTCAAAGCTTCAAGTTCTCATATTCAGTTACACATAAATAATAAGCAATTGAAAATAAAAGCTTTGCAGGGATACACGTGCGACTTCCAAGGGAACAAAATTGCTGAAGATCCCTTCTTTACCAGTAGCATACGGAGTCATTTCTGAATAGTTTAAAATTGGAAAAACTGTTCGACGAGCACATATTAATGCAACTCCTGAATAAAGAACAAATAGAAAGAACTGTGTTACTTTGAGTTGCTGCGCAAGGTGCAAAAATTGTAGCAATCAGGAACAAATAAAACACCGTTTCATGCGCTAAAGAGCGCGAGTGATAAATTAATATTTGGGGATTGAATTTTGCACAGTTTTCAATATTTAGAAAAGTTATATTTTCTTAAAGCTTCAAATTCTCATATTCAGTTACACATAAATAATACGCAATTGAAAATACAAGCTTTGCAGCGACACACGTGCGACTTCCAAGGGAACAAAATTGCTGATGATCCCTTCTTTACCAGTAGCATACGGAGTCATATCTGAATAGTTTAGAGCTGGAAAATCTATTCGACCAGCACATAATAATATAACTCCTGAATAGAGAACAAATAGAAAGAATAGAACTGAGTTGCTGTCAGCTGCTGTGCAAGGTGAAAACATTGTTGAAATCAAGTACAAATAAAACATCGTTTCATGCGCTAAAGAGCGCGTGGACTTATATAATATTTGGGGATAGAGTTTAGCACACGTTTCAATAAAGAGAAAAGTTATATTTCCTCAAAGCTTCAAGTTCTCATATTCAGTTACACATAAATAATAAGCAATTGAAAATAAAAGCTTTGCAGGGATACACGTGCGACTTCCAAGGGAACAAAATTGCTGAAGATCCCTTCTTTACCAGTAGCATACGGAGTCATTTCTGAATAGTTTAAAATTGGAAAAACTGTTCGACGAGCACATATTAATGCAACTCCTGAATAAAGAACAAATAGAAAGAACTGTGTTACTTTGAGTTGCTGCGCAAGGTGCAAAAATTGTAGCAATCAGGAACAAATAAAACACCGTTTCATGCGCTAAAGAGCGCGGGTGATAAATTAATATTTGGGGATTGAATTTTGCACAGTTTTCAATATTTAGAAAAGTTATATTTCCTTAAAGCTTCAAATTCTCATATTCAGTTACACATAAATAATACGCAATTGAAAATACAAGCTTTGCAGCGACACACGTGCGACTTCCAAGGGAACAAAATTGCTGAAGTTCCCTTCTTTACTAGTAGCATATGGAGTCATTTCCGAATAGTTTAAACTTTGGAAAGTCTACTCGAGCAGCACATAATAATGCAACTCCTGAATAGAAAAGACATAGAAAGAATAGAACTAAGTTGCTTTCAGTTGCTGCGCAAGGTTCAAAAATTGTAGCAATGAGGAACAAATAAAACACCGTTTCATGCGCTAAAGAGCGCGTGGACATACATAATATTTGGGGATAGAGTTTAGCACACATTTCAATAAAGAGAAAAGTTATATTTCCTCAAAGCTTCAAGTTCTCATATTCAGTTACACATAAATAATAAGCAATTGAAAATACAAGCTTTGCAGCGATACACGTGCGACTTGCAAGGGAACAAAATTGCTGATGATCCCTTCTTTACCAGTAGCATACGGAGTCATATCTGAATAGTTTAGAGCTGGAAAATCTATTCGACCAGCACATAATAATGTAACTCCTGAATAGAGAACAAATAGGAAGAATAGAACTGAGTTGCTTTCAGTTGCTGTGCAAGGTGAAAACATTGTAGCAATGAGGAACAAATAAAACACCGTTTCATGCGCTAAGGAGCGCGGGTGATCAGCTAATATTTGGGGATTGAATTTTGCACAGTTTTCAATATTTAGAAAAGTTATATTTCCTTAAAGCAACAAGTTCTCATATTCAGTTACACATATATAATACGCAATTGAAAATAAAAATTTTGCAGCGATACACGTGCGACTTCCAAGGGAACAAAATTGCTGATGATCGCTTCTTTACCAGTAGCATACGGAGTCATATCTGAATTGTTTAGAGCTGGAAAATCGATTCCACCAGCACATAATAATGCAACTCCTGAATGGAGCACAAATAGAAAGAATAGAACTGAGTTGCTGTCAGTTACTGCTCAAGGCGCAAAATTGTAGCAATCAGGAACAAATAAAACATCGTTTCATGCGCTAAAGAGCGCGTGGACTTATCTAATATTTGGGGATAGAGTTTAGCACACATTTCAATAAAGAGAAAAGTTATATTTCCACAAAGCTTCAAGATCTCATATTCAGTTACACATAAATAATACGCAATTGAAAATACAAGCTTTGCAGCGACACACGTGCGACTTCCAAGGGAACAAAATTGCTGAAGTTCCCTTCTTTACTAATAGCATATGGAGTCATTTCCGAATAGTTTAAAATTGGAAAGTCTACTCGAGCAGCACATAATAATGCAACTCCTGAATAGAAAACACATAGAAAGAATAGAACTGAGTTGCTTTCAGTTGCTGCGCAAGGTTCAAAAATTGTAGCAATGAGGAACAAATAAGACACCGTTTCATGCGCTAAAGAGCGCGTGGACTTACTTAATATTTGGGGATAGAGTTTAGCACACATTTCAATAAAGAGAAAAGTTATATTTCCTCAAAGCTTCAAGTTCTCATATTCAGTTACACATAAATAATGCGGAATTGAAAATACAAACTTTGCAGCGATACACGTGCAACTCCCAAGGGAACAAAATTGCTGAAATTCCCTTCTTTACTAGTAGTATATGGAGTCATATCTCAATAGTTTAAAATTGGAAAACCTATTCGACGAGCACATATTAATGCAACTCCTGAATAGAGAACAAATAGAAAGAATAGAACTGTGTTGCTTTGAGTTGCTGCGCAAGGTGCAAAAATTGTAGCAATCAGGAACAAATAAGACACCGTTTCATGCGCTAAAGAGCGCGTGGACTTACCTAATATTTGGGGATAGAGTTTAGCACACATTTCAATAAAGAGAAAAGTTATATTTCCTCAAAGCTTCAAGTTCTCATATTCAGTTACACATAAATAATGCGGAATTGAAAATACAAGCTTTGCAGCGATACACATGCGACTTCCAAGGGAACAAAATTGCTGAAGTTCTCTTCTTTACTAGTAGTATATGGAGTCATTTCTAAAAACTGTAAAATCTATTCGACCAGCACATAATAATGTAACTCCTGAATAGAGAACAAATAGGAAGAATAGAACTGAGTTGCTTTCAGTTGCTGTGCAAGGTGAAAACATTGTAGCAATGAGGAACAAATAAAACACCGTTTCATGCGCTAAGGAGCGCGGGTGATCAGCTAATATTTGGGGATTGAATTTTGCACAGTTTTCAATATTTAGAAAAGTTATATTTCCTTAAAGCTTCAAGTTCTCATATTCAGTTACACATATATAATACGCAATTGAAAATAAAAATTTTGCAGCGATACACGTGCGACTTCCAAGGGAACAAAATTGCTGATGATCGCTTCTTTACCAGTAGCATACGGAGTCATATCTGAATTGTTTAGAGCTGGAAAATCGATTCCACCAGCACATAATAATGCAACTCCTGAATGGAGCACAAATAGAAAGAATAGAACTGAGTTGCTGTCAGTTGCTGCTCAAGGCGCAAAATTGTAGCAATCAGGAACAAATAAAACATCGTTTCATGCGCTAAAGAGCGCGTGGACTTATCTAATATTTGGGGATAGAGTTTAGCACACATTTCAATAAAGAGAAAAGTTATATTTCCTCAAAGCTTCAAGTTCTCATATTCAGTTACACATAAATAATCAGCAATTGAAAATAAAAGCTTTGCAGGGATACACGTGCGACTTCCAAGGGAACAAAATTGCTGAAGATCCCTTCTTTACCAGTAGCATACGGAGTCATTTCTGAATAGTTTAAACTTTGGAAAGTCTACTCGAGCAGCACATAATAATGCAACTCCTGAATAGAAAAGACATAGAAAGAATAGAACTAAGTTGCTTTCAGTTGCTGCGCAAGGTTCAAAAATTGTAGCAATCAGGAACAAATAAAACACCGTTTCATGCGCTAAAGAGCGCGGGTGATAAATTAATATTTGGGGATTGAATTTTGCACAGTTTTCAATATTTAGAAACGTTATATTTTCTTAAAGCTTCAAATTCTCATATTCAGTTACACATAAATAATACGCAATTGAAAATACAAGCTCTGCAGCGACACACGTGCGACTTCCAAGGGAACAAAATTACTGATGATCCCTTCTTTACCAGTAGCATACGGAGTCATATCTGAATAGTTTAGAGCTGGAAAATCTATTCGACCAGCACATAATAATATAACTCCTGAATAGAGAACAAATAGAAAGAATAGAACTGAGTTGCTGTCAGCTGCTGTGCAAGGTGAAAACATTGTTGAAATCAAGTACAAATAAAACATCGTTTCATGCGCTAAAGAGCGCGTGGACTTATATAATATTTGGGGATAGAGTTTAGCACACGTTTCAATAAAGAGAAAAGTTATATTTCCTCAAAGCTTCAAGTTCTCATATTCAGTTACACATAAATAATAAGCAATTGAAAATAAAAGCTTTGCAGGGATACACGTGCGACTTCCAAGGGAACAAAATTGCTGAAGATCCCTTCTTTACCAGTAGCATACGGAGTCATTTCTGAATAGTTTAAAATTGGAAAAACTGTTCGACGAGCACATATTAATGCAACTCCTGAATAAAGAACAAATAGAAAGAACTGTGTTACTTTGAGTTGCTGCGCAAGGTGCAAAAATTGTAGCAATCAGGAACAAATAAAACACGGTTTCATGCGCTAAAGAGCGCGGGTGATAAATTAATATTTGGGGATTGAATTTTGCACAGTTTTCAATATTTAGAAAAGTTATATTTCCTTAAAGCTTCAAATTCTCATATTCAGTTACACATAAATAATACGCAATTGAAAATACAAGCTTTGCAGCGACACACGTGCGACTTCCAAGGGAACAAAATTGCTGAAGTTCCCTTCTTTACTAGTAGCATATGGAGTCATTTCCGAATAGTTTAAACTTTGGAAAGTCTACTCGAGCAGCACATAATAATGCAACTCCTGAATAGAAAAGACATAGAAAGAATAGAACTAAGTTGCTTTCAGTTGCTGCGCAAGGTTCAAAAATTGTAGCAATGAGGAACAAATAAAACACCGTTTCATGCGCTAAAGAGCGCGTGGACATACATAATATTTGGGGATAGAGTTTAGCACACATTTCAATAAAGAGAAAAGTTATATTTCCTCAAAGCTTCAAGTTCTCATATTCAGTTACACATAAATAATAAGCAATTGAAAATACAAGCTTTGCAGCGATACACGTGCGACTTGCAAGGGAACAAAATTGCTGATGATCCCTTCTTTACCAGTAGCATACGGAGTCATATCTGAATAGTTTAGAGCTGGAAAATCTATTCGACCAGCACATAATAATATAACTCCTGAATAGAGAACAAATAGAAAGAATAGAACTGAGTTGCTGTCAGCTGCTGTGCAAGGTGAAAACATTGTTGAAATCAAGTACAAATAAAACATCGTTTCATGCGCTAAAGAGCGCGTGGACTTATATAATATTTGGGGATAGAGTTTAGCACACGTTTCAATAAAGAGAAAAGTTATATTTCCTCAAAGCTTCAAGTTCTCATATTCAGTTACACATAATTAATAAGCAATTGAAAATACAAGCTTTGCAGCGATACACGTGCGACTTGCAAGGGAACAAAATTGCTGAAGATCCCTTCTTTACTAGTAGCATACGGAGTCACTTCTGAATAGTTTAAAATTGGAAAAACTGTTCGACGAGCACATATTAATGCAACTCCTGAATAGAGAACAAATAGAAAGAATAGAACTGAGTTGCTTTGTGTTGCTGCGCAAGGTGCAAAAATTGTAGCAATCAGGAACAAATAAAACACCGTTTCATGAGCTAAAGAGCGCGGGAGCCAAAGTAATATTAGGGGATTGAATTTAGCACAGTTTTCAATAATGAGAAAAATTATATTTCCTCAAAGCTTCAAGTTCTCATATTCAGTTACACATAAATAATGCGGAATTGAAAATACAAGCTTTGCAGCGATACACATGCGACTTCCAAGGGAACAAAATTGCTGAAGTTCTCTTCTTTACTAGTAGTATATGGAGTCATTTCTAAAAACTGTAAAATCTATTCGACCAGCACATAATAATGTAACTCCTGAATAGAGAACAAATAGGAAGAATAGAACTGAGTTGCTTTCAGTTGCTGTGCAAGGTGAAAACATTGTAGTAATGAGGAACAAATAAAACACCGTTTCATGCGCTAAGGAGCGCGGGTGATCAGCTAATATTTGGGGATTGAATTTTGCACAGTTTTCAATATTTAGAAAAGTTATATTTCCTTAAAGCTTCAAGTTCTCATATTCAGTTACACATATATAATACGCAATTGAAAATAAAAATTTTGCAGCGATACACGTGCGACTTCCAAGGGAACAAAATTACTGATGATCGCTTCTTTACCAGTAGCATACGGAGTCATATCTGAATTGTTTAGAGCTGGAAAATCGATTCCACCAGCACATAATAATGCAACTCCTGAATGGAGCACAAATAGAAAGAATAGAACTGAGTTGCTGTCAGTTGCTGCTCAAGGCGCAAAATTGTAGCAATCAGGAACAAATAAAACATCGTTTCATGCGCTAAAGAGCGCGTGGACTTATCTAATATTTGGGGATAGAGTTTAGCACACATTTCAATAAAGAGAAAAGTTATATTTCCACAAAGCTTCAAGATCTCATATTCAGTTACACATAAATAATACGCAATTGAAAATACAAGCTTTGCAGCGACACACGTGCGACTTCCAAGGGAACAAAATTGCTGAAGTTCCCTTCTTTACTAATAGCATATGGAGTCATTTCCGAATAGTTTAAAATTGGAAAGTCTACTCGAGCAGCACATAATAATGCAACTCCTGAATAGAAAACACATAGAAAGAATAGAACTGAGTTGCTTTCAGTTGCTGCGCAAGGTTCAAAAATTGTAGCAATGAGGAACAAATAAAACACCGTTTCATGCGCTAAAGAGCGCGTGGACATACATAATATTTGGGGAGAGGGTTTAGCACACATTTCAATAAAGAGAAAAGTTATATTTCCTCAAAGCTTCAAGTTCTCATATTCAGTTACACATAAATAATAAGCAATTGAAAAGACTAGCTTTGCAGCGATACACGTGCGACTTGCAAGGGAACAAAATTGCTCATGATCCCTTCTTTACCAGTAGCATACGGAGTCATATCTGAATAGTTTAGAGCTGGAAAATCTATTCGACCAGCACATAATAATATGACTCCTGAATAGAGAACAAATAGAAAGAATAGAACTGTGTTGCTTTGAGTTGCTGCGCAAGGTGCAAAAATTGTAGCAATCAGGAACAAATAAAACACCGTTTCATGCGCTAAAGAGCGCGTGGACTTACTTAATATTTGTGGATAGAGTTTAGCACACATTTCAATAAAGAGAAAAGTTATATTTCCTCAAAGCTTCAAGTTCTCATATTCAGTTACACATAAATAATGCGGAATTGAAAATACAAACTTTGCAGCGATACACGTGCAACTCCCAAGGGAACAAAATTGCTGAAATTCCATTCTTTACTAGTAGTATATGGAGTCATATCTCAATAGTTTAAAATTGGAAAACCTATTCGACGAGCACATATTAATGCAACTCCTGAATAGAGAACAAATAGAAAGAATAGAACTGAGTTGCTTTCAGTTGCTGCGCAAGGTTCAAAAATTGTAGCAATGAGGAACAAATAAGACACCGTTTCATGCGCTAAAGAGCGCGTGGACTTACCTAATATTTGGGGATAGAGTTTAGCACACATTTCAATAAAGAGAAAAGTTATATTTCCTCAAAGCTTCAAGTTCTCATATTCAGTTACACATAAATAATGCGGAATTGAAAATACAAACTTTGCAGCGATACACGTGCAACTCCCAAGGGAACAAAATTGCTGAAATTCCCTTCTTTACTAGTAGTATATGGAGTCATATCTCAATAGTTTAAAATTGGAAAACCTATTCGACGAGCACATATTAATGCAACTCCTGAATAGAGATCAAATAGAAAGAATAGAACTGTGATGCTTTGAGTTGCTGCGCAAGGTGCAAAAATTGTAGCAATCAGGAACAAATAAAACACCGTTTCATGAGCTAAAGAGCGCGGGAGCCAAAGTAATATTAGGGGATTGAATTTAGCACAGTTTTCAATAATGAGAAAAATTATATTTCCTCAAAGCTTCAAGTTCTCATATTCAGTTACACATAAATAATGCGGAATTGAAAATACAAGCTTTGCAGCGATACACATGCGACTTCCAAGGGAACAAAATTGCTGAAGTTCTCTTCTTTACTAGTAGTATATGGAGTCATTTCTAAAAACTGTAAAATCTATTCGACCAGCACATAATAATGTAACTCCTGAATAGAGAACAAATAGGAAGAATAGAACTGAGTTGCTTTCAGTTGCTGTGCAAGGTGAAAACATTGTAGCAATGAGGAACAAATAAAACACCGTTTCATGCGCTAAGGAGCGCGGGTGATCAGCTAATATTTGGGGATTGAATTTTGCACAGTTTTCAATATTTAGAAAAGTTATATTTCCTTAAAGCTTCAAGTTCTCATATTCAGTTACACATATATAATACGCAATTGAAAATCAAAATTTTGCAGCGATACACGTGCGACTTCCAAGGGAACAAAATTGCTGATGATCGCTTCTTTACCAGTAGCATACGGAGTCATATCTGAATTGTTTAGAGCTGGAAAATCGATTCCACCAGCACATAATAATGCAACTCCTGAATGGAGCACAAATAGAAAGAATAGAACTGAGTTGCTGTCAGTTGCTGCTCAAGGCGCAAAATTGTAGCAATCAGGAACAAATAAAACATCGTTTCATGCGCTAAAGAGCGCGTGGACTTATCTAATATTTGGGGATAGAGTTTAGCACACGTTTCAATAAAGAGAAAAGTTATATTTCCACAAAGCTTCAAGATCTCATATTCAGTTACACATAAATAATACGCAATTGAAAATACAAGCTTTGCAGCGACACACGTGCGACTTCCAAGGGAACAAAATTGCTGAAGTTCCCTTCTTTACTAATAGCATATGGAGTCATTTCCGAATAGTTTAAAATTGGAAAGTCTACTCGAGCAGCACATAATAATGCAACTCCTGAATAGAAAACACATAGAAAGAATAGAACTGAGTTGCTTTCAGTTGCTGCGCAAGGTTCAAAAATTGTAGCAATGAGGGACAAATAAAACACCGTTTCATGCGCTAAAGAGCGCGTGGACATACATAATATTTGGGGAGAGGGTTTAGCACACATTTCAATAAAGAGAAAAGTTATATTTCCTCAAAGCTTCAAGTTCTCATATTCAGTTACACATAAATAATAAGCAATTGAAAAGACTAGCTTTGCAGCGATACACGTGCGACTTGCAAGGGAACAAAATTGCTCATGATCCCTTCTTTACCAGTAGCATACGGAGTCATATCTGAATAGTTTAGAGCTGGAAAATCTATTCGACCAGCACATAATAATATGACTCCTGAATAGAGAACAAATAGAAAGAATAGAACTGTGTTGCTTTGAGTTGCTGCGCAAGGTGCAAAAATTGTAGCAATCAGGAACAAATAAAACACCGTTTCATGCGCTAAAGAGCGCGGGAGCCAAAGTAATATTAGGGGATTGAATTTTGCACAGTTTTCAATATT
Source organism: Bombus flavifrons (assembly GCF_040668555.2). Classification (NCBI taxonomy): domain Eukaryota; kingdom Metazoa; phylum Arthropoda; class Insecta; order Hymenoptera; family Apidae; genus Bombus; species Bombus flavifrons. The sequence goes on along the minus strand of NC_138457.1, from coordinate 2,156,277 downwards.
TAGAAAAGTTATGTTTCCTTAAAGCTTCAAGTTCTCATATCCAGTTACACATAAATAATACGCAATTGAAAATACAAACTTTGCAGCGATACACGTGCCACTTCCAAGGGAACAAAATTGCTGAAGTTCTCTTCTTTACTAGTAGTATATGGAGTCATTTCTAAAAACTGTTAAATCTATTCGACCAGCACATAATAATGTAACTCCTGAATAGAGAACAAATAGGAAGAATAGAACTGAGTTGCTTTCAGTTGCTGTGCAAGGTGAAAACATTGTAGCAATGAGGAACAAATAAAACACCGTTTCATGCGCTAAAGAGCGCGGGAGCCAAAGTAATATTAGGGGATTGAATTTAGCACAGTTTTCAATAATGAGAAAAATTATGTTTCCTCAAAGCTTCAAGTTCTCATATTCAGTTACACATAAATAATAAGCAATTGAAAATACAAGCCTTGCAAGGATACACGTGCGACTTATAAGGGAACAAAATTGCTGATGATCCCTTCTTTACCAGTAGCATACGGAGTCATATCTGAATAGTTTAGAGCTGGAAAATCTATTCGACCAGCACATAATAATATGACTCCTGAATAGAGAACAAATAGAAAGAATAGAACTGAGTTGCTGTCAGTTGCTGTGCAAGGTGAAAACATTGTTGAAATGAAGTACAAATAAAACATCGTTTCATGCGCTAAAGAGCGCGTGCGCTAACTAAATATTTGGGGACGGAATTTTGCACATTTATCAGTAATGAGAAAAGTGATATTTCCACAAAGCATCCAGTTCTCTTATCCAGTTACACATAAATAATGCGGAATTGAAAATACAAACTTTGCAGCGATACACGTGCAACTCCCAAGGGAACAAAATTGCTGAAATTCCCTTCTTTACTAGTAGTATATGGAGTCATATCTCAATAGTTTAAAATTGGAAAACCTATTCGACGAGCACATATTAATGCAACTCCTGAATAGAGAACAAATAGAAAGAATAGAACTGTGTTGCTTTGAGTTGCTGCGCAAGGTGCAAAAATTGTAGCAATCAGGAACAAATAAAACACCGTTTCATGCGCTAAAGAGCGCGTGGAATAACATAATATTTGGGGATTATATTTAGCAAGCTTTTCAGTAGTGAGAAAAGATATATTTCCACAAAGCTTCAAGATGTCATATTCAGTTACACATAAACAATACGCAATTGAATATACAAACTTTGCAGCGACACACGTGCGACTTCCAAGGGAACAAAATTGCTGAAGTTCCCTTCTTTGCTTGTAGCATATGGAGTCATTTCTGAAAACTGGATAATCTATTCGGCCAGCACATAATAATGCAACTCCTGAATAGAAAACACAGAGAAAGAATAGAACTGAGTTGCTTTCAGTTGCTGCGCAAGGTTCAAAAATTGTAGCAATGAGGAACAAATAAAACACCGTTTCATGCGCTAAAGAGCGCGTGGACTTAGATAATATTTGTGGATAGAGTTTAGCACACATTGCAATAAAGAGAAAAGTTATATTTCCTCAAAGCTTCAAGTTCTCATATTCAGTTACACATAAATAATAAGCAATTGAAAATACAAGCTTTGCAGCGATACACGTGCGACTTCCAAGGGAACAAAATTGCTGAAGTTCCCTTCTTTACTAGTAGCATATGGAGCCATTTCTCAAAACTTGAAAATCGACTCGTCGAGCACATATTAATGCAACTCCTGAATAGAGAAAAAATAGAAACAATAGTACTGAGTTGCTGCCAGTTGCTGCGCAAGGTGCAAAAATTGTTGAAATCAAGAAGAAATAAAACACCGTCTCTTGCGCTAAAGAGCGCGTGAACTATGACAATATTTGGGGATTGAATTTTGCACACTATTCAGTAATGAGACAAGTTATATTTACTCAAAGCTTCATGTTCTCATATTCAATTACACATAAATAATAAGCAATTGAAAATACAAGCTTTGCAGCGATTCACGTGCGACTTCCAAGGGAACAAAATTGCAGATGATCCCTTCTTTACCAGTAGCATACGGAGTCATATCTGAATAGTTTAGAGCTGGAAAATCTATTCGACCAGCACATAATAATATAACTCCTGAATAGAGAACAAATAGAAAGAATGGAACTGAGTTGCTGTCAGCTGCTGTGCAAGGTGAAAACATTATTGAAATCAAGTACAAATAAAACATCGTTTCATGCGCTAAAGAGCGCGTGCGCTAACTAAATATTTGGGGACGGAATTTTGCACATTTATCAGTAATGAGAAAAGTGATATTTCCACAAAGCATCCAGTTCTCTTATCCAGTTACACATAAATAATGCGCAATTGAAAATACAAACTTTGCAGCGACACACGTGCGACTTGCAAGGGAACAAAATTGCTGAAATTCCCTTCTTTACTAGTAGTATATGGAGTCATATCTCAATAGTTTAAAATTGGAAAACCTATTTGACGAGCACATATTAATGCAACTCCTGAATAGAGAACAAATAGAAAGAATAGAACTGAGTTGCTTTGTGTTGCTGCGCAAGGTGCAAAAATTGTAACATTCAGGAACAAATAAAACACCGTTTCATGCGCTAAAGAGCGCGTGGTCTTACATAATATTTGGGGATAGAGTTTAGCACACGTTTCAATAAAGAGAAAAGTTATATTTCCTCAAAGCTTCAAGTTCTCATATTCAATTACACATAAATAATAAGCAATTGAAAATACAAGCTTTGCAGCGATACAGGTGCGACGTGCAAGGGAACAAAATTGCTGAAGATCTCTTCTTTACCAGTAGCATACGGAGTCATTTCTGAATAGTTTAAAATTGGAAAATCTGTTCGACGAGCACATATTAATGCAACTCCTGAATAGAGAACAAATAGAAAGAATAGAACTGTGTTGCTTTGATTTGCTGCGCAAGGTGCAAAAATTGTAGCAATCAGGAACAAATAAAACACCGTTTCAGGCGCTAAAGAGCGCGGTAGCCAAAGTAATATTAGGGGATTGAATTTAGCACAGTTTTCAATAATGAGAAAAGTTATATTTCCTCAAAGCTCCAAGTTCTCATATTCAGTTATACATAAATAATAAGCAATTGAAAATACAAGCTTTGCAGCGATACATGTGCGACTTCCAAGGGAACAAAATTGCTGAAATTCCCTTCTTTACTAGTAGTATATGGAGTCATATCTCAATAGTTTAAAATTGGAAAACCTATTTGACAAGCACATAATAATGGATCTCCTGAATAGAGGACAGATAAGAAGAATAGAACTGAGTTGCAGTCAGTTGCTGTGCAAGGTGAAAATATTGTAGAATCAAGAACAAATAAAACAAGTTTTTATGCGCTAAAGAGCGCGGAAGCTAATAAAATATTTGGGGATTGAATTTTGCACACTTTTCAGTAAAGAGAAAAGTTATATTTTCTTAAAGCTTCAAGTTCTCATATTCAATTACATATAAATAATAAGCAATTGAAAATACAAACTTTGCAGCGATAAACGTGCCACTTCCAAGGGAACAAAATTGCTGAAATTCCCTTCTTTACTAGTAGTATATGGAGTCATTTCTGAATAGTTTGAAATTGGAAAACCTATTCGACAAGCACATAACAATGGATCTCCTGAACAGAGGACAAATAAGAAGAATAGAACTGAGTTGCAGTCAGTTGCTGTGCAAGGTGAAAATATTGTTGAAATCAAGTACAAATAAAACATCGTTTCATGCGCTAAAGAGCGCGTGGACTTATATAATATTTGGGGATAGAGTTTAGCACACGTTTCAATAAAGAGAAAAGTTATATTTCCTCAAAGCTTCAAGTTCTCATATTCAATTACACATAAATAAGAAGCAATTGAAAATACAAGCTTTGCAGCGATACACGTGCGACGTGCAAGGGAACAAAATTGCTGAAGATCTCTTCTTTACCAGTAGCATACGGAGTCATTTCTGAATAGTTTAAAATTGGAAAATCTGTTCGACGAGCACATATTAATGCAACTCCTGAATAGAGAACAAATAGAAAGAATAGAACTGAGTTGCTTTCAGATGCTGCCCAAGGTGCAAAAATTGTTGAAATCAAGAACAAATAAAACACCGTTTCATGCGCTAAAGAGCGCGTGGAATTACATAATATTTGGGGATTATATTTAGCAAGCTTTTCAGTAATGAGAAAAGTTATATTTCCACAAAGCTTCAAGATGTCATATTCAATTACACATAAATAATACGCAATTGACTATACAAACTTTGCAGCGACCCACGTGCGATTTCCAAGGGAACAAAATTGCTGAAGTTCCCTTCTTTACTTGTAGCATATGAAGTCATTTCTGAAAACTGGAAAATCTATTCGACCAGTACATGATAATGCAGCTCCTGAATAGAGGACAGATAGAAAGAATAGAACTGAGTTGCTGTCAGTTCCTGCACAAGGTGCAAAAATTGTTGAAATCAAGAACAAATAAAACATCGTTTCATGCGCTAAAGAGCGCGTGATAATAACAAATATTTGGGGATTGAATTTTGCACACTTATCAATAAAGAGAAAAGTTATATTTTCTTAAAGCTTCAAGTTCTCATATTCAATTACACATAAATAATAAGCAATTGAAAATACAAACTTTGCAGCGATAAACGTGCCACTTCCAAGGGAACAAAATTGCTGAAATTCCCTTCTTCACTAGTAGTATATGGAGTCATTTCTGAATAGTTTGAAATTGGAAAACCTATTCGACAAGCACATAATAATGGATCTCCTGAATAGAGGACAAATAAGAAGAATAGAACTGAGTTGCAGTCAGTTGCTGTGCAAGGTGAAAATATTGTAGAATCAAGAACAAATAAAACAACTTTTTATGCGCTAAAGAGCGCGGATGCCAATAAAATATTTGGGGATTGAATTTTGCACACTTTTCAGTAAAGAGAAGAGTTACATTTCCTCAAAGCTTCAAATTCTCGTTTTCAGTTACACATAAATAATACGCAATTGAAAATATAAACTTTGCAGCGATAAGCGTGCCACTTCCAAGGGAACAAAATTGCTGAAATTCCCTTCTTTACTAGTAGTATATGGAGTCATTTCTGAATAGTTTAAAATTGGAAAATCTATTCGACCAGCACATAATAATGCAACTCTTGAAAGGGACATAAAAAGTGGAGGGAAACAGATACTTATGAATGTTCTGCCAACCACGAAAGAAAAGTGCAGAAAAATTGAAGGTAGACGCCGTGACTGAAATGTTTTTGCTTTCACAAAGATTACATTTCGTGGAATGCGTGAATCATATCGATAACGGTGATACAATGGCATTTAAAACATTAAGCTGATTTTGATATGTTGTCCGTTCAAGCAGCGTGCAGACGTGGGCATGGGAGATACGAGTTAACGTATAAGCAGGCGACAATACACACATCGCGGTGATTATTCAATTTCATCTTATACAAATTATAAATGGAAAATAATGAGATGGGTCAGTCAACCCTCGTAGTTTCCGTTAAAAACGGAACTGCGCCTTCCTATCTCGGAAAATAATGTGAAAAAGAATTGTTTGTGTTGTTCAATGATTCCGTTAAACGAAGTAATGTTAACATCGATATATCTTTTGTGCGTTCATGTCTACAAGTATCTAATTACATAATTATTTACATTATTACATATTTTAAGGGGGGGATTAAAACAGGTGGATTTTAGGCCACATTCTTATAGTACAATATAAATATACATAACAATAAGTATAGTTAATAACTATATGAGAACAATATTCATAAACAATATTACGTACGTTCACCCCGGAAAGTACGTTGACATCCTACAATATGACCTGTTTGATGAGAGATTCGGAGGTAAACGAAGGGTTCGTCCTTCCGAATCGGTTCTTTTTTATTATTGTCCTTTTTTTTTTAACCTACTAATCAGTCGAAACTCGTGCTTTGTAAATAACAATGATGTGACCGATATCGTAACGTTTCATATCATATAAAAGGGTATTAACCTGTTTATGTCGAAAAACTGTTAGTTTAGATTATATCTTACGTTTAATGTGTCGAATGAAAGATAAGCATAAGACAGGAAGCGGTATTGTGTTTACGCTGAAACAAACGAAAGACAAGGACAACGTAAACACAAGAGAACCGTTTCGCGTCCTTACCTGGCTTTCATACGACGAATTCAAGTTAAAATATCTAGTGAACTAACAGATCTTTTTAATTTTTTCATAAGGAATACAAAGATAGATCGATGAATGTATTAAAAGAAAAATATAGCTCCATTTGCAAAAATGAAGCTGAAATGGAACCCTACTACTGGACCTACAAAAAAGTAATTTGCACCGTATGTGATGCCTTCGTTCGAACTAAACAATTTTTGTTAAAACTTTTTTTGATAACATCAATTTCACGTGAGATATTCTACCGCTTATCGTTTCGCCATTGTTTAAATATTGAGGTTAGGTTTCTATGTATAATAAATTTCTATGTATAGTAAAATAGTTACATATAAAATACATATAAAAATTGAAAGTTTTAGACGATTTTGTAGATATTAGACTCGGCATATTATTTAAATCATGTCCATATCTAATTGTAATGACTTACAACAGAATCTAAGAACTGAGATTTGCACTTTTTCATTCGTAATTTTTGATTGAATAAATATACTGTATCACTTTTTTAAAATGAAACAACGCATTTTGCGATTAAAATGCGGACATTATAACATATAATACAGCAATAGTAGATAATAAAAAAGAAGTAGGAAAAAAACTTACCATAACAGCATGGAAAAGAATTTATGAAGAATTGTGTTACTGGAAGAAGCCTCTTTGTGTATCACGAAGTGGATCAGGGGAGGATACTTAAACAAATTTCGTAAAAAATTACTATCTATCAGATAAATACAATACGAGATTCGAAGAATAATTAATATTAAGTAAAACATAATTATTTTATAAGAATATAATATTCAATTAGAGAAATAATTATACGTTAAGTTCTGTTATTAGTAACCATTATCGATGACCGACTTTATTTTTGGTTCTCAATAAGCATCATCTTTGATGAAAGCACTTTTTAGCGGAAGAAAATAAAATGGGAAGAACGATATAACTTTTATATAAAAAGCTATAATCAATATATTTAATTAAAACTAAAACATAAATACATATAACATCACTCTTACATGAATATAAATATGTAAATGCAAGTAGTACATTAGTGAGGAAAGATATAATAAAAATAAGAAAAACAATAAATAAATAAGAAAACTGTACTGGTTTCTACGACTTACTTCCACATGTGGAATAATCTATCTGGTTGCGGTTTGGCCCATCCTAGAGACAGAACAAAGTTATTAGATTAAAATAATTCACAGGAAGTTTGTAATTCTTAACATTTGCAAGTATAAAATATTTACTCTGAATAAATCCATTTTATAGAAAATTTACAAGTCGACTCTCGAATAACCAGATTTTATATTTTATCCAGCATCTAGCACTTATTATCAATCGCTAAAACACTTGCTAAACACAAAAATTGTAACGTTCAAATAGGCAACTATTCCCTAGCACCATCACACTACGGCGTCTCGAATATGAAAGACAGTTGAACAATACCATCCCTAATAAAGGCAGATTCGTACTGCTTGTTGATTGGCTACGTTTCTAGACTATAAGCGACGAATCCTGTACGCTGCGCAAATGTCTCTGCGCCGATTATATTTCAATTTTACCACAATACAATAACGACTTTACATCTTGAAAATTGTCACTATTACGCTGCAGATTTTTATTTAGATATTATATATCAAAGTATATAAAATATGTAAATGCAGAATATATTCAAACTATGTAATAATTGTACAATATTTTATATTCTGAATACGATCTTAATTGCTCATCATGATCTTTTACTGCAGTTTGTTTACTGATTTTCAAATTTAATGTGAATAAAAATCTCAATTAATATATATAACGTATAGAATATATAATATGTGTATAATATATGGTATAGTATATGTATATATTATGTATATATTCGTAACTAAATTATGTCTATAATGTATATACATAATAAAATATAGAATATATGTAAATATACATATAACGAATAGAAGAATTATTCAATGAAAATCAAAAGTTTTATATGGTAGCATACAATGTAATAGTCTTTTAAACAAAGTTACTTTTATGCTGCTATGAATAATTTGAAAATCTGGAAAAATCTACGACCAACAAAGATAGTTCGAATCTATGGTTATATGTATATGCTGTCCTGGAATCAGTGTAAAGAAGAAAATAGTTAATTTAATGATTGTTCTTCTCTGAAGCATAAGTAATGCTAGAAATATTTCTCAAAAGATGGAGGCTATATCTGCAATCGCCACTGAAAATTGTGGAACTGCTACACATATACGTAAGTATAATACATGGCATAAGGCGCTATAATGCTTATAGCTATATCGAAGAAGATACTCTATTCTTTAACCTTTAACAATCCTTTAACCTCGACAGGACCAAACTATGACCCCGGGAAACAGTGTTTACAAAGGCGTATTATACGTGTTCGATGTGTATGTACATATTTTGCTTACTGTCAATAATATACAAGAAAGGTATATTTCCCTGTTTTCACAACAATGTTTTAAAAGCAATTTCTTGCTTTCCTATCTAAATAGAAGATAAAGGATCAGATAGAGGAAGGAATACTAGAATTCAACAGGATATTTTGTTGTACGTAACGAGTATAGCAGGGACAGATTTAGCATACTAAACGAGAAAAGAAGTTTATATAAATATACATATACGCGATGTGATCTTATTATCGAGTTATCTATGGTTATTAGAAATCCACATCTAAAGTAATTCAAAATCGGTTTACAAACTTTATTTCTTTCTTTGTTAGCTTTCACACTACATGCAATATCCACAATGCGAAATATTTCTAGAAAATCAGCTGTATAAAAATAATTGAAATCTTCCAATTGCTGCAATTGTATATTGATGAAAAATATTGTTGACGAGAAGGATCTTTCGTCGGTCAGAATTATTAGGATATGATTTATAGCTTAATTTATAAACTTTCCTGGCATGTATTTCATTTTAAATGTATTTCAAGATCCGCATATAAATCACGAAATCCTACGTAATCTGCACATAAACCGTAGTAAATCTAAATTTGTTATATTTAACTAGTTATTTCTTACGTATACTTTTCGTTACATCAACGAAATCGAAAGAAAGAAAAATAATTTTATTTTGAATTCCGAAGGATTAGGAAAACTTATTTTCCCATTGCTTTCCATCGTTTTTGATGACATAGTAACAAAATAACGTTTGATTTTTGTATTATTATAAGGTGTAGTGGCCATATTAGACGAAAGATAAAAATAAAAAACTTCTTAAGAAATTGTATCGAGCCGATGGTTGGCTATATAACGAAAAGACTATAATAATGGAGCATGAACTGTATCTATTTCTTTATTTTTTATTAGTTTTATTTGATCTATTACTATTTCAACATTTTTGCTAGAGAATTCAATTGATTATGCAATGATATATACATTATCCAGTTCTTCTAGAAACTTCTCAAGCTGTTCCTTAAGAAGAAGATATATCAGTGTTAGAATGTGCCTTATATAATATTTAACGTTTAGTTAATAGGTCCTAAAGTTGAGACCGCTTTTATTGACAATTTCTTGTTAATAGACAGTACTCACTGCGATTCGTTAAACGATAAAGGATTATCGTCTCCTCTTGAGAAACTTGTAATATCGTGTCGTCCTATGTATTAAATACCAAAAAATCAGGATGATTACTACATACAAGCACGCAAAAATGAAAGGTCAAGCAGTGTAAGCATGGGGTAGCAGCTAATTTTTATTTTAGTTCTTTGCTAAACAATGATCTTTGTCTGAAATATTTCTTTCAGAACTGTAAATCAACGATTAAGTGTAAAAAGGAAATAATTTATTTTTTGGGAATGGCTTCTGCGAACAGACTTTTGAGAGATACCCACCGAGAAAGTCAGGAACAATGCTCTGTCATCGAATTATTATATACGAAAGTTTTGAAAGAGTCGAATTGGTGGAACAAAGTTAAATAATCTAAAGAAAATTAGAACATTATGAATATGTAGGATTTTTTTTCTAAAGAGGAAGCGTATTTGTCACGACCCTGAATACGTATCATTTCAGTAAAACTGCGAAAGGACGATTACGATGTTATAAAAATTCGAAAATAATATATTGTATTATTAACATTGACTTCTTCGTCCTCAGTCTACTAATATTTAAAGTCCCTTGTTATTTTCCGAGCAAGACTTTAAATTATCTCAACTTTCTTTCATCTTAGTTTGGTTTAGCTCACTTCGAATTCAATCACACGTCACACAAACCTTTCTAAAATTTAAATTACAGAGATTTTGTAACAAAAAACTGCATGCTCTCTCTCTCTCTCTCTTCTTATTTTAAGATCAGAAGTATTGTTTTTTTCAGACAAAACTGATTCACAGATTGAAAGTATATCGCAAAAGCGTGAAATTCTTTTGCGTTATTATTGCGCACGAGAACCACCGACTCGTGCAGTTACTCGATGTGGTCAACCTGTCCATGCGTGATGCTGATCTCTTCGATATCGATGATTTCGGAATATATTGTGAAAGCTCAACATATTGACCAACTTTATCCTGCACGATACGATGGGCGATCGAGCTTAGTTTTCGAGTTACACGCAAAAATATTCTGCCGCTCGACCTCAATTTCCAAGCTGGGTTGCGTTAATAGTAGCATTTGTTTTTAACAATGCTGGCACAATTATATTAAGAAAAACATTATATGGCATATTTTCGTCCACATTCGTAAATATATATGTCGGAGATGAAAGGACGCCGGGGCCTTCCCCTTGGAATTCTTCGGAAAACCCCCAATATTTTAGTCTCTATAACTTAACTCGACTATAATTGTCTGAGATTTGTGATAGCGAGCTTGGGCTGTCGCTGAACGTAGCCGCGGTCACGGCATAAACGTTTCTACCTAACATGGGGATGGAGTAATTCTATAGTTGTCCTTAAAAGAAATAGTTGTAGCGACACGCGACAGTAAACATTCCAACGGTTTCTGTCTCGTTCAGATATCGAAACCCATCATGGCTACTAATCAGGAAAAGCGCATAAAATAGTTGGTATGGAAACGAGAGGGGTTCAGAGGAGAATTAGAAGCATTACGCGCTGCTCTCAATAATTATGAGGAAGGGACACCTATAACTGCTATCGAACGTAATTTAGACCACTTAGAGGTAGAATCTACGGCGTTTAAGAAAAATCAAAGTGAATTAGACAATAGGAATGAGAGTCAAACAATGCAGGATCGTATTGACCTACAACAGATGTTCGATACTGTTACGACCGTTCGCGGAGAGACGCGGTCGCGAGGAAGACGCGTCAACGAGAGACGTAAATTCTCTCTACGATTCTGCTAATCGACGTCGCGAAATAGTCGTTCCCCTGTTTCGATTAAGATAACAGAAGTAGTTCAATGAATTTAACACTGTATTAACAGTGTTAACATAAAATAGTATTTGGCGGAGGTGTTGTCGCTGCCAGATGAAAAGGGAATGCGCGTTTCGTCCCGGGACTACCGGTGGACTCGACAGTAAGGCTATACCCGCTAGTCCCTGCCTTAGACGTAGAGGGAGTCTCGCTAGGTGTGGTATTTGTATCGTGGCATCGTATATTCGACTGCTAGCGAGACAGACAGACTCGTTGTCGTCGTAGTAGCCCTCTGGTGTTGGCGGTTGGTACCGATCCGCCACATGTATATTTGACAATATTTGACAATAATATGATGAACACGCCACAAATTGTTTAACAATGAATACAGTAAATATGTTACAGAAAGTCGACCCGACTTTACGATACCTCTCAATGAATTCGTTAGACTTTAATTTTACTTGTCAGACCTCTCGATGTATTATATAACGTTCGACTCTTCAGAAGGGACTGATTGCCCTTCGATCATTTCTTTGTCTTCTCTGGCAGACAACCCCCACTTTGCTCGGGTCACGCCACCGTTCGTGCCTATGATCACGTATGCCGCCTTTATGTGTGGAAAAAGTAACGGACCAAAATCGACGTTTCTAGAACTCGCTACATGGCGACAACTATGCGCTCGTCGATACATTGTATATGTTCCGTTGGGCAGATAAGACGATCTGCCTGCGACACTGTAGGACCGCGAGTGACGGTTAGAAATACAGCCTGTGGTAAGCCTCGTGGCGTAACAGATACCATTACGGGACGCGCGGTAGACATCATTAATGATGCAAACAAGCGATCAGAGCAAATAACTCGAAGTATCACAACAAACTCACCAAACACATCATTGTCGGATTCCGTCGATTTGTCGAAAATTCAATTACCCACATTTTCGGGAGCTTACGAAGATTGGCCAGGTTTCGCGGATCAATTTCGCTGCACAGTTCACGACAACGCTCGTAGCGAGGCTTGTAGACGGTCGATGTATCCCCGCTCTTGTTTAACGTATGAAACGACTCTCGCTATAGCGTCGTTAAGGGGGTATTCTAGTCTACAAATTTGAAAAAATCGAAAATTGTTTTTTACATATTTCCCAAGTTTAGACATTCAAGAATATTCCCTTAAAAGGATTTTTCAAGATTTCACTTATTTTATGAGATACAGCCATTTTTGTGATGCGTCATCTGCTCCGGTCCGATCGGAACAAATGAACAGTAGACGGTAGACACTGTCCGAGTACCTAGGTATGAATACCCTCATAAAATCTTTTTTTATTCCTTTTATCCCTTTATTTTTATCCTTTTATCCTTTTTTAATAATTTTATCCTTTTTTCATGTATTTTTAATTCAAGACCATAGAAACGTATTTTGTTGGAATATTTTCGTCTTAGTATTTATTTCAAGTTAGTTTTGAGTCAGCCTTCAAGCAACATGGACGTGCTAACTCTGACAACGTTTTATAAATATTTAAAGTAAAAATTGCTTTATATATTGAGATTTTAAAGCAAAATGGATAAAAAACATTCAAAAATCAGTTCTAAACGCGCTTGCAGACCGAAGAAGAGAAGATTTTACGGTAATCAATTTACCGTAGAAGATGCGTTTGCAGTCAGGCGAGATGAAGTTCAGAGGCATCAAAGGAAGCCAGGGCTGCCCGTCTCCATAAAAGAACTTCGGAGAATGAGCATTTTGAAGTAGAGGAAGGTTTCTTGTATAGAGCAGGAATCGCCGATTAAAAATATGTAAGTATGTTGTACCATTCTATGAGTAAAATTGCTGGGAACTTGTCTCAAAACTTTAAACGCGTTTTTCTCGAAACTACTTTTTTCGAGTTGGCGTGCACGATATCTCAAGTTCTAATAAACCGATTTATTTGAAATTTGGTATCAATGTTCTTTATACATTCTGTTATACTATACTATTTTTAGAAAATTCGGAATTGCCAAAAAAACATGCCAAAAAGGAAAATTTGTTTTCAAACGACCGCCATTCTGCGAAAAAATATTTGTTTTCCTTTCCAAGGTTCATGTTATAGCCGCATCTATACTAATTAAGAATCCGTTCGGCTTTTTTGTTTCAGATGACCAGAAGAGTTGAAATCATGCACGCCAAAACACCCATTTTTTTGGACCCCCCACTTTGCCAGCTCATAACTTTGTGAATTTTGAGTTCTTTTTCGGTTGATTTTTTATGTAATCTTAAAATATCAATAAACAAATGATAAAAAAATGGATAGTAAAAATATTTTTTGTTTCGTTTGTACAGAGCTTCGAAAACCGCCCCTTAAGCAACACAGCAGTAAATTACTCGGCCGCTTGGGACATATTGGAACAACGATACAATAAACCGGGTAAAATCGTCGAGAAACATTTGAAGGAGATGATTGACAGGGTCCCCTTATCACGGACATCACATCAAGACTTACAGTCCTATACGACAAAGATAGAGTCCCACTACAAGGCTTTGCAAGCTCTCGGACAACCGACCGCAGATTCCTTGCTGCTGTATTTATTCACATCTAAGTCAGATCGTGAAACCGAGTTAATATGGAAGGACAAAACACGATCCACTCCATTCCCTACGTTCAAGTAACTCCTGAAGTTTTTAAACGATCGCTGTCAAGTCATAGAACCTACAAGAACGACACGTCAATCACGAGGGCATGCGTCTATCACGCCGAAATCTTAGTCATTCTGTCCGATTTGCCGTGGACCACATAAAATTTAGAGCTGCAACACCTTCAGGATGAAAACCATCGGAGAACGTCTTGTAGTCGCCGAAGAAGTATCAGGGTGTACCAATTGCTTGGTGGCAAGACACACGCTTCCACATTGTAAGCCGGATCCTGTCGCATATGCGAGTGTAACGTAAAAAATTCAACAAATGACTTAAAAAAATGTCGATCTCCAAACAGGAGAATGAATTCTTTATTTCCACTCAATTTTTTATACAATAATTAAATGGTAACTCTTTATTCGCGGTTCGCAACGATAGACTTTTTAATATGCACACTGACTTCGGACTTATTCAGACTGACTTGGATGATTTTGGGAGGAGTATTTATATTCTTTATTCGTTGGAGTGGGAAAAACTTTGGTCGTACTTATCATATATTTCTGAGAACGGGTAGAGTGGCTGAGAACTGGTAGATTGACCGGATCCTACCCCGGTGGTCACTCAGGATAAGGCGTTTGGAATTTGCTATCTTATCGCATAGTTGGTCGAATTTCACCTGTGACACTCTCCCCTTCTTAGATTGAACTTGGTCTCTGAAATTTCCTTCGGAAGGTTTTTGTGGAATCGGACTCGGCAGTATGTGTTGGTCGGGATATAAATGTTGGGTGTTGTGGCCGGGGCGCTTGGTGCTGGTGGGGATGTCGCATTGTGGCTGTTGATTACGGTTTCATTTCGGCAGCAAAATAAATTGATACTGTTTACTGTTCGGTATATATTTTTTGATGCATTTGAATACTCCTATTTTGTTTAATCCGTATATACCTAGCATGCCTAATGCTATATACCCTAATATCTGGAGCGTGGTTGGTCCCCAATACTGTATATTTTTGACTCTATGTTCGAAATTAAGAGTTTCTATCTCGTCGCCTATTTTATCGATCGTGGTTTTATAGCCTTGTAAATTATCTATTATCTTTGGCGCTTGCTCGAGTTTGTCTAACAGATGAGTGAAGCTATCGTTTGTTTTGAGCACTAGGGTTTTAGTTTTGATTTCGTATTTAACTTGGTCTTTTGTTTCGCCTATACGCATGAGTTCATCTTTGTACAGTATATCGCAGAAAGTGTTGGCTCTTATGATGGAGGGTTTGTCAAGTTTTTGCAAGGCATGTTTCGTTTGGCAAATCGTGTCTATTTCTATCGGGTTTGCCGGTATCGCAATGTAGCTGTTGCTACTTCTGAGTGGTATAAAGCTAATGTCTTCAATTTTAAATGCAGTTATTTGGCAATGTTCGATGTGAGGTTTGAAGTTTATTATTCCGCTGTGACAATCGTTTCTCGAGTTTCTGTCATGGATTGGCAGTATTTGTTTGCATATAGTAGTTGCGGCTAGATTCTTACAAAGTTTGTCGAGATATTCGATATCAGTGATCATAAATGAAAGTCCTGAAGTTAAATATATCTGATGCTCAACTACTGGAGCCAAAAATACTCCATTTCTCTTATTCGGGATACCTGCAGTATATTCCATTCCGTGTTAGAGACTAAAGGTACTATAATTTTGAAGAATATTTTGTCACCTACTGTGATTATTTTAAGATTACTGATGTCGAGTATAAACTGAAAATGTTCGGTTTTGGCAGAGATCGCGGTGTTGTACATCTGGTTGCCTATTGCCTTGGCGTAGTTTTCTATAAATTCATCGGGGTCGAGTATTTGTGGGCTACTTATTCCCTGTTTGCCTAACGTTTGCGAAAGTGGTCGTCTAGTGCCGCCGTTACGCCTTCGGACTCAGCGTCTGCGGTTGAAAAGCAATACGCCGCTGGACTTAGAGTCCGCGTCCGTAAAAAAATACGCCGCTGGACTTAGCCTCTGCGATCGTGAAACAGTTGCCGCCGAACTGAAAAATGTCATCACGGTGATAGCCACCACCAGCCACTAAGGCGCGAGTGGTCCTGCAACCCCTGAGGACGCAAAACCCGGAGGGTTCAACGTCGGAAAAACAGAGCCCAGAGATAAAGAAGAGGAAAAGGACTGAGGAAGAAGAAAAGGAATCCAAGCGCGAAATCTCGGCCAGTACCTGAAACAACAAGACCGATACCCGAGCAAGCAGGGGACATAGAAAGAAAGATCCTAGCGTTCTGTCTCGATCCGAGCAAGAAGGTAAATAAGGATCAGGAGGATAATAAGAATCGTGGAGGAGCTCCTGCTCCACAATAGTTACCTGACAGGGAGGCTGGAACAAGGAACCGGATCAGGCCAAAGCAAAAATACGGAAACATTAAGTGTCACGAAAACAGCGAGGGCCGAACCAAAGCAGCCCTCGTACGCGGAGAAGGTAAAAATGACCAGCAGATAGGTCCGGCAGATAGTAGTCAAGCCACCGAAGAACGTGGTAATTATCCGCCCAGAACAAGTAGACGGCGCAATCAAGACGAGCGAGGAAGCGCGGGAAGCGGTGTTTACGCTCGTGAACCCCCGAAAGAAGGGAATACAGGCCACTGCCGTAAGAAAAATTGGTGGTAACGGACTCGTCGTGCAAACGACGAAGTCGGAAGGCTTGAAAGCGTTCACCTAGAACGCGAAGCTGAAGGAGGCTGGACTAAAAACCAGCACACTACAGAGGAGGCTGCCCCGAATGATACTGTTTGACGTCCCGAGGGAAATTCCTGAATAGGAAATACTAGGCTGTATGAAGAAACAGAACGAGGACAGACTCAAGGAAGAGGACGTTGCGGCCATCAAATTCTGCTTCAGAACGGGCCGCAAGGACTCCGAGGAGACCAACTGGGTAATAGAAGTACCCCCCCCCCCTCCTCAGGTAAGAGAACAGCTTTTAAAGGGGAAGGTATATATCTCGTGGAACGCATGCAAGGTCCGCGATTTTATTGCCGTTAGTCGCTGCTATGAATGCCAAAGCTATGGGCACGTGGCAAAATATTGCCGCGTCGACTATGAGATCTGCGCGCCCTGCGCAGCAAGTGGACACAGCACGAAAGCGTGCACGAGTAAAGAAAAAGACGCCAGCTGCGTAAACTGCAGGAAGGCTGGGAAGAAAGACGACCAGGCGGCCTCCGACGTAAACTGCCCAATATACAAAAAGGCATTGGAAGCAATAGTAACCAGAATTGACTACGAGTAAAAGTATAAACGAGAACAGAAGAGGACATGGGAGAAATAGGGGAATAAAGATCCTGCAGCATAACATGCAGCGATCCAAAACTGTCCCCTACGAGATCAGGACGCAGATGAGAGCTGATGGCGATGAAATCCTGCTGATGCAAGAACCATACAGTATCAACGGTAAGATACCTGGACTCGGTATAGGAGTCGCGATCGCCTGTCGAGGATCGAAATACTACCCGCCAATGGGGGCAGTAGGCCTGAAATCGGAACACCTAACGCCACTCAAAGTCGCCGGACTCTGCACAACACACTGCGTATGTGTGCAGATAAGCGACGGAGAAACGGAACTATATGCGGTAAGCCATTACTTTCCATCGACCGAAAACATCGGAGTCGGCATCGAACAACTGGACAAAGTACTGAGGAGTCTCAGAGGCAAGAAAACTATCATTGG
Organism: Bombus flavifrons; assembly: GCF_040668555.2. Classification (NCBI taxonomy): domain Eukaryota; kingdom Metazoa; phylum Arthropoda; class Insecta; order Hymenoptera; family Apidae; genus Bombus; species Bombus flavifrons. The sequence goes on along the minus strand of NC_138457.1, from coordinate 2,138,514 downwards.
CCTAGACTCAAATGCAAAATCGCCGTTGTGGCGCAGCAAGAGCATAGACGACATAGGAGAAGCTGTAGTGGCCGTTATAGCACAATACGGCCTACACGTCCTTAACCAACCAGGGCAGGCTCATACATACGAGACAACTCGAGGGCGACCAAATATAGACGTAACCTCAGCGAGTCCAGAAGCAATACCGCTCGTGAGAGAATGGAGAGTTCACGAGGACTGAACCTCCAGTGAAGACAGGATCCTGGAGACGCGCCTGGATTTCGAAGAAAAAAGTACCACGCCGCAGCTTCAGGAAAGATGGTATAACACACAAATTGCCAAATGGTAAGTGTTCCAAAGAGTTGTTATGGAGGAAAAAGAGACACTTCGAGGGTCAACTCTCCAGCAGGCTGAAGACGTAGAACGAATGGCCGAACAAATGATGGCAGTCCTCATAAGAGCCTGCGATGCGGCCATCCCTAAGAAGAAGTGGCACTATAGGTCGGTACCATGGTGGACGCCCGAGCTCACACGAGCAAAGAGGAACACCTACCGAGCAAGAGGAAGATACCAGGGGGCTAAGGACCCCGCAACGAGGGAAGAAGAGAAGCTGCGGTATAGGGAAACTAGGAGAGAATACAGGAAGATGATCACGGGAGCCAAGATCCAGAGCTAGCAAGAATTCGTGACAAAGGAGGGTAACAAAGAACCCTGGGGTATCGCGTACAGAACGGTAACAGGTAAACTTAGGAGAGAAGAAGCAGTATGGACCCTGCGGACGCCACAAGGGGATACCTCCAACTGGCGAACGACCGCAGTGACGATGCTGTCCGCTCTACTACCCGGCGACCAAGAAGAAGCAGACTCGCCGGAGCAGACAGAGATCAGGCGGAGCACGACAACCCCTCTAAATGTCGAAGACACCCCAGAGTTTCAGAAAGTCAGACGATACAACCAACGAGAGAGCCATCGCCAGAGAAGCTATTTAAAAGTGACAAGAACGCTGGCAGACTACACCGAAGAGCAGAACAACGTTCGAGTACTTCGACAGGCTCAAGGATAGGCTTGAGAACCGCTGGGTAAGACCCGATTACATGACACAGTTCATCAGTGGTCACAGGGATTTCAACAGCAAACTCAGGACATTCCGTCTGAGCAAAGTAGACACGTGCGACTGCACATCCTAGTCACAATAAACATCCTTGAAGTCACAATAAACATGAGCAAAGTAGTCACATCCTAGAGGATTGTCTCATCTTCAATGAAGATAGACAGAGACTGCGGAACACAGTACAAGAACTAGACTTGCACTGGCCGGAGGAAAAGTGGGAATTCGTAACAAAGGGCGTATACCCCCATTTCCGACAGTTCACAAGGAGTGTTCTGCAGGCAAAGGAGCAGAAGAGAAGAAGAATCCAACGAGAGATAGGGGGCACACCGCAATAGGGATGACCTCCAGGGAGGAGATCGACACAACTGGGTGATCTGACAAACCGGCCTCCAAGACGAAGTCCAAGGCTGGCTCGACGAGCACCCGAACATAACAGAGAAGAAGAAGAAGGTGAACCCGCAACACTGGACAACAGAGAGACCAGTGACAACAGCAACAACAACAATAACGACGACGAAGAAGACAACTAACAACAGAAGAAACACTACGAAGAAGAAAACCCGGAACAACAACAGCACTGGACTCAAGATAGGACAACAAACATAAAATAATCAGGAACAATAGACAAAAAAAAAAAAAAGAAAAACATGGGAAAGTGAAAACGATAAGCACGAACTGGGGAGGAAACCCTGCGACCGTCCGTGCAGGTGGTACTCATGCAAATGAATGCCGAGACGGTGCGGGGAATAATCGGCTGCCGCCCGAAAGGGCAGGTTCAACTTGTCCAATGACTCGAAAGGAGAGGGCAGGGTTTTTCCAAGTCGCGCGCCGACCATCTAAGCGCGCCGTTCCCCGGGCAGTGGACGCTTGAATGTAGACGATTATTAACGAACATCTATCAGCGAAGCCAGTATGAGTTCTATACTCCAGGAATGGCGCGGTCAGCCACAAAGCCGAGCCCTTACACGCTCACACTACTTGTTTGCCCAATATTATGACGTTAAGTATCTCGTCTAATTGAAAGTGTAAAGTTTGCATCGCGGTGTCGAGTTTCATAATCATTTTAAGCATAAATCTATCGATATTTGCCTGCTGTTGTTGTTTTAATACATCGTTATATGATTTCTCTAGGTGGTTTAGGTTTTCCGAGTTTACAATTTTTCTAATAAGTGCTGTTTAATTAGCTATTACAGTCTTGATTCTATCGTTGTCATTGAATAGTTTGTCCATATTCTCGTTTATGAGTGTAAGATCATCATCCTCGAGTGTTCCGAACAGACTTTTCAATGCGGAACCTATGATGTTGAGTAAACCTCGTTTGCTTCGGGTACGTGTTAACGCTTTCAAGTGTTTCAAGTTATTGATACGCCTTTGTAATCCGTCTAACTCTTCAGCGTATTCTTTGCTGGTTGCGCGCAAGTTTATTGTTGATTTATATAATTCTATCGTGCTTATTTGCTCGTACATGTCGCTAGTGTCTAATCCTACAATAATATTGGCGGTAATATCCCTATACAAATATCCTTTTCTTATGTTTTCTACAGAGTTTGCTTCTAATGGTGTAATATTTATTTGTGCGGATACTATTTCGGCAAAGAGGAGTGTCGACCTGGAAAGTAAGGTTTTAAACGATTGATTACCGTGTATCTTTTTGCCTCGGATCAGATAGTATGGTGTGCATATCTTATCAATCGTGTATGGTCCTAACCATTCCGCATCGAGTTTATGCCTCTTATGATCATTATGTACTAAAACGGAGTCTTCTTCTTCGGAAACTGATTGAGGTTTTATAATTTTGCGTTTTTCCTCGCGCTGATATCGCTGTTTGCTTTTGATCAATGTTTCGGGAGCGTGTTGGAGTCTAGAGTCCCACTCTCTTTTGTGGAACGTGACCACGTCTGCGAATGTGCGTTGGGGATTCTTGGATATCGTGGAAGGGAGATTGGCTTGGTGTCCGAATGTGAATTCGAATAGCGTGTAACCAGTGGAGTCGTGTATCATCGTGTTATATGTGTGGCGGCACGTGTCACGGAACTTTCCAACGGCTTCGTGATACAAAGCGCTACGCCGTCAAAGAGCAGCACCGACGTGCCCAATGTGCCATCGATATCTTTATGCTTCTTCCGCCGAATCCTCGGAAGAGCATACACGCGCCAGCCGCTGCGGCACATCTAATGAACGCACGCTAGTGGCGATATCGACGGGCAACGAAGGTAAGAATCTGTTCGATCTGGAACAAAAAGGACATTCTACCCCGAGCCGCGAAGCGCGAATGGTGAAGAGAAACGAGTCGGCTATTTTCGACAGATCGGTCAATCGTTGCTGTTGTTAATGGGCGTCAAGCGTCAACTATTGTTAATTGTTATTCAACCGTTGTCAATTGTTAATTGGCATTCAACGGTTGTTAATCGTTCATTGTTATCGAGTGATAGAGTTTAATAAACGTTATTGGTTGAACATATTTGAGTGTACCTTCAGTACCTATTACACCATACTACCTTATATACAAGACATACAAAGTTAAGTTGATCGTCCCATTCTTCATCTGAATTTCGCTGTATCGATTTTAACATGTCGGTTACTACTGCATGTGTTCGTTCTAAAGATTCGTTATTCTGTAGGTGGAAGGACGTCGTTTTGATATGTTCGATTTTAAACGCGTCTTCGTACTGTTGCATCATACTAGATATAAAATTCTGGCAGCGGCCGGTTAGTATCTTTTTTGGGACGGAAAAATATAAATGTAATGATTCAAGAGTGCGTTCTAAATTGTTTCCGTTTGCTGAATCTTTAGTGGCGCGAGTATCAAGTATTTTGTCAGTTCGTCATGTATGGATAGAATGCACTGATTACCTTTCTTTGTCTTTTTCAATGGGCCTAATAAGTGCATAGCAATTTTATCGTTTGGTTCGAGGGGCGTGTCAGTGATACAAGGTTCCTCGCGCGGTCTGATACGTGTAGTTTTAGATGTTTGGCAAGTGTCGCATGATTCTACGTGTTGTTGTGTGCGTTTCATCAAATCTGGTACTCTGTGCCGTTCACGAATGCGGTCGTATGTCTTTTGTATACCGGGGTGTCCTACTAAATCATAATTTTCTCTTAATAATTCGTCTACTTTGTCACGGCCGGCATACTTCAAATCCGATGGACTGACGATAGAGATAAAGATGTGGCGGCACTCGGCGACGATGTATATCGCTGAAGTGCCTAATGAACCATCAACATCCCAACGGTCCTTCCACCGAAGGTTCTAGAAGAAAGAGCACGTGGCAACGGTCGCGAACGCCTAGCAAATGCATGGCCGGTGGGGATATTGAGGTATGACAAAAGAAAGTAATCGGATCCGATCGGAAATCAAATGGTAAGAGCTTCAGTCTTGGAAAGTCGCGCCTAGAGTTATTTTAGTTTAGTTATTTTACGTGACATTTTGGCGATCCTGCCAGGATAGTGAAAAGTGTTTGTTCGGAAACCAAAAGACATTCATCATCTACGGAAGATAGAATTATTTGGGACTACGGTCATCCGCAACAACAAAGTAACTATCACGAACCAAGCGAAGTGACAATAAAAGGTAATTTGGATTCCTTTGTACGTTACCGCGAAAGGAAATTTAGCTTCAGTAGCCAAGACTCGTCTTCGTCTGAAAATAGCAAAATCAGTGCAATAATGTCTAAGGCAAACGAACCTCAAACATTCACCTCAACTGACCCAATGTTGCGAGCAATATGGGACAGTATTCAAAAACAGAATATTGCCCTTTTACGAGAGGAAATGTTACGTTTGTCTATGCAAAATGACGAAGAGAACAGACACAGGACAGCGGAAATCGTGAATCTCGGGAAAACCGTTGCAGCGTTACAGACTGGGTTCGGATCCCGTGCGACCGATGATTTTGCTTCCATTATCACCGAAGACAATGAAAGTGCATCGACAGCAATCAATCGCACCGGGAATATGGCAGAAGCACGCAAACTGTCAGGGTTAGCAGCTCCAGACATCCCACCTGTCCACCTCGACATCGAACAATCCGAGGTGGAAGAAAGAGGCTATTTTCTGCCCGCTCCTCCCACTCTACGAACTAAGGATGCAATACGCTACATCCCAACGCTCAACGGAGATGATGATGTAGGAGTTGAAGACTTCATCAAAGAAGTGAGAAGTATGAAGGATCGCTGTATGGAGCAAGATCTATTGCTAAAAGCAATAAAAGTATTCGCAATATTCCTATTGAGTGTTACAGTGATCTGTACAACGCACTGAGAAATAATTTAGCAGCACAAGTGACTTCGGATGACTACCAAGAACAATTACGAGAGTTGAGACAGGGGCGCGAGGAATCAGTGCAAAGTTTTAATATTTAGGTTTAGAAGAATACTCAACCGTTTGCTGTACGCAGTAACCAATGAGTACCCACAACCACTGACACGTATGATATGACCGAAGAAATCACGAAGAAGACTGTTCCTGTGTACTTAAAGGGACTCAGACGCGACATAGGGCGAATACTATTTAGCAGTGAACCCTTGAATCTTCCGGAAGCTGAAAAGAAGGCAGCCGATGTAGAACGCTACTTGCGAGAAGAACGACAACCTAATTGGTCATGTAATCGCTTACCTTCCGCTAATAATCGCCCCAACAACCAGCCAATGCAGGTAAGACGATCTAATGTACCATCAACATCGCCTAATACATCAGTAGCTCAGAAACCTGCTACAGTTAACCAAATAGAAAATAGACCACCTGCAGAACGCGCGCAGATGAAGTGCTTTAAGTGCGGAAAGCTGGGACATATTGCCAACAAGTGTCAAAATTTTCTACTACCGAGCCAGCGCGATCGACCACCCGCAAGGATTCAGGCAGTCCAGGAAAGGGGCGAAATACAAGAAACAACATCGAACCAGGAGATGGACGAACCGTACGAGACATACGAGTCAACATCGCCACGGGAAGACTACTCGCAATACCTTTGTCAACCCGAACCGCAGTATTTCGACACAGGAGCAGGGATAAACCTGGTGAAACGTAACAAAATTGTCAACGCGATACAAATAGGGCCTAAACAAAAATTTTCTATGGGACGAGACAAATACGAAACTAACGAATACGTAACGTAACGAATTTTTGGACAAAATCACATTTTTTACATAGTACAGAACAATTTCCCGATTATCGAAGACGGAATCATTGGGCTACCATGTTTAGAGAAGTATGACTATTCAATATCCAATGACAAAATCCGATTAAACGACAAAACCATTTTATTTCAGAAACCAATACATTTGACTCCCGGAGAAAACAGAATTCAAACAATCTATTTGGATGGCAAACCAACTAAAGTATATTTTATCAACACTGGTGAGTAAAACATTGAAATTTCTAGCAATATTCAAAATTCTCATGACTTTTCCAACGTATCAAAACTAAAAAGCCTAGTGAAAACAGATCACATTGTGAATCCAATCCGTGAATCCATCGAAAAGATTATTCTCCATTATATTGACATCTTTAATTTAGAAACCGATCTTTTGCCCTGTACTAATTTAACTCAGCACACAATTTCGTTAACCAAAAACAAAATTATTAACACACGATCGTATAGACCATCGGAATGTCACCGTGACGAGATTTCGCGACAAATAGGAGACATGTTGAAGAAAAATATTATAGAAGAATCCGAATTCCCTTATAACTCTCCGGTATGGGTAGTTCCGAAAAAATTAGACGCCTCAGGAAAACAGAGATGGAGGATGGTTATCGATTTCGGGAAACTAAATGAACTCACAGAACAAGACGCTTACCCTTTACCTGATATAGACGACATTTTAACACAACTAGGCAGCGCAAAATTCTTTTCGGCACTTGATTTATCCTCAGGATTCTACCAAATTCCAATGAACGAGAAATCTAAAAAATATACCGCTTTTTCGACACCGCAAGTACATTTTCAGTTCAATCGAATGCCATTCGGACTTAAAAACGCACCCGCTACCTTTCAAAGATTAATGGACAGAGCCTTAACCGGACTTGTAGGAAAATACTGCTTTGTTTATCTGGACGATATAGTGATATTCGGAAAAACGATTCAAGAACATAACGAAAATCTGGCGATAGTATTTCAGAGACTCAGAGAATTAGGACTTAAATTGCAACCGGACAAATGTGAATTCGTAAAACCGGAACTAGAATACTTAGGCCATGTAGTTTCATCCGAAGGAGTTAAACCAAACCCCAAGAAATTAGACGCTGTGAAAAACTTTCGATTATCCCGCAATGCCACGGACCTGAAATCATTCTTAGGTTTAGCAGGTTATTACCGCAAATTCATTCGAAACTTTTCCAAAATCGCGAAAAGCTTTACAGACTTAACAAAAAAGGACACACCATTCCATTGGACTGACAAACACCAGACTAGCTTTGATACTTTAAAGGACAAACTCTGTAATTTCCCAATATTAACTTATCCAGACTTTAACAAAACCTTTACCTTAACTACCGACGCAAGTAACGAAGGACTAGGAGCAATACTGTCACAGGACGGTCATCCTTGTTGTTACATTTCAAGAACACTGAATCCACCCGAACGAAACTATACCACGACAGAAAAAGAACTTTTAGCCATCTTATGGGCCGTGAAAATATTAAGACAATACTTGTTAGGACGACGCTTCATTATACGAACCGACCACCAAGCTCTTAAGTGGCTACACAATTGCAAAGACCCTTCTAGCAGATTGATTCGTTGGAGACTTAAACTCGCAGAATATGACTATGAAATCGAATATACATGAAAACATGCGACACATTTCAAAAGGAGAAACTAACACGTATCAGACTCACAGAATCCCCACAAATCTCAGACACGCCACTTAACCCTAACGACAAAATCGCTATGGACATCATAGGACCGATGACGAAAACCAAACGCAGAAACCAATACATATTTTCAATTCGCGATGAATTTACGAAATATCTGATACTAGTCCCCCTTAAAACGCAACGAACTGAATCCATAATTAACGCGCTCATTGAACACTATATTTACATATTTTCAGCAACACAAACGATCATAACAGAGCAGGGACGAAATTTTGTTAGCGATTTAATGCTGAAATTTGAAGAAGCCTTTAAAATCAAACACATCAAAACAACTTCATTTCACCCACAGAGTAACGGATCCCTCGAAAAAACGCATGCCTCAGTTAAAGACTTAATTCGTACTGCATTACACGACAATGACAAAGAATGGGACGAAGTACTTAATTTCATTTGTTTAGGGTACAACACCGCGAAACATAAGGAACAGGATTCTCTCCCTTTGAATTGACCTTTGGGCGAAAAGCTAATTTACCTTCCGCAATATCCAAATTCCCCACACTTACCTATGATGATACGTACTCACTTTGGGAAAAACAGTAGAATAAATATTGGGAAACAGCTCACAAAACACTTATTCAGAATAAGCAACGATACAAGCGAGACCAAGAAAGAAAGATTGTTAAAACTCAGACCGTGTTCAGGAAAGGAGACTTTGTTTTAATTCACAACGACCATAAAAGAGATAAGTTGGACATTGAATGGTTAGGACCCTACAGGATTAACGATGTGAAAACTCCTTATTACATTATTTCTATCGACAATGTTAAGAAAAAGATACATGGTAACCGATTGAAAGCGTACTTTTTCCAGGATAATGCTGACCCTAGCACTAGTAATAATACCCTTAATTAGTTGCCTTAAATTCACGGGATAGGAATTACGCTTTGTAAACAAACCCAACCAATTCACGATCGAAAACTACAACATGATTACGCTTCTGAAATTATTAGCTTCTTGAACACTATCAAATATTATAAAATTGCTATATTTAAGATTAACGAAATAACTTTTGTACCATTACATGCAGAAAATCAATCCATAGCGATCCCTGAAAAAAAGGGTGTAAACATATCCTTTGATTTACATTTAAATAATTCCATTCTACTACGATCTTAGAGGACCAAGATCTGTCTAACCAGGGGGGTATGTCACGACCGGCATACTTCAAATCAGATGGACTGACGATGGAGATAAAGATGTGGCGGCACTCGTCGACAATGTATATCGCTAAAGTGCCTAATGAACCATCAACATTCCAACGGTCCTTCCACCGAAGGTTCTAGAAGAAAGAGAATGTGGCAACGATCGCTGACGCCTAGCAAATGCATGGACGGTGGTGATGTTGAGGGATGACAAAAGAAAGTAATCGGATCCGATCGAAAGTCAAATTGTAAGAGCTTCAGTCTTGGACAGTCATGCCTAGAGTTCGGAAGTGGATTGTAAAGTGAATTGTTGTTAGAAAAAAATAAAGTTTCTTTTTTTTTATTTTTCACCTCAAATTTCTTTTTTATTTTGTTATTTTACGTGTCAACTTCTTCGTCGCTATAAGTTTGGATTGGTTCCCATGCAAAATTTAATTCATTCACGGTGTCGTTTAGGAATAATAAAATCGTTTAATCGCGTTCTTCTCGGTTTCTTCTCAGAAGCGTGAAACTGTCGTCGCCTACACCTATCTTCTCGTTTGTATGAATAATTTCGTTTAATTTGGTTAACCATTTGATTCTGTCGTAATTTCCTAGCTTTGTTTTGGATAGTTGATAGAAAGATTTACGGTTCGGAGTCATTTTGAGAATTTTGACAATCGCGATACTTTTTATCGAGTTCTATGTTTAAATTGTCGCTTCGTCTGGTCAGAATACGTATTCTAGATAGTGCGTCGGCTGCAGTATTATCTTTTCCTTTCGTATATTCTATATCGCACTCGTATTCCTCTAATTTTAGTCGCCATCTCATTAGGCATGATGAGGGTTCTTTGCAGTTCTGTAGCCATTTTAGCGCTTGGTGGCCGGTTCGAATAAGGAATTTCTAGCGTAACAGATATTGTCGGAGGCGTTTCATGGCCCATACCATTGCTAAAAGTTCTTTTTCGGTTGTGGAAAAATTTCGTTCCGCTGGATTCAGAGTCCGTGAGATATAACAACATGGATGTCCGTCCTGTGATAGTGTCACGTCGAAGACACAAGAAATCACGAAAACGATAGTTCGCCGATGATCTTGTCACGTAAACTTAAGGGTTGGTTGATGAAATAAAATAGCTGAATCGTAACACAACTATTAATTTTGTGTTAATTAAACTTTATTATGAATTCAGCAATCACAATGTAATAAACACTGAATTAACATAAATCACAATTCACTCCAACCACGTTATGTAAAACTTAGTTACAATGATACGTTAAGTACGCGACTGTTATAAGGGTAGAGACCGGTAAAAGATATGTTGACTGTTCTAAGGATACGGAATAAGTGAGTGTTACTGACGATACTGTGTCTGAGGAAGGCTAGGGGTGGGTGTGTCCGAGGACACGGGACTATCGGATTTGTTGATGACAATTTTGGTTAAAGAAGTGAGGGCAGTAGACACCGTCTCCGATTGGATAATAAGACGGTTGGTGGACCAGGAAGAGTTTTAGCCGCCCTCGCGAGAAACTTGCTAACGGAACATACCAGATGTTCCAACCAACTTTCTAGGCTGACACGTGGTAGACAATAAACGTAGAAGGAAATCTAAGACAAGAAATACTCGCTTGATCTAAAGGACCTTAACTATGAAAATTCCAAGACCCCTGGTGGGTACTTAAGAGTATTGAGGGTACGCGGCAAGGATGTGCAGACATCTGGGTGCCATCCTGTCCGCGGTGTGTTGCCTGGTCTCTGATGTGAATTGACGTTATGATCTTCTCGCGTCGCAGTTCGAACGTTTCACGAATAAGGTGACGAAATTGAACTTTGTATAAAATGGTGGAATTTTTATTGTATAAATCCAACAGAGTGGCGGTTCAAAGTGTTACAACAGAATAATGTGTGAGCGCTAATTTAGGAAGGTTTTTATATGGAGGTTTTAGTCCCTTTGGAGGGGTTATCGTCGGATGTATATCAGAGGCGGCCATTCAGTTACTGTTTAGTTATTATTTCGATAGCTGTAGCATGCAAGATGTTTGGGCTACTTGATCACTGCTTCTGAGCGGGTGGCCCTCCTTGAGCGTGTGACAATAAGATAGCACCTATGCCTTCGTTACTGGCATCGGTTGTTAATGTGAATAGTTTTGTAAAGTCTGAGAATTTTAGTACGGATGATGAACAGAATTTGTTTTTAATGCCTAGTCTGGAATGCCCCTTGGGTTTTATCTGTTCAACGATATGGTGTCTCTTTCTTTGTAAGTTCAGTCAATGGTTTTAGAAAAGTTTCTGATGAATTTACGGTAATAGCCTGCTAGTTCTAAGAAAGATTTGATGTTTGTGGGATTACGTGGCTGTTTGAAGTTACTAACGGCTTCTAATTTTTTAGGATTTGACTTAACACCTTCGGCGGTTGCTATATGTCCGAGATATTCTAGTTCTGGTTTGAGGAATTCGTATTTGTCTGGTTGTATTTTGAGTAAGAGTTCGCGTAAGCGTTGCAATACTATCGCGAGTTTGCTATTGTGCTCTTCAATCGACTGTCCGAATATTATAACGTCTAAATATACAAAGCAATGTTTATTTATGAGTCCTCTTAGCGCGGTATCCATCATGCGTTGGAACGTTGCAGGTGCATTCTTTAAACCGAATGGCATTCTATTATAATGGTAGTGTCCTTGTGGTGTAGAGACCGCCATGTATTTCTTAGAGTCTGTGTCCATTGGAATTTGGTGGAGCCGGAGGATAAATCGAGGGCTGAGAAGAATTTTGCGTTGCCTAGTTGGGATAGTATGTTGTCTATGTCGGGTGATGGGTATGCGTCTTGGTCAGTTAGCTCGTTTATTTTTCTGAAGTTTATTACGATTCGCCATTTCTGTTTCCCTGAGGCGTCTGCTTTCTTTGGTACTACCCAGACTGGTGAATTGTAAGGGGAATCAGATGGTTCTATGATGTTCTTTTGTAGCATTTCGTCCGTTTGTCGTTTAATTTCCTCTTTGTGGCTTTCGGGTGGTCGGTAGAATTTCGTGTTACTGACTTTATTCTCTTTTAGCGTTATTGTGTGCTTAGTAAGGTTAGTGCATGGCAATAGGTCGGTCTCTAAATTGAATACGTCGAGGTAAAACAGGAACATCTTTTCGATTGGTTCACGGAGAGTTTTCTCTATATGCGAGAGTCTGACTAAATCTTTAAATGTGGAGACTTGATCATATGTATTTGAATTTTCCATAAGATTGGTTATTTTGGCTGAGCACACGCCACCATTGATAAAGCATATCGTTGTCGGTTTTCCCTCCATTTAGACTGTCTTTGACACTGCTTGTTTTGGAAGTACGTCGTCTTCCTGTTGCAATAAAAGAATATTATCGTCAAGTTTTAGTTGTTGATTTGAGAGTTTAAATTTGAATTTAAGTAAGGCTGACAAACCGAGTATGCCGTCCTCTATAATTGGAAAGTTATCATCTGCTACAAAGAAGTCTAAAGTTTTATCGAGTAATTTTATAAAGGCCTGTTCGTTAGTCTTAAATTTCGAATGTCCCATCTAACATTTTCGTTCTTTTACTGTTCTTGGTTGCAATACACATCTTCGCTTGAGTATGTTAATTCCTGTTCCGCTGTCAACGAGGAATTTTTGTTGTCGTCCGTCGGATCGTAGAAGCACTGTGGGTAGTCTTCTTCTTGTGACGTTAATTCGTAGATCAGGTCTATTGGTTCCTCTGGTTCTTCCTTGCGTGTCTCGAGATTGTGGACTGCTGGTGGTCTCGGATGTTGGCTGGGTGTTTGAAAATTTCTGCATTGACTGGAGACATGTCCGATTTGAAACATTTCAGTTGAGTTCTTTGGGCAAGTAGCATTCGTTTAGCTTGCCGGAAGTTTCTTGTCATTGGATTAGGCGTTGGAGTTGGTTTTCTAATGGTTGGGTTGAGATTATTGGTCGTTGGTCGTCGCTGTTCGGGGAATCGTGGTCGTTCCATTGGTCTTGGTCGTCGACTGCGATCTTCCCTGAAGTATAGCTCTATGTCGGCGGCTTTCTTTTCAGCTTCGACGATATTGTATGGTGGAGTGGCGAGTAATACTTGTCCTATTTCGGTTTTTAGGCCTCGAATGAAATCGGTTACGGAGTCCCTTGGAATTCTATCGTTCATTGCTCGTCTAGTAATTTCATCGGAGTATTCGTTTGTTATACTGTATTGTAACTTACTGAACGCTCTGCGGAACCTGATGATATAGCTTTGAACATTTTCGTCGTAGCGTTGTCTTGTTTCGCGTAGCTGGTCGTGTTGCTCCGTAACGGAGGCTTGGGTGGCTACGTTTCGTCGTAGGACATCGTACAGATGTCCGTATTCGCTGATCGGTATTTTGCGGATGGCCACTGCGGCTATAATCGTAATTTTATCGATCTTGATCATTTTGAGTAGGAGTGGTTGTTCGCTACACATGGCTCGCATTTCACGTACTTCGCGTATGAATTCTTCCACTCCCATATCGTCTTCGCCGTTTAACTGTGGAATACATGCCATCGCGTCTTTACGGTAAACGGTCTTCATAAGAGGGATGGTTGTCTGCTTCTGGTCGACTGGGTGCGGATGGTGGGGGAGTTCTGTCTCTCGCTGTAACAGATTCGTCCATAGTAATAAGGGAGCCTAATTCTGTAGTAGCGTCGTGTCCTATTTTTATTTAAGGATATTTTTGCCTAGTAGTTCTATCACTGCTGCACGTCTCTTGTTTTCATTGTCGGCTATCCGTTGTGTTTCTTCTATACGTCGCGTAAGAAGTTCGATTTGCTTGGTGAAATTCTCGTTTTGTTTCTGCATCGCGTCGAGTATGGCACGAGTCGAATTATCCGTAGCTCCGGTTGTAGAAGCGATATCAATAGTTTCGATTTTGTCTTTTTGTGATGTGGACATGATTCTAATCGAGCTTATCGAGTCTGAACTATCGTTGCTATTTGAGCTCGAAACAATTGAGAAACTTGGTTTTCTCGTACGGTAACGTAGAAATGAATCCAGATTTCCAGCTTACCATAGTAGCTATGGCCGTTGAGGCGTCTATAGGGTGTTTCCGCTCTGGTTGGTTCTAGATTTCGAATCTTATTCGTAGGCTTGTTCTGCGCTGACCGTAGTCCTCTCCTCTAATTTCACCGTAGTGGAACGTTGAAAGTTGCTACAGGGCTTCGCAGTAGCAAAGAATCGCAGTGCTCCACTGATCCTTCAATATTCAATGATGCGCGTACACCGAAATCGTGATTTCCTTTACACTGAAGCGAATTTATCCTGGCAGGATCGCCAAAATGTAACGTAAAAAGTTCAACAAATGACTTAAAAATATGTCGATCTCCAAACAGGAGATCGAGTTCTTTATTTCCACTCAATTTCTTTACACAATATTTAAATGGTAACTCTTTATTCGCGGTTCGCGACGATAGACTTTTTAATATGCACACAGGTTTGGACTTATTCAGACTGACTTATCATATATTTTTGGTGGAGGTGTTGCTGCCAGGTGAAAAGGGAATTCGCGTTTCATCCCGGGACTACCGGTGGACTCGTCAGTAAGGCTATGCCCGGTAGTCCCTGTCTTAGACGTAGAAGGAGTCTCGCTTGGTGCGGTATTTGTATCGTGACACCGTATATTCAATCGCTAGCGAGACAGACAGACTCGTTGTCGTCGTAGTAGCCCTCTGGTATTGGTACCCGCGGATCGCCCGGGTGGTGTTACGACAGCGTTCATGCCTCGACCTGTCGGCGTCCTGTTGGTACCGATCCGCCACATATTTCTGAGAACGGGTAGAGTGGCTGAGAACTGGTAGAGTGACCGGATGCTGCCCCGGTGGTCACTCAGGATAAGGCGTTTGGAATTTGCTATCTTATCGCATAGTTGGTCGAATTTCACCTGTGACACGAGCAACGCCATCATATGTTGTTACATGGATCCAACTCTCGAATTAAGGATCGGAACTGTACTGGCGACTAGACACCTCCGGCGACACCTCCATGCATTCGGAAGGCTCCATTAAAACATTTATTTGATATTTGGCGGCACATGAGCTAGAGGAAAATTCGAGTCACGCTGCTGTTTTGCCTCGGAGTACTAATATCGTTAGAATATACATAATGTAATAATGAACCAACTCCGGGCAAAACAATGTCGCTGCTACGTGCCACCGCCAGGAATTTTAGCATAAACCGTCATCAGGTGCAGAAGCGGCTCTGGCAAGAGACGGAACTGCGAGGCGATATCGTCTTCCGTGGATACTCCAGACAACGGCTCAACCCTATCCAGGATGCCGCTTCCGGTGACTCACCGATAGATCTGAGGACGTCAAACTACGTTTCGTGCTTATCGCAGGATCGAATTGAAATCGAGTACGAGCGATCGCCTCCGCCTCTTCACTGTTGCGACGTTGGTTCCTCCTCTTCGCATCACCTTCCGTACTACCAGCATCTAGCCGTGGTCGATGTATCTTTCGAAAACGAGCCCGTCGTTTCTTGCAATCTCGCCTGTTGCATGGACGGCCACGTTGTAACAGCGGTCGCTTCGTGCTACCAGGAAAACTTAAAAGGATCTTGCTACTCCAACTCGGACACTAGGCTGTACTGTTCTTCGCCTCGTGAATATTCCTCGGATATTACCTCGGCTCCCGAGCACTCAGAGGAATTGTCTCCGCCGTTCAAGAGACAGCACTGAACGCTTTTCTGCTGTTAAGAAACTCAGCGGTCGCCGAAAAACCTCTGCCCCGAAGCCGAAGACCCGATCAGGACGAATTCCTGCCATGAAGTGCATCCTGAGGAAACGCCGCTCTGTTTGGTGAAGCCAAAGAGGCTCGTCGTCGCCTCTCCGTCGAGGACGGAGCCTTGAAAAAAGACGCCATTCTGTTGAAGCCGTGTTTGGACAATCCTGTGAGCAAACCCATTAAGGAATACGTGATCCAAAGAGGCTTGTCGCCAATCAGGAACCAGAGTATAATCGTCAACAACAACAATAGTTGCCAAGGTATCTGTAATTTGAACAAAGGCAGGGGCCACGACTGTGCTGTCGAACTGAGCCTGAGATTGCCGGCAGAATTCTTCTTACCAGCGAATCAACAGGCCAACTCGGAATATGCGAACCGGTTGAAAGGGCGCATGAGAAAAATCAGGCCTCAATCGTTTACGCGACCCGGCGCGAAGGAAACCTTCGTTTTCCATGATCTAGAAACATCGCCCTACGTGTTTTTACGCCATGACGCGATCGGAGACCCTTTACAACCACCCTATGACGGGCCGTACCAGGTAATACAACGTGGAGAAAAGAACTATACCATCAGAATAAATAATAGAAATGAGGTGATCGTCGGTGAAGGTGCCCACAAGAAACACTCTTGATTTTCAACAATAACGGTTATTAAACTCTTAACAATTAACAACAAATAACGATTAACTAAGATTAACGATTAACAACGGTTAACGTTTACCAACGATTAGTAACAAGTAACGATTAAAACTGAACTCTCAAGAGTAGACGACTCGTTTCTCTAATTGTGTTTGCTTCGCTTAACCATTCGTACATCGCAGCTCGGGGCAGAAATGAATCTTTTGGTTCAAAAGCAAACAGATTCTTTCCTTTGTTGCCCCTCGATATTCCCACTGTTCGAGATTTGGAGTGGCCGCCTGGTAATTACCGCGACGCCTTATATGAACCAGATGCGATCCTCGGGCAGGACGACCGTCAAGGGTCTACACTACCCTAGTGCGAACCCATCATAAACAGTGGGCATATTGTAGAGTCAAGGTATTTTAGGACCCTACGGGAAAAAAACATAAGGCACGTAATGTCTTTATTTTATGGTACATCTCAGGAAGACCGGAAACGCGGGTTTTCCACAAGTGCAAGGTCCTTAACATCCTTAAACATACGTCTTTACCCAATGATCAGTTAGGAACAGACTTGAGACACACCCACCACGAACTTTTCTCTTCGACAGCAACATCACCAAGTCTCTTGCACCGGTATTCTAAGAATCAACATGTAAGAATATTCAGTCTGTGACAATTTTATTTAATATAATATTATAGCCAGTAATCTAAAAGACAGTTGTATTCAGAGTATTGAGTGGAATAAATAAGGTGAACTAAACTGTTATGTCGCCTAAAACATCTGCACTCCAGCCCTCGCGACCGAACAGCCAACGGTCTGCGTAACGTCACTTTGACCCTCAATAAATATAAGGACCCACCATAACTTTTCACTTTTCATTGTAGTGTATCGACATCTGTCTTCAGTCAATCCGTTTGTCCTGAAGGATTTCTTAAGCCTAGAAGTATTTTCGACGCACATCTGGTTTTTAGAGAGGTCCTTGGGTTTATTAGGCGGACTTAAAAACACGGAGAAAGCGGGTGCGCATCTATTAGAAAAAACCGAATAGCTATCTAATAAAACAGGCTGGTTTTTCCCATTAACGAGGTCACCCACGAACCACGTTGGTAGGAGGCTTCCTACTCATCCCTTCAAGCATCAGCCTGGGTCGTAATCAATCGACATCGCGGATCGTTACCCTCACTTTTCCTAACGAAAAGTGTGAACAACGAATCCGCGTTCTTCATGCAAAGGGGCACACCCCCGAAACACCGAACTTTCTTCCGTATTAACATAAGAGCGACAAGTCAGTCAAACAAAATCTGACGTCTAACGTCTAAGTCTAAGCACAAAAGGTCAACTTTACTTATACAACGCTAGAGGAGTATAACTCACATCAACTATCTAAGTCGGTTCTCGGGATTATCGAACATTCACTTCCTCTATTAAGTATCCTCTAGTGCTACGTCCACTAACATACTAAATTCAACTATAAGAGCCTTGCTCTATGGTGCATATTTATCTTATCTTCGTGCGACAAATTGTCATCTACGATTTATACCTACTCAGCAGTGTAACTTAAGTGTTGGAAATAAAAACCATGTAACCCTGTGAATCACAGTGTTATACTAACTGAATCGCCCCTATTATCTTAACGGAAATGAGGGGATCGATCAACTCGTTGTGTCGATTATTATAATCGTAATGGGAATTTACGACTCCCATTGACGCGCTTCTTCGAGATCGCGTCTCTCCGCGACTGGTCGAAAATACATGTTTGGGGTGGTATGTCGTGATAGGTTGCGTAAGGAATACTCAGATGTTTAACGAACAATAGTTTATTAGGAAACAATGTAAAAGAAGAGTCAACAAATATCAATTAACAGATACGATCAACAAATAACTATTAACAGTTATCAACTAACAATTGACACCGATTGCATAACCAAGCGAGCTATCTTCGGAGACGACACACCCATATCAAGAAGCTATCGCCAATCCACAATCCGCGGCAACGATGACAAGCGAAGACAGACTAACCGCCTTGCGTCGAAACCGAGCCTATTATATCGGTCGAATCACACTTTTATCGAAGCGACTGGACGAATACGAAGAATCCAGCCATCAGGTAGAGTCTGGTTTAAGATTCATTGAGAAACGGCTGAACAAAGTTTGGACGGGATTCGAAGCCACCCAACGCGAGATAATAGAATTAGACGAAGAAGAACATACGCGCGGCCTCGAGATATTGGAACAGTATGACAATTTAGGAATGCGGGTAAGCCGTCATCATCACAAGCTTCGACGTCGATACCGACAAAATACGAATCAGGCACCGGTCCCGAACCGATATCAATCAAGTTACTGGAGATTCAGTTACCTACTTTCGACGGCACCATCTTTTTACGACACATTCATATCTACAATTGACCGAAATGAGAAACTGACATCGGTCCAAAAATTCCATTATCTTCGATCATCTGTGACTGGAAAGGCCGCGCGAAGCATCCAGTCGTTAAACGTCACAGAGTCCAACTATTCCATCGCTATTACCGTTCTGAAAGAAAAATTTCACTGCCACCGTCAAGTCTGTACGCGTCATTGGGACTTGATATGCGACTATCCTAAAATAACGAAGGAAACACCCGAAGCCGTAGATGATTTTCTCGAAACAGTCAAGGTGAATCTTAGATCGTTAGGGAAAGTTAGGTGAACCTGTCACACCAAATGTCCTTCTTATCAAGCTGTTCACATTGAAGTTACCTTCGTCTACCATTCGCAAATGGCAACGCACTTTACCTAACAAAAAAATGCCCTCATATACGCACGTGATAGACTTCCTTAAAACACGGGCGAACAGCGATAGAACAAGCTCTACATCAACCGTGACAAAAAGGGCGTTCTACCAATGTCCCCGTCACCGACAAAATGTGCCGCGAGGACAAACATTCGCCACAACAAATAGGACGTTGGTGTGTCCGACATGCCAAGGATACCACGAAATTAGCACAAATTGTCTAGGCAGAGGACACTCTCATACTCAAAGTTCAGCCGGTTCGTATCGCGCATGCAGACAACGGCACCATACATATTTACATTAAGTACAAACTTACTTCAGTTCACGGGGATCTAGCGGTCGGTCGTCGAGCGGTCGGTCGTCGAACGGCCGATCTTCTAACGGACGATCACCACCTGGATCACGATCAATTAGTTGGAAATATCTTCCTCAACACGAATCTCGGTCATCACGAACCAAATCCACCGGATCAAATTCAGCATCCAGTCCTCAACGACTACGGAAGAAATGACTATATATGACGATGACTTCAAAAGGGACCGAGTCAACAATTATATCTCCGTCTATCCTACTGCATCACGATCTGTTAGTCTCAGCAAAGATCAACATTTTAAATAACAGGACACAACCAATCCGAGGTAGAGCTCTGCTAGATACCGGCTCTAGCATGAGCTTCATAACCGAAAAGTTTGCAAACTCGCTCGGTAAAACAGGGGAGATGTTCAGTTCCAATCGGAGCCCTCACACCTTGCCGCATCACAGCCACAATTACCTCCATAGATGGCACATATATGCGTACATTGACGTTTTTAATCATACCGACAATATCGACATTGGTCCCAGATCAACCAGTAGATCGCTCAATAATCCAAATAACAAGGAATCTCCGACTAGCCGATCCAAGATTCCATAAACCAAACCTGATCGAAATTTTATTAAGCGCGGGACCAATATTAGCATCACTATGCATCGGACACATCAAGATAAATCGATAAAACAATACCGACCTGTGTTTCCAAAAGATTCGATTCGGTTGGGTCATCGGGGGGAGACTAGCCGCTCAATCGACTACGCACTCATCTCACGCAATCATATATCGCGAATCTATAAGCGGATCTCGCCCGCTTTTGGGAAATCGACGAGGGACTGCGCACCACACACCTTTCGGAATCGGAACGACAATGTGAGGAGCACTTCCGAAACCATGTCCGACGCACCAACGAATGGCGATACAAATATTCTCATCTTTGGTTTCGGGTGCTTTCCTGAGCGTAAATTTAGCGCTATACAGTACCCGGGCACCCCATAGGGCCATAGGGGTTGGGGTTACGCCCAACCAGCGCACAAGGCACCCAGTGCCTTGCTACCTGGATTAGCTAAGCCGGATAGGGGCTGTCGTTCGTCTCAAGTCGAACGGGGCGCGTACTAAGCCCTTCCGTCTCTCCAGGACGGTTCCGGAGCAGGTCGAAAGGTCAAGGTTTACGTCGCCATATTCATATGTCTGGCAACGAAAGCTGCTCATATCGGGTTGGTGAGTGACCTCGCAACCGACGCATTCTTTGCCGCTATACGCTGATTCATCTCTCGGCGAAGACATTGCGCGACAATCCTTTCGGACAACGGCTCCAACTTCGTCCACCACACTTTGGTGGCTTCTGGGAATATCACCCGCGTCGTCGGCACGGAGCTCTACTCTCCGCAAGATCTTTAATGCCTGCACTACGTATGGATGAAACTCTAGCAACAACACCCATGGGAAATATATCAGAAGCCAGTTCCCTAATAACCATAGATGAAATAACTCATACTGCTAAAGACCAATCAGTCCTTCGAGAACCTCCTCCAATACCTCAGATACCATCGCAACCATCCGAGAACAGAACTTTCCCTGAACGTTTTGTACAAGCAGAGCTTAAAGCTACAGACGCTCTAAAATGCATCCCACAACCAAACAGAGACGACGATATAAGCATAGAAGATTTTATTCATGAAATACAAGAAATGAGAATGATGTGTAGCGAAAAAATATTATTATTAAAAATGATCAAAATGGAGAAAATTGTAGGAAAGGCCGCAATGGCAATCCGCAATGTCCGTATTAACGATTTTGAAACTCTATCCGAAGCATTAAGACGGAACGTAGATACTCAAACATCAGTAAGAAAACACCAAGATCAATCAAGAGAAATAAGGCAAGGATTAACTGAAATTGTACCAAATTATAACACTAGATTTCGATGCGCTTTTAACAAACTTTAATACAGCGTTACCAATGAGTATAAAGACGAACTAATTCGACAAGTAATGAACGATCGACTAAACATGGACTCTGTGACGGACTATGTAAGAGGCCTTCGTTCAGAAATAGGACAATTGCTATTGGTTAATCCTCCTTCAAACATCATCAACGCAGAACAAGAAGCAATGGACGTAGAAAGATACATTCGAGAAGATAACGCTCGTAACCGGATGACACGACAAACAACCGCCCCGCCACCTGATTGCAACCAGACGTCTTGCCCAGTAGGTAACCACTTCACGATTACAAATAACACGCATAACAAAACTCCACCCATACAAAACATTCAACCAAGAACTACGTTTCGATAATCCGAACGCGCACCATTGCCAGAACGAGCTCAACTACGATGCTTCAAATGCAATCGCCTTGGACATACGTCAAATCAATGTTCAAATTTTCGAATACCAGGCCTACAACAACGAGCACCTCCAATCAACAACATCGAGATGGAAACAGAAAAATCAGGATTAACGCGACTACAGGAGAACTCCCAACAGTACTCCTTGGACCAATTGGACAACCAAAACGAAGATTTCTTGCGGACTCAGTGTCAGTAATTAACCTACTCAAGCGGAAATGGACACCAAAAACAGAACCAGTACCCGTGAAGAAATTCGCAATGGGACTCTCTAATTTCGAAACCTCAGAACGTATCATTATAAATCTGTTTAACAAAAAGATAGACTTCTATGTAGTAGATAACGATTTTCCGCTAATAGAAGATGAAATATTGAGTTTACCCGCACTACAACAATTCAAATTCGAGCTTTCCAACGACAAATTGAAACTGGATGATAATATTATTTTGCTACAACGAGATTCGACCATAGCACCTGTGGAAACCATATCAAAGACAGTGTACCTAGAAGGAAAACGAACTCCCGTATGCTTTATCAATGGTGGTGAGTCAAACCTAAAAATTACTAACACTATTGAAGATTCTAACACCTACGATCAAATCTCAACATTCAAAAAATCAGTCAAACTCTTGCATACGGAAAAAGCTCTTAAAGAACCAATCGAAAAGATACTGGTTTATTATTTAGACGTCTTTAATCTTGAAACGGAACTCTTACCATGTACTTCATTTGCGAAACATACAATTACGCTAAAAGAAAATAAAATTATAAATACTAAATCCTACCGACTTGCTAAATGGCATATGGCTAGCGGTCGAATATACGGACGCACGATAAAAATACCGCACCTAGCGAGACTTCCTCTACGTCTAAGGCAGGGACTACCTGGCATAGCCTTACTGACGAGTCCACCGGTAGTCCCGGGACGAAACGCGAACTCTCTTTTCATCTGGCAGCAACCACCAGCACTCCCACTATACTTCCGCCAAAAATTAAACGACAAACGGACGAAATGCTTAAGAAAAATATCATAGAACCTTCCGACTCTCCTTACAATTCTTCAATATGGTTTGTACCAAAGAAACAACACGCCTCAGGAAAACAGAA
The DNA here is from genome assembly GCF_040668555.2 of Bombus flavifrons. Taxonomy (NCBI): domain Eukaryota; kingdom Metazoa; phylum Arthropoda; class Insecta; order Hymenoptera; family Apidae; genus Bombus; species Bombus flavifrons. The sequence continues at coordinate 2,115,526 of NC_138457.1, read as the reverse complement.
ATGGAGAATTGTAATTGATTTTAGAAAGCTTAACGAACTTACAGAACTTACATACTATCACAGTTAGGAAACGCAAAATTCTTTTCTGCCTTAGACCTATCCTCAGGATTCCACCAAATCCCTATGGATCCCGAATCGAAGAAATACACAGCATTTTCCACACCACAAGGACATTACCACTACGACCGACTGCCATTTGAACTCAAAAACGCACCAGCGGCGTTTCAAAGAATGATAGATACTGCACTCCGTGGACTTATTAACAAACATTGTTTCGCATATTTAGATGACGTTATTATTTTCGGTCAACCAATAGAAGAACACAACCGAAATTTGCAATATTGTATTGCAAAGACTTAAAGAACTGGGATTAAAGGTACAACCGGATAAGTGTGAATTTTTGAAACCGGAACTAGAATATCTTGGACATATCGTAACAGCTGAAGGAGTAAAGCCAAATCCGAAGAAGATAGAAGGAATTAAAATCTTCAGACAGCCTAAAAATCCAACAGAAGTAAAATCTTTCCTTGGGCTAGCAGGTTACTACAGAAAATTTATTCGCAACTTAGCAAAACTAGCGAATCTACTTACTGAACTCACAAAAAAGACATGCCATTCCATTGGTCTGACAAAACTCAAGACGCATTTGATACTTTAAAGGAAAAGTTATGTGACTCCCCAGTATTAAAATACCGAGACTACGACAAACCATTTGTATTAACTACTGACGCAAGTAACGATGGAATAGGAGTCATTCTATCCCAAGATGGACACCCATGTAACTACATATCAATGTTACATATCAAGGACTTTGAATCCACCTGAACGTAATTATTTTACAACCGAGAAAGTACTATTAGCAATAGTATGGGCAGCCAGACGCCTCCGATAATATCTGCTTGGACGACGATTTACCATTAGGACGGACCACCAAGCTCTTAAATGGCTTCAACATGGCAAAGACCCTTTATCAAGACTTATACGATAGAGATTAAAACTCGAGGAATACGAATACGACGAATACTACTAACCAGTATATATACTAACGAACCAGTTACACTTACGAACGAAGAACTAAACGCAGAACTTGACTCTGAATACGATATTCTATTTGAGTATGGAATTGTTTATCGGATCTAGTAAAAAACCAAAGTACTTAAAAATCTGTCCCAACAACAAAAGCTTCTATCAATTGAAGAAATCGCAATTTGGAGACTATGAAACACGGTCATGGCTCAACAAAATAAGGAATATCCTTCAAAAGAATGAAAAGATAAGTTTTGGAGATTACGGTTCACAGAAACCGAGAAAAATGAAATCAAGAGAATGATTCTATTCTACAATAGTATCGATAAAGACAAAGAATTTACATTAGCACGGGGGCCAATTCAGGAGTATACTGAAGAACAAATGGAGGAAATTCTACAAGAGAACCACGATTTAGTAGGACATCCCGGCATACAGAAAACATATGATCGAATAAGAGACCGATACTCGTGGATCCGAATCTTGTAGATAAGATTCAAGAACGCATCAAAACTTGTGAGACCTGTCAACCCGCAAAGATGACTAGCATTCGACCCAAAGAAGAACCATGTATAACTGACATATCGTTGGAACCAAACGACAAAATAGCAATGGACATATTAGGACCACTAAAGAAAAGAAAACAGGGCAATTCTTTCATACTCTCCATTCATGATGAACTCACAAAATATCTCATCCTTGTTCCTATAAAAAACCAACAGACAGAAACCATTTGGAATTCCCTGTTAAATTATTATATATATATGTATGTCGGAGATGAAAGGAAAACCGCAGCCTTCCCTTTGCAATTTTGGAAAAGTCCTCTAATGCTTTAGCCTAGATTTTATCATAGCCGTAATTAAGCAATTGTTGTCATTCAATATGATTGTAATTGTTCGAGATTAGTGATAGCGAGACAATTGGTGACAATTGGTCGCCGAACGTAGCCACGGTCACGGGATGGACGTTTTGCCTGACGGAGGTCTGGACTGGTTGTACGACTCTCCCTAGAAATGTGGTTGTGGCGGCATACGGCCTCAAGAACGGGCCTAGCCACATGGGATTGTACCTCGGAGGTGTCAATATAATGGGACACACGTTGTATCAATAATCACACTCCAGACAGAAACTGCTTAACAACGGCGATTGGAACTTTCTCGGTGCTTCCAACGAGTATATAACAAACAAGTGCAATCGTACAGCAAGGAAAATTTCCATCAGTTTATGATTCGTGCGATCGCCTTGGAGAGTGACACATCGAGCAGCTTATACCGAGCGTCTCAGTAATCGTATTTTGTGCTTAAAATTATTCTACGTATAGTAAAGAGTAATCCCGTTGACCGTGGATTCGTTTGAACCCAAGAACATTGTTAATAGCGTTCATTAAACTCATTATTCGTTAAACTCATTATTCGTTAAACTTATTATTCGTTAAACTTATTATTCGTGAAACATATTATTCGTTAAACTTATTATTCGTTAAACTTATTATTCGTAAAACATATTATTCGTTAAACTTATTATTCGTCAAACTTATTATTCGTTAAACTCAATATTCATTATACTTCGTAAAGGTCTTGTATATACGTGTAAATATAATCTCTGCTTCGTAAAACGATGGCTAATCCAAAGAATTGTTACGCGCCCTAAATTCTAATCTTAACCCGACATATATTTTTTCAGCACCTAAGAAAATACTGACAGACAGAGGAGAAAATTTTATTAGCGACCTAATGCAAAAATACGAAGAGGCCTTCAAAATAAAACATATTAAAAGTACTAGTTTTCACCCTCAAGGTAACGGATTACTAAAACGTGCTCACGGTGTAATCGTAGACATGCTAAAAACTGTTCAAAAAGACTCAGAGAAAGAATTGGACGAACATTTAAACTTTATATGCTTAGCCTACAACACAATGATATGCGATGCAACCGGTTATACACTTTTTGAATTAACATTTGGACACAAAGCTAATTTACCTTCAACTATAGCACGAAAACCACGACGCACTTGCGCAGACGAAGTAGCATTCAGAAAACGGGAATGGGATTCTAGACTTTCAAAAGCTCGCGACCAATTGATTAAAAGTAAACAAAGGTATCAAAGAGATCAGAGACGACGAATAATAAAACCACAGTCGATATTTAAAGAAGGCGATAGAGTTTTAATACATAACGATCATAAAGAGCATAAATTAGACATAAAATGGTTAGAACCCTACACTATTGAAAAAGTTAAAACACCTTACTACGAAGTTTTAATAGAAAAGAACATCAACAAAATTAATAGAAACCGTTTAAAACCTTATTTTCCAGGACGATCTCCATAGTTATAATATATTTAGCTAACACACAAAAAGAAATATTACCATTAAAAGAAGAAACACTAAGATTTTGGAGGACCAAAATCAATCTAAGGAGGGGGGTATGTGACATCAATTCACATCAGAGACCAAAGCCACACACACCGCGGGTAAGATGGCAACCACATGTCTACACATCCTTAGCGCGTACCCTTAATAGGCTTAGTGAACCACCATAAATCTAGGCATTTTCGTAGTTAAGGTCCTTCAGACCAAACAAGGATCTATTATTTCAAGTGTCCTTTACAGTTCTCTGTTGAGTGCCGAAGCGTGCAGACGTGTGTCTAGTACTCTGTGAAGTTCGTAAAACAACACGTGACGCCCATCAGCCGAAAGCGATTCGAAGCAGCGATGTAGCAGGAGAAGTCTGCCACTTGACCCTCCTAGAGTCGTAGGAGAAGTGATGAGTAGGAAGCCTCCTACCAACGTGGTTCGAGAGTGACCTTGTGCATGGGAAAACCCCGCCTGTTGTATTAGATAGCTATTCGGTTTTTCCTAATGGGTGCGTGCCCGCTTTCTCCGTGTTTTTAATGCGCCTAATAAACCCAAGGACCTCTCTAAAAACCAGATGCGCGTCGCAAATATTTTTAGCCTTAAGAAATCTTTCAGGACAACGGATTGAATGAAGATACATGTGTACACAATGAAAGAGAAAAGTTATGGTTGGTCCTTAGGTTTATTGAGGGTCGAAATGACGTTACGCAGGCCATCGGCTGCCCGGTCGCGAGAGCTGCAGCGCCGATGTTTTAGGCGACGTAACACGTGGTGTCGATTAGTATAATCGTAACGGGAATTTACGACTCCCGTTGACGTCTCTCCTCGCGATTGCGTCTCCCCGCGATTGGTCGAAATTACACCCTCACTTTTCCTAACGGAAGGTGCGAACAGCGAATCCGCGTTGTTAATTAAAAAGGGCACACCCACACCGAGCTTTCGTCCGTAATGAGACGAGAACACCTAAGGGAGAAATAGAAAAAGCCATCGAACAGTGAACATCTCTCCGATCAGCCTAACCTGTGCTAGAAAATAAAGACAGTAGTTGTGTTACAACTCAGTTACTTTGTTTCATCAACCTACCCTTAAATTTACGTGACAACTCCATGGACACAGCCGAAACACCAACAAAACAAAATACAGGTAAAAATCCCCCCCTCCCCCCACCTATCTTCATTGACGACGTCATCGACATTCAAACAATGGTAAGGTCCATTGAGAAAGATATTAACAAAGAAGATTACAAACTTAAAATAAACAATAACCAAATCAAAATTCTGCCGACTAACCCAGAATCATACAGGAAACTAACCAAGCTACTAAAAACCGTAAACGCAAACTACCACACGTATCAAATTAAACAAGAAAGACCTTTACTAGTGGTACTACGCAATATCCGCTACTCAACTAACTTGGAGGAACTGAAGTCCGAACTCCTAAATCATGGCCACGAGGTAACAAACACAAGCAACATAAGACATAGAATCTAGAAAAACCCGCTATCCTTATTTTTCATAGACTTAAAACAAAAGCCAAATAACAAACAAGTATATAATATGAATCGATTAATGAATTCAGTAGTCAAATTCGAACCTCCTCTTATAAAAAAAAGATAGTGCAATATAAAAGATAACAAAGGTACGGTCACACGCAGAAATACTGCAACCGTAATTTCCGCTGCGTTAAATGTGCAGGTATACACCCTACTGAGCAGTGCACGAAATCTCCAGAAATCCCTGCTAAGTGCATCCTCTGTCAAGGAGACCACCCTGCGAACTATAAAGGTTGCTCTGTCTACAAAACCCTGTACACAAATAAGTACCCTAAATCCAGAGCAAAAGAGATAACCAATTAAGTACCCAGTCCTCAAAAATTCTTTACTACTTCAATGTCCTATGCCCAAGCAGTCCAAGGAAATCAAAACAATCCGAAAACACATAGGGACCCTTCTCATAATAGCGTTTCCAGTTCACAAAGCACGGACAACTTCGCCAGACTCGAAAAACTAATCGAAAAACAATCAGAACAAATTAATAACTTACTATCATTATTAACACTCATCATGGATAAATTAGTACGTCCCGACACAAAATAAAACCATGACGCATAGCTCTTTGGAATGCCAACGGTCTAGCACAACACAAATTTGAACTAGAACTCTTCCTTAAACAGCAGCAAATCGACATAATGCTCGTATCGGAAACTTACTTCACCGACAAAAACTACCTAAAAATATATGGTTATAATTTCTACCATACCCAACATCCCAGTGGAAAGGCTCACGGCGGCACCGGAATCATAATTAAATCCAGCATTAAGCACTACGAACTTCCATCATTCCAGGAAGACTACCTCCAAGCAACGGACGTAGCAATAGAAGACTGCCAGGGAACAATCACCACTTCAGCAGTATACTGCCCTTTCAGACACTCCATCGCCAAAGAAGTCTTTGCTAACTTCCTTGACACCCTGGACAATAGATTCATAGCTGGAGGAGACTATAACGCCAAACATACCCAATGGGACAGCAGACTGGTCACAGTAAGAGGCAAAAATCTCTTAAACAGCATAACAACCAACAATCTCAGTTACCTCACCACATACGAACCCACATACTGGCCCACTGACACTAACAAAATACCCGACCTACTTGACTTCTTCGTAACTAAAAATATCTCGCCAAGATACGTCCAAATCAACTCCTCGGCTGATCTCTCTTCTGATTATTCCCCCGTGATAGCAACAGTCAGTTCAACAATTATCGAGAATACACCTAATGGCTTTATTCATAACTAAGTCACTAACTGGCAGCTCTTTAGAGAAGTCTTTAATCACTCAACTTCAGCCCTAACTTCACTAAAAACTAATGAAGATATCGAAGCAGCCACGGAATACTTAAACACAAACATATTAAACGTTATCCGCTCCTCCACACCTACTAAGACTTCTATCAGCAAACGTGAATATCCCCATTACATATTAAAAGAAATAGCAGAAAAACGTAGACTAAGAAGAGTATGGCAGACCCATAGAACACCGGATGACAAACGCAAGCTAAACAACGCAACTAGAAAGCTAACCAAAATCATCAAAAATTATAAAAAAGACTGTTTTCATAAATATCTGGCCAATTTGTACCCCACAGCTGACTCCAACTACTCACTATGGAAGGCTTCCAGGAAACTCACGCGCCCACCGCAAATAATCCCTCCAATCAGCCGGCCGCAAGGTGGGTGGGCGCGTAGCCCTATAGAAAAAGCCAACGTGTTTGCTAATTACTTGTCTAAAGTATTTAAACCCCATTCCTCCAAAGCTGCTGCGGACATTACTGAATACCTGCACTCTCCCTTACAAATGTCTCCTCCTATTGAACCCTTCACTTCTGCAGAGATTATAGAATTAATCAGTCGCCTAAATCCCAAGAAAGCAGCAGGGCACGACCTAATAGGCAATACAGCAATCAAGGAACTTTCCATAAAAGGGATTGCACTCATCGCATCGATTTTCAACGCAATTCTTCGCCTTGAATACTTTCCTAAGGCCTAGAAAATCTCACTGATTACTCTCATCCCTAAACCCGGAAAAACGATATATGAAACTAGCTCCTATCGCCCAATTAGTCCTTTACCTACCCTGTCTAAACTATTTGAGAAGATGCTATCGAATCGACTCCTTCCACTCCTAGAGGATTTGAAAACACTCCCAGATCATCAATTCGGCTTTCGGAAACAACATTCAACAGTAGAGCAAATCCATCGCATAACCCACATTATCAGCCAAACCCTTGAAAAGAAAAAATATTGCTCAGCGGTACATTCAACAGGCATTCGACAAAGTATGGCACGAAGGGCTACTATACAAACTTAAAAAACTCCTACCACACACCTACTACTCCATCCTAAAGTCCTACCTAACCAATAGACAATTCATGGTTAAATGCTTAGACACCACTTCCACAACACTCCCAATAGAATCTGGCATACCCCAAGGTAGTGTCCTCGGACCCCTGCTGTACTCCATCTACACTGCCGATTTACCTATGTCAACAGAGATAACAATAGCAACATTTGCTGACGACACAGCGCTATTAGCTTCCCACGCAGACCCGGTAATTGCTCCATCCACTCTCCAGCGATGTCTCGATTCTATGGTAAAGTGGTTTCATAAATGGGGTTTCAAAATTAATGAAAAAAATTCCTCACATGTAACCTTCACGCTCCGAAAACAAACCTGTCCCCAGGTCACCATCAACAATACAACAATTCCTAGCAAGGACACAGTCAGATACCTGGGCATGACCCTGAATAGGAGACTAACCTGGAAAAACCACATCACACACAAAACGAAGCAATTAAAGGACAAACTAAAAAAATTCTATTGGCTCACGTGCCAACGCTCCAAACTAAACACACAGAATAAAATTACCCTCTATAAGACCGCAATAAAACCTGTCTAGACCTACGGAATCCAACTATGAGGAACAGCAAGTAATTCCAACATTGAAATACTTCAACGCTTCCAATCGAAAACGCTTAGATCCATTATAAATGCACCGTGGTATGTTACCAACGAACTAATACATCGGGACCTCAAGATACCAACAGTCAAAGAGGAAATAACTAAATATAGCGACAGATACAGCAAAAGAGTCAACAATCACCGAAACCCTCAATTACTGGACTACTTGATACGTCGGACCAGATCCGCAGGCTGAAGAGACACTACCCGCTGGACCTAACCGCTAGATTCAATTAGTTATTCAAATTAAGTAATATTTACTTATTTATAATACTTACTTAAAAATTATACTTATCTGTAATAAGTATTAACTTATTATAAATAATTAGCCATGTCAATGCGCCACGCCAGAAAAATGACTGAAAATTCTCAATGCGAGAATTGATTGTGAATTTCAATAAATAAAAAAATTTTCCCCTCCTCGCGGAAAAAAAGGTCCAGATCTTCCAAAGTCTGGCGGAACGGGGTTTTGGCCTGGAGGTGCTTTTGTGTAAAGGGAAACGCATATCGCTGCGAAAAGGTACATTGCCTAGAAAAAGAAGTATGTCTTCTTCTGGGGTCGGTACAGATACAAACCAGAGGATAGGAGAGAATGAAGAAGGCTGCAATTGGAGGGTTCTGCACCGCAATGATGCTGCCTTTACGACGCTTACCTTGCAACTAGGCAATAGAACTTTTATTCTGCAAATTTCTACATTAGCATATTACGGTGAACTGTTTAAACATGGGAAACATTAATGTGGTTTAATAGTACAACTATGGTTGAATGTTGCAAGTTTTATGCTAGAATTTTTTGCAGATTATGAACCAAATATTTTTATGTTATTTTGGTAACAAATTCTACAGTGTCATTTTACGGAATTGAAGCTGTCCTCTTTTTTAAATTTCATAACGATTACTCTTTGGCATATATGAGACTATAAATACAGTTCAAATGCAACTTTTTTGTACCACTTGACTTATTTTAAATTTCGTATTTTTTTACAAAGTAAAGAGGAAAAGAGACATAGTAAGTGCAACTTTAGAACAATGTAGTATGCATTGACGGATCAATTTCCCTATTTATATGCTCGGTACTCTATATATATTACTTAAAGATGCATATATGTTTTAGCAAATGACATATTTTCCTTGCTGGGTTCCACCGACAACTTCTTTCATGGACAAGTATTAATTTTTATGAAATATTTCAAGGCGGTAAGTGTTGCCGGATTTATCTGACCTCGATCAATACCGTTTGCCAGTTTAATTTCCTACTTTGATGATTTTAAAAATCAGACCTAACCTAAAGAGACGAAAAGATTCAGTATATATAGTATGTAGCATCAGCATATTTTTATTAATATATCTAGCATATATTGTTTGTTGTATATACATTCTTATACATTCTTGTATATAATATCGCAACAGTTGACATATGTCAAAGTAAGAGCCCCGACGTTTAACATTTGAAGTAAAAGATGGTGGAGATACTATATGTTGGTTCTGAAATTACAATCGAAAAGTAGATGCTCCGCAAAGTATCACGAAGAATTGACGCTACTCCTCAATCGCCACGGGTTTCCAACTTTCCGATGCAAACAGAAAGGAAAACAACATGAAATTGCTGTTTCGCAATCGCGTCATTTGCGATTGGTACAATTTTTGTCGAAACGTGGTTATGTTTGTTGTTGTTAATTGTTTATTGCCTATATTTCAGTTTCCAGGTATTAGTTATTAGTTATTAGTTCTCGTCGAATTGTTGTCTAAGTTACCTGCGCGAATCATTGTTCGTCGTACAAGTATATACAATATATTCGTTTTAAAAGTATACACGCAATTATTTCTGTTTGAAGTGTTGTCGCTGCCAGATGAAAAGGGAATGCGCGTTTCGTCCCGGGACTACCGGTGGACTCGTCAGTAAGGCTATGCTCGGTAGTCCCTGCCTTAGACGTAGAGGAAGTCTCGCTAGGTGCGGTATTTGTATCATGACACCGTATTTCGACCACTAGCGAGATCGACAGACTCGTCGTCGTCGTAGCCCTCTGGTGTTGACGGTTGGTACCCGCGGATCGCCCGGGAGGTGTTGCGCCGCGTTGATGCCTCGACCTGTCGGCGTCCTGTTGGTACCTATCCGCCACATCTGTAAGTATTAAAAACAGGAAAAAAAGTTTTTGTTAAGATAAAGAGAGGATTCGGAAATACAAATAGTTTTCTTTATTTCACACACAACAGCTATACAATATATTACACTTTGAAGACCTCGATAACTCTCTTGCACGCACGCCTGTTGTAAACCGACTCTTCCAGAAACTTCTAATAGCTTCTAACGGTCCTTTGTCTCAACTCAGACCAGGACGCCCTCTAACGCTTACACACACATTCACATGTACAATGTAAATGTATCATCTCCCTAACACGCCTCCTTACATTTATACTGTACACTTAATTGCATTTACATGCTTGTCGAATTAATTAACAGAAAACTTAACACTTATTGCTTTATTTACGTTTCTCTTATTTTACATTCATCCATGACCTAAACCTTTCGAATTTCTCCCTACACAATGCCTTCGTAAAAATATCCGCAGTATTTTCGTCTTTACTTACTTTAATTATATTTATCTTATTTTCCTTTAAGCATTCGTGAACGTAGTGGTAATGAACTTCAATGTGTTTAGAATTTTTTGTGAAATTTCCGTATTTTGCTGCCTTGCAATTTATATTTGTTTGCTAATGATTCAATGTATTTTGTTTGGCTTTGTCTCATTTCATTTTTGATATATTCATACTCTATATTTATTCGAAGATATTCTTTTACTTCACCTAAATCTTTTCATTTTAAATTTATCTGTTAATAACCCTTTTTTTATTTTTACTACAGATTAACAAATCGTCTACATATATGAGCAAATAAACAACATTTTCTCCCTCTCCATGAGTATATAAACACAATTCTACATTATTCTTCTTAAAACCTAATACACATACCTATCAAAACGCTCATACCAATCCCTCGGACTTTCTTTTAGCCCATAAATCGCTCTCGATAATTTACAAACTCTATTCATTCCGTCCGCATATCCCTTTCATTTTTTTTCGCTTTGTTATACTTTTGTTCCATTTTTCGCTCTTGTTCCTCGCAGATACTTTACCTTTCCTGCTTCTATCTTCGTCATTACCCTTCTCCAATTTTCTATTCTTTTTCCTCTTCTTATAATTTTCTTCATTCTTACCATCTTCACTATTTTCACAACAAATCGCCTCCTCAAATGTACAAAGGATATCTACTTTACAATAATTTGTGTGAATCACACTGCTGTTTTCCTTTTCTGATCTTTCTCGTTCCTCTTCGCTTTCTGATGGCTTAAATGGTTTTGGAAGCTTTTTCACAATATATGCTGATGGCTCGTAATCATCATCTCCATCTGAATATTGTTCTTCTTCTTCATCTTCGTTAGAATCCAAATCAAGTTTGGTTTTATTGTCTGGTTGTAATCCATCTGGTCCCATTTTTTCACCTGCTTCAATATGTTGTTTTATATGTGTGACATAATCTGCCCTATCTCTCTCACGTTCCCTATCTCTTTCTCTTTCTCTTTCCCTGTCACGGTCCCTATCTCATTCTCTTTCTTTTTTACTCATACCACTACATTCGGCACTGTTTACTAAGTGCTCCTTCCTTTTCAATATACTTTTCATTTTATATGTTCCGTTGTCTTTGACCGCTGCAGCTGTAAGTTTATTGTTTACATCTATTATTTTCGCAACATTTCCTTTTGAAATAACCATATTATTATTATCCGTTAACTTGCCTAAACTAATTAAGTTTGCGGACATTTCTTTCACATAAAAAACTTTACTCATATTTATTTTATTTCGCTTTCCAAATGCTTCGAAATAGCTTATAACATTTCCTACTTTTGTTGCCTTTATCGATCTATTATCGCCCAAATATATATTTACCGGTTTTTTAAGGTCGATAGATTTATCAAAATAATTTGCATTATTAATTATGTGATCGGTACAACCGCTATCTAATAGCTACATAATCTCATTACAACTTATCTCGTTCATCTCGCTGCTGTGTGCTGCGTGCGCCGTTGCCATTGTCACGTAAAATCGATACTTGAGTTGTAAGAGAAGAGAAAGCTGAGTCGCAACCCAACTATTAATTTCCTTTTATCGAACTTTATTATAATTTTGGCACTTACAACAGTAGAATAACGCTGAACCGAAAAAGGGGTGTTATACAAGAACAGCAACTAGAACAAGAACTGCCCGAGCTGGGTGATGTCTCGGCTTATATACACCCTGGCCTGGGGATGTTGAGGGGTTCGGTGTGGGTTCCAAAGGGGTCCGAAAGTCGGGGGTTAAGACCTTATTTCTGATGGGGACTAAGATGCGTCGCAGCCCCTTAGTGTCCGACAGTCGGGGGTCGAGGTCTTATCTCTGATGGGGTTGAGAGGTAAATGATGTCACATACTTACTCTTGAAACTTACTCTTGATTCTCTTCCAGGTTGTACAGGTAGCATCGGCGTGTAAATGTTTATAGGGGCGGAAGGTGTTGCAGTACTAACGTTGGGTGCATTACTAACGGTGTTTTTCTTAATTTTACAGCAAAATATGTGAATACACAGTTTTGACAGTCCTATCTTATTAAGCAGATACAAGCATATGAGTCCAATGGATATATATCCTATAATTTGCAACGTGCTGAGACCCCAAGTTTTAATTTGTGTCATTCTGTGCGAAAAAGTTAACTGATTGGCTCCATCTTCTATTTGACTCAAGGTGTCTGTATAGCCGTTTAGATTGCTCATTACTTTGGGAGTTTTTTCTAAGATGTCAAACATTGAGGATAAATCTACGTTATCAGTTATATTTATGGCTTTAATCTTAATATCGTAAGAAACGCTCTTGGGATTACCATTGATTCTCATATGGTTGTCTTCATACAATATGTCTACAGTTGTTTTAGTTCTCAACAGGAAGGGTTGCTTCAGTTCGACAATTTGATGACCTTCTTCAGAGAATACATTGAGTTCTATTGGATTTTCTGGTATAGCTATGTAGTGATTTTCGTTTTTGAGCGGTATAAAAGTTACTTCTACGATTTTATAGACTATGAATTTACAGAATCTCATGGTATTGTCTACACTAATTATTTCGGATGCGCAATCGTGTTTTAAACGTCTATAATGTATGGGTTGAGTTTGTCTACAAATGTATAATTCGCGTCCGATTCGACATTGCTTGTCCAAATACATCTGGTCTACATTCATATAAGTTAACCCTGAGGTAAAAAATATCGGACGTTCGACTAATGGAGCGAGAAATGCTCCGTTCTTTTGAGTTGGTATGGGGTATATCTGTTCTATATCCCATTCTAAGTCAATTATTGTTGGGATTGAAATTTTAAAGAAGATTTTTTCGCTTTGGACAAACAGTGTGAGTGTAGAGATGTCTAAAATGTTTTGGAAATTATTTTCTTCTGGTGAAAATCCTTTATTCATGATGTGATTTCCTAAAGCTTTAGCGTATTGTTCTAAGAAAGTGTGATGATTTATGGTCTGGGGGCTAATAATTCCTTGTTTTCCTAGTAGAATTAGATTGAACATTTCATTGAGTTGAAAGTGTAAATCTGACAAAGCGCTTTCTATAGAAATAATCTTGATTACTAGAAGTTCTTGCTTGTTTACTTGATTTATTTCATTTCGTATGTCCGCGTTTACCTTTTCTAATTGCTTTAGGCTGTCGGTGTTTAGGATTTTCCAATTAGAGCGGTTTGGTTAGTTACAATGGTTTTTAATTCGTTTCCTTCGCTAAATAGTTTGTCGATGTTCTGGTTTATCAACTGTAAATCATCAGAATCTAGAGTTCCGAAAAGTGTTTTGCTGATTGAACCTATAGCGTTTATCAATCCTCTCTTAACTTTAGAATGAGTTAGTAATCTTAAATGTGTTCCTAGCGTTTTGACGTTATTAAACTTGTTGGTTAAGGAAAGTATCTCTGATTTTACTCGACACGAGGTGGTACAATGTTTTTGGGTCTCTTTTATGTGTTTTCCTAATGTATCGATGTGGTTAGTTACATCGCTTACATCTATTCCTATATATACGTTAACTTCTTCATTGTATAAATAAGCTTTAGATATTTTTTATTGGAAAATTGCGTTATTTTTGATTGGTATTAATTCCAGTCCGAGCACAAGAGTCGTGCACGAGATAAGCGTCCTGAAAAATAGGTTTTTATTACCGTGAATTTTCTTAATGACTTTATCGATTATTATTTCATAATACGGTGTTTTGACTCGATGGATTTGATATGACCCTAACCAATCGGTATCCATTCTGTCTTTTTTGTGATCGTTGTGAACTAGTACAAAGTCTCCTTCTTTGAAAATTGTTTGAGTTCGCATGATCTTTCTTTTTTGATCTCGAGCGTATCGTTTCTTACTATTTATTAGTGTTTGTCTCGCTAACTCCAAATATTTGTTCAACTGTTTTTGCCATAGAGAGAACATATCATTATACGTTAAGTTGGTGGTTTTTGCAATTGCGGACGGTAAATTAGCTTTTCTTCCGAACGTTAATTCAAAAGGGGCAAATCCTGTTCCTTCGTGAACTGCTGTATTATACCCTAAACATATAAAATTGAGTATCTCGTCCCATTCTTTATCGTCGTTATCCCGTAGGCTAGTACGAATTAGATCTTTAACTACTGCGTAAGTACGTTCTAATGATCCGTTGGATTGCGGATGAAAGCTAGTCGTCTTGATATGTTTAATCTTAAAAGCTTAGTCAAATTTCATTACGAACTCACTAATAAAATTCTGTCCTTGGTCAGTAAGAATTGTTTTGGGTGCAGAGAATATATAAATATAGTGGTTTAATAGCGCGTTGATAATGGATTCACTTTGTTGCGTTTTTAGTGGAACTAGTATTAGATACTTCGTTAACTCGTCATGAATTGAAAGGATGAATTGGTTTCCTCGCTTGTTCTTTGTCATTGGTTCTATAATGTCCATGGCTATTTTGTCGTTAGGGTTTAAAGGTGTGTCTGAAATTATCGGTTCTTCTTTAGGTCGTATTCTGACTAATTTTTCTTTTTGGCAAAAGTCACAGTTTTTAATAAGGTCTTCGATTCTACTCATTAAATTTGGGATCTTGTATAGTTCTTTGATTCTTTGATATGTCTTTTGGATTCCTAAATGTCCTATCGTACCGTTATGATTTTCTTGAATTATTTTTTCTATCTCCTCCTCGGTTAACTCTTGGATTGGGTCCCATGCAAAGGTGACAGGATATCGGGTATCGTTGAAATATAAAAGCATAAGTTTAATTTGATTCTTTTCTAATTCTGCAAACATTTTGTCTCCTATGCCTATTTTCTTGTTATTTCATAGGATGTCATTAATTTTCCGTAACCATATTGCCTCGTCAAACTCCCCTAATTCTGTTTTAGTCAATTGGTAGAAGGATTTATCTTTGGGTCTCATTTCTAATCGTTTTGGGATTTCTGACTTCCTTTTCCATTTCGTAAAATGTTGTAAGAAATCTAAGACTACTGTTCCTTCAGGGGTTTCTACCTTTTAAATAGCGTGGTTTCTAGATAAACTGTCTACGACTGGGTTGTCTTTGCCTTTAACGTATTCGACTGTGTATTCGTACTCTTCTAATTTTAATCTCCATCGCATTAGTCTAGACGATGGGTCTTTGCAATTATTTAACCATTTCAAAGCTTGATGGTCCGTTCTAATAATAAATTTTCGTCCTAACAAGTATTGTCGTAATCGTTTCAATGCCCAAACTATTGCTAATAGTTCTTTCTCAGTCGTCGTATAATTCTTTTCGGGTGGGTTCAGTGTTCTAGAAATAAAACAGCATGGGTGTCCTTCTTGTGAAAGAACTGCCCCCAGTCCTTCGTTACTTGCGTCGGTCGTTAGCGTAAATGTCTTAGTAAAGTCGGGGTATGTTAAGACTGGTGCTTCGCATAGTCTCTATTTTAATGTTTTAAAGTTGTTTTGTTGTTTATGTTAGAATTTAATCTTGGAATTAAGATTAATAAACTGTGGAAGACACAATGTTTGTGTTGAAACAATACTATATGATTTTTATTAAACAAAGTTATAGTAAATACAAGTAAACGTTCTGAATGTTGACAGTTGGCTAGTTATTCTCAGACTGACTAAGTGATCCATGGCCTTTGAAAAGATTTTGAACCCCCACTCTCTATGCAGTAATGAGTGTGACCTGTGTAGATGCTTTGTGGCGGCACGTGTCACGGAACCTTCCAGCAGCTTCGCGATACAAAGCGCTATGCCGTCAACGCGCGACACCGACGTGCCGAATGTTCCATCCATATCCTTATGCTTCTTCCGCTGAATTCTCGGAAGAGCATGCACGTGCTAGCAGCCGCGGTACATCTAACGAACGCACGCTAGTGGGGATAGCGCTGGGCAACGAAGGGAAGAATCCGTTCGATCGATCACCTCACCTGTACGCGATTAATATCGTTGTATTCCAACACCTTTCCTCAACGATATTAGTTGCCAATCATTAATTCTGTAAATTGCACCTCTGTAACAGAAAATTCAATTTAATTGCACTTAAAGGTTTAGTTAGTAAATCAGCTATCATTTGATCAGTAGGACAATATTTTAATTCAATAATTTTCTTTTGTCGTAGTTGTCTTACAAAGTGATATCTAGTTTCTATATGCTTTGTTCTGTTGCTAAACTTATTATTTGTGGCTATTTGGATGCAGCTTTGATTGTCTTCGTAGAGAATCAATTTTAATGATTCTTTGTTCAGAAAGTCCCTTAAGATATAACTTATCCACATTCCTTCTTGACACGCTTCGCCCAGTGCGATGTATTCTGCCTCAGTTGATGATAATGCAACACATGATTGCTTGCGGCACGTCCAGCTTATGAATCCTCCATATAGTAGGTAAACGTAGCCGCTGTGAGATTTTCTTTCAACGCTGTATCCAGCCCAATCAGCATCAGCGTATCCTTCGATTAATTCGTTGTTGAAGTCTCCACCGAGCTTTAATTTGAGATCCTTAGTACCCATCAAATATCGCACGATACTCTTAGATTCTGTCCAGTCGGATTGTGTCGGATTCTTATTAAACTGACTAAGTATCGTGACACTAGCCGATATATCGGGTCGTGTAATAGTTGCTATGTACAGCAAGGCTCCGATAAGTTGCTGATACTGTTCCATTTTTTCCATTGGTTCGTCGCCACATCTAGCTTTCATATAACCCGGATCCAGTGGTATTTTAGAAAACCGCGCGTCATGAAGTCCTTTATTTCTCTCTACTTGAACCCCTAAGTAATGGTGTAAAGCCCCTGGATCTGTTATCGGGAAACGATTCTTGAGACTCTTGGCTATTTCTTCTATCTTCTCATTTGTTTTCGCCGCAATGAGGATGTCGTCTACGTACACAATGAGGTAAATTGAGTCTTCGCCTATAATTAAAATGTACAGACACGGATCCACCTCGCTTTGATTAAAACCACGTTCGACTAATGTCTCGTGTAGCTGCTCATTCCACACTCGAGCAGCTTGTTTGAGGCCATATATACTTTTGTTCAGTTTACATGCATACCTGCGGTCTTCGATCTCGTATCCTTCAGGTTGACCCATGTAAACTGTTTCCTTCAGATGACCGTTTAAAAAAGCTGTCTTTGCATCATAGTGCTTACCTATGAGGTGTTTCTTACCTGCTATTGTCAGTAGGATTCTGAATGTAGTATGTCTTACCACTGGTGCAAACACTTCGTCGTAATCTTTTCCAAATTTTTGTGAAAAATCTTTTGCAACGAGTCTTGCCTTATATTTCACAATTTTGCCTTCGGCATTTCTCTTTATCTTGTAGACCCATTTACATCCAATAACCTTTCGCTCTTTAGGTGGAATCACAAGGTCCCAAGTCTTGTTATTTTTAAGTGAATCCATTTCCTCGTCCATCGCCTTTATCCACAGTTCTGCATCTGGCCTTGATAATGCATCCTTTCGATCCTTTGGCTCTTCTAGGTTAACTGTCATGTTTAATACTCCCATGTACCTATCGGGAGGAACTCCTTTATTTAATCTCTTTGATCGCCTTGGCTCTGAACCTTGAATATCTTTACTCGTTACTTTATTTTTCTTGTCTTTGTCTTCGGATTCATCTTTGGGTCCTTTTTCTTCAATAATTTCCTTATTGTTACTTCCTGTTTTATCTACTGTACCTTCAGCAACAGTCTGTTCTTCAAAAATAATTTCTTCAGTCCCGGGTTCCCTATGAGTCTCAAGAAAGATCACATTACGGCTTATCTTTACTTTATCTGTAGCTGTATCAAGTAGTCTACATGCCTTTGATTCTTCCGAATATCCGACAAACCTTAACTTTTCTGCTTTTTCGTCTAATTTTCTTCGACACTCTTGAGGTATATGTGCATATGCCATAGTACCAAAAGAACGAAGATTTTTGACGTTAGGTAGTTTAGAATACCATAATTCGTACGGCGTCTTACCTGTGTATTTTGTAGGTAGGACATTTTGCAGGTAGTTGGCTGTGTGCATTGCTTCACCCCAATACTTCTTGTCCATGTCGGCGTCGATAAGCATACATTTAGCCATTTCTATTAGTGAGCGATTCTTCCTTTCAGCGACTCCATTTTGCTGCGGTGAGTATCTTGCTGTATATTGAATCTTTATACCTTCACTTTGCAAATAATTCCTCAGGTCGTTGTTGACGTATTCCCTTCCTTGATCCGATCTTATTGCTTTAGGTGTCTTATTTAATTGATTTTTCATTGATTGCACGAATTCTTTAATATATTTCGTGGTTTCGTGTATTGTTTCCATCAGATATATTTTTGTGAATCTACTGAAATCATCAATTACAGTTAAAGCATATCTTTTCTTACCTGGAGTTGCAGTCTGCATTGGGTCACAAACATCTGTATGTATGAGATCCAGAATACTACTCGTCCTCGTCGTTGATTCTTTAGGGAAAGGTTTTTTCCTCATTTTTCCTTTTATACAGCACTCGCAAATTTCTCTTATTCCGCAGTCCTTTATCTTTATCCCGGTTGCAAGGCCGTTCTCCAATTGCTTTATAGCATTTATGTTTCTATGCCCGAAATGCTTATGGCAGGTATGCTGACAGTTTTCATTGTGTTCCTTTTCCTTAATTGTACACGCACTTTCGATAGTCGGCAGTAGATATAAGTTACTTGAGGCTTTAGCGAACACTTCTACTACTCCATCTTTTATAATACAACAACCGTCGTTCTCGAAACTTACTTTATAGTCGTCATTCGTTAATTTGTTTACCGAGAGTAAGCTCGAGCTTAATCCAGGAATGTACAACACATTGTCAACGTGCATGTTTATCACTTTACCGTTACTTGGGAACTTTATAACGCCTGATCCTTTGCCTTTTACTTGAACTGCCTTAACTTCGTCTGCTAGAAGTACAAAACCCTTTTCATCTGGATTGAAGCTGTTGAAAAAATTTCTGTCTGCCGTCATATGGCTCGTAGACCCTGAGTCAATAATCCATACATCCGTACGTCTTCTATTTTTACTAATCATTCCGAGACAAAGTTCCTGGGAAATTTTCTCAGATGCCTTATATTCTGTACTTACGAAAGCTTGCTGTTCTTCATTAGGTGTATATTCCGTCACCTTATTCGCTTTATTTTTCTTTGTTTTCCATGTGGCATATTTACGACAATCCTTCTTCATGTGCCCGGGTTTCTTGTAAAAGAAACATTTCATCTTACTGTTACTACCATCACTTACTTTCGTTACCGTTTCGTTTTGGTCTGTTGTCCATCCTGAACCTCTGCGCCGTTTATATTCGTCGATGAGCTTTCCTTTGATGAATTCCATAGTGAGATCTGATTCCGGTCTACTTTCCAGACTGCTAATTAGAGGACTATATGACTCTGGTAGACTACGTAGAATCATTGCTACCGATATCTCCTCATCCAAGGGTTTTCCTAATGCTGTTAGCCAATCGAACATGTTCAACATTTCCGTTAAGTGTTCTTCCAAATTTCCGCCTTCAGCTAAGTTCATTCGACATATATCCTTGAGCAGAAATATTTTATTCGATAATGATGCTTTCTGATGATAGTTCTTTAGGGCCTCCCATGCTTGCTTCGCCGATTTTGCTCCTACCAGTCCTAAAAATGATTTGACTTCTGTAGGGTTTCTCGGTGTCCTAAAGTCTGTTACTGCTTGTATTTTCTTCGGGTTAGGTTTCACTCCTTCGCCCGTTACAACGTGTCCTAAGTATTCTAGTTCTGGTTTCAGGAATTCGCATTTATCGGGTTGTATCTTGAGTCCTAGTTCCCTAAGTCTTTGCAAAACTATTGCTAAATTCTGAATATGTTCCTGGATGGTATCTCCGAATATTATTATGTCGTCTAAGTAAGCAAAACAGTGTTTGTTGATTAAACCTCTCAAAGCTGTGTCCATCATGCGTTGGAAAGTCGCAGGTGCGTTCTTTAATCCAAATGATGGAGGGTATTATATCTTGGAGGGAAAGACACTCATTTCGGACATGTAATCAAGCCAAACTTACAAAGAATAAATATAAGTAAACAGCTGAACTTACTAATGTGCATGGTGAGTGAAAGCATGACGGGCTTTTGCAATTTTTGTGTACGTACCGTGCGCAGGAATATAGACTGAACACTACCTAGTCGTACATAAGCGGCGGTGTGACCAGAGTGTGGTTTGTATCAATTAAAGGCCTTGACTGAAATAAGTTGAACTGTATAACGGTTCCTTAGGATTATTACGGTGGACGTTACGTGCTGATTTATACAATAACTAGACGAGTTGTGCCGTCAAATGGCTACCATGGCACACATCCCAACTAAAGATATTTAAAATAAAACATTAGTATTTACAGATATGATCAAACCACTATGAACGTATGGTATGAAATTACGAAGCACAAACTGCTAAATTCAAACGAGCAAAACTTAGAGGATTACAAACTCTTATTATGAAGAAGATATTAATTGCTCCTTAGGGGCGTAAGAACTGATGACATGGATTCTGCACCCTGTCCAGATTCAATTGGCTCCGAAATTATCAGACACTGTTAGAAAGAAGAATCAGGGTGAGTTATCCATTGGACAGACCACGCATTAAACACCTTGTTTTTCAGTGACGAGCCATGATTTCATCTAGGCTGGCCGGGCAACTCGTAGAATAGTCGAACGTGGGTTACTTCTAGTTTTCGGGAAATTAATTTTTATCTTAAGGTCGCGTCTTGAGCGTTTGCATCGAAAAATTCTTGTAAAATAAGAAAATCTCCTATGACTTTTTATCAAAAAGTGCAAATAAAGCAAAAACAAAAGTTTAATTTAATCTCTTCCAATTCTAATTTTACAAAATATGTATTTAATCGTATTGTATGTTTATTCAATTTATATACCGTGCGGTTCAATCTATCTTGAAACTCTATATATCTATATTAACTTCAGGTAAAATGCGTTGGTTAGTCGTGAAATTTCGCGAAATTTCCCGAGGACGATGATCCACACGACAAATACGAAGACATTCCAACCAATTCACTAGACTGACAATTAGAAGAAGGGTTTGCAGTTCGACAAGTTCTCATCGAACGCTTATTTCACCAAATATGTAAATAAATTATACACAAAAGAGTAAAATGAAATGTAATCTCATCTTTATATATCTTTTATTATCAATAAACTATTGTGGTGGAATATTTGTGCTTTCTCTTTTGCCAGCGAAACTGTGGCCAGAATGGCGGGGCGCGGAATAGCTGACTCAAGGATTCTACGCTGTTGTAACGCCAATACACATCAGAGACCAGGCCACTCACCGCGGACAGGATGGCACCCAGATGTCTGCACATCCTTGGCGCGTACCCTCAATAGTCTTAAGTACCCACCAGGGGCCTTGGAATTTTCATAGTTAAGGTCCTTCGGACCAAGCGAGTATTTCTTGTCTTAGATTCCCTTTTACGTTTATTGTCTACCACGTGTTAGCATAGGAAGTTGGTTTTCTTCACATCTGGTATGTTCCGTTAGCAACTTTCTCGCGAGGACGGCTAAAACCCTTCCTGGCCCACCAACCGTCTTATTATCCAATCGGAGACGGTGTCTACTGCCCTTACTTCCTTAACCAAAATTGTCATCAACAAATCCGATAGTCCCGTGTCCTCAGACACACAAACCCTTAGCCTTCCTCAGACACAGTATCGTCAGTAAGACTCACTTATTCTGTATCCTCAGAATAGTCAACATATATTTATCGGTCTCTACTCTTATAACAGTCGCGCACTAAGTGTTACATAACGTGGTTGGAGTGAATTGTGATTTATGTTAATTCAGTGTGTATTACATTGTGCTTGCTGAATTCATAATAAAGTTCAATTAAAACAAAGTTAATAGTTGTGTTACGACTCAGCTATTTTATTTCATCAACCAACCCTTAAAATTTACGTGACACTGTCCATGGCGTCCGTCGCGGTATTGTCTTTGTTGGCACTAGTCATTTTAAATGTAACACGTTCACCTCTTTTCACTTTTGATCACGTCGGGGTTACCAAATTGACGTGGATAATTGTTATGCTTTCTGCGATCGGCATAATAGCATTCAGCGACGATTATAACTGGCGTACACTATGTCTTGTATTTATACGGATTTTAATACAGTTGACAATTGTAATCTCATCTTTATATACCTTTTATTATCAATAAACTATTGTGATGGAACATTTGTTCTTTCTCTTTTGCCAGCAAAAGTTCTTTTAGTTCAACTTTCGCTACAGCAGCTCTAATTTGCAATCCGCGAAAATCTTTCAAATGGTCTTCTTTCATCCCGGTAATCTTTTCTGCGTGTTTCCCTTTTATTATTTCTAATTGCTGTTTCCGATATATAGTGTTCTGGAGTCTTCATCATATCTGTATAGCGGAAATGCAATAGGGAAACTGGCCGATAATAACGGAATGGGTAAATAGTGTTGCGAGAGATCAACATGGAAGACATGCGCGCGTATTCTACTCTGTGGGTAACCAAGGAATAACTGAAATATCTTATTATCATTGGTTGTTCGATCAGGATAATCTCAAGACCTCTTGAAGGTGAATAAGCATTGTTTCACGTCCCAGTTTTGCGAAGAAAATGGATATAGGATGATCTCATGTACTTTCCTGTTATTAAAAATGATCTTAAGTAACGATTATGTATTCATGATTTCTTAAGCCAAATAAGATCCAATGTGCAAGGATGTTCTGAAACATTGTTTACCTGAGCGAAGAAAAAAGAAACGTTCCTCTGTGATAACTTTAAAAGAGGAATGATACGAAACTATTAAATAAAATAAAAATCGTATTCGTATAAATCGACTCGAATTATTAGAACACATAAATTCACAATTTTGTCAATCTTTCTATATAGCTGTCGGCTCGATTTCGCCTAGTTCTAGATCATACTTTACTAGATTTAAATCATATACAAATCGTCCAACTCGCCCAAACCATCCAAATTATTCTCTGTATTTTTGCCGTCATCCCCGAGTCGTGACCGTCGTGCGGGTAACTTCGGTTGCGGCAACCATCGAATAAAGACGAATTTGAATTTTCCGACTCTACCCCGACCAGTATAAATAAACCGAAAAGAGTGCAGTATCTACGAGTATCTACGAGTATCTACGAGCATCTCTCTGTATCAACGAGCGATCTACCGAACGCGATGAGCATGTTTCGAACAGTTTTTCCGCGACTTTATTTTGCGATTTATACTTAGTACTAACGACTCAACGAATATAGTCTGTACATTAATTTATTATTTTAAATAAATTCGACGGTTACGACAACAAACGATAGCCTCCAAAAAATCTCACGGTCGAACATCCGATATACCTGTCCTCTACAAACCGTTGAAGATCGCAGTTGTTTGATAAATCAAACCGCCGCACATACAAATTCGATACATTTTGTCATATAGTTCTGCTCGTAACAGCATTGACAGAAACTATTCAGCCCAGTCTGCCCGAGCAACCGAGCTAAGCGGACGTGAGAAACAGTGCTTCAGTGCTTCAGAAAAAGTGCGGCAAGTGGGGAAGAGAAAGCTACGAACGGCTAAGCCCATAGCTAAATGGTGGAAACCTGTGTCTTCTACTAAGAAGACTATAAGCAAACCTAAAAAACCTCACCGATAAAAATAATTAACAAAGACGAACAATACTACATAAATAAAACAACAGACATATCAAAACCAAGTCAACCAATAAATCAAGAACAGGACTGCTCAGTTACAATTGAAGTCGATATGGAAACCAATAAAGAAACAACTCAACAGGATAAAAGCTGGGAGGTGGCGAGCTACAATAGAAAACGAAAAATAATAGGAAATCTAGATTCAGAAAAGCAGCGATGGCTGCAAGAATTACCATTAAGAAACTCCTTCAGCTCGCTAACGGAAGAAATAGACGATGACCCAACCAGCAAAACCACAACTCAACCAACACACATTACAAAACCACCACCAGTATTTATTGAGGCGCAAATAATAGACCCGCTTATTGATCGATTAAATAATATAGCTGGGAAGGAAAATTACACAATGAAACAAGTAAAACTGGAACAGGTAAAAATCCAAACGAACTCCCCAGAAAGCTACAGTAAAGTAATAAACGAACTTAAGAAGAGAAATGCTATAAACCACACGTACCAGCTCAAAACGGAAAGGAGCTACGAAGAAGTGATAAGAGGAATACATCCTAAAACCAACATAGAAAAATTAAGTGAGGAACTAAAAAATAATAGGACATAAATCAAAAACAATCAATAATATGACCAGGTATGACACCAAACAACCACTAACATTATTCATAATTGAACTCGAACCGAGAACCAACAATAAAGCAATATATGAAGTCAAAAAAATCCTAAACACAATAGTAACAGTGGAACCACCACGCTACAAAGAAGAAGTACCTCAATGCATGCGGTGCCAACAATACGGACACACAAAAAACTATTGTAATAGAAGCTCGGTATGTGTTAAATGTGCAAAAAACCATTTAACAATACACTGCCCATACAAAGGAAAAATTGAGGAAGTTAGATATTACAATTGTAATGGAAACCACCCAGCCAGCTATAAAGGATGTGAAATCAGGAAACAACTACAACGTAAACTGTTTCCACCACTTCGCAATAGAACAGTCGGTAACTAACAACAACAACAAAATACAACAGACAACAAAGCAACATTGAAAACTCAAAATGAAATAAAAACTATAATCAGAAACACAGACATCCAAGTAAACCGAAGTTACGCGCAAGTAACACAAAATATCAGACAAGAAACGCCCACTAACAATCAGAGTCAAAGCAACAACACCGAAGACGCTACAGAAATCAAAGAACTACTAAAACAATCAATTAAAAATACTGATATACTTACAAAAATGATAATCGAACAAAACGCAACCTTCAGACAGCAAACGGAACAAATAACACTTATGCTACAACTACTCACAAACATGCTGAGCAAAAAATAAAAACGGACACGCTGAAAATAGCAGCCTGGAATTCAAACGGCCTACAACAACGGGCCCCAGAAACTAAAACATTCCTGTGTAACAATATGGAATTATCACATGTTTCAAAAACACACTTCACTCCAAAAAGCTATATAAAAATACCGTACTACACCATTTATGATACCGAGCACCTCGCAGGAAAAGCACACGGAGGGACCTCAGTGATTATAAGAAACGATATCAAATATCACTTACACAGCCATGTAAGAAAGGAATATACCCAAGCAACCACCGTTACAGTACAAACTGGCAGCAACCACTTCCAGTTGTCAGCAGTATACGTACCACTGAGAAATAAAATTACACCTCAAAAGTGGGAAGAGTACTTTCAACAATTAGGTCACAAGTTTATCGCAGCGGGAGACTACAATTCAAAGCACACAATATGGGGATCAAGAATCACTACACCTCGAGGTAGAAACTTGGAAAAATACGTTAGAAACAATAACCTCAATATATTATCCACAGGAAGACCGACATATTGGCCGACAGACCTGAACAAAATTCCTGGCCTACTCGACTTTGCAGTTACAAAGGGACTAAACGCAAATAAACTAAATATAGCACCCGGCCTCGAGCTTAGCTCCGACCACACACCCATATTAATTACATACAGAAAAAAACCAATCCTTCATAACAATTCAGATATACTATGCAATAAAACCACCCATTCGCAAACATTTAAAGAAATAATTGAGAGCAAAATCAACTGCAATATCCCATTGAAAGCATCTGAACACATCGAAGAAGTAGTAGCAACACTTACAGAAACTATTCAGGAAGCAGCAACGGCAACCACCATACCTGAATCAACAAATAAACAAACAAAAATTATTCCGCCAGACATCCTCGAAAAAATTAGAGAAAAAAGAAAAGCGAAAGCAAAACGGTAAAAACATAGAACAAAAGAAAACAAAAAACACCTAAACAAACTTGCAAAGGAAATAAAAAACAAAATAAAAGAACACAACAACAACGAGTTTACAAAGTTCATTGAGTCACTATCTGCACAACTACAACTACTCCCTATGGAAAGCCACAAAAAAAATAAAGAAGACAATAAAACTGGTCCCAGCAATCAGAAGAGCAGACAACACATGGGCAAGAAGCAACGAAGAGCAAGCTGAAGAATTTTCCAACCACCTATGCAACACATTTACACCACATAATATCAACAACAGTAACCACAATAGCCATACGGACGAGGATGCGCTAACCACCAGTACATCAACTGACAAACACTACACCATACCTAAAACAACAGCACAAGAAATTAGAAACATAATCGAGAAAACAAAAAATAATAAAGCACCAGGAATCGACCTAATCAATGGCAAAATCCTGAAAAACCTTCCGCCAAAAGCGATAAGACAAATCACAATAATATTTAACGCAATACTAAGAATTCAATACTTTCCTAAAATTTGGAAACTGGCACAGATTATAATGTTACCTAAACCAGGCAAAGACCTACATCAAACTGCATCATACAGACCTATATCATTACTTCCTGTGTTCTCTAAAATACTAGAGGAAGTAATTTACGACCGCATAAAATAACCGCACCAATAATAGAGAAGGAAAAATAAATACCGGATCACCAATTCGGATTCAGAAACAAACACTCCACTATAGAGCAAATGCACAGACTGGTTAACGAAATAATAATAGCACTAGAAAACAAGCAATACTGTACAGCCCTCTTTATGGATATACAGAAGGCATTCGACAAAAAAACCACGAATACCTTCTACAAACAATTAGGAAACAATTCCCGGAACAAATACACCAATTAATAAAATCCTACTTAAGCGGCAGAACCTTTATAATAGAAATCAAGGACACATACTCCGAAGTCAAAGACATCAAGGCAGGGGTTCCGCAAGGAAGCGTCTTAGGATCAATATTATACACACTATACACGGCCAACATACCAACAACTACTAATAGCAAAATACTGACATTCGCGGACGACACAGCGGTACTAGTCAGGCATACTAACCCTGTAACAGCAGTCACATTACTACAAGAACATATCACAAAAATAGAAAAGTGGCTACAAGTTAAACAAACCCCAGTAAATGCAACCATATTACATTCACACTGCGAAAACAGATACCACCAAACATCTTTCTTAACGGCACGCGCATATTACAAACAAGGCAAGTCAAATACCTAGGATTCCACATAGATACACAACTTACATGGAAACAGCATACCAAATCAATAACAGAAAAAATACAGGCGGCAAGGAGACAAATGTATCGGCTAACAAGTCGAAAATTCAAACTAAGTATAGAAAATAAATTAAAAATATACAAAATGACCGTTCGTATCGTTATGTCGTTGGTGGATCATGCATCATGTTCTCAATCTGATCTTAATATCGTAGTTCGATATTCCCGGCAGTCATGGTATAATTTGTTTTGTCGCCAGTGATGCGAGCTGCACCGAACTGTGCTTCTAATGCGATGAACCACGGCTTGATTCTCTGGGACCAGAATAGCGGGGCACAGAATAGTTGACTCACGGATTGTACGCTGGCCATGGTGTCCGTTGCGCTATCGTCCTTGTTGGCACTAGTCATTTTAAACGTAACACGTTCACCTCTTTTCACTTTTGATCACGTCGGGGTCACCAAATTGACGTGGATAATTGTTATGCTTTCTGCGATCGGCATAATAGTATTGAGCGACTATTAAAACAGGCGTACACTATGTCTTGTATTTATGCGGATTTTAATGCAATTGACTAATACAAATTCAACTACTCGTTTCTTATCAAACAACCTACATCAATCTCAGATGTATAGTGCGGCTACGAAAAAATACAACTGGACCAATCTTTTTTACAAATACCGTAATAGCGGAAGTTTATCAGCGAGTTATTCAGAAATTCATTCAGTTGTTCGTGGCAATGCTACTGAATACAAATAGGCAGGACACCGGCTCATGCAATGCAGACAACGGGAAGACGCTGGAGGAAGTTTTTCGAGATAAAATGTTTTAACTGGATTTCAACAAGCATAGCACGCAAGATCATCCGATTTGACATGTGGTGGATAGTGTATGATCGTTCGCGAATAACTCGATAACTCGTATATTTCGTTAATCACTGTTAATAACTCTAACAATAACTCGAATAATAACTCGAAAATTCGAATTCGTCTTTGATCGACGGTTGCACGTAGCGGCGACATTATTTTACCCGGAGTTTATTTATCGTTACGTTTCGTGCGTCAAGGCGGTGCCAATGTCTCGAGGTAAAACAACGACATGAGGCATTCTCGATTCGCATCGTCCTCTGACTCATGTACCGCTACAGACATCTCGCTGACGTTTCTTTCTGTGAAGGATGTTAAAGGACGAGAGGAACACAAAACGAAGTCGCGGACTATCACAGTAAAAGGAATATTGGACGATGTGCTTCGCAGGTAAATAAAGAAATGCTACTAAGCGTCTCTAAAAGCACGATAAAAAGAATAAAAGAAAGCCATTATGGTTCAAAGGAGGCCTATTCAACGATATTTATAATTATTTTTCCAACAAATTATTAGTTATAAGTTATCGGTTCTTATCAGAGTCAGCAAGTTCTAAAACGAAAAATTTCTCGAACGAAATACAGGAAAGGTCACAATGTTTGTCAGAACGTCCATGTAACGCTCAATTCTAACAACAGAAAGCGATCTAAAATTAAAAAAAGAAATCGCATTCTAACTACATTCTAGGTAAGCATAAACCCAGATATCGCTTATTAAAAACAAAAAATGGGTCACATGAAGATGCAGAATCAGGTGCACTTATTTATTTCGAAGCTACAAGAAGCGTGGAAGAAAATGAAATCGGCAGACGAGAACACCGGGCTCGCTTCGCTCCATCGTACGAACAACAGCTCAGTAGCAACAGCTCATAGATGGCGCGTAACATAACCTATACGCTATACGTTACATGGTACACTATTGTGCCATGTCCAGTGTTCACGCGAGTGAGAGTTTCGAGTTAATTGACTAACCCAGTACAAAAGAATATGTATAAGAGCGATAGATGTATAATAGAGATTAAATATACCACCGTCGATAAAAAGAATTATTGTACAAGTTAGATTCGACGACGACGATAAGTCGTCAATGCACGAGTGTCGAGATCTATGTATTTGATCGGATCCGGAGTGTACGTGGACTCCATTTTAGAGTCACATACAACACTATCTGCATTTTATATATTAGTAATGAATTATAATTAAGCCAATTGTCGATATAATTATAAGCAGGATCGACATTTATTATATATAAGTCAATTAGATTTAGTTACTGAAAGAGGATAATTAATTTTTCCTGGGAACACGAGGCTTCACCACGACGAAGAGTTGCAAAACAATCAGCTGCGGATTAAAGTTAATATCTCGACAATGCTTCTTTATGGATAGATTAAGTGCTTATGTGTTAAATTGTGCATTTGCAATTTTCTAACTTGTGTAGTGGATAACTGTATATAATTTTGCTTAGTTTAAGCATATATGTTTGCTTGCTTAGTTGAATCATTTAAAAAACATAACGTCAGAAATTGTTTCAAGTAGAATTGATTATAAAAAGTGCATATGTTCGAATAGTGGTTTAACAAACCGCAATTCAACGACACTACAACTTTTCATCGTTCTCGTATTTTCCATAAAATCATGATAGCAGTAATACATGCACATAGCGTGTACCTGAGCCATTTGTGTTCTAATGGCAGAAGTAGAAATGAAAAGTTAAGATTACACCATTTTGTACGGTGTCATATTGAAAGCTGAAAGTAATTGTTAGGACTGCGTCATAAATGTGAACAATTTTGATACAGTGGCTTGTCAATGCTTCAAAATAATGAGAATTGTATGTTTGTATGAGAATTGTTATCATTTAACCTTCTACAGAATCTTAATATGAATCTTCCTGTACTCACAGTTATTAATATGTTGCGTATCAATCACGAAAATTCTTCTATTTTTATGGTTGTCATTTAGAGAGAAACAATTTAATTATATCATGGGTATATTTAGTGACAAAAAAAAAAAAAAAAAAGTTTGGAATATGTTACTGTTATTTAATAAGGTTTTGGGTTTATAAAATAACGATTCACTCAGATTCGTTTTATCCAATATATTTAGTCTAACAGTTCAGTCTTATAACACGTCTTACCACACAGGAGTCTTCAAGTCAATAGAACAACGTGGTCGACTTCTAAGACAAAAGAGCGTCGTTAGAAGTCGTACCAACTTAGTTTGTAGTAACCAGCGATCATACCAACTTAACATTTCTCAACACTCCCCTTTGATCGCTAGTTTCTACAAGCCCCATAGCTTTGGTAAATTGCTGAGTCTTAATCCTATTTAACCCTTTGGTAAGAATGTCAGCGACATTCTCCGGACTAGGTACATAAATATATTCTAGTATCCCCTTCGATACGCAGTTCTTAACGTAAAAGTATCGCACTTGGACGTGCTTAGAACTCTCGGCAACTATTTCGTCTCTCGACCATGAAATAGCTCCGATATTATCGCAGAATATTTTACAGGGACGAGGGCAATACGACAGTTGACCCAATTCTTTTAACAGTAAAGAAATCCACACTGTCTCCCTTGCTGCTTCCTGCATTGCCACGAATTCCGCCTCGCACGTCGACTGAGCTATAATCGGTTGTTTTTTGGATAGCCAGGATATCGCCGCGCCAGCGAGTATGAACACATATCCGCTCCTGGATTTCCTGTCTACCGTACAACCCGCAAAATCCGAGTCGCAAAATACTTTCAGAGGTTGCCCGGTCCTCTGATATACTAACGTTAAGTCTTTGGTCTTTAATAAATACCTGAATACCCGCTTCACTGCTTTCCAGTCGGATACAGTCGGGTTCGCGCATCTTTGGCTCAATTTTCCTATTGCACACGCAACATCAGGACGACTTACAGTAGCGACATACATAATGTGCCCCACAGCTTGTTCATATAGTTTGCTGTCGAAAGGCTCATCGCGTTCAATATCAAAACCAGCCTCACATTCCCTAGCTAGCGGTGTCGACACTCCCACCACTCCAGCCTCGTGAGTAATGTCAAACAGATCCAGTATTTGACCTATCTGTACAGATTGATCGAATACTACCGTGGTGCTGTTTGGCTTACTCAGGTGGATGGACAGAAATTGAGTGTCTACACCTAGCATCCTAACATCTAGTTTGTCCTTAAACCTAGTTTTGAATATCTCAATCCGCTCATTCGTCCCAAACACAAGGATGTCGTCCACATACACAGCTACAATCAACCTTTTTGACGCATCCACATACACACATGGGTCACTCACGCATGGGCTCAGACTCATACCCCTTAAAATGCTATTGATGTGCCTAAACCACATTCTTCCAGCTTGTTTTAGTCCATACAGGCTCCTTTTGAGCTTACACACAAATTTAGTTCTGTCCTTGCCTGGAACTCTAAAGAGTTCTGGTTGCTCCATGTATATATCCTCATCCAGAGGGCTGTTGAGATATGCACATTCCACATCGATGTGCTCGTAAACCCACTCATTCTCCGCACATAGAGCAAGCAGAATTCTTAGAGTTCTGCGTTTTACTATCGGACTAAAGGTTTCTGAATAATCTACTCCAGGCCTCTGCCAGAATCCCCGAGCTACTAACCTAGCCTTATATCTATCAGGGTCTCTCTTTATCGCAAGCACCCACTTACAGTCTATAACGTTTTTATCTAAGGGTCTTTGCACGATGTCCCACACATCCTTACTTTTTAGATTGTCTAGTTCCTTTTTTATTGCATCAGTCCACTTTTGGGCGTCTGGCCCTCTCAGGGCTTCATGCACATTCACAGGTACACACATGTTCTGAGATTTACAAACAATCGCAGTGCGAGCACAACAATCACATGTTCTTGGCTTGTGTAGCCTTGCCGACCTCCTAGGCACAAACGGTACACTCACAGTATCCACTGGATCGTCCTCACACGTTAAACTATCCATAAAGTAGTCGGTTTCCCCTGCGTCGTTTTCTCCGTCACTCTGTGTCTCGACGTCAGCTTGACCGGCTTCTCCCCTATGTTCAAAGGTTTCTACATCCCATATCCATTCCGAGGACTTATCCTTTATATGGTTCGTTTCCACCTTAGCGCTCTTGTAGGGGAACGTGTTCTCTTCGAATCTGACATGACAGGATATTATCACCCTTTGGTTCTTCGGTAGGTAAATCCTATAACCCTTGACCTGTCTGTCATATCCCACAAATATCCCCTCATCCGCTCTGCTCTCGAATTTTCCTCCGCTTGGACTCTTTAGATACCAGACTCTGCATCCAAACACTCGCAGTCTGTTTATCTCCCCTTGGAGGTCACATCTCTTACCCCTCCATAATTCCAGTGGAATCTTGTCTCCGATGGCAGCGGATGGGCATAGGTTCCTTATGTGGCATGCCGTGTTCACAGCCTCCCCCCACAGATAGTCAGGGAGTCCAGATTGGATAAGTAAACATCTGGACATCTCGACCAGAGTTCTGTTCGCTCGTTCGGAGACACCATTTTGTTCAGGGTTTCTAGGGACAGTTTTCCTGTGTAAGATACCCTTCTCCTTTAGGTAGTTCTCGAAGGTTTCTCCAGTGTACTCACCCCCGTTGTCTGTTTGAAGTGCACTTATCTTATATTGATGTAAGGCCTCCACCTCCGCCTGGTACTCCTTGAAACACTTGAGTACTTCATTCTTCTTACTGATGATCCTGACGTGCGTGAAACGGGAAAAATCATCTATGAACGTTACGAAATAATTTCCTCCGCCCAGCGATTTGCATTGTGTTCTGCCACTAATATCACTGTGAATTATTTCTAAAGGACGCCGACACATGTGGTGGGCGGTCTTCGGAAAAGGTACTTTTGTCATTTTCCCTTTCACGCAGACCCCGCATGGTTCCTCGTGCATCCTAGAATCCTCCTTCACGCTCCTTACAGGGATTTTTCTCATCGCATTCCCATGTAGATGACCTAACCTCTCATGCCATGATACGACACCTTTGTACGCCTTAGCTTCAATAATCTCGGCGTGGTCATTGTCATTTCCAGGTTCTTCTTGATCGTTTCCCATGGAGACGTTTGCCGCATGCCTCTCAGGTGGTATTGTCTCTAGGTAGTACACGTTGTCTCCTACCTTTGAGTTGAATACCATGTCCCCATCATCATGTGTGCCGACGGCCTCATCCTTCGTACATACAGTGGTAACGCCTTTCACTGCCAATTGCCTGATCGATATTAGATTTACATCTAAATCGGGTACCCACAGGGCGTTCGACAAGGATAGACTCCACCCGCCGCAAGCTTTGGTCATCTTCACGACGATCGTGCCTTTTCCTTTGACTTCCAGATGGCCCTTACCAATCCGAATCTGTCCGGCCGCAGGCACGAAGTCCACGAACCGATATCTATCCGGAGTCATATGGTTTGAGGCTCCCGAGTCGAGATAGCTGATCCTATCCCTTTCCACGCGGTTGATAGATGATAAAGCCAGTGTGGAGATAAGTCCCTTGGATCTCGGTTTATCTTCCACCTTGTTTTCTGGGTCTTTCCCTTCCTTGTCTTCCTTTCCCTCTTGGCAGTTGTACGATATGTGGCCTCGTTTTCCACATTTGTAGCATTTTTTATCTTTTGGGTTTTTCTGCTTCTTCTTAGCGCCATCTTGACCTTGTTGGGGCTTGGTCTGCGATTATCTGCAAGCCGCCATTGCACTATTCCTTTCGGATGGACCCATAGCCGCTTCCATTCTCCTTTCCTCAAGTAGGAGATCGGACTTCACGGCCCTCGATGTTAGATTCTTATCGAGCCTTACGTCCTCAGGTATGTCGCGTAGTTTGGGTCCGACACGAGGCCGGCTAAGATGAAGCACGCCATCACGTGATCATCGATTCTTAGACCTGCGTTGGAAATCTTTTCACATAGATCGTGTATCTTACCGCAGTATTTTCCGATCTTCATACCGGGGGTTTTTTCCATAGTACCCAGTTCCCGTATGTATAGGACAGTGTCCATCGACGTGGACCTCCCATGGACATCCTCCAGCGCCTTCCAGCAATCCCTCGCTGTCTTCAAAGACTTAATATCTCCGATAAATTCGGGGCGAACATGTCGGAAAAGATACGCACGTGCCATGCTGTCCTTCCTCATGCATTCTGGGTCCAGCTTTTGCGTTGCTGTAAATCCTGGTTCTATTGCCTCCCAGCAACCCAGGAAAACCAGCGAGGCTTCCGTCATTGTCTTCCAATACTCGTAATTGTCACTTTTTAAGACTGGCTTCATATCGCTGTCCACATCACTTAGTCTGTCGTGATCGGCCATGGCGTGGTCTCTTCTCGGATTATCTCGTAAAACACAAAAAAAACTCAAAAATAATAACCTTTTTCCCCGCAGTTTACTGCCCTGGGCCCATAACCTGTTATTTAATAAGGTTTTGGGTTTATAAAATAACGATTCACTCAGATTCGTTTTATCCAATATATTTAGTCTAACAGTTCAGTCTTATAACACGTCTTACCACACAGGAGTCTTCAAGTCAATAGAACAACGTGGTCGACTTCTAAGACAAAAGAGCGTCGTTAGAAGTCGTACCAACTTAGTTTGTAGTAACCAGCGATCATACCAACTTAACATTTCTCAACAGTTACCACAATATATAATGATTTATCGTACTTCCGTGTACATAGACGGATATCGAAATAAGTTTCAAGTAAATCCGAATAGACATGTTTTCACCACTTTAATTTACAATTCTGTTATCTTCGTTCAGTTAACGTGCGTTTTTATTTGATAATTTATTATACCATATTATCTTTCCTCCTTTCATTATCTTTTTGGTTATCATATTTGCTAGTAGTCAGTCGTGGTTACTTCAGAAGCAACTAGACCATCGCTTCACTGCCAAGGAGGACGCGTGGGACCAGTGGCAATCCCAGCTGATCAACGAGGGAGGGGAACATCGAGGCGCGAATGCGGTCCTCCCAAACTGGGAGACATGGAGAAGCCGCCGCGGCCTCCCGCTTACAGACAGGATGACCCAAGTGCTCACTGGACACAGCGTCTTCGGTGAGTACCTGAGAAAAATCGGACGGGAGAAGACGGACATCTGCCACCACTGCGGAGAGAGCAGGGACGCAGCGCAGCACACGCTGGAACTCTGTCCGGCGTGGGAGCTGCCTCGCTACACTCTGCGGCACGCCATAGAAGAAAGATTGACCCGATTGACTCAGCGATTGTAGAAGTGATGTTGAGAGGGTCACAGGAATACGAGGCCGTCCGCCTCTTCTGCGAACGAGTTATGCTCGTGAAGGAGCGAGCAGAAAGGGAGAGAAAGAAAAGTTCTCACCCTTGTAGGATAAGACGATGGAGGAGGATGGCAGTCAGGCGACCGAGAGCTGCTCCATCGCCGTCCCAACGGACCACGACTGGAAGGAGCGGTAGCGCTAGGGGCAATGGCCCCCTTAACACCAAATTCAATAGTCAGGAATTATTAGGACTGGCTCGAACAAGAGGACGCGGGAAGGGTGTGCAACAGAAGTTAATTCATAAGAGGTTCTTGGAGCACTCATGTCATACGCGTAGGATGGTCATCGTGGAGTTTTAGTCGGTAGGATTATTAGAACAGCGGAGTGTCCATGAGGATTTCTCAACGTACAAAAAAAAAGGTCATCGCTTCACTTCGATATCATTTGAATGTTTTCTTTCGTGCAGATTATTGCTCGAATGCCAAGAAGACTTGGTAACATTAACGATTGATGAAAAATACCAAACACTTCTACATCATCAACGTCTAATGTCAATGTTTCTTTCAAAAATGGAAATATTAATGATACAAACTATTACTTGAAAACAATGAAAAAGTGCAAGAGGATGGAATTTATTCGGTTTGTATTACGCATTGGCTAAATACTTTTTCCAGAATTTCCAGAATAGAAAGAAACGGAAATCTTCTGGAATATTGGATACACGAAAAACATACTTATTCCGATTCTTTTATTCTTTCAGAAATTTTGTTACTCGTATTTAGTTGGAATAATTGTAAATTTCTATTGAAACAGTTATTGAAGTTTCAATGGTGAAATATGCGATGAAAATGTCTAACGTGGCTCAGAAATCACTAGGATCTCAATTCCTGGATTTTTCATTTTTATATTAGGGACCTAATTTTTATAACAACTAAACTTTATTAAAATATCAATTGTTTTTATTATTAAAATTCCACGTTCAAATAGCATTATGCTTTTCATGACCTTAAACATTCTAACACGCAAAGGTACATTCTTATGAACAAATTACAGTTCACATATTTTGTTACAGATGTACATATATTTTGTATACATTTGTCACAACTGAATCCTAGGGCTATTCTTCAGATTTTACGGTAATTATTATTATTAGTAGAAAAAAGAAGAGTCTGACTGAAAATTTGTCAAATGTAAACTCTCCATTCTTGACTTGAATACTATCATTAAAATTGTGCGTTTCATAGAAATCAATCTTTTATTATTTCAAGCTTTCAAAATAATTAACACTGCCATTAAGAACAAATTATGATATTCCATGTTTTGTTCCAGAAGGGATTAAACGTTGGCTTTCTCGAGTCACAATATCGATGAAACCGTGCTAATGGTAAATCGTATCGAATTGCGAGTAGTATGCATGTTGGTTCCTTGGAGTCATTCAATCATGTCATAATCTAATAGATCTGAATCGACATGAATAACTGATGGTATTACGCAGAATTTTTGAACAGAATCACTGCTGCTATTTATTACACTCATGCGTGTACGGAGTGTAACTTGAGTGTACACTTTCGATTGGTACGGTAGTGATTATTATTGGCCTGGGTCGCGTACTTACGAGTGTAAACGCGATCGCCGATACGATAAATCTAAAGAAAGTGTGTGTGTATGAATGAACGACGAACCAATAAGCACTGTTACGCCGGGCGACACTCTACCTAGACCAGGCCACACACCGCGGGCAAGATGGTAACCAGATGTCCGCTCGTCCTTACTGCGTACCCTCAATATTCTCAAGTACCCTCCATAAATCTCAGCAATTTCCTAGTCGAGGTCCTTCGAACCTAACAAACATTCTTTCGCTGCATTGTCTCCTAAAGTTTATTGCCCACCACGGGTTGACACGGGAAAGTTTCTGTTTCTCACGTATGAGGCCTCCCACCACCATAGCAAATAACCAATTAACAACGAAGCCTATTTCCCTCACTCTATTAGCCAAAATCGTCACCAACAAATCCGATGATCCCGTGCGCTAGACACACCCATCCTTAGTTTTCCTCCGTCACAGCTTCATCGTCGAAGCTCACTCTTTTTCTCTTCTTCAAACCGTCAACATCTTCTAACCGGGTTTTACACCGCAGATCAATCAACTATTAACTTGTACATTCGCATCAGTGTAATCATTTCTTTACGAAGTTGTTGAAATAAATATAAAGTTATACCTGTTGAATCAGTGTAACTACTCAATTAACCACCCCTATTATCCTAAACGAAATAGGGAATCGATCATTTCGTGGCGTCGATTATCTAATCGTAACGGGAATTTACGACTCCCGTTGACGTGCTTATTCGCGATCGCGTCTCTCCGCGAGTGATAGAACATTTTGGTCCTTCGAGCCGGATCACGTGTCTGTGAAAAGTGCACGCCAGTGACACCCACTACCATACAGTGCCACGTGAATCCAACATAACCAGCAGCGGAAGCGTTACCACTCCAGCGAAGTCAGTAACGCCAAGGGCCGTCACCTTTGAAGAGGCATAATTCGGTGGTTGAAACGCAACCAGGCAGCCTCCCGCCGCAACTGGACAATCGTCAACATAACGATATTCAACAACTTCGTTCTCACTACAAAACGCGTCACTTTAGAGAAGGATCACCTTCCTCACGAAACGTACGCCACAATACTTCGCTACACAGTGACGAGCGATTACCGCAGCCGGAACAACTCCGCATCGGGAATCCCAGATTGCAACATCACAAGTATCACCTTCGTCAACAGAAGTAAGTTCTAACCATTTCAGTCTCTATCATATAATAAATAATGGCAACCGGAAATGAACTTGCCGCCTTGCGCCGACGCCGAGGCCAGTGTATCAGTCACTTTACACGCTTATCAAAAAAGCTGGACGGAATCGAACAATCCAGCTGTCCGCAAGAGCACGAGTTAATCCAAATTAAAAATCGTCTGGAAACATACGAGACGGAATTCCGCGCCATTCAAAACGAGATTACAAGTATAGATGAAGAAGAGATCGCGCGCGGCCTTGAAATAGCAGACGAGTACGAAAGATTAGAGCTCCGAGTAATTCATCAATTAAACAATCTACGACTAGTTACGCCGTCGCAATCGACAAACGGCGAATCAGCCGCTGTTCGCGAGGCTGCATCAATTAAATTACCGGAGATTCATGTGCCTATTTTCGACGGTACCGTCGAGAATTGGCATTCATTTTACGACTCCTTCTTGTCCATCATAGATCGAAACGAGCGACTTACACCCGTGCAAAAGTTTCATTATCTCCAATCCTCCCTGACCGGAAAGGCCGCGCGAAGCATACAATCGCTAGACATCACAGAATTAAACTATTCAATCGCTATCGACATTCTTAAAGAAAAATTCGACTGCCACCGTCAAGTCTGCATGCGCCACTGGGACTTGATTTTTGACTATCCGAAAATAACTAAAGAAACACCCGAAGCCATAGATGATTTTCTCGAGACGGTCAAGGTAATCCTCCAAGCCTTAAAGAAACTCGGCGAACCAGTCGCATCAAACGTCGTTCTTCTCAAAATATTCACATTGAAACTACCCGCAGCCATCATACGCAAATGGCACCGCACATTGCCAGACAAGAAAATGCCGTCCTACACGCACTTGGTAGAATTTCTGAAAACGCGTACGAACGGTGACAGAACAAATTCAGCATCAACCGTGATAAAACGGGGGTCCGATCGACATAACCGTCAGCAACCGAACGCCACGCGAGTTCACGCATTCGCGACTACACATAAGCCGTCGATGTGTCCGAATTGCCGAGGACTACACGCAATATGGAATTGTGAAACCTTCAAGGCGCAGTCGCCCAAGGAACGTCTTGAAACGGCCAAAAGGACGTCGCTCTGTACCAATTGTCTAGGCAAGGGTCACACCCTTACTCAATGTTCCGCTGGTTCATGTCGCATCTGCAGACAGCGACACCATACATATCTGCACCGAGACCATGATCATCGCAAAATCCGAACACGTGTAGACCGAACATCGAGCGGTCGATCGTCGAGCGGTCGATCGTCGAGCGGTCGATCGTCGAGCGGTCGATCGTCGAGCGGTCGATCGTCGAACGGTCGATCGTCGAGCGGTCGATCGTCGAGCAGCCGGGCATCCAACGGTCGATCCTCGCCCAGTTCACCGACCCCGCGTTCGTCACATCGTTCGAGACGCGCATCTACGTCTCCTCGAACGTCCCCCCGAACATCTCCCCGAACATCTCCGCGAACATCTCCGAAACGCGAATCTCGGCTATCGCGAACGACGGGATCGGGACCAAATATATCACCCGGTTCTAAACAACAAAAAAAGCAATGACTTCATCAGACGACTTTGCTAGGGACCGAACCACAGAAAACAGACTCATTGACCTCGCTTCCCTCCGAACCATTGCAGCACGATTTGTTAGTCACAGCGCAGGTCAACATCTCGAATAATAAAATTCAACCATTCCGTTGTCGGGCTTTGCTAGACACCGGTTCTAGCATGAACTTTATTACAGAAAAGCTCGCTAATTCGTTAAAACTCAATCAACGGAAATGTTCGGTCCCAATCGGAACACTCAACACGTTATCGACGACCTCAAAACGCTACATCACGGCCACGATCACCTCCATTGACGGTAGATACGAACGCACCTTGACGTTCCTAATCATACCGACAATATCGTCTTGGATCCCAGATCAACCCATAGATCGCTCAACGATACAGATACCTCGGAATCTCCAACTAGCCGATCCAAGATTCCACATACCCGCTCCGATCGAAATATTGTTGAGCGCCGGGCCAACACTAGCATCACTCTGTGTCGGCCAGCTTGATATCAGTCAAGCAAACGGACCCGACTTGCGTCTGCAAAAAACGCAATTCGGATGGGTCATCGGGGGGAGCCCAACCTCGCAATCACCAGCACACGCATTTCACGCCTCCACGACGGCTTTACAGGCGGATCTCGCCCGGTTCTGGGAAATCGACGAAGGACCTCCCACTGTACACACTTCGGAAGTGGAACGACAGTGCGAGGAACATTTCCGAAACCACGTTCAGCGCAACAACGAAGGGCGATACATTGTCGCTCTCCCGTTTAACGAAACAACCCCTTCGCTTGGATCCTCTAAAGCCATGGCGATGAAGCGACTCACATCCCTATGCCGTCGGTTCCAACGGGACAAACAATTCGAAGCCGACTATCACGCCGTCATACAAGAGTACCTAGAATTAGGACACATGACTAAGATCACCACGGACCACTACACGGACGATGGATATTTTCTGCCACATCACGGCGTGATCAAAGAGTCCAGCCAAACTACGAAACTCCGAGTTGTGTTTGACGGATCTGCACCAACCACCACCGGAGTTTCATTGAACGACGTACTTCATACGGGACCGAAATTACAAGACGATTTATTTTTCATTCTTCTAAGATTTCGCTCTCATCAATACGTCATTACAGGAGATGTTGAAAAAATGTACCGACAATTTCTTGTGCGTCCAGAGGATCGGAAATTCCAACAAATTTTGTGGCGCAACTCTGATGGAAGGGTTGACACTTATCAACTCAACACAGTGACATTCGGGCTGTCAGCGGCCCCTTATCTAGCCATTCGGTGCCTCAGACAACTGGCGGACGACGAGGGACATCGGTACCCTCGAGCGGCGACAGTCTTAAAGCGAGACTTCTACGTCGACGATCTTCTCACGGGAGTTGATACAAGGGGCGAGGCACGATCATTGAGAACAGAGCTCACAGAATTGCTCAAACTAGCCGGCTTAAACATTCGAAAATGGGCATCGAACGACCGGGAACTGCTACGAGGACTTTCCGAGCAGGACATAAACGATAAGCTGCTGCTAGGCGAATCGCAAACGTTCAAAACTCTGGGTGTTATCTGGAATTCCTTTGACGATTCGATCCTGTATTCCGTCAAAATCAACCCTACCGCCTCTCGAGTCACGAAAAGAACAATCAGCTCCGAAATCGCCAAGATCTACGACCCTCTTGGATTACTGGCACCAGTGATCGTTCGAGCTAAGATGCTGCTCCAAAGACTTTGGACATTAAAAATTGACTGGGACGAATCCCTACCGGCCGACTTACATACAGAGTGGAACAAATTTTATACACAGCTACCATTGTTAAACAACGTAAGGTTCCCACGTAAAACCATAATCAAGGCCGCAGCGGAAATTGAGTTACACGGGTTCTGTGACGCCAGCGAAAGGGCGTATGGAGCATGCATTTACCTTCGCACCATCACTCCGGATGGTCATGTCTGGACACGACTTCTCACTGCAAGGTCAAAGGTGGCTCCGCTCAAGTCACAAACCATTCCAAGGCTGGAACTGAGTGGAGCACTTCTTCTCACATCACTGGCCACCACAGTCCTTCAAGCTTTACCAAGCAACATTTCTAGGACTGTTTATTGGACTGACTCCACAATCGTTCTGCATTGGATTAATACATCACCCCATACGCTGAAAACCTTTGTCGCTAATCGAGTGACTGAAATTCAACAGAAGACTCACACCTCAGATTGGCGTCACATTCCCACTACCGGCAACCCTGCAGATCTCATATCTCGAGGCCAATCGCCCGAAGACTTCCTACGACCAACCATTTGGCAACATGGACCGGTATGGCTCCAACATCCTGAAGAATACTGGCCGACGTGGAACCCAGTACCATTGACCGAAATTCCGGAGCAGAAGAAGGCAACCTGCCTGTCCGTGACTCCGGCTGACCACAGTCTACTGGAGCGATTTTCGTCTTGGCCCAAGCTGATGAGAATTACCGCTCGTTGTCTTAGATGGCGACAGAAACAGGATCGACGGGGACCTCTAACCACGCATGATTTAACCAATGCGCATAACAAATTGATCAAACTACTACAGTTCTGTTATTTTTCAGATGAAATCCATATTCTCCGAACAGACCGAAATTCTGCAATGAAGGGGAAATTACGACGACTCAACCCGTTTCTGGACAAGGACGGGATATTGCGAGTCGGAGGTCGACTCGGTCACTCACCAATGCCCTTCAGTCAGAAGCATCCAATCATTCTACCGAAGTCCTCAGTTACAGCGCTCATAATCGAGCATGAACACCTCCTGAATCTCCACTCCGGAACTCAAGCCACCTTATATGCTCTAAGAAGAACTTATTGGCCTATCGACGGCCGTAGTCAAGTTTGGAGCACGCTGAAGAAGTGCGTCCGTTGCTGCCGAGCTAACCCACCTCCAGTGGACTACGTGATGGGTAACCTTCCAGCTGCACGGATAACGGAATCTCGGCCATTTACCAACGTCGGAATCGACTATTGCGGACCTTTCTACATCAAAGAACGAAAGGATCGCAACCGACGTAAAATCAAGACATATGTAGCAATCTTCGTATGTCTGGCAGTTAAAGCAGTCCACATCGAGCTGGTCAGCGGCCTCACTAGCGAGGCCTTCATTGCTGCTCTGCGAAGATTCATCGCTCGCCGAGGATTCTGCGCAACAATTTACTCCGACAACGGTACCAACTTCGTTGGCGCCAACAACGAACTACGAGAGCTTCGAAACCTCCTGCAGGCCGACGATCATAAGGTAAAGGTTCAGTCCTTTTTGGCCGACCGACGGATCGAATGGCGCTTCATTCCTCCCAACTCACCTCACTTCGGCGGGTTGTGGGAGGCTGCAGTGAAATCCTTCAAACGACATCTCAGACGTGTCGCAGGTAACGAGCTCTTAACCTTCGAAAATTTCAACACACTAATCATTGAAATCGAGTCCATCCTGAACTCTCGTCCGCTGACTCCAATTTCATCCGACCCCAACGATCTCCTTGTCCTTACCCCCGGTCACTTCCTCATCGGAGATTCATTAACCAGCATTCGAGAACGAGATTTCAGGGACACTCCAACCAATCGTCTCTCCAGCTGGCAACATATTCAAAAACTCAAGCAGCATTTCTGGCGCCGCTGGCATCGGGAGTATCTGAACGAACTGAGCATCCGAAACAAATGGAACAAGGGCAATCACGACATACGAGAAGGCACCATCGTCATTCTCAG
Organism: Bombus flavifrons; assembly: GCF_040668555.2. Lineage (NCBI taxonomy): Eukaryota > Metazoa > Arthropoda > Insecta > Hymenoptera > Apidae > Bombus > Bombus flavifrons. The sequence goes on along the minus strand of NC_138457.1, from coordinate 2,071,666 downwards.
AGAAGATAACGTTCCACCGATGCACTGGCCCTTGGGCCGTGTAGTCAAGATCCATCCCGGAGCCGATGGTATCATTCGAACAGCGACGGTGCAGACATCATCGAGCCTCCTGGATCGCGGCGTCAAAAGACTGGTCCCCCTGCCATGTCAATCAGCCCGAGTCGAGTCCGGACAATCACCGACATCGAAGGAGGTGGATCACACACCCACCTGACCCACATCTAAGGTTGATCGGTGCCCTCTCAACGGGGGGAGGATGTTACGCCGGGCGACACTCTACCTAGACCAGGCCACACACCGCGGGCAAGATGGTAACCAGATGTCCGCTCGTCCTTACTGCGTACCCTCAATATTCTCAAGTACCCTCCATAAATCTCAGCAATTTCCTAGTCGAGGTCCTTCGAACCTAACAAACATTCTTTCGCTGCATTGTCTCCTAAAGTTTATTGCCCACCACGGGTTGACACGGGAAAGTTTCTGTTTCTCACGTATGAGGCCTCCCACCAACGACTTTATCTTGAGGGCGGTGAGCATCCTTCCTCACCCACCACCATCGCAAATAACCAATTAACAACGAAGCCTATTTCCCTCACTTTATTAGCCAAAATCGTCACCAACAAATCCGATGATCCCGTGCGCTAGACACACCCATCCTTAGTTTTCCTCCGTCACAGCTTCATCGTCGAAGCTCACTCTTTTTCTCTTCTTCAAACCGTCAACATCTTGTAACCGGGTTTTACACCGCTGATCAATCAACTATTAACTTGTACATTCGCATCAGTGTAATCATTTCTTTACGAAGTTGTTGAAATAAATATAAAGTTATACCTGTTGAATCAGTGTAACTACTCAATTAACCACCCCTATTATCCTAAACGAAATAGGGGATCGATCATTTCGTGGCGTCGATTATCTAATCGTAACGGGAATTTACGACTCCCGTTGACGTGCTTATTCGCGATCGCGTCTTTCCGCGAGTGATCGAACAGTACATTCTTATGAACAAATTACAGTTCACATATTTTGTTACAGATGTACATATATTTTGTATACATTTGTCACAACTGAATCCTAGGGCTATTCTTCAGATTTTACGGTAATTATTATTATTAGTAGAAAAAAGAAGAGTCTGACTGAAAATTTGTCAAATGTAAACTCTCCATTCTTGACTTGAATACTATCATTAAAATTGTGCGTTTCATAGAAATCAATCTTTTATTATTTCAAGCTTTCAAAATAATTAACACTGCCATTAAGAACAAATTATGATATTCCATGTTTTGTTCTAGAAGGGATTAAACGTTGGCTTTCTCGAGTCACAATATCGATGAAACCGTGCTAATGGTAAATCGTATCGAATTGCGAGTAGTATGCATGTTGGTTCCTTGGAGTCATTCAATCATGTCATAATCTAATAGATCTGAATCGACATGAATAACTGATGGTATTACGCAGAATTTTTGAACAGAATCAGTGCTGCTATTTATTACACTCATGCGTGTACGGAGTGTAACTTGAGTGTACACTTTCGATTGGTACGGTAGTGATTATTATTGGCCTGGGTCGCGTACTTACGAGTGTAAACGCGATCGCCGATACGATAAATCTAAAGAAAGTGTGTGTGTATGAATGAACGACGAACCAATAAGCACTAAGAATAAGTCGCACTCTCTTCATTAGTTTTGCCTTTTCTTTAGTACCGTAAATAAAAGTGTACTCCTATCTATAGTAGCCGAATCTCTCTCTCTCTCTCTCTCTCTCTCTCTCTCTATCGCTATCCTCTTTACACACTTTACAGGTAATCCAGAGTGAATGTAACCTGTACAGAACCCATGAAGTTAGGATTCACAGTAAAAATGATAAAGATAAAGTCCGGGCGTTTCTCGCACAGCTGTTACTCCTGCCTGTACGTTATGTAGAGGCCTGTAGAGGATTGGTAATTAGAATAATGAGAACTTGCTGCTGCAACCATAATGTCTAATATGTTTAAAATAATTAAATAAATAAGTATAAATAATGCCGTTGAGACGCTCGTACAGTGTATAATATATAGGTGTAAACGACTCCAAGGTCAGGTAAAAACCCCTGGAAAGGTCCAGCCGGAAGGGCACGATGGACAGACGAAACCCAACGACTTGTAGGGAGAATCAGCAACGTAGGACAGTTCATCATTAGACGTCGTACCGTACGGTTGAAAGACTTCACTCCTAACAAGATCTTAGCACCGCCATGCATCACATCACACGTTACGTTTATACAACAAGTTCAACACAATGCTGGATTACTCTAACACTCGATATATTAAACCTCCTCCACCTTGACCGTTAATTCATTCGAGGTACGCGATATCGACCGATCGGTTTGACCTGATGGGTTGCTTTTTAGTCGATAATTCGCAACATCAGGGGAGAGTCGAAAAATTCCAATTCGTCTTTGTTCGACGGCGGCGTAGTGGCGACATTATTTTGCCCGGAATTTATTTATTATTACATTATCTGTTTCTTAACGATAAAAATACTCCGAGGTAAAAGAACAACGTGATTTGAACTCTTCTACATTCTCTCTCTTGAACATCTCTTCTCTCTTGAACATTTGTAACTCGCGTGCCGTTATAGTTACATTCAGAAAAATTTGTACGATTAAACTGATAAAATAAACTGAATAAACTGATAATAAGCTGATAAACAGCGTATGTACATAAGATTGGCAATTATAGAACATACACATATTCATTGTAATTATTTGTAAAATCAAATTATACTAAATATGACAATTATTTATAAAGAAAAAAGTGCAGTTGCATTTTTCTGATGCACCGATGCACAAAAGTGCATAAAATTAGTTGCATATTATGCACCGCCTGAAACCATTTAGCTTTCGCTTATGACATCTTCTACTATCCTTAACCGTTTAGAAGATACAACCTAGTTCAGTTGCGTGGAACACTTTGTATATATGTACATATTTGATTTGGAAACATTATTAAACATTTCTGTTGGAAATTGTAATACATATTTATTAATGGCTCATGATTAATATTCATTTAAACAGTATTTATCAGCATCAAATGAAATACTGTACATGTAAGTGCTTTAAATAAATCGAGATATTACATAATAACTTTGCTGCTTCAATAAAAGAAAGTTAGTAACATTATCACTCCCGCGACATCTATAATCCTATCGATCAAATCTAAAAGAACAAAAAATGGGCTAGATGGGGGAATAGAACCATGAATTCTGATTTCTGATCTCGTGTGTACTGATTTATCGTATTTCAAAATAAAATATCATAAAGGACATAAAAATTCAAGAAAGCTACGATATACCAGTCTTTTAACTTCGTTCAATTAACGTACGTCCTTATTCGATAATTTATTACCACCTGTTATAAAACTATCCTTTCTTTATGATCAGCATATACAAAATCTTATTAGATTATTTCTCTGTTGAAAGTTTCTGTTACAAGTAATTATATATTATTATTATTGCTTAGTCCGTGTCTTTCGGCTTTGGACGAACTTTTGGACGATTTTACATCTGTCTATTTCTCTTCTTATATGTCTACCTCTCCTCTTTTCCACTCTACTGTATTGCACTACCTTGCTTATTCTACTTCTAAAAACTAAAAATTAGGAACTATAAATTAACAACTAATGACTAGAAAACTATTGCAAAGGTAATTATTTAATACGAACAATATATATTTCTTAATTTCTGTCGCAAAATTTCCAATTCAGTATTAATTTTACACGAGTCTAACCGAAAAAACGTATATGATTGCGATTTAATATATACACTGCTATCTTCTTACACTATTTTTAATTTCGTCCAATGTATCTCAGAAAATAAAAAATACACAGTAATCTCCAAGCAATCACAATGTTTCTGAACTTCTCACAATAAGTGTATTTCAAATTTATTTTTATTACTCAAATTTGGCCCATATATCAGTCTCTCAAGAGCTTGAATTATCAAACAGATTTCGGATACGGGGAAAGATAATACATCCAAGTTCCCCAGACATCAAACAGGGGAGATAAAGTCGCAGATTGCGTCGTTGCTATACCGACGAACAAGAGGAATAATGGGTGCGCATTCAACCCATAGGCGGAGAACCATATAAATGTCATTGTAAAAACTATGTGTGAGGACCATTTCCCGCATAACGTCTTCGAAGAACTAGTTTTAACATCATTCAGGTCAAAGTTGTTAAAGTGGACAGATTCGAAACTAAGCATCTTCAACAAAACAATAACAAACTCGACACGTTCAACATGAAACTATCACTAGGAAGTATGATAATAAGCCTGTTCTAGAGGCACTATATGCTTGGCAAGATAGTGACACGAAAAATACACAGGAAATCCCACAGACTACAATACAAGAACTCGATGAACCGATTTGGAGTGAACTGTAACGATAAAAGAGTAGAATACGGTGCGTAAAGTGTGTTGGGCGATCATGCTCCGAACTTATGATAAACAGATATATAATCGTGACCCAGCAAACGAAGAACAAGAAGTTAGGCCCTATACAGAAGATACTCGATTCATTTAGAAATCAAGAAGTGTGCTGAAATGACAGAGAGCGGAAGAAGAGTAAAATAAACTCCTCCTGATCAAAGTAATCCCTCGCCTCAATAGAGCGCACAATGAGTATGGACAACATGGTGAACCTGATGGAGAGCATAGACGTTTTCAAGGAATTGTTTCATGTTCATTTGACGGAGATGAACGCATTGTCGCTAAGATGGATAAACTCTGACAGATTTACCACTAGTGACTTTAGACGTCTAACAAACTTCGCAATTGCGAAATTCAACACCGCTTGTCTCTAATAATCGTAAGTTACTACTATTACAGCCCCTGCAAGCTTACTCGTTTGAGGTGGTCCTGCTGGCAAAGACGAAAGTCACGGAGAGGCATAAGGTGCAGTTCAAGGGTCTTCGTTTCGAAAGAGTGTGACCATCTGAACTGGAAGTTCGGGGACGGAACCGATTCATCATTTACTTCATTACGATTAGCATATCATTTAACTTTGAAGCGATAATCACTAGCCGAACAGACAAGGGGAAAATGGGGCTTTCAGTTGTCACGATAAACCTGGCAAACAAAACGCGGCTTTCCATATATTCTGTTTATTCTATTTATTTCATTTTATTTTATTTTATTTTATTTTTATTTCTGTTTATTTTATCTTTTCGAAAAACTACATCCGTGCGATACAATTTTTGCATCCTCCGTGGTGATTATAACGCGAAACATGTTCTCTGGAGCAGCACGTTAAATAATAACAGAGACGAGAACCTGCGACACTGATTTAACGAGTGACAGGTGGATCTGGTCTTCCAGTTCAGTCACGCTGATTTTGATGGCATTTGATTTGTCGACGCGCAGTCGTCCTTGGATTTGGTACTCGCGGGAAAGCTGGATATTTTTCTGCAGCGAGCCGTCAGAATTTGATATCTTTGTCCACGAGGATAAGAACACTGAGACAACAGTCACGAAGAGATCGTCCTCCAGACCATAAATAATAATATCCTTTCGGCCCTCAAAGCCTCCATTCCAGCTCCCACATGGGATTTAAATTGTGTCGAGAGATATCTGGACTTCCGCTTCGGAGGTTTGCTACAAGACAAACACAGAATCTTCCGCATCTTCAATTGGCTGAAGAAGCGCTTCGGCACACTGTGTTACTCTATCCCATCGTTCATCGAACACGCAAGTGCTATAGAGCCATAAAAAGGCGTATCAGGAAGGCCCCTGATAGATCCCCGAGTTCTCTGGATCTAGAGAATTAAAGATTCCAAAAGCATGTTTCCGCGAGTACGAGGCAATAGGGTTAACCTCTTGATCGGCGCCCTCAAATTTTCTTCAGACGATTCTCACCGTCTTCCACAGGTGAACAATCTCCTCGCTTAGTGTGACAGAGCAGAAGATGCATCGTTACTGGTACCAAGCCGATAAATAAGTCGAGATCGTGACGTCTCCGATGCCACCGGCTCTCCAGAATTTACTAGATGACATGCCAAAAATAAACGTGTACGCAACTCGTGCTTCTGTTATTCACGATCGTGTGCCGTGACTTCCTTTCAAGTTATAAGCTGTTCTTTGTACAGGTATTTAATTACTATTATGTTCGCGTGCTATTTCATCACTTTAAACTTGTTAAACTTTTATCACTTGTTACAAAAGCACTTGTTACTTGTATGTAGCGAAACATTCTTTGTCTGGTCTCCTTTCTACCGCGTGGTAAGCTACGTGAATCCCACAAGACTACTGGGTACAAATTTCGAAGGTGTGCGCCGAAATGTGTGTGATGATATTCTCAGATCCCAAATTACATAACCTTGAATATTCAGAACTTCGTTGAATAGGGGCCGTTGAAACAATGTCTGTAGCTTCACCCGAGGAAAAAGGGTTGGTAACCGCTACGGCTCCGATGTCTCAGAGAATTATTTCACATCGGTAGATTCATTAACGATTCAATTTAAGTTTCTGAACGGGAATAGGTTATAAGGCTTCGATATCTTCAACGCAGTACCAATATAGCTCCCGCAAAGATACATATTCTTCTTCGTCTTGATCTTTAATGATATCTTATACGTGCGTATTTTCCTAAGATATGAAAGATGGGGAAAGTGGTTCCCTTGCTGGGAAAGGGTAAGAACAAACCTAATCCAGCCAGGTACAGATCAATGAGTTTGCTGTTTGCAGAGTATCCATTAGTAATGTCTTTGAGAGGGCGATACAGACAGTCATACTGTTTCATTGTAAAGAGGCATCCATTCCTCCCGATCAGCAATTTGGCTTCCGGTTCAAATACATTAAGGTCCACGCAACAATAAAATTCGTGTCAGATGTCTGCTGGTAGCAAAACTCTACTCATAGACCTGGAAAGGGCTTTTGACATGTTTCGATCGAAGCGGTTTGCTGTAAATGCTGATAAGATACGGTTTCTTAAACATCTAGTTCAGGTGATTTGGTCCAGAATCTCTGAAAGTTGTCTCAGTGGATGGCAAGCTCGAATGTCGTCTTCGGGGTGAATGACGGGCTGCAACAGGGAACGTTCAAAACCTCCAACCTGGTTAATTTGTATTTTAGTCGTAACTTGAGCCTCTTCCGTCTCAATAGCGACTTTAACCTATGCGCGTTGGTATTTGCTAATGGTCTCCTGATTTACGCGATGGAAATGTATTCTTCCAAAATTAATTCCAAGCTACAGGAAGTTTTCGATCGTATTATGGTTTACTGTGGTAACTGAAAGTTCCGTATACATACTAGAAAGTGCGAATCTATCCCTTTCGGATTGTGCATGTCTAGACATTTAAATTTTAACCGTGATGTGACTCGACATTCTCGCTGATTTCTTATCACCGGCAATAGCTCCTATCCGTTCGGCAGAAGAAAATGGTCAAATATCCCGATATATATTTGTATTGCAAATTACAGATTACACAGCACATTAAGACACAAATGTAAAATAAATCAGAAAAGACTTTTATAGTAAATAATGGTTCGTTCTTCTCAAAGCATTTCTGCACAAAATGTAGTCTTCTTTTGTACAAATTGCTGGCAATAATCCTATCCTGACTTATGCCTGTCCGATTTGCTTCAATGTCACAACGAGCCAGATGGATAAGCTTTGGCATTTCAAACGGAGATGTCCGAAGCATTGCATGGGGCTGTATCGTTCGAGCTATTTCACATATCAATACAAATGTTTTATATTATTTTATATACTATATACAAATTACACATAGCTTTTAAATTCCTTGTGTCTGTAGCACGCGGTGAGAGTGCCACGAATTGACCTGTTTATGTTAGAATTAGCGAGGAATCATAGAGGCAAAGTACGTCTAATCGTCGATCAACTTTGATGCAGATTTATCTGATCCAAATCATTACTTATATCATTTTTTAAAATAAATTCAAAGTAAGAGTATGCACCATATATTTTCCTCTTCAGGATTAATATTTCAATAAAACCGCGCACATGCATAGACCATGATAAATAATTTACGACTGCAACTATAATGCATTTTTAATGCATAATTTTAATTAAAAAAATAATTTTAATTAAATATGTTGTAAGGCTCAACGTTGTGGACAATTATTTCCTACACATATAACTGGCGATCGTTAGTTTACAAATTATGTACAAAAAATGTACAAAACGAAACTACCGATCAGCTTTGTTGATAGGATATATTAACCCTTTTGCTCCCAGCGCCGACTATATCCGGCATGTACGATGTGACGCGATAAAATCGTTTGTTCTTTGTGACTGCAATACGGGTTACATTCGAGACTTTATTATTTATACAGAGGCTGGTAGTACTATAGCGTCCGAACATAAAGACTGTAGTAAATCAGGAAATATTGTAATGTCCCTCCTAGAATCAAATTTAGATAAAGGTCACTCCCTTCACGTCGACAATCGGTACATTTACATTCGGATATATTAAAAATTGTACAAATGCGTGTGGCACCGTAAAAAAGAGGAGAAAAGAAATACCAGAAATGAACGAAAAATTACAAAAAGGAGAAGCGTGCTTTCGCTCGTCTGCAAATATATTAGCCATAAAATGGCACGATAAAAAAGAGATTTTCATAATATTAACAATACATACAGAAGAATTTGTGGATGTACCAAAACACTACAGTGCACAAGAAATTTTACAGGAACCATCTTGTATACACGGCTATAATAAATTGATGGGTGCTATGGACATGTTCATCAGCACTATAAATTCCACTCGCAAAACAACGAAATGGTACAAAAAATATTTCCATATGATTGATACGTGTTTATGGAATTCATATTGTTTGTACAAATTGAAAATCAACAAAACAATATCAATTGCGAAATTTCAACTGAAATTAATAGATCAAATTTTAAATCAAATAAAAGTGGATCAAATTTATACCCATTAAATAAGTTTATATCTTTTATATAGAAATTATGAGTACATTGTTTTAAAGAAAAGTTCCTTTTCTTCAAAGATAAACTGTCCACGCGCAATATGTACACTTTCGGCGCGGGGTCCACTTTAGTGGCGGTGCTACGGCTGACCGAATCGCCGTAGCAAAAGGGTTAATACCGTTTGGAGAATCCCAGGGCTGGCTGTCTGCGACCAAATGGTCATTTGACTTAGTACGCGAAAAAGCAAAACAATACGTTGCAGGACTTAGTGCGCGAGCAACAAAACAATAAGCCGCGGAAAAAACAATACACGCCGCTGGACGCAGTGTTCGCGTGCGAAAATCGGTACGCTGATGAACTGAGTGCCCGTGGTTAAAATACGCCGTGAGTGAAATCTGCGGAAATAATAACATACGATGTCAACACGAGGGTAGTCGCCGCCTGCTACAAAGGCAAAGGCGGGCCTGCAGGCAACAAAAGCGCAGAATTCTGAGAGAGGGACAGAGGCGACAACCCCTAAAAACGGGAGTGCTAGCGTTACGTCAGGAAAATTAAACAGCTCTGAAATAAAGACGGCGGCTGATGGAGACAAAAAAGACACGATGGAGGAGCTGCGGCCAATACTCGATATAAGGGAACAGGACCCTAGACCCGAGCAAGAGAGTTAACAAGGAGCAAACCGTAACAATTACGCGATACTTCAAGGATATGAGAGGCATCGTGGAGGAGCTCCTGCTCCATAACAGCTATCTAGCCAGAATATTCAGCATTGTAAGCAAGTCGCTGCAAGTCAGCAAGTGGCTTGAGACGGCTGACAAGAAGACGAAAGCTGAGCCAAAACAGCTCTCGTATGCCGAAAAGGTTAAAATGACGAGCAATAAGGTTAGGCAAATGGCGGTAAAATCGCCGAAGAATGCGGTTATAATCTACCCGAAAGGGGTGGACAGTGAAATTGAAACCAGCGAAGATGCGCGTGATACCGCAACTAGGAAAATTAGTGGCAATGGCCTAGTCATGGAAACAATGAATCCAGAAGGTCTGAAAGCGTTCACTGAGAACGCGAAATTAAAGGAGGCTGGTTTAAAAGCCAGTATAACATAGACAAGGTTGCCCCGGATGATCATGTAGCGGTACATGAGTCAGAGCACAGTTCAAATCATGTTGTTGTGTTGCCTCGGAGTAAGAAGACGGTTAGGTTACAAGTAATGTAAGAACAAATGAACTCCGCGCAAAACAATGTCGCAGCTATATGCAACCATCGAATTTCAATTTCCCGACTCTCTCCCGACCAGTATAAATAAACGGATGCAATCGCGAGCGATACAGTACATATAGAGAATCGCAGAGTATCGCAGAGTACATATCGAGTATCTGACAGTATCTAGAGTATCTCCGAGTATCTTACGAGCGTCTATCGAACATTATCGAGAATTTATTCCGCCACTTGTATTTTGTACCAACGACTCACGTATACGGCTGTATATTAATTTATTTTTTTAAAAAAATATATTCGATGGTTACAACAACGAGTAATCTCGTCATTAATCCTCACGTACCATAGTCCTCTTCACATAAACATCTACAATCACGTACGACGTCCCAAGAAAGATCCCCCAAAGGGGAAACTAGCCTGCAAGAAAAAACAGGAACAGGACAGGCCTAAAGAAGAAGACGTTGCGGCCATCAAATTCTGCTTCAGGACGGGTTGCAAGGACCACGAGGAGACCAGCTGAGTAATAGTAGTACCCCCTGCCAGGTAAGAGAAATACTTTTAACTGGAAAAGTTGTTGAATCATGGAATGCATGCAGTTGACAAATATTTGGGGATTGAATTTTGCACAGTTTTCGATATTGAGAAAAGTTATATTTCCTCAAAGCTTCAAGTTCTCATATTCAATTACACACAAATAATACGCAATTGAAGATACAGACTTTGCAGCGATAAACGTGCCACTTCCAAGGGATCAAAATTGCTGAAATTCCCTTCTTTACTAGTAGTATATGGAGTCATATCTCAATAGTTTAAAATTGGAAAACCTATTCGACGAGCACATATTAATGCAACTCCTGAATACAGAACAAATAGAAAGAATAGAACTGAGTTGCTGTCAGTTGCTGCGCAAGGTGCAAAAATTGTAGCAATCAGAAACAAATAAAACATCGTTTCATGCGCTAAAGAGCGCGTCAGAATAACAAATATTTGGGGATTGAATTTAGCACACTTTTCAATAAAGAGAAAAGTTATATTTCCACAAAGCATCAAGTTCTTATTTTCAATTAGACATAAATGTAGTAACTTATGGATTTTAGAGTAAGGACAAGTAATGATGCTCTAATTAGGGTTTAGTGTGGTCTAATAAGCAATACTCAATAAAAAAAAACAGATTACAATATCGTCGTACGTATCATACACGCCCATACTTCCCGATTCACACTCCGTGACCACTCAACTCACACTGTACTTCTCGACTCGCAATCTGGCCGTTCTAGCATCCCCCTGTCTTTATCTAGGCCCACCGCACGCATGTTCCGCAGAAACTCGTGGCCAGGGTAACGTAAGCCTTTTCTACGAAACTATGCACTTGAATAGACCAATGACACATTTATGGACCCAACGGCGCCTCGGCTCTCACGCCATTGTTCATGGTTAACTCGATGTTTAATAGGCCCTTTTCCCGAAACCACATAAATAATGCGCAATTGAAAATGCAAACTTTGCAGCAATACACGTGCCACTTCCAAGGGAAAAACATTGCTGAAGTTCCCTTGTTTACCAGTAGCTTGTGGAGTCAGTTCTGAATAGCATAAAACTGGAAAATCTATTCGACCAGCACGTAATAATGCAACTCCAGAATAGAGAACAAATAGAAAGAATAGAACTGAGTTGCTTTCAGTTGCTGCGCAAGATGCAAAAATTGTAGAAATCAGGAACAAATAAAACACCGTTTCATGCGCAAAAGAGCGCGGGTGACAAACTAATATTTGGGGATTGAATTTTGCACATTTTTCAATATTGAGAAAAGTTATATTTCCACAAAGCTTCAAGATGTCATATTCAATTACACATAAATAATACGCAATTGACTATACAAACTTTGCAGCGACACACGTGCGACTTCCAAGGGAACAAAATTGCTAAAGTTCTCTTCTTTACTTGTAGCATATGGAGTCATTTCTGAAAAGTGGAAAATCTATTCGGTCAGCACATAATAATGCAACTCCTGAATAGAGAACAAATAGAAAGAATAGAACTGAGTTGCTGTCAGTTGGTAGTGCGTGGTGCAAAAACTCTAGAAATCAAGAACAAATAAAACACCGTTTCATGCGCTAAAGAGCGCTTAGCCCTAGTTAATATTTGGGGATTGAATTTTGCACACTTTTCAGTAATGTAAAAAGTTATATTTCCACACAGCATCCAGTTCTCATATCCAGTTACACATAAATAATGCGCAACTGAAAATACAAAATTTGCAGCGATATACGTGCCACTTAAAAGGGAACAAAATTGCTGAAATTCCCTTGTTTACCAGTAGCTTGTGGAGTCATTTCTGAAAACTGGAAAATCGACTCGACGAGCACATATTAGTGCAACTACTGAATAGAGAAAAAATAGAAAGAATAGAACTGAGTTGCTTTCAGTTGCTGCGCAAGGTGCAGGAATTGTTGAAATCAAGAACAAATAAAACACCGTTTCATGCGCTAAAGAGCGCGGGTGATAAACTAATATTTGGGGATTGAATTTTGCACAGTTTTCAATATTTAGAAAAGTTATATTTCCTTAAGGCTTCAAGTTCTCATATTCAGTTACACATAAATAATACGCAATTGAAAATACAAACTTTGCAGCGATGAACGTGCCACTTCCAAGGGAACAAAATTACTGAAGTTCCCTTCTTTACTAGTAGCATATGGAGTCATTTCTGAAAACTGGAAAATCTATTCGGCCAGCACATAGTAATGCAACGCCTGAATAGAGAACAAATAGAAAGAATAGAACTTTGTTGCTGTCACTTGCTGCGCAAGGTGCAAAAAATTGTTGAAATCAAGAACAAATAAAACACCGTTTCATGCGCTAAATAGCGCGAGAGACGAACTAATATTTGGGGATTGAATTTAGCACACTTTTCAGTAATGTAAAAAGTTATATTTCCACACAGCATCCAGTTCTCATATCCAGTTACACATAAATAATGCGCAATTGAAAATACAAAATTTGCAGCGATATACGTGCCACTTAAAAGGGAACAAAATTGCTGAAATTCCCTTGTTTACCAGTAGCTTGTGGAGTCATTTCTGAAAACTGGAAAATCGACTCGACGAGTACATATTAGTGCAACTACTGAATAGAGAAAAAATAGAAAGAATAGAACTGAGTTGCTGTTAGCTGCTGCGCAAGGTGCAAAAATTGTAGCAATCAGGAACAAATAAAACACCGTTTCATGCGCTAAAGAGCGCGGGTGTCATAAAAATATTTGGGGATTGAATTTTGCACACTTTTCAATAAAGAGAAAAGTTATACTTCCTGAAAGCTTCAAGTTCTCATATTCAGTTACACATAAATAATACGCAATTGAATATACAAACTTTGCAGCGACACACGAGCCACTTCCAAGGGAACAAACTTACCGAAGTTCCCTTCTTTACTAGTAGCATATGGAGTCATTTATGAATAGTTTAGAACTGCAAAATCTATTCGACCAGCACATGATAATGCAGCTCCTGAATAGAGGACAAATAGAAAGAATAGAACTGAGTTGCTGTCAGTTGCTGCTCAAGGCGCAAAATTGTAGAAATCAGGAACAAATAAAACATCGTTTCATGCGCTAAAGAGCGCGGGTGTCATAAAAATATTTGGGGATTGAATTTTGCACACTTTTCAATATAGAGAAAAGTTATATTTTCTCAAAGCTTCAAGTTCTCATATTCAGTTACACATAAATAATACGCAATTGAAAATACAAACTTTGCAGCGATAAGCGTGCCACTTCCTAGGGAACAAAATTGCTGAAATTCCCTTCTTTACTAGTAGCATATGGAGTCATTTCTGAATAGTTTAAAATTGGAAAATCTATTCGACCAGCACGTAATAATGCAACTCCAGAATAGAGAACAAATAGAAAGAATAGAACTGAGTTGCTTTCAGTTGCTGCGCAAGGTGCAAAAATTGTTGAAATCAAGAACAAATAAAACACCGTTCCATGCGCTAAAGAGCGCGGGTGATAAACTAATATTTGGGGAGTGAATTTTGCACAGTTTTCAATATTTAGAAAAGTTATATTTCCTTAAAGCTTCAAGTTCTCATATTCAGTTACACATAAATAATACGCAATTCAAAATACAAACTTTGCAGCGATGAACGTGCCACTTCCAAGGGAACAAAATTACTGAATTTCCCTTCTTTACTAGTAGCATATGGAGTCATTTCTGAAAACTGGAAAATCTATTCGGCGAGCACATAGTAATGCAACGCCTGAATAGAGAACAAATAAAAAGAATAGAACTGAGTTGCTTTCAGTTGCTGCGCAAGGTGCAAAAATTGTTGAAATCAAGAACAAATAAAACAGCTTTTCATGCGCTAAAGAGCGCGTAGCCATACATAATATTTGGGGATTGAATTTAGCACACTTTTCAGTAACGAGAAAAGTTATATTTCCACAAAGCATCCAGTTCTCATATCCCGTTACACATTAATAATGCGCAATTGAAAATACAAAATTTGCAGCGATATACGTGCCACTTAAAAGGGAACAAAATTGCTGAAATTCCCTTGTTTACCAGTAGCTTGTGGAGTCATTTCTGAAAACTGGAAAATCGACTCGACGAGCACATATTAGTGCAACTACTGAATAGAGAAAAAATAGAAAGAATAGAACTGAGTTGCTGTTAGTTGCTGCGCAAGGTGCAAAAATTGTAGCAATCAGGAACAAATAAAACACCGTCTCATGCGCTAAATAGCGCGAGAGATGAACTAATATTTGGGGATTGAATTTAGCACACTTTTCAGTAATGAGAAAAGATATATTTCCTTAAAGCTTCAAGTTCTCATATTCAGTTACACATAAATAATACGCAATTGAAAATACAAACTTTGCAGCGATAAGCGTGCCACTTCCAAGGGAACAAAATTGCTGAAATTCCCTTCTTTACTAGTAGCATATGGAGTCATTTCTGAATAGTTTAAAATTGGAAAATCTATTCGACCAGCACATGATAATGCAGCTCCTGAATAGGGGACAAATAGAAAGAATAGAACTGAGTTGCTGTCAGTTGCTGCTCAAGGTGCAAATATTGTAGCAATCAGGAACAAATAAAACACCGTTTCATGCGCTAAAGAGCGCGGGTGAAATACCAATATTTGGGGATTGAGTTTAGCACACTTTTCAATAAAGAGAAAAGTTATATTTTCTCAAAGCTTCAAGTTCTCATATTCAGTTACACATAAATAATACGCAATTGAAAATACAAACTTTGCAGCGATAAGCGTGCCACTTCCAAGGGAACAAAATTGCTGAAATTCCCTTCTTTACTAGTAGCATATGGAGTCATTTCTGAATAGATTAAAATTGGAAAATCTATTCGACCAGCACATGATAATGCAGCTCCTGAATAGGGGACGACTAGAAAGAATAGAAATGAGTTGCTGTCAGTTGCTGCTCAAGGTGCAAAAATTGTAGCAATCAGGAACAAATAAAACACCGTTTCATGCGCTAAAGAGCGCGGGTGAAATACCAATATTTGGGGATTGAGTTTAGCACACTTTTCAGTAATGAGAAAAGTTATATTTCCACAAAGCATCCAGTTCTCATATCCAGTTACACATAAGTAATGCGCAATTGAAAATACAAACTTTGCAGCGAAATACGTGCCACTTAAAGGGGAACAAAATTGCTGAAATTCCCTTGTTTACCAGTAGCTTGTGGAGTCATATCTGAAAACTGGAAAATCGACTCGACGAGCACATATTAGTGCAACTACTGAATAGAGAAAAAATAGGAAGAATAGAACTGAGTTGCTGTTAGTTGCTGCGCAAGGTGCAAAAATTGTAGCAATCAGGATCAAATAAAACACCGTTTCATACGCTAAAGAGCGCGGGTAATAAGCTAATATTTGGGGATTGAATTTTGCACAGTTTTCAATATTTTGAAAAGTTATATTTCCTTAAAGCTTCAAGTTCTCATATTCAGTTACACATAAATAATACGCAATTGAAAATACAAACTTTGCAGCGATGAACGTGCCACTTCCAAGGGAACAAAATTACTGAAGTTCCCTTCTTTACTAGTAGCATATGGAGTCATTTCTGAAAACTGGAAAATCTATTCGGCCAGCACATAATAATGCAACTCCTGAATAGAGAACAAATAGAAAGAATAGAACTTTGTTGCTGTCACTTGCTGCGCAAGGTGCAAAAAATTGTTGAAATCAAGAACAAATAAAACACCGTTTCATGCGCTAAATAGCGCGAGAGACGAACTAATATTTGGGGATTGAATTTAGCACACTTTTCAATAATGTAAAAAGTTATATTTCCACACAGCATCCAGTACTCATATCCAGTTACACATAAATAATGCGCAATTGAAAATACAAACTTTGCAGCGATGAACGTGCCACTTCCAAGGGAACAAAATTACTGAAGTTCCCTTCTTTACTAGTAGCATATGGAGTCATTTCTGAAAACTGGAAAATCTATTCGGCCAGCACATAGTAATGCAACTCCTGAATAGAGAACAAATAGAAAGAATAGAACTTTGTTGCTGTCACTTGCTGCGCAAGGTGCAAAAAATTGTTGAAATCAAGAACAAATAAAACACCGTTTCATGCGCTAAAGAGCGCGGAAGGTAAGCTAATATTTGGGGAATGAATTTTGCACAGTTTTCAATATTTAGAAAAGTTATGTTTCCTTAAAGCTTCAAGTTCTCATATTCAGTTACACATAAATAATACGCAATTGAAAATACAAACTTTGCAGCGATACACGTGCCACTTCCAAGGGAAAAAAATTGCTGATGTTCCCTTGTTTACCAGTAGCTTGTGGAGTCAGTTCTGAATAGCATAAAACTGGAAAATCTATTCGACTAGCACGTAATAATGCAACTCCTGAATAGAGAACAAATAGAAAGAATAGAACTGAGTTGCTTTCACTTGCTGCGCAAGGTGCAAAAAATTGTTGAAATCAAGAACAAATAAAACACCGTTTCATGCGCTAAAGAGCGCGCGACGTGTATTAATATTTGGGGATTGAATTTAGCACTCTTTTTAGTAATGTAAAAAGTTATATTTCCACACAGCATCCAGTTCTCATATCCAGTTACACATAAATAATGCGCAATTGAAAATACAAAATTTGCAGCGATATACGTGCCACTTAAAAGGGAACAAAATTGCTGAAATTCCCTTGTTTACCAGTAGCTTGTAGAGTCATTTCTGAAAACTGGAAAATCGACTCGACGAGCACATATTAGTGCAACTACTGAATAGAGAAAAAATAGAAAGAATAGAACTGAGTTGCTGTTAGCTGCTGCGCAAGGTGCGAAAATTGTAGCAATCAGGAACAAATAAAACACCGTTTCATGCGCTAAAGAGCGCGTGAGAA
The DNA here is from genome assembly GCF_040668555.2 of Bombus flavifrons. Lineage (NCBI taxonomy): Eukaryota > Metazoa > Arthropoda > Insecta > Hymenoptera > Apidae > Bombus > Bombus flavifrons. The sequence continues at coordinate 2,054,143 of NC_138457.1, read as the reverse complement.
GAACAAATATTTGGGGATTGAATTTAGCACACTTTTCAATAAAGAGAAACGTTATATTTCCACAAAGCATCAAGTTCTTATTTTCAATTAGACGTAAGTGTAGTACCTTATGGATTTTAGAGTAAGGACAAGTAATGATGCTCTAATTAGGGCTTAGTGTGGTCTAATAAGCAATACTCAACAAAAAAAACAGATTACAATATCGTCGTACGTATCATACACGCCCATACTTCCCGATTCACACTCCGTGACCTCTCAACTCTCACTGTACTTCTCCACTCGCAATCTGGCCGTTCCAGCATCCCCCTGTCTTTATCTAGGCCCACCGCACGCATGTTCCGCAGAAACTCGTGGCCAGGGTAACGTAAGCCTTTTCTACGAAACTATGCACTTGAAAAGACCAATGACACATTTATGGACCCAACGGCGCCTCGGCTCTCACGCCATTGTTCATGGTTAACTCGATGTTTAATAGGCCCTTTTCCCGAAACTTCATAAATAATGCGCAATTGAAAATACAAACTTTGCAGCGATACACGTGCCACTTCCAAGGGAAAAAAATTGCTGAAGTTCCCTTGTTTACCAGTTGCTTGTGGAGTCAGTTCTGAATAGCATAAAACTGGAAAATCTATTCGACCAGCACATAATAATGCAACTCTTGAATGGAGCACAAATAGAAAGAATAGAACTGAGTTGCTGTCAGTTGCTGCTCAAGGCGCAAAATTGTAGCAATCAGGAACAAATAAAACATCCTTTCATGCGCTAAAGAGCGCGGGTGTCATAACAATATTTGGGGATTGAATTTTGCACACTTTTCAATAAAGGGAAAAGTTATATTTCCACAAAGCTTCAAGATCTCATATTCAATTATACATAAATAATACGCAATTGAATATACAAACTTTGCAGGGACACACGTGCGACTTCCAAGGGAACAAAATTACTGAAGTTCCCTTCTTTACTAGTAGCATATGGAGTCATTTCTGAAAACTGAAAAATCTATTCGGCCAGCACATAGTAATGCAACGCCTGAATAGAGAACAAATAGAAAGAATAGAACTGAGTTGCTTTCAGTTGCTGCGCAAGGTGTAGAAATTGTTGAAATCAAGAACAAATAAAACAGCTTTTCATGCGCTAAAGAGCGCGTAGCCATACATAATATTTGGGGATTGAATTTTGCACAGTTTTCAATATTTTGAAAGGTTATATTTCCTTAAAGCTTCAAGTTCTCATATTCAGTTACACATAAATAATACGCAATTGAAAATACAAACTTTGCAGCGATGAACGTGCCACTTCCAAGGGAACAAAATTACTGAAGTTCCCCTCTTTACTAGTAGCATATGGAGTCATTTCTGAAAACTGGAAAATCTATTCGGCCAGCACATAATAATGCAACTCCTGAATAGAGAACAAATAGAAAGAATAGAACTTTGTTGCTGTCAGTTGGTAGTGCGTGGTGCAATAATTCTAGAAATCAAGAACAAATAAAACACCGTTTCATGCGCTAAAGAGCGCTTAGCCCTAGTTAATATTTGGGGATTGAATTTAGTACACTTTTCAGTAATGTAAAAAGTTATATTTCCACACAACATCCAGTTCTCATATCCAGTTACACATAAATAATGCGCAATTGAAAATACAAACTTTGCAGCGAAATACGTGCCACTTGAAAGGGAACAAAATTGCTGAAATTCCCTTGTTTACCAGTATCTTGTGGAGTCATTTCTGAAAACTGGAAAATCGACTCGATGAGCACATATTAGTGCAACTACTGAATAGAGAAAAAATAGGAAGAATAGAACTAAGTTGCTGTTAGTTGCTGCGCAAGGTGCAAAAATTGTAGCAATCAGGGACACATAAAACACCGTTTCATGCGCTAAAGAGCGCGGAAGGTAAGCTAATATTTGGGGAATGAATTTTGCACAGTTTTCAATATTTAGAAAAGTTATGTTTCCTTAAAGCTTCAAGTTCTCATATTCAGTTACACATAAATAATACGCAATTGAAAATACAAACTTTGCAGCGATACACGTGCCACGTCCAAGGGAACAAAATTGCTGAAGTTCTCTTCTTTACTAGTAGTATATGGAGTCATATCTCAATAGTTTAAAATTGGAAAACCTATTCGACGAGCACATATTAATGCAACTCCTGAATAGAGAACAAAGAGAAAGAATACAACTGAGTTGCTGTCAGTTGCGGCTCAAGGTGCAAAAATTGTAGCAATCAGGAACAAATAAAACATCGTTTCATGCGCTAAAGAGCGCGGGTGACATAACAATATTTGGGGATTGCATTTTGCACACTTTTCGATAATGAGAAAAGTTATATTTTCTCAAAGCTTCAAGTTCTCATATTCAGTTACACATAAGTAATGCGCAATTGAAAATACAAACTTTGCAGCGATTTACGTGCCACTTAAAAGGGAACAAAATTGCAGAAATTCCCTTGTTTACCAGTAGCATATGGGGTCATTTCTGAAAACTCGAAAATCTATTCGGCTAGCACATAATAATGCAACTCTTGAATGGAGCACAAATAGAAAGAATAGAACTGAGTTGCTGTCAGTTGCTGCACATGGCGCAAAATTGTAGCAATCAGGAACAAATAAAACATCGTTTCATGCGCTAAAGAGCGCGGGTGACATAACAATATTTGGGGATTGAATTTAGCACACTTTTCAGTAATGAGAAAAGTTATATTTCCACAAAGCATCCAGTTCTCATATCCAGTTACACATAAGTAATGCGCAATTGAAAATACAAACTTTGCAGCGATAAGCGTGCCACTTCCAAGGGAACAAAATTGCTGAAATTCCCTTCTTTACTAGTAGCATATGGAGTCATTTCTGAATAGTTTAAAATTGGAAAATCTATTCGACCAGCACATGATAATGCAGCTCCTGAATAGGGGACAAATAGAAAGAATAGAACTGAGTTGCTGTCAGTTGCTGCTCAAGGTGCAAATATTGTAGCAATCAGGAACAAATAAAACACCGTTTCATGCGCTAAAGAGCGCGGGTGAAATACCAATATTTGGGGATTGAGTTTAGCACACTTTTCAATAAAGAGAAAAGTTATATTTTCTCAAAGCTTCAAGTTCTCATATTCAGTTACACATAAATAATACGCAATTGAAAATACAAACTTTGCAGCGATAAGCGTGCCACTTCCAAGGGAACAAAATTGCTGAAATTCCCTTCTTTACTAGTAGCATATGGAGTCATTTCTGAATAGTTTAAAATTGGAAAATCTATTCGACCAGCACATGATAATGCAGCTCCTGAATAGGGGACAAATAGAAAGAATAGAACTGAGTTGCTGTCAGTTGCTGCTCAAGGTGCAAATATTGCAGCAATCAGGAACAAATAAAACACCGTTTCATGCGCTAAAGAGCGCGGGTGAAATACCAATATTTGGGGATTGTGTTTAGCACACTTTTCAGTAATGAGAAAAGTTATATTTCCACAAAGCATCCAGTTCTCATATCCAGTTACACATAAGTAATGCGCAATTGAAAATACAAACTTTGCAGCGATTTACGTGCCACTTAAAAGGGAACAAAATTGCTGAAATTCCCTTGTTTACCAGTATCTTGTGGAGTCATTTCTGAAAACTGGAAAATCGACTCGATGAGCACATATTAGTGCAACTACTGAATAGAGAAAAAATAGGAAGAATAGAACTGAGTTGCTGTTAGTTGCTGCGCAAGGTGCAAAAATTGTAGCAATCAGGAACACATAAAACACCGTTTCATGCGCTAAATAGCGCGAGAGATGAACTAATATTTGGGGATTGAATATAGCACACTTTTCAGTAATGAGAAAAGTTATATTTCCTTAAAGCTTCACGTTCTCATATTCAATTACACATAAATAATACGCAATTGAAATTACAAACTTTGCAGCGAAATACGTGCCACTTAAAGGGGAACAAAATTGCTGAAATTCCCTTGTTTACCAGTAGCTTGTGGAGTCATATCTGAAAACTGGAAAATCGACTCGACGAGCACATATTAGTGCAACTACTGAATAGAGAAAAAATAGGGAGAATAGAACTGAGTTGCTGTTAGTTGCTGCGCAAGGTGCAAAAATTGTAGCAATCATTATCAAATAAAACACCGTTTCATGCGCTAAAGAGCGCGGGTAATAAGCTAATATTTGGGGATTGAATTTTGCACAGTTTTCAATATTTTGAAAAGTTATATTTCCTTAAAGCTTCAAGTTCTCATATTCAGTTACACATAAATAATACGCAATTGAAAATACAAACTTTGCAGCGATGAACGTGCCACTTCCAAGGGAACAAAATTACTGAAGTTCCCTTCTTTACTAGTAGCATATGGAGTCATTTCTGAAAACTGGAAAATCTATTCGGCTAGCACATAATAATGCAACTCCTGAATAGAGAACAAATAGAAAGAATAGAACTGAGTTGCTGTCAGTTGCTGCTCAAGGTTCAAAAATTGTAGCAATCAGGAACAAATAAAACACCGTTTCATGCGCTAAAGAGCGCGGGTGAAATACCAATATTTGGGGATTGAATTTAGCACACTTTTCAGTAATGAGAAAAGTTATATTTCCACAAAGCATCCAGTTCTCATATCCAGTTACACATAAGTAATGCGCAATTGAAAATACAAACTTTGCAGCGATTTACGTGCCACTTAAAAGGGAACAAAATTGCTGAAATTCCCTTGTTTACCAGTATCTTGTGGAGTCATTTCTGAAAACTGGAAAATCGACTCGATGAGCACATATTAGTGCAACTACTGAATAGAGAAAAAATAGGAAGAATAGAACTGAGTTGCTGTTAGTTGCTGCGCAAGGTGCAAAAATTGTAGCAATCAGGAACACATAAAACACCGTTTCATGCGCTAAATAGCGCGAGAGATGAACTAATATTTGGGGATTGAATTTAGCACACTTTTCAGTAATGAGAAAAGTTATATTTCCTTAAAGCTTCACGTTCTCATATTCAATTACACATAAATAATACGCAATTGAAATTACAAACTTTGCAGCGAAATACGTGCCACTTAAAGGGGAACAAAATTGCTGAAATTCCCTTGTTTACCAGTAGCTTGTGGAGTCATATCTGAAAACTGGAAAATCGACTCGACGAGCACATATTAGTGCAACTACTGAATAGAGAAAAAATAGGGAGAATAGAACTGAGTTGCTGTTAGTTGCTGCGCAAGGTGCAAAAATTGTAGCAATCAGGATCAAATAAAACACCGTTTCATGCGCTAAAGAGCGCGGGTAATAAGCTAATATTTGGGGATTGAATTTTGCACAGTTTTCAATATTTAGAAAAGTTATATTTCCTTAAAGCTTCACGTTCTCATATTCAATTACACATAAATAATACGCAATTGAAATTAGAAACTTTGCAGCGAAATACGTGCCACTTAAAGGGGAACAAAATTGCTGAAATTCCCTTGTTTACCAGTAGCTTGTGGAGTCATATCTGAAAACTGGAAAATCGACTCGACGAGCACATATTAGTGCAACTACTGAATAGAGAAAAAATAGGGAGAATAGAACTGAGTTGCTGTTAGTTGCTGCGCAAGGTGCAAAAATTGTAGCAATCAGGATCAAATAAAACACCGTTTCATGCGCTAAAGAGCGCGGGTAATAAGCTAATATTTGGGGATTGAATTTTGCACAGTTTTCAATATTTTGAAAAGTTATATTTCCTTAAAGCTTCAAGTTCTCATATTCAGTTACACATAAATAATACGCAATTGAAAATACAAACTTTGCAGCGATGAACGTGCCACTTCCAAGGGAACAAAATTACTGAAGTTCCCTTCTTTACTAGTAGCATATGGAGTCATTTCTGAAAACTGGAAAATCTATTCGGCTAGCACATAATAATGCAACTCCTGAATAGAGAACAAACAGAAAGAATAGAACTGAGTTGCTGTCAGTTGCTGCTCAAGGTGCAAAAATTGTAGCAATCAGGAACAAATAAAACACCGTTTCATGCGCTAAAGAGCGCGGGTGAAATACCAATATTTGGGGATTGAATTTAGCACACTTTTCAGTAATGAGAAAAGTTATATTTCCTTAAAGCTTCAAGTTCTCATATTCAGTTACACATAAATAATGCGCAATTGAAAATACAAAATTTGCAGCGATATACGTGCCACTTAAAAAGGAACAAAATTGCCGAAATTCCCTTGTTTACCAGTAGCTTGTGGAATCATTTCTGAAAACTAGAAAATCTATTCGGCCAGCACATAATAATGCAACTCCTGAACAGAGAACAAATAGAAAGAATAGAACTGGGTTGCTGTTAGTTGCTGCGCAAGGTGCAAAAATTGTAGCAATCAGGAACAAATAAAACACCGTTTCATGCGCTAAAGAGCGCGGGTGATAAACTAATATTTGGGGATTGAATTTTGCACAGTTTTCAATATTTAGAAAAGTTATACTTCCTGAAAGCTTCAGGTTTTCATATTCAGTTACACATAAATAATACGCAATTGAAAATACAAACTTTGCAGCGATAAGCGTGCCACTTCCAAGGGAACAAAATTGCTGAAATTCCCTTCTTTACTAGTAGCATATGGAGTCATTTCTGAATAGTTTAAAATTGGAAAATCTATTCGACCAGCACATGATAATGCAGCTCCTGAATAGGGGACGAATAGAAAGAATAGAAATGAGTTGCTGTCAGTTGCTGCTCAAGGTGCAAAAATTGTAGCAATCAGGAACAAATAAAACACCGTTTCATGCGCTAAAGAGCGCGGGTGAAATACCAATATTTGGGGATTGAGTTTAGCACACTTTTCAGTAATGAGAAAAGTTATATTTCCACAAAGCATCCAGTTCTCATATCCAGTTACACATAAGTAATGCGCAATTGAAGATACAAACTTTGCAGCGATTTACGTGCCACTTAAAAGGGAACAAAATTGCTGAAATTCCCTTGTTTACCAGTATCTTGTGGAGTCATTTCTGAAAACTGGAAAATCGACTCGATGAGCACATATTAGTGCAACTACTGAATAGAGAAAAAATAGGAAGAATAGAACTGAGTTGCTGTTAGTTGCTGCGCAAGGTGCAAAAATTGTAGCAATCAGGAACACATAAAACACCGTTTCATGCGCTAAATAGCGCGAGAGATGAACTAATATTTGGGGATTGAATTTAGCACACTTTTCAGTAATGAGAAAAGTTATATTTCCTTAAAGCTTCACGTTCTCATATTCAATTACACATAAATAATACGCAATTGAAATTACAAACTTTGCAGCGAAATACGTGCCACTTAAAGGGGAACAAAATTGCTGAAATTCCCTTGTTTACCAGTAGCTTGTGGAGTCATATCTGAAAACTGGAAAATCGACTCGACGAGCACATATTAGTGCAACTACTGAATAGAGAAAAAATAGGGAGAATAGAACTGAGTTGCTGTTAGTTGCTGCGCAAGGTGCAAAAATTGTAGCAATCAGGATCAAATAAAACACCGTTTCATGCGCTAAAGAGCGCGGGTAATAAGCTAATATTTGGGGATTGAATTTTGCACAGTTTTCAATATTTTGAAAAGTTATATTTCCTTAAAGCTTCAAGTTCTCATATTCAGTTACACATAAATAATACGCAATTGAAAATACAAACTTTGCAGCGATGAACGTGCCACTTCCAAGGGAACAAAATTACTGAAGTTCCCTTCTTTACTAGTAGCATATGGAGTCATTTCTGAAAACTGGAAAATCTATTCGGCTAGCACATAATAATGCAACTCCTGAATAGAGAACAAATAGAAAGAATAGAACTGAGTTGCTGTCAGTTGCTGCTCAAGGTGCAAAAATTGTAGCAATCAGGAACAAATAAAACACCGTTTCATGCGCTAAAGAGCGCGGGTGAAATACCAATATTTGGGGATTGAGTTTAGCACACTTTTCAGTAATGAGAAAAGTTATATTTCCACAAAGCATCCAGTTCTCATATCCAGTTACACATAAGTAATGCGCAATTGAAAATACAAACTTTGCAGCGATTTACGTGCCACTTAAAAGGGAACAAAATTGCTGAAATTCCCTTGTTTACCAGTATCTTGTGGAGTCATTTCTGAAAACTGGAAAATCGACTCGATGAGCACATATTAGTGCAACTACTGAATAGAGAAAAAATAGGAAGAATAGAACTGAGTTGCTGTTAGTTGCTGCGCAAGGTGCAAAAATTGTAGCAATCAGGAACACATAAAACACCGTTTCATGCGCTAAATAGCGCGAGAGATGAACTAATATTTGGGGATTGAATTTAGCACACTTTTCAGTAATGAGAAAAGTTATATTTCCTTAAAGCTTCACGTTCTCATATTCAATTACACATAAATAATACGCAATTGAAATTACAAACTTTGCAGCGAAATACGTGCCACTTAAAGGGGAACAAAATTGCTGAAATTCCCTTGTTTACCAGTAGCTTGTGGAGTCATATCTGAAAACTGGAAAATCGACTCGACGAGCACATATTAGTGCAACTACTGAATAGAGAAAAAATAGGGAGAATAGAACTGAGTTGCTGTTAGTTGCTGCGCAAGGTGCAAAAATTGTAGCAATCAGGATCAAATAAAACACCGTTTCATGCGCTAAAGAGCGCGGGTAATAAGCTAATATTTGGGGATTGAATTTTGCACAGTTTTCAATATTTTGAAAAGTTATATTTCCTTAAAGCTTCAAGTTCTCATATTCAGTTACACATAAATAATACGCAATTGAAAATACAAACTTTGCAGCGATGAACGTGCCACTTCCAAGGGAACAAAATTACTGAAGTTCCCTTCTTTACTAGTAGCATATGGAGTCATTTCTGAAAACTGGAAAATCTATTCGGCTAGCACATAATAATGCAACTCCTGAATAGAGAACAAATAGAAAGAATAGAACTGAGTTGCTGTCAGTTGCTGCTCAAGGTGCAAAAATTGTAGCAATCAGGAACAAATAAAACACCGTTTCATGCGCTAAAGAGCGCGGGTGAAATACCAATATTTGGGGATTGAATTTAGCACACTTTTCAGTAATGAGAAAAGTTATATTTCCACAAAGCATCCAGTTCTCATATCCAGTTACACATAAGTAATGCGCAATTGAAAATACAAACTTTGCAGCGATTTACGTGCCACTTAAAAGGGAACAAAATTGCTGAAATTCCCTTGTTTACCAGTATTTTGTAGAGTCATTTCTGAAAACTGGAAAATCGACTCGATGAGCACATATTAGTGCAACTACTGAATAGAGAAAAAATAGGAAGAATAGAACTGAGTTGCTGTTAGTTGCTGCGCAAGGTGCAAAAATTGTAGCAATCAGGAACACATAAAACACCGTTTCATGCGCTAAATAGCGCGAGAGATGAACTAATATTTGGGGATTGAATTTAGCACACTTTTCAGTAATGAGAAAAGTTATATTTCCTTAAAGCTTCACGTTCTCATATTCAATTACACATAAATAATACGCAATTGAAATTACAAACTTTGCAGCGAAATACGTGCCACTTAAAGGGGAACAAAATTGCTGAAATTCCCTTGTTTACCAGTAGCTTGTGGAGTCATATCTGAAAACTGGAAAATCGACTCGACGAGCACATATTAGTGCAACTACTGAATAGAGAAAAAATAGGGAGAATAGAACTGAGTTGCTGTTAGTTGCTGCGCAAGGTGCAAAAATTGTAGCAATCAGGATCAAATAAAACACCGTTTCATGCGCTAAAGAGCGCGGGTAATAAGCTAATATTTGGGGATTGAATTTTGCACAGTTTTCAATATTTTGAAAAGTTATATTTCCTTAAAGCTTCAAGTTCTCATATTCAGTTACACATAAATAATACGCAATTGAAAATACAAACTTTGCAGCGATGAACGTGCCACTTCCAAGGGAACAAAATTACTGAAGTTCCCTTCTTTACTAGTAGCATATGGAGTCATTTCTGAAAACTGGAAAATCTATTCGGCTAGCACATAATAATGCAACTCCTGAATAGAGAACAAACAGAAAGAATAGAACTGAGTTGCTGTCAGTTGCTGCTCAAGGTGCAAAAATTGTAGCAATCAGGAACAAATAAAACACCGTTTCATGCGCTAAAGAGCGCGGGTGAAATACCAATATTTGGGGATTGAATTTAGCACACTTTTCAGTAATGAGAAAAGTTATATTTCCTTAAAGCTTCAAGTTCTCATATTCAGTTACACATAAATAATGCGCAATTGAAAATACAAAATTTGCAGCGATATACGTGCCACTTAAAAAGGAACAAAATTGCCGAAATTCCCTTGTTTACCAGTAGCTTGTGGAATCATTTCTGAAAACTGGAAAATCTATTCGGCCAGCACATAATAATGCAACTCCTGAACAGAGAACAAATAGAAAGAATAGAACTGGGTTGCGGTTAGTTGCTGCGCAAGGTGCAAAAATTGTAGCAATCAGGAACAAATAAAACACCGTTTCATGCGCTAAAGAGCGCGGGTGATAAACTAATATTTGGGGATTGAATTTTGCACAGTTTTCAATATTTAGAAAAGTTATACTTCCTGAAAGCTTCAAGTTCTCATATTCAGTTACACATAAATAATACGCAATTGAAAATACAAACTTTGCAGCGATAAGCGTGCCACTTCCAAGGGAACAAAATTGCTGAAATTCCCTTCTTTACTAGTAGCATATGGAGTCATTTCTGAATAGTTTAAAATTGGAAAATCTATTCGACCAGCACATGATAATGCAGCTCCTGAATAGGGGACGAATAGAAAGAATAGAAATGAGTTGCTGTCAGTTGCTGCTCAAGGTGCAAAAATTGTAGCAATCAGGAACAAATAAAACACCGTTTCATGCGCTAAAGAGCGCGGGTGAAATACCAATATTTGGGGATTGAGTTCAGCACACTTTTCAGTAATGAGAAAAGTTATATTTCCACAAAGCATCCAGTTCTCATATCCAGTTACACATAAGTAATGCGCAATTGAAAATACAAACTTTGCAGCGATTTACGTGCCACTTAAAAGGGAACAAAATTGCTGAAATTCCCTTGTTTACCAGTATCTTGTGGAGTCATTTCTGAAAACTGGAAAATCGACTCGATGAGCACATATTAGTGCAACTACTGAATAGAGAAAAAATAGGAAGAATAGAACTGAGTTGCTGTTAGTTGCTGCGCAAGGTGCAAAAATTGTAGCAATCAGGAACACATAAAACACCGTTTCATGCGCTAAATAGCGCGAGAGATGAACTAATATTTGGGGATTGAATTTAGCACACTTTTCAGTAATGAGAAAAGTTATATTTCCTTAAAGCTTCACGTTCTCATATTCAATTACACATAAATAATACAATTGAAAATACAAACTTTGCAGCGAAATACGTGCCACTTAAAGGGGAACAAAATTGCTGAAATTCCCTTGTTTACCAGTAGCTTGTGGAGTCATATCTGAAAACTGGAAAATCGACTCGACGAGCACATATTAGTGCAACTACTGAATAGAGAAAAAATAGGAAGAATAGAACTGAGTTGCTGTTAGTTGCTGCGCAAGGTGCAAAAATTGTAGCAATCAGGATCAAATAAAACACCGTTTCATGCGCTAAAGAGCGCGGGTAATAAGCTAATATTTGGGGATTGAATTTTGCACAGTTTTCAATATTTTGAAAAGTTATATTTCCTTAAAGCTTCAAGTTCTCATATTCAGTTACACATAAATAATACGCAATTGAAAATACAAACTTTGCAGCGATGAACGTGCCACTTCCAAGGGAACAAAATTACTGTAGTTCCCTTCTTTACTAGTAGCATATGGAGTCATTTCTGAAAACTGGAAAATCTATTCGGCTAGCACATAATAATGCAACTCCTGAATAGAGAACAAATAGAAAGAATAGAACTGAGTTGCTGTCAGTTGCTGCTCAAGGTGCAAAAATTGTAGCAATCAGGAACAAATAAAACACCGTTTCATGCGCTAAAGAGCGCGGGTGAAATACCAATATTTGGGGATTGAATTTAGCACACTTTTCAGTAATGAGAAAAGTTATATTTCCACAAAGCATCCAGTTCTCATATTCAGTTTCACATAAATAATGCGCAATTGAAAATACAAAATTTGCAGCGATATACGTGCCACTTAAAAAGGAAAAAAATTGCCGAAATTCCCTTGTTTACCAGTAGCTTGTGGAATCATTTCTGAAAACTGGAAAATCTATTCGGCCAGCACATAATAATGCAACTCCTGAACAGAGAACAAATAGAAAGAATAGAACTGGGTTGCTGTTAGTTGCTGCGCAAGGTGCAAAAATTGTAGCAATCAGGAACAAATAAAACACCGTTTCATGCGCTAAAGAGCGCGGGTGATAAACTAATATTTGGGGATTGAATTTTGCACAGTTTTCAATATTTAGAAAAGTTATACTTCCTGAAAGCTTCAGGTTCTCATATTCAGTTACACATAAATAATACGCAATTGAATATACAAACTTTGCAGCGACACACGAGCCACTTCCAAGGGAACAAAATTACTGAAGTTCCCTTCTTTACTAGTAGCATATGGAGAAATTTCTGAATAGCATAAAACTGGAAAATCTATTCGGCCAGCACATGATAATGCAGCTCCTGAATAGGGGACAAATAGAAAGAATAGAACTGAGTTGCTGTCAGTTGCTGCTCAAGCTGCAAAAATTGTTGAAATCAAGAACAAATAAAACACCGTTTCATGCGCTAAAGAGCGCGTAGCCATACATAATATTTGGGGATTGAATTTAGCACACTTTTCAGTAATGAGAAAAGTTATATTTCCACAAAGCATCCAGTTCTCATATCCAGTTACACATTAATAATGCGCAATTGAAAATACAAAATTTGCAGCGATATACGTGCCACTTAAAAGGGAACAAAATTGCTGGAATTCCCTTGTTTACCAGTATCTTGTGAAGTCATTTCTGAAAACTGGAAAATCGACTCGATCAGCACATGATAATGCAGCTCCTGAATAGAGGACATATAGAAAGAATAGAACTGAGTTGCTGTCAGTTGCTGCTCAAGGTGCAAAAATTGTAGCAATCAGGAACAAATAAAACACCATTTCATGCGCTAAAGAGCGCGGGTGAAATACCAATATTTGGGGATTGAATTTAGCACACTTTTCAGTAATGAGAAAAGTTATATTTCCACAAAGCATCCAGTTCTCATATCCAGTTACACATAAGTAATTGCGCAATTGAAAATACAAACTTTGCAGCGATAAACGTGCCACTTCCAAGGAAACAAAATTGCTGAAGTTCTCTTCTTTACTAGTAGTATATGGAGTCATATCTCAATAGTTTAAAATTGGAAAACCTATTCGACGAGCACATATTAATGCAACTCCTGAATAGAGAACAAAGAGAAAGAATACAACTGAGTTGCTGTCAGTTGCGGCTCAAGGTGCAAAAATTGTAGCAATCAGGAACAAATAAAACACCGTTTCATGCGCTAAAGAGCGCGGGTGAAATAAGAATATTTGGGGATTGAGTTTAGCACACTTTTCAGTAATGAGAAAAGTTATATTTCCACAAAGCATCCAGTTCTCATATCCAGTTACACATAAGTAATGCGCAATTGAAAATACAAACTTTGCAGCGATTTACGTGCCACTTAAAAGGGAACAAAATTGCTGAAATTCCCTTGTTTACCAGTATCTTGTGGAGTCATTTCTGAAAACTGGAAAATCGACTCGATGAGCACATATTAGTGCAACTACTGAATAGAGAAAAAATAGGAAGAATAGAACTGAGTTGCTGTTAGTTGCTGCGCAAGGTGCAAAAATTGTAGCAATCAGGAACACATAAAACACCGTTTCATGCGCTAAATAGCGCGAGAGATGAACTAATATTTGGGGATTGAATTTAGCACACTTTTCAGTAATGAGAAAAGTTATATTTCCTTAAAGCTTCACGTTCTCATATTCAATTACACATAAATAATACAATTGAAAATACAAACTTTGCAGCGAAATACGTGCCACTTAAAGGGGAACAAAATTGCTGAAATTCCCTTGTTTACCAGTAGCTTGTGGAGTCATATCTGAAAACTGGAAAATCGACTCGACGAGCACATATTAGTGCAACTACTGAATAGAGAAAAAATAGGAAGAATAGAACTGAGTTGCTGTTAGTTGCTGCGCAAGGTGCAAAAATTGTAGCAATCAGGATCAAATAAAACACCGTTTCATGCGCTAAAGAGCGCGGGTAATAAGCTAATATTTGGGGATTGAATTTTGCACAGTTTTCAATATTTTGAAAAGTTATATTTCCTTAAAGCTTCAAGTTCTCATATTCAGTTACACATAAATAATACGCAATTGAAAATACAAACTTTGCAGCGATGAACGTGCCACTTCCAAGGGAACAAAATTACTGTAGTTCCCTTCTTTACTAGTAGCATATGGAGTCATTTCTGAAAACTGGAAAATCTATTCGGCTAGCACATAATAATGCAACTCCTGAATAGAGAACAAATAGAAAGAATAGAACTGAGTTGCTGTCAGTTGCTGCTCAAGGTGCAAAAATTGTAGCAATCAGGAACAAATAAAACACCGTTTCATGCGCTAAAGAGCGCGGGTGAAATACCAATATTTGGGGATTGAATTTAGCACACTTTTCAGTAATGAGAAAAGTTATATTTCCACAAAGCATCCAGTTCTCATATTCAGTTTCACATAAATAATGCGCAATTGAAAATACAAAATTTGCAGCGATATACGTGCCACTTAAAAAGCAAAAAAATTGCCGAAATTCCCTTGTTTACCAGTAGCTTGTGGAATCATTTCTGAAAACTGGAAAATCTATACGGCCAGCACATAATAATGCAACTCCTGAACAGAGAACAAATAGAAAGAATAGAACTGGGTTGCTGTTAGTTGCTGCGCAAGGTGCAAAAATTGTAGCAATCAGGAACAAATAAAACACCGTTTCATGCGCTAAAGAGCGCGGGTGATAAACTAATATTTGGGGATTGAATTTTGCACAGTTTTCAATATTTAGAAAAGTTATACTTCCTGAAAGCTTCAGGTTCTCATATTCAGTTACACATAAATAATACGCAATTGAATATACAAACTTTGCAGCGACACACGAGCCACTTCCAAGGGAACAAAATTACTGAAGTTCCCTTCTTTACTAGTAGCATATGGAGAAATTTCTGAATAGCATAAAACTGGAAAATCTATTCGGCCAGCACATGATAATGCAGCTCCTGAATAGGGGACAAATAGAAAGAATAGAACTGAGTTGCTGTCAGTTGCTGCTCAAGCTGCAAAAATTGTTGAAATCAAGAACAAATAAAACACCGTTTCATGCGCTAAAGAGCGCGTAGCCATACATAATATTTGGGGATTGAATTTAGCACACTTTTCAGTAATGAGAAAAGTTATATTTCCACAAAGCATCCAGTTCTCATATCCAGTTACACATTAATAATGCGCAATTGAAAATACAAAATTTGCAGCGATATACGTGCCACTTAAAAGGGAACAAAATTGCTGGAATTCCCTTGTTTACCAGTATCTTGTGAAGTCATTTCTGAAAACTGGAAAATCGACTCGATCAGCACATGATAATGCAGCTCCTGAATAGAGGACATATAGAAAGAATAGAACTGAGTTGCTGTCAGTTGCTGCTCAAGGTGCAAAAATTGTAGCAATCGGGTACAAATAAGAGACCGTTTCATGCGCTAAGGAGCGCGTGACCTATGGCAATATTTGGGGATTGACTTTTGCACACTTTTTAGCAATGAGAAAAGTTATATTTCCACAAAGCATCCAGTTCTCATATTCAGTTTCACATATATAATGCGCAATTGAAAATACAAACTTTGCAGCGATATACGTGCCACTTACAAGGGAACAAAATTGCTTTAATTCCCTTGTTTACCAGTAGCTTGTGGAGTCACTTCTGAAAACTGGAAAATCGACTCGGCGAGCACATATTAATGTGCAACTCCTCAGTAGAGAAAAAATAGAAAGAATAGAACTGAGTTGTTTTCAGTTGCTGCTCAAGGTGCAAAATTGTAGCAATCAGGAACAAATAAAACACCGTTTCATGCGCTAAAGAGCGCGTGAAAATAACAAATATTTGGGGATTGAATTTTGCACACTTTTCAATAAAGAGAAAAGTTATATTTCCTCAAAGCTTCAAGTTCTCGTATTCAGTTACACATAAATAATACGCAATTGAAAATACAAACATTGCAGCGATAAACGTGCCACTTCCAAGGAAACAAAATTGCTGAAGTTCCCTTCTTTACTAGTAGCATATGGAGCAATTTCTGAATAGTTTAAAATTGGAAAATCGATTCCACCAGCAACTAATAATGCAACTCCTGAATGGAGCACAAATAGAAAGAATAGAACTGAGTTGCTTTCAGTTGCTGCTCAAGGTGCAAAATTGTAGCAATCAGGAACAAATAAAACACCGTTTCATGCGCTAAAGAGCGCGTGAAAATAACAAATATTTGGGGATTGAATTTTGCACACTTTTCAATAAAGAGAAAAGTTATACTTCCTGAAAGCTTCAAGTTCTCATATTCAGTTACACATAAATAATACGCAATTGAATATACAAACTTTGCAGCGACCCACGTGCGACTTCCAGGGGAACAAAATTGCTGAAGTTCCCTTCCTTACTAGTAGTATATGGAATCATTTCTGAATAGTTTAAAATTTTAAAATCTATTCGACCAGCACATAATAATGGATCTCCTCAATACAGGACAAATAGAAAGAATAGAACTGAGTTGCTGTCAGTTGCTGCTCAAGGTGCAAAAATTGTAGCAATCAGGAACATATAAAACACCGTTTCATGCGCTAAAGAGCGCGGGTGAAATACCAATATTTGGGGATTGAATTTAGCACACTTTTCAGTAATGAGAAAAGTTATATTTCCACACAGCATCCAGTTCTCATATCCAGTTACACATAAATAATGCGCAATTGAAAATACAAACTTTGTAGCGACATACGTGCCACTTCCAAGGGAACAAAATTGCTGAAATTCCCTTGTTTACCAGTAGCTTGTGGAGTCATTTCTGAAAACTGGAAAATCGACTCGGCGAGCACGTATTAATGCAACTCCTAAGTAGAGAAAAAATAGAAAGAATAGAACTGAGTTGTTTTCAGTTGCTGCTCAAGGTGCAAAATTGTAGCAATCAGGAACAAATAAAACACCGTTTCATGCGCTAAAGAGCGCGGGTTGTATACTAATATTTGGGTATTGAATTTTGCACACTTTTCAGTAATGAGAAAAGTTATATTTCCTCAAAGCTTCAAGTTCTCATATTCAGTTACAGATAAATAATAAGCAATTGAAAATACAAGCTTTGCAGCGACACACGTGCCTCTTCCAATGGAACAAAATTGCTGAAGTTCCCTTCTTTACTAGTAGCATATGGAGCCATTTCTCAAAACTTGAAAATCAACTCGCCGAGCACATATTAATGCAACTCCTGAATAGAGAGAAGATAGAAACAATAGTACTGAGTTGCTGCCAGTTGCTGCGCAAGGTGCAAAAATTGTTGAAATCAAGAAGAAATAAAACACCGTTTCATGCGCTAAAGAGCGCGTGGTCTTACATAATATTTGGGGATAGAGTTTAGCACACATTTCAATAAAGAGAAAAGTTATATTTCCTCAAAGCTTCAAGTTCTCATATTCAGTTACACATAAATAATAAGCAATTGAAAATACAAGCTTTGCAGCGATACACGTGCGACTTCCAAGGGAACAAAATTGCTGAAGATCCCTTCTTTACCAGTAGCATACGGAGTCATTTCTGAATAGTTTAAAATTGGAAAAACTGTTCGACGAGCACATATTAATGCAACTCCTGAATAGAGAACAAATAGAAAGAATAGAACTGTGTTGCTTTGAGTTGCTGCGCAAGGTGCAAAAATTGTAGCAAACAGGAACAAATAAAACACCGTTTCATGCGCTAAAGAGCGCGGGTGAAATACCAATATTTGGGGATTGAATTTAGCACACTTTTCAGTAATGAGAAAAGTTATATTTCCTCAAAGCTTCAAGTTCTCATATTCAGTTACACATAAATAATAAGCAATTGAAAATACAAGCTTTGCAGCGACACACGTGCCACTTCCAATGGAACAAAATTGCTGAATTTCCCTTCTTTACTAGTAGCATATGGAGCCATTTCTCAAAACTTGAAAATCGACTCGCCGAGCACATATTAATGCAACTCCTGAATAGAGAAAAAATAGAAACAATAGTACTGAGTTGCTGCCAGTTGCTGCGCAAGGTGCAAAAATTGTTGAAATCAAGAAGAAATAAAACACCGTTTCATGCGCTAAAGAGCGCGTGGTCTTACATAATATTTGGGGATAGAGTTTAGCACACGTTTCAATAAAGAGAAAAGTTATATTTCCTCAAAGCTTCAAGTTCTCATATTCAATTACACATAAATAATAAGCAATTGAAAATACAACCTTTGCAGCGATACTCGTGCGACTTGCAAGGGAACAAAATTGCTGAAGATCCCTTCTTTACCAGTAGCATACGGAGTCATTTCTGAATAGTTTAAAATTGGAAAAGCTGTTCGACGAGCACATATTAATGCAACTCCTGAATAGAGAACAAATAGAAAGAATAGAACTGTGTTGCTTTGAGTTGCTGCGCAAGGTGCAAAAATTGTAGCAATCAGGAACAAATAAAACACCGTTTCATGCGCTAAAGAGCGCGGGAGCCAAAGTAATATTAGGGGATTGAATTTAGCACAGTTTTCAATAATGAGAAAAATTATATTTCCTCAAAGCTTCAAGTTCTCGTATTCAGTTACACATAAATAATACGCAATTGAAAATACAAGCATTGCAGCGATAAACGTGCCACTTCCAAGGAAACAAAATTGCTGAAGTTCCCTTCTTTACTAGTAGCATATGGAGCCATTTCTGAATAGTTTAAAATTGAAAAATCGATTCCACCAGCAAATAATAATGCAACTCCTGAATGGAGCACAAATAGAAAGAATAGAACTGAGTTGCTTTCAGTTGCTGCTCAAGGTGCAAAATTGTAGCAATCAGGAACAAATAAAACACCGTTTCATGCGCTAAAGAGCGCGTGGACTTATATAATATTTGGGGATAGAGTTTAGCACACGTTTCAATAAAGAGAAAAGTTATATTTCCTCAAAGCTTCAAGTTCTCATATTCAGTTACACATAAATAATAAGCAATTGAAAATACAAGCTTTGCAGCGATACACGTGCGACTTCCAAGGGAACAAAATTGCTGAAGATCCCTTCTTTACCAGTAGCATACGGAGTCATTTCTGAATAGTTTAAAATTGGAAAAACTGTTCGACGAGCACATATTAATGCAACTCCTGAATAGAGAAGAAATAGAAAGAATAGAACTGTGTTGCTTTGAGTTGCTGCGCAAGGTGCAAAAATTGTAGCAATCAGGAACAAATAAAACACCGTTTCATGCGCTAAAGATCGCGGGAGCCAAAGTAATATTAGGGGATTGAATTTAGCACAGTTTGCAATAATGAGAAAAATTATATTTCCTCAAAGCTTCAAGTTCTCATATCCAGTTACACATAAATAATGCTCAATTGAAAATACAAACGTTGCAGCGATACACGTGCAACTCCCAAGGGTACAAAATTGCTGAAATTCCCTTCTTTACTAGTAGTATATGGAGTCATATCTCAATAGTGTAAAATTGGAAAACCTATTCGACGAGCACATATTAATGCATCTCCTGAATAGAGAACAAATAGAAAGAATAGAACTGAGTTGCTTTGTGTTGCTGCGCAAGGTTCAAAAATTCTAGCAATGAGGAACAAATAAAACACCGTTTCATGCGCTAAAGAGCGCGTGGTCTTACATAATATTTGGGGATAGAGTTTAGCACACGTTTCAATAAAGAGAAAAGTTATATTTCCTCAAAGCTTCAAGATCTCATATTCAGTTACACATAAATAATACGCAATTGAAAATACAAGCTTTGCAGCGACACACGTGCGACTTCCAAGGGAACAAAATTGCTGAAGTTCCCTTCTTTACTTGTAGCATATGGAGTCATTACTGAAAACTGGAAAATCTATTCGACCAGCACATGATAATGCAGCTCCTGATTAGAGGACAAATAGAAAGAATAGAACTGAGTTGCTTTGTGTTGCTGCGCAAGGTGCAAAAATTGTAACAATCAGGAACAAATAAAACACCGTTTCATGCGCTAAAGAGCGCGTGGTCTTACATAATATTTGGGGATAGAGTTTAGCACACGTTTCAATAAAGAGAAAAGTTATATTTCCTCAAAGCTTCAAGTTCTCATATTCAATTACACATAAATAATAAGCAATTGAAAATACAACCTTTGCAGCGATACTCGTGCGACTTGCAAGGGAACAAAATTGCTGAAGATCCCTTCTTTACCAGTAGCATACGGAGTCATTTCTGAATAGTTTAAAATTGGAAAAGCTGTTCGACGAGCACATATTAATGCAACTCCTGAATAGAGAACAAATAGAAAGAATAGAACTGTGTTGCTTTGAGTTGCTGCGCAAGGTGCAAAAATTGTAGCAATCAGGAACAAATAAAACACCGTTTCATGCGCTAAAGAGCGCGGGAGCCAAAGTAATATTAGGGGATTGAATTTAGCACAGTTTTCAATAATGAGAAAAATTATATTTCCTCAAAGCTTCAAGTTCTCGTATTCAGTTACACATAAATAATACGCAATTGAAAATACAAGCATTGCAGCGATAAACGTGCCACTTCCAAGGAAACAAAATTGCTGAAGTTCCCTTCTTTACTAGTAGCATATGGAGCCATTTCTGAATAGTTTAAAATTGGAAAATCGATTCCACCAGCAAATAATAATGCAACTCCTGAATGGAGCACAAATAGAAAGAATAGAACTGAGTTGCTTTCAGTTGCTGCTCAAGGTGCAAAATTGTAGCAATCAGGAACAAATAAAACACCGTTTCATGCGCTAAAGAGCGCGTGGACTTATATAATATTTGGGGATAGAGTTTAGCACACGTTTCAATAAAGAGAAAAGTTATATTTCCTCAAAGCTTCAAGTTCTCATATTCAGTTACACATAAATAATAAGCAATTGAAAATACAAGCTTTGCAGCGATACACGTGCGACTTCCAAGGGAACAAAATTGCTGAAGATCCCTTCTTTACCAGTAGCATACGGAGTCATTTCTGAATAGTTTAAAATTGGAAAAACTGTTCGACGAGCACATATTAATGCAACTCCTGAATAGAGAACAAATAGAAAGAATAGAACTGTGTTGCTTTGAGTTGCTGCGCAAGGTGCAAAAATTGTAGCAATCAGGAACAAATAAAACACCGTTTCATGCGCTAAAGAGCGCGGGAGCCAAAGTAATATTAGGGGATTGAATTTAGCACAGTTTTCAATAATGAGAAAAATTATATTTCCTCAAAGCTTCAAGTTCTCATATCCAGTTACACATAAATAATGCTCAATTGAAAATACAAACGTTGCAGCGATACACGTGCAACTCCCAAGGGAACAAAATTGCTGAAATTCCCTTCTTTACTAGTAGTATATGGAGTCATATCTCAATAGTGTAAAATTGGAAAACCTATTCGACGAGCACATATTAATGCATCTCCTGAATAGAGAACAAATAGAAAGAATAGAACTGAGTTGCTTTGTGTTGCTGCGCAAGGTTCAAAAATTCTAGCAATGAGGAACAAATAAAACACCGTTTCATGCGCTAAAGAGCGCGTGGTCTTACATAATATTTGGGGATAGAGTTTAGCACACGTTTCAATAAAGAGAAAAGTTATATTTCCTCAAAGCTTCAAGATCTCATATTCAGTTACACATAAATAATACGCAATTGAAAATACAAGCTTTGCAGCGACACACGTGCGACTTCCAAGGGAACAAAATTGCTGAAGTTCCCTTCTTTACTTGTAGCATACGGAGTCATTTCTGAATAGTTTAAAATTGGAAAAGCTGTTCGACGAGCACATATTAATGCAACTCCTGAATAGAGAACAAATAGAAAGAATAGAACTGTGTTGCTTTGAGTTGCTGCGCAAGGTGCAAAAATTGTAGCAATCAGGAACAAATAAAACACCGTTTCATGCGCTAAAGAGCGCGGGAGCCAAAGTAATATTAGGGGATTGAATTTAGCACAGTTTTCAATAATGAGAAAAATTATATTTCCTCAAAGCTTCAAGTTCTCGTATTCAGTTACACATAAATAATACGCAATTGAAAATACAAGCATTGCAGCGATAAACGTGCCACTTCCAAGGAAACAAAATTGCTGAAGTTCCCTTCTTTACTAGTAGCATATGGAGCCATTTCTGAATAGTTTAAAATTGGAAAATCGATTCCACCAGCAAATAATAATGCAACTCCTGAATGGAGCACAAATAGAAAGAATAGAACTGAGTTGCTTTCAGTTGCTGCTCAAGCTGCAAAATTGTAGCAATCAGGAACAAATAAAACACCGTTTCATGCGCTAAAGAGCGCGTGAAAATAACAAATATTTGGGGATTGAATTTTGCACACTTTTCAATAAAGAGAAAAGTTATACTTCCTTAAAGCTTCAAGTTCTCATATTCAGTTACACATAAATAATACGCAATTGAATATACAAACTTTGCAGCGACCCACGTGCGACTTCCAGGGGAACAAAATTGCTGAAGTTCCCTTCCTTACTAGTAGTATATGGAATCATTTCTGAATAGTTTAAAATTTTAAAATCTATTCGACCAGCACATAATAATGGATCTCCTCAATAGAGGACAAATAAAAAGAATAGAACTGAGTTGCTGTCAGTTGGCAGTGCATGGTTCAAGAATTCTAGAAATCAAGAACAAATAAAACGCCGTTTCATCGGCCAAAAAGCGTTTGCAGCTGATAAATATTTGGGGATTGAATTTTGCATACTTGTCCGTAATGTAAAAAGTTATATTTCCACACAGCATCCAGTTCTCATATCCAGTTACACATAAATAATGCGCAATTGAAAATACAAACTTTGTAGCGATATACGTGCCACTTCCAAGGGAACAAAATTGCTGAAATTCCCTTGTTTACCAGTAGCTTGTGGAGTCATTTCTGAAAACTCTACAATCTATTCGGCTAGCACATAATAATGCAACTCCTGAATAGAGAACAAATAGAAAGAATAGAACTGAGTTGCTTTCAGATGCTGCCCAAGGTGCAAAAATTGTTGAAATCAAGAACAAATAAAACATCGTTTCATGCGCTAAAGAGCGCGTGGAATTACATAATATTTGGGGATTATATTTAGCAAGCTTTTCAGTAATGAGAAGAGTTATATTTCCACAAAGCTTCAAGATGTCATATTCAATTACACATAAATAATACGCAATTGACTATACAAACTTTGCAGCGACCCACGTGCGATTTCCAAGGGAACAAAATTGCTGAAGTTCCCTTCTTTACTTGTAGCATATGAAGTCATTTCTGAAAACTGGAAAATCTATTCGACCAGCACATGATAATGCAGCTCCTGAATACAGGACAAATAGAAAGAATAGAACTGAGTTGCTGTCAGTTGCTGCACAAGGTGCAAAAATGGTTGAAATCAAGAACAAATAAAACATCGTTTCATGCGCTAAAGAGCGCGTGATAATAACAAATATTTGGGGATTGAATTTTGCACACTTATCAATAAAGAGAAAAGTTATATTTTCTTAAAGCTTCAAGTTCTCATATTCAATTACACATAAATAATAAGCAATTGAAAATACAAACTTTGCAGCGATAAACGTGCCACTTCCAAGGGAACAAAATTGCTGAAATTCCCTTCTTTACTAGTAGTATATGGAGTCATTTCTGAATAGTTTGAAATTGGAAAACCTATTCGACAAGCACATAATAATGGATCTCCTGAATAGAGGACAAATAAGAAGAATAGAACTGAGTTGCAGTCAGTTGCTGTGCAAGGTGAAAATATTGTAGAATCAAGAACAAATAAAACAACTTTTTATGCGCTAAAGAGCGCGGAAGCCAATAACATATTTGGGGATTGAATTTTGCACACTTTTCAGTAAAGAGAAAAGTTACATTTCCTCAAAGCTTCAAGTTCTCGTATTCAGTTACACATAAATAATACGCAATTGAAAATACAAACATTGCAGCGATAAACGTGCCACTTCCAAGGAAACAAAATTGCTGAAGTTCCCTTCTTTACTAGTAGCATATGGAGCCATTTCTGAATAGTTTAAAATTGGAAAATCGATTCCACCAGCAAATAATAATGCAACTCCTGAATGGAGCACAAATAGAAAGAATAGAACTGAGTTGCTTTCAGTTGCTGCTCAAGGTGCAAAATTGTAGCAATCAGGAACAAATAAAACACCGTTTCATGCGCTAAAGAGCGCGTGAAAATAACAAATATTTGGGGATTGAATTTTGCACACTTTTCAATAAAGAGAAAAGTTATACTTCCTTAAAGCTTCAAGTTCTCATATTCAGTTACACATAAATAATACGCAATTGAATATACAAACTTTGCAGCGACCCACGTGCGACTTCCAGGGGAACAAAATTGCTGAAGTTCCCTTCCTTACTAGTAGTATATGGAATCATTTCTGAATAGTTTAAAATTTTAAAATCTATTCGACCAGCACATAATAATGGATCTCCTCAATAGAGGACAAATAAAAAGAATAGAACTGAGTTGCTGTCAGTTGGCAGTGCATGGTTCAAGAATTCTAGAAATCAAGAACAAATAAAACGCCGTTTCATCGGCCAAAAAGCGTTTGCAGCTGATAAATATTTGGGGATTGAATTTTGCATACTTTTCCGTAATGTAAAAAGTTATATTTCCACACAGCATCCAGTTCTCATATCCAGTTACACATAAATAATGCGCAATTGAAAATACAAACTTTGTAGCGATATACGTGCCACTTCCAAGGGAACAAAATTGCTGAAATTCCCTTGTTTACCAGTAGCTTGTGGAGTCATTTCTGAAAACTCTACAATCTATTCGGCTAGCACATAATAATGCAACTCCTGAATAGAGAACAAATAGAAAGAATAGAACTGAGTTGCTTTCAGATGCTGCCCAAGGTGCAAAAATTGTTGAAATCAAGAACAAATAAAACATCGTTTCATGCGCTAAAGAGCGCGTGGAATTACATAATATTTGGGGATTATATTTAGCAAGCTTTTCAGTAATGAGAAGAGTTATATTTCCACAAAGCTTCAAGATGTCATATTCAATTACACATAAATAATACGCAATTGACTATACAAACTTTGCAGCGACCCACGTGCGATTTCCAAGGGAACAAAATTGCTGAAGTTCCCTTCTTTACTTGTAGCATATGAAGTCATTTCTGAAAACTGGAAAATCTATTCGACCAGCACATGATAATGCAGCTCCTGAATAGAGGACAAATAGAAAGAATAGAACTGAGTTGCTGTCAGTTGCTGCACAAGGTGCAAAAATGGTTGAAATCAAGAACAAATAAAACATCGTTTCATGCGTTAAAGAGCGCGTGATAATAACAAATATTTGGGGATTGAATTTTGCACACTTATCAATAAAGAGAAAAGTTATATTTTCTTAAAGCTTCAAGTTCTCATATTCAATTACACATAAATAATAAGCAATTGAAAATACAAACTTTGCAGCGATAAACGTGCCACTTCCAAGGGAACAAAATTGCTGAAATTCCCTTCTTTACTAGTAGTATATGGAGTCATTTCTGAATAGTTGGAAATTGGAAAACCTATTCGACAAGCACATAATAATGGATCTCCTGAATAGAGGACAAATAAGAAGAATAGAACTGAGTTGCAGTCAGTTGCTGTGCAAGGTGAAAATATTGTAGAATCAAGAACAAATAAAACAACTTTTTATGCGCTAAAGAGCGCGGAAGCCAATAAAATATTTGGGGATTGAATTTTGCACACTTTTCAGTAAAGAGAAAAGTTACATTTCCTCAAAGCTTCAAATTCTCGTTTTCAGTTACACATAAATAATGCGGAATTGAAAATACAAACTTTGCAGCGATAAGCGTGCCACTTCCAAGGGAACAAAATTGCTGAAATTCCCTTCTTTACTAGTAGCATATGGAGTCATTTCTGAATAGTTTAAAATTGGAAAATCTATTCGACCAGCACATGATAATGCAGCTCCTGAATAGGGGACGAATAGAAAGAATAGAACTGAGTTGCTGTCAGTTGCTGCTCAAGGTGCAAAAATTGTAGCAATCAGGAACAAATAAAACACCGTTTCATGCGCTAAAGAGCGCGGGTGATAAATTAATATTTGGGGATTGAATTTTGCACAGTTTTCAATATTTAGAAAAGTTATATTTCCTTAAAGCTTCAAATTCTCATATTCAGTTACACATAAATAATACACAATTGAAAATACAAGCTTTGCAGCGAAACACGTGCGACTTCCAAGGGAACAAAATTGCTGAAGTTCCCTTCTTTACTAGTAGCATATGGAGTCATTTCCGAATAGTTTAAAATTGGAAAATCTATTCGACCAGCACATGATAATGCAGCTCCTGAATAGGGGACGAATAGAAAGAATAGAACTGAGTTGCTGTCAGTTGCTGCTCAAGGTGCAAAAATTGTAGCAATCAGGAACAAATAAAACACCGTTTCATGCGCTAAAGAGCGCGGGTGATAAATTAATATTTGGGGATTGAATTTTGCACAGTTTTCAATATTTAGAAAAGTTATATTTCCTTAAAGCTTCAAATTCTCATATTCAGTTACACATAAATAATACGCAATTGAAAATACAAGCTTTGCAGCGACACACGTGCGACTTCCAAGGGAACAAAATTGCTGAAGTTCCCTTCTTTACTAGTAGCATATGGAGTCATTTCCGAATAGTTTAAAATTGGAAAAACTGTTCGACGAGCACATATTAATGCAACTCCTGAATAGAGAACAAATAGAAAGAATAGAACTGTGTTGCTTTGAGCTGCTGCGCAAGGTGCAAAAATTGTAGCAATCAGGAACAAATAAAACACCGTTTCATGCGCTAAAGAGCGCGTGGACTTACTTAATATTTGGGGATAGAGTTTAGCACACATTTCAATAAAGAGAAAAGTTATATTTCCTCAAAGCTTCAAGTTCTCATATTCAGTTACACATAAATAATAAGCAATTGAGAATACAAGCTTTGCAGCGATACACATGCGACTTCCAAGGGAACAAAATTGCTGAAGTTCTCTTCTTTACTAGTAGTATATGGAGTCATTTCTAAAAACTGTAAAATCTATTCGACCAGCACATAATAATGTAACTCCTGAATAGAGAACAAATAGGAAGAATAGAACTGAGTTGCTTTCAGTTGCTGTGCAAGGTGAAATCATTGTAGCAATGAGGAACAAATAAAACACCGTTTCATGCGCTAAGGAGCGCGGGTGATCAGCTAACATTTGGGGATTGAATTTTGCACAGTTTTCAATATTTAGAAAAGTTATATTTCCTTAAAGCTTCAAGTTCTCATATTCAGTTACACATATATAATACGCAATTGAAAATACAAATTTTGCAGCGATACACGTGCGACTTCCAAGGGAACAAAATTGCTGATGATCCCTTCTTAACCAGTAGCATACGGAGTCATATCTGAATAGTTTGGAGCTGGAAAATCTATTCGACCAGCACATAATAATATGACTCCTGAATAGAGAACAAATAGAAAGAATAGAACTGTGTTGCTTTGAGTTGCTGCGCAAGGTGCAAAAATTCTAGCAATGAGGAACAAATAAAACACCGTTTCATGCGCTAAAGAGCGCGTGGACATACTTAATATTTGGGGATAGAGTTTAGCACACATTTCAATAAAGAGAAAAGTTATATTTCCTCAAAGCTTCAAGTTCTCATATTCAGTTACACATAAATAATAAGCAATTGAAAATACAAGCTTTGCAGCGATACACGTGCGACTTGCAAGGGAATAAAATTGCTGATGATCCCTTCTTAACCAGTAGCATACGGAGTCATATCTGAATAGTTTAGAGCTGGAAAATCTATTCGACCAGCACATAATAATATGACTCCTGAATAGAGAACAAATAGAAAGAATAGAACTGTGTTGCTTTGAGTTGCTGCGCAAGGTGCAAAAATTGTAGCAATCAGGAACAAATAAAACACCGTTTCATGCGCTAAAGAGCGCGTGGACTTACTTAATATTTGGGGATAGAGTTTAGCACACATTTCAATAAAGAGAAAAGTTATATTTCCTCAAAGCTTCAAGTTCTCATATTCAGTTACACATAAATAATGCGGAATTGAAAATACAAACTTTGCAGCGATACACGTGCAACTCCCAAGGGAACAAAATTGCTGAAATTCCCTTCTTTACTTGTAGCATATGGAGCCATTTCTGAATAGTTTAAAATTGGAAAATCGATTCCACCAGCACATAATAATGCAACTCCTGAATGGAGCACAAATAGAAAGAATAGAACTGAGTTGCAGTCAGTTGCTGCTCAAGGCGCAAAATTGTAGCAATCAGGAACAAATAAAACATCGTTTCATGCGCTAAAGAGCGCGTGGACTTACCTAATATTTGGGGATAGAGTTTAGCACACATTTCAATAAAGAGAAAAGTTATATTTCCTCAAAGCTTCAAGTTCTCATATTCAGTTACACATAAATAATACGCAATTGAAAATACAAATTTTGCAGCGATACACGTGCGACTTCCAAGGGAACAAAATTGCTGATGATCCCTTCTTTACCAGTAGCATACGGAGTCATATCTGAATAGTTTAGAGCTGGAAAATCTATTCGACCAGCACATAATAATGCAACGCCTGAATAAAAAACACATAGAAAGAATAGAACTGAGTTGCTTTCAGTTGCTGCGCAAGGTTCAAAAATTCTAGCAATGAGGAACAAATAAAACACCGTTTCATGCGCTAAAGAGCGCGTGGACTTACTTAATATTTGGGGATAGAGTTTAGCACACATTTCAATAAAGAGAAAAGTTATATTTCCTCAAAGCTTCAAGTTCTCATATTCAGTTACACATAAATAATAAGCAATTGAAAATACAAGCTTTGCAGCGATACACGTGCGACTTGCAAGGGAACAAAATTGCTGACGATCCCTTCTTAACCAGTAGCATACGGAGTCATATCTGAATAGTTTAGAGCTGGAAAATCTATTCGACCAGCACATAATAATATGACTCCTGAATAGAGAACAAATAGAAAGAATAGAACTGAGTTGCTGTCAGCTTCTGTGCAAGGTGAAAACATTGTTGAAATGAAGTACAAATAAAACGTCGTTTCATGCGCTAAAGAGCGCGTGCGCTAACTAAATATTTGGGGACGGAATTTTGCACATTTATCAGTAATGAGAAAAGTGATATTTCCACAAAGCATCCAGTTCTCTTATCCAGTTACACATAAATAATGCGGAATTGAAAATACAAACTTTGCCGCGATACACGTGCAACTCCCAAGGGAACAAAATTGCTGAAATTCCCTTCTTTACTAGTAGTATATGGAGTCATATCTCAAAAGTTTAAAATTGGAAAACCTATTCGACGAGCACATATTAATGCAACTCCTGAATAGAGAACAAATAGAAAGAATAGAACTGTGTTGCTTTGAGTTGCTGCGCAAGGTGCAAAAATTGTAGCAATCAGGAACAAATAAAACACCGTTTCATGCGCTAAAGAGCGCGTGCGCTAACTAAATATTAGGGGATTGAATTTTGCACAGTTTTCAATATTTAGAAAAGTTATGTTTCCTTAAAGCTTCAAGTTCTCATATCCAGTTACACATAAATAATACGCAATTGAAAATACAAACTTTGCAGCGATACACGTGCCACTTCCAAGGGAACAAAATTGCTGAAGTTCTCTTCTTTACTAGTAGTATATGGAGTCATTTCTAAAAACTGTAAAATCTATTCGACCAGCACATAATAATGTAACTCCTGAATAGAGAACATATAGGAAGAATATAACTGAGTTGCTATCAGTTGCTGTGCAAGGTGAAAACATTGTAGCAATGAGGAACAAATAAAACACCGTTTCATGCGCTAAGGAGCGCGGGTGATCAGCTAATATTTGGGGATTGAATTTTGCACAGTTTTCAATATTTAGAAAAGTTATATTTCCTTAAAGCTTCAAGTTCTCATATTCAGTTACACATAAATAATACGCAATTGAAAATACAAATTTTGCAGCGATACACGTGCGACTTCCAAGGGAACAAAATTGCTGATGATCCCTTCTTTACCAGTAGCATACGGAGTCATATCTGAATAGTTTAGAGCTGGAAAATCTATTCGACCAGCACATAATAATGCAACGCCTGAATAAAAAACACATAGAAAGAATAGAACTGAGTTGCTTTCAGTTGCTGCGCAAGGTTCAAAAATTCTAGCAATGAGGAACAAATAAAACACCGTTTCATGCGCTAAAGAGCGCATGGACTTACTTAATATTTGGGGATAGAGTTTAGCACACATTTCAATAAAGAGAAAAGTTATATTTCCTCAAAGCTTCAAGTTCTCATATTCAGTTACACATAAATAATGCGCAATTGAAAATACAAACTTTGCAGCGATATACGTGCCACTTACAAGGGAACAAAATTGCTGACGATCCCTTCTTAACCAGTAGCATACGGAGTCATATCTGAATAGTTTAGAGCTGGAAAATCTATTCGACCAGCACATAATAATATGACTCCTGAATAGAGAACAAATATAAAGAATAGAACTGAGTTGCTGTCAGCTTCTGTGCAAGGTGAAAACATTGTTGAAATGAAGTACAAATAAAACGTCGTTTCATGCGCTAAAGAGCGCGTGCGCTAACTAAATATTTGGGGACGGAATTTTGCACATTTATCAGTAATGAGAAAAGTGATATTTCCACAAAGCATCCAGTTCTCTTATCCAGTTACACATAAATAATGCGGAATTGAAAATACAAACTTTGCCGCGATACACGTGCAACTCCCAAGGGAACAAAATTGCTGAAATTCCCTTCTTTACTAGTAGTATATGGAGTCATATCTCAAAAGTTTAAAATTGGAAAACCTATTCGACGAGCACATATTAATGCAACTCCTGAATAGAGAACAAATAGAAAGAATAGAACTGTGTTGCTTTGAGTTGCTGCGCAAGGTGCAAAAATTGTAGCAATCAGGAACAAATAAAACACCGTTTCATGCGCTAAAGAGCGCGTGCGCTAACTAAATATTAGGGGATTGAATTTTGCACAGTTTTCAATATTTAGAAAAGTTATGTTTCCTTAAAGCTTCAAGTTCTCATATCCAGTTACACATAAATAATACGCAATTGAAAATACAAACTTTGCAGCGATACACGTGCCACTTCCAAGGGAACAAAATTGCTGAAGTTCTCTTCTTTACTAGTAGTATATGGAGTCATTTCTAAAAACTGTAAAATCTATTCGACCAGCACATAATAATGTAACTCCTGAATAGAGAACATATAGGAAGAATATAACTGAGTTGCTATCAGTTGCTGTGCAAGGTGAAAACATTGTAGCAATGAGGAACAAATAAAACACCGTTTCATGCGCTAAGGAGCGCGGGTGATCAGCTAATATTTGGGGATTGAATTTTGCACAGTTTTCAATATTTAGAAAAGTTATATTTCCTTAAAGCTTCAAGTTCTCATATTCAGTTACACATAAATAATACGCAATTGAAAATACAAATTTTGCAGCGATACACGTGCGACTTCCAAGGGAACAAAATTGCTGATGATCCCTTCTTTACCAGTAGCATACGGAGTCATATCTGAATAGTTTAGAGCTGGAAAATCTATTCGACCAGCACATAATAATGCAACGCCTGAATAAAAAACACATAGAAAGAATAGAACTGAGTTGCTTTCAGTTGCTGCGCAAGGTTCAAAAATTCTAGCAATGAGGAACAAATAAAACACCGTTTCATGCGCTAAAGAGCGCGTGGACTTACTTAATATTTGGGGATAGAGTTTAGCACACATTTCAATAAAGAGAAAAGTTATATTTCCTCAAAGCTTCAAGTTCTCATATTCAGTTACACATAAATAATGCGCAATTGAAAATACAAACTTTGCAGCGATATACGTGCCACTTACAAGGGAACAAAATTGCTTTAATTCCCTTGTTTACCAGTAGCTTGTGGAGTCACTTCTGAAAACTGGAAAATCGACTCGGCGAGCACATATTAATGTGCAACTCCTCAGTAGAGAAAAAATAGAAAGAATAGAACTGAGTTGTTTTCAGTTGCTGCTCAAGGTGCAAAATTGTAGCAATCAGGAACAAATAAAACACCGTTTCATGCGCTAAAGAGCGCGTGAAAATAACAAATATTTGGGGATTGAATTTTGCACACATTTCAATAAAGAGAAAAGTTATATTTCCTCAAAGCTTCAAGTTCTCATATTCAGTTACACATAAATAATAAGCAATTGAAAATACAAGCTTTGCAGCGATACACGTGCGACTTGCAAGGGAACAAAATTGCTGACGATCCCTTCTTAACCAGTAGCATACGGAGTCATATCTGAATAGTTTAGAGCTGGAAAATCTATTCGACCAGCACATAATAATATGACTCCTGAATAGAGAACAAATATAAAGAATAGAACTGAGTTGCTGTCAGCTTCTGTGCAAGGTGAAAACATTGTTGAAATGAAGTACAAATAAAACGTCGTTTCATGCGCTAAAGAGCGCGTGCGCTAACTAAATATTTGGGGACGGAATTTTGCACATTTATCAGTAATGAGAAAAGTGATATTTCCACAAAGCATCCAGTTCTCTTATCCAGTTACACATAAATAATGCGGAATTGAAAATACAAACTTTGCCGCGATACACGTGCAACTCCCAAGGGAACAAAATTGCTGAAATTCCCTTCTTTACTAGTAGTATATGGAGTCATATCTCAAAAGTTTAAAATTGGAAAACCTATTCGACGAGCACATATTAATGCAACTCCTGAATAGAGAACAAATAGAAAGAATAGAACTGTGTTGCTTTGAGTTGCTGCGCAAGGTGCAAAAATTGTAGCAATCAGGAACAAATAAAACACCGTTTCATGCGCTAAAGAGCGCGTGCGCTAACTAAATATTAGGGGATTGAATTTTGCACAGTTTTCAATATTTAGAAAAGTTATGTTTCCTTAAAGCTTCAAGTTCTCATATCCAGTTACACATAAATAATACGCAATTGAAAATACAAACTTTGCAGCGATACACGTGCCACTTCCAAGGGAACAAAATTGCTGAAGTTCTCTTCTTTACTAGTAGTATATGGAGTCATTTCTAAAAACTGTAAAATCTATTCGACCAGCACATAATAATGTAACTCCTGAATAGAGAACATATAGGAAGAATATAACTGAGTTGCTATCAGTTGCTGTGCAAGGTGAAAACATTGTAGCAATGAGGAACAAATAAAACACCGTTTCATGCGCTAAGGAGCGCGGGTGATCAGCTAATATTTGGGGATTGAATTTTGCACAGTTTTCAATATTTAGAAAAGTTATATTTCCTTAAAGCTTCAAGTTCTCATATTCAGTTACACATAAATAATACGCAATTGAAAATACAAATTTTGCAGCGATACACGTGCGACTTCCAAGGGAACAAAATTGCTGATGATCCCTTCTTTACCAGTAGCATACGGAGTCATATCTGAATAGTTTAGAGCTGGAAAATCTATTCGACCAGCACATAATAATGCAACGCCTGAATAAAAAACACATAGAAAGAATAGAACTGAGTTGCTTTCAGTTGCTGCGCAAGGTTCAAAAATTCTAGCAATGAGGAACAAATAAAACACCGTTTCATGCGCTAAAGAGCGCGTGGACTTACTTAATATTTGGGGATAGAGTTTAGCACACATTTCAATAAAGAGAAAAGTTATATTTCCTCAAAGCTTCAAGTTCTCATATTCAGTTACACATAAATAATGCGCAATTGAAAATACAAACTTTGCAGCGATACACGTGCGACTTCCAAGGGAACAAAATTGCTGATGATCCCTTCTTTACCAGTAGCATACGGAGTCATATCTGAATAGTTTAGAGCTGGAAAATCTATTCGACCAGCACATAATAATGCAACGCCTGAATAAAAAACACATAGAAAGAATAGAACTGAGTTGCTTTCAGTTGCTGCGCAAGGTTCAAAAATTCTAGCAATGAGGAACAAATAAAACACCGTTTCATGCGCTAAAGAGCGCGTGGACTTACTTAATATTTGGGGATAGAGTTTAGCACACATTTCAATAAAGAGAAAAGTTATATTTCCTCAAAGCTTCAAGTTCTCATATTCAGTTACACATAAATAATAAGCAATTGAAAATACAAACTTTGCAGCGATAAACGTGCCACTTCCAAGGGAACAAAATTGCTGACGATCCCTTCTTAACCAGTAGCATACGGAGTCATATCTGAATAGTTTAGAGCTGGAAAATCTATTCGACCAGCACATAATAATATGACTCCTGAATAGAGAACAAATAGAAAGAATAGAACTGAGTTGCTGTCAGCTTCTGTGCAAGGTGAAAACATTGTTGAAATGAAGTACAAATAAAACGTCGTTTCATGCGCTAAAGAGCGCGTGCGCTAACTAAATATTTGGGGACGGAATTTTGCACATTTATCAGTAATGAGAAAAGTGATATTTCCACAAAGCATCCAGTTCTCTTATCCAGTTACACATAAATAATGCGGAATTGAAAATACAAACTTTGCCGCGATACACGTGCAACTCCCAAGGGAACAAAATTGCTGAAATTCCCTTCTTTACTAGTAGTATATGGAGTCATATCTCAAAAGTTTAAAATTGGAAAACCTATTCGACGAGCACATATTAATGCAACTCCTGAATAGAGAACAAATAGAAAGAATAGAACTGTGTTGCTTTGAGTTGCTGCGCAAAGTGCAAAAATTGTAGCAATCAGGAACAAATAAAACACCGTTTCATGCGCTAAAGAGCGCGTGCGCTAACTAAATATTAGGGGATTGAATTTTGCACAGTTTTCAATATTTAGAAAAGTTATGTTTCCTTAAAGCTTCAAGTTCTCATATCCAGTTACACATAAATAATACGCAATTGAAAATACAAACTTTGCAGCGATACACGTGCCACTTCCAAGGGAACAAAATTGCTGAAGTTCTCTTCTTTACTAGTAGTATATGGAGTCATTTCTAAAAACTGTAAAATCTATTCGACCAGCACATAATAATGTAACTCCTGAATAGAGAACATATAGGAAGAATATAACTGAGTTGCTATCAGTTGCTGTGCAAGGTGAAAACATTGTAGCAACGAGGAACAAATAAAACACCGTTTCATGCGCTAAGGAGCGCGGGTGATCAGCTAATATTTGGGGATTGAATTTTGCACAGTTTTCAATATTTAGAAAAGTTATGTTTCCTTAAAGCTTCAAGTTCTCATATCCAGTTACACATAAATAATACGCAATTGAAAATACAAACTTTGCAGCGATACACGTGCCACTTCCAAGGGAACAAAATTGCTGAAGTTCCCTTCCTTACTAGTAGTATATGGAATCATTTCTGAATAGTTTAAAATTTTAAAATCTATTCGACCAGCACATAATAATGGATCTCCTCAATAGAGGACAAATAAAAAGAATAGAACTGAGTTGCTGTCAGTTGGCAGTGCATGGTTCAAGAATTCTAGAAATCAAGAACAAATAAAACGCCGTTTCATCGGCCAAAAAGCGTTTGCAGCTGATAAATATTTGGGGATTGAATTTTGCATACTTTTCCGTAATGTAAAAAGTTATATTTCCACACAGCATCCAGTTCTCATATCCAGTTACACATAAATAATGCGCAATTGAAAATACAAACTTTGTAGCGATATACGTGCCACTTCCAAGGGAACAAAATTGCTGAAATTCCCTTGTTTACCAGTAGCTTGTGGAGTCATTTCTGAAAACTCTACAATCTATTCGGCTAGCACATAATAATGCAACTCCTGAATAGAGAACAAATAGAAAGAATAGAACTGAGTTGCTTTCAGATGCTGCCCAAGGTGCAAAAATTGTTGAAATCAAGAACAAATAAAACATCGTTTCATGCGCTAAAGAGCGCGTGGAATTACATAATATTTGGGGATTATATTTAGCAAGCTTTTCAGTAATGAGAAGAGTTATATTTCCACAAAGCTTCAAGATGTCATATTCAATTACACATAAATAATACGCAATTGACTATACAAACTTTGCAGCGACCCACGTGCGATTTCCAAGGGAACAAAATTGCTGAAGTTCCCTTCTTTACTTGTAGCATATGAAGTCATTTCTGAAAACTGGAAAATCTATTCGACCAGCACATGATAATGCAGCTCCTGAATAGAGGACAAATAGAAAGAATAGAACTGAGTTGCTGTCAGTTGCTGCACAAGGTGCAAAAATGGTTGAAATCAAGAACAAATAAAACATCGTTTCATGCGTTAAAGAGCGCGTGATAATAACAAATATTTGGGGATTGAATTTTGCACACTTATCAATAAAGAGAAAAGTTATATTTTCTTAAAGCTTCAAGTTCTCATATTCAATTACACATAAATAATAAGCAATTGAAAATACAAACTTTGCAGCGATAAACGTGCCACTTCCAAGGGAACAAAATTGCTGAAATTCCCTTCTTTACTAGTAGTATATGGAGTCATTTCTGAATAGTTTGAAATTGGAAAACCTATTCGACAAGCACATAATAATGGATCTCCTGAATAGAGGACAAATAAGAAGAATAGAACTGAGTTGCAGTCAGTTGCTGTGCAAGGTGAAAATATTGTAGAATCAAGAACAAATAAAACAACTTTTTATGCGCTAAAGAGCGCGGAAGCCAATAAAATATTTGGGGATTGAATTTTGCACACTTTTCAGTAAAGAGAAAAGTTACATTTCCTCAAAGCTTCAAATTCTCGTTTTCAGTTACACATAAATAATGCGGAATTGAAAATACAAACTTTGCAGCGATAAGCGTGCCACTTCCAAGGGAACAAAATTGCTGAAATTCCCTTCTTTACTAGTAGCATATGGAGTCATTTCTGAATAGTTTAAAATTGGAAAATCTATTCGACCAGCACATGATAATGCAGCTCCTGAATAGGGGACGAATAGAAAGAATAGAACTGAGTTGCTGTCAGTTGCTGCTCAAGGTGCAAAAATTGTAGCAATCAGGAACAAATAAAACACCGTTTCATGCGCTAAAGAGCGCGGGTGATAAATTAATATTTGGGGATTGAATTTTGCACAGTTTTCAATATTTAGAAAAGTTATATTTCCTTAAAGCTTCAAATTCTCATATTCAGTTACACATAAATAATACGCAATTGAAAATACAAGCTTTGCAGCGAAACACGTGCGACTTCCAAGGGAACAAAATTGCTGAAGTTCCCTTCTTTACTAGTAGCATATGGAGTCATTTCCGAATAGTTTAAAATTGGAAAATCTATTCGACCAGCACATGATAATGCAGCTCCTGAATAGGGGACGAATAGAAAGAATAGAGCTGAGTTGCTGTCAGTTGCTGCTCAAGGTGCAAAAATTGTAGCAATCAGGAACAAATAAAACACCGTTTCATGCGCTAAAGAGCGCGGGTGATAAATTAATATTTGGGGATTGAATTTTGCACAGTTTTCAATATTTAGAAAAGTTATATTTCCTTAAAGCTTCAAATTCTCATATTCAGTTACACATAAATAATACGCAATTGAAAATACAAGCTTTGCAGCGACACACGTGCGACTTCCAAGGGAACAAAATTGCTGAAGTTCCCTTCTTTACTAGTAGCATATGGAGTCATTTCCGAATAGTTTAAAATTGGAAAAACTGTTCGACGAGCACATATTAATGCAACTCCTGAATAGAGAACAAATAGAAAGAATAGAACTGTGTTGCTTTGAGTTGCTGCGCAAGGTGCAAAAATTGTAGCAATCAGGAACAAATAAAACACCGTTTCATGCGCTAAAGAGCGCGTGGACTTACTTAATATTTGGGGATAGAGTTTAGCACACATTTCAATAAAGAGAAAAGTTATATTTCCTCAAAGCTTCAAGTTCTCATATTCAGTTACACATAAATAATAAGCAATTGAGAATACAAGCTTTGCAGCGATACACATGCGACTTCCAAGGGAACAAAATTGCTGAAGTTCTCTTCTTTACTAGTAGTATATGGAGTCATTTCTAAAAACTGTAAAATCTATTCGACCAGCACATAATAATGTAACTCCTGAATAGAGAACAAATAGGAAGAATAGAACTGAGTTGCTTTCAGTTGCTGTGCAAGGTGAAATCATTGTAGCAATGAGGAACAAATAAAACACCGTTTCATGCGCTAAGGAGCGCGGGTGATCAGCTAACATTTGGGGATTGAATTTTGCACAGTTTTCAATATTTAGAAAAGTTATATTTCCTTAAAGCTTCAAGTTCTCATATTCAGTTACACATATATAATACGCAATTGAAAATACAAATTTTGCAGCGATACACGTGCGACTTCCAAGGGAACAAAATTGCTGATGATCCCTTCTTAACCAGTAGCATACGGAGTCATATCTGAATAGTTTGGAGCTGGAAAATCTATTCGACCAGCACATAATAATATGACTCCTGAATAGAGAACAAATAGAAAGAATAGAACTGTGTTGCTTTGAGTTGCTGCGCAAGGTGCAAAAATTCTAGCAATGAG
Source organism: Bombus flavifrons (assembly GCF_040668555.2). Taxonomy (NCBI): domain Eukaryota; kingdom Metazoa; phylum Arthropoda; class Insecta; order Hymenoptera; family Apidae; genus Bombus; species Bombus flavifrons. The sequence goes on along the minus strand of NC_138457.1, from coordinate 2,015,435 downwards.
GAACAAATAAAACACCGTTTCATGCGCTAAAGAGCGCGTGGACATACTTAATATTTGGGGATAGAGTTTAGCACACATTTCAATAAAGAGAAAAGTTATATTTCCTCAAAGCTTCAAGTTCTCATATTCAGTTACACATAAATAATAAGCAATTGAAAATACAAGCTTTGCAGCGATACACGTGCGACTTGCAAGGGAATAAAATTGCTGATGATCCCTTCTTAACCAGTAGCATACGGAGTCATATCTGAATAGTTTAGAGCTGGAAAATCTATTCGACCAGCACATAATAATATGACTCCTGAATAGAGAACAAATAGAAAGAATAGAACTGTGTTGCTTTGAGTTGCTGCGCAAGGTGCAAAAATTGTAGCAATCAGGAACAAATAAAACACCGTTTCATGCGCTAAAGAGCGCGTGGACTTACTTAATATTTGGGGATAGAGTTTAGCACACATTTCAATAAAGAGAACAGTTATATTTCCTCAAAGCTTCAAGTTCTCATATTCAGTTACACATAAATAATGCGGAATTGAAAATACAAACTTTGCAGCGATACACGTGCAACTCCCAAGGGAACAAAATTGCTGAAATTCCCTTCTTTACTTGTAGCATATGGAGCCATTTCTGAATAGTTTAAAATTGGAAAATCGATTCCACCAGCACATAATAATGCAACTCCTGAATGGAGCACAAATAGAAAGAATAGAACTGAGTTGCAGTCAGTTGCTGCTCAAGGCGCAAAATTGTAGCAATCAGGAACAAATAAAACATCGTTTCATGCGCTAAAGAGCGCGTGGACTTACCTAATATTTGGGGATAGAGTTTAGCACACATTTCAATAAAGAGAAAAGTTATATTTCCTCAAAGCTTCAAGTTCTCATATTCAGTTACACATAAATAATACGCAATTGAAAATACAAATTTTGCAGCGATACACGTGCGACTTCCAAGGGAACAAAATTGCTGATGATCCCTTCTTTACCAGTAGCATACGGAGTCATATCTGAATAGTTTAGAGCTGGAAAATCTATTCGACCAGCACATAATAATGCAACGCCTGAATAAAAAACACATAGAAAGAATAGAACTGAGTTGCTTTCAGTTGCTGCGCAAGGTTCAAAAATTCTAGCAATGAGGAACAAATAAAACACCGTTTCATGCGCTAAAGAGCGCGTGGACTTACTTAATATTTGGGGATAGAGTTTAGCACACATTTCAATAAAGAGAAAAGTTATATTTCCTCAAAGCTTCAAGTTCTCATATTCAGTTACACATAAATAATAAGCAATTGAAAATACAAGCTTTGCAGCGATACACGTGCGACTTGCAAGGGAACAAAATTGCTGACGATCCCTTCTTAACCAGTAGCATACGGAGTCATATCTGAATAGTTTAGAGCTGGAAAATCTATTCGACCAGCACATAATAATATGACTCCTGAATAGAGAACAAATAGAAAGAATAGAACTGAGTTGCTGTCAGCTTCTGTGCAAGGTGAAAACATTGTTGAAATGAAGTACAAATAAAACGTCGTTTCATGCGCTAAAGAGCGCGTGCGCTAACTAAATATTTGGGGACGGAATTTTGCACATTTATCAGTAATGAGAAAAGTGATATTTCCACAAAGCATCCAGTTCTCTTATCCAGTTACACATAAATAATGCGGAATTGAAAATACAAACTTTGCCGCGATACACGTGTAACTCCCAAGGGAACAAAATTGCTGAAATTCCCTTCTTTACTAGTAGTATATGGAGTCATATCTCAAAAGTTTAAAATTGGAAAACCTATTCGACGAGCACATATTAATGCAACTCCTGAATAGAGAACAAATAGAAAGAATAGAACTGTGTTGCTTTGAGTTGCTGCGCAAGGTGCAAAAATTGTAGCAATCAGGAACAAATAAAACACCGTTTCATGCGCTAAAGAGCGCGTGCGCTAGCTAAATATTAGGGGATTGAATTTTGCACAGTTTTCAATATTTAGAAAAGTTATGTTTCCTTAAAGCTTCAAGTTCTCATATCCAGTTACACATAAATAATACGCAATTGAAAATACAAACTTTGCAGCGATACACGTGCCACTTCCAAGGGAACAAAATTGCTGAAGTTCTCTTCTTTACTAGTAGTATATGGAGTCATTTCTAAAAACTGTAAAATCTATTCGACCAGCACATAATAATGTAACTCCTGAATAGAGAACATATAGGAAGAATATAACTGAGTTGCTATCAGTTGCTGTGCAAGGTGAAAACATTGTAGCAATGAGGAACAAATAAAACACCGTTTCATGCGCTAAGGAGCGCGGGTGATCAGCTAATATTTGGGGATTGAATTTTGCACAGTTTTCAATATTTAGAAAAGTTATATTTCCTTAAAGCTTCAAGTTCTCATATTCAGTTACACATAAATAATACGCAATTGAAAATACAAATTTTGCAGCGATACACGTGCGACTTCCAAGGGAACAAAATTGCTGATGATCCCTTCTTTACCAGTAGCATACGGAGTCATATCTGAATAGTTTAGAGCTGGAAAATCTATTCGACCAGCACATAATAATGCAACGCCTGAATAAAAAACACATAGAAAGAATAGAACTGAGTTGCTTTCAGTTGCTGCGCAAGGTTCAAAAATTCTAGCAATGAGGAACAAATAAAACACCGTTTCATGCGCTAAAGAGCGCGTGGACTTACTTAATATTTGGGGATAGAGTTTAGCACACATTTCAATAAAGAGAAAAGTTATATTTCCTCAAAGCTTCAAGTTCTCATATTCAGTTACACATAAATAATGCGCAATTGAAAATACAAACTTTGCAGCGATACACGTGCGACTTCCAAGGGAACAAAATTGCTGATGATCCCTTCTTTACCAGTAGCATACGGAGTCATATCTGAATAGTTTAGAGCTGGAAAATCTATTCGACCAGCACATAATAATGCAACGCCTGAATAAAAAACACATAGAAAGAATAGAACTGAGTTGCTTTCAGTTGCTGCGCAAGGTTCAAAAATTCTAGCAATGAGGAACAAATAAAACACCGTTTCATGCGCTAAAGAGCGCGTGGACTTACTTAATATTTGGGGATAGAGTTTAGCACACATTTCAATAAAGAGAAAAGTTATATTTCCTCAAAGCTTCAAGTTCTCATATTCAGTTACACATAAATAATAAGCAATTGAAAATACAAGCTTTGCAGCGATACACGTGCGACTTGCAAGGGAACAAAATTGCTGACGATCCCTTCTTAACCAGTAGCATACGGAGTCATATCTGAATAGTTTAGAGCTGGAAAATCTATTCGACCAGCACATAATAATATGACTCCTGAATAGAGAACAAATAGAAAGAATAGAACTGAGTTGCTGTCAGCTTCTGTGCAAGGTGAAAACATTGTTGAAATGAAGTACAAATAAAACGTCGTTTCATGCGCTAAAGAGCGCGTGCGCTAACTAAATATTTGGGGACGGAACTTTGCACATTTATCAGTAATGAGAAAAGTGATATTTCCACAAAGCATCCAGTTCTCTTATCCAGTTACACATAAATAATGCGGAATTGAAAATACAAACTTTGCCGCGATACACGTGCAACTCCCAAGGGAACAAAATTGCTGAAATTCCCTTCTTTACTAGTAGTATATGGAGTCATATCTCAAAAGTTTAAAATTGGAAAACCTATTCGACGAGCACATATTAATGCAACTCCTGAATAGAGAACAAATAGAAAGAATAGAACTGTGTTGCTTTGAGTTGCTGCGCAAGGTGCAAAAATTGTAGCAATCAGGAACAAATAAAACACCGTTTCATGCGCTAAAGAGCGCGTGCGCTAACTAAATATTAGGGGATTGAATTTTGCACAGTTTTCAATATTTAGAAAAGTTATGTTTCCTTAAAGCTTCAAGTTCTCATATCCAGTTACACATAAATAATACGCAATTGAAAATACAAACTTTGCAGCGATACACGTGCCACTTCCAAGGGAACAAAATTGCTGAAGTTCTCTTCTTTACTAGTAGTATATGGAGTCATTTCTAAAAACTGTAAAATCTATTCGACCAGCACATAATAATGTAACTCCTGAATAGAGAACATATAGGAAGAATATAACTGAGTTGCTATCAGTTGCTGTGCAAGGTGAAAACATTGTAGCAATGAGGAACAAATAAAACACCGTTTCATGCGCTAAGGAGCGCGGGTGATCAGCTAATATTTGGGGATTGAATTTTGCACAGTTTTCAATATTTAGAAAAGTTATATTTCCTTAAAGCTTCAAGTTCTCATATTCAGTTACACATAAATAATACGCAATTCAAAATACAAACTTTGCAGCGATGAACGTGCCACTTCCAAGGAAACAAAATTGCTGAAGTTCCCTTCTTTACTAGTAGCATATGGAGTCATTTCTGAAAACTGGATAATCTATTCGGCCAGCACATAATAATGCAACTCCTGAATAGAAAACACAGAGAAAGAATAGAACTGAGTTGCTTTCAGTTGCTGCGCAAGGTTCAAAAATTGTAGCAATGAGGAACAAATAAAACACCGTTTCATGCGCTAAAGAGCGCGTGGACTTATATAATATTTGGGGATAGTGTTTAGCACACATTTCAATAAAGAGAAAAGTTATATTTCCTCAAAGCTTCAAGTTCTCATATTCAGTTACACATAAATAATAAGCAATTGGAAATACAAGCTTTGCAGCGATACACGTGCGACTTCCAAGGGAACAAAATTGCTGAAGTTCCCTTCTTTACTAGTAGCATATGGAGCCATTTCTCAAAACTTGAAAATCGACTCGTCGAGCACATATTAATGCAACTCCTGAATAGAGAAAAAATAGAAACAATAGTACTGAGTTGCTGCCAGTTGCTGCGCAAGGTGCAAAAATTGATGAAATCAAGAAGAAATAAAACACCGTCTCTTGCGCTAAAGAGCGCGTGAACTATGACAATATTTGAGGATTGAATTTTGCACACTATTCATTAATGAGAAAAGTTATATTTCCTCAAAGCTTCATGTTCTCATATTCAATTACACATAAATAATAAGCAATTGAAAATACAAGCTTTGCAGCGATACACGTGCGACTTCCAAGGGAACAAAATTGCAGATGATCCCTTCTTTACCAGTAGCATACGGAGTTATATCTGAATAGTTTAGAGCTGGAAAATCTATTCGACCAGCACATAATAATATAACTCCTGAATAGAGAACAAATAGAAAGAATAGAGCTGAGTTGCTGTCAGCTGCTGTGCAAGGTGAAAACATTATTGAAATCAAGTACAAATAAAACATCGTTTCATGCGCTAAAGAGCGCGTGCGCTAACTAAATATTTGGGGACGGAATTTTGCACATTTATCAGTAATGAGAAAAGTGATATTTCCACAAAGCATCCAGTTCTCTTATCCAGTTACACATAAATAATGCGCAATTGAAAATACAAACTTTGCAGCGATACACGTGCGACGTGAAAGGGAACAAAATTGCTGAAGATCCCTTCTTTACCAGTAGCATACGGAGTCATATCTGAATAGTTTAAAATTGGAAAATCTGTTCGACGAGCACATATTAATGCAACTCCTGAATAGAGAACAAATAGAAAGAATAGAACTGTGTTGCTTTGAGTTGCTGCGCAAGGTGCAAAAATTGTAGCAATCAGGAACAAATAAAACACCGTTTCAGGCGCTAAAGAGCGCGGGAGCCAAAGTAATATTAGGGGATTGAATTTAGCACAGTTTTCAATAATGAGAAAAGTTATATTTCCTCAAAGCTCCAAGTTCTCATATTCAGTTATACATAAACAATAAGCAATTGAAAATACAAGCTTTGCAGCGATACATGTGCGACTTCCAAGGGAACAAAATTGCTGAAATTCCCTTCTTTACTAGTAGTATATGGAGTCATATCTCAATAGTTTAAAATTGGAAAACCTATTTGACAAGCACATAATAATGGATCTCCTGAATAGAGGACAGATAAGAAGAATAGAACTGAGTTGCAGTCAGTTGCTGTGCAAGGTGAAAATATTGTAGAATCAAGAACAAATAAAACAACTTTTTATGCGCTAAAGAGCGCGGAAGCTAATAAAATATTTGGGGATTGAATTTTGCACACTTTTCAGTAAAGAGAAAAGTTATATTTTCTTAAAGCTTCAAGTTCTCATATTCAATTACACATAAATAATAAGCAATTGAAAATACAAACTTTGCAGCGATAAACGTGCCACTTCCAAGGAAACAAAATTGCTGAAGTTCCCTTCTTTACTAGTAGTATATGGAGTCATTTCTGAATAGTTTAAAATTGGAAAATCTATTCGACCAGCACATAATAATGCAACTCTTGAAACGGACATAAAAAGTGGAAGGAAACAGATACTTGTGAATGTTCTGCCAACCACGAAAGAAAAGTGCAGAAAAATTGAAGGTAGACGCTGTGACTGAAATGTTTTTGCTTTCACAAAGATTACATTGCGTGGAATACGTGAATCATATCGATAACGGTGATACAATGGCATTTAAAACATTAAGCTGATTTTGATATGTTGTCCGTTCAAGCAGCGTGCAGACGTGGGCATGGGAGATACGAGTTAACGTATAAGCAGGCGACAATACACACATCGCGGTGATTATTCAATTTCATCTTATACAAATTATAAATGGAAAATAATGAGATGGGTCAGTCAACCCTCGTAGTTTCCGTTAAAAACGGAACTGCGCCTTCCTATCTCGGAAAATAATGTGAAAAAGAATTGTTTGTGTTGTTCAATGATTCCGTTAAACGAAGTAATGTTAACATCGATATATCTTTTGTGCGTTCATGTCTACAAGTATCTAATTACATAATTATTTACATTATTACATATTTTAAGGGGGGGATTAAAACAGGTGGATTTTAGGCCACATTCTTATAGTACAATATAAATATACATAACAATAAGTATAGTTAATAACTATATGAGAACAATATTCATAAACAATATTACGTACGTTCACCCCGGAAAGTACGTTGACATCCTACAGTATGACCTGTTTGATGAGAGATTCGGAGGTAAACGAAGGGTTCGTCCTTCCGAATCGGTTCTTTTTTATTATTGTCCTTTTTTTTTTAACCTACTAATCAGTCGAAACTCGTGCTTTGTAAATAACAATGATGTGACCGATATCGTAACGTTTCATATCATATAAAAGGGTATTAACCTGTTTATGTCGAAAAACTGTTAGTTTAAATTATATCTTACGTTTAATGTGTCGAATGAAAGATAAGCATAGGACAGGAAGCGGTATTGTGTTTACGCTGAAACAAACGAAAGACAAGGACAACGTAAACACAAGAGAACCGTTTCGCGTCCTTACCTGGCTTTCATACGACGAATTCAAGTTAAAATATCTAGTGAACTAACGTATCTTTTTAATTTTTTCATAAGGAATACAAAGATAGATCGATGAATGTATTAAAAGAAAAATATAGCTCCATTTGCAAAAATGAAGCTGAAATGGAACCCTACTACTGGACCTACAAAAAAGTAATTTGCACCGTATGTGATGCCTTCGTTCGAACTAAACAATTTTTGTTAAAACTTTTTTTTATAACATCAATTTCACGTGAGATATTCTACCGCTTATCGTTTCGCCATTGTTTAAATATTGAGGTTAGGTTTCTATGTATAATAAATTTCTATGTATAGTAAAATAGTTACATATAAAATACATATAAAAATTGAAAGTTTTAGACGATTTTGTAGATATTAGACTCGGCATATTATTTAAATCATGTCCATATCTAATTGTAATGACTTACAACAGAATCTAAGAACTGAGATTTGCACTTTTTCATTCGTAATTTTTGATTGAATAAATATACTGTATCACTTTTTAAAAATGAAACAACGCATTTTGCGATTAAAATGCGGACATTATAACATATAATACAGCAATAGTAGATAATAAAAAAGAAGTAGGAAAAAAACTTACCATAACAGCATGGAAAAGAATTTATGAAGAATTGTGTTACTGGAAGAAGCCTCTTTGTGTATCACGAAGTGGATCAGGGGAGGATACTTAAACAAATTTCGTAAAAAATTACTATCTATCAGATAAATACAATACGAGATTCGAAGAATAATTAATATTAAGTAAAACATAATTATTTTATAAGAATATAATATTCAATTAGAGAAATAATTATACGTTAAGTTCTGTTATTAGTAACCATTATCGATGACCGACTTTATTTTTGGTTCTCAATAAGCATCATCTTTGATGAAAGCACTTTTTAGCGGAAGAAAATAAAATGGGAAGAACGATATAACTTTTATATAAAAAGCTATAATCAATATATTTAATTAAAACTAAAACATAAATACATATAACATCACTCTTACATGAATATAAATATGTAAATGCAAGTAGTACATTAGTGACGAAAGATATAATAAAAATAAGAAAAAAGAAAAATAAATAAGAAAACTGTACTGGTTTCTACGACTTACTTCCACATGTGGAATAATCTATCTGGTTGCGGTTTGGCCCATCCTAGAGACAGAACAAAGTTATTAGATTAAAATAATTCACAGGAAGTTTGTAATTCTTAACATTTGCAAGTATAAAATATTTACTCTGAATAAATCCATTTTATAGAAAATTTACAAGTCGACTCTCGAATAACCAGATTTTATATTTTATCCAGCATCTAGCACTTATTATCAATCGCTAAAACACTTGCTAAACACAAAAATTGTAACGTTCAAATAGACAACTATTCCCTAGCACCATCACACTACGGCGTCTCGAATATGAAAGACAGTTGAACAATACCATCCCTAATAAAGGCAGATTCGTACTGCTTGTTGATTGGCTACGTTTCTAGACTATAAGCGGCGAATCCTGTACGCTGCGCAAATGTCTCTGCGCCGATTATATTTCAATTTTACCACAATACAATAACGACTTTACATCTTGAAAATTGTCACTATTACGCTGCAGATTTTTATTTAGATATTATATATCAAAGTATATAAAATATGTAAATGCAGAATATATTCAAACTATGTAATAATTGTACAATATTTTATATTCTGAATACGATCTTAATTGCTCATCATGATCTTTTACTGTAGTTTGTTTACTGATTTTCAAATTTAATGTAAATAAAAATCTCAATTAATATATATAACGTATAGAATATATAATATGTGTATAATATATGGTATAGTATATGTATATATTATGTATATATTCGTAACTAAATTATGTCTATAATGTATATACATAATAAAATATAGAATATATGTAAATATACATATAACGAATAGAAGAATTATTCAATGAAAATCAAAAGTTTTATATGGTAGCATACAATGTAATAGTCTTTTAAACAAAGTTACTTTTATGCTGCTATGAATAATTTGAAAATCTGGAAAAATCTACGACCAACAAAGATAGTTCGAATCTATGGTTATATGTATATGCTGTCCTGGAATCAGTGTAAAGAAGAAAATAGTTAATTTAATGATTGTTCTTCTCTGAAGCATAAGTAATGCTAGAAATATTTCTCAAAAGATGGAGGCTATATCTGCAATCGCCACTGAAAATTGTGGAACTGCTACACATATACGTAAGTATAATACATGGCATAAGGCGCTATAATGCTTATAGCTATATCGAAGAAGATACTCTATTCTTTAACCTTTAACAATCCTTTAACCTCGACAGGACCAAACTATGACCCCGGGAAACAGTGTTTACAAAGGCGTATTATACGTGTTCGATGTGTATGTACATATTTTGCTTACTGTCAATAATATACAAGAAAGGTATATTTCCCTGTTTTCACAACAATGTTTTAAAAGCAATTTCTTGCTTTCCTATCTAAATAGAAGATAAAGGATCAGATAGAGGAAGGAATACTAGAATTCAACAGGATATTTTGTTGTACGTAACGAGTATAGTAGGGACAGATTTAGCATACTAAACGAGAAAAGAAGTTTATATAAATATACATATACGCGATGTGATCTTATTATCGAGTTATCTATGGTTATTAGAAATCCACATCTAAAGTAATTCAAAATCGGTTTACAAACTTTATTTCTTTCTTTGTTAGCTTTCACACTACATGCAATATCCACAATGCGAAATATTTCTAGAAAATCAGCTGTATAAAAATAATTGAAATCTTCCAATTGCTGCAATTGTATATTGATGAAAAATATTGTTGACGAGAAGGATCTTTCGTCGGTCAGAATTATTAGGATATGATTTATAGCTTAATTTATAAACTTTCCTGGCATGTATTTCATTTTAAATGTATTTCAAGATCCGCATATAAATCACGAAATCCTACGTAATCTGCACATAAACCGTAGTAAATCTAAATTTGTTATATTTAACTAGTTATTTCTTACGTATACTTTTCGTTACATCAACGAAATCGAAAGAAAGAAAAATAATTTTATTTTGAATTCCGAAGGATTAGGAAAACTTATTTTCCCATTGCTTTCCATCGTTTTTGATGACATAGTAACAAAATAACGTTTGATTTTTGTATTATTATAAGGTGTAGTGGCCATATTAGACGAAAGATAAAAATAAAAAACTTCTTAAGAAATTGTATCGAGCCGATGGTTGGCTATATAACGAAAAGACTATAATAATGGAGCATGAACTGTATCTATTTCTTTATTTTTTATTAGTTTTATTTGATCTATTACTATTTCAACATTTTTGCAAGAGAATTCAATTGATTATGCAATGATATATACATTATCCAGTTCTTCTAGAAACTTCTCAAGCTGTTCCTTAAGAAGAAGATATATCAGTGTTAGAATGTGCCTTATATAATATTTAACGTTTAGTTAATAGGTCCTAAAGTTGAGACCGCTTTTATTGACAATTTCTTGTTAATAGACAGTACTCACTGCGATTCGTTAAACGATAAAGGATTATCGTCTCCTCTTGAGAAACTTGTAATATCGTGTCGTCCTATGTATTAAATACCAAAAAATCAGGATGATTACTACATACAAGCACGCAAAAATGAAAGGTCAAGCAGTGTAAGCATGGGGTAGCAGCTAATTTTTATTTTAGTTCTTTGCTAAACAATGATCTTTGTCTGAAATATTTCTTTCAGAACTGTAAATCAACGATTAAGTGTAAAAAGGAAATAATTTATTTTTTGGGAATGGCTTCTGCGAACAGACTTTTGAGAGACACCCACCGAAAAAGTCAGGAACAATGCTCTGTCATCGAATTATTATATACGAAAGTTTTGAAAGAGTCGAATTGGTGGAACAAACTTAAATAATCTAAAGAAAATTAGAACATTATGAATATGTAGGATTTTTTTTCTAAAGAGGAAGCGTATTTGTCACGACCCTGAATACGTATCATTTCAGTAAAACTGCGAAAGGACGATTACGATGTTATAAAAATTCGAAAATAATATATTGTATTATTAACATTGACTTCTTCGTCCTCAGTCTACTAATATTTAAAGTCCCTTGTTATTTTCCGAGCAAGACTTTAAATTATCTCAACTTTCTTTCATCTTAGTTTGGTTTAGCTCACTTCGAATTCAATCACACGTCACACAAACCTTTCTAAAATTTAAATTACAGAGATTTTGTAACAAAAAACTGCATGCTCTCTCTCTCTCTCTCTTCTTATTTTAAGATCAGAAGTATTGTTTTTTTCAGACAAAACTGATTCACAGATTGAAAGTATATCGCAAAAGCGTGAAATTCTTTTGCGTTATTATTGCGCACGAGAACCACCGACTCGTGCAGTTACTCGATGTGGTCAACCTGTCCATGCGTGATGCTGATCTCTTCGATATCGATGATTTCGGAATATATTGTGAAAGCTCAACATATTGACCAACTTTATCCTGCACGATACGATGGGCGATCGAGCTTAGTTTTCGAGTTACACGCAAAAATATTCTGCCGCTCGACCTCAATTTCCAAGCTGGGTTGCGTTAATAGTAGCATTTGTTTTTAACAATGCTGGCACAATTATATTAAGAAAAACATTATATGGCATATTTTCGTCCACATTCGTAAATATATATGTCGGAGATGAAAGGACGCCGGGGCCTTCCCCTTGGAATTCTTCGGAAAACCCCCAATATTTTAGTCTCTATAACTTAACTCGACTATAATTGTCTGAGATTTGTGATAGCGAGCTTGGGCTGTCGCTGAACGTAGCCGCGGTCACGGCATAAACGTTTCTACCTAACATGGGGATGGAGTAATTCTATAGTTGTCCTTAAAAGAAATAGTTGTAGCGACACGCGACAGTAAACATTCCAACGGTTTCTGTCTCGTTCAGATATCGAAACCCATCATGGCTACTAATCAGGAAAAGCGCATAAAATAGTTGGTATGGAAACGAGAGGGGTTCAGAGGAGAATTAGAAGCATTACGCGCTGCTCTCAATAATTATGAGGAAGGGACACCTATAACTGCTATCGAACGTAATTTAGACCACTTAGAGGTAGAATCTACGGCGTTTAAGAAAAATCAAAGTGAATTAGACAATAGGAATGAGAGTCAAACAATGCAGGATCGTATTGACCTACAACAGATGTTCGATACTGTTACGACCGTTCGCGGAGAGACGCGGTCGCGAGGAAGACGCGTCAACGAGAGACGTAAATTCTCTCTACGATTCTGCTAATCGACGTCGCGAAATAGTCGTTCCCCTGTTTCGATTAAGATAACAGAAGTAGTTCAATGAATTTAACACTGTATTAACAGTGTTAACATAAAATAGTATTTGGCGGAGGTGTTGTCGCTGCCAGATGAAAAGGGAATGCGCGTTTCGTCCCGGGACTACCGGTGGACTCGACAGTAAGGCTATACCCGGTAGTCCCTGCCTTAGACGTAGAGGGAGTCTCGCTAGGTGTGGTATTTGTATCGTGGCATCGTATATTCGACTGCTAGCGAGACAGACAGACTCGTTGTCGTCGTAGTAGCCCTCTGGTGTTGGCGGTTGGTACCGATCCGCCACATGTATATTTGACAATATTTGACAATAATATGATGAACACGCCACAAATTGTTTAACAATGAATACAGTAAATATGTTACAGAAAGTCGACCCGACTTTACGATACCTCTCAATGAATTCGTTAGACTTTAATTTTACTTGTCAGACCTCTCGATGTATTATATAACGTTCGACTCTTCAGAAGGGACTGATTGCCCTTCGATCATTTCTTTGTCTTCTCTGGCAGACAACCCCCACTTTGCTCGGGTCACGCCACCGTTCGTGCCTATGATCACGTATGCCGCCTTTATGTGTGGAAAAAGTAACGGACCAAAATCGACGTTTCTAGAACTCGCTACATGGCGACAACTATGCTCTCGTCGATACATTGTATATGTTCCGTTGGGCAGATAAGACGATCTGCCTGCGACACTGTAGGACCGCGAGTGACGGTTAGAAATACAGCCTGTGGTAAGCCTCATGGCGTAACAGATACCATTACGGGACGCGCGGTAGACATCATTAATGATGCAAACAAGCGATCAGAGCAAATAACTCGAAGTATCACAACAAACTCACCAAACACATCATTGTCGGATTCCGTCGATTTGTCGAAAATTCAATTACCCACATTTTCGGGAGCTTACGAAGATTGGCCAGGTTTCGCGGATCAATTTCGCTGCACAGTTCACGACAACGCTCGTAGCGAGGCTTGTAGACGGTCGATGTATCCCCGCTCTTGTTTAACGTATGAAGCGACTCTCGCTATAGCGTCGTTAAGGGGGTATTCTAGTCTACAAATTTGAAAAAATCGAAAATTGTTTTTTACATATTTCCCAAGTTTAGACATTCAAGAATATTCCCTTAAAAGGATTTTTCAAGATTTCAATTATTTTATGAGATACAGCCATTTTTGTGATGCGTCATCTGCTCCGGTCCGATCGGAACAAATGAACAGTAGACGGTAGACACTGTCCGAGTACCTAGGTATGAATACCCTCATAAAATCTTTTTTTAATCCTTTTATCCCTTTATTTTTATCCTTTTATCCTTTTTTAATAATTTTATCCTTTTTTCATGTATTTTTAATTCAAGACCATAGAAACGTATTTTGTCGGAATATTTTCGTCTTAGTATTTATTTCAAGTTAGTTTTGAGTCAGCCTTCAAGCAACATGGACGTGCTAACTCTGACAACGTTTTATAAATATTTAAAGTAAAAATTGCTTTATATATTGAGATTTTAAAGCAAAATGGATAAAAAACATTCAAAAATCAGTTCTAAACGCGCTTGCAGACCGAAGAAGAGAAGATTTTACGGTAATCAATTTACCGTAGAAGATGCGTTTGCAGTCAGGCGAGATGAAGTTCAGAGGCATCAAAGCAAGCCAGGGCTGCCCGTCTCCATAAAAGAACTTCGGAGAATGAGCATTTTGAAGTAGAGGAAGGTTTCTTGTATAGAGCAGAAATCGCCGATTAAAAATATGTAAGTATGTTGTACCATTCTATGAGTAAAATTGCTGGGAACTTGTCTCAAAACTTTAAACGCGTTTTTCTCGAAACTACTTTTTTCGAGTTGGCGTGCACGATATCTCAAGTTCTAATAAACCGATTTATTTGAAATTTGGTATCAATGTTCTTTATACATTCTGTTATACTACACTATTTTTAGAAAATTCGGAATTGCCAAAAAAACATGCCAAAAAGGAAAATTTGTTTTCAAACGACCGCCATTCTGCGAAAAAATATTTGTTTTCCTTTCCAAGGTTCATGTTATAGCCGCATCTATACTAATTAAGAATCCGTTCGGCTTTTTTGTTTCAGATGACCAGAAGAGTTGAAATCATGCACGCCAAAACACCCATTTTTTTGGACCCCCCACTTTGCCAGCTCATAACTTTGTGAATTTTGAGTTCTTTTTCGGTTGATTTTTTATGTAATCTTAAAATATCAATAAACAAATGATAAAAAAATGGATAGTAAAAATATTTTTTGTTTCGTTTGTACAGAGCTTCGAAAACCGCCCCTTAAGCAACACAGTAGTAAATTACTCGGCCGCTTGGGACATATTGGAACAACGATACAATAAACCGGGTAAAATCGTCGAGAAACATTTGAAGGAGATGATTGACAGGGTCCCCTTATCACGGACATCACATCAAGACTTACAGTCCTATACGACAAAGATAGAGTCCCACTACAAGGCTTTGCAAGCTCTCGGACAACCGACCGCAGATTCCTTGCTACTGTATTTATTCACATCTAAGTCAGATCGTGAAACCGATTTAATATGGAAGGACAAAACACGATCCACTCCATTCCCTACGTTCAAGTAACTCCTGAAGTTTTTAAACGATCGCTGTCAAGTCATAGAACCTACAAGAACGACACGTCAATCACGAGTGCATGCGTCTATCACGCCGAAATCTTAGTCATTCTGTCCGATTTGCCGTGGACCACATAAAATTTAGAGCTGCAACACCTTCAGGATGAAAACCATCGGAGAACGTCTTGTAGTCGCCGAAGAAGTATCAGGGTGTACCAATTGCTTGGTGGCAAGACACACGCTTCCACATTGTAAGCCGGATCCTGTCGCATATGCGAGTGTAACGTAAAAAATTCAACAAATGACTTAAAAAAATGTCGATCTCCAAACAGGAGAATGAATTCTTTATTTCCACTCAATTTTTTATACAATAATTAAATGGTAACTCTTTATTCGCGGTTCGCAACGATAGACTTTTTAATATGCACACTGACTTCGGACTTATTCAGACTGACTTGGATGATTTTGGGAGGAGTATTTATATTCTTTATTCGTTGGAGTGGGAAAAACTTTGGTCGTACTTATCATATATTTCTGAGAACGGGTAGAGTGGCTGAGAACTAGTAGATTGACCGGATCCTACCCCGGTGGTCACTCAGGATAAGGCGTTTGGAATTTGCTATCTTATCGCATAGTTGGTCGAATTTCACCTGTGACACTCTCCCCTTCTTAGATTGAACTTGGTCTCTGAAATTTCCTTCGGAAGGTTTTTGTGGAATCGGACTCGGCAGTATGTGTTGGTCGGGATATAAATGTTGGGTGTTGTGGCCGGGGCGCTTGGTGCTGGTGGGGATGTCGCATTGTGGCTGTTGATTACGGTTTCATTTCGGCAGCAAAATAAATTGATACTGTTTACTGTTCGGTATATATTTTTTGATGCATTTGAATACTCCTATTTTGTTTAATCCGTATATACCTAGCATGCCTAATGCTATATACCCTAATATCTGGAGCGTGGTTGGTCCCCAATACTGTATATTTTTGACTCTATGTTCGAAATTAAGAGTTTCTATCTCGTCGCCTATTTTATCGATCGTGGTTTTATAGCCTTGTAAATTATCTATTATCTTTGGCGCTTGCTCGAGTTTGTCTAACAGATGAGTGAAGCTATCGTTTGTTTTGAGCACTAGGGTTTTAGTTTTGATTTCGTATTTAACTTGGTCTTTTGTTTCGCCTATACGCATGAGTTCATCTTTGTACAGTATATCGCAGAAAGTGTTGGCTCTTATGATGGAGGGTTTGTCAAGTTTTTGCAAGGCATGTTTCGTTTGGCAAATCGTGTCTATTTCTATCGGGTTTGCCGGTATCGCAATGTAGCTGTTGCTACTTCTGAGTGGTATAAAGCTAATGTCTTCAATTTTAAATGCAGTTATTTGGCAATGTTCGATGTGAGGTTTGAAGTTTATTATTCCGCTGTGACAATCGTTTCTCGAGTTTCTGTCATGGATTGGCAGTATTTGTTTGCATATAGTAGTTGCGGCTAGATTCTTACAAAGTTTGTCGAGATATTCGATATCAGTGATCATAAATGAAAGTCCTGAAGTTAAATATATCTGATGCTCAACTACTGGAGCCAAAAATACTCCATTTCTCTTATTCGGGATACCTGCAGTATATTCCATTCCGTGTTAGAGACTAAAGGTACTATAATTTTGAAGAATATTTTGTCACCTACTGTGATTATTTTAAGATTACTGATGTCGAGTATAAACTGAAAATGTTCGGTTTTGGCAGAGATCGCGGTGTTGTACATCTGGTTGCCTATTGCCTTGGCGTAGTTTTCTATAAATTCATCGGGGTCGAGTATTTGTGGGCTACTTATTCCCTGTTTGCCTAACGTTTGCGAAAGTGGTCGTCTAGTGCCGCCGTTACGCCTTCGGACTCAGCGTCTGCGGTTGAAAAGCAATACGCCGCTGGACTTAGAGTCCGCGTCCGTAAAAAAATACGCCGCTGGACTTAGCCTCTGCGATCGTGAAACAGTTGCCGCCGAACTGAAAAATGTCATCACGGTGATAGCCACCACCAGCCACTAAGGCGCGAGTGGTCCTGCAACCCCTGAGGACGCAAAACCCGGAGGGTTCAACGTCGGAAAAACAGAGCCCGGAGATAAAGAAGAGGAAAAGGACTGAGGAAGAAGAAAAGGAATCCAAGCGCGAAATCTCGGCCAGTACCTGAAACAACAAGACCGATACCCGAGCAAGCAGGGGACATAGAAAGAAAGATCCTAGCGTTCTGTCTCGATCCGAGCAAGAAGGTAAATAAGGATCAGGAGGATAATAAGAATCGTGGAGGAGCTCCTGCTTCACAATAGTTACCTGACAGGGAGGCTGGAACAAGGAACCGGATCAGGCCAAAGCAAAAATACGGAAACATTAAGTGTCACGAAAACAGCGAGGGCCGAATCAAAGCAGCCCTCGTACGCGGAGAAGGTAAAAATGACCAGCAGATAGGTCCGGCAGATAGTAGTCAAGCCACCGAAGAACGTGGTAATTATCCGCCCAGAACAAGTAGACGGCGCAATCAAGACGAGCGAGGAAGCGCGGGAAGCGGTGTTTACGCTCGTGAACCCCCGAAAGAAGGGAATACAGGTCACTGCCGTAAGAAAAATTGGTGGTAACGGACTCGTCGTGCAAACGACGAAGTCGGAAGGCTTGAAAGCGTTCACCTAGAACGCGAAGCTGAAGGAGGCTGGACTAAAAACCAGCCCACTACAGAGGAGGCTGCCCCGAATGATACTGTTTGACGTCCCGAGGGAAATTCCTGAAAAGGAAATACTAGGCTGTATGAAGAAACAGAACGAGGACAGACTCAAGGAAGAGGACGTTGCGGCCATCAAATTCTGCTTCAGAACGGGCCGCAAGGACTCCGAGGAGACCAACTGGGTAATAGATGTACCCCCCCCCCTCCTCAGGTAAGAGAACAGCTTTTAAAGGGGAAGGTATATATCTCGTGGAACGCATGCAAGGTCCGCGATTTTATTGCCGTTAGTCGCTGCTATGAATGCTAAAGCTATGGGCACGTGGCAAAATATTGCCGCGTCGACTATGAGATCTGTGCGCCCTGCGCAGCAAGTGGACACAGCACGAAAGCGTGCACGAGTAAAGAAAAAGACGCCAGCTGCGTAAACTGCAGGAAGGCTGGGAAGAAAGACGACCAGGCGGCCTCCGACGTAAACTGCCCAATATACAAAAAGGCATTGGAAGCAATAGTAACCAGAATTGACTACGAGTAAAAGTATAAACGAGAACAGAAGAGGACATGGGAGAAATAGGGGAATAAAGATCCTGCAGCATAACATGCAGCGATCCAAAACTGTCCCCTACGAGATCAGGACGCAGATGAGAGCTGATGGCGATGAAATCTTGCTGATGCAAGAACCATACAGTATCAACGGTAAGATACCTGGACTCGGTATAGGAGTCGCGATCGCCTGTCGAGGATCGAAATACTACCCGCCAATGGGGGCAGTAGGCCTGAAATCGGAACACCTAACGCCACTCAAAGTCGCCGGACTCTGCACAACACACTGCGTATGTGTGCAGATAAGCGACGGAGAAACGGAACTATACGCGGTAAGCCATTACTTTCCATCGACCGAAAACATCGGAGTCGGCATCGAACAACTGGACAAAGTACTGAGGAGTCTCAGAGGCAAGAAAACTATCATTGGCCTAGACTCAAATGCAAAATCACCGTTGTGGCGCAGCAAGAGCATAGACGACATAGGAGAAGCTGTAGTGGCCGTTATAGCACAATACGGCCTACACGTCCTTAACCAACCAGGGCAGGCTCATACATACGAGACAACTCGAGGGCGACCAAATATAGACGTAACCTTAGCGAGTCCAGAAGCAATACCGCTCGTGAGAGAATGGAGAGTTCACGAGGACTGAACCTCCAGTGAAGACAGGATCCTGGAGACGCGCCTGGATTTCGAAGAAAAAAGTACCACGCCGCAGCTTCAGGAAAGATGGTATAACACACAAATTGCCAAATGGTAAGTGTTCCAAAGAGTTGTTATGGAGGAAAAAGAGACACTTCGAGGGTCAACTCTCCAGCAGGCTGAAGACGTAGAACGAATGGCCGAACAAATGATGGCAGTCCTCATAAGAGCCTGCGATGCGGCCATCCCTAAGAAGAAGTGGCACTATAGGTCGGTACCATGGTGGACGCCCGAGCTCACACGAGCAAAGAGGAACACCTACCGAGCAAGAGGAAGATACCAGAGGGCTAAGGACCCCGCAACGAGGGAAGAAGAGAAGCTGCGGTATAGGGAAACTAGGAGAGAATACAGGAAGATGATCACGGGAGCCAAGATCCAGAGCTAGCAAGAATTCGTGACAAAGGAGGGTAACAAAGAACCCTGGGGTATCGCGTACAGAACGGTAACAGGTAAACTTAGGAGAGAAGAAGCAGTATGGACCCTGCGGACGCCACAAGGGGATACCTCCAACTGGCGAACGACCGCAGTGACGATGCTGTCCGCTCTACTACCCGGCGACCAAGAAGAAGTAGACTCGCCGGAGCAGACAGAGATCAGGCGGAGCACGACAACCCCTCCAAATGTCAAAGACACCCCAGAGTTTCAGAGAGTCAGACGAAACAACCAACGAGAGAGCCATCGCCAGAGAAGCTATTTAAAAGTGACAAGAACGCTGGCAGACTACACCGAAGAGCAGAACAACGTTCGAGTACTTCGACAGGGTCAAGGATAGGCTTGAGAACCGCTGGGTAAGACCCGATTACATGACACAGTTCATCAGTGGTCACAGGGATTTCAACAGCAAACTCAGGACATTCCGTCTGAGCAAAGTAGACACGTGCGACTGCACATCCTAGTCACAATAAACATCCTTGAAGTCACAATAAACATGAGCAAAGTAGTCACATCCTAGAGGATTGTCTCATCTTCAATGAAGATAGACAGAGACTGCGGAACACAGTACAAGAACTAGACTTGCACTGGCCGGAGGAAAAGTGGGAATTCGTAACAAAGGGCGTATACCCCCATTTCCGACAGTTCACAAGGAGTGTTCTGCAGGCAAAGGAGCAGAAGAGAAGAAGAATCCAACGAGAGATAGGGGGCACACCGCAATAGGGATGACCTCCAGGGAGGAGATCGACACAACTGGGTGATCTGACAAACCGGCCTCCAAGACGAAGTCCAAGGCTGGCTCGACGAGCACCCGAACAGAACAGAGAAGAAGAAGAAGATGAACCCGCAACACTGGACAACAGAGAGACCAGTGACAACAGCAACAACAACAATAACGACGACGAAGAAGACAACTAACAACAGAAGAAACACTACGAAGAAGAAAACCCGGAACAACAACAGCGCTGGACTCAAGATAGGACAACAAACATAAAATAATCAGGAACAATAGACAAAAAAAAAAAAAAAAAAAGAAAAACATGGGAAAGTGAAAACGATAAGCACGAACTGGGGAGGAAACCCTGCGACCGTCCGTGCAGGTGGTACTCATGCAAATGAATGCCGAGACGGTGCGGGGAATAATCGGCTGCCGCCCGAAAGGGCAGGTTCAACTTGTCCAATGACTCGAAAGGAGAGGGCAGGGTTTTTCCAAGTCGCGCGCCGACCATCTAAGCGCGCCGTTCCCCGGGCAGTGGACGCTTGAATGTAGACGATTATTAACGAACATCTATCAGCGAAGCCAGTATGAGTTCTATACTCCAGGAATGGCGCGGTCAGCCACAAAGCCGAGCCCTTACACGCTCACACTACTTGTTTGCCCAATATTATGACGTTAAGTATCTCGTCTAATTGAAAGTGTAAAGTTTGCATCGCGGTGTCGAGTTTCATAATCATTTTAAGCATAAATCTATCGATATTTGCCTGCTGTTGTTGTTTTAATACATCGTTATATGATTTCTCTAGGTGGTTTAGGTTTTCCGAGTTTACAATTTTTCTAATAAGTGCTGTTTAATTAGCTATTACAGTCTTGATTCTATCGTTGTCATTGAATAGTTTGTCCATATTCTCGTTTATGAGTGTAAGATCATCATCCTCGAGTGTTCCGAACAGACTTTTCAATGCGGAACCTATGATGTTGAGTAAACCTCGTTTGCTTCGGGTACGTGTTAACGCTTTCAAGTGTTTCAAGTTATTGATACGCCTTTGTAATCCGTCTAACTCTTCAGCGTATTCTTTGCTGGTTGCGCGCAAGTTTATTGTTGATTTATATAATTCTATCGTGCTTATTTGCTCGTACATGTCGCTAGTGTCTAATCCTACAATAATATTGGCGGTAATATCCCTATACAAATATCCTTTTCTTATGTTTTCTACAGAGTTTGCTTCTAATGGTGTAATATTTATTTGTGCGGATACTATTTCGGCAAAGAGGAGTGTCGACCTGGAAAGTAAGGTTTTAAACGATTGATTACCGTGTATCTTTTTGCCTCGGATCAGATAGTATGGTGTGCATATCTTATCAATCGTGTATGGTCCTAACCATTCCGCATCGAGTTTATGCCTCTTATGATCATTATGTACTAAAACGGAGTCTTCTTCTTCGGAAACTGATTGAGGTTTTATAATTTTGCGTTTTTCCTCGCGCTGATATCGCTGTTTGCTTTTGATCAATGTTTCGGGAGCGTGTTGGAGTCTAGAGTCCCACTCTCTTTTGTGGAACGTGACCACGTCTGCGAATGTGCGTTGGGGATTCTTGGATATCGTGGAAGGGAGATTGGCTTGGTGTCCGAATGTGAATTCGAATAGCGTGTAACCAGTGGAGTCGTGTATCATCGTGTTATATGTGTGGCGGCACGTGTCACGGAACTTTCCAACGGCTTCGTGATACAAAGCGCTACGCCGTCAAAGAGCAGCACCGACGTGCCCAATGTGCCATCGATATCTTTATGCTTCTTCCGCCGAATCCTCGGAAGAGCATACACGCGCCAGCCGCTGCGGCACATCTAATGAACGCACGCTAGTGGCGATATCGACGGGCAACGAAGGTAAGAATCTGTTCGATCTGGAACAAAAAGGACATTCTACCCCGAGCCGCGAAGCGCGAATGGTGAAGAGAAACGAGTCGGCTATTTTCGACAGATCGGTCAATCGTTGCTGTTGTTAATGGGCGTCAAGCGTCAACTATTGTTAATTGTTATTCAACCGTTGTCAATTGTTAATTGGCATTCAACGGTTGTTAATCGTTCATTGTTATCGAGTGATAGAGTTTAATAAACGTTATTGGTTGAACATATTTGAGTGTACCTTCAGTACCTATTACACCATACTACCTTATATACAAGACATACAAAGTTAAGTTGATCGTCCCATTCTTCATCTGAATTTCGCTGTATCGATTTTAACATGTCGGTTACTACTGCATGTGTTCGTTCTAAAGATTCGTTATTCTGTAGGTGGAAGGACGTCGTTTTGATATGTTCGATTTTAAACGCGTCTTCGTACTGTTGCATCATACTAGATATAAAATTCTGGCAGCGGCCGGTTAGTATCTTTTTTGGGACGGAAAAATATAAATGTAATGATTCAAGAGTGCGTTCTAAATTGTTTCCGTTTGCTGAATCTTTAGTGGCGCGAGTATCAAGTATTTTGTCAGTTCGTCATGTATGGATAGAATGCACTGATTACCTTTCTTTGTCTTTTTCAATGGGCCTAATAAGTGCATAGCAATTTTATCGTTTGGTTCGAGGGGCGTGTCAGTGATACAAGGTTCCTCGCGCGGTCTGATACGTGTAGTTTTAGATGTTTGGCAAGTGTCGCATGATTCTACGTGTTGTTGTGTGCGTTTCATCAAATCTGGTACTCTGTGCCGTTCACGAATGCGGTCGTATGTCTTTTGTATACCGGGGTGTCCTACTAAATCATAATTTTCTCTTAATAATTCGTCTACTTTGTCACGGCCGGCATACTTCAAATCCGATGGACTGACGATAGAGATAAAGATGTGGCGGCACTCGGCGACGATGTATATCGCTGAAGTGCCTAATGAACCATCAACATCCCAACGGTCCTTCCACCGAAGGTTCTAGAAGAAAGAGCACGTGGCAACGGTCGCGAACGCCTAGCAAATGCATGGCCGGTGGGGATATTGAGGTATGACAAAAGAAAGTAATCGGATCCGATCGGAAATCAAATGGTAAGAGCTTCAGTCTTGGAAAGTCGCGCCTAGAGTTATTTTAGTTTAGTTATTTTACGTGACATTTTGGCGATCCTGCCAGGATAGTGAAAAGTGTTTGTTCGGAAACCAAAAGACATTCATCATCTACGGAAGATAGAATTATTTGGGACTACGGTCATCCGCAACAACAAAGTAACTATCACGAACCAAGCGAAGTGACAATAAAAGGTAATTTGGATTCCTTTGTACGTTACCGCGAAAGGAAATTTAGCTTCAGTAGCCAAGACTCGTCTTCGTCTGAAAATAGCAAAATCAGTGCAATAATGTCTAAGGCAAACGAACCTCAAACATTCACCTCAACTGACCCAATGTTGCGAGCAATATGGGACAGTATTCAAAAACAGAATATTGCCCTTTTACGAGAGGAAATGTTACGTTTGTCTATGCAAAATGACGAAGAGAACAGACACAGGACAGCGGAAATCGTGAATCTCGGGAAAACCGTTGCAGCGTTACAGACTGGGTTCGGATCCCGTGCGACCGATGATTTTGCTTCCATTATCACCGAAGACAATGAAAGTGCATCGACAGCAATCAATCGCACCGGGAATATGGCAGAAGCACGCAAACTGTCAGGGTTAGCAGCTCCAGACATCCCACCTGTCCACCTCGACATCGAACAATCCGAGGTGGAAGAAAGAGGCTATTTTCTGCCCGCTCCTCCCACTCTACGAACTAAGGATGCAATACGCTACATCCCAACGCTCAACGGAGATGATGATGTAGGAGTTGAAGACTTCATCAAAGAAGTGAGAAGTATGAAGGATCGCTGTATGGAGCAAGATCTATTGCTAAAAGCAATAAAAGTATTCGCAATATTCCTATTGAGTGTTACAGTGATCTGTACAACGCACTGAGAAATAATTTAGCAGCACAAGTGACTTCGGATGACTACCAAGAACAATTACGAGAGTTGAGACAGGGGCGCGAGGAATCAGTGCAAAGTTTTAATATTTAGGTTTAGAAGAATACTCAACCGTTTGCTGTACGCAGTAACCAATGAGTACCCACAACCACTGACACGTATGATATGACCGAAGAAATCACGAAGAAGACTGTTCCTGTGTACTTAAAGGGACTCAGACGCGACATAGGGCGAATACTATTTAGCAGTGAACCCTTGAATCTTCCGGAAGCTGAAAAGAAGGCAGCCGATGTAGAACGCTACTTGCGAGAAGAACGACAACCTAATTGGTCATGTAATCGCTTACCTTCCGCTAATAATCGCCCCAACAACCAGCCAATGCAGGTAAGACGATCTAATGTACCATCAACATCGCCTAATACATCAGTAGCTCAGAAACCTGCTACAGTTAACCAAATAGAAAATAGACCACCTGCAGAACGCGCGCAGATGAAGTGCTTTAAGTGCGGAAAGCTGGGACATATTGCCAACAAGTGTCAAAATTTTCTACTACCGAGCCAGCGCGATCGACCACCCGCAAGGATTCAGGCAGTCCAGGAAAGGGGCGAAATACAAGAAACAACATCGAACCAGGAGATGGACGAACCGTACGAGACATACGAGTCAACATCGCCACGGGAAGACTACTCGCAATACCTTTGTCAACCCGAACCGCAGTATTTCGACACAGGAGCAGGGATAAACCTGGTGAAACGTAACAAAATTGTCAACGCGATACAAATAGGGCCTAAACAAAAATTTTCTATGGGACGAGACAAATACGAAACTAACGAATACGTAACGTAACGAATTTTTGGACAAAATCACATTTTTTACATAGTACAGAACAATTTCCCGATTATCGAAGACGGAATCATTGGGCTACCATGTTTAGAGAAGTATGACTATTCAATATCCAATGACAAAATCCGATTAAACGACAAAACCATTTTATTTCAGAAACCAATACATTTGACTCCCGGAGAAAACAGAATTCAAACAATCTATTTGGATGGCAAACCAACTAAAGTATATTTTATCAACACTGGTGAGTAAAACATTGAAATTTCTAGCAATATTCAAAATTCTCATGACTTTTCCAACGTATCAAAACTAAAAAGCCTAGTGAAAACAGATCACATTGTGAATCCAATCCGTGAATCCATCGAAAAGATTATTCTCCATTATATTGACATCTTTAATTTAGAAACCGATCTTTTGCCCTGTACTAATTTAACTCAGCACACAATTTCGTTAACCAAAAACAAAATTATTAACACACGATCGTATAGACCATCGGAATGTCACCGTGACGAGATTTCGCGACAAATAGGAGACATGTTGAAGAAAAATATTATAGAAGAATCCGAATTCCCTTATAACTCTCCGGTATGGGTAGTTCCGAAAAAATTAGACGCCTCAGGAAAACAGAGATGGAGGATGGTTATCGATTTCGGGAAACTAAATGAACTCACAGAACAAGACGCTTACCCTTTACCTGATATAGACGACATTTTAACACAACTAGGCAGCGCAAAATTCTTTTCGGCACTTGATTTATCCTCAGGATTCTACCAAATTCCAATGAACGAGAAATCTAAAAAATATACCGCTTTTTCGACACCGCAAGTACATTTTCAGTTCAATCGAATGCCATTCGGACTTAAAAACGCACCCGCTACCTTTCAAAGATTAATGGACAGAGCCTTAACCGGACTTGTAGGAAAATACTGCTTTGTTTATCTGGACGATATAGTGATATTCGGAAAAACGATTCAAGAACATAACGAAAATCTGGCGATAGTATTTCAGAGACTCAGAGAATTAGGACTTAAATTGCAACCGGACAAATGTGAATTCGTAAAACCGGAACTAGAATACTTAGGCCATGTAGTTTCATCCGAAGGAGTTAAACCAAACCCCAAGAAATTAGACGCTGTGAAAAACTTTCGATTATCCCGCAATGCCACGGACCTGAAATCATTCTTAGGTTTAGCAGGTTATTACCGCAAATTCATTCGAAACTTTTCCAAAATCGCGAAAAGCTTTACAGACTTAACAAAAAAGGACACACCATTCCATTGGACTGACAAACACCAGACTAGCTTTGATACTTTAAAGGACAAACTCTGTAATTTCCCAATATTAACTTATCCAGACTTTAACAAAACCTTTACCTTAACTACCGACGCAAGTAACGAAGGACTAGGAGCAATACTGTCACAGGACGGTCATCCTTGTTGTTACATTTCAAGAACACTGAATCCACCCGAACGAAACTATACCACGACAGAAAAAGAACTTTTAGCCATCTTATGGGCCGTGAAAATATTAAGACAATACTTGTTAGGACGACGCTTCATTATACGAACCGACCACCAAGCTCTTAAGTGGCTACACAATTGCAAAGACCCTTCTAGCAGATTGATTCGTTGGAGACTTAAACTCGCAGAATATGACTATGAAATCGAATATACATGAAAACATGCGACACATTTCAAAAGGAGAAACTAACACGTATCAGACTCACAGAATCCCCACAAATCTCAGACACGCCACTTAACCCTAACGACAAAATCGCTATGGACATCATAGGACCGATGACGAAAACCAAACGCAGAAACCAATACATATTTTCAATTCGCGATGAATTTACGAAATATCTGATACTAGTCCCCCTTAAAACGCAACGAACTGAATCCATAATTAACGCGCTCATTGAACACTATATTTACATATTTTCAGCAACACAAACGATCATAACAGAGCAGGGACGAAATTTTGTTAGCGATTTAATGCTGAAATTTGAAGAAGCCTTTAAAATCAAACACATCAAAACAACTTCATTTCACCCACAGAGTAACGGATCCCTCGAAAAAACGCATGCCTCAGTTAAAGACTTAATTCGTACTGCATTACACGACAATGACAAAGAATGGGACGAAGTACTTAATTTCATTTGTTTAGGGTACAACACCGCGAAACATAAGGAACAGGATTCTCTCCCTTTGAATTGACCTTTGGGCGAAAAGCTAATTTACCTTCCGCAATATCCAAATTCCCCACACTTACCTATGATGATACGTACTCACTTTGGGAAAAACAGTAGAATAAATATTGGGAAACAGCTCACAAAACACTTATTCAGAATAAGCAACGATACAAGCGAGACCAAGAAAGAAAGATTGTTAAAACTCAGACCGTGTTCAGGAAAGGAGACTTTGTTTTAATTCACAACGACCATAAAAGAGATAAGTTGGACATTGAATGGTTAGGACCCTACAGGATTAACGATGTGAAAACTCCTTATTACATTATTTCTATCGACAATGTTAAGAAAAAGATACATGGTAACCGATTGAAAGCGTACTTTTTCCAGGATAATGCTGACCCTAGCACTAGTAATAATACCCTTAATTAGTTGCCTTAAATTCACGGGATAGGAATTACGCTTTGTAAACAAACCCAACCAATTCACGATCGAAAACTACAACATGATTACGCTTCTGAAATTATTAGCTTCTTGAACACTATCAAATATTATAAAATTGCTATATTTAAGATTAACGAAATAACTTTTGTACCATTACATGCAGAAAATCAATCCATAGCGATCCCTGAAAAAAAGGGTGTAAACATATCCTTTGATTTACATTTAAATAATTCCATTCTACTACGATCTTGGAGAACCAAGATCTGTCTAACCAGGGGGGTATGTCACGACCGGCATACTTCAAATCAGATGGACTGACGATGGAGATAAAGATGTGGCGGCACTCGTCGACAATGTATATCGCTAAAGTGCCTAATGAACCATCAACATTCCAACGGTCCTTCCACCGAAGGTTCTAGAAGAAAGAGAATGTGGCAACGATCGCTGGCGCCTAGCAAATGCATGGACGGTGGTGATGTTGAGGGATGACAAAAGAAAGTAATCGGATCCGATCGAAAGTCAAATTGTAAGAGCTTCAGTCTTGGACAGTCATGCCTAGAGTTCGGAAGTGGATTG
Organism: Bombus flavifrons; assembly: GCF_040668555.2. Classification (NCBI taxonomy): domain Eukaryota; kingdom Metazoa; phylum Arthropoda; class Insecta; order Hymenoptera; family Apidae; genus Bombus; species Bombus flavifrons. The sequence goes on along the minus strand of NC_138457.1, from coordinate 1,987,032 downwards.
TAAAGTGAATTGTTGTTAGAAAAAAATAAAGTTTCTTTTTTTTTATTTTTCACCTCAAATTTCTTTTTTATTTTGTTATTTTACGTGTCAATTTCTTCGTCGCTATAAGTTTGGATTGGTTCCCATGCAAAATTTAATTCATTCACGGTGTCGTTTAGGAATAATAAAATCGTTTAATCGCGTTCTTCTCGGTTTCTTCTCAGAAGCGTGAAACTGTCGTCGCCTACACCTATCTTCTCGTTTGTATGAATAATTTCGTTTAATTTGGTTAACCATTTGATTCTGTCGTAATTTCCTAGCTTTGTTTTGGATAGTTGATAGAAAGATTTACGGTTCGGAGTCATTTTGAGAATTTTGACAATCGCGATACTTTTTATCGAGTTCTATGTTTAAATTGTCGCTTCGTCTGGTCAGAATACGTATTCTAGATAGTGCGTCGGCTGCAGTATTATCTTTTCCTTTCGTATATTCTATATCGCACTCGTATTCCTCTAATTTTAGTCGCCATCTCATTAGGCATGATGAGGGTTCTTTGCAGTTCTGTAGCCATTTTAGCGCTTGGTGGCCGGTTCGAATAAGGAATTTCTAGCGTAACAGATATTGTCGGAGGCGTTTCATGGCCCATACGATTGCTAAAAGTTCTTTTTCGGTTGTGGAAAAATTTCGTTCCGCTGGATTCAGAGTCCGTGAGATATAACAACATGGATGTCCGTCCTGTGATAGTGTCACGTCGAAGACACAAGAAATCACGAAAACGATAGTTCGCCGATGATCTTGTCACGTAAACTTAAGGGTTGGTTGATGAAATAAAATAGCTGAATCGTAACACAACTATTAATTTTGTGTTAATTAAACTTTATTATGAATTCAGCAATCACAATGTAATAAACACTGAATTAACATAAATCACAATTCACTCCAACCACGTTATGTAAAACTTAGTTACAATGATACGTTAAGTACGCGACTGTTATAAGGGTAGAGACCGGTAAAAGATATGTTGACTGTTCTAAGGATACGGAATAAGTGAGTGTTACTGACGATACTGTGTCTGAGGAAGGCTAGGGGTGGGTGTGTCCGAGGACACGGGACTATCGGATTTGTTGATGACAATTTTGGTTAAAGAAGTGAGGGCAGTAGACACCGTCTCCGATTGGATAATAAGACGGTTGGTGGACCAGGAAGAGTTTTAGCCGCCCTCGCGAGAAACTTGCTAACGGAACATACCAGATGTTCCAACCAACTTTCTAGGCTGACACGTGGTAGACAATAAACGTAGAAGGAAATCTAAGACAAGAAATACTCGCTTGATCTAAAGGACCTTAACTATGAAAATTCCAAGACCCCTGGTGGGTACTTAAGAGTATTGAGGGTACGCGGCAAGGATGTGCAGACATCTGGGTGCCATCCTGTCCGCGGTGTGTTGCCTGGTCTCTGATGTGAATTGACGTTATGATCTTCTCGCGTCGCAGTTCGAACGTTTCACGAATAAGGTGACGAAATTGAACTTTGTATAAAATGGTGGAATTTTTATTGTATAAATCCAACAGAGTGGCGGTTCAAAGTGTTACAACAGAATAATGTGTGAGCGCTAATTTAGGAAGGTTTTTATATGGAGGTTTTAGTCCCTTTGGAGGGGTTATCGTCGGATGTATATCAGAGGCGGCCATTCAGTTACTGTTTAGTTATTATTTCGATAGCTGTAGCATGCAAGATGTTTGGGCTACTTGATCACTGCTTCTGAGCGGGTGGCCCTCCTTGAGCGTGTGACAATAAGATAGCACCTATGCCTTCGTTACTGGCATCGGTTGTTAATGTGAATAGTTTTGTAAAGTCTGAGAATTTTAGTACGGATGATGAACAGAATTTGTTTTTAATGCCTAGTCTGGAATGCCCCTTGGGTTTTATCTGTTCAACGATATGGTGTCTCTTTCTTTGTAAGTTCAGTCAATGGTTTTAGAAAAGTTTCTGATGAATTTACGGTAATAGCCTGCTAGTTCTAAGAAAGATTTGATGTTTGTGGGATTACGTGGCTGTTTGAAGTTACTAACGGCTTCTAATTTTTTAGGATTTGACTTAACACCTTCGGCGGTTGCTATATGTCCGAGATATTCTAGTTCTGGTTTGAGGAATTCGTATTTGTCTGGTTGTATTTTGAGTAAGAGTTCGCGTAAGCGTTGCAATACTATCGCGAGTTTGCTATTGTGCTCTTCAATCGACTGTCCGAATATTATAACGTCTAAATATACAAAGCAATGTTTATTTATGAGTCCTCTTAGCGCGGTATCCATCATGCGTTGGAACGTTGCAGGTGCATTCTTTAAACCGAATGGCATTCTATTATAATGGTAGTGTCCTTGTGGTGTAGAGACCGCCATGTATTTCTTAGAGTCTGTGTCCATTGGAATTTGGTGGAGCCGGAGGATAAATCGAGGGCTGAGAAGAATTTTGCGTTGCCTAGTTGGGATAGTATGTTGTCTATGTCGGGTGATGGGTATGCGTCTTGGTCAGTTAGCTCGTTTATTTTTCTGAAGTTTATTACGATTCGCCATTTCTGTTTCCCTGAGGCGTCTGCTTTCTTTGGTACTACCCAGACTGGTGAATTGTAAGGGGAATCAGATGGTTCTATGATGTTCTTTTGTAGCATTTCGTCCGTTTGTCGTTTAATTTCCTCTTTGTGGCTTTCGGGTGGTCGGTAGAATTTCGTGTTACTGACTTTATTCTCTTTTAGCGTTATTGTGTGCTTAGTAAGGTTAGTGCATGGCAATAGGTCGGTCTCTAAATTGAATACGTCGAGGTAAAACAGGAACATCTTTTCGATTGGTTCACGGAGAGTTTTCTCTATATGCGAGAGTCTGACTAAATCTTTAAATGTGGAGACTTGATCATATGTATTTGAATTTTCCATAAGATTGGTTATTTTGGCTGAGCACACGCCACCATTGATAAAGCATATCGTTGTCGGTTTTCCCTCCATTTAGACTGTCTTTGACACTGCTTGTTTTGGAAGTACGTCGTCTTCCTGTTGCAATAAAAGAATATTATCGTCAAGTTTTAGTTGTTGATTTGAGAGTTTAAATTTGAATTTAAGTAAGGCTGACAAACCGAGTATGCCGTCCTCTATAATTGGAAAGTTATCATCTGCTACAAAGAAGTCTAAAGTTTTATCGAGTAATTTTATAAAGGCCTGTTCGTTAGTCTTAAATTTCGAATGTCCCATCTAACATTTTCGTTCTTTTACTGTTCTTGGTTGCAATACACATCTTCGCTTGAGTATGTTAATTCCTGTTCCGCTGTCAACGAGGAATTTTTGTTGTCGTCCGTCGGATCGTAGAAGCACTGTGGGTAGTCTTCTTCTTGTGACGTTAATTCGTAGATCAGGTCTATTGGTTCCTCTGGTTCTTCCTTGCGTGTCTCGAGATTGTGGACTGCTGGTGGTCTCGGATGTTGGCTGGGTGTTTGAAAATTTCTGCATTGACTGGAGACATGTCCGATTTGAAACATTTCAGTTGAGTTCTTTGGGCAAGTAGCATTCGTTTAGCTTGCCGGAAGTTTCTTGTCATTGGATTAGGCGTTGGAGTTGGTTTTCTAATGGTTGGGTTGAGATTATTGGTCGTTGGTCGTCGCTGTTCGGGGAATCGTGGTCGTTCCATTGGTCTTGGTCGTCGACTGCGATCTTCCCTGAAGTATAGCTCTATGTCGGCGGCTTTCTTTTCAGCTTCGACGATATTGTATGGTGGAGTGGCGAGTAATACTTGTCCTATTTCGGTTTTTAGGCCTCGAATGAAATCGGTTACGGAGTCCCTTGGAATTCTATCGTTCATTGCTCGTCTAGTAATTTCATCGGAGTATTCGTTTGTTATACTGTATTGTAACTTACTGAACGCTCTGCGGAACCTGATGATATAGCTTTGAACATTTTCGTCGTAGCGTTGTCTTGTTTCGCGTAGCTGGTCGTGTTGCTCCGTAACGGAGGCTTGGGTGGCTACGTTTCGTCGTAGGACATCGTACAGATGTCCGTATTCGCTGATCGGTATTTTGCGGATGGCCACTGCGGCTATAATCGTAATTTTGTCGATCTTGATCATTTTGAGTAGGAGTGGTTGTTCGCTACACATGGCTCGCATTTCACGTACTTCGCGTATGAATTCTTCCACTCCGATATCGTCTTCGCCGTTTAACTGTGGAATACATGCCATCGCGTCTTTACGGTAAACGGTCTTCATAAGAGGGATGGTTGTCTGCTTCTGGTCGATTGGGTGCGGATGGTGGGGGAGTTCTGTCTCTCGCTGTAACAGATTCGTCCATAGTAATAAGGGAGCCTAATTCTGTAGTAGCGTCGTGTCCTATTTTTATTTAAGGATATTTTTGCCTAGTAGTTCTATCACTGCTGCACGTCTCTTGTTTTCATTGTCGGCTATCCGTTGTGTTTCTTCTATACGTCGCGTAAGATGTTCGATTTGCTTGGTGAAATTCTCGTTTTGTTTCTGCATCGCGTCGAGTATGGCACGAGTCGAATTATCCGTAGCTCCGGTTGTAGAAGCGATATCAATAGTTTCGATTTTGTCTTTTCGTGATGTGGACATGATTCTAATCGAGCTTATCGAGTCTGAACTATCGTTGCTATTTGAGCTCGAAACAATTGAGAAACTTGGTTTTCTCGTACGGTAACGTAGAAATAAATCCAGATTTCCAGCTTACCATAGTAGCTATGGCCGTTGAGGAGTCTGTGGGGTGTTTCCGCTCTGGTTGGTTCTAGATTTCGAATCTTATTCGTAGGCTTGTTCTGCGCTGACCGTAGTCCTCTCCTCTAATTTCACCGTAGTGGAACGTTGAAAGTTGCTACAGGGCTTCGCAGTAGCAAAGAATCACAGTGCTCCGCTGATCCTTCAATATTCAATGATGCGCGTATACCAAAATCGTGATTTCCTTTACACTGAAGCGAATTTATCCTGGCAGGATCGCCAAAATGTAACGTAAAAAGTTCAACAAATGACTTAAAAATATGTCGACCTCCAAACAGGAGATCGAGTTCTTTATTTCCACTCAATTTCTTTACACAATATTTAAATGGTAACTCTTTATTCGCGGTTCGCGACGATAGACTTTTTAATATGCACACAGGTTTGGACTTATTCAGACTGACTTATCATATATTTTTGGTGGAGGTGTTGCTGCCAGGTGAAAAGGGAATTCGCGTTTCATCCCGGGACTACCGGTGGACTCGTCAGTAAGGCTATGCCCGGTAGTCCCTGCCTTAGACGTAGAAGGAGTCTCGCTTGGTGCGGTATTTGTATCGTGACACCGTATATTCAATCGCTAGCGAGACAGACAGACTCGTTGTCGTCGTAGTAGCCCTCTGGTATTGGTACCCGCGGATCGCCCGGGAGGTGTTACGACAGCGTTCATGCCTCGACCTGTCGGCGTCCTGTTGGTACCGATCCGCCACATATTTCTGAGAACGGGTAGAGTGGCTGAGAACTGGTAGAGTGACCGGATGCTACCCCGGTGGTCACTCAGGATAAGGCGTTTGGAATTTGCTATCTTATCGCATAGTTGGTCGAATTTCACCTGTGACACGAGCAACGCCATCATATGTTGTTACATGGATCCAACTCTCGAATTAAGGATCGGAACTGTACTGGCGACTAGACACCTCCGGCGACACCTCCATGCATTCGGAAGGCTCCATTAAAACATTTATTTGATATTTGGCGGCACATGAGCTAGAGGAAAATTCGAGTCACGCTGTTGTTTTGCCTCGGAGTACTAATATCGTTAGAATATACATAATGTAATAATGAACCAACTCCGGGCAAAACAATGTCGCTGCTACGTGCCACCGCCAGGAATTTTAGCATAAACCGTCATCAGGTGCAGAAGCGGCTCTGGCAAGAGACGGAACTGCGAGGCGATATCGTCTTCCGTGGATACTCCAGACAACGGCTCAACCCTATCCAGGATGCCGCTTCCGGTGACTCACCGATAGATCTGAGGACGTCAAACTACGTTTCGTGCTTATCGCAGGATCGAATTGAAATCGAGTACGAGCGATCGCCTCCGCCTCTTCACTGTTGCGACGTTGGTTCCTCCTCTTCGCATCACCTTCCGTACTACCAGCATCTAGCCGTGGTCGATGTATCTTTCGAAAACGAGCCCGTCGTTTCTTGCAATCTCGCCTGTTGCATGGACGGCCACGTTGTAACAGCGGTCGCTTCGTGCTACCAGGAAAACTTAAAAGGATCTTGCTACTCCAACTCGGACACTAGGCTGTACTGTTCTTCGCCACGTGAATATTCCTCGGATATTACCTCGGCTCCCGAGCACTCAGAGGAATTGTCTCCGCCGTTCAAGAGACAGCACTGAACGCTTTTCTGCTGTTAAGAAACTCAGCGGTCGCCGAAAAACCTCTGCCCCGAAGCCGAAGACCCGATCAGGACGAATTCCTGCCATGAAGTGCACCCTGAGGAAACGCCGCTCTGTTTGGTGAAGCCAAAGAGGCTCGTCGTCGCCTCTCCGTCGAGGACGGAGCCTTGAAAAAAGACGCCATTCTGTTGAAGCCGTGTTTGGACAATCCTGTGAGCAAACCCATTAAGGAATACGTGATCCAAAGAGGCTTGTCGCCAATCAGGAACCAGAGTATAATCGTCAACAACAACAATAGTTGCCAAGGTATCTGTAATTTGAACAAAGGCAGGGGCCACGACTGTGCTGTCGAACTGAGCCTGAGATTGCCGGCAGAATTCTTCTTACCAGCGAATCAACAGGCCAACTCGGAATATGCGAACCGGTTGAAAGGGCGCATGAGAAAAATCAGGCCTCAATCGTTTACGCGACCCGGCGCGAAGGAAACCTTCGTTTTCCATGATCTAGAAACATCGCCCTACGTGTTTTTACGCCATGACGCGATCGGAGACCCTTTACAACCACCCTATGACGGGCCGTACCAGGTAATACAACGTGGAGAAAAGAACTATACCATCAGAATAAATAATAGAAATGAGGTGATCGTCGGTGAAGGTGCCCACAAGAAACACTCTTGATTTTCAACAATAACGGTTATTAAACTCTTAACAATTAACAACAAATAACGATTAACTAAGATTAACGATTAACAACGGTTAACGTTTACCAACGATTAGTAACAAGTAACGATTAAAACTGAACTCTCAAGAGTAGACGACTCGTTTCTCTAATTGTGTTTGCTTCGCTTAACCATTCGTACATCGCAGCTCGGGGCAGAAATGAATCTTTTGGTTCAAAAGCAAACAGATTCTTTCCTTTGTTGCCCCTCGATATTCCCACTGTTCGAGATTTGGAGTGGCCGCCTGGTAATTACCGCGACGCCTTATATGAACCAGATGCGATCCTCGGGCAGGACGACCGTCAAGGGTCTACACTACCCTAGTGCGAACCCATCATAAACAGTGGGCATATTGTAGAGTCAAGGTATTTTAGGACCCTACGGGAAAAAAACATAAGGCACGTAATGTCTTTATTTTATGGTACATCTCAGGAAGACCGGAAACGCGGGTTTTCCACAAGTGCAAGGTCCTTAACATCCTTAAACATACGTCTTTACCCAATGATCAGTTAGGAACAGACTTGAGACACACCCACCACGAACTTTTCTCTTCGACAGCAACATCACCAAGTCTCTTGCACCGGTATTCTAAGAATCAACATGTAAGAATATTCAGTCTGTGACAATTTTATTTAATATAATATTATAGCCAGTAATCTAAAAGACAGTTGTATTCAGAGTATTGAGTGGAATAAATAAGGTGAACTAAACTGTTATGTCGCCTAAAACATCTGCACTCCAGCCCTCGCGACCGAACAGCCAACGGTCTGCGTAACGTCACTTTGACCCTCAATAAATATAAGGACCCACCATAACTTTTCACTTTTCATTGTAGTGTATCGACATCTGTCTTCAGTCAATCCGTTTGTCCTGAAGGATTTCTTAAGCCTAGAAGTATTTTCGACGCACATCTGGTTTTTAGAGAGGTCCTTGGGTTTATTAGGCGGACTTAAAAACACGGAGAAAGCGGGTGCGCATCTATTAGAAAAAACCGAATAGCTATCTAATAAAACAGGCTGGTTTTTCCCATTAACGAGGTCACCCACGAACCACGTTGGTAGGAGGCTTCCTACTCATCCCTTCAAGCATCAGCCTGGGTCGTAATCAATCGACATCGCGGATCGTTACCCTCACTTTTCCTAACGAAAAGTGTGAACAACGAATCCGCGTTCTTCATGCAAAGGGGCACACCCCCGAAACACCGAACTTTCTTCCGTATTAACATAAGAGCGACAAGTCAGTCAAACAAAATCTGACGTCTAACGTCTAAGTCTAAGCACAAAAGGTCAACTTTACTTATACAACGCTAGAGGAGTATAACTCACATCAACTATCTAAGTCGGTTCTCGGGATTATCGAACATTCACTTCCTCTATTAAGTATCCTCTAGTGCTACGTCCACTAACATACTAAATTCAACTATAAGAGCCTTGCTCTATGGTGCATATTTATCTTATCTTCGTGCGACAAATTGTCATCTACGATTTATACCTACTCAGCAGTGTAACTTAAGTGTTGGAAATAAAAACCATGTAACCCTGTGAATCACAGTGTTATACTAACTGAATCGCCCCTATTATCTTAACGGAAATGAGGGGATCGATCAACTCGTTGTGTCGATTATTATAATCGTAATGGGAATTTACGACTCCCATTGACGCGCTTCTTCGAGATCGCGTCTCTCCGCGACTGGTCGAAAATACATGTTTGGGGTGGTATGTCGTGATAGGTTGCGTAAGGAATACTCAGATGTTTAACGAACAATAGTTTATTAGGAAACAATGTAAAAGAAGAGTCAACAAATATCAATTAACAGATACGATCAACAAATAACTATTAACAGTTATCAACTAACAATTGACACCGATTGCATAACCAAGCGAGCTATCTTCGGAGACGACACACCCATATCAAGAAGCTATCGCCAATCCACAATCCGCGGCAACGATGACAAGCGAAGACAGACTAACCGCCTTGCGTCGAAACCGAGCCTATTATATCGGTCGAATCACACTTTTATCGAAGCGACTGGACGAATACGAAGAATCCAGCCATCAGGTAGAGTCTGGTTTAAGATTCATTGAGAAACGGCTGAACAAAGTTTGGACGGGATTCGAAGCCACCCAACGCGAGATAATAGAATTAGACGAAGAAGAACATACGCGCGGCCTCGAGATATTGGAACAGTATGACAATTTAGGAATGCGGGTAAGCCGTCATCATCACAAGCTTCGACGTCGATACCGACAAAATACGAATCAGGCACCGGTCCCGAACCGATATCAATCAAGTTACTGGAGATTCAGTTACCTACTTTCGACGGCACCATCTTTTTACGACACATTCATATCTACAATTGACCGAAATGAGAAACTGACATCGGTCCAAAAATTCCATTATCTTCGATCATCTGTGACTGGAAAGGCCGCGCGAAGCATCCAGTCGTTAAACGTCACAGAGTCCAACTATTCCATCGCTATTACCGTTCTGAAAGAAAAATTTCACTGCCACCGTCAAGTCTGTACGCGTCATTGGGACTTGATATGCGACTATCCTAAAATAACGAAGGAAACACCCGAAGCCGTAGATGATTTTCTCGAAACAGTCAAGGTGAATCTTAGATCGTTAGGGAAAGTTAGGTGAACCTGTCACACCAAATGTCCTTCTTATCAAGCTGTTCACATTGAAGTTACCTTCGTCTACCATTCGCAAATGGCAACGCACTTTACCTAACAAAAAAATGCCCTCATATACGCACGTGATAGACTTCCTTAAAACACGGGCGAACAGCGATAGAACAAGCTCTACATCAACCGTGACAAAAAGGGCGTTCTACCAATGTCCCCGTCACCGACAAAATGTGCCGCGAGGACAAACATTCGCCACAACAAATAGGACGTTGGTGTGTCCGACATGCCAAGGATACCACGAAATTAGCACAAATTGTCTAGGCAGAGGACACTCTCATACTCAAAGTTCAGCCGGTTCGTATCGCGCATGCAGACAACGGCACCATACATATTTACATTAAGTACAAACTTACTTCAGTTCACGGGGATCTAGCGGTCGGTCGTCGAGCGGTCGGTCGTCGAACGGCCGATCTTCTAACGGACGATCACCACCTGGATCACGATCAATTAGTTGGAAATATCTTCCTCAACACGAATCTCGGTCATCACGAACCAAATCCACCGGATCAAATTCAGCATCCAGTCCTCAACGACTACGGAAGAAATGACTATATATGACGATGACTTCAAAAGGGACCGAGTCAACAATTATATCTCCGTCTATCCTACTGCATCACGATCTGTTAGTCTCAGCAAAGATCAACATTTTAAATAACAGGACACAACCAATCCGAGGTAGAGCTCTGCTAGATACCGGCTCTAGCATGAGCTTCATAACCGAAAAGTTTGCAAACTCGCTCGGTAAAACAGGGGAGATGTTCAGTTCCAATCGGAGCCCTCACACCTTGCCGCATCACAGCCACAATTACCTCCATAGATGGCACATATATGCGTACATTGACGTTTTTAATCATACCGACAATATCGACATTGGTCCCAGATCAACCAGTAGATCGCTCAATAATCCAAATAACAAGGAATCTCCGACTAGCCGATCCAAGATTCCATAAACCAAACCTGATCGAAATTTTATTAAGCGCGGGACCAATATTAGCATCACTATGCATCGGACACATCAAGATAAATCGATAAAACAATACCGACCTGTGTTTCCAAAAGATTCGATTCGGTTGGGTCATCGGGGGGAGACTAGCCGCTCAATCGACTACGCACTCATCTCACGCAATCATATATCGCGAATCTATAAGCGGATCTCGCCCGCTTTTGGGAAATCGACGAGGGACTGCGCACCACACACCTTTCGGAATCGGAACGACAATGTGAGGAGCACTTCCGAAACCATGTCCGACGCACCAACGAATGGCGATACAAATATTCTCATCTTTGGTTTCGGGTGCTTTCCTGAGCGTAAATTTAGCGCTATACAGTACCCGGGCACCCCATAGGGCCATAGGGGTTGGGGTTACGCCCAACCAGCGCACAAGGCACCCAGTGCCTTGCTACCTGGATTAGCTAAGCCGGATAGGGGCTGTCGTTCGTCTCAAGTCGAACGGGGCGCGTACTAAGCCCTTCCGTCTCTCCAGGACGGTTCCGGAGCAGGTCGAAAGGTCAAGGTTTACGTCGCCATATTCATATGTCTGGCAACGAAAGCTGCTCATATCGGGTTGGTGAGTGACCTCGCAACCGACGCATTCTTTGCCGCTCTACGCTGATTCATCTCTCGGCGAAGACATTGCGCGACAATCCTTTCGGACAACGGCTCCAACTTCGTCCACCACACTTTGGTGGCTTCTGGGAATATCACCCGCGTCGTCGGCACGGAGCTCTACTCTCCGCAAGATCTTTAATGCCTGCACTACGTATGGATGAAACTCTAGCAACAACACCCATGGGAAATATATCAGAAGCCAGTTCCCTAATAACCATAGATGAAATAACTCATACTGCTAAAGACCAATCAGTCCTTCGAGAACCTCCTCCAATACCTCAGATACCATCGCAACCATCCGAGAACAGAACTTTCCCTGAACGTTTTGTACAAGCAGAGCTTAAAGCTACAGACGCTCTAAAATGCATCCCACAACCAAACAGAGACGACGATATAAGCGTAGAAGATTTTATTCATGAAATACAAGAAATGAGAATGATGTGTAGCGAAAAAATATTATTATTAAAAATGATCAAAATGGAGAAAATTGTAGGAAAGGCCGCAATGGCAATCCGCAATGTCCGTATTAACGATTTTGAAACTCTATCCGAAGCATTAAGACGGAACGTAGATACTCAAACATCAGTAAGAAAACACCAAGATCAATCAAGAGAAATAAGGCAAGGATTAACTGAAATTGTACCAAATTATAATACTAGATTTCGATGCGCTTTTAACAAACTTTAATACAGCGTTACCAATGAGTATAAAGACGAACTAATTCGACAAGTAATGAACGATCGACTAAACATGGACTCTGTGACGGACTATGTAAGAGGCCTTCGTTCAGAAATAGGACAATTGCTATTGGTTAATCCTCCTTCAAACATCATCAACGCAGAACAAGAAGCAATGGACGTAGAAAGATACATTCGAGAAGATAACGCTCGTAACCGGATGACACGACAAACAACCGCCCCGCCACCTGATTGCAACCAGACGTCTTGCCCAGTAGGTAACCACTTCACGATTACAAATAACACGCATAACAAAACTCCACCCATACAAAACATTCAACCAAGAACTACGTTTCGATAATCCGAACGCGCACCATTGCCAGAACGAGCTCAACTACGATGCTTCAAATGCAATCGCCTTGGACATACGTCAAATCAATGTTCAAATTTTCGAATACCAGGCCTACAACAACGAGCACCTCCAATCAACAACATCGAGATGGAAACAGAAAAATCAGGATTAACGCGACTACAGGAGAACTCCCAACAGTACTCCTTGGACCAATTGGACAACCAAAACGAAGATTTCTTGCGGACTCAGTGTCAGTAATTAACCTACTCAAGCGGAAATGGACACCAAAAACAGAACCAGTACCCGTGAAGAAATTCGCAATGGGACTCTCTAATTTCGAAACCTCAGAACGTATCATTATAAATCTGTTTAACAAAAAGATAGACTTCTATGTAGTAGATAACGATTTTCCGCTAATAGAAGATGAAATATTGGGTTTACCCGCACTACAACAATTCAAATTCGAGCTTTCCAACGACAAATTGAAACTGGATGATAATATTATTTTGCTACAACGAGATTCGACCATAGCACCTGGGCAAACAATATCAAAGACAGTGTACCTAGAAGGAAAACGAACTCCCGCATGCTTTATCAATGGTGGTGAGTCAAACCTAAAAATTACTAATACTATTGAAGATTCTAACACCTACGATCAAATCTCAACATTCAAAAAATCAGTCAAACTCTTGCATACGGAAAAAGCTCTTAAAGAACCAATCGAAAAGATACTGGTTTATTATTTAGACGTCTTTAATCTTGAAACGGAACTCTTACCATGTACTTCATTTGCGAAACATACAATTACGCTAAAAGAAAATAAAATTATAAATACTAAATCCTACCGACTTGCTAAATGGCATATGGCTAGCGGTCGAATATACGGACGCACGATAAAAATACCGCACCTAGCGAGACTCCCTCTACGTCTAAGGCAGGGACTACCTGGCATAGCCTTACTGACGAGTCCACCGGTAGTCCCGAGACGAAACGCGAACTCTCTTTTCATCTGGCAGCAACCACCAGCACTCCCACTATACTTCCGCCAAAAATTAAACGACAAACGGACGAAATGCTTAAGAAAAATATCATAGAACCTTCCGACTCTCCTTACAATTCTTCAATATGGTTTGTACCAAAGAAACAACACGCCTCAGGAAAACAGAAATGGAGAATTGTAATTGATTTTAGAAAGCTTAACGAACTTACAGAACTTACATACTATCACAGTTAGGAAACGCAAAATTCTTTTCCGCCTTAGACCTATCCTCAGGATTCCACCAAATCCCTATGGATCCCGAATCGAAGAAATACACAGCATTTTCCACACCACAAGGACATTACCACTACGACCGACTGCCATTTGAACTCAAAAACGCACCAGCGGCGTTTCAAAGAATGATAGATACTGCACTCCGTGGACTTATTAACAAACATTGTTTCGCATATTTAGATGACGTTATTATTTTCGGTCAACCAATAGAAGAACACAACCGAAATTTGCAATATTGTATTGCAAAGACTTAAAGAACTGGGATTAAAGGTACAACCGGATAAGTGTGAATTTTTGAAACCGGAACTAGAATATCTTGGACATATCGTAACAGCTGAAGGAGTAAAGCCAAATCCGAAGAAGATAGAAGGAATTAAAATCTTCAGACAGCCTAAAAATCCAACAGAAGTAAAATCTTTCCTTGGGCTAGCAGGTTACTACAGAAAATTTATTCGCAACTTAGCAAAACTAGCGAATCTACTTACTGAACTCACAAAAAAGACATGCCATTCCATTGGTCTGACAAAACTCAAGACGCATTTGATACTTTAAAGGAAAAGTTATGTGACTCCCCAGTATTAAAATACCGAGACTACGACAAACCATTTGTATTAACTACTGACGCAAGTAACGATGGAATAGGAGTCATTCTATCCCAAGATGGACACCCATGTAACTACATATCAATGTTACATATCAAGGACTTTGAATCCACCTGAACGTAATTATTTTACAACCGAGAAAGTACTATTAGCAATAGTATGGGCAGCCAGACGCCTCCGATAATATCTGCTTGGACGACGATTTACCATTAGGACGGACCACCAAGCTCTTAAATGGCTTCAACATGGCAAAGACCCTTTATCAAGACTTATACGATAGAGATTAAAACTCGAGGAATACGAATACGACATTGAATATAGTAAAGGCAAAGACAACACTGCAGCTGACGCACTTAGCAGAATACATTGTATAACTAACGAACCAGTTACACTTACGAACGAAGAACTAAACGCAGAACTTGACTCTGAATACGATATTTTATTTGAGTATGGAATTGTTTATCAGATCTAGTAAGAAACCAAAGTACTTAAAAATCTGTCCCAACAACAAAAGCTTCTATCAATTGAAGAAATCGCAATTTGGAGACTATGAAACACGGTCATGGCTCAACAAAATAAGGCATATCCTTCAAAAGAATGAAAAGATAAGTTTTGGAGATTACGGTTCACAGAAACCGAGAAAAATGAAATCAAGAGAATGATTCTATTCTACAATAGTATCGATAAAGACAAAGAATTTACATTAGCACGGGGGCCAATTCAGGAGTATACTGAAGAACAAATGGAGGAAATTCTACAAGAGAACCACGATTTAGTAGGACATCCCGGCATACAGAAAACATATGATCGAATAAGAGACCGATACTCGTGGATCCGAATCTTGTAGATAAGATTCAAGAACGCATCAAAACTTGTGAGACCAGTCAACCCGCAAAGATGACTAGCATTCGACCCAAAGAAGAACCATGTATAACTGACATATCGTTGGAACCAAACGACAAAATAGCAATGGACATATTAGGACCACTAAAGAAAAGAGAACAGGGCATTTCTTTCATACTCTCCATTCATGATGAACTCACAAAATATCTCATCCTTGTTCCTATAAAAAACCAACAGACAGAAACCATTTGAAATTCCCTGTTAAATTATTATATATATATATGTATGTCGGAGATGAAAGGAAAACCGCAGCCTTCCCTTTGCAATTTTGGAAAAGTCCTCTAATGCTTTATCCTAGATTTTATTATAGCCGTAATTAAGCAATTGTTGTCATTCAATATGATTGTAATTGTTCGAGATTTGTGATAGCGAGACAATTGGTGACAATTGGTCGCCGAACGTAGCCACGGTCACGGGATGGACGCTTTGCCTGACGGAGGTGTGGAGTGGTTGTATGATTCTCCCTAGAAATGTGGTTGTGGCGGCATACGGCCTCAAGAACGGCCTAGCCACATGGTATTGTACCTCGGAGGTGTCAATATAATGGGACACACGTTGTATCAATAATCACACTCCAGACAGAAACTGCTTAGCAACGGCGATTGGAACTTTCTCGGTGCTTCCAACGAGTATATAACAAACAAGTGCAATCGTACAGCAAGGAAAATTTCCATCAGTTTATGATTCGTGCGATCGCCTTGGAGAGTGACACATCGAGCAGTTTATACCGAGCGTATCAGCAATCGTATTTTGTGCATAAAATTATTCTACGTATAGTAAAGAGTAATCCCGTTGACGGTGGATTCGTTTGAACCCAAGAACATTGTTAATAGCGTTCATTAAACTCATTATTCGTTAAACTCATTATTCGTTAAACTTATTATTCGTTAAACTTATTATTCGTGAAACATATTATTCGTTAAACTTATTATTCGTTAAACTTATTATTCGTAAAACATATTATTCGTTAAACTTATTATTCGTCAAACTTATTATTCGTTAAACTCAATATTCATTATACTTCGTAAAGGTCTTGTATATACGTGTAAATATAATCTCTGCTTCGTAAAACGATGGCTAATCCAAAGAATTGTTACGCGCCCTAAATTCTAATCTTAACCCGACATATATGTTTTCAGCACCTAAGAAAATACTGACAGACAGAGGAGAAAATTTTATTAGCGACCTAATGCAAAAATACGAAGAGGCCTTCAAAATAAAACATATTAAAAGTACTAGTTTTCACCCTCAAGGTAACGGATTACTAAAACGTGCTCACGGTGTAATCGTAGACATGCTAAAAACTGTTCAAAAAGACTCAGAGAAAGAATTGGACGAACATTTAAACTTTATATGCTTAGCCTACAACACAATGATATGCGATGCAACCGGTTATACACTTTTTGAATTAACATTTGGACACAAAGCTAATTTACCTTCAACTATAGCACGAAAACCACGACGCACTTGCGCAGACGAAGTAGCATTCAGAAAACGGGAATGGGATTCTAGACTTTCAAAAGCTCGCGACCAATTGATTAAAAGTAAACAAAGGTATCAAAGAGATCAGAGACGACGAATAATAAAACCACAGTCGATATTTAAAGAAGGCGATAGAGTTTTAATACATAACGATCATAAAGAGCATAAATTAGACATAAAATGGTTAGAACCCTACACTATTGAAAAAGTTAAAACACCTTACGAAGTTTTAATAGAGAAGAACATCAACAAAATTAATAGAAACCGTTTAAAACCTTATTTTCCAGGACGATCTCCATAGTTATAATATATTTAGCTAACACACAAAAAGAAATATTACCATTAAAAGAAGAAACACTAAGATTTTGGAGGACCAAAATCAATCTAAGGAGGGGGGTATGTGACATCAATTCACATCAGAGACCAAAGCCACACACACCGCGGGTAAGATGGCAACCACATGTCTACACATCCTTAGCGCGTACACTTAATAGGCTTAGTGAACCACCATAAATCTAGGCATTTTCGTAGTTAAGGTCCTTCAGACCAAACAAGGATCTATTATTTCAAGTGTCCTTTACAGTTCTCTGTTGAGTGTCGAAGCGTGCAGACGTGTGTCTAGTACTCTGTGAAGTTCGTAAAACAACACGTGACGCCCATCCGCCGAAAGCGATTCGAAACAGACTTAATACAAGTGTTTCTTAACTAACCAGTGGAAAATCCAACGCTCCTCATCTCTGATCCGAATCATAGCCTCTCGACTAGTTACTTCAATTTGAATTAACTAGATCGATGATGGCCCAAGAATCCCGACCAGGCTCTCTTGAGCAAAACCACAACTACTCCGCTCTTCCTCCCCCGTGGCAAAAGGACAATATGTCCCTCCTAACATTCGAGACGAAAAACATCAAAAATCGTAAGTTAGAAATAGCTAAAACTAACGCAATCACTAGCCAAAACGAACAGACAACAAGCGGTGTAACCACCTATAATAGATACTTAATATTAGAATCCACTAATGACTGTAACGTCAATTCCTGTCAGAGGCCGGATGTGTGTAGGTCTTCACCGCGTACCCTCTATTAGCCCAGGGACCCGCCATAAACTTAAACTTTTTAAGTTTATTATTTCTGATATCTGTTTATGGATGGTCCTTGAAACAGCCCTTAGGTTGTTATACGTCCTTACCAATTACGGGGAAAGCAGGTAGTTACCTAATGGGAAAAAGCCAATACTTGACTAACGAAAAAGCTGGTTTCTCCCATAAACAATATTACCTACTAGCCACGTTCGTAGGAGGCTTTCTCCTCCTATCTTCATTTATTAACATGACCTATAACCAATTGGCATCGTGGATCGTTACCCTCACTTTTCCTAACGGAAGGTGCGAACAGCGAATCCGCGTTGTTAATTTAAAAAGGCACACACACACCGAGCTTTCCTCCGTAATGAGACGAGAACACCTAAGGGAGAAATAGAAAAAATCAGTCTAAACCTGTGCTAGAAAATAAAGACAGTAGTTGTGTTACGACTCAGCTACTTTGTTTCATCAACCTACCCTTAAATTTACGTGACAACTCCATGGACACAGCTGAGACACCAACTAACCAAAATACACGTAAAAATCGCCCCCCCCCCCACCTATCTTCATTGACGACGTCATTAACATTCAAACAAAGGTAAGGTCCATTGAGAAAGATATTAACAAAGAAGGTTACAAATTTAAAATAAACAATAACCAAATCAAAATTCTGCCGACTAATCCAGAATCCTACAGAAAACTAACTAAGCTACTAAAAACCGTAAACACGAACTACCACAAGTATCAACTTAAACAAGAAAGACCTTTTCGAGCGGTATTACGCAACATCCACCACTCAACTAACTTGGACGAACTGAAGTCCGAACTCCTAAATCATGGCCACGAAGTAACAAACATCAGCAACATAAGACATAGAATCTCGAAAAACCAGCTATCCTTATTTTTCATAGACTTAAAACAAAAGCCAAATAACAAACAAGTATATAATATCAATAGATTAATGAATTCAGTAGTCAAATTCGAACCTCCTCTTATAAAAAAGAGATAGTGCAATATAAAAGATAACAAAGGTACGGTCACACGCAGAAATACTGCAACCGTAATTTCCGCTGCGTTAAATGTGCAGGCTCTCCCTTCCAAATGTCTCCTCCTATTGAACCCTGCACTTCTGCAGAGATTATCGAATCAATCAGTCGCCTAAATCCCAAGAAAGCAGCGGGGCACGACCTAATAGGGAATAAAGCAATGAAGGAACTTCCCATAAAAGGGATTGCACTCATCACATCGATTTTTAACGCAATTCTTCGCCTTGAATACTTTCCTAAGGCCTGGAAAATTTCACTGATTACTCTCATCCCTAAGCCCGGAAAACCAATGCAAGAAACTAGCTCCTATCGCCCAATTGGTCTTTTACCTACCTTGTCAAAACTATTCGAGAAGATGCTTACGAATAGACTCCTTCCACTCCTAGAGGATTTGAAAACACTCCCAGATCATCAATTCGGTTTTCGGAAACAACATTCAACAGTAGAGCAAATCCATCGCATAACACACATTATCAGCCAAACCCTTGAAAAGAAAAAATATTGCTCAGCGGTATTCCTAGACATTCAACAGGCATTCGACAAAGTATGGCACGAAGGGCAACTATACAAACTTAAAAAAATCCTACCACACACCTACTACACCATCCTAAAGTCCTACCTAACCAATAGACAATTCATGGTTAAATACTTAGACGCCACTTCCACAACATTCCCAATAGGATCTGGCATACCGCAAGGTAGTGTCCTCGGACCCGTGCTGTTCTCCATCTCCACTGCCGATTTACCAATATCAACAGAGATAACAATAGCAACATTTGCTGAAGACACAGCGGTATTAGCATCCTTCACGCTCCGAAAACAAACCTGCCCCCATTTCACCATCAACAATACAACAATTCCTAGCAAGGACACAGTCAGGTACCTGGGCATGACCCTGGACAGGAGATTGACCTGGAAAAACTTCATCACAGACAAAACGAAGCAACTATCGGACAAACTAAAAAAATTCTATTGGCTCACGGGCCAACGCTCCAAACTAAACACACAGAATAAAATTACCCTCTATAAGACCGCAATAAAACCTGTCTGGACCTACGGAATCCAACTATGGGGAACAGCAAGTAATTCCAATTTCGACGCTTCCAATCGAAAACGCTAAGATCCATCATAAATACACCCTGGTATGTCACCAACGAACTAATACATCGCGACCTCAAGATACCAATAGTCAAAGAGAAAATAGCAAAATATAGCGACAGATATAGCGAAAGAGTCAACAAACACAGAAACCCCCTAATTACTGGACTACTTGATACGTCGGACCAGATCCGCAGGCTGAAGAGGCACTACCCGCTAGATCGAAACAGTAGATTTAATTAGATATTCAAATATCCCTCTTATTTCTCTTATCATCGCCTAAATCCTCTTTCCATCCTCTGTATTCTTTCCATCAATACCTCCATTCCTCTCTCCCTTTTTGGTGACTTCTTTTCTGTCAAGCTGTACCTCTCCAGTGTTTTTGAAGTCATCCTTGCCTCCCGCCTTACCCGCATTCGTTTGTCTTCTTCTGTTTAACGCCATCTCTTGTTTACCTGCCTTACTTACTTCTTTGTTTGCCGCGCTTTTGCCTTTCTAACCTCTTCTCCTCTAGTTTTCTGATTCGCACCTCTCTCCCTTTCCAGACTTCTTTTCGCTTTTCTTTCACTTTCTATTCGTATTTTCACCCTTTATTTTCCCTTCTTCGTCTCACTTTGTATTTCCTTCTCCTTTTTCCCTTCGCACTTCCCTTTTTCTCCAGAGCTCTCCGTCCGCGTGTTACCTTCGCCCCGAACCAAACCGAAAGTCGCAATGAGATATTTATATTAGGTAATATTTACTTATTTACAACACTTACTTATAAATTATACTTATCTATAATAAGTATTAACTTATTATAAATATTTAGCCATGCCACTGCGCCACGCCAGAAAAAATTACTGAAAATTCTCAATGCGAAAATTGATTGTAAATATTAATAAATAAATTAAAAAGAAGTGCCCTTTACATTTATTGTTTAGCATGGGAAAATACATCCCGTATTTGGTTTTTCTCACGTTCGGTATCTTCCGTTAGCAACTTTCTCACGAGGGCGGGTAATACACTTCCTAGTCCACCAACCTTCTTGTGATCCAATCGAAAGTAATGTCTATCGCCCTCACTTTCCTAGTCAAAATTGTCCTTAACGAATCAGCTCATCTCGTGTCCTTAAACACACACATCACTAGCTTTCCTCCGCCACAACATCGTCACTAAACTTCACTTATTTTCTATGTTTAGAAGAGGCAACATCTTTTTACCGAGTTTCTATCCTTAGACCAGTCGCGTACTTAACGCATCAGTGTAACTAGGTTTTATATAAAGTTGTTGGAGTGAATTGTGATTTATGTGTATTAAATCAGTGTGTATTCCATTGTGATTACTGAATTCATAATAAAGTTTGATAAAAGGAATAGGTTTGGTAAAAGGTATAACCCGTTGGTCGAGGAACGCAACCAGGCAGTTTCCCGCCGTAGCTGGACGATCAACAACATAATAGATTCCAGTAACTTCATAATAGATTCCAGTAACACAACAAAACGAGCGGCCGTCAGGAAGGAACGCCTTCCTTGCTTAGCATACACGCGACCTCATGCCGCACAGTAACGAGCAGCAACCGATATCCGGACCACCGTTCATTTCACAACAACAAGGTAAACTCGTTCCTTATATTGACAATTTACGTGCCGTTGTAATGATGACAACCACAGACAGACTCCCCGCCTTGATCCGAAGCCGCACCTACTATCGCGTTCGAATCACACTCTTAACGAAACAAATGGACGATTACGAAGAATCCAACCCTCAGGAAGAGTCTGATCTAAGACATTATGAGAAACGGCTAAATGATGTTTGGGCGAAATTCGATACCACCTAACACGAGCTTGAACAGCTAGACGAAGAGGAACATACGCTCGGCATCGAAATAACTGAACAGTATGACAAGTTAGCAATGCGAATAAGTCGTCATCTAAAGCGCTTACGACAAGCATCGATGTCGATATCGACAAACTGCGAGTCAGGCATTGGTTGCGAGCCGACACCGATTAAACTGCCTGAAATTCAGTTGCCTATCTTTGACGGCACCCTCGAGAATTGGTATTCATTTTATGACTGCTTCTCGTCAACAATAGATCGAAGCGAACAACTGACACCGACCCAAAAATTCCGATCATCCGTGACTGGAAAAGCCGCGCGTAGCACCCAATCGTTAGACGTCACAGAGGCATATTATTCTATCGCTATTGACGTTCTGAAGGACAAATTTGACTGCCACCGTAAAGTCTGTATGCGCCACTGGGACGTGATCTACGACTATCCTCAAATAACGACGGAAACACCCGAAGCCGTAGAAGATTTTCTGGAAACGGTCAACGTGAATCTTCGAGTGCTAGAGAAATTAAGCGATCCTGTCACATGAAATGTCGTCCTCATCAAGCTGTTCACGTCGAAGTTACCTTCGTTTACCATTCGCGAATGGCATAGCACCTTACCCAACAAAAAATGCCTTCACATATACATTTGATAGGTTTTCTTAAAACAAGGGCGAACGGCGATCAAATAAATTCCACATCAAATGAGACAAAAGGGACGTTCTACCAACGTCCCTGTCAACGACAACACGCGCCACGAGGACACGCATTTATCACATCTCAGACTCCGTCAACCTGTCACACTTTCCAAGGATCACATACCATCTGGATGTGTAATATCTTCAAAACCAAATCCCTTCGCGAGCGTCTTCAAGAGGCCAAAGAGCATCCTTATGCATCAACTGCCTCCGGAAGGGACATACAGCGCGAGATTGCCACGCCGGGTCATGTCGGGCGTGCTGAGAACGACATCACACGATGTTGCTTAGGCAAAAAGCCATTCAGGGTCTCTTTCTACATCGTCCAGTCCAAAATCCTCTCCATCAAATAGTCGTTACACAACACCCTCTTTACCACCTCATTCATCACCTACTCGTCGCAGAAGGCACACAACAAACCACAGATCGGAGATACCAAGAACAACCTCGCCTCCAAGTCCATCTTCCAGCCACATACGAACACATAACCAATGACGCCGACAATCGACTCCATTGACGACCGACTCAGTTCTGCCCGAGCAGCCGAGCTAAACGGACGCGTGAAGCAGTGCTTCAGTGAAAGTGCGGCAAGTGGGGGGAATAAAGTGACTAACGACAACGCCCATAGCCAAATGGTGGAAAATCCGTGTCTTCTACTGATAGAATTATTATTACAAAATTCAAAATGCAACAACACATACCACCAATAAAAAATAATTAACAAAGGCGAAACATATTTCATAAACAAAGCTACAAATATAACAAATCTAAGTCAATCACTAAACGAAGATCAGGAGTGCTCAGCTATAAAGGAAATAGAAATGAAAACATTACAAAATAATGACGGTAACGTTCGGTTTATCCGTAGCCCCGTATTTAGCCATTCGGTGCCTCAAGCAACAGGCAGAAGCATACTGCAGCGGGATTTCTACGTCGACGATATTCTCACCGGAGCTGAGAGGGAGAACGAAGCCCTTACACCTAGATCAGAACTCGCCGAATTACTTCAACTAGTGGGTTTAAACATCCGGAAATAAGCATCAAACGACAAGGAATTATTACAAGGACTCTCCGCGGAGGAAACAAACCACCAACAACACTTGGGCGATTCGCAAACATTGAAAACACTGGGTGTATTTTGGAACTCTTCCGACGATTCCATTCTTTACTCGATCGAAGTCACACCCACCCTCTGGCGAGACACAAAACGATTCATCAGTTGAGAGATCGCCAAAATTTACGACCCGCTAGGTTTGCTCGCGCCGGTAATCGTTCGGGCCAAGATGCTGCAGCAACGAATATGGTCATTGAAAATCGACTGGGACGAATCATTTCCGACTGATTTGCATACAAAGTGGAACAGGTACTACTCCCAGTTGCCACTGTTAAACAACATCAGATTCAAACGCAAAACAATAATTACATCCGCGACGGACATTGAAATGCATGGCTTCTGCGACGCCAGCGAGAAGGCTTACGGGGCCAGTGTTTATCTCCGAACCAGTAATCCTGATAGCTGCGTCTGGATACAACTATTAACCGCAAAATCAAAAGTCGCCCCGCACAAATACCAGACCATTCCTCGGCTCGAGCTGAGCGTAGTACTCCTCCTCATGTCCCTGATATCGATAGTACAGCAGGCCCTATTGCACAATATTACTCGAACTATCTATTGGACCGATTCCACCATCGTGCTCCACTGGATAAACATATCAGCGCACATTCTCAAAACATTTGTCGTTAACAGAGTCTCCGAAATCCAAACAAAAACCAGTATCCGCGATTGGCGCCACGTTTCTACCAACGATAATCCCTCGGATCTAATATCGCGCGGCCAAATGCCCGAATAGTTTCTGCGCCCAACCATTTGGCAGCACGATCCAGCATGCTTCCAACATTGAAGAATAACGTCGCAAATAGAATTACCGGAACAGAAAGGGGCGATTTGTCTGTCCGCGACTCCCGCCGCTTGTTGCAAAGATATTCATCCTGGCTCAAGTTGATACGAATCATCGGTCGTTGCCTTCGTTGGAAACAAAAACAGAATCGACCGACACCCTTAATCGTAACCGAATGAAACATAACACACGAAGGTCCACATGCACTCCGGAACACATGCCACGTTATATGCAGTAAGACAACGATACTGGCCCGTCGACGACCGAAGTCAAGTCAGGCGTACCATAAAAGGTTGCGTCCATTGCTGTCGAGCTGAACCACCGCCGGTGGATTACATAATGGGTGATTTGCCGGAAGCTCAAGTAATGGAATCTCCCCCAGTCACAAACGTCGGTGTCGATTATTGTGGGCCATTTCGCAACAAGGAGAAACAAGATCGCTACCTGCACCAGATGAAATATACGTAACCATGTTTATACGCCTAGCAGTTAAGGCGGTACATATTGAGCTCGTTGGAGATCTCACGAGCGAAACCTTCATCGCCGCTCTTCGCAGATTCATCGCTCAGCGAGGGTTTTGCTTGACCATCTACTCCGATAACGGCATAAATTTCATTGGCTCAAACAACGAAAGGAGCTTCATAACCTACTACAGTCGGACGAGCACAAGAAAAAAGTAAACGCATTGCCAGCAGATAAGCAAATCGAATTAGCACTCCATCCCCCCTCATTCCCCGCATTTCGGTGGGCTATGGGAAGCAGCGGTGAAGTCATTTAAACGCCACCCTAAACGCGTTGTCCGCAACGAGTTACTCACCTTTGAACAATTTTACATCCTCATCATCGAAATAGAATCAATCCTCAATTCACGACCGCTAACGCTAATATCCACTGATACAAACGGTCTCCTAATCTTCATTCTTGGCTATTTCCTCAATGGCGATTCACTAATCAGTTTGCGTGAGCGTGATTTCAGGGACACTCCATCGAACCGACTGCGGCGGATGTGAAGCAGTTGTACGAAGCTCTGTGGGGAAGAACTGGACCCACAAATTTAGAAATGCCGTTTAAACTGGAAAGAGCTTCAGAACTGTCTTTAAGCAAATACTTTATGCCCGTTACCATCGAGAAGGTCGAGAAGAAAATAAGAGAACTAAAAAATAAAACAGCGGCAGGGTCAGACAGACTGTTAAAGGAAAATTTACTAATGCCCGGTCTATCTGTGATATTGGCGAAACTGTTTAACATATTGTGGTATAGTTCCTATTTTCCGACCGCATGGAAGGAAAATAGGACAACTCTAATACCCAAAGCTAATAAAGATGTAAGTAAGGTCGAGAACTGGAGACCAATCGATCAGCCCAATTTTGGGTAGAATTTTCTCATCGATCCTCGATGGACGGCTAAGAAGGGGTGTAGAACAGAGCATTAGGCAAAAAGGCTTTACATCCGAAAGCGGATGTATGATTAATGTAGAGTTACTGAACGCAGCCTTAAACTACAGTAAGAGAAATCGAGGGGGAGTGTTCACAATAGTGGACATTTCCAAAGCCTTCGATACTATACCCCATGCTGGAATAAGACCGTGTCTGGCTAAAAAAGGTGTACCGGCCCCTATAATCGATTTAATAAGCGAAATTCACAAAGGAAACGAAACGACCATTAGAGCTAATATAATAATATAGGGGTCGAAGTAGAAATTCTCAGAGGAGTAAAGCAGGGCGATCCTTTGTCGCCACTGCTTTTTAATTCATGTCTTGAGCCGCTGCTCGAAATAATCGAGGAAAATACCGATGACATTAATATAAATGAAGGAAACAAAGTTTCTGTTCTGACCTTCGCAGATGATATCGTCTTGCTCGGAGAAGATGAGAGGGAGGCGCAGAGCCAGATGGACGAGCTTCACAAATACCTGAAAAGGCTTGGCATGAATATTTCTGCCCAGAAGAGTCAATCATGCCAGCTAATAACCAAAAAGGATACCTGGTTTATTAAGGACCCAATAGTGAAAGTCGACGAAGAAAGAATACCAGGCATAGACCCAGAAATTGAATTATTAACCAAATATATATTTCCTCGTTACACATACAACTTGTTAATTAATCCCTCGGGTGAAGACGTGTTAAAACTGATGGATGGCGAGGTCAGGCAGGAAGTCAAAGCAATACTGCACTTATTACCAGCGACTGCCATCGGATTTTTCTACGCTCCAAAGAATTGTGGTGGATTGGGGCTACCAAGAAGGTAAATCTAAACGACCGGGTCTATAGGTGGTGGGCTTATTTACAAACGTTTAATTTTTATATTATGTATCGAGAAGGTAAAAGAATGGCCCACGTAGATTTCTTTTCACGAAACCCCGTAAAATTGAATCAACGTTCAATTAATAAAATCGTGGAGAAAGAAATTCATCTGGCCGAAATATCGGAAGATTAGCTCAAATTTTAGAGATCTTCAATAAATTGCAAAACGAGGAGCTCACGGAATAATGAATTACGGACTGATACCCTTCATCATACAGAAGTATGAAATACAAAGAAAACGCAGAGAAAACGCAGAACTCTCTGCTTGCCCATTGTCCCAAGAGGTTTCAGGTGGTCCGTTATCAATCATGTGCACCAGTCAATTATGCACTTGGGATGGGATAAAACGCTCGTGAAACTGTACGAGTATTACTGGTTCGAAGGAATGGCGAGGTATGTTCGTAAATTCGTAGAGAACTGTCATGCTTGTCGAGTTTCAAAAGGTAGTTCAGGCAAAATACAAGTCGAACTACATCCCATACGTAAGACCAGCATACCCTGGCATACGGTTCACATGGACATAACGGGCAAGTTAACCGGTAAAAGTGAAAACGTCATTGTTTAGGTCGATGCCTTCATGAAATTCGTATACCTACATCACACGCGTAAAATAAACTTTCTTAATGTCATCAAAGCACTTAAGTCCGCTATACTTTTATTCGGCAGTCCCTGTCAGATAATAGTGGACCAAGGAAGATGTTTTACGGGCAAAGAATTCCAAGAGTTCTGCGAAAGTAAACATATTAAAGTCCATTTAATTGATACGGGTGCTAGTAGAGCTAATGGGCAGGTAGAGCGTATTATGGGTACCCTGAAGAGTACGCGATTGGCGAGATACAATTGGCCTTGAATTGTACCACTAACGGTGTGACTAAGTCGAGTTCCTTAGAAGTACTAATCGGCAAAACAGCAAGACCCTAGTTTATTGGTACCTGACGGCATTGAGGAAAGAGAAGTAAATATCTCCGATGTAAGACGGCAAGCAATAAAGAATATAGAGAATAGCGCGATACGATAGTACGATAAAGAGAGATTCGATAAAACTAAAGCTAAAGTGGTTAGGTTTAATCTTGGTGATTTTGTACTACGCAAAAACGAGGAAAGAAGCCAAACTAAGTTAGATCCGAAATTTAGAGGTCCATTCGTAATAACAGAAATTTTGGAAGAAGACAGGTATGCTTTAAAGACATTGGACGGCAAACGTTCATACAGATATAGTCATGATAGGTTGCGAAAAATGCCAGATAGTTGTATTCCTGTTGAGTTGAACGTCTGTAGTGATGTCAATAACAGTGACCATGACAATAGGAGTACCCCGATCTCGGAAGATCAATAGCACGATGGCGGAGTGAGACAGATGTGAGAAGGCTCATTGAGACGTGTGAGGTAATTCACAATGCTTCCAAGCAACAGATGTGAGAAGACTCATTGGGACGTGTGATGTAGTTCACAATTCTTTCGGGGCGACAGATGTGATAAGGCCCATTGGGACGTATGATGTAGTTCACAATTCTTCCGGGGCGACAGGTGTAATGAAGTTCAATGAGACCGTGGAACGAAGCTCTATGTTCTCGTGCGATCTAGAAAAACGAGATTCATTTGGGTACGAAATCGAGAATGGTCCATCATGCCTTTACTGATAACCCACAGGATGTAACTGGCACCTTGAATACTGATTATGACGTCACTAATTTTTGTTCTCTTTTATTTTTTCTGTTGTCATGCCTTCAAACGAAATTTTGTTGTTGCACTGGACCCTTGGCTTATTTGGAATATCTAATTAAATGGTAAATAATAGCAATTGGATCGAGTCTAATATAGGAAAACACGACATTCTAAATGCACCCGAGGACGTGTGACTGTCAGGATGGCCGTGTCGGAGATAAAAGAACATGGGGACCTTTCTTTAGAATGTTCGGAAAAACCCAATACCCTAATCCAGATATTTATGACAACGACATTTAAACAATAAACGAAGAAATAGTTATGCGGACACTTAAGGTTTATGATGATGGGTTTGGGCTTGAGGTGACATGATGAGTCACCGAACGTACCCACGGTCACGGAAGGGACGTGTAATAACGTAAGTAAAAAATAATTGTGCAGCTCTCCTCAAAAACAGTGATAGACCCGAGGAATGGGAAAAGGACTATATAAGGGCAGTTTCATTTGGATTACGAGTTAGTTAGTCGTTGAGTGAATTGCTGATTGATTTGGTGATTGAGTTAGTTACTGATTCAACTACCGATAGAATTCTTGCGAGAGTTATCGAGAGAGTTATCAGAATCGTGTATTACGTTGTCATTCGTAATCCCGTGGACTGTGGATTCCTTATCGAACCTGAATTCGTTGTTATCAACTGCTCGACCATCCGATCGCCGCGATTATTTGTAATCTGTGTATCGCAACTGATTGTATCAATAAACCTTTACTGTGGCTACCATGGCAAATTCAAGGGAAAGTTCTTCAGACGCCCACACTTCCAATCCTAATCCGACATATACATACTGTTATCTTCTTCCACTATTTTTAATTTCGTCCAATGTATCTCAGAAAATAAAAAATCTGCAAGCGATCACAATGTTTCTCAATTTCTGACAGCAAGTGTATTTTAAATTTATTTGTATTGCTCAATTCTAGCCCATATATCAGTCCCTCAAGAGCTTGAATTGTTAAACAGATTTCGGATACGGGGAAAAATAATACATTTAACTTCCCCAATTACCGAACAGGGGAGATAAAGCTCCAGATTCCGTTGTTGCTATACCGACGAACAAGGGGAATAATGGGAGCGCAGGCTAAACGATTAATTTAAAATCATGTAGAACACGTTGAAAACTGAAAGAGTGAAGTTCTTCACATTCATCCCCCAGGCGAAAAACCATATAAATGTGATTGTGAAAAGTATGTGTCGGACCACTTTCCCTTTTCATGTCGCTACGATGGCACGGATAAAATTTGACAGATTCACCACAAGTAACTTTGGACGCGTAACGAACTTCGAAATTACGAAATTTAATACCAAACCGCTTGTCTCTAATAATCGTAGGTTACTACAGCCACAACTCCTGCAAGCTCACTCGTTTGAGGTGGTCCTGCTGGCAAAGACGAAACTAACAGAGAGGCATAAGGTTCTGTTTAAGGGTCTTTGTTTCGAAAGGGTGTGACCATCTGAACTCGAAGTTCGGGGGCAGAACAGTTTTATCATTTAATTCATTCCAACTAGAATATCATTTAACTTTGAAGAGATAATCATTAACCGTACGAACAAGGGGAAAATGGAACTTTCAGTTGTCACGATAAACCAAGCAAACAAAACGCGGCTTTTCATATATTCTGTTTATTCTATTTATTTTATTTTATTTTATTTTTACTTTTATTTTTATTTTTGTTTATTTTATCTTTTCGAGAAACTACATCCGTGCAATACAATTTTTGCATCCTCCGTGGTGATTATAAAGCGAAACATGTTCTCTGGAGCAGCACGTTAAATAATAACAAAGACGAGAACACTGATTTAACGAGTGACAGGTGGATTTGGTCCTCCAGTTCAGTGACGCTGATTTTGATGGCATTTGATTTGCCGAGGCGCAGTCGTTCTTGGATTTGGTACTCGCGGAAGAGCTGGATATTTTTCTGCACCGAGCCATCAGAATTTGATATCTTTGTCCACGAGGATAAGAACACTGAGACAACAATCACGAAGTAGAGACCGTCCTCCAGACCATAAATAATAATATTCTTTCGGCCCTAGAAGCTTCAATTCCAGCTCTCACATGGGATTTCAATTGCGTTGGAAGATATCTGAATTCCCACTTCGGAGGTTTGCTACAAGACAAACACAGAATCTTCCGCATCTTCAATCGGCTGAAGAAGCGCTTCGGCACACTATGTTACTCTATCCCATTGGTTCATCGAACACGCAAGTGCTATAGAGCCATAAAAAGGCGTATCAGGAAGGCCCCTGATAAATCCCCGAGTTCTCTGGATCTAGAGGATTAAAGATTCCAAAAGTATGTTTCCGCAAGTTAGACGAGTACTAGGCAACAGGGTTAATCTCTTGATCGGCGCCCTCAAATTTTCTTCAGACGATTCTCACCGTCTTCCACAGATGAACAACCTCCTCGCTTAGTGTGACAGAGCAGAAGATGCATCGTTACTGGTACCAAGACGATAAATAAGTCGAGATCGTGACGTCTCCGATGCCACCGGCTCTCCAGAACTTACTAGATGACATGCCAAAAATAAACGTGTACGCAACTCGTGCTTCTGTTATTCACGATCGTGTGCCGTGACTTCCTTTCAAGTTATAAGCTGTTCTTTGTACAGGTATTTAATTACTATTATGCTCGCGTGCTATTTCATCACTTTAAACTTGTTAAACTTTTATCACTTGTTACAAAAGCACTTGTTACTTCTATGTAGCGAAACATTCTTTGTCTGGTCTCCTTTCTACCGCGTGGTAAGCTACGTGAATCCCACAAGACTACTGGGTACAAATTTCGAAGGTGTGCGCCGAAATGTGTGTGATGATATTCTCAGATCCCAAATTATATAACCTTGAATATTCAGATCTTCGTTGAATAGGGGCCGTTGAAACAATGTCTGTAGCTTCACCCGAGGAAAAAGGGTTGGTAACCGCTACGGCTCCGATGTCTCAGAGAATTATTTCACATCGGTAGATTCATTAACGATTCAATTTAAGTTTCTGAACGGGAATAGGTTATAAGGCTTCGATATCTTCAACGCAGTACCAATATAGCTCCCGCAAAGATACACATTCTTCTTCGTCTTGATCTTTAATGATATCTTATACGTGCGTATTTTCCTAAGATATGAAAGATGGGGAAAGTGGTTCCCTTGCTGGGAAAGGGTAAGAACAAACCTAATCCAGCCAGGTACAGATCAATGAGTTTGCTGTTTGCAGAGTATCCATTAGTAAGGTCTTTGAGAGGGCGATACAGACAGTCATACTGTTTCATTGTAAAGAGGCATCCATTCCTCCCGATCAGCAATTTGGCTTCCGGTTCAAATACATTAAGGTCCACGCAACAATAAAATTCGTGTCAGATGTCTGCTGGTAGCAAAACTCTACTCATAGACCTGGAAAGGGCTTTTGACATGTTTCGATCGGAACGGTTTGCTGTAAATGCTGATAAGATACGGTTTCCTTAAACATCTAGTTCAGGTGATTTGGTCCAGAATCTCTGAAAGTTGTCTCATTGGATAGCAAGCTCGAATGTCGTCTTCGGGGTGAATGACGGGCTGCAACAGGGAACGTTCAAAACCTCCAACCTGGTTAATTTGTATTTTAGTCGTAACTTGAGCCTCTTCCGTCTCAATAGCGACTTTAACCTATTCGCGTTGGTATTTGCTAATGGTCTCCTGATTTACGCGACGGAAATGTATTCTTCCAAAATTAATTCCAAGCTACAGGAAGGTTTCGATCGCATTATGGTTTACTGTGGTAACTGAAAGTTCCGTATACATACTAGAAAGTGCGAATCTATCGCTTTCGGACTGTGCATGTCTAGACATTTAAATTTCAACCGTGATGTGATATTCAATATTCTCGCTGATTTCCTATTACCGGCAATAGCCCCTATCCATTCCGCATAAGAAAATGGTCAAATATCCCGATATATATTTGTATTGAAAATTACAGATTACACAGCACATTAAGACACAAACGTAAAATAAATCAGAAAAGACTTTTATAGCAAATAATGGTTCGTTCTTCTCAAAGCATCTCTGCGCAAAGTGTAGTCTTCTTTTGTACAAATTGCTGGCAATAATCCTATCCTGACTTATGCCTATCCGATTTGCTTCAATGTCACAACGAGCCAGATGGACCAGCTCAGGCGTTTCAAACGGAGATGTCGGAGGCATTGCATGGAGCTGTGTCGCTCGAGCTATTTTACATATCAATACAAATATTTTATATAATTTTATATACTATATACAAATTACACATAGCTTTTAAATTCCTTGTATCTGTAGGACGCGGTAAGAGAAACAAAAATTCTAAGATCCTAGCATTCTGTCTCGACCCGAGCAAGAAGGTAAATAAGGATCAGGCAGCTACAAGCATGCGGCATTTCAAGGACATGCGGGGAATCGTGGAGGAGCTCCTGCTCCACAATAGTTACCTGACCGGGAGGCTGGAGCAAAGCACCGGATCAGCCCAGAGCAAGAATACGGAGATATTAAGTGCAGTAAACAAGACGGAAGCTGCGGAACGCTATAGAAGTTCTTGACTTGCCCTGGTCGGAGGAAAAATGGGAGTTTGTCACAAAAAACGTATATCCTCACTTCCGTCAGTATGCAAGTATGCAGTACGCAAGGAGCATTCTACATGCAAAGGAGTAGAAGAAAAATACAGCTTTGAAAGGAATACCTCCAGAAAACCTCCAGAAAAAAGATCAATGCAACCAGGTGCACAGACAAACCAGCTCCCGAACCGAAGTGTCAGGCCAGCGCAACTTGAACCTGAACGGAGCAGAGAACCTGACAAATAGTAGAAATAGTAATGACTAAAGGACGGATCACAGTGAAGCAAACAGACACAAACAAACAGTACAACGGATTGGAAAAATAGGACAATAAACAGGATAGAACAGGGAAAACAACGATAACAAGAAACCAGGACGCAGAACAAAACGCAAAACGTGTGAGCCGGAGAAGAAACCTGCGACACTCGGTGCAGGCATTACCCACACAAACAGGTGCCGAGACGATGCAGAGATAATCGGCTGGAGAGTTAACCTTCTGGGACCGAGCTATATTCTGGCAGTTCCGCCTCCACGTGTTCCCCGTTGGTAACGGTGCGGCGCGATGCACGTGTAACGCGAACCCTCAATCACCCCAGGGACCCACCATAAACTTAAACTTTTTAAGTTTATTATTTCTGATATCTGTTTATGGATGGTCCTTGAAACAGCCCTTAGGTTGTTATACGTCCTTACCAATTACGGGAAAAGCAGGTAGTTACCTAATGGGAAAAAGCCAATACTTGACTAACGAAAAAGCTGGTTTTTCCCATAAACAATATTACCTACTAGCCACGTTCGTAGGAGGCTTTCTCCTCCTATCTTCATTTATTAACATGACCTATAACCAATTGGCATCGTGGATCGTTACTTTCACTTTTCCTAACGGAAGGTGCGAACAGCGAATTCGCGTTGTTAATTAAAAAGGGCACACCCACACCGAGCTTTCCTCCGTAATGAGACGAAAACACCTAGGGAGAAATAGACAAAACCTTCGAACAGTGAACATCTCTGCAATTATTGTCAAACTGTGCTGTGCTAGTAAATAAAGTTGGTTATAAAATAAAGACAGTAGTTGTGTTACGACTCAACCTTCTTGTTTCATCAACCAACCCTTAGGTTTACGTGACACACGCATCGCGTGGCATCGGCTAAGCGAGCTGCCGCCCGAAAAGGTTGATTCAACTTGTCCAATGACCCGCAAGAGGAGGACAAGGTTTCTTTAAGTAGCGCGCCGCCCATCTATGCGCGCTGTTCGCCGGGCAAGGGGTGCTGAGAAGTAGACGAGAATCGAATACGAACACCTAGATACGAAGGCAGTTTGTGTTCTTACTCGAGGTATGGCGCGGTCGACCAAAAGGTCGGGTCCTGAAACGCACACGTTACTTGCCTCTAACCAAACTCAGCTCGAAAACTAAGGCCTAGCGGTGGGATAATTTTCCGAATAATTCGAAAAATAATGTAAACCATGGCTTATAAGTATGTATGGAAGAAAGTTGTTCAGAATATTCAGCTGTAAACCCTGTTTGTAAAATGGTGATTCTGTTCAAGTTTCTTGAGATTTTCGTACAAACTCAAAAATATCGTTATATTTCTCTATTCACTAAGATCCCTAATAGATGTACCCTGGTATGTTACCAACGAAGCAATACATCGCGATCTCATGATACCCACGATGAAAGAAGAAGTAAAAAAATGTAGTAATAGATATATCAAAAGAGTTAACAAACATCGAAACCCCTAATTACTAAATTACTTGATACGTCGGACCAGATCCGCAGGCTAAGAAAACACTATC
This sequence comes from Bombus flavifrons, assembly GCF_040668555.2. Lineage (NCBI taxonomy): Eukaryota > Metazoa > Arthropoda > Insecta > Hymenoptera > Apidae > Bombus > Bombus flavifrons. The sequence goes on along the minus strand of NC_138457.1, from coordinate 1,952,358 downwards.
CGTTAGACCTAAGCACTAGATTTAGCTAGATATTTCTAACAAGTAATATTTACGTATTTATAATATTATTATTTAGAAATTATGCTTATTTATAAATTACACTTACTTACAATCAGTTAATAAGTGTATTAACTTATTCTAAATAATTAGCCATGTCACTGCGCCACGCCAGAGAAATTTACACCAAATTTTCAATGCGAGAATTGATTGTAACGTACTTGTAAATAAAAAAAAAATATATTTCTCTATTGATACTATAACGAAGGATCTATCACCTTGTATATAATAAAATATGGCCATGAAGAGATTAAATAAAGAGATAAATCTTAAATTATTGTCTAAAGTTATTGAAATATTTGATTACGTTTTTCCTATATAATCAAACAATTTTAATGTAAAAAAATAATAGCTTATACAGTAAAACGAAACATATTACATAAAAATAAACCGCAGTAACTGTTATGTAATAATTTAAATAGCTGGCTGTTATGCGCATAGCCTATCGCTGCCAGAAACTGTCAGCTGTCAGTTACTTAATCAACGTAAGAGAGATTTTCTTTTGAAAGCTTAACAAGTGAAGGTGTTTGAGTTGCTACTGATTTTATCATCTTAAATACAATTCAGTTCAATGTAATTCTTATGATGAATTCGATGATACACGACCGCTTAAGAAATTTTGCCACGGGAGACGAGAAGTGCGCTGTTTACACAAATATTAAATGTAAAGAATCATCAACAAATCAACCGTATCGAGGAAGCTAGGAAGGAAAATGGAGTGTCTCATTAATTAAAAAATTATAAAAGAAAAATGAAAACGCATAAAAGGACGCAATTTTACAATCGCAACCAATAAAGGCGAATTTCAACACACATAAACTAAAAACATAAGACACATCATTACTACCGATGCGTCGCAATTAAACCGGATTTAAGGAAACTTCAAGCAGTAAACAATTCTCCTACTTCGAAGTCAAAGGATAATACCCAATAATTTTTAGAATTCAGGAACCGAGCAGAAATATCTGCGGAGAATGCTCCGCTATTTCCTACTTTACCTCTCGAGAGCTGTCGGCTAACTACCGACTACCGACCCTTAGTTTGAATAATTTCAGTCAAAGGTTCCACTCATATCAAAACTCACGCAGCTATCAGAAAAAGAAATCCACATCAGATACAGACGAACATCAGAGGAGATATGAATATCTCGGCGATGGACAATCCACACAACTGAAACTACAGTGTCATTATTTCAGTTTCTATGTGAAGTATTTACTACTCGCTATTTGAACCAGACTGCAACGATTCGGAAAGCGAGCAGATATATCTGCGGTAAATGCTCCGCTATTTCCTACTTTACCTCTCAACAGCTGGCGGCTGACTACCAGAGTCCTCTGCGGACAAAAGTAGTGCTCCAACACTAGGTCTTCGGAATGTGAAGGGGCTGATGAAAAGTTTGGAAGTACTTTCGCTAAATATGGAGAGGGTGATGAGAAGGGGGTACGAGCAATTGGTACCAGCAAGGGGGACCTAACGTTGGAGAAATTAAACATAGAAAATATGAGAGGAATCAGGAGAGTCAGACAGTAGATCGACAATAACGCGAAGATGAGTGGGGGGCGACATGATAAGAAAACGGTGGTCACCCAAATGACTCCTAAGGAGCAGGAGGAGGCAAGGAGTAGAGGCGTTTCCGCAACGAGCCAAACCGAGGTATAGCAATTGGCGGAGAAAAAGGGTATATCTCTGCTAGAGGAGAGGAGAGCGAGCTATAGGAGGAAGCCTTATAGGGCTATTACGTCCAGAATAGCCCGGAGAGTCCGAACAGATGGCCTCTACGTGGATAGGGTCCGATCCATAGTGGACGAGCTCTTCCTGACTAGGCCAGCGGAGAGTAGAGATAGAATTGTAAAGGATGGTAACGGCGACGATGGCGGAAGAGACTGCAGGATCACCGAAGAGGATTTATTAGATGCCCATAACAAAATAAATCCAAACAGAGCGGTCCAGTTTTCTGTTAAGTGCAGACGGGTGTCTAGTACCCTGCGAAGTTCACAACAAACACGTGACGCCCATCCGTCGAAAGCGATTCGAAACTAACTTAATCCAAGTGTTTCTTAACTAACCAGTGGAAAATACAACGCTCCTAATCTCTGATCCGAATCATAGCCTCTCGACTATTATTTTAAATAGAATTAACCAGATCGAAGATGGCCCAAGTATCCCGACCAGGCTCTCTTGGGCAAAACCATGACTGCTCCGCTCTTCCTCCTCCATAGCAAAAGGACAATATGTCCCTCCTAACATTCGAGACTAAAAGCATCAAAAAGCGTAAGCTAGAAATAGTTAACACAACCGCAATCACTAGCCAAAACAAACAGACAACAAGTGGTGTAACTACCTATAACAGATACGCAATACTAGAGCCCACAAACGACTCCATGGACACAGCTGAGACAACAACTAACCAAAATACACGTAAAAATCGCCCCCCCCCCACCTATCTTCATTGACGACGTCATTAACATTCAAACAATGGTAAGGTCCATTGAGAAAGATATTAACAAAGAAGGTTACAAATTTAAAATAAACAATAACCAAATCAAAATTCTGCCGACTAATCCAGAATCGTACAGAAAACTAACTAAGCTACTAAAAACCGTAAACGCAAACTACCACAAGTATCAACTTAAACAAGAAAGACCTTTTCGAGCGGTATTACGCAACATCCACCACTCAACTAACTTGGACGAACTGAAGTCCGAACTCCTAAATCATGGCCACGAAGTAACAAACATCAGCAACATAAGACATAGAATCTCGAAAAACCAGCTATCCTTATTTTTCATAGACTTAAAACAAAAGCCAAATAACAAACAAGTATATAATATCAATAGATTAATGAATTCAGTAGTCAAATTCGAACCTCCTCTTATAAAAAAGAGATAGTGCAATATAAAAGATAACAAAGGTACGGTCACACGCAGAAATACTGCAACCGTAATTTCCGCTGCGTTAAATGTGCAGGCTCTCCCTTCCAAATGTCTCCTCCTATTGAACCCTGCACTTCTGCAGAGATTATCGAATCAATCAGTCGCCTAAATCCCAAGAAAGCAGCGGGGCACGACCTAATAGGGAATAAAGCAATGAAGGAACTTCCCATAAAAGGGATTGCACTCATCACATCGATTTTTAACGCAATTCTTCGCCTTGAATACTTTCCTAAGGCCTGGAAAATTTCACTGATTACTCTCATCCCTAAGCCCGGAAAACCAATGCAAGAAACTAGCTCCTATCGCCCAATTGGTCTTTTACCTACCTTGTCAAAACTATTCGAGAAGATGCTTACGAATAGACTCCTTCCACTCCTAGAGGATTTGAAAACACTCCCAGATCATCAATTCGGTTTTCGGAAACAACATTCAACAGTAGAGCAAATCCATCGCATAACACACATTATCAGCCAAACCCTTGAAAAGAAAAAATATTGCTCAGCGGTATTCCTAGACATTCAACAGGCATTCGACAAAGTATGGCACGAAGGGCAACTATACAAACTTAAAAAAATCCTACCACACACCTACTACACCATCCTAAAGTCCTACCTAACCAATAGACAATTCATGGTTAAATACTTAGACGCCACTTCCACAACATTCCCAATAGGATCTGGCATACCGCACCGCAAGGTAGTGTCCTCGGACCCGTGCTGTTCTCCATCTCCACTGCCGATTTACCAATATCAACAGAGATAACAATAGCAACATTTGCTGACGACACAGCGGTATTAGCATCCTTCACGCTCCGAAAACAAACCTGCCCCCAGGTCACCATCAACAATACAACAATTCCTAGCAAGGACACAGTCAGGTACCTGGGCATGACCCTGGACAGGAGATTGACCTGGAAAAACTTCATCACAGACAAAACGAAGCAACTATCGGACAAACTAAAAAAATTCTATTGGCTCACGGGCCAACGCTCCAAACTAAACACACAGAATAAAATTACCCTCTATAAGACCGCAATAAAACCTGTCTGGACCTACGGAATCCAACTATGGGGAACAGCAAGTAATTCCAATTTCGACGCTTCCAATCGAAAACGCTAAGATCCATCATAAATGCACCCTGGTATGTCACCAACGAACTAATACATCGCGACCTCAAGATACCAATAGTCAAAGAGGAAATAGGAAAATATAGCGACAGATATAGCGAAAGAGTCAACAAACACAGAAACCCCCTAATTACTGGACTACTTGATACGTCGGACCAGATCCGCAGGCTGAAGAGGCACTACCCGCTAGATCGAAACAGTAGATTTAATTAGATATTCAAATATCCCTCTTATTTCTCTTATCATCGCCTAAATCCTCTTTCCATCCTCTCTATTCTTTCCATCAATACCTCCATTCCTCTCTCCCTGGTTGGTGACTTCTTTTCTGTCAAGCTGTACCTCTCCAGTGTTTTTGAAGTCATCCTTGCCTCCCGCCTTACCCGCATTCGTTTGTCTTCTTCTGTTTAACGCCATCTCTTGTTTACCTGCCTTACTTACTTCTTTGTTTGCCGCGCTTTTGCCTTTCTAACCTCTTCTCCTCTAGTTTTCTGATTCGTACCTCTCTCCCTTTCCAGACTTCTTTTCGCTTTTCTTTCACTTTCTATTCGTATTTTCACCCTTCAACATTTGCTGATGACACAACGCTATTAGCTTCCCACGCAGACCCGATAATTGCTTCATCCACTCTCCAGCGATGTCTCGACTCTATAGAAAAGTGGTTCCGCAAATGGCGCTTCAAAATAAATGAAAAAAAATCCACACATGTAATCTTCACGCTCCGAAAAAAACCTGCCCCCAGGTCACCATCAACAATACAACAATTCCTAGCAAGGACACAGTCAGATACCTGGGCATAACCCTGGATAGGAGATTAACTCATAAACAAAACGAAGCAACTCAAGGACAAACTCAAAATATTCTACTGGCTCATTGGCCGTTGCTCCAACTAAGCACTCAGAGCAAAATAATGCTATATAAAGCCATACTAAAACGTGTTTAGACCTATGGAATCCAACTATGGGGAACAGCGAGTAACTCCAACATAGAAATCCTTCAACGATTTCAATCAAAAACACTAAGATCCCTAATAGATGCTCCTTGGTATGTCACCAACGAAACAATTCACCGCGACCTCAAGATACCCACAGTCGAAGAAGAAATATACAAGTTCAGGAGCAGACATAACACAAGAGTCAACAACCACCACAACCCATTAATCACCCAACTACTTGACACGATGGACCAGATCCGCAGACTAAAAAGAAATTACCCTTTAGATTGAAGCATTAGATTCAACTAGAATCAACATAATGTAAATTATTATAAACCAAGTTATTGTACCACGCCAAATGAAGTTACTTAAAATTCTCAACGAGAATTGATTGTAAAAAAGAATTGTTCGTGTTGTTCGATGATTCCGTTAAACGAAATAATGTTAACATCCATATATCTTTTGTGCGTTTATATCTACAAAAAAGATAATTACATACTACAATATAAATATATATAACAATAAGTATAGTTAATAAATATATTAAAACAATATATGTGAAAAATATATACATACGTTCACCGCGGAAAGTATGTTGACATCCTACAATATGACCTGTTTGATGAGAGATTTAGAGGTAAACAAAAGGTTCGTTTTTCCAAATCGGTTCTTCGTTGCTATTATAATTCTTTTTTGTCTACCAATCAGTCGAAACTCGTGCTTTGTAAACAACAGTAGTGTAACCGATAACGTAACGTTTCATATCATACAAAAAAGTATTAACCTGCTTATGTCGAAAAACCGTTAATTTAGATTATGTCTTCCGTTTAATTTGTCGTATGAAAGATAAACATAGGACGCGAAACGGTTCTCTTGTGTTTACGTTGTCCTTGTCTTTTGTTTGTTTCAGCGTAAACACAATACCGCTTACCTGGCTTTCATACGACGAATTCAAGTTAAGATATCTAGTGAACTAACAGATCTTTTTAATTTTTTCATAAGGAATACAAAGATAGATCGATGAATGTATTAAAAAAAAATATGGTTCCATTTGCAAAAATGAAGCTGAAATGGAACCCTACTACTGGATCTACAAAAAAGTAATTTGCACCGTATGTGATGCCTTCGTTCGAACTAAACAATTTTTGTTAAAACTTTTTTTGATAACATCAATCTCACGTGAGATATTCTACCGCTTATCGTTTCGCCACTGTTTAAATATTGAGGTTAGGTTTCTATGTATAATAAATTTCTATGTATAGTAAAATAGATACATATGAAATACATATAAAAATTGAAAGTTTTAGACGATTTTGTAGATATCAGACTCGGCATATTATTTAAATCATGTCCATATCTAATTGTAATGACTTACAACAGAATCTAAGAACTGAGATTTGCACTTTTTCATTCGTAATTTTTGATTGAATAAATATACTGTATCACTTTTTTAAAATGAAACAACGCATTTTGCGATTAAAATGCGGACATTATAACATATAATACAGCAATAGTAGATAATAAAAAAGAAGTAAGAAAAAAACTTACCATAACAGCATGGAAAAGAATTTATGAAGAATTGTGTTACTGGAAGAAGCCTCTTTGTGTATCACGAAGTGGATCAGGGGAGGATACTTAAACAAATTTCGTAAAAAATTACTATCTATCAGATAAATACAATACGAGATTCGAAGAATAATTAATATTAACTAAAACATAATTATTTTATAAGAACATAATATTCAATTAGAGAAATAATTATACGTTAAGTTCTGTTATTAGTAACCATTATCGATGACCGACTTTATTTTTGGTTCTCAATAAGCATCATCTTTGATGAAAGCACTTTTTAGCGGAAGAAAATAAAATGGGAAGAACGATATAACCTTTATATAAAAAGCTATAATCAATATATTTAATTAAAACTAAAACATAAATACATATAACATCACTCTTACATGAATATAAATATGTAAATGCAAGTAGTACATTAGTGACGAAAGATATAATAAAAATAAGAAAAAAGAAAAATAAATAAGAAAACTGTACTGGTTTCTACGACTTACTTCCACATGTGGAATAATCTATCTGGTTGCGGTTTGGCCCATCCTAGAGACAGAACAAAGTTATTAGATTAAAATAATTCACAGGAAGTTTGTAATTCTTAACATTTGCAAGTATAAAATATTTACTCTGAATAAATCCATTTTATAGAAAATTTACAAGTCGACTCTCGAATAACCAGATTTTATATTTTATCCAGCATCTAGCACTTCTTATCAATCGCTAAAACACTTGCTAAACACAAAAATTGTAACGTTCAAATAGGCAACTATTCCCTAACACCATCACACTACGGCGTCTCGAATATGAAAGACTGTTGAACAATACCATCCCTAACAAAGGCAGATTCGTACTGCTTGTTAATTGGCTACGCTTCTAGACTATAAGCGGCGAATCCTGTACGCTGCGCAAATGTCTCTGCGCCGATTATATTTCAATTTTACTACAATACAATAACGACTTTACCTCTTGAAAATTGTCACTATTACCCTGCAGATTTTTATTTAGATATTATATATCAAAGTGCATAAAATATGTAAATGCAAAATTTATTCAAACTATGTAATAATTGTACAATATTTTACATTGTGAATACGATCTTAATTGCTCATCATGATCTTTTATTATAGTTTATTTACTGATTGTCTAATTGAATGTAAAAAAAAACCTCAATTAATATATATAACGTATAGAATATATGTATATATAATATGTGTATAATATATAGTATAGCATGTGTATATATTATGTATATAAAAGTAACTAAATTATGTATATAATATATATATATATATATATATATATATATATATATATATATATATATATATATATATATATATATATATATATATGTCGGAGATGAAAGGAAAGCCGAAGCCGTTCCTTGGAAATTTTGGGAACATCTTCTAGTACTCTAGCCTAGATTTTATCATAGCTGTAATTGTTCGAGATTTGTGATAGCGAGATTGGGTTCGAGGTGACAATTGGCCGCCGAACGTAGCCACGGCCACGGGATGGACGTTTTGCCTAACGGAGGTCTGGAGTGGTTGTATGGTTTTTCCGGGAAATGTGGTTGTCTCGGGAGCGGGCCTAGCCACGTGCGATTTTGCCTCGGAGGTGCCGATACAATGAGACATACATTGTATTAATAATCAAACTCCAGGCAGAAACTGCCTAGCAACGGCGTTTGGAACCTTCTCGATGCTTCCAAACGAGTATAGAAAAACAAATGCAAGCGTACAGCAAGAAAAATCTGCACGAGGCTGATATTCTTGCGATTGCCTTGGAGAGTGACACATCGCGCATTTTCAACAATCGTATTTCTGTGCCTAAGATCAGTTTACGCTTAGTAGACAGTTATCCCGTTGACCGTGGATTCGTTTGAACCCAAAAATAGTGTTAATAGCGTTCATTAAACTTATTATTCGTAAATCATACTATTCATTAATCTTTTAAGATTAATGAATTTCGTTAATGAAGTTCGTTAAACTTATCATTCATTAGACTTATTATTCGTTAGACTTATTATTTGTTCAACTTATTATTTCACTAACTTTATTATTCATTAAACTTATTATTCATTAGACTTATTATTTGTTAAACTTATTATTTGTTCAACTTATTATTCGTTAAATTTATTATTCGTTAAACTTATTATTCGTTAAACTCTAATATTCGTTAAACTTTATAGTAGTCTTGTATATACGTGTAAATATAATCTCGGCTTTGTAAAACAATGGCTAATTCAAGTGAAGAGTTGTTACGCGCCCAAAATTTTAACCATAACCCGACATATATATACGCGAAGAGCTCACTTTAGGAGCAAAATGTCGAGCACATATGTACATACTTCGGGCATATTTTTATATGTGTTTTGCGGACGAGATTCAAAGTAGTTATATATTAATGGCATGGATTTCAATACAGTTTCAAACATATGTATATGTATCAAGGCAATAATTTGGACCCATTGCAGATCTAACACGAAACTAACAGATGGCGTCATTTTGATACTAACTTTTGGGTTGTTGAAGTAAGTGCGAAAGACGTTCTGTTCTGATTTACTATCTAAACTCGTCAGTACGGATTACTTAGCACAGAATCTGATTTAGACACCAAACAACGACAAAGGAACATCGTTTTGGAAGTTGTATCTATAGGAAGTGCTTAGAGTTGGAGTACTAGCGAGAAAGTCTCCTGTGTCGTAAACCACTGGTGACAGAGTGAAGAAGTTTCGCTTAAATTCCGTAACAATATGAATAACAATATTATTCGTGCAAGACAGAAAATCATTAGTATATAAAGAATTTGGACGTTTTTGATTATTAAAATAGAAAAAGATAGAAGTAGATATCTTCTGTATGCAAGGTGAGGTATTTAAATGGAAACACCTAAAAATCTCTGTTACTAATGGTCCTATGAAAACACTCTTCAGGATAAAGTTATATTATTTTTCCAAATAATAACAATATAAAACATAATAATGCCCAACTTCCGTGGTACATGTAATGGCATGTAAAATTTTCTCTGAGAAACTTTTTTTTTTGTAAGATTTCAAGGTCATCGTAAATTTTTTTTAATGGATCGATATATTTTTTGTACATTGAGCGATCCATCTCGGTATTCCCTAAAAAAGTCTTATTCTATCTATGTCGAAAAACCGTTAGTTTATCTTAACATCTTAATATCATAATACCTTAACGTCAATTTTTTTCAAATTTAGTGTATGAAAGACGAGGAAATATGCGAAACGGTATGAAACAGTTATTTTACGAACCGTTTCAACCTAGAATTTCGACCGATCGTGGGAAGACGCGATCGCGAGGAAACGCGTCAACGGGAGTCGTAAATTCCCGTTACGATTCTAAGAATCGACACCGCGAGTCGATCGATCCCCTGATCTCCATTAAGATAATAGGGGTGGTTGTCGTGGTATAACGCTGCGATTAACAGTGTTATAAAATATATATTTCCAACAACTTTGTACAATAACACAAGTTAGTAATTCCGCTGCTTAAGATATAGGTGACAAAGAAATGGATTGCTCTGATATTAGAGAATCCAGGTAAATATGTAGTCTGATCTGAAGATCGAGATTGAGTACGGGTAGTTAGGTGGTCTTCGAAGAAGTCTAGAGAGTAGAGCGTATTCGAGGTGAACTGAACTAGAACTGAACTGGATGTCTCGTACTGAGAACTGGATATGTACTAGTCTGGAACTGAACTGTTTGAGTATTCGAACTGTCCGCTCTTATATACTTACGGAGGAAAGCTCGGTATGTACCATATGTAATTATTGAACGAAGGAAGCTAATTCGTTGTTCACAACGAAAAGTGTGATTCCCATTGGTTGATGAATGAAGATAGGAGGAATAAGCATCCTACCACGTGGCTCATGGGAGACCTTGTTCATGGGAAAATGCAGACATTTCCATTAGGTAAATGACCAGTATTTTCCATTATACGTTTCGTTATAACGGATCTCACTGTAGATTTTTAAAAAAATTAAAAAAAAAAAAATTTTTTTTTAATTTTTATTCTATATTTTCGACTTCTTTTTTCGCGTAGAATCACCCCCTTTCCGCTTGTACCACCAGATACCAACCACCCTGTATAATTACCAGCTGTTCTGTAATTTCTAAAAGCGCACAATAAACCTAGACCTTGTGTGAAATATCTCTCGTATCATTTCGTAAAAATAAACGATGAATTACATATTCATATTCATAAATATGCTAATTATGTGATTCAGAAAATTCTTTTTCCGGTATTTAATAAATCGGTCATGATAACTTGTAAATTTGTACTTTGTAACTTGATAAATATGATGACTTGTAAATTTTACACGGCAATAAATTATGCGATAAGCATACAAGTACTCATTGGCTTGAGGTGATAAGAACACGTTTACGATCGTTAGATCGCAACAAGCTCGCAATCAAAGATTTTCAGCTAGATATTGATGACATTGAACCAATTTTTCGACCGCAGTATTGCTTCAATCATACAAGCAATTGATATAGTTGCTCATTAGGATTCAGTAATGTGGTATGGGACACCAGGTGATATTAAAAAAGGCATTGAAGATTAAAAAAAGCGAAAGGGGCAATAACTTGTACTACAATTAAAACAAGACATACAACCATTATATAACTGTTAAAAAAAATTGTAGGATTTAAAAGCGTTAATTGATGAATTCGATTTGTTAGCTTGGAGACATTTGTACGAGGTTTAATTTTTGTGGAATTATTTAATTATCAAGGAGCAGGAAAAATTGAAAGATTAACTATTATAAATTATGAAAATGAGGAGACATTGGATAGAAATATCAATCCGGATCTTCACCAGCATTTATCCAAAAAATCTAAAGAATATATAAGAATAATAATAAGGACTTCATCCCTGTAACTATTCATACCGAGCTGGAGAAAACAGTACTTGTCTTACTTGATTCTTTTATGTCTGAATGCATAAAAACAATACCAATATATCGTACGAAATTTGGAGGCAAACTTAATAATGAACATGTTTTTAGCACCGTGATTACATACGCATTTAAAAAGCAGAACTTCAGAACCCGTCCGTTAATGCGAAAATTTGCAGAATAATACGGAGCAACTATGCCATAATCTCTACGTAAAACTATTATATCTAACCATATAACAATTTATATCGCGGTATTGGAAATTGATGCAACTGGTGTCGATTCTCTTGTCAACATTTTGGGATCTAACCGTAGCTCGCTGTCACTTTCACTCCTCTAGTGAGATTCCAAGAAAAAATTAACAAAATAAAAAAAAAAAAGGTTTTTGTTTAAAAATGTGCTAAAAACATGTATATACAATACACTTGTGTGTATACTGAATAAAATATAACAAATTGTTTTTCATATGAAACTTGCTTTTCAATCGATCGAATATTCGAAACATTAAAATAACTATTACAACAAATTGTTCATCATCATCATATTTTGCTATGGAAAATTTTGCTTTTCGATTTTAGGAGTTATATTGAACTTTTGAAAATGAAGTGTCAATTTTTATATCAAGGAGTAAAATATTTGCGTGATACTGTTTATAGTACATACCAAATTTCTTTTTCGAGGCGATGATCGACACCGTACTTGTAGATACTATTTCTATACCAGTAACCAAACGATTATGATTACCACTATCGGTTAGTGGACAAGCATCACCATAAGCAGCTGATCGTTGAATGTCTAGTGTTTCACTTCTGATTCCAAGTAAAATATACACGTGTCAGATATTTAATCATAACCTATGTACGCAATTTGCAAGTCCAATACGGTCCCGCATACTAGTGACACTAGTATTGCACTTTGATTATATTTTGTTTTTACTTTCCTCGTTCTCAGAAACGGATTGTTAGACTGCAGATAGCGATTTATATAAGCGCGTACCTTTTGCCGGAAATAAATAAGTAAATAATAGCAATAGTAATAATAAGGAAATAAATAATAAGTTCCAACATTAAATAATTTTAAAGTATATATTATCTTTATTTTTCATATCATGCATATCTTTAATGTGTTTTGCATAAAGTCACATTATTTTCATAAATTTATAGATTTTTTATATATTTAACGGACAGCATGCTAACAATGCTAGACGTGTGTTGCAGCAAAACTGTTCGTATCATTAACAATTTATTTTGCTGTTATGTTTAATAATTATTAAGTGCTGTTCCGGAATCGAAATGACAAGCCAGGTATATTCATGATTTCGTACGCTCCTGTTAATGTACCGCGCATGCGTTGCGTCGCGAGGATCAGAATTATCCGTCGATACAGCTGATAATAAATGGACTGACGCGTTGCAGGGAGTATTATGCAGAAGAATATTTTTTTTCTATTTATTTATTTGAATTTTACAATTTGTCCAGTAGGACATTTGGTAAAATGTTATATCTTGGTGTTGTAATAATATAGCATGTGGGTGGTTACCTCCAGCGGGGTACCATCTTCGTGTTTGTTAGGTTGTGTCCTTTGAGAGATCTGTTGGGTGTTTCCTTTTTAGTCTTCTTTCTATGTTTGGTGTGTTGATCGTTTCCGCTGCTAGCCGATTCGGGTGCGTTGCTACTCTTTCTCTGTATCTTCTTGCGTATCTGCTAATCTCCTCCTTGACCGTTGGTATTCCAAGGTCTTTCCGTATATCTTCGTTTCTGACGTACCATGGTGCGTTTACTATTGTTCTGAGGATTTTAGCTTGGATTATCTCTATTTTGTTTATATGGCTCATTGCTGCTGTTCCCCATAGTGGTATTCCGTACGTCCAGACTGGTTTTATAATTGTTTTGTATATTTTTAGTTTGTTTTCTATGCTTAGTTTGGAATGCAGAAGAATATTTGGCATACTTGGACCGTGTAGAAGGATTCGACGACTTAGAAAGTTGAGGTCGGCGTGACGAGAAAGCACGATATGTATTTGTGTTTTGTGTGGACAGCATAATTGCTGAGAAAAGATGGAAACAGCCATTAGCATATTTTTTACCGAGAACAGGAGGAATGAGAAGTAATGAAATAATTACATTACTGAAAATATGCTTAACAAAATTAAGAGAAAGCTGAGCACGCGTAAAAATTTTGACGTGCGGTCGACGTACAAATAATCAGAAAGTATATAAAGATTTAGGTGTGACGGAGAAGGATCCGTTTTTCATATGTACGAAGATACAATATATTATGTGATCTTTCACTTTCCTCGCCTAATTAAATGCTTACTCGCGCAATTAAGAAATAAAAAAAATATCCACGTTGGAAATGAAAGAGTAATTTCATTTTCCGATATGTGTGAGACACGGGATTATGATAGGACGATAAATTCGTTGAGTCTATTGCGACATATCATTAAAATATATTTATGCCCAAATTCATTCCAGTCAATAACTGTGAAGCGGGGATTAAATGTTCGGAAGAAGATTCATTGCAGCTATAGAAGTCGCGAGACACGAGCCGCGTATGCGATCTAATGAATACAATTATGACGTAAAAAATACGTGGCCGAATTTATAAAAAGATAGACAAAATAATAGATTATTGTAATTGTTATTGCATTATTAACAATTGCAAGAAAACATCACTGTGTCAAAAGCTGTGCATCGTATAATGAAAAAATGTGATTACATTAAATGCCGTAATAAAACGATGCCGTAGTAAAACCCAGTGGGCTACATCGAACATAAAGAACCATAAAGAACGATATTTCGCAGACTGCGATGATTAACGCAGTAATGTGATATGACTACGACAACTTTCGACTCTCGATTAATTATTCTTGACTCTTGACACAACTAACGACTATGGTGCCGAAAATATATCGATGGTCTTTAGGCCTATTGAAGGCCTTTCGACTTGTGGGCACTTGCGTTTTACTTTCCGTGGTACTACATGTTACGTCGAGCGACACTCTGCCTAGACCTGGCCTTACTGCGTACCCTCAATATTCTCAAGTACCCTCCATAAATCTAAGGAATTTCCTAGTCGAGGTCCTTCAGACCGAACAAATATCCTATTTCTAAATCGCCTTCTAAAGAGTATTGTCTACTACGACTTGACACGGGAAAGTTAGTTTTTCTCACGTATGATGCTTCCCACTAGCAACTTTCTATCGAAGGCGGCTAAGGCCCTTCCTAGTCCACCAACCTTCTTTTATCCAATCAGAAGCAATGTCTACTGCCCTCGCTTTTCTAACCAAAATTGTCATCAACAAATCCGATGGTCCCTTGCGTTAGACACACTCACAACTTGCTTTTCTCCGATACAGCATCGTCACTTTACGCTACTTCTCCTGCGACATCAGGAGGGTCAAGTCAACTACTTCTTCTACACCGCTAGAAAACTCAACATGTCACTATCGGGCTTTTATACTTAAAACAATTACTTACTTAACTTGTACATGCGCATCAGTGTAATCATCTCTCTACAAAGTTGTTGGAATAAACGTTAAGTTATACCTGTTAATTCAGTGTAACTACTCAATTAAACCACCTCTATTATCCTAACCGAAATAGGGGATCGATCATTTCATGGCGTCGATTATCTAATCGTAACGGGAATTTACGACTCCCGTTGACGTGTTTCCTCGCGATCGCGTCTCTCCGCGAGTGGTCGAAACACTACAATAGAAACCAAAGAAGCCGCTGGAAAGAGAAACGTTGTGCTACGAACACCGCGTAGCAGCTTTAAAATATCTATATTAGTTTTCAACATAGTTTATTGATATAAAGTTAAAAATTATTTTTGATGTTCAAAATGATATTTTGAAATAGGTAAATTCTGTTGATTTCACGCCAGCTTCGTGATTTCACGTAATCGTGCTTTCCTATTCTAAAAGGAAATATTAGCGGATACTTTTGAAAAAAATAAGAGGAAGACTAATCGAGAAGAAGAGGATGAATCCCGACATCTTCTCCCGAGAAGAGGACACCTCGTCGTAAAAGGCGAGGGAGCGGTTTCCTGCTGACCACGGAAACTCTTATTTGTAAGGTAAGGCAATCTATCACCATGAAGTCAGCCAACAAAACAATCGTGTTCCGAATTCCATAGTTTCTAAGAACCAATTCCTTCGATGCTTTCAGGAGCATCCGAAGGAGAGCTTGGTCATAACCAATCGGCATCGCGGATCGTTACCTTCACTTCCTTGACGAAAAGTGTGAACAACGAATCCGCGTTCTTCATGCAAAGGGACACACCCACACCAAGCTTTCCTCCGGAAAAACATAAACGGTCAGTCTATCAACTTAAGTCAGTCAGTCTAGATCAAGCATCTTATCAAGCAGTTCAAGAATCCTCAAGAAGTCAACAAGTCGAATACAGTCAGTCGACAAAATACATTATCATACGCGACAACACGAACAGAGTCTCAGGTCGTACTCATTCGTAGTCATCTTGTATCAAACATTCATTTTGTATTACACCGAGGTTTGTTGGATCGTGCAAATATATATAATAACCTGTTAATAGCGGCGTTATCTTCAATTTAACTACCCTTATTATCCCATAAGAAATAAGGGATCGAACGATTCGTGGCGTCGATTAGTCAATCGTAACGGGAATTTACGACTCTCGTTGGCGCGCTTCTTCGAGATCGCGTCTCCCCGCGAACGGTCGAAACTCATAGACTGGCATTTCGTATCTGATATACATTGTGATTATATTTGTGGAATAATATAAAATATTAACTTGACATTTTATAGAAATTGTTGAAAAGGCGACTATAAATTTTTCGATAAATATTCACTTTATCACAAAATGTCAAATTAATATTTTATATTATTCTACAAATATATATAGTCTAAATGTTTGCTTCAAAATAAATAATGAATGCGATAGTTGCGCTTCTAATCTATGTTAGAGTTTTCTTAGAGTATTCACGTTACTATCATAAAAACTAAAAACCATATTCCAATATTTTTATTGTTTTATTGGATATTATTTAAGGCTCGTAGAAATGATATATTTCGGAAACCCATCTGGTAAGTAATGTAAATTTTGAAGATACCAAACAGGTTTGCGCTTTTTTTAAACATATCTGGTTGCTTGCCTATTCGCTTTCTCGATACCATACCTTTGCTTTCCAAAGGAACTTCTCAAATATTATGACTGTTGCTGGATAATTTCGAGTTATACAAAGAAGGTGAAAGCATTGGTAATGAGTATCGTAAATTTTTCTTTTTAAATGAACTCTGCATCACTATATTGCCGTATTTTAACTGCTTTTAAACAAGAGGCTAGAACAGTTCTTGAGTAACAGAATCATTCCAACAGTCGATGAAGAACTTTCAGAGAACTGGAAATATTAAGTTAAAGTGTTACTTGGGTGTATTTTGTGTGTACAGTACGCGTACTGCGTGTATTGTGCGCGTGTATTGTGTATTGTGTATTTTTATTAGTTACATTTATTATAAAATGTATACATTTGTAGAACTTTCGGACATGTACTTTTTCTGTGGTATAGAGGTCAACAATAACGCAAAAGCGTGAAGTTTATACGCCGAAAAATATTCCAATAGGACCACACGCATCGCAAAAGTATTTTACAAAGTAGACCAACGTTTGCGGAATACCGGTACATTAAAATCTGTGAAATGTATGCAAGAAAATTCAAGAAGAAAAAAGTCTTGACAAATGTACGTGTTAGAAAAATCATCACATTCTACCAATGCAGTGCAATGCACTTGACCAGCTGTTTTGGAAACAGATGGACCGGTCGAAGAGCACCTTGCTTTGGCCCACAGATTTAAATCCTCTCGACTTTTACTACTGGAAACACATAAAAACACAATACGGCAAAATTAAAAAAAAAGAGTCAGTCTCTGTTTACAAGAAAACGGGGACATATAGAACATCTTATTGTAATTTTTTGTATTTTTTGTGGACACTCACGATCGGGATAATCGCGGTGTGTGTGTGTGACTTTGCTGTGAACACTTACAGAGGCAAAGGATTATAGGAAATTTTAATCTTCTCTACTCGGACATTTCATAGAGCGGTTCTCGATATGTTCTTATAGATTTTCACGAGTAAGCACGTTTAATGCTCAATCTACCATTTCTTTTGCAAAACGTCGCGCGGGGTTGTTTACATTTCAGAATATCATGGTCATTTCTATGGTTTGTACGAAGTAAACTGTCGCTCATGTATCGTTCGGATTGAGGATCACTGTGCGTCCCGCTGCATAGGCTGACCTCTCTTCGTTCGTATAAGGAGGGTTACTCACCTGCAGGGTATTTTTAACAGTCAATATAAAAAAAAAAAACAAAATCGAAAACGCAATTCTTTTATTCTTTATTTTCGTCTTCTTTCGGCGTCAAAAATTATCTCTTAAATTTTCGAAAACCTGTAGCTGGACACCCTGTTGGTATTGTCTTTTTGTCAGGATTGGGCTTGCTACCTAGGATCGAGCTAAGAATAATATTTTGTTTACAAGAACTATTTGTTATAGCACTAAAGACATTCTCAAGGAGGGAGAGTGTTAAGCGAATGCTTTTCTTTCTTACTGAATGTCAGCGAGATATGGTTACCTAACACGAAGGCCTAAATTCAACAGTCTATTGAATAAGGAATAAGGAATAAAATTTTATTACCCACTCGATTTTTATTTCTTATTCGTTTTTATTTCTTTAAAAAGACCATCTATTCATCTGTTTTTATTCAAATTTATTATTTGATAATTCATCTTAGAGAAAAATTTTTTATTAGTCTATTTGCAATAAAAAATTCTTCCCTCTTATGAATCGATTTTCAATTGACAACAAAATTTTAACAAGAGATCATAACGAACGATTAAAATTACATTCATAATGTAAAATATTGTACAACTATTACACATTCTGAGTGTACATATTATATTTTGCATGAACATATAGCGTCTTTGAATGTATTTGAACGGTCGCGATTGAAACATTAAAGAATAAAAATATGTGAGATAGATTTTACATTTCAAGGTAATATGACAACCGTATTAGGATATAGGTGTCAGGATTGCGTGTGTAAAATTTGAATTGGATAATATTCGTAGAGGTTAGAGAATACTTATTACAAGAACACGCAAAAAGAGAATCGCAAAAGTAATCGAACGCTTAGAGGTAAGCGATGTTTACATCGAATTTACGCAGTAAATATTAATACTAACGAATTTAATTCGTGCTAAAACGTCATTTACTGAGTTTAATGTTATAATCAGTTACGATTAATAGAATGTAGACATTATGAATACGAAAAGATCTGAAATACAAAAGTCAGAGCGTGGAGTAATATTAAAACTGTATAAAGATGAAAATCTTACAGAGAGATAGCCCATCTCTTTAAGAGAAGTAAATCGAATATAATACAATCCATCATACAGGGTGGTTGGTAACTGGTGGTACAAGCGGAAAGGGGGCGATTCTGCGCGAAAAAAGAAGTCGAAAATATAGAATAATAGAAAGTTCGTCCAAAGCCGAAAGGCACGGACTAAGCAATAATAAATAAATAAATAAATAATGAAAACAGACTTACAGAATTACAGAATTACTTAAATATGGAATAATATTGACATAAATATCACACAAAAATTAGAACACAGTATGAAAAACCGCCCTAGAGATGTTATTCGAGGCAAAAGTGTCCGAACTAAATATTAACATGAGGTAAGAAATATAGATAATGTGATAAGAAATAGAAATAGAGAAACTTTTATAACTATGTTTTTGCGTGTTTCTGTTATGAGTATTCTCTAACTTCTACAAATATTGTCCAATTCAAATTTTACACGCATAATTTTGATATCTGTATCTTACTGTAGTTATGAGAATACTTTGAATTATCAAGTGCATCGAACACACACACACACACATATATCTTTATCTTTATATATCATGAATACTTTCATGAGCCATTGTACATAACACATACATGTATTTTATATATTTTACTATATTATAACCATATAAAAGTTAGGAGTATAATAATCGTTATTTCCGGTATTAAAATCGTTATTAAATATTTATTTAATTAATCTCCAAATTGAAGTACAACCATGGAAAATTAACAAAAGAATCACATCTAGATTTTACAAGTATGCCACAAGGTAACTTCTGCGCAATGATCGTGTACATGTTCCAACTGTAGTCCTGAAGCGTAGCCAATCAGCAAGCAGCACCACTCCTTTGTCTTCACTGTTATTATAGAAATCGGTGCTATTCAATCGTCTTTCGTATTCGAGTCAAGGTAGAGTGTACATCGCATAAAAATTTACTGAACGTTATAATTTTTTAATTTACCAAGCATTACTTGGTAATGAGTACTAAGTGGAGAATTAAATTTGATTAGAAACTTGATCTGCAAAGTTTCTGTAAAAAGAGATTTAACGAAGGTAAATATTTTATACATACAATTTTATAAAATGAAAAGATTCGTATATATATTAGATTTGTATAAATAATTTTAACCTAAAAATTTGTTCTAGGATGGATAGGATAGTACAGTAATCGGAAAGGAAATTATTCTACACGTAAAAGTAAGTCGTAATAACAAGTACAGTTTCCTTCTTTTATGTTTTTTGTATTTTCGTTACATTTTTGATTTTCATATACACAACCGTCTTTCATTTAAAGAAAAATTTACTTTCTCAGGGACTTTTCATACAAATTTGAATAATAACTGCTATCTTTGATGTCTTATTTTAACTTTTGTCCTTGTTTGTTTGGGTTACTGTATCGCTTATTTCCATTTAATGTTTGCGCGCTGTACTAATTTTGTGTGAATAATCTAGAAATATATGAGGTCTTCCAAATGAAATGATTTGACATAGAAAATTCTTAATTTTCATAAAATAGTTCTGAACTGCCATGACTGGATGAAAACAAAGAAGCTCGGAAATGAAGTATAAAATAAACCGCTTCGCAAATGTACGTTGAGAGAATACATTGCATGTTTCATCTAATATTAGTTGCTTTTTGTACTTTTATTCCACATATCTGATCGGCCATAGTTTTTTAGGAATAAATTTTTATAAATTCGTTTCTTCTTTGTTAAAGTTATTCTTTCTTGTTTAATTCGTCTTTTATTACAAACTGTCACATTTCAATAAGAAAAATTCTATTTATTTAATGTTATTGAAGTGTATTGCTATATAAAATTATTTGTGGCCTATTTATACTTAGATTAAAAATGTTTAAATTTATTAGTTAGTACAAAACATTCATAGCGAAGTTTTTAAGTTGTTTTCATAGTTTGTGGATTTGTTTGAATTGCTGTTCTTCTATCTCTTTTGCTATTCTTCTATGCCAGAATGCTATAAGCCTAATGCCGCTTTTGCTTTTTAATAAAATTTGTTAATTACCATAACTACTTTTCTTTGTTGATAATGGAGATTTTTCATTTGTTGTTTTTTTTTACATTTAATCGTTGTTTTTTAAGGAATTTAGTTCTAAATGCCTAATATTGCAGGCATTCTTTTATTATGAGTTAGTCGGTGTTCAGATTATTCTTCTTGCATGCGTGTGTGTATTACAAATCTCATTTTTACCCGTTTTGTACTTCATTCTGTACCTTTATTTTGTATCTATAATATTTATATTATTATGCTAGTTTAACTTGTGTTCTCATTCTTTTAGTTATTAATGATAGTTTCATATTTAAGCAATTAGCTTTAGTTATCTTTTCTCTGTTTTTCATATATTTATGTACACACTTCACTATAGGTATATTATTCTAAGTATTATTTGAAACAACATGTTTTAGGAAATTATTTGAAGAGTCTACATTGCCAGAAATATATGGTAAACGCATTTTGTGATATGCAAGGAAACTGATTTCTGAGCAAGTCAAGACTTCATAAATTCTTTGCTATGCTGCCATGGTAAGTCCGTTTCGTTTATTCGCCCCGTAATTGTAGAATGCGCTATTCCATTTAAAAAAATGATGATTTCCATTTATTCATTATCTTTCCAATCGTTATTTACAAATTACAAATGAAAAAGACAAGTTTCATTCCTGTTTAGTTTTATATATAAATACTTCAGTATTTATGTTACTTAACTAGATTCTATTGTGTTCAGTATTGGGCATGATGTTAATACTGATGTTAATACTATACAAGTCTCATAAGAACAAAATTATCTAAAATCTCTCAATTTTTTTATATTGCTATATATTTCTATATGTCAACGTGATATGGAGCAAGGTATACCATGTTTGAAATTGTATTAACAGTTTAACCTTTTCAAAAAGAATAGGTGATATTCCAAGAAAAGGAAAGCAGTAGAAAACCAGTTTATTCTTATTTCCTATAGTAATGTAACAATATTTTATTATACACACAAAAATTTAACTCAGGATGGCATAAAGAAAAATTGTAACGTAAACTTTTAAAATAATAATTATAACAAATTAAATAGACAGAGGAAGTTTATGCAGTGAATATGGTGCATGTGAGGTTGCGCAGATCGGGGTCCAACAAGGATTTAGGGATATCTTTGCGTCGGGGAGTGCTCAAAGAATTGTTGCTAGTTGTTACCACGATGATTTTACAATAAACATCTCTTTGAGATGTATAATGTTGTATTATTAAGTGTATATTTTCGTCATTCCTCTCTTGGAGCGAGCACTACAGTTTCCCAACGTAATCTAACTAATGTATAGTTCTCTTCTTTTCCTTCTTATTTTTGCTTATATATACATATAAATATATACATATATATACATATAAATGTAATATATACATGACATTCGATTACAGGTATAACAAAATGTGAGATTCGACTCTTAAGGAGAACAAATCAAAAATAAAAAAATTATATTATCGGCTTTGCTTTTTTCAGTAGTAGTCATTGACAACTAAAAATCGGCTGAGACATCACTGCGCACGAGCAAGTCTCCTTATATTGATTTATACGAAGTAAAGTTAGGGTAGTTCGAGCAGTGGGCAGCTCAGAGACCCTTAAATTGAACAACACATGCGCAACAGCTGTCCGAACATGTTTTTTTTTTTTATTTAATTCTTTACATTCACAATTTGTCCAGTTTGGACATTACGTAGAAGTTTTTAGCTGTTTGAGGTCTGTTGGGTGTTTCCCTTTCAGTCTTTTATCCATGTTTGAGGTGTTGATCGTTTCCACAGCTAGCCGATTTGGCTGTGTTCCTGTTCTTTCTTTGTAGTTTCCTGCGTATCTGCTAATTTCAACTTTGACCGTTGGTATTCCCAGGTCCTTCCGTATGTCCTTGTTTCTAACGTACCATGGGGCGTTTACTATTGGTCTAAGAATTTTAGCTTGTACTGTCTCTATTTTGTTTATATAGCTCATTGCTGCTGTCCCCCATAGTGGTATTCCGTACGTCCAGATTGTTTTATGATCGTTTTGTATATTTTCAATTTATTTTCTATGCTTAATTTGGATTTTCGACTTGTTAGCCAATGCATTTGTCTCCTTGTTGTCTATATTTTGTCTATTATTGATTTAGTATGCTGTTTCCATGTGAGTTGTGTTTCTAAGTGGAGTCCTAGGTATTTGATTTGCCTTGTTTGCGGTATGTGGGTGCCGTTCAGTAGTATGTTTGGTGGTGTCTGATTTCGCAGTGTGAATGTAATATGGTTGCATTTATCGGGGTTTGCTTTTATTTGTTTATCTTGCAGCCACTTTTCTATTTTTGTGACATGTTCTTGTAGTAATTTCTAATTTCATAGAGTCTGTTTCTGAAACAAGTAATATGTCTGTATTGTTGTTATACAGGAATGTTTTAGTTTCTAGGGCCCGTTGATGTAGGCCGTTTGACTTCCAGGCTGCTATTTTCAGCGTGTCCGTTTTTATTTTTTGCTTAGCATGTTTGTAACTAGTTGTAGCATAACTGTTATTTGTTCCGCTTGCTGTCTGAGGGTTGCGTTTTGTTCGATTATCATTTTTGTAAGTATTTCAGTACTTTTGATGGATTGTTTTAGTAGTTCTTTGATTTCTGTAGCGTCTTCGGTGTTGTTGCTTTGACTCTGATTGTTAATGGGCGTTGCTTGTCTCATATTTTGAGTCACTTGCGCGTAGCTTAGGTTTCCTTGGAGGTCTGTGTTTCTGTTTATAGCTTTTATTTCATTTCGTGCTTTCAATGTTGCTTTGTTTTCCGTTGTATTTTATTGTTGTATAAATTGTGTTGTTAAATGGTTTTTTGCACATTTAACATATACCGAGCTTCTATTACAATAGTTTTTTGTGTGATCGTATTGTTGGCACCGCATGCATTGAGGTACTTCTTCTTTGTAGCGTGGTGGTTCCACTGTTACTATTGTGTTTAGGATTTTTTTGACTTCATATATTGCTTTATTGTTGGTTCCCGGTTCTAGTTCAATTAGGAATAATGGAAGTTGTTTGGTGTCATACCTGGTCATATTATTGATTGTCCTTGATTTATTTCCTATTATTTTTTAGTTCCTCACTTAATTTTTCTATGTTGGTTTTAGGATGTAATCCTCTTATCACTACTTTGTAGCTCCTTTCCGTTTTGAGCTGGTACGTGTGGTTTATAGCATTTCTCTCCTTAAGTTCGTTTATTACTTTTCTGTAGCTTTCTGGGAAGTTTGTTTGGATTTTTACCTGTTCCAGTTTTACTTGTTTCATTGTGTAATTTTCCTTCCCAGCTATATTATTTAATCTATCAATAAGCGGGTCTATTATTTGCGCCTCAACAAATATTGGTGGTGGTTTTGTAATGTGTGTTGGTTGAGTCGTGATTTTGCTTGTTGGGTCATCGTCTATTTCTTCCGTTAGGGAGCTGAAGGAGTTTCTTAATGGTAATTCTTGCAGCCATCGCTGCTTTTCTGATTCTATATTACTTATAATTTCTCTTTTCTTATTGTAGGTCGCCACCTTCCAGCTTCCATCCTGTTGTGTTGTTTCTTTGTTCGTTTCCATTTCCACTTCAGTTATATCTGAGCAGTCCTGATCTTGATTTATTTGTTGACTTGGTTTTGTTACGTCTGTTGTTTTATTTATGTAGTATTGCTCGTCTTTGTTGATTATCTTTATTGGTTTTATTTTCATTTTCTGTTTCCTTATAGTCTTCTTAATAGAAGACACGGGTTTCCAACATTTAGCTATGGGCGTAGCCGTTCGTGTCTTTATCTTACTCACTTGCCGCACTTTTTCTGACGCACTGTAACACTGCTGTTTCACGTCCTCTTAGCTCGGCTGCTCGGCCAGAACTGGGCTGAATAGTTTCTGTCAATGCCGTTACTGCCTGTTCGATGTGTTCGGGTGTTTTCAATGGGATGTTGCAGTTGATTTTGCTCTCGATTATTTCTTTCAAAATTTGCCATTTGATGGTTTTGTTGCATAGTGTCTCTGGATTGCTATAAAGTATTGGTTTGTTTCTGTATGTAATTATTTCTGATGTATGATCGGAGCTGAGCTCGAAGCAGGGTGTTATTTTTAGTTTCTTTGCGTTTAGTCCCTTTGTAACTGCAAAGTCGAGTAGGCCAGGAACTTTGTTCAGGTCTGTCGGCCAATATGTCGGTCTTCCTGTGGGTAATATATTCAGATTGTTGTTTCTAATGTATTTTTCCAGGGTTCTACCTCGAGGTGTGGTAATTCTTGATCCCCATAGCGTGTGCTTTGCATTATAGTCTCCCGCTGCGATATATTTGTCACCAAAGTGTAGAAAGTACTCTTCCCACATTTGTCATGTCATTTTGTATCGCGGTGGTACATATACTGCTGACAACTGGAAGTGGTTGCTGCCAGTTTGTACTGTAACGGTGGTTGCTTGGGTATATTCCTTTCTTACATGGCTGTGTAAGTAATATTTGATATCATTTCTTATAATCACTGCGGTCTCTCCGTATGCTTTTCCTGCGGGATGCTTGGTATCATAAATGGTGTAGTACGGTATTTTTATATAGCTTTTTGGAGTGAAGTGTGTTTTTGAAACAAGTGATAATTCCATATTGTTATACAGTTTTAGATTCTGGGGCCCGTTGTTGTAGGCCGTTTGAATTCCAGGCTGCTATTTTGAGCGTGTCCGTTTTTATTTTTTGCTCAGCATGTTTGTGAGTAGTTGTAGCATAAGTGTTATTTGTTCCATTTGCTGTCTGAGGGTTGCGTTTTGTTCGATTATCATTTTTGTAAGTATATCAGTATTTTTAATTGATTGTTTTAGTAGTTCTTTGATTTCTGTAGCGTCTTCGGTGTTGTTGCTTTGACTCTGATTGTTAATGGGCGTTTCTTGTCTGATATTTTGTGTTACTTGCGTGTAACTTCGGTTTACTTGGATGTCTGTGTTTCTGATTATAGATTTTATTTCATTGTGAGTTTTCAATGTTGCTTTGTTCTCCGTTGTATTTTGTTGTTGTTGGTAGTTACCAACTGTTCTACTGCGAAGTGGTGGGAACAGTTTACGTTGCAGCTGTTTTCTGACTACACAGCCTTTGTAGCTAGCTGGATGCTTTCCATTGCAGTTGTAACATTTCACTCATTTTTATAGCTTATTTATTCCTATGTGTGGTCAGTTTGTTGTTAAGTACTTTTCTGCACATTTGACACACGCCGGGATTCTGTTGCAGTAATTTTTTGTGTGTCCATGTTGCTGACACCGTTTGCATTGCGGTATGTCTTTTTTATGTCTAGGCGGTTCCACTGTTACTATTGTATTTAGAACCTTTTTACTTTCAAAAGATTCTGTGTTATTATTTTTAATTTCGAGTTCTATTAGGAATAGCGGTAATGGTTGTTTATTATCGTACCTGGTTATGTTGTTTATTTCTCTTTCTTGATGTCCGATTTTAGCTAGTTCCTCGCATATATTATTTGTATTTGTTTTTGGATGTAATCCTCTGATTACTGCTTTGTAATTTTTATCAGTTTTGAGCTGGTAAGTGTGATACCCAGCGTGTTTTTCTTTTAGTGCTTTTGTCACTTTTCTGATAGTTTCCGGAGTGTTCGTTTGTACTTTTAACTGGTTTTGTTTTAATTGTTTTATACCGTAATTTTCTTTCCCTGCCGTGTTGTTAAGTAGTTCAATGAGGGGGTCTATTATTTGGGCTTCAATGGAAATTAATGGTGGTTTGGCGATGTAGGTTATTGGTTTTTCAGCTGTGTCTGTTTCTCTCTCTTCTGGCAGTGCGCTGAAGGAGTTTCGGAGAGTAATTTCCTGTAGCAATTGTTACTTTTCTGCTTCTATAGCTTTCCTAACGTTTGTGTTTGGTGTTATTTTGAGCTTTTTTGTTGTAACTTGCCACCTTCCAGCTTTCATCCTGGTGGGATAGTTCGTTATTGATTTTATTATCTTCATTGTTGCGTAGCTTTTGTCGTTTATAGTGTTTAATAAGACTAGCAAATTATTTCAATGCGCTTAAATACATTTATTATGCAAAGGAGGAGTTTTATTATACAATATGCACCGAAAAACGAAAAATCGGTGCGTCAGAAAGATAGCACATTTCTCTTAAAACATCGTAAAAATAAGAATATGATATAAAATTATTATTTCAATATTTTGTAACTCCGCCATTTGCTTCCTTAGCAGCTAGTAAACGTTTTCGTATAGATTCCGTATAGATTTAAATAGTTTTTTAACAAATTTTCAACTTAATGATGTCCAGTTTCGTTCGATGTATCATTTTAATTCCTGAATGATGTGGCATTGTTTTCCGCTTACATATGTATGGAGAGGATTTGTATGACGGATGTTTGGTCGAGAGATTTATTAAAAGTTATTGCGTGTTGTTGATACCGTCGAATATATTTAAAATGATAAATTAGTGAACAGACTATATTCGCTAAGTCACTCGTACAGTGTATAAATCAAGAAAGAAGATTGCTAATTAATACTTGATAGATGCTCGCTAGATACGGAGAGTCGGAAAATTCAAACTCGTCTTCATTCGACGGTTACATGTAGCGGCGACATTGTTTTGTCCGGAGTTTATTTGTTGTTATGTTTCATGCATCAAGGCTATGTCAATGTCCCGAAGCAAAACAACAACATGAGTCGCTCTCGATTCGCGTCGTCCTTTGACTCATATGCCGCTACAGGTTTCAATTAGATTTCTCAATTCGGCTGCTGCGAGAGAGCTGGCAATGCTTACGTGAAATAATAAATTAATTGTGAAAATAACAGGCGAATGAATAATTGATATTATTTTACAAAATAAGTAATCATTATTTTACTCAAGTATTGCTGGTCGCCACGAGGTGGCCGGATTAAAAAATCCCTGACTCAATGCATTAATCATATTCGCTTTTACCTGCTATTTAACGGACATTTCTTGCAGTGTCACGTATGCAGTGACGACTGTGGCAGCTTTTTTTTTATTTATTAAAATTTACAATCAATTCTCGCATTGAGAATTTTCAGTAATTTTTTCTGGCGTGGCGCAGTGACATGGCTAATTATTTATAATAAGTTAATACTTATTATAGATAAGTATAATTTGTAAGTAAGTATTATAAATAAGTAAATATTACTTATTTTAGATAATTAATTGAATCTAGCGTTTCGGTCTAGCGGATAGTGTCATTTCAGCCTGCGGATCTGGTCCGACGTGTCAAGTAGTCCAGTAATTAGGGGGTTTCAATGTTTCTTGACTCTTTTGCTATATCCGTCGCTATATTTTGCTATTTCCTCTTTGACTGTTGGCATCTTGAGGTCGCGATGTATTAATTCGTTGGTGACATACCAGGGTGCATTAATGATGGATCTTAGCGTTTCCGATTGGAAGCGTTGAAGTATTTCAATGTTGGAGTTACTTGCTGTTCCCCATAGTTGGATTCCGTAGGTCCAGACAGGTTTTATTATGGTCTTATAGAGGGTAATTTTATTCTGTGTGTTTAGTTCGGAGCGTCGGCCAGTGAGCCAATAGAATTTTTTAGTTTGTCCTTTAGTTGATTCGTTTTTCTGAGATGTGGTTTTTTCAGGTTAATGTCCTGTCCAGGGCAGGGTCATGCCCAGGTATCTGACTGTGTCCTTGCTAGGAATTGTTGTACTGTTGATGGTGACCTGGGGGCAGGTTTGTTTTCGGAGCATGAAGGTTACATGTGTGGATTTTTTTCATTAATTTTGAAGCCCCATTTATGAAACCACTTTTCCATAGAATCGAGACATCGCTGGAGAGTGGATGAAGCAATCATCGGATCTGCGTGGAAAGCTAATAGCGCTGTGTCGTCAGCAAATGTTGCTATTGTTATCTCTGTTGACATAGGTAAATCGGCAGTGTAGATGGAGTACAGCAGGGGTCCGAGGACACTACCTTGGGGTATGCCAGATTCTATTGGGAGTGTTGTGGAAGTGGCGTCTAAGCATTTAACCATGAATTGTCTATTGGTTAGGTAGGACTTTAGGATGGAGTAGTAGGTGTGGGGGAGGGGAATTTCTTTGGGTGTGTTGGTTTGTTGGTGGGTCTGCAACTTCCATGGAGTCGTTTGAGGATTCCAATACTGCGTATCTGTTGTATGTGGTTACTTGGTTTGTTGACTGTTCGTTCTGGTTGGCGTTTGTGTTTATTTTTGATGATTCTATCTTGCGCTTTTTAGAGTTTTTGGTGTCATTAGTACGGGGGGATCTCTTGCACTTTTGCCACTGAGGAGGTAGCACGGAGCAATTGTGGATTTGCTCAGGAGAGCCTGGTCGTGATTCCTGGGCCACCAGCGAGCTAGTTAATTCAAGTTGAATAACCAGTCGAGAGGCTATGAGGCTATGATTTGGGTAGAGGTTAGGAGCGTAGGAATTTACGCTCTAAAAGATAGGAAACACTTGGCTATGTTCACTTTCGACGGATGAGCGACACGTGTTGTTTTACGAACTTCACAGAGCACTAGACACACGTCTGCACGCTTCGGCACTCAATAGCGAACTCCCGACTGTGGCAGCTGGCAACCAATATAGTGAAGCATACGCTGACACAGATGTAGTGTGCAGAATTCATTGTAGCGGTTTCGGCAGTTCTTCGCCACTATTTCGAAAACTAAGCGAGTCAAAAAATTGTTCAAAGTGTTTAGTTTTACAACAAATACAAAAATCATTAAGATCAGAAGGTAGTTAACATTTCTACAGTTTCGTCCAAAATGCAATAAAATGAACAATGTTATTGCTGATACTTGTCTTACTGGAAAACATTATGTGATCTGCATTGAACATTTTTTTATTTACTTTTATCTTCAGAAAGAAATTGCGGCATGAACGCGTCGAATTTGTAAAATCACATATGTCATTTATTCAAAGATTTGTTATTATTATTTTAAATAGTAGGACCTGTCCCGTCCATGTATCGAGCCATTTTTTGTTTTTATCTTTTCTTAAATTGCGTTTATTACCCAAACATGAAATCGAATATACGATATTTGATATAGGATGTGTATGAAAACGCACTCATAATACAATAATGTCATAATACAATTTCTTAAATCTAAAGATTCCAGGGGGAGTTTCAAGTAGATTAATATTATTACGGGTAAAGTAAAAAAATGAAAATTGATAGTCAATTATACTCGTATGACTAATAACAATACGATATGTACGTGCACTTGTTTATATTGACTGCTTCTTCTCGGCTGAACCGACTATAAATCATGAGCGTAGCTGCTGTCTATTTAGCTTTTATGGTTTAGTAATGTTTTAATGGTGTGACAGTCGATCTTGGAGAATTATTTCGTTGAAACTTATTTTATTATTTGGTATTTTAAATATGTTAATTTTGAAAATAAAATAAAAATATAAAAGACGAATAAAAATGTATTAATGAAACTAAAAGATATTGATATGTACAATTTGGGTACAGTCAAAAACCCGCATTTAGGGAACTTCAAGGTAACGTGTCTTCCACCTCTGTTCTAGGTTATAGTTTATGCGTGGTATAGCCGACAAATCGACCGACTGTAAAGTATATACATTGTATAGCCGACATGTCGTCAGTAGCGTCTCCTACGGTAACATGGAAAAGTAACGAGCAGTAAAGATAAAGGAAGGATAAGTTGGTTGTACAACTATTAGGAAGATGAAGATTCCTAAACCTGATGATTTATTAACAACTTTTGTTAATAAAAGTATTATTTTCCTGATTAAAACGAGGCAAGTATAACATTGTTATAGTGTTTTAGACTCGGAGCTGTCAAGTCGCCGACGTGAAACTTGTACAGAGCTTCTCCCTTTTCATCCATTAGAAAGACTACATGCGGAGAGAAAACATGCTGAAGCCTAGCGGGTCCGAGGAATTTAGCTGTAAGTTTAGCGGAATACTTATCTAGTTTTCTAGGAAGTTTTCACTTAGGATAGCAAACAAAGTTCCCGCCACGCTCACAGGTATGAAACTTGTTCCTTAACCTTAATAACTGGCCTGACGCTTTCTTCATCCTGAGCTTTCTACAACGCATACATATAAATATACTTTATTGTGATTTAGGAATCAAAAGGAAGAAGGATAACTTCTGAGTAACAATTCTGTAATTTATGTATAGTATATTTCGCTGACACTCAAACATTTTCTCCGATAGCCGTGCGGATTCTACCTACGGCTTTGCTCTTTTCTTAGAGGAAGGAAAATTACACTTCTCTTGACGTAGATATGGGAGCGTCTCTGTACGTCGTTTGGAAATAGGGCGGAATTCTTTTAGATCTAGTGGTAACCGCTGCGTAGGTGACTCATTTCGATTTACAAAAGTATAGAAAATATTTTCTTTTATTAACCTTCTTTCTTTTTATTTTTTTTTACGAGGAGTGGAAAACACACTTATGCATATCCGACAGCCAAAGCTGTTGGATTATGTGGGGCTCGGCAAGATGTTGAGCGTTTCTACCCACTAAAAACCTCATCTCTGTCCTGGTAATAGACAGGCACATGAGGCCTAATCCCAGAACCGGAGAGTTTTGATTATACGTGACTGTTAAATCAGAGTGCATTATGTTTTAAATAGGTGTATTGACTTGTTGACTCTTATTGACTCTGAGAAAGTGAGAAGCGACGAGCAAACCAGCTTTAAGAAAAGAGTTTCGAAGAAAACAATTTGAAGCAGTACAAGATGTAACCTAGTTTTAATTTAGTATAACTTTAGTATAACTTTACTATAACTTTAGTATAACTGTACTATAACTTTAGTATAACTATACTATAACTTTAGTACAACCAGAATATAGCTTTGAGAACAACTTTTATACTATTGTGATAATTAAAGTTTACTCATTATTGTACAGATAAAATTATACTAAATTAAAAATTATATTAAAAATACTATCTAAATAGCGACTGTAGTCGTTGCTGCACTGAATGGCTGTATTCCGTATTTTTGGCAATTCTGGTAATTCTGGTAATTCTGGTTATTCTGGTTATTCTGGTTATTCTGGCTATTCTGGTAATTCTGGTAATTCTGGAAATTCTGGTAATTCTGGTTATTCTGGTTATTCTGGTTATTCTGGTTATTCTGGTTATTCTGGCTATTCTGATAATTCTGGTAATTCTGGAAATTCTGGTTATTCTGGTTATTCTGGTTATTCTGGTTATTCTGGTTATTCTGGCTATTCTGGTTATTCTGGCTATTCTGGTTATTCTGGTTATTCTGAATGTCATTTTTCACCAGCTGAACATGTTTAAGAACATTGTGAACTATTCTTAAGCATTCGTAAGCATTGTTCATGACCAATTAAGCACACTTTTATGACGCTCATGCCTGCTGGTAACTAAGGGTTTCAATTTAGGTAATGATTTAAATGAAAATTTATTCAATAATGCTCAGTATTACTCGCAACAAAACATATCCCGTTCGTAATATTTCCGGAATAACAAACAATTCGGAAAGATAAATTTTATTAATAAAATAATTAAATTTTAATAATAGAATAAAAATATAGATAAAATTTAAATCATATCATTGTAAGCACTTCTCGCAACCATCCATCGACATGTAACCAACGACGATGTATCGTTATTAGACGCTATGTTGATTAAATGAGTACGCATTGTGTACTTTCGGACGTTCGCGGGGTGACGCTATCTCGAAGAAGCACACCAACGGGCGTCGTAAATTCCCGTTACTATTTGACTAATCGACGCCACGAATCGTTCGATCCCTTATTTCTTGTGGGATAATAAGGGTGGTTGATTGAATATAACACTGCTATTAACAGGTTATTATATATGTCGGATTAAGGTTGGAATTTTGGGCGTTCGATGAACCTTCACTCAAATTTATCATCGCGGATATAGTTGATATTTATTGATACAAATGTGGACACTACAAGAGGCTATAAGTAATAGCGGCGATCGGATGGTCAAATGTTGATGACAACGAATTCAGATTCGATAACAAATCCACGGTCCACGGGATGACGAATACGATGTGATACACGTATAACTCCACGTACAAGTAAAACTTATCTGCATGAACTCCAACCAAAATTCAAGTGGAACTGCCCTTATATATTCCTGTCCCCACCTCTCGGGTCAATCTTTATGTTTAAGGAGAGCTATATAATTATTCCATACCTCTATCAGGTACACGTCCCTCCCGTGATCGTGGCTACGTTCATCATCACATTAATCATGTATCAGATTGATACATGATTGCGTATGTGAAATGACAGCTACGAACGAGTACGACCTGAGACTCCTTTCGTGTTGACGACGGTGATGATATACCTTCCGTCGATTGACTGTCTTCGATTTGTAGATTCTGCTTGATTTCTGACTCTTGCTGTTCCTTGCACTGTCCTTTGAATCGAGTTGATATAGACTCTTATGTTATTACGGAAGAAAGTTCGATGTGGGTGTGCCCTTTGTACGAAGAACGCGGATTCGTTGTTCACACTTTTCATCAGGAGAATCAGGGAGAGTGAGATTTTTAAGAGCGCCTAGTAAACCCAAGGACTTTTCTAAGAACCAGCCATATACCGAAAACACTTATAGGATTAGAAAATCCTTCCGGACAGGCACATTAACTTGAAAACATATGTTAACAATTAAGTTAAAAAGATAAGGTTTATGGTGGATCCTTGGGTTTATTGAGGGTCGGAATGACGGTACGTGGATCGTAGGCTGCCAGATAATGAAGGACGTCGCGCGAACCATTTCATGCGACGTAACACATTGCAATATTTACTCCTAACCTTATCTCACCTTATAGTTATGTAGTTATTTCATACCAATCGCCTATAATTAATTTTATATTTACATTTACAATAGATATTCCACTCTTTCCTATTATTTAATTGCTCTTCCACGTTTTTGACTTATTTTTATTGATTATAGAATAAGTTGATACTACATTTGATGCAAAGTTCAAGAAGAAATGAGAATACGCTCAATATTTATACAAATTTTACGAGTTTCTTTCTAAATTTTACATTTTGCAAATTATATATCTTCTATCAAGCGTAAACATACGGAATGTCGTCGTCATAAGTTGTGAAAAACCTAGAAAAATTTACCGAATGTCCAGTTGCACAAACTGTAAAGTACAAATTAAATGAAAAAAAAAAAAATAAGTTATGAAATTTATAGGAGGAAATCTAAGTAAAATCTTGCTATATTTCTTACTAATTAGTATCAAAATATTTTGAAAGCAGAGTAATAAAGTACAGATCTATTCAATTTTTTATTGTTTTATTTTTCACTAAATTTTGGAAGTGAAAAAAGTGTTAAATAATAATGAAATTGTCAGAATTCCGCTATTACAATGAACAAATAATTATATTGTCATAAAAATTACAAAATTTGTTACTAAAGATCGAAAGATAGTAATATAATCTTTAGAAGGTTTTGCAAAATATAACACAAGAATGAATAGAGAGCTATCGCTAGTATTAATAAAGCAGGATTTGCTAAAATAGTAGGTCAATAAAACGTTCCACGTTTCTTACTACATGTACATATATTGTGCTGGTGACGAATAGGGAAGAGGAGCTAAAGGAAATGTTAAAGGGATTCGAAATATTTTTAAAGGAAGCCGAATTGAAACTGAGCACGGAGAAGACTAAAATAGTATTTTTCGAGAAAGGAAGACTAGAAGAGGTGAGAAAAGGAGGGACGCAGATAGAAACAGGAGAGGAGCAAGAAAGGATGACAGCAGGCCAAATTATAGAAGAAAGAAGAAAGAGAGAAACAGAAGAGAGGGAGAAAAGGATAAGGGAATCCAAGTATAATATACACTACAGAAACATAGCCAAAGAGAAATTACCAAAGTACTTAGAAGGGAGGATGAAGTGGAAGGACAAAAGAATACTGTCAAGATTCAGATGCGGATAGGAGACCAAAGCAAGGGAATACTGGAAAGAAGAGGGGGAAGATGCAGACTATCCAGAAGGAAAGAAGACCTAAGACATGTAATAGAAGAGTGTAAAATAACGGGAGGACCAAAGGACATGGAGAAAATACAAAATGAGACTGGAGAAGGGCTAACAGAACTAAAAGCAATAATAGAGAAGAGAAGGGCAAACGATAAGGAGGCATAGCAAGGAGGCTAAAGACCAAAGTTGCAATAGTTTTCAGTCATTAGTTGATAATTTATAGTCCAAAGCCGAAAGGCACGGACTAAACAATAATAAATAATACTACATGTACATGTGTGCTACAATAACGTTTAGAATTTGTAATATCCGCTCATGCCATGGGGAACTTGAATAATTTGAAGGACTTGTACTCATGATGATCAAGTAATGAGTAAAAAATGAGTGGTGTAATACAGAATGATTATTGACAAAAAAGAAGAAAAGGGAAAGAAGAAACAGAAACATGGAAAGATTAGAAACGATGAACTTGCATTTCGAAGTTGCAATCGAAGAGGCGGAAGTCGGAAGAAGATCCATGTGATACCAGTAGTAGAAAAATTAAAATAAAAAATAAAAAAAATATAGATATATAAAAAGAAGAAGAAATTATAACGATTCCATTCTTTCGTTCGTGCATCCAAGTCAGATGACCACGTGATTAGTACGCAGTTTTGTAACTACGTTACTGAAAGAATTAGATTACAATCTAATTCTAATCTAATTTTATTGGATTGTAATGCTAATTATTCCTACGCAATATACAATACATTTGTATACTTCGAATACAGAACATATGCTTCATATGTAAAAAAAAACTGTGTCCAAAGTTTTAACACGTTTCTCTTCGCATAAAGATTTGGCAATGTGATGAAGCAACAATGATAGATAGATTCCATTATGATTACAATACAGAAGTACTACTATTTAATTAGAGCTATTTCTTAATGTAGCTATTAAAGACAATTTGAATTTGTGCAACTACCCACCAACTATACGACAGCTCACAACTTACAACAACTGACTACTAACTTACTTTCTCCACGTCCTTTTATACTACAGCTTTCGGCTACCAAGCAGGAACCGTCTTGCAGCTGTTGTTGGCCTACGATGGCCACGTACACCTTTTTCAATCACTTATTGTGCTAAAGGTCCAGGGGGATATTGCTGGGTCCACACGGACCATTGTGATTTCTCATCCTTCCCGACCTGTCAGTACATTCACTTTTCCTTACCTGTAGTTCATTAGGATTTCCTCAAATGGTTTTTCCACGATGCTACAATATGAAATAATATCAAGTTCTAGTTTGAATGAACGAACAAATGAAACATTTTTTGTGTAATACTC
This sequence comes from Bombus flavifrons, assembly GCF_040668555.2. Lineage (NCBI taxonomy): Eukaryota > Metazoa > Arthropoda > Insecta > Hymenoptera > Apidae > Bombus > Bombus flavifrons. The sequence continues at coordinate 1,916,167 of NC_138457.1, read as the reverse complement.
GTAAATAAAATTATGCAATAGTGAGATCGTAGTTAGAAGGAAGGAGCGTCTAAGTCACGTAACGTTATGCTCGAGTTCACAGCATCCACGCAACTGCTACGAATATCGTTTTTTTGGATCCTTCATGAGCAGTACAGAATTAGACAAAGAAAGGATCTCGAAGCATGTTCTAAACGAGAAAAGATAACTAAATCCGAATGCAAATTTGCCGGAAGTGTTATCCAAGTGAGTCTGTGCTGCGTTGCGCCTCATTTTCCAGATAATGTGATAATTTATAAATTCGTTCAAACCAACTTTACAAGAACATCCAGTTAACATACACATATTGTTATGTTTTGAAATGGATTCAATTACCCTCTCTTTTTGTGCCAACCGCTACAACGAAATAGTTTGTCTTTATAGATGATCGGGCCAATCCGCAATTCACTTACGTCGTAATACTTCATAGTGAATACGCAAGGGAAATCTGTATTTACATACGTATAGTGTACAAAATGTAGAACGAAATCAAAATAATCAAATGATTTGTCTGGAAAGACATCCTGCATATAAACGCATGAAACGCATTTATGAAGAAGTGAGATTTTTATTATATAATTTCTGCAGATGCATTTGCATTTTGCTGCAAAGAAGAAGACAATTCGCGTAATTGGATCTCCAGTTCAGAGATCTCCAGATCATCAGCACGAAGCTTTTCCGTTTTAGCAACCCACTCTTCGTATCATTGAGAGCCAATCATAGTCACAGAATAGATGACAATACAATCAATACGATACAGTGCAGCCATACGTACTGTCAACAGCTGCTTTCCTCCCTAAAGCATAAGAGTGGAGCTTACTCCAATTTATAGCCAATAGCGATGTTATTTCAGAAATAATATAAATAAAAAGTATAAAAACTTTTTAATACTAGTAAAAAGTTAATAATTCAGTAATGAAAGCATCTAACGTTTCATCCTTTCTGAGCTGTTTGGCATCATACAATGGAAGAGCTGAAGACACACAGTCAAAATGAAAGCATTTGGTGTACCACGCAAGACTGAAATCAGTTATTCCTGTAAGAAAATTGCAACTGCTTATAAATGCATTTTTGACACGAATTTCAAAATCTTATAAGATATTCTTTTTAAGATTTCAGTCTATTGGAACAACCGTCTCAGATAAACTCCCTTAAAATACGTGGAGTATATTGTTCTGGATATCGAGAACGTTTTTGTGAAGTGGGAGTGCTGCCAAATTTTAAACACAAACCGTTTTGTGAAACTAAGTTTTTAGACTAAGTAATCAAACATGGCACTGCGTTGCTGTAGTAAATTTAGATATAAAAGATTTCACGAAATATGTACACGCTCTAATAGGAATATTCTCGAAATGATGATATTTGAAGGAAACTGCACCAGAATTGCCGTCTCTTAGATTTACTTTATGAGCGAGTGGCGAATGACAATGCATATTGAAATCACTTATCATTTTCCGTGAAGTGATAAGACTTTCGAACAAGCATGCTTGCTGAAAATCAATTAGATTCCGTGCCCGCGGGTGAAGCAATGAGCTAATAAGATATAAATAGGTGCAAAGAGAAGAGGAGGCTGATAAAACACAAAGAACTGGTTAATCTAACACACGAAAACTAAAACTCAAAATAAAGAACCAGAAGGATCAAGCTAGCTATGACATAGGTTCTCTTAGCAAGTCCTGCTATATTTGAGCATATTAAAATGTATTGTACACTACCTCTTCGATTACGTATTTCCACTATTAATATATATATATATATGCATCGATTTAATATGTTGAGGATTAGAAAAACATGTTAATCATGTTATACGAAGAAATTGATTTTTTGAATACGATAGTGTATCGGTTGACACAATTGAATGCATTGAAACTATTATTTTTCTAAAAATATTCAAGCCTTGAATTAATATTTATATAGGTTATAAAATATTTAATAAATTATATAATAAATATGTAAAAATATGTAGTAAGCTATAAGTTATGAAAATTAAATTATAAATTTAGTCAAAAGAATTTCGCAGGAGGCAGTCAATTTCAAACAGTAAAGGAATCAAATTATAAAGTTATGGGAAAATAACACAATTTAGTATAAAACTATTAAAGAATTGAGTACGTCGAAACATAATAAATATTTTACAAGAGAAATTAGATATGAAATATTTTAAATAATGAATCATTTATTCGCTGCATGACATATTTTGCATGATATTTCGCATTGTTTTTTATTTATATTTTCTTACATAATTTTCATAACATATTCATGAATTAAAATGTGTTTTCATAACCCATGTTCTACTAACGATTTTCCGTATGTTCAATGAGATGTGCTGTATAGAATATATATATTTCTTATTTATCTCCAGCCGTAAACCAGAATATTAAGTATACTATTACTTTCCTGCGGATTGTAAAATCATAAATTTCAATTGATAAATCGATAAATTGTAAAACCATCGTAACTCATTTTATTAGCGAAACAACTATTTAAAACTTGTCTACTTATATTGCGATGTGCAAGGCGCAAACGGTTACGGGCTGTATAGGGTAGTCTTTTCTTCTTAGTCTTCTTTTTTTTTTATTATTATTATTTGGTAGACTATTTACAATCAATTCTCGTTGAGAATTTTAAGTAACTTCATTTGGCGTGGTACAATAATGTTGGTACAATAAGTAATAATAATTTATATTATGTTGATTCTAGTTGAATCTAATGCTTCAATCTAAAGAGTGTTTTCTTTTTAGTCTGCTGATCTGGTCTGTCGTGTCAAGTAGTTGGGTGACTAATGGGTTGTGGTGGTTGTTGACTCTTGTGTTATATCTGCTTCTGAACTTGTATATTTCTTCGACTGTGGGTATCTTGAGGTCGCGGTGAATTGTTTCGTTGGTGACATACCAAGGAGCATCTATTAGGGATCTTAGTATTTTTGATTGAAATCGTTGAAGGATTTCTATGTTGGAGTTACTCGCTGTTCCCCATAGTTGAATCCCATAGGTCCAGACAGGTTTTAGTATGGCTTTATGTAGCATTATTTTGCTCTGAGTGCTTAAGTTAGAGCGACGGCCAATGAGCCAGTAGAATATTTTGAGTTTGTCCTTGAGTTGCTTCGTTTTATTTATGATGTGTTGTTTCCACGTCAATCTCCTATCCAGAGTCATGCCCAGATATCTGACTGAATCCTTGTTAGGAATTGTGATATTGTAATGGTCACCTGAGGGCAGGTTTGTTTTCGCAGCGTGAAGATTATTTGCAGGGGACCCGTGAGTTTCCTGGAAACTTTCCATAGTGAGTAGTTGGAGTCAGCTGTGGGATACAAATTGGCGAGATATTTATGAAAACAGTCATTTTTATAATTTTTGATGATTTTGGTTAGCTTTCTAGTTGCGTTGTTTAGTTCGCGTTTGTCATCCGGTGTTCTATGGGTCTGCCATACTCTTCTTAGTCTACGTTTTTCTGCGATTTTTTTTAATATGTCATGGGGTATTCATGTTTGCTGATAGGAGTCTTAGTAGGTGTGGAGAAGCGGATAGCATTTGTTATGCTCGTGTTTAAGTATTCCGTGGCTGTTTCGATATCTTCATTTGTTTTTAATGAAATTGAGGCTGAAGTTGAGTGATTAAAGACTTCTCTAAGGAGCTGCCAGTTGGTGAGTTGATTATGGATAAAGCCATTAGATGGATTCTCGATAATTGTTGAACTGACTGTTGCTATAACGGGGGAATGGTCAGAAGAGATCAGAGAGAGATTTTAGTTATGAAGAAGTCAAGTAAGTCAGGTATTTTGTTAGTATCAGTGGGCCAGCATGTGGGTTCATATGTGGTGAGGTAGTTGAGATTGTTGGTGATTATGCTATTCAAGAGATTTCTGCCTCTTACTGTGACAAGTCTGCTGCCCCATTGGGTATGTTTGGCGTTATAGTCTCCTCCTGCTATGAATCTGTTGCAGTCTTCTTTTGGTTTTGTACGCTTCAATCAGCTGGTTTGGATGCGTTGCAATTCCTTCTTTGTATTTATTTGTACATCCGTTGATTTCTTCCTTGACCATTGGTATTTTTAATCTACGTAAATTCTCATTTCTGACATACCACGGGGCGTTAACTATTGTTCTGATAATTATTAGTTTATTCATGTGGCTCGTTGCTGCTGTCCCCCATAGTGGTATTCCGTACGTCCAGATTGTTTTATGATCGTTTTGTATATTTTCAATTTATTTTCTATGCTTAATTTGGATTTTCGACTTGTTAGCCAATGCATTTGTCTCCTTGTTGTCTATATTTTTGTAGTTGGTGTTCTCGTGTGCGGATAATGATTTGTTTTCTTTTGTTCTATGTTTTTGCCATTTTGCTTTCGCTTTTCTTTTTTCTCTAATTTTTTCGAGGATGTCTGGCGGAATAATTTTTGTTTGTCTATTTGTTGATTCAGGTATGGTGGTTGCCGTTGCTGCTTCCTGAATAGTTTCTGTAAGTGTTGCTATTACTTCTTCGATGTGTTCAGATGCTTTCAATGGGATGTTGCAGTTGATTTTGCTCTCAATTATTTCTTTAAATGTTTGCGAATGGGTGGTTTTATTGCATAGTGTCTCTGGATTGCTATAAAGTATTGGTTTGTTTCTGTATGTAATTATTTCTGATGTATGATCGGAGCTGAGCTCGAAGCAGGGTGTTATTTTTAGTTTCTTTGCGTTTAGTCCCTTTGTAACTGCAAAGTCGAGTAGGCCAGGAATTTTGTTCAGGTCTGTCGGCCAATATGTCGGTCTTCCTGTGGGTAATATATTCAGATTGTTGTTTCTAATGTATTTTTCCAGGGTTCTACCTCGAGGTGTAGTAATTCTTGATCCCCATAGCGTGTGCTTTGCATTATAGTCTCCCGCTGCGATATATTTATCACCAAAGTGTAGAAAGTACTCTTCCCACATTTGTCATGTCATTTTGTATCGCGGTGGTACATATACTGCTGACAACTTGAAGTGGTTGCTGCCAGTTTGTACTGTAACGGTGGTTGCTTGGGTATATTCCTTCCTTACATGGCTGTGTAAGTAATATTTGATATCATTTCTTATAATCACTGCGGTCTCTCCGTATGCTTTTCCTGCGGGATGCTTGGTATCATAAATGGTGTAGTACGGTATTTTTATATAGCTTTTTGGAGTGAAGTGTGTTTTTGAAATAAGTGATAAGTCCATATTGTTACACAGTTTTAGATTCTGGGGCCCGTTGTTGTAGGCCGTTTGAATTCCAGGCTGCTATTTTGAGCGTGTCCGTTTTTATTTTTTGCTCAGCATGTTTGTGAGTAGTTGTAGCATAAGTGTTATTTGTTCCATTTGCTGTCTGAGGGTTGCGTTTTGTTCGATTATCATTTTTGTAAGTATATCAGTATTTTTAATTGATTGTTTTAGTAGTTCTTTGATTTCTGTAGCGTCTTCGGTGTTGTTGCTTTGACTCTGATTGTTAATGGGCGTTTCTTGTCTGATATTTTGTGTTACTTGCGTGTAACTTCGGTTTACTTGGATGTCTGTGTTTCTGATTATAGATTTTATTTCATTTTGAGTTTTCAATGTTGCTTTGTTCTCCGTTGTATTTTGTTGTTGTTGATAGTTACCAACTGTTCTACTGCGAAGTGGTGGGAACAGTTTACGTTGCAGTTGTTTTCTGACTACACAGCCTTTGTAGCTAGCTGGATGCTTTCCATTGCAGTTGTAATATTTCACTCATTTTTATAGCTTATTTATTCCTATGTGTGGTCAGTTTGTTGTTAAGTACTTTTCTGCACATTTGACACACGCCGGGATTCTGTTGCAGTAATTTTTTGTGTGTCCATGTTGCTGACACCGTTTGCATTGCGGTATGTCTTTTTTATGTCTAGGCGGTTCCACTGTTACTATTGTGTTTAGAACCTTTTTACTTTCAAAAGATTCTGTGTTATTATTTTTAATTTCGAGTTCTATTAGGAATAGCGGTAATGGTTGTTTATTATCGTACCTGGTTATGTTGTTTATTTCTCTTTCCTGATGTCCGATTTTAGCTAGTTCCTCGCATATATTATTTGTATTTGTTTTTGGATGTAATCCTCTGATTACTGCTTTGTAATTTTTATCAGTTTTGAGCTGGTAAGTGTGATACCCAGCGTGTTTTTCTTTTAGTGCTTTCGTCACTTTTCTGATAGTTTCCGGAGTGTTCGTTTGTACTTTTAACTGGTTTTGTTTTAATTGTTTTATACCGTAATTTTCTTTCCCTGCCGTGTTGTTAAGTAGTTCAATGAGGGGGTCTATTATTTGAGCTTCAATGGAAATTAATGGTGGTTTGGCGATGTGGGTTATTGGTTTTTCAGCTGTGTCTGTTTCTCTCTCTTCTGGCAGTGCGCTGAAGGAGTTTCGGAGTGTAATTTCTTGTAGCCATTGTTGTTTTTCTGCTTCTATAGCTTTTCTAGCATTCGTGTTTGGTGTTATTTTTCGTTTTTTGTTGTAACTTGCCACCTTCCAACTTTCATCCTGGTGGGGTAGTTCGTTATTGGTTTTATTCTCTTCATTGTTTTGTATTGGTTCCATTTCAATTTCGTTTGTAACTGAGCATTCCCGTTCTTCGTTTAGTGATTGGCTTGGTTTTGATATGTTTGTTGCTTTGTTTATGTAGTATGTTTCATCTTCTTAGTAGAAGACACGGATTTCCATCATTTGGCTATGGGCGTTGTCGTTCGTAACTTTCTTTTCCCTACTTGCCACTTGACATGTTTTACACGTCCGTTTAGCTCGACTGCTCGGGCAGAACTGCTCATATATATGTCGAGTTCTCATTAGGGTTAGGGGCGTATAATGAATCTTCATTTGGATTATCCATTGTTGTTATACAATATGGATGATATTTATTGGTACAAATATGATTAGTGGCGATTAAATACTCGAGATGCTAATAACAATGATCTTAGGTTCAATAACGAATCCACGGTCAACGGGGTGGCAAATGTGCTTTCTTCCAAAATTTAAGTCGAACTGAACTTACTGGTCCACAGTACAAGTAGAACTCAACTGACTCGTGCACAGTACAAGTAAAACTCAACTTACTGGTCCACAGTACAAGTAGAACTCAACCAACTCGTCCACAGTACAAGTAGAACTCAACTATCTCTCTCAGTCCAAGTCGAATTGCACTTATATTATATATTCTTCTCCGTACCTCTCTGTACCCCTCGGATCAACTATATTTTTAAGGAGAGCTATACAATTACTCCATACCTCTGTTAGGTAAAAACGTCCATCCCGTGACTATGGCTATGTTCAGCGACCCGTTGTGTCACTTCAAGCCCAAGCCTATTGTCATAATTCTTGGGCACACATAGTCAGATTAAATCCTAAACAACCACTTCTAAGTTTTATTATTTAAGTACAGCTATAATTAAAAGTTTAGACTAAAGTATCGGGGGTCTTCCTAAAAATTCTAAAAGAAAGGCCCCGATGTCCTTTCATCTCCGACATATATATATAATACATGTATTTATTTCTGCTTTTTATTTAAACTCTCAAATACCTATTAAGTATCTTTGTTTAAATTTCATGTGCTAAAACTCTCCAGCGAGATCTCGCTTCGTAACGGAAATTCATCTTCAAATACTGCATTCAGTATTTCTTTCGGAGGAAAGTGTTCATTAATATTATCCGAAACATGACTGATGACTTTTCGCCTCGGGTATTAAAGAAACTGATACGAATCGATATGATCTCGGTTAATAACTACGCCAGTCAAAATACGATTTTGAAGGGTTGATTGGACGTTTCCTCAAACGAGAGACGATGTCCTTGGATCACGAGTTTTGTTGCACGAATATCTACCTCGTGCGTGGAATGTATAACATATACGCATTAAAACGTTCAAATTTTTTAATCTGCAAATAAGCGACGTTATCGCGTATTTTGCGCTAATATGTAGTTCATTCCCGTTTTGATCTTGATATTTGCTATTCGATATAAAATTCCCATCGTAATGTTTCTGCTATTCGCGGTATCCGTTTGTTGTTCGCATCGACGCTGCCAAAGATGTTAACAGCTTGAAAATGTTTCTGACGCAATGCATGTTTGCTCTAGAAAATAATAAAGAATTTCTCCATCCCACTAAACGTTGCACTAAAAGCTTACGCCATACTAAATGTTTTACATGTAGCTGCGTTTAAAGCAACGATTGTTGCTTGTCCTGAAATTTCTAATTCTTAAAATTCTATTTTTAGTTTTTTCATCGTAAACACTACACGGCTGCATGATATCCTTCGAGGTCCAGTAACACCAGAGAGGAAATGAGAATGCTCACCCCGTATTCTAATTGTCTCTCAGTACGGTAACTACCCCATGCGACCAAGTAGTCAGGTCATTTAAAGTTAGTATATGGAGGAAGCAATGTATTTAAGTTTAAAGTTAAGTATCTGCTCTCTTTGGTTTCACAGTAGCATAGACAAGAATCTATTGAATCGCACGTCACAAGAATCTATTTAATTGTATAATTCCACAGAAAGGTTCATATTTTATCATTTCTATCCAAGAAAGACAAAAATGTGCAATAATGATTTGCATTGGTAAGAATTTTATTTTAAAAGGTAACAAATAAAGAAAGTTTTGTTTCCAAATTAGTACCTGGGTACATTGTTTCAGCGATATCTGACATTGGATCATGTTAGAGGTGCGGCAAATTGTTGATACGTCAGGGGAACCTACCCCCCGTATTGGGGACGAGTGCACGAGAGTGCAATTACGCAGAGGTTCTTCGTGTGCAGTTATCGATTGTTTCCGATATTCAATGAATGCAGGCAAGATATAACGATTTGGAATCTAGGAATTACGGTTTGAACTCTAGGAAAATATTGCACTAGTTCAAAAATTGTGCATTGTTAAAGTTTACCGAATGTCAGCTGGACAAATTGTAAAGTACAAATAAAATAATAAAAATAAAAATTGTTGTAGTTTGTTATTTTTAGACTATATATTGTGAAGAGTAAATACTCTAAATACGAAAATAAAAAATTAAATGTAGTCAAATACTCTACAGACTTCATTGTTATATATTACATATTACATATTACATATATAATATTATTATATACACTTATATATGTAGTAACTTAAATGGGTCTTAGAGTAAGGACAAGAAATGATGTTTTATTTGGAGTTAAGTTTAGTTTAACAAGCAATACTCAATACAAAAAACTGATTACAGTATCGTTGTACGTCTTATTATAATACTCGGCTCTCAACTTCCCGATTCATATTCTCCGGCTCCTCCACTCACACTCTGCGGCTTCTCCACTGACTCTCTCTGACTTCTCAACTCACACACTAGCGCTTCTCAACTAACTCTCTCTGGCTTGTCAACTGACACTCTGACTGTTCTAGCATCCCTTTGTGACGGAGCCAAACTTTGTCTATGTGTGTATGAGCTGACCAAGTCTTGAAAGTTAAAATGTTTATAAGCTAAAAAAATTTACCTAATGTCAAAAAAAAAAATGTTTATACTTGTAGAGTTAATCGAATTATATTCAAAATGAATGTTAATACTGTTAGGGGATCTCAGGAAATATATTGTAATATCTCAAGAAATATTATGTAATTTATGCTCTACCATATTTCTAACTTTTTAACTTGAGCTATTGAGAGCAAAAGTGGACGTTAGCACAACATACTTAGTCCAATAAATGTGGTAGTTATATTATTTATTTATATGATTATTAATTACTTTAAACCAGATATGGTTTATATAGCAAACATTGTATGTTTACACATAGTATGGATAATACATAACATAATTTCGAACTTCGAATTAAATATAAGCATAAAAAAAATTGCGATTACTCTGTCTTATTGATTTAATTAGATTCTTACAGAACATTGTTTAAGAAAATTATCAATATGTTTCAGGCTCTCGGTATTAAGACTACAAAAGAAAGAACTGATACAAAGTGCGAGACAGAGCTTCCGTTTGAGAAGCATTGTTAGCAATATTCTTCTACGTCTACGTTCATCGTCATAGCATGGGCATTGCCGGATGACATGACTCAGATCATGAGATTCTACTTCGTATTGACAAGCACCGTCAGCAATGAAATCAATTCTAACTAATGATCCGTTTAAATTATAACGATTAGGACGAGATTTGTTAACAAAGTAAACAAAATCTCTAGAATGTCCACGACCAGCATACCATGACTTACCCTCATCTTTATGGAAAAATCGAAAACGGTCTGTATCTTTAATTAGATCTAGATTAAACTGTTGGTGGACAATTTTCTTTGAATTTCGAAGTCCCCGAAGAAATTAGTGAGCGGAATCATTTCGTTCGTCGCTTCTTTTCTGAGTAACGTTAAATATATAGTACATTTATATTGTATATGCGAGAGCGAAGGAACGTAAAGCGTGAACACACGCATGATAGCGAGAGCTGTTGGGCAAAAGCGATGTACTTTTGTTAATGCTATAGGCCTCCTGCGAGAACCACATCGAGGAGCAACACCAGTAGTGTTTTATCGACCAGTCGCGTGGAGACACGATCGCGAGGAAGCGCGTCAACGGGAGTCGTAAATTCCCGTTACGATCAGAATAATCGACGCCACGAACAGATCGATCCCCTATTTCGATTAGGATAATAGAAGTAGTTTCAACGAGTAGCACTTGAGTTCAAAGATATTATATATTTCCAACAACTTGTAAACACGATGATTACGCTCGTTGCGTATATATATGTCGGGTTTGTCGGATTTTTTTTTATTTTTCTTTTTTTATTTATTAAAATTTACAATCAATTCTCGCATTGAGAATTTTCAGTAATTTTTCCTGGCATGGCGCAGTGACATGGCTAATTATTTATAATAAGTTAATACTTATTATAGATAAGTATAATTTATAGGTAAGTATTATAAATAAGTAAATATTACTTAATTTAAATAACTAATTGAATCTAGCGTTTAGGTCTAGCGGGTAGTGTCTCTTCAGTCTGCGGATCTGGTCCGACGTATCGAGTAGTCCAGTGATTAGGGGGGTTTCGGTGTTTGTTGACTCTTTTGCTATATCTGTCGCTATATTTTGCTATTTCCTCTTTGACTGTGGGTATCTTGAGGTCGCGATGTATTGTTTCGTTGGTAACATACCAAAGTGCATCTATTAAGGATCTTAACGTTTTCGATTGGAAGCGTTGAAGTATTTCAATGTTGGAGTTACTTACTGTTCCCCATAGTTGGATTCCGTAGGTCCAGACAGGTTTTATTACGGTCTTGTAGAGGGTAATTTTATTCTGTATGTTTAGTTTGGAGCGTCGGCCCGTGAGCCAATAGAATTTTTTTAGTTTGTCCTTTAGTTGCTTCGTTTTATCTGTGATGTGGTTTTTTCAGGTTAATCTCCTGTCCAGGGTCATGCCCAGGTATCTGACTGAGTTCTTGCCAGGAATTGTTGTATTGTTGATAGTGACCTGGGGGCAGGTTTGTTTTCGGAGCATGAAGGTTACACGTGAGGATTTTTTTTTCCAGTAATTTTGAAGCCCCATTTATGAAACCACTTTTCCATAGAGACGAGACATCGCTGAAGAGTGGAGGAGGCAATTACCGGGTCTGCGTGAGAAGATCCTCCGTAACTTGATCTTCAACGGTCACTTTTATTTTTTTAGCTGACGCGCTACTTGTTGAAATGCCTTCGTTTTTACGTTTTTGCGGAGGTGCAATTTTTTTAGGTCGATATAATCTCGAACCAGCTGATCGTCTATCAGATCTTGTAATTTTTTTTAGGCATTTTAGTAATAATTTAACACAAAACTTAATGAAAACGGAGCCAAAATGATGCGAAAATAGGAACGCACGTGTACATCTGCTCGATAGAATATTTACTGCTACACTAAATTTTATACTCTACACTGACAAAATATACAGTATAGGTATAAGGAGGTTTGCACTTAAGTCGAAATTTCTATAAATAGATCTGAGGGGGGGGGTAAGATTAGGTATTATATAGAGAGGGAAACATCTGCCAGGTAACAATAGCACGCTCGGGTCGGGCAGGTATTAAAATCCGACATGCATAAAAATACTCGTAACTTCGTCAATTTTGCACCAATCGGCTTGAAGTTCTGACACAATATTCTTAAAATATTACACATTCAATTAAAAGAATAAAAAAATGCAAAAAAAAAAATTTTAATACCTTACCCCCTCCCCCCCCCCCCCGCCCCTTAATAAGATCCTTACATTTAAATCAGTAAGAGAGAATAATCGTAAACAATTTTTAATTATCTATCTAATAATTAATAAAATATTTACCAGATAAAAATTTATTTTTATTTATTTTTTTAATTTCAATCAATTGGCTATTGGATTCAACATAAAGTTGGTTTCTGTAAAGATTCAATTATGCTCAGGCAGTCTATGACAATAAGAAAATTCATCCCTACGAAGGAACTGGTAATATATAAAGCTCGATGGTACAACACTCTGCCGTAAAGATCGATGCTTTTATGGCTAAGCTAATTGTGAACAATAAAATAGTGCGCTTACCGATCGAGTATTTCCTATTTTACTGCCATGTATGTAAGTTAGAACAGCATTCGAAGGTTAGAATTAATAAAAAATATTAGTCGAGCATTACGGTTGGAGGAATCAGCCAACTTTTCAGCCAAATCAACATCGCAGAATGGAATATTAAATAATGTGTTAAAACAAAAAATGAATACGTACCATGTTTCGTTAAGCATTGAATCGGTATCTGTATTACTTTAATTTATATTACAAAAAATATATTATGTTACAAAAATTTAATGTCACGATCCTGTCTTCGTTCAGTGATTCTCGTGTGACCGACATATTTCTCGTTTACGTTATTACAATACCCGTAGTAACTTTAACTCTGTGTAAAGCGTATCCTACCACAGCCACCAAACGTTTAATGTCAAATATTGATGAATATCGCGTTTCAATTGAATGTGACGGTACAATCTGCAATCTATATTCAAATCTCTGATCAATAAGGTAATTGCTGTCACCAGAAACAGTCTGAAGACTATTTCGATAAAATTCTTATTTGTTATTGTTGAGGTTATTCGATGTGTAAACGGAGAAAACTCGTGGATAAATTGTAAGGCAGAAAATATATTTAAATAGAAGTGTAATTATAAGTAAGAATACAATTTGAGTTGGTCCAGATCCGCACGCTAGCTGTGTTACCCAATAACTGAACACCCCGAAACCAACGTCGCCTGTCTACTGTTTATGGTCTGACTTCGTCGCAGTCTTTTGTCTACGCGCTGTCGATGGCTTCAATGCTTGAGAAAACTAAAAAGAGCAGATATAGAGTTTTCTTAGAAGTGGTGACCACTTCAACAGTTATTATTTCCGAAATGGCTTACGATTGAAAGGAATGTATCAAAACTTGTTGCACTTAGTTAAAACGCAGCACTATTAAGAGATTCCAAACCGTTGTATTCTCTTGTTTTAATTAATTAATTAATTAATTGATTAATTAATTTCGTGAATACGGGTAGCGTTATGTAGCGTTAAATGCAACTGGCAAGGAATTTCCGCTTATTAGTCCTAATTCTTTTCTAATCCTTCCTTCCTCTCTTCTAATTTCAGCTGTTAATAGTCGTTTAAGCCAACGCTCAGCACGCTTTCTGCTTTCGTGACCTTCATTTTAGTGATTCTCTCTGAATATAATCCGTGTGACTTTGCAAGCCTCACCCAAAGATGAACAACATTTGCTAGCAATACGAAGAGAAGCACGAGTAGGTGCCTTCGATGGTTGAAAGCACAGTAATCCGAGCGGCTTTTCAACTGCGACAGGATCAAAGGCTAGTACAGCGAACGGTCGTTTCTGAGATCAATGTTCCTCCATGTAAAATCCGATTTAATTGTACAATTATTATTCTCGATCGTCGATTATAATTGATAACGAATAGTTTTATTCCGATGCCGAATATTGTACTAATACGAAATAGCAGAGAAGAGAATGTACAATAATTAAAATACTCACTTTGATTACGTGTAATGTCGATCGCACTTAGTACTGATTAAATATACAAAACTGTCGGTTAACTGAACCCTGACAGACTAATTTCAACTCACTAATCGGCGTGATTTATAATTACAAATTTTTAATTCACTTGTTCTTGACTGAGTTCTGCCCGAGCAGCCGAGCTGAGAGGACGTGAAGCAGCGGTGCTACAGTGCGTCAGAAAAAGTGCGGCAAGTGATTAAGATAAAGACACGAACGGCTACGCCCATAGCTAAATGCTGGAAACCTGTGTCTTCTATTAAGAAGACTATAAGGAAACAGAAAATGAAGATAACACCGATAAAGATAATTAACAAAGGCGAACAATATTATATAAATAAAACAACAGACACAACAAAACCAAGCCAACAAACAAAACAAGATCAGGACTGCTCAGATACAACTGAAGTGGAAAAGGAAACGAACAAAGAAACAACGCAACAGGATGTAAGCTGGAAGGTGGCGAGCTATAATAAGAAAAGAAAAATAATAGGTAATATAGAATCAGAAAAGCAGCGATGGCTGCAAGAATTACCATTAAGAAACTCCTTCAGCTCCCTAACGGAAGAAATAGACGATGACCCAACAAGCAAAATCACGACTCAACCAACACACATTACAAAACCACCACCAATATTTGTTGAGGCACAAATAATAGACCCGCTTATTGATAGATTAAACAATATAGCTGGGAAGGAAAATTACACAATGAAACAAGTAAAACTGGAACAGGTAAAAATCCAAACAAACTCCCCAGAAAGCTACAGAAAAGTAATAAACGAACTTAAGGAGAGAAATGCTATAAACCACACGTACCAGCTCAAAACGGAAAGGAGCTACAAAGAAGTGATAAGAGGATTACATCCTAAAACCAACATAGAAAAATTAAGTGAGGAACTAAAAAAAACAGGACATAAAACAAGATCAATTAATAATATGACCAGGTATGACACTAAACAACCACTACCATTATTCCTAATTGAACTAGAACCGGGAACCAACAATAAAGAAATATATATGAAGTCACAAAAATCCTAAACACAATAGTAACAGTGGAACCACCACGCTACAAAAAAGAAATACCTCAATGCATGCGGTGCCAACAATACGGACACACAACAAACTATTGTAATAGAAGCCCGGTATGTGTTAAATGTGCAAAAAACTATTTAACAAAACACTGCCCATACACAGGAAAAATTGAGGAAGTTAGATGTTACAATTGTAACGGAAACCACACAGCCAGCTATAAAGGATGTGAAATCAGGAAACAACTACAACGTAAACTGTTTCCACCACTTCGCAATAGAACAGTTGGTAACTACCAACAACAACAAAATACAACGGAAAACAAAGCAACATTGAAAACTCAGAATGAAATAAAATCTATAAACAGAAACAGACATCCAAGTAAACCGGTTACGCGCAAGTGACTCATCATACAAGAAACGCCCATTAACAATCAGAGTCAAAGCAACAACCGAAGACACTACAGAAATCAAAGAACTACTAAAACAATCAATTAAAAATACTGAAATACTTACAAAAATGATAATCGAACAAAACGCAACCCTTAGACAGCAAACGGAACAAATAACAGTTATGCTACAACTACTCACAAACATGCTGAGAAAAAAATAAGAAATAAAAATGGACACGCTTAAAATAGCAGCCTGGAACGCTAACGGCCTACAACGAAGGGCCCTAGAAACCAAAACATACCTGTACAGTAACAACATAGATATACTACTCGTATCAGAAACGCACTTCACTACAAAAAACTATTTAAAAATTCCGTACTACACCATTTATGACACCAAGCATCCCGCAGGAAAAGCACACGGAGGGACCGCAGTAATAATAAAAAACGACATTAAACATCACCTACATAGCCAAGTCAGTAAGGAACATATACAAGCAACCACCGTTACAGTACAAACCAGCAGCAACCATTTTCAGTTGTCAGCAGTATACGTACCACTGAGAAACAAAATTACACCTCAAAAGTGGGAAGAGTACTTTCAACAATTAGGTGACAAGTTTATCGCAGCGGGAGACTACAATTCAAAGCACACAATATGGGGATCAAGAATCACTACACCTCGAGGTAGAACCTTGGAAAGATACATTAGAAACAATAACCTCAATATATTATCCACAGGAAGACCGACATACTGGCCGACAGACCTGAGCAAAATACCTGACCTACTTGATTTTGCAGTTACAAAGGGACTAAACGCAAAGAAACTAAATATAGCACCCAGCCTCTAGCTTAGCTCCGACCATACACCCATAATAATTACATACAGAAAAAAACCAATACTTCAAAACAATGCAGAGACACTATGCAATAAAACCACCAATTCGCAAACATTTAAAGAAATAATTGAGAGCAAAATCAACTGCAACATCCCATTGAAAACACCTGAACACATCGAACAAGCAGTAACAACATTTACAGAAACTATTCAGGAAGCAGCATGGGCAACCACCATACCTGAATCAACAAATAGACAAACAAAAATTATTCCGCCAGATATCCTCGAAAAAATCAGAGAAAAAAGAAAAGCGAAAGCAAAATGGCAAAAACATAGAACAAAAGAAAACAAATCACTAACCGTACACGAGAACACCAACTACTCCCTATGGAAAGCAATAAAAAAAATAAAGAAGCTAATAAAACTAGTCCCAGCAATCAGAAAAGCAGATAACACATGGGCAAGAAGCAATGAAGAACAAGCGGAAGAATTTACCAACCACCTGAGCAACACATTTACACCATATAATATCAATAACAGCAACCTCAATTGTCATATCGACGAGGATGCAGTAACCACCAGTACCTCAACTGACAAATACTACATCATACCTAAAACAACAGCACAAGAAATTAGAAACATAATCGAGAAAACAAAAAACAAAAAAGCACCAGGAATCGACCTTATAAGAATATAATAAGTTTATATAATAAGTTTATATAAGAATATATAATAAGCTTCGCTTTTTGGCTAGAAAATAAAATAAACTATGTATACTATTGCTAAACAGCATTTTAGCTTGAAGTTGAATCTTTAAGAGAGTTACATTTGAAGAGATTTTGTTTGGCAAATACATTAGTTCTACCACGAAAAGAGAATAGTTTAGGTTCACGAAAGAAGATGTTAGTATACTGTGTAACTTGTAATATGTAACGCTAAATTTATTAACTTTATGAATGAAAAACATTTGAATTGATTACCATTTGTGCGGAATGCGATTTTTACGACACATTTCGTTGAATATATTTAATAATAAAATAGGTTTGATATTACCACGTAGAAATTTAAGAGACAAATACTCTATACCGTCAATTCTCGACAAACAACTGATTAGAAGAGCATTATTTTTTTTTTTTATTTATTTATTTAATTTGTACTTTACAATTTGTCCAGCTGGACATTCGGTAAATTTTTCTAGCTAACTGGTATTGACTCACTGTTAGTGTCCTTTCATTCTTCAGCATTTTACAAGTTTCTATTTTTTTTTTTTTTTTATTTTATTCTTTACACTCACAATTTGTCCAGTTTGGACATTTGGTAGAATTGCATTTTACAAGTGTTCCAAAAATAAGTACTACCTCTTCTAGTGTCAAACAGTGAATAATAAATATCTACACATTAATTATAAAATGTCATTAAAATTTTTACTATTATTTTGGATTATCCTGCAGGTCCATATGTTAATTGAAAAACATGATAACCAATATCAATCTTGTAAACAATTATAATAGAAAGTGATATAAATGTTTATGTTAACTAATAAATGAAAATTACTTACCCTCACTAATACACGCTTAATTGAAAACAAAATATAGTTAAAAAAATTTTGCTTTTCAATAGGTCCTTTCTAAATGTGTATTTTATACACGTATTTAATTTATAAATATATTCAATATAAAAAAAGTGTCTGCTGGAATGCGAGCCAATCGTTTCCTTCGGATCAACAAAATGAAACAGTGTGCCTTTTATTTCAAATTGCCCACAATAGTTAAATTATGTAAAAGAAATTGGAAAGAAAACTGGTTTGCATGATAACAGACATAAATAATAATACAGTTATTTGTCATATTTATTAGTAATTATAACAAATTTTGCTTTATTTAGTGTCTTCCGTTACAAGACATATATGATACATGCCTTGTAATAGATGCCGTATAATAGATTTATAATAAAATAATTAGAAAATAAAAGGACGTAATTTCTGCATTAAACGTCAATAAGTGTCGTAGTGCTTATGTCCGGCCGTGTATGTATGCAGTGTATATATGCATTGTTTCTTCACTTCTTACTGGTACACGCGTACGCCACAGCCGCACTATAATATATTTCCAATCTCACCGTACACGAACGAAGCCGATCCGAAATATTCTAATTTTTGAACGGGAAAGAAATTTTCATTCCCGTTACTTATTGATTTAATTATCGTTATTTATTATATTTAAAAATTTAATTATATATTATGAATTTTTTTTCAATTTAAGCTTTAAATATATATATGTCGGATTTACATTGGAAATTTGGGTTAGGGGCGTGAAACGAATCTTCGTTTGGATTACACATTGTCGTTATGCAATAGAGAAGACATTGACTAGTGCAAATACGATTATTAAAGAATTGGATAAGTAACCGTGGTAATTAGATACTCAAGAAACTAATGACAATGATCATAGGTTCAATAACGAATCCGCGGTCAACGGGATGATAGATGAACATGCTCACAAAATCCAAGTCGGACTCTTTGTTAAAACGTGGAATATCCACCGAGCGTACAGACGCTAAGTAACTCGCTAATACGACCTCACGAGAGAATGACTTTCCGTCGCGATGATGCTGCAGAGGAAAACTATGATGGGGTGTGTCTAAGGACACGAGATCATCGGATTCATCGAGGATAGCCTTCGTTCAGAAAGTAAGGGAAATTGGCGTTGCTGCTAATTGGTCAATCTCCATATCGGTGGTTAGAAAAAGATGCTAGCCGCCCTCGAGGGAAAGTTGCTAGTGGGAGACGTCATTCGTTGAAAAAATAGATCTCCCATATCTTCCCGTAGTTGGGACAAAGACTGTTTGTCTGTTTGAAGGACTTTAGGTAACTAAATCTTAGTGTTTATAACGGCCCTCGGGCTAGCTGATAACGTACTGTGGAGATGCATCGACATCTGGTAACCATCATATCCGAAGAATAGGATCTGCGTGTGGCGAGCCACGGGACAGAAACCGTTGGAATGTTTACTGTCTCGTGCCGTTACAAATATTTCTTTTAAAAGAGCTATAGAATTACTCCGTACCTTTGTTAGACAACGCGTTCATCCCGTGACCGCGGCTACGTTCGGCGACTGGCTGTCGCTCGAGCTCATTATCACAAATCTCGAACAAATACAATCGGATCGAAAGACGACAATTGTTTAGTTACGCCTATGATAGAATCTAGATTACGGTGTTAGGGGATTTTCCCGAAATTCCAAAGGGGAGGCTCCGATGTCCTTTCATCTCCGACATAGAATTTAAATTATATCTAGATTTTAACATATATACATTAAAATTAATAATTATATATTGATATATACTTATATATACTAAAATCCATTTTTTCCATTTTTCTCAAAAAATCGTCATATTTTTCAATTTTTTTCCTTCAAAAATCACTATTTTTCCATTTTTCTAAAAATCATTTTTCCTATTTATTTATGAAAATTATCAAATTCTATAATTTCATTTTAATTATATAAAATTTAATTATATATTAAAAAGTAATAATAAAAATAAATTTAATTAATATTGATAATACTCATTATTAAGATAGTAATTTAATTAAAAAATAATTTTAAATAAAAAAATGGAAATTAATAAAATTAAATTTAATAATATAAAATAATAATAATATTTAATAATATTAATAAAATAAATTTAATTTAATGTCGTGGAATGAAGTCCAGTTTTCGAAGAATCCGTCAAAAGTTGAAAGCTGTAACTCGGGAAGCTTTACTGCAATGAATACGGAGAAGTTCAGTGTTAGAAATGGTTTAACGCGATTAGGATTTTTGCTTTGACGAGTGTTCAGAGTGAAGGTGACATTTTGGAGGCCACAGCCATCGAGACAATAACCAGGTAGTGTCCCAGGCCTAGAAGGCAGAAAGAGGATAACCACTTCTGACAAATACCCCGGGACAGCCCTTCCAGAGGGACCAAACCTTAGTATATATTTTTTTTTTTATTTACAAGTACTTTACAATTAGTTCTCGCATTGAGAATTTTGAGTAAATTTCTCTGGCGTTTTTTTTTTTTTTATTTATTAAAATTTATAATCAATTCTCGCATTGAGAAGTGGCGCAGTGACATGACTAATTTTTTATAATAAGTTTATTTCTAGTTGAATCTAGTGCTTAGATCTAAAGGATAGTGTTTTCTTAACCTGCGGGCAAAGAACAATTCCTTCGGGAACAAAGGAATCAGGACAAAGGAATCTGTCGACTAGTGAAAAGGCTACATAGTACCGAATCTCAATTTCTTCACGATGCGTATGTCACAGGTGAAATTCGAGCAGCCTTATGATAAACCAAAATTCCGAGCGCCTTATCACGTGTGACCGTCCGGTCACCATCCGTTCTCAGCCGCCTGGGTGGCATTCGGTCACTCTAGCCGTTCTCCGAAATATATGACAAGTACAAGCAAAGCCTTCTCCCACTCCGTCGAATAAAACAATATAAATGCACCCTTCATCATCATCCAGTCAGTCTGTAACAATTCTCAACTAGCCCAAGTATTAAAAGTGTATTATCGCGAATCAAAAATCTTACTGTACAAATTGAGTGAAAAAAATAAAAGAAACCGATCTCCTATTCGGAAATTGACAAGTTTCTTGTTTTAACTTAATTTTTACGCTACATTTTTGGCGATCCTGCCAGGATCCATTCGCTTCAGTGTAAACGAAATCACGATTTCGGCGTACGCGCATCATTGAAGATCGAAGGATCAGCGAACCACCGCGAATCTTTGCTACTACGAAGCCCTGCAGCAACTTTCAACGTTCCACTACGGTGAAACTAGACGAGAGGACTACGGTCAGCGCAGAGCAAGCCTACGAATAAGATTCGGAATCTAAGAAAAAAAACCGGAGAGAAACATCCCAGAGACTCCTCAACGGTCATAACTACCACGGTAAGCTAGAAATCTGGATTCATTTTTTCATTACCGTGTGAGAAAACCAAGTTTCTCAAGCGTTTCGAGTTCAAATAGCTACGATAGTTCAATAAGCCCAATTAGAATCATGTCTACATCACGAAAGGACAAAGTCGAAACTATTGAAACCGTTTCTACAAAAGGAGCTACGGATAATTCGATTCTTGCCAGACTCGACATGATACAAAAACAAATCGAAGAGATACAACGGACAGCCGACAGTGAGAATAGGAAGCGTACAGCGGAGATAGAACTATTAGCCAAAAATATCTCCAAAATAAAAATAGGACGCGACGCTACTACAGAACTAGGCTCCCTTATCACCATGGACGAATCTGTTGCCGCGAGAGATAGAACTTCCCCACCGTGCGTTCCAATTCCAACAGAGGCAGACAACCATCCCTCTTACGAAGATCGTCTACCACAATTCACCCCTCCGAGCTTACGGGCCAAAGACGCGATAGCATGCATTCCACAATTAAACGGCGAAGACGATATCGGAGTAGAAGAGTTCATACGCGAAGTACGTGAATTACGAGCCATGTGTAGCGAACCCACGCTATTACTAAAAATGATCAAAATCGGAAAAGTCACGGGTAGAGCCGCAATGGCCATCCGCAATATACCAATCAACGAATACGGACACCTGTACGATGCCCTACGACGAAACGTAGCCACCCAAGACTCCGTTAGAGAACAACAAGACCAGCTACGCGAAACGAGACAGCGTCACGACGAAAGTGTGCAAAATTATATCATCAGATTCCGCAGAGCGCTCAATAAGCTACAATATAGTATAACGAACGAATACTGTGACGAAATTACTAGACGAGCTATGAACGACAGGATTTTAAGAGACTCCGTAACCGATTTTATTCGAGGTCTGAAAACCGAAATAGGACAATTACTACTCGCCAATCCACCATACAATATCCTTGAAGCCGAGAAAAAAGCCACCGACATAGAGCGATTCTTCAGGGAAGATCGAAACCGACGACCAAAACCGACGGAACGATTACGACTCCCTGAACAGCGACGACTAACAACTAATAATCCCAACCTAATCATTAAAAAACCAACTCCAACACCTAATCCAATGCCAAGAAGCTTTCGGCAAATTGAACAAATGCCACTTGCCCAAAGGACTCAATTAAAATGCTTCAAATGCAATCGGATCGGACATGTCTCTAGTCAATGCAGAAATTTTCAAACGCCCAGCCAATTTCCGAGACCACCAGCAATCCACAATCTCGAGACACACAAGGAAGAAACAGAGGAAACAATAGACCAGACTTGCGAATTAACGCCACAACAGGAAGTCTCCCCACAGTACTTTTACGATCCGACGGACGGCGACATAAATTCCTCGTTGACAGCGGAGCAGGAATTAACATACTTAAACGAAGATGCGTATTACGACCTGAAATAACAAAAGAACGAAAATTCTCGATGGGACACTCTAAATTTAAAACTAACGAACACGCCTTGGTAAAACTATTCGGCAAAACCCTAGAATTCTTTATAGTAGAAGACAACTTTCCAATTATAGAAGACGGCATACTCGGTTTACCAGCTCTATCTAAATTCAAATTTGAACTTTCAAATCAACAATTGAAACTTGACAATAATATTCTTTTATTGCAACAGGAAAACGACGTACCTCCAAAACAAGCAGTGTCAAAAACAGTCTACCTGGAAGGAAAACCGACAACGATATGCTTTATCAATGGTGGTGAGTGCCCAGCCAAAATGACCAATTTTATCGAAAATTCAAACACGTACGATCAAGTCTCCACATTTAAAGATTTAGTTAGACTTTCGCATATAGAAAAAACTCTCCGCGAACCAATCGAAAAGATATTGCTGTTTTACCTTGACGTATTCAATCTAGAGACCGACCTGTTACCATGCACTAACCTTGCTAAGCACACAATAACGTTAAAAGAAAATAAAATCATTAACACGAAATCTTACCGACCGCCTGAATGCCACAAAGAAGAAATCAAACGACAAATGGACGAAATGCTACAAAAGAACATCATAGAACCATCTGATTCTCCTTACAATTCACCAGTCTGGGTAGTACCAAAAAAGGCAGACGCCTCAGGGAAACAGAAATGGCGAATTGTAATAGACTTCAGAAAAATAAACGAGCTAACTGACCAAGACGCATATCCATTACCTGACATAGACGACATACTATCCCAATTAGGCAACGCAAAATTCTTCTCAGCCCTCGATTTATCCTCCGGATTCCACCAAATCCCAATGGATACAGACTCTAAGAAATACACAGCATTCTCCACACCACAAGGACACTATCATTACAATAGAATGCCATTCGGTTTAAAGAATGCACCAGCAACATTTCAACGCATGATGGATACCGCGCTAAGAGGACTCATAAATAAACATTGCTTCGTATATTTAGACGACATTATAATATTCGGACAATCGATTGAAGAGCACAATAGCAACCTCGCGATAGTATTGCAACGCTTACGCGAACTCGGACTCAAAATACAGCCGGACAAATGCGAATTTCTCAAACCAGAATTAGAATATCTCGGACATATAGTAACCGCCGAAGGCGTAAAACCAAATCCCAAAAAATTAGAAGCCGTTAGCAATTTCAAACAGCCACGTAATCCCACAGACATCAAATCTTTCCTAGGACTAGCAGGTTATTACCGTAAGTTCATCAGAAATTTTTCCAAAATCGCGAAACCATTGACCGAACTTACAAAAAAGGAGACACCATTTCATTGGACAGATAAAACCCAGGAAGCATTCCAGACATTAAAAGACAAACTCTGTTCATCACCCGTACTAAAATTCCCAGACTTTGCAAAACAATTCACGTTAACGACTGACGCCAGTAACGAAGGTATAGGTGCGATCTTATCACAGGACGGACATCCATGTTGTTATATCTCGCGAACTCTAAACCCACCGGAACGAAATTATTCCACTACAGAAAAAGAACTTTTAGCAATAGTATGGGCCGTAAAACGCCTCCGACAATATCTGTTAGGGCGGAAATTCCTCATCCGAACCGATCACCAAGCGCTAAAATGGCTACAGAACTGCAAAGACCCCTCATCACGCTTGATGAGATGGCGATTAAAATTAGAAGAATATGAATACGACATAGAATATACGAAAGGAAAAGATAATACTGCAGCCGACGCATTATCTAGAATACATGTTCTGACCAGACAACGCGAAAATTTGAACATAGAACTCGATAAAAAGTATCACGATTGGGAAAAATCTACCGACGCGTTACCCAAAGTTCTCAAAATGACTCCGAACCATAAATCTTTCTATCAATTATCCAAAACAGAGTTAGGAAATTACGACAGAATCGAATGGTTAACTAAATTAAACGAAATTATTCATACAAACGAGAAGATAGGCATAGGCGACGACAGTTTCACAGAAACCGAGAAGAACGCGATCAAACGAATTTTATTATTCCTGAACGACACCGTAAAAGAATTAAATTTTGCATGGGAACCAATCAAAACATATAGCGACGAAGAAATAGACGAATTATTAAAAGAAAATCACGATTTAGTAGGACACCCCGGTATACAAAAGACATACGACCGCATTCATAAACGGCACAGAATACCAGATTTGATGAAACGCATACAACAACATATAGAATCATGCGACACCTGTCAAATAACCAAAACTACACGTATAAGACCGCGCGAAGAACCTTGTATCACCGACACACCCCTTGAACCAAACGATAAAATTGCTATGGACTTATTAGGCCCATTGAAAAAGACGAAGAAAGGCAACCAGTACATTCTATCCATACACGATGAACTGACAAAATACTTAATACTCGTGCCACTAAAAACTCAGCAAACAGAAACAATTTGGAACGCACTCTTGAATCATTACATTTACATCTTTTCTGCTCCAAAAAAGATATTAACTGACCGCGGACAGAATTTTATATCTAGTTTGATGCAACAGTACGAAGACGCGTTCAAAATCAAACATATCAAAACGACATCCTTCCACCCACAAAGTAACGGATCCTTAGAACGAACACACGCAGTAGTAACGGACATGTTAAAATCGATACAGCGAAATTCGGATGAAGAATGGGACGATCAACTTAACTTTGTATGCCTTGCATATAACACGATGATACACGACTCCACTGGTTACACGCCATTCGAACTTACATTCGGACACCAAGCCAATCTTCCCTCCACAATATCCAAGAATCCTCAACGCACATACGCAGACGAAGTCACGTTCCGCAAAAAAGAATGGGACTCTAGACTCCGACACGCCCGCGAAACATTGATCAAAAGCAAACAGCGATATCAGCGCGATCAAAAACGTAAAATAATAAAACCCCAATCAGTTTTCAAAGAAGGAGACTCCGTTTTAATACATAACGATCATAAAAGGCATAAACTTGATGTGGAATGGTTAGGACCATACACGATTGATAAAGTATGTACACCATACTATCTGATTCAAGACAAAAAGATACACGGTAATCGCTTAAAACCTTATTTTCCAGGTCGACGCTCCTCTTTGCCGGAATAGTATCCGCGCAAATAAATATTACACCATTAGAAGGAAACTCTGTATTCGTAGAAAACATAGGAAAAGGATATTTGTACAGCGATACTGCCAATATTATAGTAGGATTAGACACTAGCGACATATACGAGCAGATAAACACAATAGAATCATATACGTTTACAATAGACTCGCGTACAATCAGCAAAGAATACGCTGAAGGGTTAGACGGATTACAAAATCGTATCAATAACCTAAAACAACTCGCAAAACACTTGAAAGCGTTAACACATACCCGAAACACACGAGGTTTACTCAACATCATAGGTTCCGTATCGAAAAGTCTGTTCGGAACTCTCGACGATGACGATCTTACGCTCATAAACGAGAATATGGACAAACTATTCGATGACAATAATAAAATCAAGACCATAATAGCTAATCAAACAGCACTTATTAGAAAAATTCTAAACTCAGAAAACCTAAACCACTTAGAAAAATCACATAACGATATATTAAAACAACAACGGCAGGCAAATATCGATAGACTTATGCTTAAGATGATCATGAAACTCGACACCGCGATGCAAACTTTACACTTCCAATTGGATGAAATACTTAACGTCATGATATTAGGGAAACAGGGAATAATCAGTCCACAAATACTCGACTCCGATGAATTTATAAAAAATTACGCCAAGGCAATAGGTAGCCAGATGTACAACACCGCGATCTCTGCCAAAACCGAACATTTTCAATTCATACTCGACATCAGTGATCTTAAACTCTTCACAATAGATAACAAAATATTTTTCAAAATCATAGTACCCTTAGTCTCTAACACAGAATGGAACATGTTACAAGTATATCCTATCCCGAGTAAGAGAAATGGAGTATTTTTGGCTCCAGCAGTCGAACATCAGATGTATTTGACCTCAGGTCTTTCATTTATAAACGCTGATATCGAGTACTTCAACAAATTTTGTAAAAATCGAGCCGGAACCACTATATGTAAACAAACACTACCAATCCATGACAGAAACTCGAGAACCGATTGTCGCAGCGAAATAATAAACTTCAAACCTCGCATTGAACATTGCCAAATAACTGTACTTAAGATTGAAGACATTAGCTTTATACCGCTCAAAACTAGCAACTGCTACATTGCGATACCGGCAAATCCAATAGAAATAGACACAATTTGCCAAACGAAACATACCTTGCAAAAACTCGACAAGCCTTCCATTATAAGAGCCAACACTTCTTGCGATATATTGTACAAAGATGAACACATGCGTATAGGCGAAACAAAAAACGAAGTCGAATACGAAATCAAAACAAAAACCCTAGCGCTCAAAACAAACGATAGTTTCACTCATCTGCTAGATAAACTCGAGCGAGCACCAAAGATAATAGATAATTTACAAGGCTATAAAACCACGATCGACAAAATAGGCGACGAGATAGAAACCCTTAATTTCGAACATAGAATCAAAAATATACAGTATTGGGGACTAACCACGCTCCAGATATTAGGGTACATAGCATTAGGCGTACTAGGTATATATGGATTAAACAAAATAGGGGTATTCAAATGCATCAGGAAATGTATACCGAACAAATTATGTATCAATTTATTTTGCTGCCGAAATGAAACCATAATCAATAGCCACAATGCGACAACACCACCGGTACCAAGCACCCTGGCCACGACACCCAACATCTATATTCCAACCAACACATACGACCTAGAGGATGAGGAGGAACCAGCCGTAATTTTCAAGCCACGTCAAGTCCGATTCCACAAAAGTCTTCTGAAGAAAACTTGAGGGACCAAGTTCGATCTAAGAAGGGGGGAATGTCACAGGTGAAATTCGAGCAGCCTTATGATAAACCAAAATTCCGAGCGCCTTATCACGTGTGACCGTCCGGTCACCATCCGTTCTCAGCCGCCTGGGTGGCATTCGGTCACTCTAGCCGTTCTCCGAAATATATGACAAGTACAAGCAAAGCCTTCTCCCACTCCGTCGAATAAAACAATATAAATGCACCCTTCATCATCATCCAGTCAGTCTGTAACAATTCTCAACTAGCCCAAGTATTAAAAGTGTATTATCGCGAATCAAAAATCTTACTGTACAAATTGAGTGAAAAAAATAAAAGAAACCGATCTCCTATTCGGAAATTGACAAGTTTCTTGTTTTAACTTAATTTTTACGCTACACGTACATTCTGATCCACTTCTAATATGTAATGTCTAATCTTATTTTTCATAACTTTCCATTGTTGAATTTGTTTACATAGTGTTGAACTGTAGATAATAATCGGCAAATTATAAAGAAAAATAACAAAAAAATAAATTTTTGTAATTATAAAGAAGAAAAAACAAATTATACAGAAAAATAAAAAAAAGAATATTTCTATAATCTTGTCGTTAAACTGTGGAAAAATGAGATATGTAACGACAAGAACTAGCTGCAAACAGGGAAAACGAAAAAATTGATTAATTTGTCTGCATAAACAATTACGTAGGAAATCCTACATCTTCCATATTCTGTTTTTTTCCTACAACAAAGAAAGAAAATTTTTTCTCTATTTCTGCATGCTGCTTCATATTTATGTTACAAATTTTAAATGCTGATACTTGTATTTGCAAGTATCGGATAAATTATTCTATTTTTCGGAATACTTTATCTTTTTTCCGCATTAATATTTCAACGACTAATAAATGAAAATAAACATACATATTTCTTAAAATGCTCTGATGTACCAGTTCCATAGAGTAATGCAATTACTTCGGGAAATACAAAGGATAACCCTTAAATTAACAGTACGCTCAGATATAATGCGTACTCTCGACTGGCGTGCTCTTATGAAGAAGTCTGAAGCGAACAATGCACACTGTTTTTTTTTTTTATTATTATTATTTAATTTGTACTATACAATTCGTCCAGCTGGACATTCGGTAAATTTTTCTAGTTTAATTGTAAAATAACATGTGGATGGCTACCCCCAGCGGGATACCATCTTCTAGTTTGACTATTTTATTTCTTTAGTGAGGTCAGTGGGGTGTTTTCTTTTTAGTCTTCTTCCTGTGAAAGTTTTGCTCGCTTCAGCAGCTAGCTGGTTTGGATGTGTTGCCGTTCTTTCTCTGCATTTTTCTGCATACCTGCCGATTTCTTCTTTGACCGTTGGTATTTTTAAGTCTTTGCGTATATCCTCGTCTCTGACCATAAAGCGTTGACTATTGTTCCCAGTACCTTCGATTGTAGCGATTCTAGTTTATTTATGTGGCTCATTGCTGCTGAATAAATATATACTCATTTTAATGTAATACTAAAGAAGTTGGTTACTAATAACAATACTTCGCAAAACGCTTCTACAAATCACGACAAATTTAACATTACGTTGACATCGCACAATTTTCTTAGTTGGAGATTGTTCACATTGCTTAGATTCTAGAAAATTTAAGATTAACGCGAAACAAGAATCCTTTCCATGAAAAGTCGTAAGACAACAATAGCGTATTTTCGATTTTTTACACAAAGAATTATGTATGTGCTTACCTTAATATATATGAAGGACTTTTTTGTTACAAGAATAGATGAGGCACATGCACATTTGTCTTATATATATCTATCTTGTATATTTTATATACATGCTTATATACATACACATAGATATATATGCTCTATTACGTTACGATAAGCCCAATTATTGGATTAAAAATAAGTAAAAAGTGTGTAGAGTTTTTGGGGGGGTTGACGAGCGTAAACATAACCTGCAGAAATCAAACGTGACAGAAACCGCCACAACGACTCACACCGTGTGTGAATGTAATATTTTCTTCGCAAAAAGATAATTATTTAACTCTGAAAAAGGTAAAATTTCAAGAAGATAAATCGTTAAATTTGACATATTATTATCTTCAATAATAATTCTACCAAATGTCCAAATCGGACAAATTGTGAATGTAAACAACTAAATAAATAAAAAAAAGAAAAAATAATACATGTAGCGGCATTCGACAGTAAACTTTCCAACGGTTTCTGTCCCGTGGCTCGCTACACAAAGACCCTATCCTTCGGAAAAGATGATTGCCAAATGTCGAAACATCTTCATAGTATATTTTCAACTAGCTTAAGGATCCATTATAAATCTTAGGATTTATCTAGTTAAGGTCCTTCAAACCGAACAAATATCTTTTAGTTTTAGCACTCCTTAATTTATTATCTACTCCGGAAAAGTACGGGAAATCTATTTTTCTCATGTACGATGCTTCTCCCTAGCAACTTTCTCTCGGGGACAGTTAGCATCCTTCTTCAACCACCGACATAGAAATTAACCAATTAACAGCAACGTCCATTTCCCCCACTTTCCCAACGAAGGCATTTCTCGACGAATCCGATGATCTCGTAGCCTTAGATACACCCCATCATAGTTTCCTCTGCAGCATCATCGTGACGGAAAGTCAGTCGTTACACGTCAGTCACAGTCGGTAGTTGGTCGTTAGCAGTAATAGTTGACCCGAGTTTCTCGCCATCTTAAGCAATCATAGTAATCGCGAGTTCTATCCAAAGTGTACATATAGAATATTTGTTACTAAATATATATTGTTAACTATACTCGAGTGTTTCTTCAGCACCTATCACGACCTACCCACCTCATACTTTATCACGGTAATTTATAGTCATATTTTTCTACTTATACTTTATAGTTACACTTTTATTTTTCTGTAAATTTTCTTATTATAATGTATATAATAGTAATATAATTATTTTTCTTAGATGACGTCGAAAAGCTTTCCAAGAGGTGGAAAAGCTCAAAAAAGGAAACCATCGGATTTGGTAAATTTATTATATATATCCATCATATTTTAATATCTTAAAAATACTTATTCAATATTTGTATGTTAATAGTTATTTGACAAATATGAGAAAATTGGTAAATGGAATCGTGAGAAACAGAGAGCAAGGGAACAAGACGAAGGGGAACCAAATTTTGTTCCCAACACTGCAGAACGATTATCATATTCAACAATATCTGAAGGATTAGTGGCATTAGGATGTATTTATGAAGTGACAAACTATGATTTGCTGATATCTTTGCCAGGCGGCCTAGTAGGTCGTGCCCAAATTACAGATATCAATGAATGTTACACAAATTTGTTGCAAAATTTGGTCAAATCACAGGATTCTCAGACAAATGAATTCAAGTCTCTTTCTGAGTTATATACCTATGGAGATTATGTCGTATGTTATGTAAAAGCTGTACAATCGCAAGAGATATTGAAAATTTCGATATCTCTGGAGCCCAGTCTGATAAATCAAAGTTTAGATGTTACTTATTTAAATAGTGGCTCAAAAATAGTATGTACTATTAGTAGTATAGAAGATCATGGTTATGTGGTAGATACAGGTTTAATAAACGTAAGAGCGTTTATTCCTACTAAGGAAAGTGGCAATGAAAAATGTTTGTGTAAGTAAATTTAAATAGTATATACATTTATGAAAAAAACTAACAACTATTATTAAGAAGTCTTCTATAGTTCCAGGTAAACAGCTTCTATGCCATGTTAAAGAAGTTCAAACTAATGAGAATACATCAACGATTACATTAACTTTGAAACAGAAGGCTATTTGTGAAACAGAAATTAAATCACTGGACAGCATAACGCCAGGCACAAAATTTAATCTTTCTATAAAGAAAGTTTTGTCTAATGGCTTATGTGTTTCATTAGATGACAACAATATAGGATTCATAAATCAAACATATTTAGATAAGCCCTTATCTAAATACTCAAATAGTCTGAAAATTACTGGGACATTATTATATACTTTGCCGACCATCAAATTTGCATACTTCAGCTCGACGATAGGTAAAAATAGAGACAATACTATTAAGCCTGGAGATGTTGTGGAAGAAGCTACTGTTCTATTCAGAGAATCTGGCGGAATAGTATTACAATTAACTAAGAGTGGAATACGGGGATTCGTTTCTTTTAAAAGAACAAGCGTTGAATATGATAAAATCACTGAAAAATTTGCACCTGGTACCACACATAAATGCAGAATATTATCATACAGCTGGTTAGATGGAATTTATATCTGTACCATGCAACGTTCGCTGTTCGAACAAAAGTACTTTACATTGCCTGATTTTAAACCTGGCGACGTGGTAAATGTAAAAATTACAAACATCGATAAAGTGAATGGCTTCATAAATGTACAATTTGGTAAATTTAAAGGGCAAATTGCACCAGATCATATATCTGATGAAGGTTTAAGTGCCTTAAAAAAGCTAAAAGTGGACAAAGAAGTAGAAGCAAGAGTCTTGTTCGTTCATATAGGCCGAAAAAAAATATACCTCACTTTGAAAAGGTCTTTAATAACGAGTGATTTGCCCATTTTAGCAAACATACAAGACGCGAAAATTCACTCGAAACACCACGCAACTATCATTCAAATACATAAGCGTGGAATATTGGTAAAGTTTTTCGGGGATGTTAAAGGTTGGATTCCACATACTGCTCTCGACACGGAAACATCTAACGTAAATTGGAACTATTCAATTGGCCAAACAATTTTGGTAAAAATTCAATCAGTGAACACAGATTCGGGAAAAATAACATTAAATGTGGCTAATCAAGACAAAAGTTGAAAAAGCAACATTCGATATTGGTGAAGAAGTAGAAAGGACATTAATAGAATCACCCACTCAGGGATTATATTTAAGTATCAGTAGATACGAAGGACAAACTGTTAGTACAGGATTTTTACCACACATGTCAACTTGTATGGAGATTGCAGCTCTACTGGCATCAAAATATGTTCCTGGTGATACACTTTCAGCTCTTGTATTTGCTACAGTACCTAATTTAATTTTAACCAGGACTTTTGTAACTCAAGGGAGATACAGGAATTTTGAAAAACTGAAAATAGGAGGCTGTATACCTCGTATAAGACTAATTTTACCAGTTGCAGAATGTACGCCATTTGCATATGTGTCCTATTGTAATATTAGTAATTTTAATCTACTGCACACAAACCAAATTTTATTGATAAAAATATTTTGTATTAACACGAAAGAACAACAATTAGGACCAACATTGTCGCTAAAGAAAATATACGATGATCTATATCAGATCTTAAAAGTAGAATGGTGACAGCATAGGATACATTGATCCTGTATTTTAATAAATTAGGAAAACTTTCAAGGAATTCATATCACAAAAACAGACCAATTGCATCTGTAAAATTAGGGCAGAGTGTTACTGGAAAGATTGAAAAAATTACGGCTAATGGTTTAGTTGTTCAATTGCAGGATAACTTGCTAGGTATAGTGTCTGAGGATCAATACTTTAGGAATGAAGAAATAGGGGACAAAATTTCTGGGACGATTATATGGAAAAATTACGTACACGAGCTTGTTGAATTGACCACGTTATCGTCAATGATGTATAAAGTAAGTGCCAAACAAAATAAGCACATACAATTCCCTGACGGTAAATTGCTACGTGGTAGAATCTTAATGGTGACAAATTGGTTTATCTTGATATTCCTACAAGGTATTGGTAACGGAACTTTAGCTGCGATACCTGTATGTCATCACATAAATGATTTACAGCCAGATCTAACACCTTATACTATTCATTCTAAATTTAAATGTTACCCCCCATTAAATTCCGAAGAATCCGATATTATGCCTCTCTGTATCATAAAATCTACATTTGAGAAGAAGTATTGTGTTAGAGAGAAATCTGATGATAATGATAACTTAAAAAGGAAGAAAAAAAATCAAGAGATATGGTACTTGCCAAAAAAATAAAAATTCAAAAGTAACAGGAATTACCAAGTATGGAAAACAAAGGGAAACAAAACCGAGAAAAACCAGTGAAAGATTTAGAATATTCTAAGAAAATGTGTGTTGAAGAAACAGGAAAAGGAAAGATAAATCTGCAACATACCAAACCTTCTGAAAAAGATTTAAAATATGTACTTAGAAGTGTTGATAATTATAAGGATAACGAGCAGAAGCCAAAGGATATCTGTGTGTGGATTTTTCTGGCATGGCAACCCTGATTCAACTCTCTTTCAGGATAAAGAGTCTTGTTGCGATAGTAAAGATGATGTAGAGGGAAAACTAAAGCTGAGAAATAAGAAATTAAGTGCCGCTGAACGTCGAGAACAAGGAAGACGGAAGGAACGTGAAATTCGCCAAAGAGAAGAAGCGCTTGCCAATAACGAGTTGCCAAATTCAGCAGATCAGTTCGACAGATTAGTTTTAGCTAGTCCAGACAGTTCAATAGTATGGTTACAATATATGGCATACCATTTACAGGCAACAGAAATAGAAAAAGCAAGAGCAGTTGCGAGAAGAGCGGTAAAAACAATTAATTTCAGGGAAGAGAAGGAAAAATAAACGTTTGGAAGGCTTGGATGAATTTAGAATCCAAATTTGGAATTCCTGAATCATTAAATGATGTTTTTCAAGAGGCAGTGAGGTTGAACGACTCATTGAAAATATACAGTCACATGTTAATTGTTCATCTCGAGGCTGGCAGGCAAATGCAATTAGAAAAAACAATTAATACCATGATTGGGAAATTTAAACACATTCTTGAGATATGGTTTGATTGTGGAGAAGCTTTGGTAAAAATGGGATTGAAGAACAAATCGAGGCATATTATGCAGAGAGCATTGCAATCCTTGCCAGTATCTGAACGTATGTACACAATAGAAATAAAATATCATAAAGAATAAAATACTAATATAATATAAATTTTACAGATGTAAATGTAATGGCAAGGTTTGCGATTATGGCGAACAAATTTGGGGATAAAGAGAGAGCACAAACTCTGAGCAAATTCTAAATTCTTATCCGAAACGGATGGATATATGGTCTTGTTATATTGATTCCCTAGTTAAATCTATCGATATTGGTATAGCAAGGTAAAAATATTTTTCAACTATATCTTGTCTTTTTAATTTCATAGAGAATTTACCTTATAATAACTTGTATTTACAGGAACGTTCTAGAGAGAGCAGTTGTTCACCTAGAAAGATGAAAATCTTTAAAAAGTTTATCAATTTTGAAGAACAACATGATACTTAGGAAGACATGACTCGTGTTCAACAAATGACTGTGGAATATGTGGAGAAGCAGTGTACAAAATGATTAAAAATAATAAAACATTTTGACTCGTATTTCATTACATCATATGAGCAAAACCTTAACTACACAATACCTAAAACAGTCCAGTTATGTAAAGTTTTCTACCACATATGCAAAATATTATTAATATTGATGCATATAAAAATGAAAAAAGTAATAATAAATTGACATATTTATAATTTCTCTGTTCTCGAGTGCGTCCTTTTTATTGATTATTTTGTAATGACAAATCCAGAAATATGTCTAATCAAAAGCGTTTTAGCATGTTAGCATTCGGGCGCAACTGCTGCACTGTACAGCAGTGGTTTTAGGTGACCGATCGTTACAACCACGTCCGCGCTGTTGACTTCTTCAGGTCTCGGCAACATTTGAATTGTTACTGAAATTGTACTAGTTGGTTTTGTAGGTACCCAGGTAGATACCCTATCCAAGAAGTCTTCGTTTTTGTATTAGGTCGTCCGAAAAGTTTATTTCATTTTATAAGGAAATAGTGGATGCACAACATTTTCCGTTTTATATTATTTTATCGAATTACGTATGATCCATTTTATTCTATCAAAATAAAGATCACAACATTCGACACATTAGATTCCATGTTTGTATAAAGATGCATCGTTGTAAAAGACGGGTGTATAAAAGAAAGGCACTTTTCGGACAACCTAATACTTCCCGTTCGTGATTATTACGTTCTGGGCAATCTCGTAATCGCTATATTGTTTCTACACACGATGTATTAGCGAAGTCAGTCATCTCTTAAGTGTTTAATAAGCCACGAGAGGGAAACGTGGAAAAAAAGGAAAATAACTCGAGTAGCAAACTCGATCGGCGGCGAAACCACACTCGTATCAAATCTTGCCAAAGATTTTTCCAGTAAAAACGAGGATAGTAACGTGATCTATGGCTCATATGTGTGAAATATACGATTATATATATATATAATAATATATATATAATAATATATATATAATATATAATAATAATATATATATATATATACGGTCCGTAGGTTTTAACTTTGGAACGTGAGAAATGCACGTCTTTCTTTCTCTTTCTTTTCCATCCTGTCGTCCTATCACTCTATCCTTGTCCCTCCTCCAACCGTCCCTCTTTCTCACTCTCTCTCTCTCTCTCTCTCTTTCTTTCTCTCTCTCTCTCTCTCACTTACTTACTCTCGCATTCTATTTCTTCCCTCCTGCGTTTTCGCAACTACATATAGATGGCGAGCGCGAACTCACGTTGTCATTTTCAACATAGTATTTTAAGAAAATATTTATCTTAAAATTGAGATGAGTAGTCATGCATACTAATAACAGCCCTCTCATATCTTATCTGAATTTGAAATATTTTTTAACGTCAAAAAATACCACTGGATAAAAAATGATCAAAGAAACGCAGCAGGGTCAATTGGGCCAATAAACTTGAAAATTGCATCGCCCTTGTGAATTTCGACCAATCGCGGGGAGACGCAATCGCGTGGAGAGACGTCAACGGGAGTCGTAAATTCCCGTTACGATTATACTAATCGACACTACGAGTTGATCGATCCCCTGATTTCCGTTAGGATAATAGGGGTGATTAAGTTTATATAACACTGTGATTCACAGAATTATAAAATATATATATTTCCAACACTTAAACTACACTGTTGAGTAGATATAAATCGTCGATAACAACTTGTCGCACGAAGATGAGATAGATATGAATAGTAGAGCAAGGCTCGTATAGTCGAATTTCGTATGTTAGTGGACGTAGCACTAGAGGATACTTGATAGACGTTAGATTTTGATGCTAGACTTCGACGTTGTAGTATGTAGAAGAAGTTGACTTGACCTAGCGGTGTTGACGAAATAAGTTGACTTGACCCTCCTGATGTAGCAGGAGAAGTCTGCGACTTGACCCTCCTAGAGTCGTAGGAGAAGTATTCGACTTGACCCTCCTAGAGTCGTAGGAGAAGTGATGAGTAGGAAGCCTCCTACCAACGTGGTTCGTGAGTGACCTTGTACCCGGGAAAAGCCAGCCTGTTCTATTAGATAGCTATTCGGTTTTTCCTAATGGGTGCGTACCCGCTTTCTCCGTGTTTTTAATTGCGCCTAATAAACCCAAGGACCTCTCTAAAAACCAGATGTGTGTCGAAAATATTTTTAGCCTTAAGAAATCTTTCAGGACAACGGATTGAATGAAGACACATGTGTACACAATGAAAGAGAAAAGTTATGGTTGGTCCTTAGGTTTATTGAGGGTCGAAATGACGTTACGCAGGCCATCGGCTGCCCGGTCGCGAGAGCTGCAGCGCCGATGTTTTAGGCGACGTAACACTTGGTATGCAGAACTGTCACGATAACAGACAAAGCCAATTTTTTTTTGGAAAATTGTCGCTCTATATTTTCCATTTATTTTTGCATGGAGAATCATTTTCTTTCGGCTTCTACCACAATTTTCGGAACAACTTGTATCGACATATATTGAACCACTATTTTCCCCGATTAAAATTTAAACTATTTATTACAATAGTACCTTTTGCAACTAGAATTTTTAGTGCGTGTATAAACTAAACATGGAAGTATTATGGAAATTGCAAAAATATTACGGAAATGGACATCTCGTTTTTTCCGCAACGAATGTCTTATCGATATCAACATTTTAACCATCTGTAAAACCTATGAAACGGTTATTTTTAAAATATTTGATATTTAGTTCTTTCTCTAGAATATCCAAAATTTAGAAACGAAACTCCGAAACGAAATCCTAAGAACATTCGTAAGACTTAAAACTTCTAGAACTTGTGGAATTTAAGTCTTACGAATATTCTAGGGATGTCTAAAATGACGTTTGGATATAAACTGACCATGAACAGATATTCTTTGGATATACGGTGCTGTCCGGATAATTGGACATAATTATAAGTTAGCATAAATGGATGTGAAATAATACCTACAGGTTATAGTAAATTTACCAAGTGAAATAAAATAAAAAAATAGAAAACTAGATTACTAGACCGTTAAGTTATAAATTGGACAGATAAATTGGTATAATATCTGATGAAATCAATTAAAATAGATTTGTATATGTGTATATGAAAATGTATAAATATATAAATATATATGTATGTACAAAAGAGGTTTGAACGTTTTTTAAACACTTCTGGCGAATAGCCAGATGTTTTTCAATACCATATCTTGTGCTTGCCTTTGGAAGCATCTTCGCAAATATTTTGACTGTTGCTGGTTAATTTCGCAAGACTATCGTAAATTCTTCTTTCTGAATGAAAACTTCTCATCATTATATTGCCATAGTTTAATCATTTTCGAAGAAGGAACTAGAACAATTTTGAAATAAACAGATTCATTTCTAAAGTCGAAAAGAAACCCACGTTCGGAGATGTGGGAAAACACGATGTAATTTGTAAATATTTTTATATGTGTTCATTTCAAAAATGGATAAAAATATAAATCAATAAATATTAGGACGTCCGGAAAGTTGTTTTCGCGTTCGCCGCTTGAAGCCTTATCTCGTTCTGCTTAAGTGAACAAACCATCAGATCACTCTACCGTCAATCGTGTGGTCACTTGTTATCCTCTGCTAAGGCAAGAGAACAGTTTTCGACTAGAGTTAGTAGAAAGTGTATCGAGTGTTTTTTGCGTTGTGAAAGATGGAAGAGCAAAAGATGTATTTTCGTCACGTTATGTTTCACTGCTTTAAAAAAGACAGTACGCCTAAAAACTCTGCAAATGAGATTTGTGACGTTTATGGTATTCGATCTATGACTGTTCAAACAGTCCGGAGTTGGTTTAGGAGGTTTAGAGCCAGAAATTTTTATCTGAAACGGATGTCCGTAGTTTTTAAATTTTGTCTTTGTTTACTGCGTCTTCTTTTTTTATTTTGCACTCGCCAGGTCCGTGCGTTTCAATGCATTTTACGCATCGGTTGTTAAGGGTGCAGTTTTGTGTGGTGTGCCCTAACAGTTGGCATTTGTGGTATTGTGTTATGTTATTTTTTCTAATTTTTTCCCATTTTATCCTAAAGTAATTTACACGGTTAAGCTTTAGTAGGTCACTAATATTGCTTTGTGGGGACACTTGGACTATGTGAATTGGGAGCAATACAATATTCTCTATCGATCTTTTTGTTAGGAAACGCGAAACTTTTGTAAATTGGACGCAGGGCATCTGTGGTGCTTGCAGATCTGCGAGTATTTCTGTCTCAGAGAAGCTATTTTCTAGACCCTTTAGTAAGTACGTATGGTATTTCTCGGATTTGGATGTATATACGTGGACGAGAACGAGCGGACTCAACGCGGTATGAGCCTCGGTTGAAATAACTGGTTTTGTTATTTGCTTTTAATGTAGAGAAAACAGAATATTTAAAAAAGCGTAAATATATGTAAAAATGGGAAAGATAGAATGTGTGGTAATAGTCGCGTAATACTAAGTATTTGTTCTTCTCGGTGCTTAGATTATAGATTATTAAAAAAAGATTGTTAAAGAAAATGTAAAAGAAATTGAAAAAATAAAGAAGCCAGCACCACACGGAGTTCCTAAGTGGTACCCATGTAAGTACTATTCGTGTCCAGCGCTGCTTAACTTTCGTGATCGGACGAGAACGAGTGCTTCTTTTAATGTTATTTTAATTGTAATGTTTAATGCCCAAAGAAATACAAATTACATTTGTTACATTCTCAGTAAACAGAATTTGGGTTAAGAAGTGGTTCTGACAAAAGTATCGTTAACACGACGGTACGACGTAATCGTGCAATATTTGGTGTAGGATTTACACATTTTTTACATTGCAGTAATTGATTGTATTAAAACTGCTCAGAAGCATACTGTTATACGATATTGGCATTTTTTCCTGTTGTCTTGAAAATTTGATGATAAAACTGTACAAATCGGTAGCTCATTTTTTGGTTTTTCTGAGGTTGAGGATTTGAGGAAAGAGGGGATGATGGCGGAGAGGGTAGGGAGGGGTGGGAAAGGTGGGGGGATGTCATTTAGATATATTTACAATATTTACACTTATTTTACAAGAGAGATTGGACGCTAGTGACGTTTCGCGGTTCTTTCTTTTTTATGATTTCGGTATCCACCAATACATTTTTGCGCTTTCTCCTGTGTTTGTCTTTTGTGTCTTTTTGCGGGAGAAACATATTGTAACGAGAACGAGTGTATTCAGCGCGGTATGAGTGCTAGCTATAGCAATTGCTTCTGCTACTTGATATTATTCCACAATAAATAATTAAGCCACAAATAAATGTATGATAATGATCGAGCTTGTAGGCAACCTACTTTCTCCCGGTTTCAATGATTTTTCAACAAGCCGGGGCGCATTTTGATATTCTGCATAATTGGTCAGTGCGAGCTTATACGTGTCTTCATTTTATGTCTTCGTTATCAGTGATTTGCTGTTTGTTTAGTTTGTGACAAGCAGGGCATGTGTAATACTAATTGCTAGTTCAGTGAAGTTATTGAAATTCGTATCTGGTGAATGCAAAATTATTTTTACAATTTTTATAAATAAAGCATTCAATAAATGAAATTTTTTAAATGAACTGGCAAGAGATCTGTGCTTATTTCAACTATACGCGAGTCTCACAAATATCTCTACAAACTACTACTAGGAGCAGAAATACCTTGCAAAAAGCCAAATGTTGTACTGAGTTACAATGAAGCAAAAGAACAGTCGATTTTCCCGATGAAATGGCGGTATATTATAACTCTTTGACAAAAACAATAAACTGATGTAGAAAGATGTTAATAGAAGTTATTTGTGGTACAATGTTGGTAAACGCCTGGTACCTATGTACAAAATTTGGGGCAGATATAAAATTTGGTATCTTGGAATTTCGTGAAAAGATAATTGACGATTTGTTAACTGAAAAAATATCTTTGAAAACAATTGTAAAGTAAATTGAAAACAATTGTAAAGTAAATTGAAAACAATTTACTTTATGTAAAATATAGAAAACATGTTAACTTTTACTGTCCAGATTGTAAGAACAAAGCTACACTTTGTTCCTCCTACTTTGAAAAAATTCATAGTTTGTTATTTGAATAATAATTGTTACTTTAAATTATTTACATTGATTAAGCTGCATATTTTCTGTACAATTGAAATTATTTAAATATTTTTGTAAGTAAACACTACATGTCATTATTCTAGTCTTCTTCGATAACATTTGAGTTTTATTTCAGTTTTGGTTAAATTACATTTTTATAAATTAAAATTGGAAAGGTAAATTGCATGAATCACCGGTGACCTACACCGTCAGATAGAAGTATAGATTGTGGCCAACCGATGGGTCACGTCGGTTTGAACGTGTCAATGCATTGTATGTCTCAGCATTTTTAACGACTTTTACCTATACATATTGTTACGTCGCCTAAAACATCGGCGCTGCAGCTCTCGCGACCGGGCAGCCGATGGCCTGCGTAACGTCATTTCGACCCTGAATAAACCTAAGGACCAACCATAACTTTTCTCTTTCATTGTGTACACATGTATCTTCATTCAATCCGTTGTCCTGAAAGATTTCTTAAGGCTAAAAATATTTGCGACGCACATCAGGTTTTTAGAGAGGTCCTTGGGTTTATTAGGCGCAATTAAAAACACGGAGAAAGCGGGTACGCACCCATTGGGAAAAACCGAATAGCTATCTAATAGAACAGGCTGGGTTTTCCCATGCCAAGGTCACTCACGAACCACGTTGGTAGGAGGCTTTCTACTCATCACTTCTCCTACGACAATAGGAGGGTAAAGTCGCAGACTTCTCCTGCTACATCAGGAGGGTCAAGTCAACTTATTTTGTCAACACCGCTAGGTCAAGTCAACTTACTTCTTCTACATACTACAACGTCGAAGTCTAGCATCAAAATCTAACGTCTATCAAGTATCCTCTAGTGCTACGTCCACTAACATACGAAATTCGACTGTAAGAGCCTTGCTCTACTATTCATATCTATCTCATCTTCGTGCGACAAGTTGTTATCGACGATTTATATCTACTCAACAGTGTAGTTTAAGTGTTGGAAATATATATATTTTATAATTCTGTGAATCACAGTGTTATATAAACTTAATCACCCCTATTATCCTAACGGAAATCAGGGGATCGATCAACTCGTGGTGTCGATTAATATAATCGTAACGGGAAATTACGACTCCCGTTGACGTCTCTCCTCGCGATTGCGTCTCCCCGCGATTGGTCGAAATTACACATATAGTCAGTGCGGTGGTTTGCCTTAGTTTCCGAGATCTTCGTAAAAAATTGTCGGAACCACTGCAGCATGTGGATCAGTATTGGTTGGCAAAATCCAACTCAAATTCTTATTATTCCTTATCTTCTGTTTATAGTATATAGCGATCGAAATTACAAAAGTGATTACTAATGGACGTATGTGTCGTTAGATTTACAGAGTCGAACCGGCGAAAAATCACGTCCTTCATAGTCAATGAAGAGCGTTCGTGGGGTAAAAGTAGCTGAACTTGCGGCTACTCGTAGGCGAGAGAAGGATAAAATGATTCAGAAGCATTAACCGTATTCACACACAGTTGATGATTTTCAGTCGATCGGCAAAAACAGACGGGCTCTTGTATGAGTAAGTCTGTGCTCTAAAACCTAGACCAAGGTAATGCAAAAACTGCCTAGGTCGAGTTTGCCGCCAAGACACAAAAACACGGGTGCTCGGCAAAAACAGAATAAGGCGATGAGTCACTGGTCAACAAAATAAACTCGATCATTACAAACGACAATATAAAGGAAATTTATATCGATTTTTCCCTAACAATAAATAATGTCAATGTTCTGTGTACATTTATTATACAATTACATTATTTATATAAATGTCTCTTATGGTGTACAACTACATATATTTAAATAATGTGGGAAATATTGCTCTGTTTATATCTACATTCCAACTGTACGAAGACTTTTGTTTTTCACTATACATACATACATGTATCTTAAATATTATACATACTTTGCATGTATCATATTTAATGT
Organism: Bombus flavifrons; assembly: GCF_040668555.2. NCBI lineage: Eukaryota > Metazoa > Arthropoda > Insecta > Hymenoptera > Apidae > Bombus > Bombus flavifrons. The sequence continues at coordinate 1,873,210 of NC_138457.1, read as the reverse complement.
ATGATATGCGCGTAAAGATTTTGTTAAGACGGCTTGTTAAAATTGTACTTACATATCTATTTAATAAATTTTAAAGTACAAATATTATACGTCTATATTCTTATATATTCGCGCAAGGATGTGGGCATGTACCATGTTGTACTGCTGAATTGCAGCCAATCAACGAGCAGTACTATAGGCACTTCTAAATAAGAGCGGTTGACCGACACGAGGCACCGCACAGTCGTTTTGTGGATTCACACATGGTTACATGTGCGTCGTGTTGAAGGATGCCTAGAATGTGGATATCTATCAGTTGGCAATGAATGCTAAACAAAGAATTATAAAGTTAATCTGTTAAATTTTGATAGAACAGAAAGTACAAAGACAAAAGATGTAACACTTGATCGACCATTGATTTATTTAAGGTAAATATTTTATATACGTTTATGGAATTAAAGATTTTGCTTAAGTTATTCCAATATGAAATCGATATGTTTTATATAATTTAACCTATGTTATTGCGGTATACCAAATACATCAAACCATATATATAAAAGATAAATAGAAGAAATCGTAGATCTAGACGATCTAGACATAAATCTAGATCGTAGATAAGAGATAGAAACGTGTAATATGTATTAAAAAATACGGAATTTATGTCCTTAATTCAATTATATTTTTATTAACTGTGTAGATAGGTTCGTACTTTTTTAGCTAATACTAATACACGACTACCTAGGAATATGTACAGAACCGAAGAAAATTAAGTAATAAAATACCTATTTGTGATTATTGGTATGGGCCTATGTGACGATGGATTAACTTTCCAATTTTCATAATCCAGTTTGCGATGCGATATACGAAATTTGTTTAATTTCTGTCCTTATTGACACAAGATAATAGGTTTCAAAGATTCATTTTTAAATGTTAAACATTTACTTTTTTCTCCTTCTTTAATTAGAAGTCACACATTTGTCATATTATCGTACTACATTTTTACCGCATTTCATCATATTATATAACAACAACAAAATTCCTTGTCTATAAAAAAATGAAAGGGCATCCCGATGTAAATATTATTATTAGCATGAAATACGTTCAAAGAATGCTCAAAGTCATAAAGCGGTATGAGCTAGATTTGAGGTGTATATGAAAATTGTATATATTTGCAAATATGTATATATATGTTTATATGTTCTTCTTATATCATAGTCTTGTAAAGTTTCACAATAAAATTGCAATATCAATTTGTTTATAATGCAGAATAAATAAAGGTAGCACCCATGTATAGATGTATGTATAGATTCTTATGGAATCAGAAGATTGAACGACCGAAATTGTTTCAAATGTATTCCAGCAGTAGCTACTGATATCCATATTGTTCATATATCACTGTTACATTTCGTAAATTAAATTGTGAGTATATATATAAAATTGTATTAGATATGAAATAACAAGCTACTAATATTGATACATAGTTTTTAAAGCACATAGTTACTTATATATACAAATGACAATTTTTCAATGCGTTAACATATGTTAAAACCTATTTTTATTTGTATTAACATTAATATATGATAAACAAGCATTGAAGTATTGAACCTCTGTGTGTTCTTCTACTTTTCGTCATAACCTATATGTACAATTATTATTGTTATTAAATGTACAATAATGTACACTTTCATCAATTTTAAAAACTTCTGACCCGCCAAGAATTGTATCAAGTGAAATTATATTTTAACAATCCAAAATATGTGAAGCGCTGATGGATTATATCGTTTAATCATGTCAACATTTTTTTAATAAATGTACAAATATTACAACATTGCAATGTTAAACTTGTGAATGTTCTTTTTTATTTAAATCAGATCGCTTCGAAATTATATTTTTCTATACATTGTGAAATATTCATTATGAAATTCGTTAAGATTTCAAGAACAGGACCAATTTGATTGATCAGTGATTAACAGAAGAGATGTTAGATAACAATCCGTTAAAATGTTTTAGCAAGTGAAACGAGATATATTCTGCGAATATTTTGCGAAATTCTGGATATTGTAGCTATACATTCATTTATAATTTATCGATAAATTATGCTATAAAGATAATACAATTTTTTATTTTAACGCTGTAAGTTATTTGTTTTTATCGAAATTTCCTTATTTAAAAGTATTTGATGAAATTCAAACAAATAATGACAAAATATTGTGACATTTTAACTTAATTGTATGCATTAAATATATAATTCAATACGATACTCTTATTAAATAATCATGTTTTAATTTTAATTTTTGCATTTATCGAACTTGCTTTAATTTCTTAGGGTGCTCAAAGTCTTTGGATCTCCAGAAACTTGTGCATGGATTTCGTGTTATTGAACTAAACCTATTCTCTTGTGAGGTTAATCATTATAAATCTTCCCTTTCGTTGGTACGGTGAGTCTTTTTCATTATCTTTATTACGAAATGCATGCAATCATGCTTTCTCCTTTCTATTATGACGGATTTAAATGATGTACTGCGTGTCTTTACCAATGAATGTTAAAAAATTGGCATGATGTTGCTCGATGCGATAAGCGCTGTATTAAAAATATAATTAAAAATATTGCACCAGCGGTGTGAGATCTCTATTTATAACGTGCCGCCTGCGTATAGAAAAGAGTAAAAATCACCGTGGCCTTGTCGTGATTAGCGGTTGAACTCCAATTTGAAATTGTTTGTGTCGTGCAACCCAACTGTTAATGCCACCATCGCAACCTTGCTTTCGGAGGTTGATCGCGCCATTTCGTTTAACGAATGTTTTCCCTTTTCTCTTCTAATCAGTTAACTATGGTATAGTATGGTATTAGGTAACCAATTAGTTACCCGATTTTATTTATTTATTTTTTTAATTATTTGGTATATAGTTTACATAAACATATATAGTATTACTAAAAAACGTTCTCTTTGTTCAACGAGCTCTCGTTTCCTATACAACCTCTCCTGGTTATCTCGCGCACGCGTAACATTCAAGTACCGTTACATGCGTTGCCATTCCACACTTTTCGTATTCTACTTTTTATACTATTACATGAATATAGAATTATAGAAAACGCTTAAAAATATAAAAGTACAAAAATATAGAAAATATAAAAATATAAAAATACAAAACTATCAAAATTACAGTAACTTTGAATAAACATTAGTGCTTATATTCCACACTCGTTTTGTATTACATTTTTTATATTATATATATGAACCAAAATAGAATATATAAAGTATACTTTATATAACAAGTTTCATGTCCGGATCTTTTCTTAATCATCACATTTTATTTCAGACAATTTCCTCAGACCTTTCTTCTGAACCTCTACCAAGCTGCATATCATTTTTTACTTTCCTCTTTTTCTCCCCCCCCCCTCCCACTCAAAAAGATCGTTGAATTTTTTTCTTATTTGAGAAAATATTTATTTGTTCGTCTATATTTAAGTTATTCCCTTTGCAAATGTTGAAGTAACTATTTCAAGAAAAATTCCACATCTTTATTTATGTATATCCGTGACTTAGAGACCTGTATTACGCAGAAAATAGAATTTTGTGAAACAAAATTATTCTAAATAAGGAGAGGTTCATATTATTGTACCCTTGAATATACATTGTGCTTTGGGTTACAAGGTCTGGGAACAAAGGAACTAATAGATTTCTATTTATGTTCCTTGTAGCCTTTAGCTAAAGCTATAAGGTTAACCTTCTTGATAATGTCCTTTTGCTGTAAATGTATGAATGTGCTCCCTATCGACCCTATTGTATTGTAACACTAAGACAGTAAGGATCTGAATCAGCATATTCTTATACTGATACATTATACTTATACTTATACCTTTATTTATTTCAATATATTTTTCTATTACAAATTCATCCACTCGTTCTTCTGTCAGTCAACCTCAACAGATATATTTTTACGACAATATATTTCTGCCAGCGTGTCTTTCAGTCATTAACACATTTCTGAAAGCACATTCTTCTATAGTGCATAGTTCGCATAAGGATTTTTGTTTCATTTTTCCATTCTGGAGAATAACAAATAAGCGCAAGGGAGCGATCAGGTGAATATGGTGACTGTAAATGTTATTTTTTGCGAGAAACTCCGGAGTAATTGGGACGCATGAGATTTTTACAAGTTATCGTTTCACAAATTCTTCGAATTGCTTCGCGCAATCGACGTGAAACGCTCAAATAGAATATATTTTCGGAGAGTTCAAATGAAAAGCAGAAACGAATTATTTGTTATTTGCACAAGTTTAAAGATATTGTTTAATATAGTGAGATTAATTGTTATTTACAAGTACAATTTTATTTTTTATTTATTACTTTTATTTGTTATTTATCGGGCGTTGAGCAAATTTACTTCTACATAAATATAACATTTCACTCGGAAAGATCGCTGTAAATTACAACTTGTAATTTTTAATAATATTAGGTAAGAATAATATGAACTGCGATCTGTCTATTGAAAAACAACCATATTAATTATACGATTTTTTCATTGTACAAAATGAAACAGATAAGACAAAACAAAACATATTTATATATTATCATTTGTTATCGGATTAATTTCAAATAGAAAATAAAATTTCATTTACAACTAAGAAATAATAAATAAATTATTTTTGGTATCGTCTAAACGATTATTATTTAAATAAGAAATTTAATCCTTATTCAGAATTAAAATGCTATTTTAATTTGTTATTTATTATTTAATAGATAAATCAAATTTTACTCAACTGTGGTTGTAAGAACATGGAAACGTAATATATGTAATTAACCATAAAAAACCATCTTTTTTACATTATTACTTTTTACACATGGAGATGCAGTTCCGCTTTTTATCAGTAATTACGTCTTTTTTGGCATCATTTGATAATGCTTCTCAAGATGAATTCTCATTAACCTTTCATGTATATTACCGATTTCAATTAATTTTTGGGATATTGTGCTAATAAATTTACAGATTTTTGCGAGAAAACATTCCTCAAGTGAGTCAAACGCTCGGCTGGTTGTCTTGTTCGCGTCTGATGTGCCACGTATCAAATATTGCATCTCGTGAAATAGGTACTATCGAATCATGTGAAGAAGAATATATATTATACTTTCATTTTAGTTATATCTTGAACTTTACGTTGAATTTGAACTTTACCTTCATATCTTGGGGAATAGTGATGTAAACAATGTTACTTAATTAAAAATGTGCCCTAATTGTATCATGCAATCGTCACGTAACAAATTTATGTTAACTACAATACGTCAGGCAATAAAGGGCTGTCAATAATTACCGAGGATAACCCATGTATTAAAAAGGTATTTTTGGTATATGTTGAAATAATTAAATTTGATATATGTATATAATAAATATTTCATGTATATATTAAAAAGATAAGATATTTATCTCTAAGGTAATATTATCTATTATTCTTTCATAATATATGTACATATACTACTGTCTTACATTATGCACATGTATATATATGTATATACATATGTATGATGTATACAGTATTACATATGTATACATGTTACTACCATACGTAATATACTGGTGGAAATCCTAACACTACGTACTTATACTATAAATTAATATTAATACGTAGTAATAGACATTAATACCGATACCAATACTATACGATATTAAACATCATTCTAATAATTTTACTTTTGACAAATAAATAATTAGTTTCGAGGTTAGGGATTTCCACCTTTTGCACTCTGCGCAGGCGTTCCTGCTTAGTTACTTTTCAGAGATGCAATGTTTGTCCATGCAAGCCACTGACGAAACGTTTCAATGAAAGCACAACAATACGCATATAGTAAGTGGCATTAATATTCGGCAATGTATTATGGCAGATATTATATTACTGTATCTACAGATACTTGTCCTACCAAAGTTGTCCACTTGGAACATCATTGTTATTCCAAATAATAAATGAAATTGTTACTTGCGAAAGTTGTAAGGTATAACGAATGAAGAATTCACCACTCGATTTATGTAACAGACGAAATTGCAATATATACTAGGCAGTACCCGCTACCCACTGACGAATCAAGAGAAGATACAGCATCAATTTGAAGCTCTGTTATTCCAAGAAATAATTAGACCATTCACTTCATCGTATAACTCCGCTTTATGGATTGTATCGAAAATATTGGATGCCGATGATACTGAACACTGGCACATGATAATTAATTTTCGTGCACTGAACGAAAAAAACAAAGCGACAAGAATCCGCTATCTCGAATTACCGAAACTCTGGACCAACTGAGAGGTGCAAAGTATTTCTCAATCTTTGATTTGGCAAATGAATTTCAACGTTTAATATATCAAGTATTAATTCAATGAAATATAAATTCAAAATTATTTGAATGATATAGCAATCTACTCTTCATCTTCATAGGAAGTCAAAATTTAAAGATTGTTGAATCATCTCAAAAATCACGGATTTACTTTTCCAACCACTATAAGCGAATTTCTGCGTAAATAAATTACGTACTTAGGGCATAATTTCTGCCGATAGTGTCAAACCAGGTCCAAGGAAACCTCATGCGGTAGAAAATTTTCTTACTCCAAAGTCAACAATCCAGATTGCAACAATCCAGAATCCAAGGACATCTAACAATTCCTAGGATTGACAAGGATCACATATTATCGTCGTTATCAGAAACTATTTAAATTTTACAGAAATTATTTAACTACTTATAAAATCTGCAAGACGAAGCCTGCATAAAACTAATATTACATTATCCAGATTTCAACCATCCAATCATTATCATTAACGACGCTTTAGACCATACAAATATTGGATGCAGTATTGAGCCAGGATGAAATTGGCCGCGATTTACCGGTTCCATATGGTTCTCGCAATTTATACCCAGTCGGAAAGAATTATTTAGCAGCTGAGAAGGAATGCCTGGCTATGGTATATGCTACGCAATATTTCCGACCTTCTGTGTTCGTAAATTTACACTCATTACTCACTATCGACCCTTAGTCTAACTATATTCAATCAAAAATCCCATTTCCATTAAATGGAAATTAATGTTGCTAGAGTACAAATGTCTTCTTTTAATCGCTCGCAAAGATAAGGAATTCGAAGCGCACTTATCCAAGATAAACCGGTTATCGTGTTTAAGCAATGGAACGAAATCAAGGAAGGTTTACACAGAGCGTACCTTCTAGCAATTCGAACGAAGGACCAATTACAGCGCCACGTCTATCTGTAGAAAGAGGAAAAGTTCACCAGGAAGCAACCAACACATCAACGAAAGACGTTGATGCACCATTCCTCAAATCCACATGGAAGGCGTTATAAACTCATACGCTTCATTTACGCTAACAGCACATTTAACACTAACCAACAATCATCTCACGTTAAGTCTGAACATTAAATAAAATACTAATAATTCACAAAGGAAACTAATAACATTGAGCGAAGGAGAAACCGAAGAAGCTACTTCACTTGAAAATCCCAATCCATTGAGTGAAATAGAGAAATCACGCGATCAAAGCCTGCAATCTCGTCTATCTCCACAGCCTATAAGAATATAGAGCCTACAAATTCTGCAAAGCACTTGAACGCAGTTGAGAAATATTATTCTCGATTATTAAGAATCTGATACAGATATATCACTCTCCTAAGATTCACAACCCGAGGAAGGAGAAGACAACCACGAACCCTGTAATATGAACATATCCGGAGAAATATTTATCGCTATAATGGAAAAAGATGTACATTTAATATGTACATTTAATAAGTCCGCGAATTGCTACTTAAAAGATGCCAGGGGAAGAATTCTTGCTGATGTCGGTTACTTGGAAGAGTCACCCGCTAAGGAAGATCCGCAGGAAGGACAATTAATCATCACTACCATTCAGCCGTTCAGAATTTTTTCCATGAATCAAAAATAAATTTGTCACAAAGTATATCTTTGAAGAACTGTAAGATGAAGATATCGTCACAGTACTACGAGACTTGAAAACTATACTCAAAGAAAGGAGAACAACAGCCGTTAGATTGTCATCGGCAGAGAACCAGAATCAACCTATTCATTCGGAAATACTAAACTCTCATCTAAAAAATACTCAAAAACACCAACGTCGAAATTACCCTATATACGGAAACAAGCATAGCACCTCCAGAGAATATTCGAAAAGAGTTCATGGAAGATACACATAGCAGTATACAAACGAATCATCAAAACCTAAAGATGTTTCAGAGTAAGATATTCATGACGAGGAATGAAAAACGACGTACAAGAATTAATCAGAAAATGCAAAAGCTGCGAGAAACGACAGTTGGTAAGAGCGAAAATCCCACAACTGATGTTTATTACAGACAATATATAGAAGAACCTGCCACATACCAACTTAACCAAAAACTGCATAGCTGTTGCGATACCGGACACCGGAGCCACAACAATAGCAGATGCCTTCGCAACGATTTTAATTCCCATCCTCGACACATCACGCGCAATCATCACAAACAAAGGAACAAACTTTTCAGTTCAATTCGGAATCAGTCTTTTATTCGATACAGGAGCAGTTATATTTCATGGGAAGTCAAATGTTTTATTACGGTGAAGTTATGAATAGCTCAAAGTCAAAACTGGTAATGGCGGTGACATACCACGGTTCCACGGCGGCAAGTGGGACATAATAAATTTAGCTATCGATCGAGCGGGAAGGGCGAGTGGATCTCGCGACTGGCGCACACCAACGCAGAATATTATTCCGCGGAATTCACTTTTATGAGTTAGACGTGATCAACAGTCGCGCAAGATGCGGCGAGAACTCGACGACGAAACGTTATCATTGATTGAAACAAACTTTACATAATGTGCCGGTATTAGTTTCTGGTGCGTTTTAATTAAATGTATTACGCCCATAATAATACACGCAACAATACGGTACAAATAATAGTAGATCCTAGACTAAATATAAGAAGTAGTATTTGTAACATCCTTACTATTTCGCACTTTTCTATAATGGAATAGACCGATGTGCCTTTTAAGGAATTCGTATCATTTAAAAATATTATTTTGTACTTAACGTGTTACTATATTTACCCTCCTACTATTATTTTATTATTATCCTACTAGACTGGGTTAGAATAAGAGGATGGTAAACAAAATCTTGGTAATCTGTCGAGTAATCAGTAAAGAACTAATTATAATTTTATTTTTGAAAACAGATCTGAATTAATGTCAAGCCTCGTGGATATTTTCCATCTGGTCATGAATATTTGCCACACGTGAATTCTCGGTTCTCACGCAGTCTGATAGGACGAAAGAAGGAAATATAACAGAAAAGAAGGAAATTAGTGTATGAACACGCGGTTCACTTACGATCGATCAAGGTAGAAAGTGATTACGGGAGAGAGTGTAGGGCAAGCGAAGAATAGTGGATAAGAATGGGAAACGGATTAGCCGAATGACTGGCAGTCAGAATAACAGGCCTGGCAATTTGTAAGTGCGTCGCGTTTTAACGTCAAAAACAATGCACGTAGCAAAAGGGCAAATAGAGAAACGACCTTACAAATGATTTTTTGTCGATTACACGCCTATCAGGTTTGTTTACGAGCAAAACTATAGTAAGTGCTATTGTAGCAGAATACAAAAAAATGATGTGTGCCTATGTGGGTGTCACGCTTAACTGCAGTTACGAAAATCTGAACTTTAGAAAGAGAACGTTGTTGTGGAAGTAATGATAAATAGAGTGCTGGTGTTTGTGTAAATTTATATTTTTGTAAACTGAGAAAATGAAATTTGAGCAGACGATTGTTTTATTATAAATGTTATAACGAGTATTATATCTTGTATGTTTTATACTTCGTTCGGTCTAGTACTTCATATATAAGACCTATAGTAGTCTTTGTTATCTATATTTATTTAATTAATATTTATTATAAATATTTATAATAAAATAATTGTCTATGTATGAAGCATAAAAGTTTCAGCAACTATATGATACGTAGCATTACGTTAGGCACTATTTTACATTAGTCTTTGATTCCCGCTCTCTCGCAGCGTGAATGAGAAGGATTAGTCGACTCTCACTTCGTTGGAATTGAAACTTAAATAACTCAATTTAATATTTCTCCGAAATTACTTAACTTGTGACTTAGAGAGTACACGTAGATACCCCGACCATTACACTAAACAATTGTACATCCTAGTCTATAAAATGTGTACGTTGTCATTTACTATATAACATTTAAACCTGGCGACGTGGTAAGTGTAAAGATTACAAACATCGATAAAGTGTATGGCTTCGTAAATGTACAATTTGGTAAATTTAAAGGGCAAATTGCATCAGATCATATATCTGACAAAGGTTTAAGTGCCTTAAAAAAGCTGAAAGTGGACAAAAAAGTAGAAGCAAGAGTCTCGTTCGTTCATATAGGCCGAAGAAAAATATATCTCACTTTGAAAAGGTCTTTAATAACGAGTGACTTGCCCATTTTAGCAAACATACAAGACGCGAAAATTCACTCGAAACACCACGCAACTATCATTCAAATACATAAGCGTGGAATATTGGTAAAGTTTTTCGGGGATGTTAAAGGTTGGATTCCACATACTGCTCTCGACACGGAAACATCTAACGTAAATTGGAACTATTTAATTGGCCAAACAATTTTGGTAAAAATTCAAACAGTGAACGCAGATTCGGGAAAAATAACTCTAAATGTGGCTAATGAAGACAAAAGTTGAAAAAGCAACATTCGATATTGGTGAAGAAGTAGAAAACACAATAATAGAATCACCCACTCAGGAATTATATTTATGAATCAGTAGATCTGAAGGACAAACTGTTAGTACAAAATTTTTACCACACATGTCACATGTATCTTGGAGATTGCAGCTCTACTGGCATCAAAATATGTTCCTGGTGATACACTTTCAGCTCTTGTATTTGCTACAGTACCTAATTTAATTTTAACAAGGACTTTTGTAACTCAAGGGAGATACAGAAATTTTGAAAAACTGAAAATAGGAGACTGTATACCTCGTATAAGACTAATTTTACCAGTTGCAGAATGTACGCCATTTGAATATGTGTCCTATTGTAATATTAGTAATTTTAATCTACTGCACACAAACCAAATTTTATTGATAAAAATATTTTGTATTAACACGAAAGAACAACAATTAGGACCAACATTGTCGCTAAAGAAAATATACGATGATCTATATCAGATCCTAAAAGTAGAATGGTGACAGCATAGGATACATTGATCCTGTATTTTAATAAATTAGTAGAACTTTCAAGGAATTCATATTACAAAAACAGACCAATTGCATCTGTACAATTAAGGCAGAGTGTTACTGGAAAGATTGAAAAAATTACGGCTAATGGTTTAGTTGTTCAATTGCAGGATAACTTGCTAGGTATAGTGTCTGAGGATCAATACTTTAGGAATGAAGAAATAGGGGACAAAATTTCTGGGACGATTATATGGAAAAATTACATACACGAGCTTGTTGAATTGACCACGTTATCGTCAATAATGCATAAAATAAGCCAAACAAAATAAGCAAATACAATTCCCTGACGGTAAATTGCTATATGGTAGAATCTTAATGGCGACAAATACTATTACACCTTATACTATTCATTCTAAATTTAAATGTTACTCCCCATTAAATTCCAAAGAATCCGATATTATGCCTCTTTGTATCATAAAGTCTACATTTGAGAAGAAGTATTGTGTGAGAGAGAAATCGGATGATAATAATAACTTAAAAAGGAAGAAAAAAAATCAAGAGAACATGGTACTCGCCAAAAAAAAAATAAAAATTCAAAAGTAACGGGAAGTACCAAAGATGGAAAACAAAGGGAAACGATACAGAGAAATCTCAGAGAAAGATTTAGAAAAGGAATATTCAAAGAGAATGTGTGTTGAACAAACAGGAGAAGAAAAGATTAATCTAGAAGATACCAAATCTTCCGAAAAAGATTTGAAATATGCAGTTAGCAATGTTAATCATGATAAGGATGTGGAGGATTGGTCGAGGATAGATAGTGCGAAATAACGAGAGCAAAATATTGCTGTCGCAGTCCGTCAAATATATTTCAAATAAATAAATAAATAAATTTACTGCCGAATACGTGAGTCGTTGGTACTGTGGAGGATTAATCGTTATTTGGTTGAGCGAAATAACGAAAGCGAATTATTGCCGTCGCAATCCATTAAATATATTCTCGAATAAATATATTAATTACAGACGAATTGTGAGTCCGCTGGTACAAATTTAAGTCAGGGAATAAATGCCCGGTAAATACACGGAGAAACTTAATAAAAACTTAAACTTAACGGAGTCAATACTCTTCGACTCTGTTCGATGAACTCTCTCGCTCGTGATTGCGTCTGTTTATTTATACTGGTCGGAGGACAGCCGGAAAATTTGATCACTTCAGTAGTCTACCTTTTGGGCGCTGTATGCCTTTGGGGGGAGGTGGGATAATAGGGAGGGGGCGGGGGAGGGGGATGTCAAATAGATTTATTTACAATATTTACAGTTATTTACAATTATACCTGTGTTATACGGGGGCAGAATTGAGTTTTGTCGGTTTAATGATTTTCTCTATTATTTTATTATGGATTCAGTATCCACCAATATTTGTTTGTGTTTTTTCTGTGTTTGTCTTTAATGTCTTTCAGAGGGAGGGACATGTTGTATCCCCACCTAGAGTCTGCGGTTTGTCCGTTTAAGTTTTCTTCGTAGAGTATAGTTTTGGTTCCTATTTTTCTTTTTATGTGATAAATTATTGGAATGTTATTTTGGTTTTGGAGGTAGTTTTTTTCGTGTAGGTATAGGGACGCTTCTGGGGGGATGTAGCCCGTTGCCAGACTGTTTTTGTATATGCGTCATTTGGGAATAAGCAACTGAAGATTAATTTTCTTGTATCTTTGCCGCTTGCGCGAAGTGGTTTCTTATTAATTTTAAGATGTGACAGTCTATGCGGTGAATGTTGGCTAGGTCGTAGATTATTTTGTCTTTGACATATTTTTTGAATCCGCTGTGTTCGGATCTGTAAGTACTCAAGCAAAGTCTGATGCATTTTCTTTCGAATCTGCGAATTTTTTCCATTTGTGAGGCTGATATGTTGTACCAGATTGGGCAGCCGTAGGTTATGATCTTTTTGTTCTCCGGAATGCTTTGCTGGCTTTGGAGAGTTGGATTTCCATGTGCTGCTTATAGTTTAATTTTTCGTCTGTGTTTATGCCTAGGTATTTTACGCAGTTTTTGTGTGGAATGAGCTCCCCATCCTTTGCTTTTTCCCTTAGCTGAAATTTTCTACAGTGTTCCCTTTCTATTGGACCGATTTTGCTTGACTTGGGTCTAAACAGTATGGTTTCGCATTTGCTTGTGTTGGTTTTTAGTGTTTTGGTTTTGCGACCTATTACGTAGATGATTAGATCATCTGCGGAGGCTACGAGTGTTCCCAGCGCTTTTTCTATTTTTTTTTTAATAACGTTTATTTAACCTAAGATAAAATTTTTATACATATTGGGTATTCACAATAAACCATGAATTTTGATAAGATGTGTTAGGCAAAAGTACTGATACGCAACGGTACGACGTAGCCATACTATGTTATGTGTCGGCGTGTTACACTTTTTGTGTTATAATCTATTTTTGTTTTTGGTTGTTTTTTCTGTCCTGAAAACTTGATCGCAAAACAGGACACTTCGGTGCAAACCAGTTTCCTTCGGAGTGTCCCAGCGCGGCTAGCGGGCATTGACAATACTTGTAACCTAGCGGTCTTGATACTCCGAGGCAAAACAACAACAGGATTTGAATTGTCCTGACTCGCATGCCGCTACATCACCCCTCTTCCAGTGATAACGTTTGAGTTAAACTTTTAAATTATGTATAAAGTTTCTCGTGTCGTCGCTATTTTTTATTATCGATACACACGATCCGACGATCTAGGACACCTAACCGAGACTTGCCTGGAACAAGTCGGAAAAACGGACTCTGCGTCCGGATCGCATAACATACCGATTCCTGATGTTTGCCGTTCGATCGCTGCTTGCGCTGTTTTCGTCGTGCGCGTTCGCTTACTTTACCGGAATTAGTATATCACGAGATTCAGCGGTCTTTCCTTCTAGATCGTCTGGAACTACAAACGCCGGTTTTAAACGATCTATGGAAACTGTTATGTCGCGATGATTTATTTTGACCGTGTAATTCTTATCATATTTTTTTACTACTTTAAACAGTCCGTCATATTGTGGCTGTAAAGGCCCCCGCTATCGCGTCATGACGTAAGAAAACATACAGTGACGCTTCTAATTCTTTAAAGATGAAAATTTTCTTTCCGCCATGACGCGTGACCGGGTATGGCCTGACCTTCTCCATCCGTTCTTTTAACCGGTTCGCGTACTCTGAGTTGACCTGCTGCTTGGTTGCTATGAAAAATTCCGCCGGCAATCGTATGCCTGTGCAGTAAATCATTTCCGCTGCCGTTGCGTTTAAGTCCTCCTTTATCGCCGTTCGAATGCCTAATAACTATGGGTAAAATTTCGACCCAGTTGCTCGTGTCGTGGCACTTTATCGCCGCTTTTAATTGTCCGTGTAAACGCTCTACCATCCCGTTGGTCGCGGGATGATACGCGGTCGTGCGTAAATGTTTGACGCCGAGCAACCGGCATAACTCTTCGAACAGCCGCGATTCAAATTGTCGTCCTTGGTCGGTCGTGATTCTGAAGAGTACGCCAAAACGTGCTATCCAAGTAGTAAGGAGGGCTGAAGCAACGGTTGATGCTTCCATATCGGGTATGGATATTGCTTCGGGCCAACGCGAGAAACGGTCGATACACATTAGACAATATCGGTAGCTTTGCGAATATTGCATCACCATAATATCTATGTATACGTGTTCGAACCGGCCTGCTAACGTTTTGGAAGTTTCGACTTGCGAGGATACGTGCCTGATGACTTTGCAGCGTTGATATGGTATACACTGTCGCGTCCAAGTTCGACAATCATTATTGATGGACGGCCAGACGAAACGTGTTGTCACTAATTTTTGCGTAGCACGTATTCCGGGATGGGAAAGTCCATGCAACGACTGAAATACGGCGCGACGCAACAGCTCCGGTACGTACGGTCGCGGGGTTTCGTTTGTGAGATTACAATAAATTCCGATATCCTGATCGGGAAATTGTATTTTTTTCAATTGCAGCGCGCTAGAGCCGGATTTAATGATTTTGCGTAGCTCGCTATCATCCTCTTGCGATGCGGTTAATGTTTGATGATCGACGGATTTCCCGATCGCTTCTATTCGGGATAGAGTATCGGCTACAGTATTGTTTATCCCTTTAATGTATCGGATATCGGTCGTAAACTGTCCTACGTAGTCCAAGTGTCTAAACTGTCTCGGCGAACACTTGTCAGGATTTTGCTCAAACGCGTATACCAGGGGTTTGTGATCAGTATAAATCGCGAAATCTCTCCCTTCGACAGCGTGCCTGAATTGTTACACCGCGGTGTACATCTCGAGTAATTCCCGATCGTACACGCTGTACTTTCGTTGCGCGGGGGATAGCGATTTCGTCATGAAACCTAGAGGCTGCCAAGTATCGTTGACGCGCTGTTGAAGTACCGCTCCTATTGCGTAATTGGAAACGTCGACCGCGAGGCTAACGGGCGCGCCTGGAATCGGATGCACTAACATTGTCGCATCAACTAAGGCGCGTTTCGACTCGCGGAAGCTCTTTTCGGCTCGATCGGACCATTCAATAGACGCGTTGCACTTCGTTGTGCCTTTCAGTAAGTCGTTTGAAGAATTTGCGCGGCCCCCGGTATGAAACGTCGATAAAAGTTGATCATACCGAGGTATCTTCGCAGTTTTTTAACGGTCGCGGGTAGCGGTACTTTGATGATCGCGTTAATGCGTTCAGCCAGAGGTTTTATCCCCTCCGCGGTAACGGTATAACCGAGAAATTGAATTTCGCGCACGCCGAATTCACACTTTGCGAGATTTATAACGACCCCATATTCGTCGAGGCGTTTGAACAAAATCCGCAAGTGTTCGCGGTGTCGTTCTTTGGTATTGGACGCGGTTAAAAAATCATCAATATAAGCGTAGACGAAATCGATGCCACTTGTGACTTCATCCACGAATCTTTGACACGTTTGGGCGGCGTTTCGAAGCCCAAACATCATGCTAGTCGCTTCGAACAGACCGAAAGGGGTAGTAATCGCGGCTTTCCGTACGTCCTCCGACGTGATCAGAATTTGATGGTAAGCGCGAACGAGGTCAACTTTGGAAAAGGTGCGCTTACCATACAGATTCTGCGCGAAGTCCGCTATGTGCGGTGGTGTGTTCCCGCGGGGAGGACTTGCTTATGCAAGTCTATGGGGGCTGGCAAACCCACGTTCCCGCAGCCACGCAGGACCGTCGGGACAAGCGTTCCGCTTACGTGAGTCCTCTATGTACACCGCAGGGAAGGTCGCCAAGAGTGTAAGGCGTTTAAGTAAGGTTACACTCTCTCTACGTGGCCTTGGGTAGTAGCGCACCCACGATCCTGATGCCAAGCATGGGACCGTCGGAATAAGTTCCCGGGTACTTTGTACCTTGAGACCCCCGCTTACGTGAGTCCCATCTGGAACTACCGAGCACGGTTAGCAGGTCGCCGGCAGGCAGGGACGTGGCTGTACATCCACACGATCGTCCCACCAATGACTTAGGTTGGTACCACGGGGGTCGAGTGTAAGCCCGGAGGGAGTAGCGACCCCTCTGCTCGGCCAATTATGGGTTTGGACTCGTGGTGGCAGCGGTTGATGGTCAAGATGCTGGCAAGAGGGTCGATTTAAGGGGTATTGGCTCGCCCCGAATGGCCTTCGGCGGGTAACTAGCGTCCCACCTGCTCCGGAACCGTCCTGGAGAGACAGAAGGGTTTAGCATGTGCCCCATTCGACCTGAGACGAGCGACAGCCCCTGGAGGCTTAGCTAATCGAGGCAGCAAGACACAGGGTGCCTTGCGCGCTGGTTGGGCGTAACCCCAACTCCTATGGCCCTATGGAGTGCCCGGGTACTGTATAGTGATAAATTTACGCTCTAGAAAGTACCCGTAACCAAAGATGAGCATACAAACGGCTTCGCGATGGCTGCATCATGCTTTGCTCGATAATGACCTCCAATTCCGCCTTCGCCAGCTTGAGTCGATGAGGGGCGAGCCGGCGTTGTTTGGCGTGGACGGGTATTCCGGGTGTCGTGCAGATATGATGCTGCACACCATGCCATCATTCGTCGGAAGATGTGTGGTCGAGTTAACGCAGGGAATTCTGATAACAGTTGTTGTTTGTTCCGCGGGTCGACGAGTAACCCGTAATGTCTCAAGAAATCGATGCCGATGATGGGCGTTTTCACGTCGGCTACCACAAAACGCCACTTGGAATCTCGACGCAAGGCCAGATCGAGGGACAAGGTGATAGTCCCATATGTCGCGATACGGGTTCCATTCGCTGCGAACAGTTCGTAATCGCTTTTGTTCGCCGGTCCTCGTACCTTGTTACGCAGAAAAACGCACGTGTCCGCACCAGTGTCTATTAAATGAGCGACATTCGTTCGCTGGTCCCGAATAAAAATGTGACGGGTCCCCAAGCCGTCGACGTTCGTCGCGTTTACGGACGGCTGGACCCGTTTCCCTGCTTCCACCGGCACGGAACATCTACACTTTCGCGCACGTTTGCGGTACAGCTCGTGGTAATAACAAAGGCCGTCTCGGGATCTCGAACGACGGCGATGTCTCCCGGGAGATCCTGAACGTGCTCGTCGACGGCCGTTAAAGCTCAGCGCGCCAGTTCTCGAATAAAGTTGCTTCATTTCTTCGCGAAATGCGCTGATTAAAATCGGCCGATCCGACATCTTGTACCTCTCGATTGCTAACTGTTGAGATGCCGGACGCGCGCTGGTTACCTCCAGTACAGGCTTCCTCCACCCTATCCGCGACCTGAATTAGTCTTTCCGGTTTTGTGTCGTCGATCACCGCCAAAACATGCCTTATGCGATCGGGCAGCCGATTTTTCCAGAGAGTGAGGATAAACTGCTCCGACGCAAAGGGGTTGGCGAGTTTCTTCAGATCGTGGTAGAATTTGGACGTCTTCCTGTCACCCATTACTTCGTTTTCTCCCAGCCTTCTTACCCGTTCGCTGTCGGACTTGGCCAGGCTCCGTATTAGCTCGTCTTTTAACCGGTCATAGTGTCCGCCGGCCGGGAGATCCAATGCGATATCCTCAATTCGCTCTAAGTACTCCGGTTCGAGGCACCCGAGTAGGACGGTGGCTTCTTCTTCGTCATCCTTAACTCCTGCCGCCGCGAGCTGTCTCTCAAATAAAGAGAACCAAAATACGATCTTTTGCTGCTTCAGCAGTGGCACGCGGATTGTTCGCGAAGTCGTAACCGTAGTGTTTTGTTTCGTCATTGTTGACATGTTCAGACTAACAATACTAATTTCGCTATCAGCAAATCACGTCGGGGTCACCAATGTGGTGGATTAGTCATTATTTGGTTGAGCGAAATAACGAAAGCGAATTATTGCTGTCGCAATCCCTTAAATATATTTTCAAATAAATAAATAAATAAATTACAGGCGAATTGTGAGCCGTAGGTACAAATATAAAATGCGAAATAAATACCCGATAAATACTCAGAGAAACTCTGTAGATCACTTCGATACTTGTTTACACGTTGATGCTCTTCGACACTGTTCGATGAACTCTCTCGTGAGAGGAGAACCAGGTCGGGGAAGACCACGTCGGGGGAAAACCAGGAAATTCGAATTCGTCTACGTTTGACGGTTGCACGTAGCGGCGACGTGGTTTGGCCCGGAGTTTATTGATCCTTACAATACTTGTAACCTTTTTTTTTTGTACGTGGAGAAATCATCATGGACACTCCGCTGTTGCGGATAACCGGGTAACAGCTGAGTAATATCGGATTCCTACCGACTAAAACTCCACGACGACCATTCTACGAGTATGACAGGAGTGCTCCAGGATCCTCTTATGAATTAACTTCTGTTGCACCCCCTTCCCGCGTCCTCTTGTTCGAGCCAGTCCTAATAACTGCCTGACTGTTGAATTTGGCGTTAGGGGGGCCATCGCCCCTAGCGCTATCGCCCCTTCTAGTCGTGGTCCGTTGAGACGGCGATGAAGCGGCTCTAGGCCGCCTGACTGCCATCCTTCTCCATCGTCTTATCCTACAAGAGTGAGAGTTTTTCTTTCTCTCCCTTTCTGATCGCTCCTTCGCGAGCATAACTCGCTCGCAGAAGAGGCGGACGGCCTCGTATTCCTGTGGCCCTCTCAACATCGCTTCTACAATCGCTGACGGGGTCAGAGTGTTCTCAGTCTTTGGTAACGGATGCTCCCCTCGGCGTCTATTTATCGCCACACAGTACCCGGGCACCCCTAGGGCCATAGGGTTGGGGTTACGCCCAACCAGCGCGCAAGGCACCCAGTGTCTTGCTACCTCGATTAGCTAAGCCTGCAGGGGCTGTCGCTCGTCTCAGGTCGAATGGGGCACATGCTAAACCCTTCTGTCTCTCCAGGACGGTACCGGAGCAGGTAGGACGCTAGTCGCCTACCCGCCGAAGGCCATTCGGGGCGAGCCAATACCCCTTAAATCGACCCTCTTGCCAGCATCTTGACCATCAACCGCTGCCACCATGAGTCCAAACCCATAATTGGCCGAGCAGAGGGGTCGCTACTCCCTCCGGGCTTACACTCGACCCCCGTGGTACCATCCTAAGCATTGGTGGGAGGATCGTGTGGATGTACAGCCATGTCCCTGCCTGCCGGCGACCTGCTAACCGTGCTCGGCAGTTCCAGATGGGACTCACGTAAGCGGGTGCCTCAAGGTAAAAAGTACCCGGGAACTTATCCCGACGGTCCCATCCTTGGCATCAGGATCGTGGGTGCGCTACTACCCAAGGCCACGTAGAGAGAGTGTAACCTTACTTAAACGCCTTACACTCCCGGCGAACTTCCCTGCGGTATACATAGAGGACTCACGTAGGCCAGACGCTTGTCCCGACGGTCCTCCCTGGCTGCGGAAACGTGGGTTTGCCAGCCCCCATAGACTTACATAAGCAAGTCCTCCCTGCGGGTCGCTGACGGGGTCAGTCTTTCTCCTATGACGTGCCACAGGGTGTAGTGGGGCAGCTCTCACGCCGGACAGAGCTCCAGCGTGTGCTGCGCTGTGTCCGCGCCCTCTCCGCAGTGGTGACAAATGTCCGTCGTCTCCTTTCTTCTTGTCTGTATTCTTGTCTCCCAGTTTCGGAGGACAGCCTTCGCGCCTCGATGTTCGCCTTCCTCGTTGATCAGCTGTGTTCGCCACTGGTCCCACGTGTCCTCCTCGGCGGTTCCTAGGTCGTTTGGGGCCGCCTGCTCGATCAAGTCTTGTTCAGGGTCCCATGCTCTCCAGCGGGCGTATCTCCTTTTGAGCGCCAGTGTCCGAAGCTCCCACGGGGGGATGCGGCTAGAGCGGTCGCCGATGCGTGGGACACCGTTCGGTATTATCTAACGATTCTGATGGCGGTTACTCTGTGCAGCCTCCTGAGGAGCAGGATGCTGTGGTGACTCGCCATCAGATCGTTCGCCCATGTCGGGGCACCGTACATCACTCGGATCAGAACGACGCCCTCGTGTAGTCGGCGCACCGCAACTCCCGCCCCGCCGATGTTTGGCAGCAGGCCGCACAAGACATTGGCAGCCGCCGACACCTTCGGAATCAGGGAGTCGAAGTGCGGCTGGAATGTCCACTGGCTGTCGATGACGAGACCCAGGTATTTCATCCGCGATCCCACCCCGACGGTTTCATCTGTCATGTTTATGCTCAGACCGGGCGGTGGAATCCCTCGTCTTTTCTTGTCGTAGAACCCGATGACATTACTTGTAACTTAACGGTGTTGATACTCTGAGGCAAAACAACAACATGATTTGAATTGTGTTCTGACTCATGTGCCGCTAGAAGGATAACGAGCAGAAGCCAATGATATCTGCGTGTGGATTTTTCTGGGATGGCAACCCCAATTTAACTCCTCTTCAGGATAAAGAATCACCTAGCGATAGTGAAGATGAAGTAAAGGAAAAACCAAAACTGAGAAATAAAAAATTAAGTGCCGCTGAACGTCGAGAATCAGAAAGACAGGAGAAACGTAAAATTCGCCAAAGAGAAGAAACGCTCGCCAATAGCGAGTTGCCAAATTCAGTAGATCAGTTCGACAGATTAGTTTCAGCTAGTCCAGACAGTTCAATAGTATGGTTACAGTATATGGCATATCATTTACAAACAACAGAAATCGAGAAAGCAAGAACAGTTGCAAGAAGAGCGGTGAAAATGATTAATTTCGGGGAACAGAAGGAAAAATTAAACGTTTGGAATGCTTGGTTGAATTTAGAGTTTAAATTTGGAATTTCTGAAGCATTGAATGATGTTCTTCATGAGGCAGTGAGGTCTAACGATTCACTGAAAATATACAGTCACATGTTGAGTGTTCATGTCGAGGCTGTCAGGCAGATGGAACTAGAGGATACAATTAATATCATGATTGGAAAGTTTAAACATATTCCCGAGATGTGGTTTAATTGTGGAGAAAGGTTGTTAAAAATGGGATTGAGGGACAAATCGAGGCATATTATGCAGAAAGCATTGCAATCTTTGCCAGCATCTGAAGGTATGTACACAACAGAAATAAAATGTCATAAAGAATAAAATACTAATATAATATAAATTTTACAGATGTAAATGTAATGGCAAGGTTTGCGATTGTGGCGAACAAATTTGGGGATAAAGAGAGAGCACAAACTCTGTTTGAGCAAATTCTAAATTCTTATCCGAAACGGATGGATATATGGTCTTGTTATATTGATTCCCTAGTTAAATCTATCGATATTGGTATAGCAAGGTAAAAATATTTTTTCAACTATATTTTGTCTTTTTAATTTCATGGAGAATTTACCTCCTAATAATTTGAAGAGAGACACAATTTGAATTTTTGGACGAACTACAAATTTTTAATAGTTAGTAGCCAAAACTGAGAAGCTAAATCAAAAACCGCGCGGTCACCGCGTGCTTCTTCGACCGTTGGGTCCTCGGGACGCTTTTGACATTGGTCAAATGTAGTCATAGACTATGGGCATAGAAATATGGATAGTACCATAGGTCTATGGTCTATTCATCTCTGGATATAATATTCGTGATTCGTGATGTAGTCACACGTGGGTTGCCTCATTGCTTATTGTCCCTGTTTAGCCGGTTCCTGCAGCTGGTTTAGGATCAGTTGCCTGCAGCTTGTGAAGCAAAAAGTCAGAGACTGTTCATGAATTTTGAAGATAAATCTGTCTTATACTGTTCATTCCAAAATAAAACGATATATCTCACTAAGTTCCTCAGAATAAAATATTACGCCTATTTGTATGGTAAGATTTGCTTTCAAAAAGAAATACTATCTACAAGACAAGTTGTGCGCTAATAATAACTAAAAGCAGCTGATATTTTTAATTTCATAGAGTGCTTACTTCATAAATGAAATTGTAGGAATGTCCTGGAGAAAGTACTTTTACGTTCTGATGCTGGCAAAGATTGCTATGCATTCTGCATAATATGCCTCGATTTGTCCCTCAATCCCATTTTTAACAACCCTTCTCCACAATTAAACCACATCTCGGGAATATGTTTGAACTTTCCAATCATGGTATTAATTGTATCCTCTAGTTTCATCTGCCTGCCAGCCTCGACATGAACACTCAACATGTGACTGTATATTTTCAGTGAATCGTTAGAACTCACTGCCTCTTGAAGAACATCATTCAGTGCTTCAGAAATTCCGAATTTAAACTCTAAATTCAACCAAGCATTCCAAACGTTTAATTTTTCCTTCTGTTCCCTGAAATTAATCATTTTCACCGCTCTTCTTGCAACTGCTCTTGCTTTCTCGATTTCTGTTGTTTGTAAATGATATGCCATATACTGTAACCATACTATTGATCTGTCTGGACTAGCTGAAACTAATCTACTGAATTGTCGAACTGATCTACTGAATTTGGTAACTCGTTATTGGCGAGCGCTTCTTCTCTTTGGCGAATTTCACGTTTCTCCTGTCTTTCTGATTCTCGACGTTCAGCGGTACTTAATTTTTTATTTCTCAGTTTTGTTTTTTCCTTTACTTCATCTTCACTATCGCTAGGTGACTCTTTATCCTGAAGGAGAGTTAAATTAGGATTGCTATCCCAGAAAAATCCACAGGCAGATATCCTTGGCTTCTGCTCGTTATCCTCATTATTATTATCATTGTTAAGTGCATATCTCAAATCTTTTTTCGAAGGTTTGGTATCTTCTAGTTTAATCTTTTCTTCTCCTGTTCGTTCAACACACATTCTCTTTGAATATTTATTTTCTAAATCTTTCTCTTGTTTTTCTCTGTTTCCCTTCCCTGTTTCGTTTCCCTTTGTTTTTCATTTTTGGTACTTCCTGTAACTTTTCAATTTTTATTCTTTTGGCGAGTACCATGTTCTCTTGAGTTTGTTTCTTTCTTTTTAATTTATTAGTATTATCCGATTTCTCTCTCACACAATAATGGAAGATAGTGTCACGTAGAAGACACAGGAAATGGCGAAATTAACGGATCGTGTCGTTTGAATTTGAAGCGTGTAGGACGTGATAGGTGCCAAAGAAACACTCGGAGATATTTAAACAGTATATTTATTAACAATTCTGACTTTCGACACTTTGCGTAGAACTCGCGATTACACTTGACGATTCGCAGTTCTCGGTTGCAACTGATAGACGATAAGTTAAGATAGTGTTTGAGCAGAGAGCGCGATATAAATTAAGATCGATGACTCCTCAAGGAACGTGGAGGAACTGTCTTTCTGTGACGATGACGCTACGAAGGTGTGACTAAGGGTACGAGATAAGCGGATTCGTTAAGGAAAGTTTTCGTTAGGAAAGTGAGGGAAGTGGACGTCGCTGTTAATTGGTTAATCTACCAGATTGCTGGAAGAGGAAGAATGCTAACCGCCCACGAGAGAAAGTTGCTAGCAGGAAGCATCATACGTGAGAAAAACCAGATTTCCCGTACCTTTTCGGAGTAGATAATAAATTACGGAATGCTAAAACCTTAAAGATATTTGTTCGGTTTGAAGGACCTTATCTAGAGAAATCCTACGAGAAGCAGTGTAACAAAGATAATAAAATATTTTGACACATATTTCTTTACAGGATGTCAGCAAAAACTTAGTTACACAATATCTAAGAATATTTTGAAAGTTTACTTCTATTTTATTTCTACATGTAGTATCGTGGGAAGAGAGCCTGTGGTGGCACTCGATACAAATACCACCACTCGACACTAAAACTAGTGTCGGACGAC
Source organism: Bombus flavifrons (assembly GCF_040668555.2). Classification (NCBI taxonomy): domain Eukaryota; kingdom Metazoa; phylum Arthropoda; class Insecta; order Hymenoptera; family Apidae; genus Bombus; species Bombus flavifrons. Next base: position 1,848,810 of record NC_138457.1, on the reverse strand, counting down.
GGTAGCGCAGTGGTTAGCGCCTTAGGTTGCGAACGTTCGGGACCGGGTTCGAATCCCGGCGACCGGAGTCCGATTTTTCTTCCACAATACAGAAATTAGAAGAGAAGCGGCCATACCCAGCAGTGCCATCTACAGCGCTAAGCAGCCGGCGATCCTACATACATATGCAAAAACATACTGTTAACATTGATATACACAATGGCTTACTAAAGTATTTACATTTGTCACAGAAAACTTTAATATTCACATTGTGTGTTGTATATAAAACATTTTGAAATTTTGTCAGCACTATAATGAAATTGTCCTATTTATATTGCCAATTTGAATATATATGTCGGAGATGAAAGGACAATCGGAGCCTTCCCTTTGGAATTTTGGGAAAGTCCCTTAACACTTATATCTACATTCTATCCTAGGCATAATTAAACAATTGTCGTCATTCGATCCTATTGTATTTGCTCGAGATGTATGATGATGAACTTGGGCTCGAGGCGACAACCAGTCGCCAAACGTAGCCGCGGTCACGGGATGAACGCGTTGTCTAACAAAGGTACGGAGTAATTCTATAGCTCTTTTAAAAGAAATATTTGTAACGGCACGAAACAGTAAACATTCCAACGGTTTCTGTCCCGTGGCTCGCCACACGCAGATCCTATTCTTCGGGTATGATGGTTACCAGATGCCGACGCGTCTCCACAGTACGTGATCAGTTAGCCCGAAGGCCGTTATAAATATTAAGATTTAGTTAACTAAAGTCCTTCAAACAAACAGTCTTTGTTCCAACTACGGGAAGATAGAGGAGACCTATTTTTCAACGAACGACGTCTCCCACTAGCAACTTTCCCTCGTGGGCGGCTAGCATCTTCTTCTAACCACCGATGTGGAGATTGACCAATTAGCAGCAACGTCAATTTCTCTCACTTTCTGAACGAAGGCATCTCTCCACGAATCCGATGTGTAAATTTCGACCAATCGCGAGGAGACGCAATCGCGAGGAAACACGTCAATGGGAGTCGTAAATTCCCGTTACGATTATAACAATCGACGCCGCGAATAGATCGATCCCCTGATTTCCTTTAAGATAATAGGGGTGGTTAAGATAGTATAACGCTGCGATTAACAGGGTTGTAAAGTTTATTTTTTCAACACTCAAAAGGTACACCGTGTCGTATGATATAAATAGTAGATGACGATTTGGCGTACGAAGATACGATATATATGCACAATAGAGCAAGGCTCTTACAGTTGGATTTGTTATGTTAGTGGACGTAGCACTAGAGGAGGCTAAATATATGAAGTGATTGTTCGGTAATCCCGAGAACCAATTTAGATAAATGACGTGAGTAAGACGTGACTTGTCGCTCTTATGTTAATAAGGAAGAAAGTTCGGTGTGAGTGTGCCCTTTGAATGAAGAACGCGGATTCGTTGTTCGCACTTTTCGTTAGGAAAAGTGAGGGTAACGATCCGCGGTGTGGATTGGTTATGGCCCACGTTGATGCCTGAAGGTATGAAGAGTCCCCTACCAACGTGGTTCGTGGGTGACCTTTTCATGGGAAAAACCAGCCTGTTTTATTAGACTGCTACTCGGTTTTTCTCAATAGGTGCGTACCCGCTTTCTCCGTGTTTTTGAGTGCGCCTAATAAACCCAAGGACCTTTCTAATAACCAGCCGTGAACCGAAAATATTTCTAGGATTAAAATCCTTCCGGGCAAACAGATTGACTGAAAAACATATGTTGGCATAATGCAATTAAATGTTGACGGTTTATGATGGGTCCTTAGATTTATTCAGGGTCGAATGACGGTACGTAGACCGTTGGCTGTCCCGCAGCAAGGGATGGAGTGCAGATGTCTTACGCGACATAACAAATACTGTTGTGTTGTCAATTAATACAAAACCATTCTCATTATTTAGATAAAAGTAAAATAAGCAACGACTAAAACTAAAACAAAACACGATAAACAGGCTTAGTATGATTAGTTATTGTTATTAAAGGGGTTTTTAATCTTTCACTTTTTATTTAGCTAAACTTTATTTAGTTACATTTTTTGACTTTCTATATTCTGTCCCATATACCTTAGCTTAACGTAAAAAATTTGAATTGTGTCAATTCTTGCCCCAACCATTAATTTAGTAGTTTGTAATTAATCAATTAATTTGTAGTTATGGAGCTATAATAACTCATCAATAAATGCTGACAACCAACGTCCTTTCCAATTATCTGCAACAACGTACTCACGCATATTCAACATTTCCTAATATGTTATATACATTAATTTATTACTTTTTAAATTGTCTACTGTTTCCTACTAATTTCTTTTTCTTTTTGGGTTTGAAAATCTACTCTCATATTATTATTACTCTTTTTCTTTAATTCTTCCACTGTTTTCCATCATAAACTGACTTTATCTGATGAGTCATTATAGTTTCAAACATATTTATCCTAATGTAGTATCTAAATAGTCTAGAGTAAGGACAAGAAAAGATGTTCTATTTGAAGTGAAGTTTAGTTTTATTTTAACAAGCAATACCCAATGCAAAAACTGATTACAATATCTTCGTACGTCTTATTCTAACACTCGGCTCACAACTGTCTTACTTACAGACTTACTTACTTGAAGACTTACTGTCTTCTCCCACTTAAATTTACAACTTATACTATCCCGAGACAACTCGAACTTAAATATATGATAGACCAAGCGTATACCCCCTTTTTTTTGATATTACACTAAGCTATTGTAATTAAATTACTTAAGATTGAAAATAAATTTCTTCTTAAAACTTTATATTTATATAGTTTTTCAATTATATTACGTAGAATACTTCTCCATTATATTACCAGTCTTTATTATATTTTATTTAACTCTGGCTTCTTCTAATTCAATTCTAATTTTATTTCATTTCAAAAACTTAATTCAAGACTTATACTTGAAAGTTTTATCATTTAAATTGAAATTCGTAATTGCATTTTCTATAGACATTCGAATTTACCAACTCCTCTTCATATTTTAATTCAATAATTTATTGCTTATCGTTATGTTCTTTGTTATTGTTCACCTGTGACTCATCACGTTACGATTATCGAGCGTTACACTTCTTGTTTCTCTCACATTTAACATTAGATCCTCCAATTATTCCACTTATTTTTGTTCAGCGAAGATAGTACCATTTAATTATACCCAAACATATTGTAACTCACTCACTCGATCATAATCCACGTCGACTCCATTGTAACATACATCCTGATATTCACTTAATACTATTCCACTCATACCCTTTCTCCTATCACTTCATCCCGCTTCACACCCCTTACAATTTATCGGAATAATTCATTGCACTTCCTTTCCCCTTTATAATCCACTGTAACCCATTGCAATTTTGTTGAAATTCGCACAAGCATACATCCTGGTACATTCTCCAAACACTCGACCAGCGGGAGCGACCCGCCACACGTCCGCTCTTCATCGCCAGCCAGACTTATCTATAACCTGCTTGGAAACAATCAGGAAAGCGGACTTTCCTGCCCGTGCGTGTGACATATTTATTTTTTCTGTTCGTCTGTCTACCGCTTCGCTCTATTTGATTTTTAAGCGGTATTATTATTAAGTCGCGGTTATCGACGCTTTGCTATTCGATGTTTTCGATTAGCAGGAACGCGGCGTTTAGTTGATCTATAGAGACTGTTACGTTTCTATTGTTTATTTCTATGGTGAAATTCTTTTCTCCGCGTTGTATCACTTTGTATGGCCCGTCTTAAGGTGGTTGTAGTTTGTGTCGTTTGTGTAGTTCGTGTCGTTACGCAGGAATACATAGGGTGACGCTGCGAGTTCACGGAAAATTAACACGTTTTTCGTACCATGTGGATTGATCGGTCGCGGCTTAATTTCTTCAATATGTTCTTTAAGCCGGTTCGCGTATTCGGAGATCGCTTTTCGAACCGTCGGTATGAAAACTCCCTGGCAATCGTATTTCTGCGCCATAGATCATTTCAGCAGCCGCTGCGTTCAGGTCCTCCTTAATGGCGGTTCGAGTGCCCAACAGAACAATTAGTAAAATCTCTAGCCAGTTGCTCGTATCGTGACATTTGATTACTGCTTTTAATTGTCGATGCAGTCGCTCTACCACCCCGTTGGACGCGGGGTGATAGGCTGTCGTGCATAAATGCGTGATGCCGAGCAACTGGCATAATTCCTCGAATATTTTTGATTCCAATTGCCGTTCTTGGTCGGATGTTATTTTCAAGGGTACGCCGAAACGAGATATCCATGTGGAAAGGAGGGCTGAAGCAACGGTTGACGCTTCCATATCGGGTATGGGTATTGCTTCGGGCCAACGCGAGAAACGGTCGATACACGTTAGACAATATCGGTTGCCTTGCGAATATTGCATCACTATAGTGTCTATGTGTATGTGTTCGAAACGACCTGTTAACACTCCGAATGTTCCGGTTGATGAGGATACGTGCCTGGTGACTACATCGCTGACACAGAATACATTGTCGTGACCAATTTCGGCAATCTTTTGTTTATTGACGGTTGGACGAAACGCGTCGTCGCCAGGTTTTGCGTAGCGCGTATCCCAGGATGGGAAAGTCCTTGGAGCGAATTATATACGCTGTGCCGCAAAGATTTCGGTATAAACGGTCGTACAATGTCGCCTGATACGTCGTAATCAGAAAAACGTATCTTCTTTAATTGTAATGCGGATGTATCGGACTTGACGATGTCGCGTAGCTCGGTGTCGTTTTCTTGCGCGGCGGCGACAGTTTTATGGTCCACAGACTTCCCTATCGCTTCAATGCGAGATAAAGCATCGGCTACATTATTGTCTAAGCCTTTAATGTATCGGATGTCGGTCGTGAACTGCCCGATGTAGTCAAGAGGGCGAAATTGTCGCGGCGAACATTCGTCTAGATATTGGTTGAACGCGTACGTGAGGGGTTTGTGATCGGTTTATATCGCGAAATTTCTCCCTCCTACGGCTTATCTAAAACGTTTAACTGCGGTGTACATCGCAAGAAGTTCGCGATCATATGTTCTATATTTTTTCTGCGCGGAGGTCAAGGATTTTATAACGAATCTTAGCGGCTGCCATTTGTCGTTCACGCATTGTTGTAATACAGCTCCTATCGCATAATCGGATGCGTCTACCGCGAGGCTGATGGGCCCGCCTGGTATCGGATGCGCTAATGTCACACGCTCAGTGATGTCACATGTTGAGAAGCAGCAATAGGGTAGACAAAACATACTGCATGCCACAGCTATAGAAACAATAACCAGATAGTAACGGATTAGCCGCCTCTGATATACATCCGGCGATAACCCCTACAGAGGGACTAAAAACCTAAACTCAGTATAAAAACCTTTCCAAATTAGCGCTCGATATCTTTTTTATTGTGACACTCTGAACCGTCACTCTGTTGGATTCGTACAATAAATTTTATTACCATATCTGAAGTCCAATTCTTCACCTTATTTATGAAACGTTCGAACTGTGACGCGCGGAGATCACCGGTGATCTGTCAATTTCGTTCTTTCCTTGTATCTCCTACGTGACAAAATTGGCGATCCCTGCCAGTGTCACGTAAACTTAAGGGTTGGTTGATGAAATAAAATAACTGAGTCGTAACACAACTATTAATTTTGTTTTAATTAAACTTTATTATGAATTCAGCAATCACAACGGAATACACACTGAATTAGCATAAATCACAATTCACTCCAACCACGTTATGTAAGACTTAGTTACACTGATACGTTAAGTACGCGACTGTTATAAGGGTAGAGACCGATAAAGTTGACTATTCTAAGGATACAGAATATGTGAAGTCTTACTGACGATACTGTGTCTGAGGAAAGATAGGGGTGGACGCGTCTAAGGACACGGGACTATCGGATTTGTTGATGACAATTTTGATTAAGGAAGTGAAGGCAGTAGACACCATCTCCGATTGGATAATAAGACGGTTGGTGGACCAGGAAGGGTTTTAGCCACCCTCGTGAGAAAGTTGCTAACGGAATATACCAGATGTGGGGAAAACCAACTTTCCATGTTAACACGTGGTAAACAATAAACGTAAAAGGAAATCTAAGACAAGAGATACTCGCTTGGTCCGAAGGACCTTAACTATGAAAATTCCAAGACCCCTGGTGGGTACTTAAGACTATTGAATGTACGCGCCAAGGATGTGCAGACATCTGGGTGCCATCCTGTCCGCGGTGTGTGACCTGGTCTCTGATGTGAATTGACGTTACACTCGCTTCGCTCTTAAAACTCGACCTGTTAGAATTTAATCTTGAAATAAAGATTAATAAACTGTGGAAGACACAATGTTTGTATTGAAACAATACTATATGATTTTTATTAAACAAAGTTATAGTAAAATACAAGTAAACGTTATGAATGTTGACAGTTGGCTAGTTATTCTCAGACTGACTAAGTGATCCATGGCCCTTGAAAAGATTTTGAATCCCCACTCTCTATGCAGTAATGAGTGTGACCTATGTGGATGTTTTGTGGCGGCACGTGTCACGGAACCTTCCAGCAGCTTCGCGATGCAAAGCGCTATGCCGTCAAAGCGCGACACCGACGTGCCGAATGTTCCGTCCATATCCTTATACTTCTTCCGCCGAATTCTCGGAAGAGCATGCACGCGCTAGCAGCCGCGGTACATCTAACGAACGCACGCTAGTGGGGATAGCGCTGGGCAACGAAGGGAATAATCCGATCGATCGATCACCTCATCTGTACGCGATTAATATCGTTGTATTCCAACACGACCCTTCCTACATCGCTGTTCAAACTAGAATGAATCTTTGAACAGATTCGTTTCTTTTGTTACTTCTCGATATCCCCACTACGCACGCGTTCGTTAGACGTCCGCGACCGTTGCCACGCACGCCTTCTTCTCGAACATTCGGCGGTCGAACAAGGACCGTTGCGATATTGATGGCTCATTAAGCACTTCGGCGATATACATTGTCACCAAGTGCCGCCACATCTTTATCTCCGTCATCAGTCCATCGGTTTTAAAAATGTGCCGGTCGTGACAAGTGCCGCCACAATCGAAACTGTAGACACGAAATACATTCCGAAGATAGTGACTCTTCTTCTGCTGAAAGTATCGTATCTCTCAACATGAATCCAACTGACAAGAGTACCGCTAAACAAAACGAACTAATTGCTACTTTGATTGAACAATTTCAAAGCCAAACTCACGAGTTTAGAAGCTTTAGAAATAGCACCGATCAAAACATTAACAATATAAAAGAATTTACGAAAACTAGCGATAGAAACCGCGCTAAAGAAAGACGTAGTCTTGCAAAAATCATGGAACCGACCAGCCACAGATGAGTACCCATTTAAAAGTCAACAGATGATGAAACCGACGGACCACACGTTTTATAAAGACCACGAACTAGTCACGTCACAATTAGATCAAGAAACGACTTCGACGAAGAACGAGGCCTCCAACCAGGAAACGTCATACGTACTGTTAAGACACTACGGGGTCGAGACGACGTAGGTGCTGTAGACTTTATCCTATCAGTCCGCAAAGCAAGAGCCAGGTGCAAGGCAAGTGCTAGAAACTTCCTATTAGACCTTATCTCATCGAAAAGATAACCGACAACACGAAAAAAAAACATACGATACCTGAAGATTAACTCGTTTGAAGACTTATATTCATGTTTAAGACACTAACCACTATTAGCAATTGCAGGGATAAATTGAAAAATCGTTCGACTCTAGATTCCGACAAGAGCTCAACGAATTAAATTATGCAGTTCAAAACGAAAACCGCATGCCGACAGAACAACGCGTAGCTATGGATATCGAAGAACGCGAAGCACTAAAGACATATTTGTTCAATTTACGATACAAAATAGGACAGATAGTAGTAGCTAGCGATCCAACAAACCCGAACCTCGCCCAACAACTAGTAGCCAATAGAGAACAATGACTACGAGAAGCAAATCGTGTTGCCAACCGCCTAAAGAATCAATCTAATAACACTACGCCCGTATCTAAACGAAATGCTATTGATCCACAAGCACGAACTTTTAACCAACCATCAGGTTTCCTTTTTTATTTAGTTGTTTACATTCACAATTTGTCCGATTTGGACATTTGGTACAATTTTTTGGCTGTTTGAAATTAAATTGTTCCAAGTGTTCACAAATCGGACACGGAACCGAGTTCTGCTACTCTCGAAATTTTCCATTCGCCGACCAAGGAAAGATCCCACCTCGAGTAAAACAAACGACGGAGAATCCAGAAGAAACGTACCGAGTTAACTGCACCACTACCGGAAGATTATTATCAATCGTATTGCAACGAAGAAACGGAGGAAGAGCCAGATTTCTCATCGATACTGGAGCAGGAATAAACCTTATAAAACGAAAGGCTCCACTAAACGTCCAAACGTCTAATTCAAAGAGTTTCCTAGTGGGAAATGACAAACACACCATCGACAAAATTTGCAATCTAACCATGCTTAAGAAGAATCACCAATCCCACATAGTCCCTGAGAACTTTCCTTTTTAACACCTTTAAGACCTTTAACTAGACCTTTTTAACATGGAAACAGACTCACTACCATGCATCGACCTAACCGAACATGCAATCACACTGAAAACAGAAAAACCTATAAACATCAAACCTTATAGATCTCCCGAATGTCATAAAAAAGAAATTGAAACTCAAATGAACAACATGTTAAGCAAACAAATCATAGAACCATCGGATAGTCCATATAAAGCGGTAATTTGGGTAGTTCCAAAGAAGTTAGACGCATCAGGCGAACAAAAATGGAGAATCGTTATAGATTTCAGAAAATTAAGCGAGCAAACAGATCAAGTATCCTCTACCATATTCGGACGAAATACTCGATCACTTGGGCAAAACTAAATTTTTCTCAGCCCCAGACAGGATCGTCAGGATTTCACCAAATACTTATGGAACAAAAATCTGAAAAATATAAAAATGCATGTTCAACGCCACAAGGACAATTCCATCATGATCGCATTAGTTCTGAATGAGCAGCCAAGCTAGGCAGACGTGAGAAACTGTGCTTTAATGAAAGTATTTAGTGTATTTAGATGAACGAAAAGACAACAAACACTGGCAAATGATAAATCTACAACATGCAACAGCAAATACTACGGATCAAAATAACAAACAAAGGTGAAATATATTACATAAATAAAGCTACAAAAGAAATGGAAACGATGCAGAACCAAAAAGAAAACAGCTACAATGACGAACTAGCATATCAAGATGAACATTGGAAGATAGCAACAGCGCACAAAAAGCGTAAAATAATACCAAGCACAAGCGCCATGAAAATTAGCAGATACAGAAAAGCAACAATGGCTACAAAACATCCCACTTCGAAATTTTTTCGGGTCACTAATAGAGGAAATAGATACGGACCCAAAAGAAAAGGTCACAACTCATAACGTTAAACCATTACCGATCTATATAGATGCCCGAATAATAGATCCCTTAATCGAATTATTGAACATCACTGCTGGAAAAGAAAACTACAGTATAAAGGAATTAAAACTAGAGCCAGTAAAAGTACAAGCAAAAATTCCAGAAATCTTTAGAAACGTGACGCAAGCATTAAAGGAGAAAAACACTGGGTATCATACATACCAGCTCAAAATAGAAAAAAGATACAAATGTAATATCGTAGAATAGCTTTGATTGGAGATCGGCTGAAATTAGAAAACACCGTGTACGTCGTCTTTTTGTGGTTTGTTTACATCCAAGAGCGCCTAGTAACAGTGACGCGAGAAAAGATAAGCAGCGTCAAAACAGAAGTACGGTTTCATATTTCAAGGAGTGGCAATCGAGAGGCCAGAGTATGTGAGCCGAAAAGTGTGTGTGTGTGTGAGAGAGAGGACGAGAGCAAGAGCGAGCACGACCGAGCAGGAATGCATTGGCGAGGGTCAGAGTTGATCGAGACGTCGAAGCATAGAGTCGTTAGAATTGAGTTGCGAGTGTCGTCGAGTGTTAGAATTGCTAGTGAGAGAGAGAGAGAGAGAGAGAGTTACCAAATAGTTGTCAAGTTATTTGATGTAAATACGAGCGTTGCATTTAGTTTTCCTGTTAATCAAACATCGTTTTTCTGTCTAACTAATATCTGTATTTTCAATCCATTATTAATAAATTATAATTAATCGGACAAAATTACACCTTTAATATATTCCGATATTACAAGTGGGGGCTCAGCCGGGATCGAATAAGACAGAGAACGATACGATTTAACGGAGCTATTTGTGCGGGAGTAAAAAAGAATAGAATAAAATGGCAAACGTTGAAGACGAACGATTGTCGGGTGAAGAGGATTTGACGCTGGAGGAGCTGAGGAGTAAGCTCGCACAGATGAATCTGCCTATATCCGGTGCGAGATCAGTGCTGGTTGCCAGGTTGAACAGAGCGTGCAAACCTGGTCGATCTACTCCTAAGGATTCGAAGCGTGGCGAAGAACCAACAAACCAGCGAGATCTAAGAAGCAAGCAGAGAGCCGAACGCAGTCAAGAGGGAGAGGAAGACCTCGAGAAACTGAGGACGAAAGAGCTGAGAGCGCGTCTCGTTAGCTTGGGGTTGAAGGTAACGGGAAGAAAATCCGAACTACGCGCGCGGCTACAGGCGGCCCTAGAAGGAAACGATGTATTGTCGGAAGAAGAGAGCTCCGACGAAAGTGAAGGCGAGGACGATAAACAAGGCGCGCGAGAATACAGGAGAGGCACGCGAGCGGTGTATCAGGACCGCGATGAGTATCACCAGAAGGTATGCGTCGGTTCGATGTTGAGTCTTAAAGACGTAGAAGGCTAATTAGAGAAATTCAGCGGGGATGATCTGCTGAGTGTAAATCAGTGGGTGGAAGACTTCGAGGAAATGGCAGAAGTGTGGGGTTGGTCAGACGCCCACATGGTGGCCTATGCTAAGAAATTGCTCGCAGGCTCCGCTCAGGCCTTCGTACGACAAGAACGATGCGCGAAGTCCTGGGCAAAGCTAAAAAAGGCGTTGAGGAATGAGTTTGAAAATGTAGTAAGCGACCAACAGATACATCGCGAGTTATCCCATAGAAAGAAGAAAGCAGATGAGAGTCTGCAACAATATATGTATCACATGTGCGGGATTGCAAAACAAGGAAGGGTTGATACGCAATCCTTGATAGACTACATTATTCAAGGCATTCCCGACGAGGTCGCGAACAAGACTGTGCTATACGGAGCCAGGAATATCGAGCAGTTAAAAGAGCGTTTCAGGCGCTACGAAGCGATAAAAAGAGATATGGAGATGAGGACGAAATTTGAAGAGCCGAAGAGTAGCAGGGTAAAGCCAGTGGCGAAGCTGTCCGAAACCGAGAGGAACAAGGAACCCGGTCGATCTGGAGATGCGAGGAAGGCGCGATGCTACAATTGCGGTGATGCGGAGCACGTGTGTGCGGAGTGTCCGAGCAAGTCGAGAGGACCTAAATGCTTCAAATGTAGAGAGTACGGACACATCGCATCAAAATGCGACAATTTGGGTGAGTCCTCAAAAAAAATTTATAGCGTGTTTCGGTCGTTACAAACAAGGCGTGGTAAGGATGTTAAGATCGAAAATTTCGAATTGAGCGCGTTGATAGACACCGGTAGTGAGCTGACTCTAATGCGAGCAGATCAGCATGTGAAAATCGGAGCGCCCAGATTAAGTCGGGAAATCGTTGGATTTCGCGGTGTCGGTTTCGGAAGGAATTTTACGCTCGGGAAATTTTCGACGAACATTATTATAGACAATGAGTCGTACTGTATAACCATACACGTAGTTCCAGACACAGTGATGCAACATTCGCTTATTATTGGCGCAGACTTTTTGGACACTGTTGAAGTAAGTATAAAAGGGGGAGAATCTTTTATTAGTGGAATAAAGGACGAAAATCCCGATGAGTGTACGAATTCCTTAAGATGCCATTTGGATTATGTAATTCGCCAGCCGTCTTTCAAAAATTTATAAATGCAGCTCCCAATGTAAGTACGAACGCTGCCCCGTTCCAGTTGTTGTTCGGAACACGAATGAGGCTGCGAGACGATCCACAGATCAGTCAGCTAATCGAGGACGAACAGGCCGCGGTGTTCCAAGAGGAACGAGATCAGCTGCGTGCAGACGCAAAGAGACGGATTGAGGAGATCCAAATCCGAAACAGGCGGGCGTATAACAGGAGACGCAAGAAGGCGACAGCATACAGGACGGGAGATCTAGTGGCAATCGAGAGGATGCAGAGGGGTCCCGGGCTAAAGCTGCATCCGAAGTTTCTTGGACCGTATCGGGTGATAAAAGTCCTGCGAAATGACCGACACATAGTGCAGCGAGAGGGGGAGCACGAAGGGCCATGTACAACTTCCACGGCAGCCGATCACATGAAATGGTGGAATGCTGACGATAGTGATGTAAGTGCGAGCGGCGATGATGAGCACATCTGAGGGCAGATGTGATTGTCAGGAAAGGCCGATTGTAATATCGTAGAATAGCTTTGATTGGAGATCGGCTGAAATTAGAAAACACCGTGTACGTCGTCTTTTTGTGGTTTGTTTACATCCAAGAGCGCCTAGTAACAGTGACGCGAGAAAAGATAAGCTGCGTCAAAACAGAAGTACGGTTTCATATTTCAAGGAGTGGCAATCGAGAGGCCAGAGTATGTGAGCCGAAAAGTGTGTGTGTGTGTGTGTGTGTGTGAGAGAGGACGAGAGCAAGAGCGAGCACGACCGAGCAGGAATGCATTGGCGAGGGTCAGAGTTGATCGAGACGTCGAAGCATAGAGTCGTTAGAATTGAGTTGCGAGTGTTGTCAAGTGTTAGAGTTGCTAGTGAGAGAGAGAGAGAGAGAGAGAGAGTTACCAAATAGTTGTCAAGTTATTTGATGTAAATACGAGCGTTGCATTTAGTTTTCCTGTTAATCAAACATCGTTTTTCTGTCTAACTAATATCTGTATTTTCAATCCATTATTAATAAATTATAATTAATCGGACAAAATTACACCTTTAATATATTCCGATATTACACAAAATAGTAATTAGAGGATTACACCCAAGGACATGTTGAGAAACGTTAAGTTGGTATGATTGCTAGTTCCTACAAGCTAAGTTGGTACGACTTCTAGCGACGCTCTTTTGTCTTAGGAGTCGACCATATGGTGCATCCGGTGTGTTCAGACGTTTTGTACGAGGTGGTGGAATATAGAAAGTAAAATTCAATCTGTGTGAATCTATTAAATATCTACCCCAAATAACAGCACTCACATTACACGTAAAAATGATATTAAAATAGTTTCATATTGATTTAATATGTGATTTACAAGATATTCGTAAATACACATTGCACATGTTTCACCATCTTTTTTACCATTCTTCTGTTCTACGAGACACTGCGCACGCACATACTCCCACACACTCATACTCATATATGTGTGTCACTTCTATGCGGCCAATCCAGTGTAGCGCACGAAATTACACATATCTCAATAATTGTATTCTGTGAAATATCTTTCCAAATAACCTTCCTACTAACTTACCTCGTAAGTATTCAAATATGCATTCTCCAGGATTTTGATGGTAGAAACCACATCATTCGCATACGAAGAATTATCCACTAACCTGATGGCAATTGAGGCGAGTTTTGTCCGTATGGCAAAAAATATGACCACTGAGACAGCACTGGTGGAGCAGATGGGATAAAGAATATCTCAACCAAATAATGATTAGGAAAAAATGGCATCAGCATGGAGCAACAAATTCCAAGGAAAGCATGATGGTCGCATCAAGGGACGACAACACAACAATGCCAGTATTCGCCCTAAGTAACCTCCAATCTACGCATAAAAGCAAACTAAGTAATTCGTCGTCCGGCTTGCCGATATTTTTCTCTGCGATTTATTTTCCGACTATATTTAATACATTGTTACATTTCATTTTATAAAGAACGGAAATTCACGATCAACTACGAGATACAATCGGATAATTCTAACAATCAATAATTAATAATAATAATAACAGTACGCCATTTTACATATTAATCGTCTCGAAACGCGAAATAAAGTATTGAACCTACTCTAGGAATGCGAGAGGAATTTATGATAAATCCATTTTGTTACTTAACTTTATTAGTTTGCATAACGAACGAATGAACATATTTAAATCTGCATTTAATCGCAAATTTAAACCACGATTAATAATGTTCGGTTAACGATATTTGTTACGTATAATAGTTGTATTATTATGATCGACTTCCTGGTTTGTCAATGAAAGAGGAAATAAGAGAAAAGAGGAATATGATTGTGTAAATGAAACAAGCAAGCGTGTACAGTATGTACGGCTTCCTATTAGTCTAACAGTTCAATGTATGTATGTTAAGATGCGTACGATAATTTTATATACCCGCTTACGTTGTAATAGTCGACTTTCTATCAGCAAGTTGACAAAAACCATCGACGAATGCAGAACTCTGTATAAAAGATGCAGAATGTGCATAAATGTTAGAATGTAAGATGTTCATTACACATTCGCATACTTGCAAACGCACGTCTGTACAACGCAGACTTTTTGAACGTGATAAATAAACGTGTCAAAGTTTCGTTTTGAATAGCCGCCCGCGTGGATTTTATCCTTTTTTTAAGTTTTACGATATCCTGATCGTAAACTACACTTACTAGAATTTCTCACAGAAAGTCACCTTTCTGGTCGTTAAAAGCAATAATTCATTATGTAACATCTCCTGATATCCTATAATCTTCAATTTATCCTTTAATTTAAAACAATTTCATTTAACATGTCGAGGCATGATTAGTGGTATCTTGAGAATATTCGGAAAATAATACAGGAAATGTGTTTGAGTTTATAATTATCTACAACACTGTATTATTTATTACACCTTGCATCTCCTGTTACAGTTTAAGGGCATGTAAAGGTATTACAATACATTACACTTTCTCCGCGTATCAGTCTTTTACTTCTTAAATTTTATATTGCCGAAATTGCAATTCGAAGCACTGTAAAATCTTCAGATTCTCAAAACTGGAAACTCTTGAACTCCCGGCATACCTATCTTTTTCTTTTTTGTTCTGTAGCGGTACATGAGTCATAGGACAATTCGAATCAACAGTGATTTATGTTTTTTCGCTTCGGGGCATTGACAACGTTTCGATGTACGAGATGTAAAAGTAAACAAACTCCGGACAAAACAATATCGCCACTACGTGCAACCGTCAACCGGAATCGAATTCAACTTGTCCGGTACTGGGTAACATTCGTACTTTTATGCATAATAATTAATCAAACAACAGGAACGTAATTTTGGCAAATGTAGCACAATAAGGCATTATAGATATTAGTGCAAAGTGCAAACACGACTGCTTATCGCAAAAAATCAATATCAAAATATTAAACAAAAATATTAAATTTTCGAACAATAATAAGTAGTTTTTAATAATATTAATAATAAAACAACGAAACATGCTTTGACCTTCTCTGAAAAATTATTATTAAAATCTTCACTTTCGTGAAATAGAATTAATAATAAAAAATATAAGAAGTAAAAACACAAAAATGAAAATGAATAAATAAACTGAGACAAATAAATTAATAAAACTCTTTTAACATGTTGAAAAAGGTAAGTTAAATACATATAAAAATTAATGTTTTAAGGAAGGTCAAATTAAGAAAACTCATTGAAAATTTAGTTTCTATTAATAGTTTTTAATTCGCACATTTAGAAGTTATATCTGCGTGCATCTTTAACTGACAATTATTTATAGTTTTTGCATAATCATTTAATAGACCATCTAGAAAAAATTGATAATAATTTAAACAAAATATTATGGTAATCTCGACCACAAATACATGTATTTGAAAATGCTAAATAATGTATATCTAATTAAGTACTAATGTATTTTAATTTGCATAAGATGTGTTTCTGATTTTCATATTGCAAAAATTCAGATTTCTAATTAGCATCATTTATTGTGGTTTCCATTATCAAATACATATAAGTGAAGGAGGTAATCACTTCTCGCAAGAGAATGAGATACATAAGTAGACAAGTAAGTTTTAATGGAATCATCAACAACACACTTGAGTAAGTAATCGATGATTTGGCTTATTTTTGATTTTAAAGGAAATTTCTTTTAAAAGGAATTAAATTTGGCAATTTTCTAAACATGTGTTTTAATCTAATATCTTTTTCTGTATGAATTACTTCGTCATATGACGTACGATAATTAGAATCAGATAGAAGCCTATAATTTCCAAGTCGTATCTGTAATTTTTCAGTCGTAAATTATCTTACTAGGAAATAAGATACGTAAAAATTTTGAAAGCAAAGTGGTAAAAAAACTGTAATACTTTGATAAAGAGCTTTAAGAGTATCTAATGTTAAATGACCATTTGTCTCTAAATTTTAGCAAGAATTTAATTCTTTCACATTACAAATTTCTTTAAAAATTCATACCTAAAGTAATTGAAAATCTTTGATGCAATCTTTGATGCGAAAAATTGATGCAAGAATGCAATTGCTCAGACGTAATCACGGAGAAGAAAAAGGCTACGTCGGCTGAAAAAATTATCTCCATGAAACAAACGAATAATACTGAACATAATATCTAATTCTTCTGTCATTGATGGATATTAACTCTTCGAGTGTTACGGACATATATATGCGAAAGCTATCTATGTGAAACAACGACACCTGTATGCGCTTATCAATTTTGTTGACCTGCCTCACGTTTGAGATACTTTCATCAGCGTATGAAATGGTACATGCGCAATCCGTAGCAACGGTAATAAACAAAAAGAATGAAAGTCCGTTCATCGTAATTCCTATCACAACGTCTCGCGTTGCGATTGCGAACAATATTATAATAGTGCCGTATATAAATCATTATATTACTTTTTACTTTCAATGCTTCAAAAAATGCGAAATATTCTTGAAGAATGTATTACAAGAGACGACAGTGAAATAGATGAAGATTACAATTCATCGGAGGCTGAATATGTGGAAAGCTATATAAATAATTGAGTACCTCTTCGGAGCAGGAAGATCCGGATTTAACTCAAAATATCGAGAATTGTGAATGGACGAGAAATGTCTTGTGATCAAAGAAGAATTTGACGCTCATATTACATATCTTTGATGACAACATTTCTGGAGAAAAAGGGCGTCCGAATGCGCAGTCAACACCTTTTGATGCTATCCAAATTTTTTTCTCGCAGGAATTGGTCTCTCAAATCGCCGGACAGACGAACGACCGTTACAAATATGTAAAAGATCATGGAGCATCTAAAACGCATTCGAGTTTGAACAATTGGTAGGATGCTTCAGTCTGTGAAATGTACGGATTCTTATCTATTACAATACTAATGCTGTGGGTAAGGAAACTCTTTTTGAGCGTTCGGAGCATTGGTTCATCGATAGAATGCTGAAAACTGATATATTCTGGAAAATAATAGCTTGAGACAGGTACATGATATTATGACAAAATTACACTTCAATGATAATAACATAATAATTAAAGGCCCAATAACAAAAATATGACCAATAGTCGACAAGCTGAAGGAATCCTTTTCGCGATCATTTACACCATATGAAAACCTGTGCATTGACGAAAACCTTTCAGTATTCGAAGGCAGATATTATGTTGAACAGTTTATACCTTCTAAGAAAAGTAGGTTTTGCATCAAGATATGTATTCTTTGCAATTGTGAAACTAATTACGTATATTAGGTTTGCTTCTTACTTGCTTTAATTGATTGAGTTATAGAAACGCCACCGTGTGCCCCATAACAAGGTGTAGGCGATTATTTCTTGAGACTGTGTGACACGTGTGTGTTACTATGTAACACACATCCCTTAAGGTCAACTTAGCCTGTGTCGAATTGCCAATTTTGACACAAGCATGGCGGACCCTAACAGCGTTTAAAGTGGTTGCGTGTCATGGTCATTTCTCCTATTTGCTAATATGGAGAACCGCTGGATGAAAATTGCCATATGCCATCTATGAAGGCATCTGTGAAGAGAAAAAGGTCCGCTTTCCCCTTAATTGCAGCTATCTATAAATTTGAAACACGTAGATGACACGGACAATTATTATAACAGTGTACAAATTGCAGAGGAATTATTAAGTTGCCCGAAAAGCGTCTTTCGTTTCACAAGGTGATAATAGATGAACAACATTTTCTGCTTTTGTTAGGTAGATGATACATTTACACTGTACATGTGAATGTGTGTGTAAGCGTCAGAGGGCGTCCTGGTCTGAGTTGAGACAAAAGGCGTTTGGAAGCCGTTAGAGGAATCTGGAAGAGTCGGTTGACAACAAGCGTGCGTGCAAGAAGGTTATCGAGGTCTTCAGAGTGTAATATATATGTATAGCTGTTATGTGTAAAATAAAGTAAACTATTTGTATTTCCGAATTCTCTCTATATCTTAACAGTTTCATATTATTTGTTGGAGATGAAAGAACATCGGCATTTCGCGGCTGGAATGTTGGGAAACCCCCCAATACCCTAGTCCAGACTTTTACTATAGTTACACTTAAGTAATAAAAATAAGCAATAGTTCTAATGTTTCAATCTGGCTTTATGACGATGGGTTCGAGCTCGAAGTGACATAGCGGGTCACTAGACGTAGCCACGGTCACGGGAGGGACGTGTACCTGACAAAGGTATGGAATGATTATACGGCCCTCATTAAGAACAAAGATTGACCCGAGAAGTGGGGACAGGAGTATATAAGGGCAGTTTCATTTTGGATCGGGGAGAGTTACGCAGATAGTTAGTTAGTGAGTCGTTGGACGCATTGCTGATTGAGTTATTGAGACAGTTATCCGCATCATGTAGTACGTTGGTAATCGTGATCTCGTGGACCGTGGATTCGTTATCGAACCTGAACTCGTTGTCACCATCATCTTTACCATCCTATCGCTGCGATTACTCATAGCCTCTTGTAGTGTCCACATTCGTAACAATCAACATTAGCTATATCCGCGATGGTAAATTAAGTATAGGATCATCGAACGCCCACAATTCGAATCCTTCTCCGACATATTTTATTGAATTAGGTTGAATTTCGTTATATCTCTATTATTATGTTCGTGCATAATTCAATAAACTAATATAAAACAAAAAAACATTGTACGTTTATCATTTACTTCTAAAACGAAAGAAACTTTTCGGACAACCTAATATTTCAAGAAAAAAAGGTGTGCATTGAGCATTAAGAAAAACGGAGATGTGCCAGCTTGTCTGAAATATATAAAACTAAAGGAGAATGCAATAACCTTTCGTAGGAGTTATAATCTTCTAATACAAGCATAAAAAACAAAACAAAACAATGTTTAAAAAATTAATACAGTTAAGAACTGGCACGTGTAGTTTACCTTTGATGAATCTCATCCACTTAAGAATAAAATGAAGTGCCTGTCTCCCCGAGTTGTAGAACTTACGATGCGGACCTCATTAAGAGGCTAAAAAACATCCTAGCTGCTCGATAGGTCAGGACAAAGATAAACAATTGGCAGTACCAGAGGATATGCATCCCCGAGAGTACAGGTAAACCAGAGAAAACCCAGGGACGAAAAGTTAGGATGTACGGAGGAGACGAAGTTGTTGGTGGGGGGAGTAAGAACATCCTGCGACAGTCTTCATCACAGCGCCGTACCGTTCGTGTGATACTACATTGTATTTAGTCTCAACAAAATCCTACAACCGTCGTGATCAGAATGTCAAACTCTTCGTGTATACTAAAAGTGTCAAATAAAGCATCAAACCATACAAGCACTCGATATATTCAAATTACCTTCACCTTGATCGTTAACTCATTCAAGGTTCGCGATGTCGACCGATTGGTTGAACCTGACCGATCGCTATTGTAATATCGGAATATATTAAAGGTGTAATTTTGTCCGATTAATTATAATTTATTAATAATGGATTGAAAATACAGATATTAGTTAGACAGAAAAACGATGTTTGATTAACAGGAAAACTAAATGCAACGCTCGTATTTACATCAAATAACTTGACAATTATTTGGTAACTCTCTCTCTCTCTCTCTCTCTCTCTCACTAGCAACTCTAACACTCGACAACACTCGCAACTCAATTCTAACGACTCTATGCTTCGACGTCTCGATCAACTCTGACCCTCGCCAATGCATTCCTGCTCGGTCGTGCTCGCTCTTGCTCTCGTCCTCTCTCTCTCACACACACACACACACTTTTCGGCTCACATACTCTGGCCTCTCGATTGCCACTCCTTGAAATATGAAACTGTACTTCTGTTTTGACGCTGCTTATCTTTTCTCGCGTCACTGTTACTAGGCGCTCTTGGATGTAAACAAACCACAAAAGACGACGTACACGGTGTTTTCTAATTTCAGCCGATCTCCAATCAAAGCTATTCTACGATATTACACTATTTAGTCGAGAATCGGCATCAAGTAGCGTTCCAAATTACAAATATTGTATACATGATAGTGAATAACGCTTCAAAGAAAAGAAAAAAGGGCAAACGCAGTTGATGTTACAAATATCCAAAGAAACAAAAGGACAAACAAACCAATATCTTTTTTTTTATTTATTTAATTTGCACTTTACAATTTGTCCAGCTGGATATTCAGTAAATTTCTCTAACTTTATTGCTAATTAACATGTGGATGGCTATGTTTTGTAGCGGCACGCGACAGTAAACATTCCAACGGTTTCTGTCCCGTGGCTAGCCACACACAAACCCTGTTCTTCGGGCAAGATGATTACCAGATGTCGATGCATCTCCACAGTACATGTTCAGCTAGCCTGAGGGCCCGTTATAAATCCTAAGATTTAGTTAACTAAAGTCCTTCGAACAGACAAACAGTCTTAGTTCCAACTACAGGAAGGTAGGGGAAATCTATTTTTCTCACAAACGATGCTTCCCGCTAGCAACTTTCCCTCAAGGGCGGCTAGCATCCTTCTCTAACCACCAACATTGAAATTGACCAATTAGCAGCAACGTCAATTTCCCTCATTTTCCGAACGAAGGCATCTCTCCTCGAATCCGATGATCTCGTGTCCTCAGACACATCCCATCACAGTTTTCCTCTGCAGCATCATCGTGACGGAAAGTCATTCTCTCGTGAGGTCGCATTAGCGAGTTACATAGCGTCTTTACACTTGGTGGATATTCTACGTTTTAACAAAAAATTAGTTCAGTAATACTTGTACCGTAGACAAGGAAGTTGGGTACAATTTGGACTTTGGAAGAAAAATCGCCCGAAATTCATGCCTCTAGACCAGAATACCCCCTTAAATCCGGTCATCGTGAGGAGGCTGGCCAGGTTTGTGTAATAAATAATAACATAATTAGAGTTTATATTAAGTTTTATATTTTATTGTTATTATTTCAAGTTAAATACATTTCAGCCAATATCAGCAATGATTCTTACAGTCTCGAATACGCAGTTGTAAATAATTACTTATTATTAGATGCGGAAAGTATAGTTCAAAGACAAAAACCTCAATGTCTAATGGATGTAAATAGACAAATCGCCAAACAACACGCCGAACAAAGCGGTGAATGTGCAGCCATGCATGCGACTGTGTTAGAGATATACATGTAGTATTACCGACAGTTTTTTTTTTAATATTTCGGAAACTAAAACCGTGCGGCGGTAAACTGCCAAGGATGAAGTTGTAGAAAATGTTGATTTTTACAGCATATCATGGAAATTCAAGCTGCCGACAACTTCTTAAATAATTTATTATCTAAAATTTTATTCTCATTCTCATTCATTATTCATTAATTTTTCCTTCAAAAAGAATATTTATTCGTTCGTTTTTTTTTTTTTAAATAATTATGTTCGATACATTATAGAGAAACTTCTTATTCGTCTTTATAGAGCCCTCCTGGCAATCTTTACGTACGCTTATGTAGAGGACAACCCTGAAATAATGCCGCATGATAGTGTAGTATCATAAAAGGAGTTTAATTTTAGATCGGTCGAAAATAGAAAAACCGTGTATGTCGTCCTTCTGTGTTTCGTTTACATTTAAGAGCGCCTATGTGACTAAAGTCACCTAGTTCTTGCAGAGGTATGAGAAAAACGATAAACAGCGTTAGAACAAAAGACGATTTCGGTTTTCAAGGAGAGGTGACGGAGAGGTCAGAGTATGCGAGTCGAAAAGCGAGTGTGTTGCGAAGAGCAGAGTTGATTGAGACGTCGAAGAGTAGAGTCGCGAGAGTTGATCGAGTTGTTAAAGAGTGGAGTCGTGAGAGTTGGTCGAGTTGTTAAAGAGTGGAGTCGTGAGAGTTGGTCGAGTTGTTAAAGAGTGGAGTCGCGAGAGTTGATCGAGTTGCTAGTGTTGTAGAGTTGTTAGAGTTGCGGTGAGAGAGAGAGAGAGAGAGAGACAGAGAGAGAGAGAGAGAGAGTATTATATTCGTTGTGACGAGTATTGCATTTAGTTTCGATTAAACAAACGTCGTTTTCTGTCCTATTAATATTTGTATATCCAATTTACTAATAATAAATTGTAAGTAATCGGGAAAAATTTATATCTTAATTTTCCGATACTACAATAGTTCCAGGGTTGAAATTACCTCAATTACCGCTCCAGTAACGGGAGAAAAGGAGGGGTTTTTAGTGGGTATGGCGCTACTATCTTACCGAGTCCAACATAACTCAGAGGCGCGGGCCGCTATGCCTAATGCATTTTCCCCTCCTTGCGTGCAAAAAAAGAAGGGCAGCATGTACATATATCCATAGAATCGAACTATCTTCGTTGGTTGTGGATTCTCCAGATTTTCAAATTACACATAGCAGCATAAAAATAATTTTATTTAAAAGACTATTACATTGGATGCTATGATATAAAACTTTTGATTTCTATTGAATAATTCTTCTATTCGTTATATGTGTAGGAATGTTATATTATAAATTTATAGAAACAGTATGATAAATACAATGTCGTTGCACTCACACGAAATCGAATATAATACCGCGTTTCGCGTATTCGTTTCTCACTAATTCTACGACACTATAACACAACGAACTCCACACGACCATGATAAATTCAACTCTGACAGCATTTTCCACGCTCATTTTTCCCTTAACATACCTTGGTAACGCTCACAACACTCCTTGATAACATTAACATATCTTGACAACGCTAATAAACAATTACCTCTCACGCCACGTCCTTCCCTGATGTCACACACTATACCACAACTTCGGCCATTCTGACAAACACATCTGCCCTCAGATGTGCCCAATATTACTAATTTCACTTGCGCTCCTGATTTCTTGCTATTCTGCATCGGCTATCAACCTCAATGGATGACATTTATCCTTCGTTGTCTTCATAATCGTCATCTTCTTCAGTACCCTCGTCAAATTCTAATGGTTTAACCCATGGCTTCGTATGATCAGCTGCGGAGCTTGTTTTCTGCGGTCCCTCTTGCTCATCCACTTTGATGACTTCGTAACGGTCCTTGCCCTTTACCGATGTTACTTTGTATGTACCCAAAAACTTTGCTAGAAACTTTGTACCTGTTCCGAACTGAGTACGTTTAATTGTTACTAAATCACCAATTTTATACTTCGTGGCAGTTTTACGACGTTTATTGTATGTTCTTTTGTTTTCTTCCTAGATTTTTGCAATATTTTCCTTGGCCTCTAATCTCATCTTCGTGCGATCTTCTTCAAAAATATTCATCAGTTCTTCATCTATCAGTTGCTTTAATTCTTGGTCTCTCTTAAGTCTTATTTGTTCTCCGATTAGTAGTTCAAATGGTGTCTTAATACTCCGGTTATGGCTTGCATTTATAATTTGTTGCACTCTGCCTACGTGTTTCCACCACTCCGCTGGATTGCTTATAGGAAGTTTCGTTAGAACAGGTATGATTGTTTCGTTCATTCTTTCCACCTTACCATTTCCGCGCGGTATACCCGTAGTAATTAGTATGTGCTCGATGTTTTCCTCTTGACAATACTCTTTAAATACTTTCGAAGTGAACGCTGAACCGCGGTCTGACACTAAGCGTCTTGGATTTCCAAAAATGAATGCCTGCAACTTTAGTTTATTTAATGCCTCTTGCGTCGTAGTAGTTTTAGTTGGATATAACCAGGTAAACTTGGTGAACGCATCGATAATCGTAAAAATATGGTTATAAGATTTTTTCGTCGACCTATCGGTCCTAGGTGATCGATATGATATGTATCCAATGGTACAGCTCTTTTTTCTATGGGATATAACACTCCCTCACCTTTCCCTTTCTTCTTTTCTGTCAACATGCACCGTATACAGTTGTTAATTACTCTTTTAACTTTCTCTTCCATGTTGGACAATCAATTATCTCTTTTGAGCATTATCATCGTTTTGGCACTGCTAAAATGTCCTTGTTCATGTACTAATTTGATAATGTCCCACTGCATCGATTTCGGCGCAACTATTGTCTCACCACCCTCATTCTCGCGATATAAAACTCCATTTTTCGTTAACGTAAAGTTATTTTTCTTCTTATCACGTACTGCCTCAACTATTTTCTTTATCTCCTGATCTTCTTCTTGAGCTTTGCGAACTCGGTCAATCAAACCGCTTCGGCCCTCCTGTACTAATAACATTTCTACTGTATTCCGACTAAGCGCGTCCACCTGACGCATCGCCGTACCTGGTCTATGCTCGATTATATAATCAAATTGTTCAATTAAAAGTGCTCAATGCGCCACTCGCAAACATACATCCTTCTTTTTTAATGTCCAAACAAACGCGTTACAGTCTGTCACTATTCTAAATAGTATATTTAGTAAATAAACACGGAATTTCTTTAATGCTTTAACTACCGCTAATATTTCTAACTCGTAGCTCTTGTATTTTTCTTCCGTGCAGGACGTCTTCCAGCTGGCATAGTATACGGGATGAAATTTACCGTCATCGGCACTTTTCTGTAACATTATTGCCCCTAATCCTTCTTTACAAGCATCAGTATGAAGTTCGGTTTCAGCTCCTACTTGATACAATCTAAGTACCGGGTTTTCAATTAAGGCTTTTTTTAATCTTTCAAATGCCTCCTTATCTAACTATCCAAATTTAAATCTAACGATGTTTTTTAATAATTCCCTTATTACGGAAATATCCCTTTAAACCCAAAAAACTCTGTACCTGCTTGGTCGTCTTAGGTTCTGGAAATTTTGACACTACCAACGTCTTCTGCTGCGAAGGTCGAATTTGTCCATTTTCAATGATGTATCCGAGATAATTCACTGGTTTTACTAAAAAACTACATTTTCGCCAGTTAATTACTAGTCCATATTCACTCCCGGCTTTTAATACTTGTCTCAGTTTTTCAATTGCCTCACTCTCGGTCTCTACAGGAACTATAAGATCGTCTAGATACGCTAACACAATTCCGTCGTTGATTAAAGGTCGAAACACTGCACGAACATGTCGTTGAAACACAGCAGGTGAATTGCACAAACCGAATGGTACTTTTAAAAATTCATAATGTCCATCAGGAACCACGAAAGCTGTGTATTTAACACTATTCTCGTCAATTGGAACATGGAAAGATCCGTCCTTTAGATCTAATGTGGAAAATATTTTCGCATTCTGTAGTCTATCTAACTGGTCTTCTATTAATGGTAACGGGTTCCTATCTATAACAATTTTTCTGTTTAATAATCTATAATCTACACACAGTCGCGGTTCACCATTTTTTTTCTCTACTACCACAATAGGACTTGCATATTCTGACACACTATGACGTATAATTTTTTCACTTAACCACCGATCGATGATTTTATTAACCTGTTTCCTTTGTTCTGCTGACAACCTCCGTGGGTTTTGGTATACTGGTGCATCATCTTCAAGTATGATTGTCATACGTACACCTGTGTCCTTTGTCTTCGTCACTGTATATTCCCTAATTAAATTTTTAATATCGTCTCTGGCTTTTTTATCTTCAATATGGTCCAACTCGACCAGATCTCGGTCGTTTTGTTTACTACATACATCTATATTTAACACTTCATTCCATTCACTATCTTCGGCAGCACACTGGTTCTCACGTAGTTCTTTTTTAATTTGTTTAAACTTTACTTGTTGATGTTTCACTCTTACTTTCATTTGTTCAGTTAATTCGATACCTAATAGTACATCGTGTCCCAAGAAGTTATCGGGAACTACGTCAAAGTCTACCGTTGCCTTTAAACCGTCAATCATTATATCCGTTTTGAATCGACCCATGGTGTGTACGTCAACGGCACCTATACTATCGAATCTAATAATTCTTTTCTCAAGTTGAGGTGCTCCTAAACGCAAATACATACTCATTCTTACAAAATTAAGATCACTTTCTGTGTCTATTTTTGCCACTACATTCATGTTCGTAATCTTTATTTGCTTGACCCCTCTTTTATTTTCATTCCGCCACCCATCACAACGCGTCTTATCCTTTAGTATATTCGCACAGTTTGATGAAATGTGCCCGAATTCTCTACATTTGAAACATTTAGGGTCTTTCGATTTGTTCAGACAATCGGCACTCACATGTTCTCTATCGCCGTAATTATGACACCTTCTATACTTCACTACACTTCCAGATTGCCTGTATTTCCTGTTGTCTTCAGCTCTGACCGGTCTCACAGATGACTCTGCTATGCGGGATTTTTTGTTCCTCATAGATGATTAGATTTTCCTTTAGCTCTTTCATTGATTTAGCCCCATAAAGTATTGCTTTATTGACTTCTTTGTCTCTTATTCCTTCTACGATGTACCGCATTTTTGTTGCTTCTTCTATATCCATGTGACAAGCTATTCCAAGCATTCGGTACATGTAGGCCGTACATCCTTCGTCATCTCTTTTTTTCGTCTCTTGAAGTCTATGGTATATTTGCCAAGTATTAAATTTTTTTGAAAATTCCTTTATTAGTCCTCTTTTTAATTCACGCCAAGTTCTAGCATGGCACTCGTAATTCACAAATATATTTGCTGATCCTCTCATCAGCTTTTTTGTATAAATTACTTTCTGTTCTTCTGTCCACATACACATGCTTGCCATTTCTTCAAACGTTTTGAACCATTGATTGATATTTTCATTGTTTTCACCCGTAAAAACTTCTAAGGCGTCTTGGACATCTTGAAAACTTAATCTTATACGCCTACGTGTCTTTCTACAGCATTTGTCACAATTCTGATGTACATCTTGCGCGCTCCTTCTGCGTTCTCTTTCACCTTCTTCAGCGTCTTCCGTTTCACTTTCGTAGTCAGTTTCTTCCTCCGACGACGCATCTTCTTCCAAGGCCGCCTGTAGTTGCTCACGTAATTCATGTTTTCTATTTCTCGCCTATAGCCCCATACTAGCTAGACGTTCTCTTAACTCCTTTGTCCTAAGCCTCTCGAGATTTTCGCCTATATGTCGATCACGCTTAGTTTTTGGTATGGTCCGCGAACCTTGCTTCTTCGCGGACCTTTCACCGTTCGCTTGCTTTTTGAGATTTGATTGACCAGCACTACACGCTCGATTTAGCCTGGCCACCAACACTGACCTTGCACCAGATATCGGTTGATTCATCTGAGCAAGCTTGTTTCTTAATTCTTCCACCGTTAGATTTTCCTCACTAAAAAATTGTTCCTCTTCACAATTTGCCATCTTAGACTTTACAATAATGTATTTGAATACACACAATATTATTCGCAACGGCTAACGATCTTTTATCACACCGCTTCCCGAAATTTTAGATTGGCATTGTTTAAAAACAAATCCTCGGCACAAGCCCCCAATTTGTAGGAATTTTATATTACAAATTTATAGAAAACAGTATGATAAATACAATACCGTTGCACTCACACGAAATCGAATATAATACCGCGTTTCGCGTATTCGTTTCTCACTAATTCTACGACACTACAACACAACGAACTCCACACGACCATGATAAATTCAACTCTGACAGCATATTCCACGCTCATTTTTCCCTTAACATACCTTGATAACGCTCACAACATTCCTTGACAACATTAACATATCTTGACAACGCTAATAAACAATTACCTCTCACGCCACGTCCTTCCCTGACGTCACACTATCCCAAATATGTATATTTACGTATATTCCATATGTTATTATATATATATTATATACATAATTTAGTTATTGTTATATACATAATATATACACATACTATACTATATATTATACACATATTATATATACATATATTCTATACGTTATGTATATTAATTGAGGTTTTTATTTCCATTGAATTTGACAGTCAGTAAATAAACTATAATAAAAGATAATGATGAGCAATTAAGATCGTATTCACAATGTAAAATATTGTACAATTATTACATAGTTTGAATATATTTTGCATTTACATGTTTTATGCACTTTGATATATAATATTTATATAAAAATTAACAGCGCAATAGTGACAATGTGTGAAGTCGTTAATGTATTGTAAAATTGAAATATAATCGGCGCAGAGACATTTGCGCAGCGTACAGGATTCGCTTATAGTCCAGAAGCGTAGCCAATGAACAAGCAGTATGAATCTGTCTTTATTAGGAACGGTATTGTTCGACAGTCTTTCATAATCAAGACATGGTAGTGTGAACGTGCTAGGGAATAGTTACCTGTTTGAACGTTACAATTTTCGTGTTTAGCAAGTTTTTGAGCAATTGCTAAGAAGTGCTAGTTGCTAGATAAAATATAAAATCTGGTTATTCGAAAGCTGACTTGCAATTTTCTATAAAAAGGATTTATTCAGGGTAAATACTTTATACTTGTAAATTTTATGAATTAAAAACATTCTGTGAATTATTTTAATCTAATAACTTTGTTCTGTCTCTAGGGTGAGTCATACGGCAACCAGATAGATTATTGCGCATGTGGAAGTAAGTCGTAGAAACCAATACAGTTTTCTTATTTATTTTTCTTTTTTCTTATTTTTATTATATTTTTCGTTTCTAATGTAATACTTGCGTTTATACATTTATATTAACGTAAGAGTGATGTTATGCATATTTATGTTTTAGTTTTAATTAAACATATTGATTATAGTTTTTTATATAAACGTTAGATCGTTCTTCCTATTTTATTTTCTCTCGCTAAAGAATGTTTTCATCAAGGACAGTGCTTATTCAGAACCAAAAATAAAGTTTGTCATCGATAATGGTTACTAATAACAGAACTTAACGTATAAATATTTTTATAATTGAATATTACGTTCATATAAAATAATTATGTTTTTGTTAATATTAATTATTCTTTAAATCTCGTATTGTATTTATCTGATAAATAGTAATTTTTTACGTTATTTGTTTAAGAATCCTCCTCTGATGCACTTCGTGATATACATAAAGGAGCTTATTCCAGTAACACAATTCTTCATAAATTCTTTTCCATGCTGTTATGGTAAGTTTTTACCCCTACTTCTTTTTGATTATCTACTATTGTTTTATTATTTGCTATAATGTCTGCATTTTAATCGCAAAATGCATTGTTTCATTTAAGAAAAATGATTCAGTATATTCATTCGTTATCTTTCCTATTTATCAACCAAAAATTATGAATGTAAAAAAACAAACCCCAGTTGACAGATTCTGTTGCAAGTCATTACAATTAGATATGGACATGATTTGAATAATGTACCGGGTCGGATATCTACAAAATCGTCTAAAATTTTCAATTCTTATATGTATTTTATATGTAGATATTTTATTGTACATAGAAATTTATCATACATAGGAACCTAACCTCAATATTTAACCAATGGCGAAACAATAAGGGGTAGAATATCTCACGTGAGATTGATGTTATCGGAAAAAGTTTTAACAAAAATTGTTTAGTTCGAAAGAAGACATCACATACGGTGCAAATTACTTTTTTGTAGATCCAGTAGTAGCGTTCCATTTCAACTTCATTTTTGCAAATGGAACCATATTTTTTTTAATACGTTCATCGATCTATCTTTGTATTCGTTATGAAAAAATTAAAAAGATCTGTTAGTTCACCAGATATCTTAACTTGAAGTCATCGTATGAAAGCAAGGTAAGGACGCGAAACGGTACTCTTGTGTTTACGTTGTTCTTGTCTTTCGTTTGTTCCAGCGTAAACACAATGCCGCTTCGTCTTCTATGCTTATCTTTCATACGACAAATTAAACGGAAGATGTAATCTAAATTAACAGTTTCTCGACATGAACAGGTTAATACTTTTTTATATGATATGAAACGTTACGTTATCGGTTACACCACTGTTGTTTACAAAGCACGAGTTTCGACTGATTGGTAGACAAAAAAGAATAATAATAGCAACGAAGAACCGATTTGGAAAAACGAACCTTCGTTTACCTCCGAATCTCTCATCAAACGGGTCATATTGTAGGTTGTCAGCATACTTTCCGCGGTGAACGTATGTATGTATTTTTCATATATATTGTTTTAATATAGTTATTAACTATAATTATGGATATATATATTTATATTGCAGTATGCGGATGTAGCCAAAAAATTCGCCTGTTTTAAACCCCTCCCTTTAATGTATGTAATTAGCTTTTTTTGTAGACATGAATGCAGAAAAAATATATGGATGTTAACATTCTTTCGTTTAACGGAATCATCGAACAACACAAACAATTCTTTTCCACATTATTTTGCGAGATACGATGGCGTAGTTCCGTTTTTAAAGTGAATTACGACGGTTAACTGGAATGAAACAGAAAGGAAATGAAATTCAATTCATTACCTATAAAATATCTTAATTATTTCTCGACATAATTGCCATTTGCATCAATCTATATTTTGATGACTTTTGATAAACAACATCACTGCTCTCTTAACTTCATTTTCCTACTTGAAATTAGATCCCCATCTCGTTACTTTTCATTTAAAATTTGTATAAAATGAAACTAAATCGTCACCGCGATGTGTGTATTATCGTCTGCTTATACTCTAACTCACATCTCGAGAGTGATCGCCGCGGCGTCTGCACGTTGCCTGAACGGTAAGCACATTAAAATAAGCTTCGCGCTTAATGTTTTAAATACCTTCTTGTTTCATCAACCAACCCTCAAGATTACGTGACACTAGCATCGTAGCGTCCGCGAGGGCACGTTTAGATTCCTCGAAGCTGTTTTCCGCGTTTCCCTTTCTCGCGCCTTTTAACAGGTCGTTAAGGGGTTGCAAAATTTTTGCAGCCCTCGGTATAAAACGTCGGTAGAAGTTAATCACACCGAGGTACCTACGTAATTGTCTTACGTCCGCGGGATGTTGATGATCGCTTCAGTTCAGTCGGCGGCTTGATTCCTTCGGCGTTCACGGTGTATCGGATTAATGTGATTTCTCGCGTTTCGCATTTCGCATTTCGAGGGATTAATGACTACGCCGTAATTATTGACGCGGTTAAATAATGTTCGCAGGTGTTCGCAGTGTAATTTTTCATC
The DNA here is from genome assembly GCF_040668555.2 of Bombus flavifrons. Lineage (NCBI taxonomy): Eukaryota > Metazoa > Arthropoda > Insecta > Hymenoptera > Apidae > Bombus > Bombus flavifrons. The sequence goes on along the minus strand of NC_138457.1, from coordinate 1,817,351 downwards.
TTCTGAAGCGACGAGAAAATCGTCAATGTACGCGAAGACGAAATCGAGACCGCGAGTAATTTCGTCGACAAATCGATGGCACGTTCGCGCGGAGTTTCGAATCCCAAACATCATATTGGTCGCTTCGAAAAGTCCGAACGGTGTTGTAATTGCCGCCTTTTCCACGTCATTGGAATTTGGTGGTAAGCGCGAACTAAATTAATTTTTGAGAATATGCGCTTACCGTGTAGATGGTGGGCAAAGTCTTCTATGTATGGCGGCGTATACCTATTAGGTATCGTGCGAGCGCTTAGCGCACGATAGTCGCCGCATGGCCGCAGAATTCCGCCCTTTCTTTGGCACGACGTGCAGAGGTGATGCCCACGGGCTTTTCGATGGACGCATCACGCCTTGCTCAATCATGAGTTCAAATTCCGCTTTTACCTGCTTGAGTCTATCCGGTGCGAGGCGGCGGGGTTTGTTGTAATCTGGTGGGCCTGGCGTGGCTTCGATGTGATGCATCACGCTGTGTCGAGCCTTTTCTTTCCCGTAAATCGGCGGACGAGCGAGGCCGGGAAATTCCGCCAGTAGTTGGTGGTACTCTGAATCACCGCAGATGGTTTTTATCGATGGGACGTTGTCCGTGGCCGCGTATCCCTTCCAAGATAACTGGATCGTCGTATCTAGATGTCTTTTATTACGTGGGTCCACGAGCAACCCGAAGTGACTTAGGAAATCCGTGCCAATAATAGGTGTTTGGACGTCGGCCACAGTAAAATTTCACTTAAAGGCACGCCGTAGGGACAAATTCAGATGGATCGCGACGGTCTCGTACGTTGCGACTCGTGTCTCGTTAGCCGTGAACAGCTCGTACTCACTTTTCTTTTGCGGGTCCGCAGATTTTGCTGCGCGGGTAGACGCTAATGTCGGCGCCGGTGTCTACCAGATACGAAACGCGCGTGTTTTTATCAAATACAAAATGCGGCGGGATATCAGGCCGTCGTCGTTCGCCGCGTTTACGGACGACTGGCCGCGTTTCCCGAATTCTAATTACATGGTAAGTTGCATCTTCTCGCGCGTTCCCGAAAAGTCGCGTGGTAGAAACATAACCCATCTTGCCGCGGCGGGTCTCGGGATCTCGAACGGCGGCGGTATCTTGTACGAGAGCGTGATCGTGGTCGCGGTTGTCGACGGTTATCCATATACAACGCGTTCATTTGCTCTTGCATCTTATTCACTTGCTCCCTTAACGCGGCAAGCGGTCGAATCGCTCGTCCCGACGTTTTGTACAGGTGGATTGCTTACCGCTGTTCTCCGATCTGTGCTGACCGCGACAACTTGTCCTGGGTCCGGGCGTATTTCGTGGATGCTGTTGTCACGTAAAATAACAAAAAGAAAATAAAAAAAGAAATTTGAAGTAAAAAATAAAAAAACAAACTTTATTTTTCTAACAACAATCCACTTTACAATCCACTTCTGAACTCTAGGCGTGACTGTCCAAGACTGAAGCTCTTACAATTTGACATTCGATCGGATCCGATTACTTTCTTTTGTCATCCCTCAACATCACCACCGTCCATGCATTTGCTAGGCGTCCGCGACCGTTGCCACGTGCTCTTTCTTCTAAAACCTTCCGTGGAAGGACCGTTGGGATGTTGATGGTTCATTAGGCACTTCAGCGATATACATTATCGCCGAGTGCCGCCACATCTTTATCTCCATCGTCAGTCCATCGGATTTGAAGTATGCCGGTCGTGACACTGTCGGCCATTCGAATCAGTATTTCGGGCCTCTTATCCTGCGTGGAGGCCACGACATGCTGCACGTGAACCGGCAGCCGGCCTTCCCAGACGGTGAGAATGAAATCATCCGATGTTGCGGGGGTGGCGAGACTCCTCAAATCCCGGTAAAATTGGGAAGGCGTTCTGTCGCCTATTTGCTCGTTTTAAATTAGCTTCCGCACGCGTTTGCCGTCGGACTCACCCAGTCTTCTTATGAGCTCCGTCTTGAGTAACTCGTACTACCTGACTTCAGGCGGGTCAGCCAGGATGTCTCGGATGAGTCGCACGTACGGCTTGTCAATGTTCGAGACGGCGGCATTGAATTTGGCGTCTTCGCTCGTAATTCGGGAAGATTTAAACTGCGCCTCCAGCATGGTGAATCACAACGCGACATCGTCCGCCCAGAACGGTGGTATGCGGAGCAGAGCGTTTACCGCGTCTACGTTACATCCGGCTTTGTCGGCGCTCGTCATCTTGAATTCCTTATATTCGTGATCTTTAAAATTTGATTAGTACTCACGATTACTTCTTCCGCTTTGATCACGTCGGGGTCAGCAATTTGTAGAGGTTTATGTGAAGAGGATGTAGGTGCGTGAGAATTAATGACGAGATTACTTGTGCTGTAACCGTCGAATATATTTAAATCGATAAATTAGTACACGGTCGTAAACGCGAGTCGTTGGTACGAAATATAAGTCGCAAAATAGAATCGCGAAATAAATACTCGTAAAAACTTGTCGCGTAACTTGATAGACGCTCGTAAGATACTCAGAAAATACTCTTGATGCTGCTAGATACACGATATGTGCTCGATATGTACTGTCGTCCGGGATCGTGTTCGTCTATTTATACTGGTCGGGGGAGAGTTGGAAAATTGGAATTCATCTTGATTCGACGGTTGGATGTAGCGGTGACATTGTTTTTGCCCGGATCCTATATCTATATCGGAATATCTGCGGTCCTATACCCTCTTCTTCCCCTCATGCTTCACCTATTTGTCAGAGAAAGCACAAATCAAAACAAATATAAGAGACTCCACGAAATCATCGTCTCAAAGAACATCTCTTAATGTGCATCTAACGAGCATCTAAACAATGACGTCGACAATCGACTGCATTGTCGACCGAACATTTTAAACCACTATTTAATAAATTAAAGCACTGCGCAATGACCTAATCACTGTAGCTCAAATTGACGTGCGACACCGGATCTAGTATGAACTTTATTTCGGAACACATAGCAAACTCGCTCGAAATAAGACAAAACAAATGTTCGGTCCCAATCGGAACTCTCGACACTTTAACGACGACCTCAAAGCGATACGTAACGCCCACGATTACTTCGACAGATAACACATACGAACGAACATTAACGTTCCTGGTCATACCTACCATATCGACCCTGATCGCTAGCCAACCCCCCATCGATCGCTCGATCCTTAACATACCGAAGAATCTCAGATGAGCCGATCCACTATTCCACATACCAGCCCCGATCGATGTTTTATTAAGCTCGGGTTCAACACTTGCGTCGATGTGTGTCGGGCAAGTCAATCTAACGGAACCGGACGAGCCTGAGCTGTGTCTCCAGAAAACGCGATTCGGTTGGGTAATCGGGGGAGTCCAACTTCCCAAACCGCGACAAGTACATTCCATGCATCTACTACGGCTCTACAAGCTGATCTCGCTCGGTTTTGGGAAATCGACGAGAGACCGCTCACAACACACCTTTCGGAGTTAGAACGACAATGCGAGGAGCACTTCAGGAACCACGTCCAACGTACCAGAGAAGGGCGCTACATCGTTGCCCTGCCATTCAACGAGAGGCTTCATTCTCTCGGATCGTCGAAGTCAGCTGCAATGAACAGGCTCGCCTCTCTTCAACGCCGCTTCCAGCTCGACAACCAACTCGAGACCGCATATCGTGCGGTGATTCAAGAATATTTAGATTTGGGCCACATGACAAAGATCGTCACGGATCAATCTATGAGCAACCGGTATTATTTATCGCACCACGGCGTAATCAAGGAAGCGAGCAACACCACCAAACTCCGGGTAGTGTTCGATGGATCGACGTCAAGCACCAGCGGAGTTTCATTAAACGACACCTTGCACACCGGACCAAAATTGCAGGAGGTTCTGTTCGATATTTTACTGAGATTCCGCTCTCACCAATATGTACTAACTGGTGATATTCAGAAGATGTGTCGACAAATTCTACTACGCCCAGAAGATAGGAAATGTCAATAAATTCTGTCGCGCAATTCCAACAGTGAAGTTGAAACCTATCAACTTAACACCGCAACATTTGGGTTATCAGCAGCTCCATACCTGGCCCTACGGTCCCTCAAACAGCTGGCAGACGACGAGGGACATCGATTCCACGAGCGTCATCGGCATTACAGCGCAATTTCTACGTAGACGACGCCCTCACCGGGGCTGATACGAAGAAAGATATACTGTCGATCAGAAAGGAGCTCACCGACCTTCTACAATCAGCCGGCTTCAATATCAGAGAATGGGCTTAGAACGATCAGGGCATACTTCAAGGGCTACCCGAACTAGACAAATGCAGGAAGTTGCAATTGGGTGATTCTCAAACCCTAAAAATCCTCGGGATCTTTTGGGATTCCCAGGATGATGCAACCCTTTATTCGGTCGATACCCAAGCTAACCTCCCACGGGTTACAAAGCGATCAATCAGTTCTATGATAGCCAGAATTTGTGATCCATGAGGATTGCTCGCGCCAGTCATCATTCGAGGCAAAATTATATTACGAATCTGGTCATTAAAGTTCGACTGGGATGAGTCACTTCCCGCTGACCTGCATTCTGAATGGAACCGGTACTATATCCAATTACCATTAATCAACAATATTCGGTTTCCACGCAAGACGGTAGTACAAGCAGCAATTGAGATGAAACTCCACGGCTTTTGTGATGTCAGCGAGAATGCGTACGGAGCCTGCGTCTATCTCCGTACCTTCAGTTTCGACGGAACCATCCAAACCCGTTTACTCACCGCGAAATCAAAGGTCGCTCCACTCAAAACGCTGACCATACCACGACTCGAACTTAGCGGAGCACTTCGTCTGGCTTCCTTAATCTCATCAGTCTAGAAGGCCCTAACGATCAAGATCTCTCGGATCGTATATTGGACTAATTCCACCATCGTGCTCCAGTAAATCATGTCCTCACCTCATATCTTAAAAGCATTTGTGGTAAACCGAATGGTTAAGATACAAACCAAGTCCAACATCTCTGACATGCGACATGTTCCTACCGCCGATAATCCAGCGGATCTCATCTCACGAGGTCAGACACCCAAGGAGTTCCTGCGCCCGTCCATTTGGAAAAATCGACCAGAGTGGCTCCAGTAAACCGAAGAACATTGGCTGATATGGAGCCAACTCCGTTGGTCGATCTCCCTGAACAAAAGAGGTCGACCTGCCTGGTCACGAACCGCATCGACCATACAATATTTGAAAAATATTCTTCCTGGTCAAAACTGATAAGAGTCGTCCCTCGTTGTCTTCGATGAAGACACAAGCAAAACCGAGCGGCATCTCTAACCGTAGATGAACTCACTTCGGCACATAATAAATTGGTACGACTTTTACAACACATTCATTTTTCGAATGAGATTCGTACGCTCCAGAAGGATCGGGGCACGGCCGTTGGAGGGAAGCTCCAACGTCTGAATCCTTTCCTCGGCAATGAAGGTATATTACGAGTCGGAGGACGACTCAATAACTCACCGATGCCATCCTATCATTTTGCCGAGATCATCGGTAACTGAGCTCATCATTGACCAGGAGCATCGACGAAATCATCATTCAAGGACTCAGTCCACATTATACGCGGTTAGACAACGCTACTGGCCTGTCGACGGCCGAAGCCAAGTATGTATCACCGAGTCGCGGCTCTTCACTAACATCGGGATCGATTATTGCTGCCTTTTCTATATCAAGGAGAGAAGGGATCGCAATCGCCGATAGGTCAAAGTGTACGTCGCCGTATTTATATGTCTGGCTATCAAAGCTGTTCATATCGAATTAGCGAGCGATCTGACAACCGACGCATTTCTTGCCGCTCTCCACCAGTTTATCTCTTGTAGAGAACATTGTGAAATCGTTTAAGCAGCATCTTACCAGGGTCGTCGGCACAGAGCTCTTGACCTTTGAATATCTCAACACTCTGGTTATTAAGATTGAAGCCATATTGAATTCCCGTCCACTTACTACAATTTTCTCAGATTCTAATGATCTCCCGGTTCTCACTTCCGGTCCATCCAGGAGCCGATTGAATAGTACGAACAGCCACTGTGAAGACAGCAACGAATATCCTAGATCGCGGCGTCAAACGGCTGATTCCACTACCCTATCAGCCCGATCCAGAAGAATCCGGACAACCACGAACATAGAAGGAGGCGGATGAAAGACGCACCTGATACCACCCATAGAATTTTGATCGGTGCCCTCTCAACGGGAGAAGGATGTTACATCGCGTGGTAGGAACCGTGCGACGTCCCTCGGCATTGGGTCGCTAAAGGTCCGCTGACCGTTATTAAGATCCTCAACAAACCTAAGGACGCACCATAAACTTCTACCTTTTAAGTAATTCTAGATACTCCTATTCATCTTTCACGTGCAATTCCTTAAAGGTTTTCAATTTATGGGTGTTCCTTAGAAAAGTCCTTAGGTTTATTATGCGCTCTTAGAAATTACTGAAAAGCTGGTAATTATATAGTAGGAAAACCGGTAATTATATAATGGAGACAACCGGACATTTAGCTAATGGAAATGTCTGGATTTTCTCATGAACAAGGTCACCACATTGGTAGGATGCTTACTCCTCCTATCCTCATTCATCGACGCTGGTCATAGTCAATGAGTATCGCGGATCCTTGTCCTTACTTGTCATACCGAAAAGTGTGAACAATGAATCAGCTTCGTTCGTTCAAAAATCATCTACATAGCGAGCTTCCCTCCGTAAGCATAGAAGAACGGACGGGCCGTTATATCTCAGATCGAATACTCTCAACCCTCAAGACTTCTTCGAAGACCACCTAACTACCCGTACTCAATCTCGATCTTGAATGAAATTATTCAAACTGAGGGTCGGTAGTCGGTTGAGATTTATCAGCTCTTGAGAGATAAAGTTGGAAGAAGCGGGGCATATACTGCAGATATTTCTGCTTGGTTCCTGAATTCTAAAAATTATTGGATATTATCCTGTGACTTCGAAGTGGGAGAATTGTTTACTGTTTGAAGTTTCCTTAAATCCGGCTTAATTGCGACGCATCAGTAGTAATGATGTGTCTTATGTTTTTAGTTTATGTGTGTTGAAATTCGCCTCTATTGGTTGCGATTGTAAAATTGCGACCTTTGATGCGTTTTCTTTTTTCTTTTATAATTTTTAATTAATGAGACACTCCATTTTCCTTCCTAGCTTCCTCGATACGGTTAATTTGTTGATGATTCTTTACGCTTAATATTTGTGTAAACAGCGCACTTCTCGTCTCCCATTATGATTCGCCCCAAAAGTGCATCATTTTCTTCCCGTTTCAACCGTGGCATGCAGGTGATGGTGCGTCGAATCAATTCAGTTTCCTTTAGCTTGTAAGGAACCCGAACATCGAGCATTGATACTAACCCCAAAATTTCTTAAGGGATCGTGTATAATCGAATTCATCATATGAATTACATTGAACTGAATTATATTAAGGATGATAAAATCAGCAGCTACTGAAACACCTTCACTTGTTAAGCTCTCAAAAGAAAATCTCTCTTACGTTGATTAAGTAACTGACAGCTGACAGTTTCTGGCAGCGATAGGCTATGCGCATAACAGCCAGCTATTTAAATTATTACATAACAGTTACTGCGGTTTATTTTTATGTAATATGTTTCGTTTTACTGTATAAGCTATTATTTCTCTATATAAGTTACATAATTTATAAATAAGTATAATTTATAAATAATAATATTATAAATACGTAAATATTACTTGTTAGAAATATCTAGCTAAATCTAGTGCTTAGGTCTAACGGATAGTGTTTTCTTAGCCTGCGGATCTGGTCCGACGTATTAAGTAATTTAGTAATTAGGGGTTTCGATGTTTTTGTTAACTCTTTTCATATATCTATTACTACATTTTGTCACTTCTTCTTTGACTGTGGGTATCTTGAGATCGCGATGTATTGTTTCGTTAGTAACATACCAGGGTGCATCTATTAGGGATCTTAGTGAATAGAGAAATATAACGATATTTTTGGGTTTGTACGAAAATCGCAAACTAAAAATGCCGTACTTCCGTGACTTTGAAACAGGGTTTACAGCTGAATATTTTGAACAACTTTCTTCCATACATACTTATAAGCCATGGTTTACCTTATTTTTCGAATTATTCGGAAAATTATCCCACCGCTAGGCCTTAGTTTTCGAGCTGAGTTTGGTTAGAGGCAAGTAACGTGTGCGTTTCAGGACCCGACCTTTTGGTCGACCGCGCCATACCTCGAGTAAGAACACACACTGACTTTGTATCTAGGTGTTTGTATTCGATTCTCGTCTACTTCTCAGCACCCCTTGCCCGGCGAACAGCGCGCATAGATGGGCGGCGCGCTACTTAAAAAAAACCCTGCCCTCCTCTTGCGGGTCATTGGACAAGTTGAATCAACCTTTTCGGGCGGCAGATCGCTTAGCCGATGCCACGCGATGCGTGTGTCACGTAAACCTAAGGGTTGGTTGATGAAAAAAGAAGGTTGAGTCGTAACATAACTACTGTCTTTATTTTATAACCAACTTTATTTACTAGTACAGCACAGTTTGACAATAATTGCAGAGATGTTCACTGTTCGAAGGTTTTGTCTACTTCTCCCTAGGTGTTTTCGTCTCATTACGGAGGAAAGCTCGGCGTGGGTGTGCCCTTTTTAATTAACAACACGAATTCGCTGTTCGCACCTTCCGTTAGGAAAAGTGAAAGTAACGATCCACGATGCCAATTTATATAGGTTATAGGTCATGTTAGTAAACAGATATCAGAAATAATAAACTTAAAAAGTTTAAGTTTATGGTGGGTCCCTGGGGTGACTGAGGGTTCGCGTTACACGTGCATCGCGCCGCACCGTTACCAACGGGGAACACGTGGAGGCGGAACTGCCAGAATATAGCTCGGTCCCAGAAGGTTAACTCTCCAGCCGATTATCTCTGCATCGTCTCGGCACCTGTTTGTGTGGGTAGTGCCTGCACCGTGTGTCGCAGGTTTCTTCTTCGGCTCACACGTTTTGCGTTTTGTTCTGCGTCCTGGTTTCTTGTTATTGTTGTTTTCCCTGTTCTATCCTGTTTATTGTCCTATTTTTCCAATCCGTTGTACTATTTGTTTGTTTCTGTTTGCTTCACTGTGATCCGTCCTTTAGTCATTACTATTTCTACTATTTGTCAGGTTCTCTGCTCCGTTCAGGTTCAAGTTGCGCTGGCCTGACACTTCGGTTCGGGAGCTGGTTTGTCTGTGCACCTGGTTGCATTGATCTTTTCTCTAGAGGTCGCCCCTGTTGCGATAGATCCCCTATTCCTTTCAAAGCTGTCTTTTTCTTCTGCTCCTTTGCATGTAGAATGCTCCTTGCATACTACATACTTGCATACTGGCGGAAGTGAGGGTATACGTTTTTTGTGACAAACTCCCACTTTTCCTCCGGCCAGGGCAAGTCAAGAACTTCTATAGCGTTCCGCAGCTTTCGTCTTGTTTACTGCACTTAATATCTCCGTATTCTTGCTCTGGGCTGATCCGGTGCTTTGCTCCAGCCTCCCGGTCAGGTAACTATTGTGGAGCAGGAGCTCCTCCACGATTCCCCGCATGTCCTTGAAATGCCGCATGCTTGTAGCTGCCTGATCCTTATTTACCTTCTTGCTCGGGTCGAGACACAAGGAATTTAAAAGCTATGTGTAATTTGTATATAGTATATAAAATTATATAAAATATTTGTATTGATATGTAAAATAGCTCGAGCGACACAGCTCCATGCAATGCCTCCGACATCTCCGTTTGAAACGCCTGAGGTGGTCCATCTGGCTCGTTGTGACATTGAAGCAAATCGGACAGGCATAAGTCAGGATAGGATTATTGCCAGCAATTTGTACAAAAGAAGACTACACTTTGCGCAGAGATGCTTTGAGAAGAACGAACCATTATTTGCTATAAAAGTCTTTTCTGATTTATTTTACGTTTGTGTCTTAATGTGCTGTGTAATCTGTAATTTGCAATACAAATATATATCGGGATATTTGACCATTTTCTTATGCGGAATGGATAGGGGCTATTGCCGGTAATAGGAAATCAGCGAGAATAATGAATATCACATCACGGTTGAAATTTAAATGTCTAGACATGCACAGTCCGAAAGGGATAGATTCGCACTTTCTAGTATGTATACGGAACTTTCAGTTACCACAGTAAAACATAATGCGATCGAAAACTTCCTGTAGCTTGGAATTAATTTTGGAAGAATACATTTCCGTCGCGTAAATCAGGAGACCATTAGCAAATACCAACGCGAATAGGTTAAAGTTGCTATTGAGACGGAAGAGGTTCAAGTTACGACTAAAATACAAATTAACCAGGTTGGAGGTTTTGAACGTTCCCTGTTGCAGCCCGTCATTCACCCCGAAGACGACATTCGAGCTTGCCATCCAATGAGACAACTTTCAGAGATTCTGGACCAAATCACCTGAACTAGATGTTTAAGGAAACCGTATCTTATCAGCATTTACAGCAAACCGTTCCGATCGAAACATGTCAAAAGCCCTTTCCAGGTCTATGAGTAGAGTTTTGCTACCAGCAGACATCTGACACGAATTTTATTGTTGCGTGGACCTTAATGTATTTGAACCGGAAGCCAAATTGCTGATCGGGAGGAATGGATGCCTCTTTACAATGAAACAGTATGACTGTCTGTATCGCCCTCTCAAAGACCTTACTAATGGATACTCTGCAAACAGCAAACTCATTGATCAATACCTGGCTGGATTAGGTTTGTCCTTATCTTTTCCCAGCAAGGGAACCACTTTCCCCATCTTTCATATCTTAGGAAAATACGCACGTATAAGATATCATTAAAGATCAAGACGAAGAAGAATGTGTATTTTTGCGGGAGCTATATTGGTACTGCGTTGAAGATATCGAAGCCTTATAACCTATTCCCGTTCAGAAACTTAAATTGAATCGTTAATGAATCTACCGATGTGAAATAATTCTCTGAGACATCGGAGCCGGAGCGGTCACCAACCCTTTTTCCTCGGGTGAAGCTACAGACATTGTTCCAGCTGCCCCTATTCAACGAAGATCTGAATATTCAAGGTTATATAATTTGGGATCTGAGAATATCATCACACACATTTCGGTGCACACTCTCAAAATTTGTCCCCAGTAGTCTTGTGGGATTCATGAAGCTTACCGCGCGGTAGAAAGGAGACCAGACAAAGAATGTTTCGCTACATACAAGTAACAAGTGCTTTTGTAACAAGTGATAAAAGTTTAACAAGTTTAAAGTGATGAAATAGCACGCGAGCATAATAGTAATTAAATACCTGTACAAAGAACAGCTTATAACTTGAAAGGAAGTCACGGCACACGATCGTGAATAACAGAAGCACGAGTTGCGTACACGTTTATTTTTGGCATGTCATCTAGTAAGTTCTGGAGAGCCGGTGGCATCGGAGACGTCACGATCTCGACTTATTTATCGGCTTGGTACCAGTAACGATGCATCTTCTGCTCTGTCACACTAAGCGAGGAGGTTGTTCACCTGTGGAAGACGGTGAGAATCGTCTGAAGAAAATTTGAGGGCGCCGATCAAGAGGTTAACCCTATTGCCTAGTACTCGCGGAAACATGCTTTTGGGATCTTTAATTCTCTGGATCCAGAGAACTCGGGGATCTATCAGGGGCTTTCCTGATACGCCTTTTTATGGTTCTATAGCACTTGCGTGTTCGATGAACGATGGGATAGAGTAACATAGTGTGCCGAAGCGCTTCTTCAGCCGATTGAAGATGCGGAAGATTCTGTGTTTGTCTTGTAGCAAACCTCCGAAGTGGGAATTGAGATATCTTCCAACGCAATTGAAATCCCATGTGAGAGCTGGAATTGAAGCTTCTAGGGCCGAAAGAATATTATTATTTATGGTCTGGAGGACGGTCTCTACTTCGTGATTGTTGTCTCAGTGTTCTTATCCTCGTGGACAAAGATATCAAATTCTGACAGTCCGGTGCAGAAAAATATCCAGCATTCCCGCGAGTACCAAATCCAAGAACGACTGCGCCTCGACAAATCAAGTGCCATCAAAATCAGTGTCACTGTACTGGAGGACCAGATCCAGCTGTCACTCGTTAAATCAGTGTCACAGGTTCTGGTCTCTGCTATTATTTAACATGCTGCTCCAGGGAACGTGTCTCGCGTTATAATCACCACCGAGGATGAAAAAATTGTATCGCACGGATATAGTTTTTCGAAAAGCGCGTTTTATTCTGCGGCAAAGACTTTGTAATAAGACACAAGCTTAAGAGCCTGCAACGTAAATAGAATAAACAGAATATATGAAAAGCCGCGTTTTGTTTGCTAGGTTTATCGTGACAACTGAAAGTTCCATTTTCCCCTTGTTTGTACGGTTAGTGATTATCGCTTCAAAGTTAAATGATATTCTAATCGGAATGAATTAAATGATAAAACCGTTTCGCCCCGATCTTCGGGTTCAGATGGTCACACCCTTTCGAAACAAAGACCCTTGAACAGAACCTTATGCCTCTCCGTTAGTTTCGTTTTTGCCAGTGTGGCGTCAATCCATATTAGAGGCCGGATGTGTGCAGATCTTCACCGCGTACCCTCAATTATCCCAGGGACCCACCATAAACTTAAACTTTTAGTTTATTATTTTTGTAAGTGTTATCTGTTTATGGATGGTCCTTGAAACAGCCCTTAGGTTATTATGATATACGTCCTTGCTAATTATGGGGATAGCAGGTAGTTACCTAATGGGAAAAACCCAATACGTGACTAACGAAAAAGCTGGTTTTTCCCATAAACAATATTACCTACTAGCCACGTTGATAGGAGGCTTCCTCCTCCTATCTTCATTTATTAACGTGGCCTATAACCAATTGGCATCGTGGATCGTTACGTTCACTTTTCCTAACGAAATGTGCGAACAGCGAATCCGCGTTGTTAATTAAAAAGGGCACACCCACACCGAGCTTTCCTCCGTCATAAGACGAGGACACCTAGATAGAAAAATACTAAACCTACGAATAGTGAACATCTCTCCGATCAGTCTCGATTATTGTAAATCTGTGCTGTGTTAGTAAATAAAGTTAGTTAGAAAATAAAGACAGTAGTTGTGTTACGACTCAACCTTCTTGTTTTATCAACTAACCCTCAAGTTTACGTGACACCAGCAGGGTCACCTCAAACGAGTGAGCTTGCAGGAGCTGTGGCTGTAGTAACCTACGATTATTAGAGAGAAGCGGATTGGTATTAAATTTCGTAATTTCGAAGTTCGTTACGCGTCCAAAGTTACTTGTGGTGAATCTGTCAAAGTTTATCCGTGCCATCTTAGCGACATGAAAAAGGAAAGTGGTCCTCACACATACTTTTCACAATCACATTTATATGGTTTTCCGCCTGGGGGATGAATGGGGGAAGAACTTCACTCTTTTAGTTTTCAACGTGTTCTACATGATTTTAAATTTATCGTTGATCCTGCGCTCCCATTATTCCTCTTGTTCGTCGGTATAGCAACAACGGAATCTGGAACTTTATCTCTCCTGTTTGGTATCTGGGGAACTTAAATGTATTATTTTTCCCCGTACCCGACATCTGTTGAATGATTCAAGATCTTGAGGGTCTGATATATGGGCCAGAATTGAGCAATAAAAATAAATTTGAAATACACTTACTCTCAGAAATTGAGAAACATTGTGATCGCTTACAGACTACTGTGTATTTTTTATTTCCTGAGATACATTGAAGGAAATTAAAAATAGTGTAAGAAGATAACAGTGTATATATGAAATCGCAATCATATACGTTTTTTTCCGTTAGGCTGGTGTAAGATTAATACTGAATCGGGAAATTTTGCGACAGAAGTTTAGAACAATATATTGTTCGCATCACATAATTGCTTGTAACAAAAACTTTCAACATAAAATATAATCTAATAAGATTTTGGATAACTCTTATATCCCTTAGATTTGAAAACTACATGTTATCTGCATGACACTAATTCAATTTTTTTTTTTGTTAACGTGGAGGAAATTCGCACCCAACCTAACCCCACCACGGAAATCTTTTTCTCCTTCCTGGTGGGCCAATGGACCTGCGCGCACCGAACGAACGGTCGCCCATCGCGCCACCAACCGCCACTTCCATCAATATGTAGAAGTGATCCGAGAGGGTCTCCTCCGGGGACACGCTCCAACCGGAAACACGGCGGGATGCGGCAGGGTTTGCCCACGTGAGGTCCACTATGGACTCGCCCCGCCACGCCACGCACGTGCTGGACGACACCCGGTTCACAAGCTGTAGGACGTGTGCGGCCGCCCAGTCCTGAAAAGCATGGCATACTGCTTATCTTGCAGTGCCTGTATGTGGAAGCGATAAATTTATTTAACTTCGTCTGACCTATTCGATTGCCCCCCAATTTGGAAATCGCGGTGGTTCGAGGAGCGACGTGAAAGCGTGCAAATTCGAGGTGAATTATAAAAAACGCACCACAAACCTACACGCGCAATCGGGAGCCGACACAAGCTACTTGAAGCGACCACGTGACAACACCCACTGAGCAGATCTGCTTATTTCTAACGTTAGCGAACAATGTTCAGTTATGCCATCACTAGCATACACTTCTTTTCAGACAACCCTAATAATTTTGCAACCAATAATTGTCTAAATATTCTAATACTTATATTTTGCAATTGTTGCAATTTTGTAAACCGTCAAAGCGTTTACAACAGAAATTCCTAGAAGGAATTGAATGCCAAGTTTTCTGTACCATTTGATTCCTTTTCTAATTGTGGTGGCATAAGAAACCACTTGGTCGGAATAATCTATACCACACTTTCCTTCATTATATTCAACAGCAGCTAGTGGCTTTAATGTTGCGAACAAACGAAACGAAAAGTCATTCTTGAGACCACCACTTGAGCGACTCGCATGACTAAAATATCGATGGGAGCACCTAGCAGAGAACGCTTGGTACTGCTGTAAGCGTGGCCTGACGGAGATTTCTTTGAAAACACGCGTGGCAGTCAACGTGTTAATTTGAGGGAACCTGGTTGTTAGAAACCTTAACATGAGTTGAATGTTTACTTTTTCTAATGTGCTGTAGCTATTGTCGTTTATTCCTGTATGCAAGTGTCCAATTTGGTGTTTAATAAAGTGTTTAGTTAAATAATGCAACCTGTGCTGTTCGTTAATGTCTCCTAATTCGACCCTTATAATTTGTTTGAAGTGTGGTCTGTTAGGTTTTTGAGTTATTGGAGCTGGGGTGATATTGGTTTTCCAGTCGATATATTCGTCATAATAGTTCGGGTTTTCTAGATCGGATTGGATTTCTCCATTGGTGATAGTTTAAACCTTGCAATCATGGTATTAATTGTTTTCTCCAATTCCATCTGAATGCCAGCCTCGACATGAACAGTCAACATGTGACTGTATATTTTCAGTGAGTAATTGGACCTCACTGTCTCTTGAAACACAGCATTTAATGATTCAAGAAATCCATATTTAGATTCTAAATTCAGCCAAGCCTTCCAAACGATTAATTTTTCCTTCTCTTCCCTGAAATTAATTGTTCTTATCGCTCTTTTCGCA
The DNA here is from genome assembly GCF_040668555.2 of Bombus flavifrons. Lineage (NCBI taxonomy): Eukaryota > Metazoa > Arthropoda > Insecta > Hymenoptera > Apidae > Bombus > Bombus flavifrons. Next base: position 1,801,732 of record NC_138457.1, on the reverse strand, counting down.
ACTGCTCTTGCTTTCTCTATTTCTGTTGCCTGTAAATGATATGCAATATATTGTAACCATACTATTGAACTGTCTGGACTAGCTAAAACTAACCCGTCGAACTGATCTACAGAATTTGGCAACCCGTTATTGACGAGTGCTCTTTCTCTTTGACGAATTTCACATTCCTTCCGCCTTCCTTGTTCTCGACGTTCAGCGGCACTTAATTTCTTATTTCTCAGTTTTAGTTTTCCCTCTACATCATCTTTACTATCGCAACAAGACTCTTTATCCTGAAAGAGAGTTGAATCAGGGTTGCCATGCCAGAAAAATCCACACACAGATATCCTTTGGCTTCTGCTCGTTATCCTTATAATTATCAACACTTCTAAGTACATATTTTAAATCTTTTTCAGAAAGTTTGGTATGTTGCAGATTTATCTTTCCTTCTCCTGTTTCTTCAACACACATTTTCTTCGAATATTCTAAATCTTTCACTGGTTTTCTCGATTTCGTATCCCTTTGTTTTCCATGCTTGGTACTTCCCGTAACTCTTGAATTTTTATTTTTTTGGCGAGTACCATGTTCTCTTGATTTTTTTCTTCCTTTTTAAGTTATTATAGTCCTCCGATTTCTCTTTCACACAATACTTCTTCTTTGGCACTTATTTTCTGCATTATTGACGATAACGTGGCCAATTCGACAAGCTCGTATACGTGATTTTTCCATATAATCGTCCCAGAAATTTTGTCCCCTACTTTTTTTATTCTCAGAATAATGATTCTCAAACACTGTACCTAGCAAGTTATTCTGCAATTGAAAAACCAAACTATCAGCCGTAATTTTTTCAATCTTTCTAGTAACTCTCTGCCCTAATTTTACAGATGCAATTGGTCTGTTTTTGTAATATGAATTCCTTGAAAGTTCTACTAATTGATTAAAATACAGAATCAATGTATCCTATGCTGTCACCATTGTACTTTTAGGATCTGATATAGATCATCGTATATTTTCTTTAGCGACAATGTTGGACCTAATTGTTATGCTTTCTTGTTAATAGAAAATATTTTTGCCAATAAAATTTGGTTTGTGTGCAGTAGATTAAAATTACTAATGTTACTGTTACTGTAATGTACTGTAATGTTACTGTAAAACGCGTCAGCGAGAGACGCAAATTCTCGCTACGATTCTGCTAATCGACGCCGCGAAATAGTCGTTCCCTTGTTTCGATTAAAATAACAGAGGTAGTTCAATGAATTTAACACAGTGTTAAGAGGTTAACATAAAATGGTATATTTGACAATATTTGACAATAATATGATGAACACGCCACAAATTGTTTAACAATGAATACAGTAAATTTGTTACAGAAGGACGATTTACTATACCTCTCAATGAATTCGTTAGACTTTGCGACTTGAATTTTACTCGTCAGACCTCTCGATTATAACGTTTGACTCTTCAGAAGGGACTGATTGCCGTTCGATCATTCTTTTGTCTTTTCTGGGTCACGCCACCGTTCGCGCCTATGATCACGTATGCCGCCTTCTTGTGTGGAAAAAGTAACGGACCAAAATCGACGTTTCTAGAACTCGCTTGGTGACAACTATGCGCTTGTCACGTGAAATAAAGAGAAATTTAAGAGAAAAAAGAAACTTTTTCTTTTTTCTCGTGGCGTAACAGTTACAATAGGACACATATCCAAATGGCGCACATTCTGCAACTGGTAAAATTAGTCTTATACGAGGTATACAGCCTCCTATTTTCAGTTTTTCAAAATTCCTGTATCTCCCTTGAGTTACAAAAGTCCTGGTTAAAATTAAATTAGGTACTGTAGCAAATACAAGAGCTGGAAGTGTATCACCAGGAACATATTTTGATGCCAGTAGAGCTGCAATCTCCATACAAGATGACATGTGTGGTAAAAATCCTGTACTAACAGTTTGTCCTTCGTATCTACTGATACTTAAATATAATCCCTCAGTGGGTGATTCTATTAATGTGCTTTCTACTTCTTCACCAATATCGAATGTTGCTTTTTCAACTTTTGTCTTGATTAGCTACATTTAGAGTTATTTTTCCCGAATCCGTGTTCACTGTTTGAATTTTTACCAAAATTGTTTATCCAATTGAGTAGTTCCAATTTACGTTAGATGTTTCCGTGTCGAGAGCAGTATGTGGAATCCAACCTTTAACATCCCCGAAAAACTTTACCAATATTCCACGCTTATGTATTTGAATGATAGTTGCGTGGTGTTTCGAGTGAATTTTCGCGTCTTGCATGTTTGCTACAATGGGCAAGTCACTCGTTATTAAAGACCTTTTCAAAGTGAGGTATATTTTTTTCGGCCTATATGAACGAACAAGACTCTTGCTTCTACTTCTTTGTCCACTTTCAGCTTTTTTAAGGCACTTAAACCTTCATCAGATATATGATCTGGTGCAATTTGCACTTTAAATTTACCAAATTGTACATTTACGAAGCCATTCACTTTATCGATGTTTGTAATCTTTACATTTACTACATCGCCAGGTTTAAAATCAGGCAATGTAAAGTACTTTTGTTCGAACAACGAACGTTGCATGGTACAGATATAAATTCCATCTAACCAGCTGTATGATAATATTCTGCATTTATGTGTGGTACCAGGTGCAAATTTTTCAGTGATTTTATCATATTGAACGCTTGTTCCTTTAAAAGAAACGAATCCCCGTATTCCTCTCTTAATTAATTGTAGTACTATTCCACCAGATTCTCTGAATTGAAAAGTAGCTTCTTCACACATTCTACAGTAGTAGAAGTATGCAAATTTGATGGTCGGCAAAGTATATAATAATGTCCCAGTAATTTTCAGTCTATTTGAGTATTTAGATAAGGACTCATCTAAATATGTTTCATTTATGAATCCTATATTGTTTTCATCTAATGAAACACATAAGCAATTAGACAAAACTTTCTTTATAGAAAGATTAAATTTTGTGCCTGGCATTATGCTGTCCAGTGATTTAATTTCTATTTCACAAATAGCCTTAACGAGCTTCTGTTTCAAAGTTAACGTAATCTTGAACATAGCATAGAAACTGTTTGCCTGGAAATACAGAAGACTTCTTAATAATAGTTGTTAGTTTTTTTTCATAAGTGTATATACTATTTAAATTTACTTACACAAACATTTTTCATTGCCACTTTCCTTAGTAGGAATAAACGCTCTTACGTTTATTAAACCTGTATCTACCACATATCCATGATCTTCTATACTACTAATAGTACATACTATTTTTGAGCCACTATTTAAATAAGTAACATCTAAACTTTGATTTATCAGACTGGGCTCCAGAGATATCGAAATTTTCAATATCTCTTGCGATTGTACAGCTTTTACATAACATACGACATAATCTCCATGGGTATATAACTCAGAAAGAGACTTGAATTCGTTTGTCTGAGAATCCTGTGATTTGACTAAATTTCGCAACAAATTTGTGTAACATCCACTGATATCTGTAATTTGGGCACGACCTACTAAGCCGCCTGGCAAAGATATCAGCAAATCATAGTTTGTCACTTCATAAATACATCCTAATGCCACTAATCCTTCAGATATTGTTGCATATGATAATCGTTCTGTAGTGTTGGGAACAAAATTTGGTTCCCCTTCGTCTTGTTTCCTTGCTCTCTGTTTCTCACGATTCCATTTACCAATTTTCTCATATTTGTCAAATAACTATTAACATACAAATATTGAATAAGTATTTTTAAGATATTAAAATATGATGGATATATATAATAAATTTACCAAATTCGATGGTTTCCTTTTTTGAGCTTTTCCACCTCTTGGAAAGCTTTTCGACGTTATCTAAGAAAAATAATTATATTACTATTATATACATTATAATAAGAAAATTTACAGAAAAATAAAAGTGTAACTATAAAGTATAAGTAGAAAAATATGACTATAAATTACCGTGATAAAGTATGAGGTGGGTAGGTCGTGATAGGTGCTGAAGAAACACTCGAGTATAGTTAACAATATATATTTAGTAACAAATATTCTATATGTACACTTTGGATAGAACTCGCGATTACTATGATTGCTTAAGATGGCGAGAAACTCGGGTCAACTATTACTGCTAACGACCAACTACCGACTGTGACTGACGTCTAACGACTGACTTTCCGTCACGATGATGCTGCAGAGGAAACTATGATGGGGTGTGTCTAAGGCTACGAGATCATCGGATTCGTCGAGAAATGCCTTCGTTGGGAAAGTGGGGGAAATGGGCGTTGCTGTTAATTGGTTAATTTCTATGTCGGTGGTTGAAGAAGGATGCTAACTGCCCCCGAGAGAAAATTGCTAGCGAGAAGCATCGTACATGAGAAAAATAGATTTCCCGTACTTTTCCGGAGTAGATAATAAATTAAGGAGTGCTAAAACTAAAAGATATTTGTTCGGTTTGAAGGACCTTAACTAGATAAATCCTAAGATTTATAATGGATCCTTAAGCTAGTTGAAAATATACTATGAAGATGTTTCGACATTTGGCAATCATCTTTTCCGAAGGATAGGGTCTTTGTGTAGCGAGCCACGGGACAGAAACCGTTGGAAAGTTTACTGTCGAATGCCGCTACATGTATTAGTTTTTCTTTTTTTTATTTATTTAGTTGTTTACATTCACAATTTGTCCGATTTGGACATTTGGTAGAATTCCATGTATTATTGAAGATAATAATATGTCAAATTTAACGATTTATCTTCTTGAAATTTTACCTTTTTCAGAGTTAAATAATTATTTTTTTACGAAAAAAATACTATATTCACACACGGTGTGAGTCGTTGTAGCGGTTTCTGTCACGTTTAATTTTTGCAGGTTATGTTTACCCTCGTCAACCCCCCAAAAAAGGGAATTCAAGTTCGAGCCGGCAGAAAAATCAACAGCAACGGTCTAGTGGTTGAAACGATGACGCCGGAAGCACTAAAGGTGTTCACGGAGTATGAGAAGCTGAAGGAGGCTGGCTAAAGACCAGTACCCCACTCAAACGGATGTCTGGAATGATAATATTCGACATTCCAAGGGACATGGCTGAAAAGGAAATATTGGCCTGTATCAAAATGCAGAATCAGCACAAGCTGAAAGAAGATTTCTTTTTTTTTATTTACAAGTACTTTACAATCAATTCTCGCATTGAGAATTTTGAGTAAGTTTCTCTGGCGTGGCGCAGTGACATGGCTGATTATTTATAATAAGTTAATAAACTTATTAACTCATTATAAGTAAGTATAATTTATAAATAATAATATTAAAAATACGTAAATATTACTTATTAGAAATATCTAGCTGAATCTAGTGCTTAGGTCTAACGGATAGTGTTTTCTCAGCCTGCGGATCTGGTCCGACGTATCAAGTAGTCCAGTAATTGGGGGTTTCGGTGATTGTTGACTCTTTTGCTATATCTGTCGCTATATTTAGTTATTTCCTCTTTGACTGTTGGTATCTTGAGGTCCCGATGTATTAGTTCGTTGGTAACATACCAGGGTGCATTTATAATGGATCTAAGCGTTTTCGATTGGAAGCGTTGAAGTATTTCAATGTTGGAATTACTTACTGTACCCCATAGTTGGATTCCGTAGGTCCAGACAGGTTTTATTACGGTCTTGTAATTTTGTTCTGCATGTTTGGTTGGAACGTCGGACAATGAGCCAGTCGAATTTTTTTAGTTTAGCCTTGAGCCTCGTACAACACGTCTTAACTCACAGGATACACTTAGTCAATCAACACGAGGTCGACTTCTAAGACAAAAGAGCGTCGTTAGAAGTCGTACCAACTTAGCTTGTAGTAACTAGCGATCATACCAACCTAACTTTTCTCAACAGTTTCCATGTTAATCTCCTGTCGAGAGTCATGCCCAGGTATCTGACTGAATCCTTGTTAGAAATTGTTACATTGTTAATGGTCATCTGTGGGCAGGTTTGTTTCCTCAGTGTGAAGGTTACTTGTGTGGATTTGTTTTCCTTAATTTTGAAGCCCCATTTGTGAAATCACTTTTCCATAGAGTTGAGACATCGCTGGTCAGTGGTGGAAGCAATTATCGGGTCTGCGTGGGACGCTAATAGCGCTGTGTCATCAGCAAATGTCGCTATGATTATTTCTGTTAATATTGGTAAATCGGCAGTGTAGATGGAGAACAGCAGGGGTCCAAGGACACTACCTTGGGGTATGCCTGTTTCTATTGGAAATGTTGTGGTTGTGACGTCTAAGTATTTAACCATGAATTGTCTATTGATTAGGTAGGACTTTAGGATGGAGTAGTAGGTGTGTGGTAGGATTTTTTTAGTTTGTACAGAAGCCCTTCATGCCATACTTTGTCGAGTGTCTGTTGAATGTCTAGGAATACCGCTGAGCAGTATTTTTTCTTTTCTAAGTTTTGGCTGATATTATGTGTTATGCGATGTATTTGCTCTATTGTCGAATGTTACTTCCTAAAACCGAATTGATGATCTGGGAGTGTTTTCAAGTCCTCTAAGAGTGGAAGGATTCGATTCGTTAGCATCTTCTCGAATAGTTTTGACAAAGTAGGTAGAAGACTAATTGCGCGATTGGAGCTAGTTTCGTTTATTGGTTTACCGGGCTTAGAGATGAGAGTAATCAGTGATATTTTCCAGGATTTAGGATAGTGTTCAAGGCGAAGAATTGCGTTAAAAATTTATGTGATGAGTACAATCCCTTTCGTGGGAAGTTCCTTGATTGCTTTATTACATATTTGGTCATGCTCGATGCTTTCCTGGGATTTAGGCGACGGATTATTTCTGTAACTCCTACAGAATTGAAGGGTTAAATAGGAGGGGAAATTTGGACGGGAGAGTGCAGGTATTCAGTTATTTCCGCGGCAGTTTTGGAGGAGTGAGGTTTATATACGTTAGATAGGCGATCAGCAAACAGGTTGGCTTTTTCTATAGGGCTACGCGCCCAGCCACCTTGCGGACTGCGGATAGGAGGGATTATTTGCGGGGGACGCGTGAGTTTCCTGGATGCCTTCCATAGTGAGTAGTTGGAGTCGGCTGTGGGAGACAGATTGGCGAGATATTCTTGGAAACAGTCATTTTTAATGATTTTGGTTGAATTCCTAGTTGCGTTATTTAGTTTGCGTTTATCGTCAGGTGTTCTATGGGTCTGCCATACTCTTCTAAGTCTACGTTTTTCAGTGACTTTTTAAATATGTAATGAGGGTATTCATGTTTGTTGATAGAAGTTTTAGTAGGTGTGGAGGAGCGGATAGCGTTTATTATGCTGTTGTTTAAGTATCCCGTGGCTGTTTCGATATCTTCATTAGTTTTTAATGAAATTAAGGCTGAAGTTGAGCGATTAAAGACTTCTCTAAAGAGCTGCCAGTTGGTGCGTCGATTATGTATAAAGCCATTAGGTGTATTCTCGATAATTGTTGAACTTACTGTTGCTATCACAGGGGAATGATCAGAAGAGAGTTCCGTCGAGGAGTTGATTTGGACATATCTTGGCGAGATATTTTTAGTTATAAAGAAGTCAAGTAAATCGGGTATTTTGTTAGTGTCAGTGGGCCAGTAAGTGGGTTCATATGTGGTGAGGTAGTTGAGACTGTTGGTGTTTATGCTATTCAAGAGATTTTTGCCTCTTACTGTGACAAGTCTGCTGCCCCATTGGATATGTTTGGCGTTATAGTCTCCCCCAGCTATGAATCGATTGCTCAGTGGATCAAGGAAATTATCAAAGTCTTCTTTAGAAATGGAGTGTCTAGGAGGACAATATACTGCTGAAGTGGTGATTGTACCATGGGAATCTTCTATCGCTACGTTTGTAGTTTGGAGGTAGTCCTTCTGGAACGATAGAAGCTCGTAATGCTTAATGCTGGCTTTGATAATAATTCCGGTGCCGCCGTGGGCCTTTCCACTGGGATGGGCATGTACTTAACACGGGTTAAATAGTGACGCTAGATCGTGACAGGAGTCGCGCACGAACCAAGCGTGAAACGTGAAACGAAATGCAGCGGTGATTTAAATGCTCGTGGCTTATGGTACCTGTTACGCCACGAGGCCTTTCATAGGTCGTATTCTCAACCGCCACTCGCTGTCCTACAGGATCGCAGATCGTCTATCTTACCCGGCGGATCATATACAATGTATCGACAAGCGCATAGTTGTCGCCAAGCAGCGAGCTCTGGAAACGTCGAATTTTGTCCGTTACGTTTCCACACAAAAAGGTGACACGCGTGACCATGACGTGATCAGTGGCGTGACCCGAGCATAGTGGGGGTCATCTTCCAAACAAAACAAAGTAATAATCGAAAGGCAGTCAGTCCTTTCTGACGAGTCGAACGATACATATCGAGAGATCTGACGAGCAAAATAAAAATCATAAGGTCTAACGAATTCATTGAAAGCTATTGTACAGTCGAATCAACTTTCTATAGTATATTACCTTATTCAGTGTAAAACAGTTTGTGGCTTGTTCATTATATTACTGTTAAATATATTAATTTATGTTAACCTGTGAATACAGTGTTACATTCATTAAACCACCTCTGTTATCCTAATCGAAACAGAGGAACGACTATTTCGCGGCGTCGATTAACAGAATCGTAGCGAGAATTCACGCCTCTCGCTGACGCGTTTTTCTAGCGACCGCGTCTCTCCGCGAACGGTCGTAACAGTACCGATTGCTAAAATTGAGTTGACTACGCGTTAGCGAAGGCGAGGCACGTACGTGCTACTCTTCTGAATTTTCAGATAACTAATAGATTAACAATAACATGAGCTGAGCGCTCTTCTCCCATTGATTCCTTTGAATGTTCCGGAAGTTGTTCACATAACCTTCTTGCGCCCACTTACCGAAAAACTAATAATATCAAAATATACAGTTTGGAACTATTCCACTTTTATCTGAAACAATTTCCGATATAATTAATAGCAGAGAGGAAACGAGAGTGTTCACGTCCATAGTTCTAGTTGTTTCACAGTACAGATGCTGCAGTATGCGGTCAAGTGTTCAGGTCAACTAAAGTTAGCATATACAGGAACTTATAAAATTAGGGTTCTATCCGATTTGGTTGGAGCTTAACATATACAAGAACCTATGAAATTAGGGTTCTATCCGATTTGGTTGGAGCTTAGCATATACAAGAACCTATGAAATTAGGGTTCTATCCTATTTGGTTGGAACTTAGTATATACAGGAACCTATGTATTTAAGCTTCTAGTTAGGGATCTGCCTTGTTTGTTTGCACACTTGCATAGATAAAAACATTTTGAGTTCCATCCTACAAAAACTTATTTAATTGTACGATTTTACGGAAAAGTTCATATTTCCAATTCTAGTCGAGATAAACAAGTATAAGAACGGCAACATTGTGCAATAATGAAACTAATTGTAAGTTGACTAGGAAAGAGGAATTAATTGTTTACTATATTTTTGGGCGATGACACACATAAAGCAGTGCTAGAAATAGTAAGGAATATCAAAATATAATAATTGAGGAAATCCCAACTGCTTTTCGCCCTTCCTCTTGGCTCTTGAGACTTGCTCCCTTCTCTCTTGATATCTTTTCGGGCGAAGATCTTCCCCAGCTTTTAACGGAAAGCTCTCCTTCGGATGCTCCTGAAAGCATCGAAGGAATTGGTTCTTAGAAACTATGGAATTCGGAACACGATTGTTTTGTTGGCTGACTTCATGGTGATAGATTGCCTTACCTTACAAATAAGAGTTTCCGTGGTCAGCAGGAAACCGCTCCCTCGCCTTTTACGACGAGGTGTCCTCTTCTCGGGAGAAGATGTCGGGATTCATCCTCTTTTTCTCGATTCGTCTTCCTCTTATTTTTTTCAAAAGTATCCGCTAATATTTCCTTTTAGAATAGGAAAGCACGATTACGTACGAAGCTGGCGTGAAATCAACAGAATTTACCTATTTCAAAATATCATTTTGAACATCAAAAATAATTTTTAACTTTATATCAATAAACTATGTTGAAAACTAATATAGATATTTTAAAGCTGCTACGCGGTGTTCGTAGCACAACGTTTCTCTTTCCAGCGGCTTCTTTGGTCTCTATTGTAGTGTTTCGACCACTCGCGGAGAGACGCGATCGCGAGGAAACACGTCAACGGGAGTCGTAAATTCCCGTTACGATTAGATAATCGACGCCACAAAATGATCGGTCCCCTATTTCGGTTAGGATAATAGAGGTGGTTTAATTGAGTAGTTACACTGAATTAACAGGTATAACTTAACGTTTATTCCAACAACTTTGTAGAGAGATGATTACACTGATGCGCTTGTACAAGTTAAGTAAGTAATTGTTTTAAGTATAGAAGCCCGATAGTGACATGTTGACTTTTCTAGCGGTGTAGAAGAAGTAGTTGACTTGACCCTCCTGATGTCGCAGGAGAAGTAGCGTAAAGTGACGATGCTGTATCGGAGTAAAGCAAGTTGTGGGTGTGTCCAACGCAAGGGACCATCGGATTTGTTGATGACAATTTTGGTTAGGAAAGTGAGGGCAGTAGACATTGCTTCTGATTGGATAAAAGAAGGTTGGTGGACTAGGAAGGGCCTTAGCCGCCCTCGATAGAAAATTGCTGGTGGGAAGCATCATACGTGAGAAAAACTAACTTTCCCGTGTCAAGTCGTAGTAGACAATACTCTTTAGAAGACGATTTAGAAATAGGATATTTGTTCGGTCTGAAAGACCTCGACTAGGAAATTCCTTAGATTTATGGAGGGTACTTGAGAATATTGAGGGTACGCAGTAAGGCCAGGTCTAGGCAGAGTGTCGCTCGACGTAACATGTAATACCACGGAAAGTAAAACGCAAGTGCCCACAAGTCGAAAGGCCTTCAATAGGCCTAAAGACCATCGATATATTTTCGGCACCATAGTCGTTAGTTGTGTCAAGAGTCAAGAATAATTAATCGAGAGTCGAAACTTGTCGTAGTCATATCACATTACTGCGTTAATCATCGCAGTCTGCGAAATATCGTTCTTTATGGTTCTTTATGTTCGATGTAGCCCACTGGGTTTTACTACGGCATCGTTTTATTACGGCATTTAATGTAATCACATTTTTTCATTATACGATGCACAGCTTTTGACACAATGATGTTTTCTTGCAATTGTTAATAATGCAATAACAATTACAATAATCTATTATTTTGTCTATCTTTTTATAAATTCGGCCACGTATTTTTTACGTCATAATTGTATTCATTAGATCGCGTACGCGGCTCGTGTCTCGCGACTTCTATAGCTGCAATGAATCTTCTTCCGAACATTTAATCCCCGCTTCACATTTATTGACTGGAATGAATTTGGGCATAAATGTATTTTAATGATATGTCGCAATAGACTCAACGAATTTATCGTCCTATTATAATCCCGTGTCTCACACATATCGGAAAATGAAATTACTCTTTTATTTCCAACGTGGATATTTTTTTTATTTCTTAATTGCGCGAGTAAGCATTTAATTAGGCGAGGAAAGTGAAAGATCACATAATATATTGTATCTTCGTACATATGAAAAACGGATCCTTCTCCGTCACACCTAAATCTCTATATACTTTCTGATTATTTGTACGTCGACCGCACGTCAAAATTTTTACGCGTGCTCCGCTTTCTCTTAATTTTGTTAAGCATATTTTCAGTAATGTAATTATTTCATTACTTCTCATTCCTCCTGTTCTCGGTAAAAAATATGCTAATGGCTGTTTCCATCTTTTCTCAGCAATTATGCTGTCCACACAAAACACAAATACATATCGTGCTTTCTCGTCACGCCGACCTCAACTTTCTAAGTCGTCGAATCCTTCTACACGGTTCAAGTATGCCAAATATTCTTCTGCATTCCAAACTAAGCATAGAAAACAAACTAAAAATATACAAAACAATTATAAAACCAGTCTGGACGTACGGAATACCACTATGGGGAACAGCAGCAATGAGCCATATAAACAAAATAGAGATAATCCAAGCTAAAATCCTCAGAACAATAGTAAACGCACCATGGTACGTCAGAAACGAAGATATACGGAAAGACTTTGGAATACCAACGGTCAAGGAGGAGATTAGCAGATACGCAAGAAGGTACAGAGAAAGAGTAGCAACGCACCCGAATCGGCTAGCAGCGGAAACGATCAACACACCAAACATAGAAAGAAGACTAAAAAGGAAACACCCAACAGATCTCTCAAAGGACACAACCTAACAAACACGAAGATGGTACCCCGCTGGAGGTAACCACCCACATGCCATATTATTACAACACCAAGATATAACATTTTACCAAATGTCCTACTGGACAAATTGTAAAATTCAAATAAATAAATAGAAAAAAAATATTCTTCTGCATAATACTCCCTGCAACGCGTCAGTCCATTTATTATCAGCTGTATCGACGGATAATTGTGATCCTCGCGACGCAACGCATGCGCGGTACATTAACAGGAGCGTACGAAATCATGAATATACCTGGCTTGTCATTTCGATTCCGGAACATCACTTAATAATTATTAAACATAACAGCAAAATAAATTGTTAATGATACGAACAATTTTGCTGCAACACACGTCTAGCATTGTTAGCATGCTGTCCGTTAAATATATAAAAAATCTATAAATTTATGAAAATAATGTGACTTTATGCAAAACACATTAAAGATATGCATGATATGAAAAATAAAGATAATATATACTTTAAAATTATTTAATGTTGGAACTTATTATTTATTTCCTTATTATTACTATTGCTATTATTTACTTATTTATTTCCGGCAAAAGGTACGCGCTTATATAAATCGCTATCTGCAGTCTAACAATCCGTTTCTGAGAACGAGGAAAGTAAAAACAAAATATAATCAAAGTGCAATACTAGTGTCACTATTGTGCGGGACCGTATTGGACTTGCAAATTGCGTACATAGGTTATGATTAAATATCTGACACGTGTATATTTTACTTGGAATCAGAAGTGAAACACTAGACATTCAACGATCAGCTGCTTATGGTGATGCTTGTCCACTAACCGATAGTGGTAATCATAATCGTTTGGTTACTGGTATAGAAATAGTATCTACAAGTACGGTGTCGATCATCGCCTCGAAAAAGAAATTTGGTATGTACTATAAACAGTATCACGCAAATATTTTACTCCTTGATACAAAAATTGACACTTCATTTTCAAAAGTTCAATATAACCCCTAAAATCGAAAAGCAAAATTTTCCATAGCAAAATATGATGATGATGAACAATTTGTTGTAATAGTTATTTTAATGTTTCGAATATTCGATTGATTGAAAAGCAAGTTTCATATGAAAAACAATTTGTTATATTTTATTCAGTATACACACAAGTGTATTGTATATACATGTTTTTAGCACATTTTTAAACAAAAACCTTTTTTTTTTTATTTTGTTAATTTTTTCTTGGAATCTCACTAGAGGAGTGAAAGTGACAGCGAGCTACGGTTAGATCCCAAAATGTTGACAAGAGAATCGACACCAGTTGCATCAATTTCCAATACCGCGATATAAATTGTTATATGGTTAGATATAATAGTTTTACGTAGAGATTATGGCATAGTTGCTCCGTATTCTTCTGCAAATTTTCGCATTAACGGACGGGTTCTGAAGTTCTGCTTTTTAAATGCGTATGTAATCACGGTGCTAAAAACATGTTCATTATTAAGTTTGCCTCCAAATTTCGTACGATATATTGGTATTGTTTTTATGCATTCAGACATAAAAGAATCAAGTAAGACAAGTACTGTTTTCTTCAGCTCGGTATGAATAGTTACAGGGATAAAGTCCTTATTATTATTCTTAGATATTCTTTAGATTTTTTGGATAAATGCTGGTGAAGATCCGGATTGATATTTCTATCCAATGTCTCCTCATTTTCATAATTTATAATAGTTAATCTTTCAATTTTTCCTGCTCCTTGATAATTAAATAATTCTACAAAAATTAAACCTCGTACAAATGTCTCCAAGCTGACAAATCGAATTCATCAATTAACGCTTTTAAATCCTACAATTTTTTTTAACAGTTATATAATGGTTGTATGTCTTGTTTTAATTGTAGTACAAGTTATTGCCTCTTTCGCTTTTTTTAATCTTCAATGGCTTTTTTAATATCACCTGGTGTCCCATACCACATTACTGAATCCTAATGAGCAACTATATCAATTGCTTGTATGATTGAAGCAATACTGCGGTCGAAAAATTGGTTCAAAGTCATCAATATCTAGTTGAAAATCTTTGATTGCGAGCTTGTTGCGATCTAACGATCGTAAACGTGTTCTCATCACCTCAAGCCAATGAGTAATTGTATGCTTATCGCACAATTTATTGCCGTGTAAAATTTACACATCATATTTATCAAGTTACAAAGTATAAATTTACAAGTTATCATGACCGATTTATTAAATACCGGAAAAAGAATTTTCTGAATCACATAATTAGCATATTTATGAATATGAATATGTAATTCATCGTTTATTTTTACGAAATGATACGAGAGATATTTCACACAAGGTCTTTAGGTTTATTGTGCGCTTTTAGAAATTACAGAACAGCTGGTAATTATACAGGGTGGTTGGTATCTGGTGGTACAAGCGGAAAGGGGGTGATTCTACGCGAAAAAAGAAGTCGAAAATATAGAATAAAAATTAAAAAAATATTTTTTTTTTAATTTTTTTAAAAATCTACAGTGAGATCCGTTATAACGAAACGTATAATGGGAAAAACTGGTCATTTACCTAATGGAAATGTCTGGATTTTCCCATGAGCAAGGTCTCCCATGAGCCACTTGGTAGGATGCTTATTCCTCCTATCTTCATTCATCAACCAATAGGAATCACACTTTTCGTTATGAAAAGTGTGAGCAACGAATCAGCTTCCTTCGTTCAATAATTACATAAATACCGAGATTCCTCCGTAAGTATATAAGAGCGGACAGTTCGATTACTCAAACAGTACGAATACAGTTCAGTTCCAGACTAGTACATATCCAGTTCTCAGTACGAGACATCCAGTTCAGTTCTAGTTCAGTTCACCTCGAATACGCTCTACTCTCAAGATTTCTTCGAAGACCACCTAACTACCCGTACTCAATCTCGATCTTCAGATCAGACTACATATTTACCTGGATTCTCTAATATCAGAGCAATCCATTTCTTTGTCACCTATATCTTAAGCAGCGGAATTACTAACTTGTGTTATTGTACAAAGTTGTTGGAAATATATATTTTACAACACTGTTAATCGCAGCGTTATACCACGACAACCACCCCTATTATCTTAATGGAGATCAGGGGATCGATCGACTCGCGGTGTCGATTCTTAGAATCGTAACGGGAATTTACGACTCCCGTTGACGCGTTTCCTCGCGATCGCGTCTTCCCACGATCGGTCGAAATTCTAGGTTGAAACGGTTCGTAAAATAACTGTTTCATACCGTTTCGCATATTTCCTCGTCTTTCATACACTAAATTTGAAAAAAATTGACGTTAAGGTATTATGATATTAAGATGTTAAGATAAACTAACGGTTTTTCGACATAAATAGAATAAGACTTTTTTAGGGAATACCGAGATGGATCGCTCAATGTACAAAAAATGTATCGATCCATTAAAAAAAATTTACGATGACCTTGAAATCTTACAAAAAAAAAAGTTTCTCAGAGAAAATTTTACATGCCATTACATGTACCACGGAAGTTGGGCATTATTATCTTTTATAGTGTTATTATTTGGAAAAATAATATAACTTTGTCCTGTAGAGTGTTTTCATAGGACCATTAGTAACAGAGATTTTTAGGTGTTTCCATTTAAATACCTCACCTTGCATACAGAAGATATCTACTTCTATCTTTTTCTATTTTAATAATCAAAAACGTCCAAATTCTTTATATACTAATGATTGTCTGTCTTGCACGAATAATATTGTTATTCATATTGTTACGGAATTTAAGCGAAACTTCTTCACTCTGTCACCAGTGGTTTACGACACACGAGACTTTCTCGCTAGTACTCCAACTCTAAGCACTTCCTATAGATACAACTTCCAAAACGATGTTCCTTTGTCGTTGTTTGGTGTCTAAATCAGATTCTGTGCTAAGTAATCCGTACTGACGAGTTTAGATAGTAAATCAGAACAGAACGTTTTGTTTTAATTGTAGTACAAGTTATTGCCTCTTTCGCTTTTTTAATATTCAATGGCTTTTTTAATATCACCTGGTGCCCCATACCACATTACTGAATCCTAATGAGCAACTATACCAATTGCTTGTATGATTGAAGCAATACTGCGGTCGAAAAATTGGTTCAAAGTCAATATCTAGCTGAAAATCTTTGATTGCGAGCTTGTTGCGATCTAACGAAATGATACGAGAGATATTTCACACGCTTTCATTTTATGGTTTGCAATTTTTCAAAATATTGTTGCATAATAAGTTTCTTTGAACTGTAGGAATAATAAAAAGTATAAATAAAAATTGGCCAAAAAGGAGCCATTTAAGTAGCTGTTGAAACATTTCTTCTGTGACATATATGCGTATATTTTTTATATTTCAGCTTTAAATCTTTGTGCATCTGTTTTCATGCAGAGGTTGTGTTGCGTTGCGTGATTGGAACCTCGGTATTGGGTCGCTAAGGGTCCGTTGACCGTTAGGTACACCCTCAACAAACCTAAAGACCACCTAGCTACCCGTACTCGAGCTCTTCAGATCAGTCATCATCTATACACTGATTCTCTCATCTAAGAGTAATCCATTTATTCTTCACTTACATCTTACGTGTCGGTGTTACTTTCTTGCGTAAAATTGTTGGAAATATATATTTTATAACACTGTTAATCGCAGCGTTATACCACAACAATCACCCCTATTATCTTAATGGAATCATGAGATCGATCGACTCGCGGTGTCGATTCTTAGAATCGTAACGGGAATTTACGAATCCCGCTGACACGCTTCCTCGCGTTCGCGTCTCCCCACGATCGGTCGAAATTTCGGGTTGAAACGGTTCGTAAAATAACTGTTTCATACCGTTTCGCGTATTTCCTCGTCTTTCATACATTAAATTTGAAAATATTGATGTTAAGATATTTGATAAACTAACGGTTTTTCGACATAAATAGAATAAGACTTTTTTAGGGAATACTGATATGGATGGCTCAATGTACAAGAAAATATGTCGGTTCGTTAAAAAAAATTTACGATGACCTTGAACTCTTACAAAAAAAAGAGATTCTCGGAGAAAATTTTACATGCCATTGCATGTACCACGGAAGTTGGGCATTATTATGTTTTATATTGTTATTATTTGGAAAAATATCCTGTAGAGTGTTTGCATAGGACCATTAGTAACAGAGATTTTTAGGTGTTTCCATTTAAATACCTCACCTTACATACAGAAGATATCTACTTCTATCTTTTTCTATTTCAATAATCAAAAATGTTGAAGTGGTCACCACTTATAAGAAAACTCTACATCTGGTCTTTTTAGTTTCTCAAGCACTGAAGCCATCGACAGCGCGTAGACAAAAGACTGCGACGAAGTCAGACCATAAACAGTAGACAGGCGACGTTGGCTTCGGGGTTTTCAGTTATTGGGTAACACAGCTAGCGTGCGGATCTGGACCAGCTCAAATTGTATTCTTACTTATAATTACACTTATATTTAAATATATTTTCTGCCTTACAATTTATCCACTAGTTTTCTCTGATTACACACCGAATAACCTCAACAAAAAACGTCCAAATTCTTTATATACTAATGATTTTCTGTCTTGCACGAATAATATTGTTATTCATATTGTTACGGAATTTAAGCGGCGAAACTTCTTCACTCTGTCACCAGTGGTTTACGACACGCGAGACTTTCTCGCTAGTATTCCAACTCTAAGCACTTCCTATAGATACAACTTCCAAAACGATGTTCCTTTGTCGTTGTTTGGTGTCTAAATCAGATTCTGTGCTAAGTAATCCGTACTGACGAGTTTAGATAGTAAATCAGAACAGAACGTCTTTCGCACTTACTTCAAATAACCCAAAAGTTAGTATCAAAATGACGTCATCTGTTAGTTTCGTGTTAGATCTGCAATGGGTCCAAATTATTGCCTTGATACATATACATATGTTTGAAACTGTATTGAAATCCATGCCATTAATATATAACTACTTTGAATCTCGTCCGCAAAACACATATAAAAATGTGCCCGAAGTATGTACATATGTGCTCGACATTTTGCTCCTAAAGTGAGCTCTTCGCGTATGTATATGTCGGAGATGAAAGGACATCGGAGCCTTCCCTTTGGAACTTCGGAAAAATCCCTTAACACCGTAATCTAGATTCTATTATAGGTGTAATTAACCAATTGTTGTCATTCGATTCGATTGTATTTGTTCGAGATTCGTGATAATGAGCTTGGGCTCGAGGCGACAACCAGTCGCCGAACGTAGCCGCGGTCACGGGATGGACGCTTTGTCTAACAAAGGTATGGAGTAATTCTATAGCTCTCGTTAAAAGAAATATTTGTGGCGGCACGCGACAGTAAACATTCCAACGGTTTTTGTCCCGTGGCTCGCCACAAGCAGACCTTATTCTTCGAGTAAGATGATTGCCAGATGTCGATGCGTCTCCGCAGTACATGTTCAGCTAGCCTGAGGGCCCGTTATAAATCTTAAGATTTAGTTGACTAAAAGTCCTTCTGACAGACAAACAATCTTTGTCCCAGCTACGGGAAGATAGGGGAGACCTATTTTCCAACGAACGGCGTCTCCCACTAGCAACTTTCCCTCGAGGGCGGCTAGCATCTTTTCTAACCACCGATATGGAGATTGACTAATTAGCAGCAATGCCAATTTCCCTCGCCTTCTGAACGAAGGCTATCCTCGACGAATCCGATGATTTCGTGTCCTTAGACACACCCCATCATAGTTTTCCTCTGCAGCATCTTCGCGACGGAAAGTCATTCTCTCGTGAGGTCGTATTAGCGAGTTACTTAGTGTCTATACGCTCGATGGATATTCCACGTTTTAACAAAGAGTCCGACTTAGATTTTGTGAGCATGTACATCTATCATCCCGTTTATCGCGGATTCGTTATTGAACCTAGGATCATTGTCATTAGTTTCTCGAGTATCTAATTACCACGGTTACTTGTCCAATTCCATAATAATCGTGTTTGCACTAGTCAATGTCTTCTGTATTGCATAACGACAATGTGTAATCCAAACGAAGATTCGTTTCACGCCCCTAACCCTAATTCCAATGTAAACCCCGACAAATATATAACATATAAATACACAATACAATATAATATATGAGTATGAAACAAAAGTGTAAATATTTATGTCACATGAATAACAATCACCACATCATAATGAAAATATAGTAATCTAATTGATGTAACTTATGTGACAAATATTAAACGTTAACAATGTAACGAATTCTGATCAACAACGATGCTCATAAAAACAAAGCAACTTTGCAAAAGCAGAATAAATGCCTATATTGTATAATCGTAAGAAAATGCTGTGTTTAAATATTTCTAACATTTTGTAAAGAACTAGATAAATGTTTTGCGACACTTCTTTTCACAAAAGTTATTAACTTTTATTTCATGAACAGTAGAACATAATTTCGAATATTATTTTCTAATATGATTCAGACTATAAGTTTTAGTCACCTTTTTTTTCGCGAGGAGCCACCCACTAAAAACCCCTCCCCCTCTCTCCGCTCCTCTTCTGTGCAAGCACCAACAACCCCGGAACTGCCTTACACCATCACTTCAGGGTTGGGCTTAACTACGCACCGCTCCTCATATTCAAGTCCCATTCCTTCTTCTGCTTCCTCTTGTTCTTCTCCTCTCTTGGAATCGTTCCTGCGTCATTCTTGATAGCATGATTTTTCTGCACGAGGCCTGAAACCTTACCCAGTCGTCTTCCTTCTTTACTACTAGGCTTTATTAAATTTTCTGCTGTAAATCGGTGTGCCTACGTAATTTTCTAGCTTCGTCTTCTCACGTATCCACCTTGGGCAGTGGAAAAGCGCATGCTCGGCGTCATCGCCTTCACCATTGCCAGTCCCAACAACTGAAGTGGTCCTCCCTATTGATCATTTTACGATAAACATGAAAAAATCCCATGCGCTGTCAGAATCTGCATGGTGAAGTGATCAATATTCCTCCTATATTTTCTAAATAAATGAGGTGGATAGGTCGGTGCGATAGTGCTGCTGCTGATGTGTGAATGTGTGTCGTTTGGAGGTACTGCTGCTTTCTTCCCATTTAAGTGTCGTGGAAGAAAAATCGGACTACGGGTGCCGAGATTTGAACCTGGGTCCTGAACGTTCATAACCAAAGGCGCTAATCACTGCGTTGTCGTCGTCCTGTTATAATTTGCTGTCGACTGCCGCTACATAAGCATACATCCGCTACCAGTCGCTTCGTCCAATTGTCTTCTCTGTAAAATCGCCACTCCTTTCATTTCTCCACGATGCGCTTCTCCACTGCCTTAATCCTTTCTTGATAGACCGAGGCGGCACCAGCTCTTGAACGGGTGTTGTACTGCTCCTGATGATCCTCCTTCTTAATGCGATATTTTTCGACCCGAAGCTCAGCTGTGAAATAAAAAGTTTTAGTCACCTTAAATTTGTAATAATTTACAATAATATTCTGTATTACATTGTAATTAAATACGATAGGTAAAGATGATTAATTTATTAGTTTGTATTGTCTTATTACTTTGTTCTGAATATTTTACATTGTTTTTAATACATTATTTATTAAATATTTCAATTTCCATAGTTTTAAAAGAAAGTGTTAACAGTTTTTCTTCTTACATTTTAGTCAATTGACAACGTGGGTAAAAGATTGCGTATTTTTTTTAATTGCTTTGCGACCAGTGGATGTAAAAAAAATATTTTACGATGAATGAAAAGGGTTCTCCGGAAATCATTGAACCTACCTACTCGCATGTCTTCAACTTCGAAGAAAGCTACTTTCATCCAGACACTCAAAAATGGCTCCGGAATAATTTTCAGTATTGCTACTACTGCTGTATTATTTACGTGATCCTAATTTTTGGCGGCAAGTACTACATGTCGAGCAGACCAAAGTTTGACTTGAAGCGTCCGCTAGCATTATGGAATGGATTGCTTGCAGTGTTCTCCATTATCGGATTTTGTAGAACAGCACCGGAAATGTTCTCTACATTGAGACACCATGGGTTTTACCACAGTGTTTGCATACCTAGGTAATGCTACTTTCATATTTTTACCTTTTAATATATTTTCAGGTGAATGCCGATTTTAAAAAATAATTATTAATGAAACATTATCAATGAAATGAATTGTTATATGAAATAATTTCTTATGCTTGGTATTTAGTGAATATTGATATGTGGAAAGCGTTAGTAAAATAGGAAATACATTTTTAATAGTTGTTTACGATATTATTCTTATAATAATTCTCTAAAAAGATTTCACGTATAAATTTGTATCTGAAATGAGTTTTATCGATTGATATAATCAGTTACATCTACCAATTCGCAACATATCGACCTATACTATACACATTGTATGATTATATTTCCAAATCAAAATAACAAAGTTCTTATCGTTTCATTGTGTGGAACATAATACATGGGTTTGATTTAAATATCATATTCACAAAATGAATCGATATTTTAAATATGTTAATCTATGATATACAATAAGAATGGAATTATTTTCTTTTCAGCCACCTTTTGCAAGATCATGTTTCTGGCTTTTGGACATGGGTATTTATCCTATCAAAGATCCCAGAATTTGGCGATACGATCTTCATTGTGTTACGAAAGCGACCATTGATATTTCTACATTATTACCATCATTTAACTGTTGTTCTTTTCGGTTGGATGTCATATGTGGAGACTATAGCAGTCATAAGATGGTATACCGTAATGAACTACTTTGTTCATTCCTGGATGTATTCTTATTATACTTTAAAAGCAATGCAATACAAATTACCAAAAGGCTTTGCCATGATGATCACTACGCTGCAGCTGGTACAAATGGTGATTGGTTGCGTTGCAACTATTATGGCTTACTATTATCTAGAAAGTCGTGGACTTGAATGCTACACTACGCGTAAAAGTTTTATACTTGGTTTCACCATCTACCTCAGTTATTTAATCCTATTTGGAAAATTCTTCTTCGAGGCTTATCTTTCCGACAAACGGAAAAACAAAGTCGGAGAGAACGTTCACGTCAATGGAAGAAAGGAGTGTTATAAACCAAAGACTAGCTAAAGTATATCAAAGTTTTTGAAATCTTTCTCTATAAACGCTTCCTGATAACATTTCGTGAAAAACTTAATTAAAAAAATTAATAAAAGGAAAACGGAGGTTTATATTTGTGACTTCTATTTATTGCTTTTGTCATGATGCGTACAAATTTACAAAATACAAACAGTCTTGCAAAATTATTTATATATTTTATTCATTTCTGAACAATTTTATCGCATAATTTGTTCCTAGACAATTTTTTTTTTGTCTATTCTTACATACAAGCAATAGATACAACTAAGTGGAATCGCCTAAACTTCTTCGTTATTGTTATATGAAAAAACTTCATAGGACAAAATGTTAAGTCGGGCGACCTACACCAGGCCCCACACCGCGGGCAAGATGGTAACTAGACGTCCGCTCGTCCTCACTGCGTACCCTCAATAGTCTCAAGGACCCATCCTAAATTTAAGGAATTTCCTAGTCGAAGTCCTTCAGACCGAACAGATATTCTTTCGCTGAATTGTTTCCTAAGGTTTATTGTCCACCACGGGTTGACACGGGAAAGTTAGTTTTTCTCGCGTATGATGCTTCTCACCAGCAACTTTCTATCGAGGGCGGCTAAGGCCACTTCTAGTCCACCAACCTTCTTTTATCCAATCAGAAGCAATGTCTACTGCCCTCGCTTTCCTAACCAAAATTGTCATCAACAAATCCGATGGTCCCTTGCGTTGGACACACCCACAACTTGCTTTACTCCGATACAGCATCGTCACTTTACGCTACTTCTCCTGCGACATCAGGAGGGTCAAGTCAACTACTTCTACACCGCTAGAAAAGTCAACATGTCACTATCGGGCTTCTATACGTAAAACAATTACTTACTTAACTTGTACATGCGCATCAGTGTAATCATCTCTCTACAAAGTTGTTGGAATAAACATTAAGTTATACCTGTTAATTCAGTGTAACTACTCAATTAAACCACCTCTATTATCCTTACCGAAATAGGGGATCGATCATTTCGTGGCGTCGATTATCTAATCGTAACGGGAATTTACGACTCCCGTTGACGTGCTTCATCGCGATCGCGTCTCTCCGCGAGTGGTCGAAACACAAAGTTATATTCGCTTATAGAATCATCCCCTACTCGGTTGTCCTGCCCTAGCTGATATACCTTCTAAACATATATGTATGTATGTGTATTATTTAATATATCTTTCATCTTTGAGATTACCCACTCATAATAGATGACAGGAGTTGTTGCATCGGGCTATGAGAAACAAATAATTTGGATACAGACTCTTGTTCATGTACCCGATATACTTATTTTATTTTTCATCCTCACTGACGATGATACTAAACGCCAAGTATTGACAATACTATTGATCGTATGTGGTTAATATTCAAGGATTGAGGTACAATATTGATGAAAATTTACATATTTTGTGTGCTAGCGTCACTACCTATGACGGAAAATTAAATAAGATTAATCGTACGATTAATCATACGGTGCATTTAGACTAAGCAAGCTGTTATGAATGGAGAACTTCTTCCACCTGCACTTGTTCAATTCCATGAAACGGAAGCAGAAATACCTTTATTTTAAAACATTTATCTAAGCAATGAAGCAGAGTCGCGATTGCGCTGCGATGTTACTTTCGATAATATATTCACTAGTCGTGAAACAATAGCGTAATCTATTTTTTTCCTATTCTTTACTGGCAGGTCCTCACATATAATGTGCCATGTTTCCTATATAACGGACAATTTTATCTGTCGTTTTATGAATTGAAATGCACATCTTTTTCACTAATATCATTTCGTATAATTTAAATTATTGTTTTATACGAATTTTCTAAGTAATATTTTCTCAAAATTGATTCGTTGGGAGTATTCTGATTCGTCTATTTTTTTCAAAAAGTTCATTAATATCACGATATCTAAACACCGCTATGGAACATTATGGCTTTGGCATTATGGCATTGTGGAACACTATGGCTTTGCACAAATCAGTATAAAAACGAGTTATCATATGGATCTTTCGATTTTGTTGAATGTTTGTAAGAAGGATTTTTAATTTTTTTTAATCAACAAACTACGTAATTTTATAGAGACGAATTTGCAAAGATGTGATCAAACATTTTCCTGGCGTCACGGTTTTTCGCAAACAATTTTTGATTATAATTTGAAGTGCAATTGAAGCTAAATGGAGACCATATCATGGAAGTATGAAAAGAACATTGAATATCGTTTTAGTGCAGCAAATTCGCCTATCATGCTACAGCTGCCGCTCTCCGCTTCATAAATCGTACAAAAATATCAATATTATTTTCTTGTAAAATATAACTCTTATATATCTTCTAGAAAATTATAGAAAAGAACTCTATCGTGATAC
The DNA here is from genome assembly GCF_040668555.2 of Bombus flavifrons. NCBI lineage: Eukaryota > Metazoa > Arthropoda > Insecta > Hymenoptera > Apidae > Bombus > Bombus flavifrons. The sequence continues at coordinate 1,777,071 of NC_138457.1, read as the reverse complement.
TTACATCAGCCCAAGAATATTATTTAAAAATCTTATTTAAAAATCTCCTGGGATCTTGACATAATATTAGATAGGGACAGAGGGAATCTGGTTAATCCATTCATGCACGTCACTAATTAGATGACGAGGCATTTGGCTAAAAACCTGTGAGACTTCCGATTAAGGAAGCCCCATACTTCCGAGGTACCCCATCGTACGGACTTGTAACTAAAATTTATTTTAAAATTGACATTATGTCAATAATAAAACGAATAAATAAATAAAACAACAAATAAATAGATAAATAAATAAATAATAAGACTAGTCAACGAATAAATAAATATAAATAAATAACTAGTCACACTAATAAATAAATACGAACCAGGCGTTCGGCCCTCTCATCGGCCCAGATCTGTTTCAACCGGGTACAGACCTCCCTCAATGAAGGGGGCACCTTGGTTGGTCTCTCTATCTCTATTATTAAGTTTTGCCGCTATTTACAGGTTAATTCGTCATTTGTTGCAGTATCTTCAACCCGCGTTGATGCGCATTTAGGGTCAACGAGATCGCACCCGCCCTCTGTCTCTTGGGCACACTCCTGAGGACCAACGTGTTCATTTTTTAGGCCTTTCCTCCCATTTCTGATAACTTTTCCTACTGTCCACACTCTACTATTGATTTCTTGTATAGGGGGGTGCATGCAGCTCATGCGTCGATAACCCTCTCTGGGACCCGAAGCTCATGTGGAAAGTTTCGCATCTAAATTGACCCTCACGACATTGCGTGGGACCACTACATTTTGGCGTATGGCATCTCGCCCCATGGAGCTTTGGGAAGCTTCTACCACGACTTATGTATCCTCATTAAATGGGGATATTCACATGATGCAAACTAAAGTGCTTGTCCAGGACCCCAACGTCATAAAGAAAAGCTGGGCTTCCCTTTTCTCGCAGAACGGACAAACAAACTTATCCCCCATTAATGGTACCATAATTTTTGAATTCATGTCCGTGGACGTGCCTGGTTCGTCAACTATGGTCCCCTAAACCGTATAAATCCGCCACAACGCTTCCGGGATCGACAAGGTCCTATTTCTATTTTTATTTACCTTTACGAAATTTAATTTTATTCCCAAATCATTGTTGCAATCGTATTCACCTCATATCCTTTCCAGCCATGTCGTCATTCCAGCAATATTAGCTATATACAACAATATCCATCCAAAGGAACGGATTCCTTCTCAACTTGTTATTACTGTTCCCTTTTTTATGGTTATTACCGTTATTGGGCAAGCTGATTATTAACCCTTTTGCTTCGGCAGTCCAGTCCGCCTAAGTGCTCTTCCTGTAAGGAGGCGCGCGCCACAAATGCGTACAGTGGTGTGATTGCTGTATAAACGTTTTCCTAAGTCTTAAATAAAAATTGTGCTGAATAAAACAATAATAAAACAATATTTGCTCCAATATGATAAGTATTAATTTACATCTTTAATATGAAAAGGCTTACAAAATTACAGGTAATATATTACATATTTACATATTTACAAGACTACGGATGGCACTGGTGTATGCCTGATATATCACGCGGTTGCCGCCTATAAGCGGCACCCGTGTTGATGACCACTCTAGAAGAGGGGCCCACAGAAATCCGTCCTACCGTGTGTATGGCGCCACACACGGGTCTTTGTTCAATTAGCTTAAGTTATGGGTCGCTCCACTGGGAACCGTCGGCTAGAGATGGTAGAAGAAATCCGGCCTTCGATACAATGGACGCATCGCTGACGAAGAAGAGGGAGACAAGGCAGGACCACCCTTCAATATTTCTACCATGTATATAATCCATATGTCCTTCCTCCTCTTTCTCTTCTCCATTCCATTGTGTCTAAGGCATGAGCCTGCTAGGTAAACCTTACTGATGAGTCCACTAGCAGGTCTCTGGACGAAACACACTTTTTTTCCTTTCCTCTCCATCTCCTCAATCTTCTCCATCTTCTCCATCTTCTTTCATATATCCGTGATGATTATAGCTGCTGGCTGTAGATGTCGCTTGCCGGCGAACTGCTGCTGTATTTTCTTCTTCTTACTCAGATGTCGTGGAAGAAAAATCGGACTTCAGAAAAATACGGGCGCCGGGATATGAACCCGGGATCCGAACGTTCGTAGTCTAAGGCGCTAACCATTGCGCTGCCGTCGTCCGACATAAGCGGCACCCGTACCCACAAGTCATCTAGCCGGCGCCGACTATAAGCGTTACCCGAAGCCAAAGGATTAAATTAATTATCCTTGGTCTTCCGCTCCTTTGGCGCCATACTCCGTTTGGCCATGAACACTGCGACTGGCGGTACCTCTGGGAAGTAGGCAAATCACGAGAGGAGGATGGGTCCGGGGGCCCCCTCTAATTCGGAAAATACGACCGGGGACCAGAGCTACGAAGATAGTGAGTTCAAAGTCGGAGGAAGCAATGAGAGGAGCAGGGATAAGTAAAAAAGGGGCGTCGGGTACCTCTCCTCCACGAGGAAGAATGCGAAGCCCCTTGAATTTAGTAATGATGTACGAGAGGTGGTGGAGAAAAAGGGATCCGATAGCCGAAATGTTAGTGGCGAAAGGATACCGTCGAGAATAGTCTCGATCACTACCGTCAAGGAGGGATTTTTGGCTCCGGTAGTGAAAGGAGCTAGCGAAGTGGAGAGAAACTTCCTGGTAAACTGGTCGAGTTTAGGGGTGAAATCGGCTAGTGAAACCGTCGAAGAGGTGGACAGCGCATCCGAAGGCGAGGCTTCCGTATCGGAGAGTAGCTGCTACAGTACTTGCAATGGCAAGTAGAACTAAGCGCTCGAGGGAACGACTTACCAGAGCGACGCTGAAGAGACAAAGGAGCATAACAAGAGCTGAGCTGAATAAAGAAAACTGCGTGTTAGTCAGGCCCAGCGAATGGGAAGAGATGATAAGCCTCATGCACGCTGCCTATCAGGAGATTAGGGAATTAACCGTTTCGGCCGCCAGTAAATTAGACAGTGTCTGGGAAAAGTTGATGATATTATCAAATAAGAAGGGACGTAAAGGTAGAAGATAGGTTGATAGGCCCGCTGAGGTTAACGTCTCTACACAAACTTCCCCTCCAATGGTCGAGGTTGGAAAGAGAAGCGGGGACGTGAGAAACAAGATTGAACGGAGTAACAAACAGAAAACTGTGTCGCCGCTTGAGCATAGGAAGGCTGATGGGATGAAGAGGGCGAAGAGGGGCGATGCCTCGTATGCAGAGGTATGAAGGAAGAGGAAGAGAGGCGAAGTTGACCCCAGGTATAGAGAAACCTATAACTCTGGAGGCGAATGGATTGTCCAGATGGGTAGGAAAGAAAGAAAGCGGATCAGAGAGAGGGGAAACAACGAGGAAAGGAGGCCACCGGTTAACGAAGGCCGGAGGAAAGGGTTGCCTAGAATTCGAAATAGACACGAGGCCCTCTTGGTGAAAGTCCGGGAGGGTGAAGAATGGCTCCAGACCTATAAGGAGCTTATGGTAGCAAAGGAGGCACTGTGCGAGAGCACGGGCGTTAGACGAACGAGAAGCGGGGACATCCTCGTGGAACTAAAAGCGGGGGTCAAAGGGGGTGACGTTCGTCAAGATAAAGGAAGTAATAGAGGACGAGGTCTTTGTTTCCCCCCTTCAGAGTAGGGTATCAGTGAAGATCAGGGATATCGACCCTGTTGATAGTAGGCAGGACCTGAAACAGAACATAGCTAGTGGGCTGAGAATCAAGGATGCCAGCGAGGTGGAGGTGAAATCGTTAAGGGCGGCAGCGTGGGGCACGCAGACGACGATTGCTGTGGTGCCGGCTTCTTAGATTTCAGGCAAGTAGGGGAGCATGAAAATTAGAACTGGCGTCACTATAGCCACAATGCGGGTCCTCCCTAAGGTAATTAGATGCTACAAGTGTAACGAGATTGAGCACATGGCAAATAAATGCACGATCAGGCCTGACAATGAGCGATGGTGTAAATGCGGCGCGATGAGTCACACGATTACAAACTGCAGTAACGCTCCTAAGAGTCCGTTGTGTAGTAAGGGGTCCGAGATACGGACCAGTCACGTTATGGGGTCGCCTGTTCCCGAGCAACCATAACTCTCCAAAGAAGCCACAACACGAACGTTAAATAGCGGCGTATTGCTTACACACGTAAGAGAGTCGTAGTTACTCCCGCCGTTTACCCGCGCTTTTTTGAATTCCAGACATTCAGAGCAGTGGGCAGAAATCACATTGCGTCAACACCCTTGGGGGCCATCGCAATGCTTTGTTTTAATTAGACAGTCAGATTCCCCTAGTCCGTGCCAGTTCAGAGCTGAGCGTTGAATGACGGCCGAAGAGATCGACCGCGATGGTGGAACCGCCGCGGATTCCTCGCAGCAAGGAAAATCCGCGGGAGGCTAAGGCACGGGACCGAGTTTGGATCCGGGGTGCGCAACAATCCCTTGCGACGATCCCCTGCGACGATACGCCGCGTCCCTTTCAGCTCGCTCAGGTGCGGCACATCAACCATACCCGCTTCTCGACCAAGCCCGTCACGCCCCGCTCCTCAGAGCCAATCCTTATTCCGAAGTTACGGATCCAATCGACCGATTTCCCTTACCTACATCAATCTATCGACTAGAGGCTCTTTACCTTGGAGACCTGCTGCGGATATGGGTACGAACCGGCGTGACACCTCCACGTGGTCCTGTCTTCGATTTTCAAGGTCCGAGGGGAATGTCCGGACACCGTCGCAATTACGGTGCTCTTCCCGTTCCTAACCTCATCTCCCTGCTAGAAGTTTCCAGGGAATTCGAACGCTTATACAGAAAAGTCTTCCCGGGTCTCCCGACGCGTATGCTCTAGGTGCGCCTCTCCTCGCAATGAGTACGAGATGCACCGGGAGTGCGAGGCCATTCTCCCTCCATCGACGCGAACGCTGATTTCCACTTTCATACTTTCATACTTTCATACTTTCATACTTGATTTCACTTAATACTTATTAAGTCTGCACTAGATAGATATTTAACATGTTCGTTGCTTCAAGGCGCTCTATTTGCTATATCTTATAATAAAAAGTCAACGTTCTACGCAATAGATAAATCTTTCGCAAACAGGCACTCTATTTCTCTTCCTCGTGAAATATAATTTTGATATGTAATAAGATGCCGCGTTGTGAATGATTTAATATTAAAGACATATTTAAATTATCACAACCTCATAACTTGTAGTATGCTTTTCTGGATATCTATACAAGTACGCGCAAATATTTTGTATTGTTGAAGTGGTCACCACTTCTGAGAAAACTCTACATCTGGTCTTTTTAGTTTTCTTAAGCACTGAAGCCATTGATAGCGTATAGACAAAAGACTGCGACGAAGGCAGACCGTAAACAGTAAACAGGCGACGTTGGCTTTGGGATTTTCAGTTATAGGATAACACTGCTAGTGTCACGGTGGTCCCGGGAATGCAGCGATAGGAAATCATATCTCACATACCTTAGCCATCGAAACAATAACTAAGCGGTAACAGGATTCCTATGTGACCGACATCCAACGATAACCCCTCCACAGGAACCAAACCCTTGATATAAAAAAACCTCCCAAGTCAGTACTCGACATTCTATTCTGTTCTGTTCTAACATTCTGTATCGTTACTCTGTCAGTTTCTAATAAATTTTGTAATAACGATCATAATTGAAATACGAATCTCTCACTTTACGTGCGGAACGTGAAATAATCCCGAATCGACGTGACACTAGCGTGCGGATCTGCACCAACTCAAATTGTATTCTTACTTATAATTACACTTCTGTATTAAAATATATTTGCTACCTTACAATTTATCCGCGAGTTTCTCTGTTTATACATCAAATAACCTCAACATGTATCATCTATAAAAACAAAAGTAAAAAAGATTATTAAGTTCAGCATTCATCTTCTAAAAATAATATAAGTATCGCGTGTTTCAGTGAAGTACTTTTTAAACTAATATTATTTATGATATCATTACTTGCTTATCAATATTAATCATATAAGCATCCATTCACTCTTATGTTCCGTTAATGAATTATTTGATTAATGAATTCTGGCAATAGGAAAATCTTTTTCCTGTACGTCCTTTCATTCTTTACCTATTAAATAAGATACTTTAAGATAGGATAAACGAGTTATAATCAATAATGCTCCGATAATGTACTTCTGAATACGCACAGAATTAATTTAACGACTTTAGCAGAATCGATGCAGATTATTATCAATGAAGTAACGAATAGTATGAATACATAAATTGAAAAAGGATGCAGTATGATAAGTGAATGAGTGTAGAAAGAGATCTTTCAATGATAACGAAACCTCGAGAAATTAATATGCATAAGTATTGTATCAGTATACACTAGTTTATCGGACATGGAATAAGTTTAAATGGGCAACCAAAAACATGAAAATTTATTATGTTTAGGAAATAATATATCGAATGATAAGGAAATATATTTATACGTTCTTTTCTATAACAAATAATGTTCATTACCAAACTCCATGAATTTAGTATTAAAATTAATGTGCTTATTTTTTTCTTTTGATTTATCTCATCAGTAATATTAGTATAGTGATGCACGATGTGAGCAGTGTCCGTTATAGTATCAGTTCCATATGAAAGTATATAAAAACAATCATGAATTTAGTGCACTTATAGGTATCTTCAACGTGTACGCTCTGGACTAAGGAGCGTCGATATCAAGTTAAACTCTATCAGGGATGACAAGGAAATTGACCAGCAAGAAGAGAAAGAGTTTACCTGGTAAAAACTTTCAGAGAGTAAGTTGCAACGGGGAATGAGTACCTAGATTGATTATTCAATGTCGTTTGCGCCGTACGTACTATACGCAGGCTGGGCCTGAGGGTGTCCCCAGCCAAGTCGGAGACTATATGGTTTTACTACTGGCGGCGTAGGGGCACTCCTCCGCCCGGCCTGTGTTTGGATATAAACGGGGAGGATATCGAGGTGGGGCTTCAGATGAAATATCTGGGTTTCACTATTGACAGTCAATGGACGTTCGGTCCGCTCTTAAGGCTCTTGGTCTCCAAAGTGGCGACGGCAGCGTGTTACGTCGCGCAAGGCATCTGCACGCCATCCGGCGCTGCTTGACCGCCAACGGTCTGCGCACCGTCCTTCGACCCTCAATAAATCCAAGGAACCCGTAAAACGACAGCTTTTAATGCTATTGTTTTGACATATGTCGTCAATTTACGGAATAAGCTCCATATCCTAGAGATGCTTTCTGTTTATAGCCAGTTTAGAAAGGCCCTTGGATTTATTACACGCTATTAGGAAACCCGGAGAAAGCAGGTAGTGACTTAGCAAAAAACGAATGTTTAATCACCGGGAAATCCAGGTTTTCCGTTAAACAAGACATCAACTAGCAACATTGGTAGGAGGCTCCATCCCCTCTGGTCATTCTTTAACATTGACTTAAACCAATGGACATCGTAGGTCGTTGCCCTCACTCTACTCACGAAAGGTGTGAACAACGAATCCACGTCCTTACTAAAAAGGGAACACCCACACCGAGCTTTCTTCTGTAATCCTACGAGAACGAACTACAGTGTTCCTACAACATTCATCCTGTCGATTACGAGGCTACTTCGGTTGTCTCTCTTACTCGTTCCTTGACTACGTCATATCTTAGGATATCGTCTACGTTACTGCACATCAGTGTAAAAGTGTTGAAAATATATAACGTTTATAGCTCTGTTAATCACAGTGTTATACTCATTCAATCACCCCTATTATCCTAGCCGAAATAAGGGGATCGATCTATTCGTGGTGTCGATTCTTGCAATCGTAACGGGAATTTACGACTCCCGTTGACGCGTCTTCTCGCAACCGCGTCTCCCCGCGATAGACCGAAAATACACAGCGAACGCCTTATGTGGCTTGCTGCCAAATATCGGTGGAGCCGGGGTCGGAGCGCTCCGTGTATATGAGGAAGTCGTCCAATGCCGAGTCCTGTACGAGACTCCGATGTCGACACGAGATCTGATGGCGAGTCGTCGCAGTCTGCCTTTGTTGAGGAGGCTACATAGGACGACCGCCATCAGGATCATAAGGAGATACTGGACGGTATCTTATGCGTCGGCGTCTGTCCTGGCGGCGTCTCCTCCGATCGAGTTGCAGGCCCTGGCGTTCCGACTAGTGTACGAAAAACTGAGAGGCCTGGGCTCGGGCGGGGACTCCTCCCCCACTGGGCAGGTGGCTGGAGGTGTTTGGAGGGAAGCTAGGCGAGAGGTATGGGAGCGGTGGCGCTTCGACCTACTCGCCGAAGATCAGGTTCCTGGTCACCGCGCCGCTAAATAGGTCCTCCCGAATTGTGTGGCTTAGAGGGGCCGCGGAGGGATCCCGTTATACTTCTCGATGATGCAGGTGCTCGCCGGGCACGAATACCTGCAGAAAATTGAAAGATAGGTGACAAACTCCTGTCACCACTGCGGAGAGGACGAGGACACGGTGCAGCAAACGCTGGAGTTTTGTCCGACGTTTGAGTCCCTCAGCCGTATCCTGCGACTAGCGATTGGCGAGAGCTTGGACCTCTCGTCAGTTGTAGAAGCAATGCTAAGGGGGCAACAGGTGTTCCTTGCAGTTCGCTCCTATTGAAAAGAAGTAATGCTCGCAAATCTCACCCTTGTAGGGTTCTGCGCCGAAGGTCGGTCTTGCGTCGTCATAGATAGTCATAGGGGTCATCACGCCGAGGAGGTTCTGGGATCTCCTCGGACTTGCACGACAATTCGAAAGAGCAGCAATTTGAAAGAAGTCCGGGGGTATCCCTGTTGAATATCAGGCGGGTCACCGTGGGGGGATTTAGTCGGGGATTTACTCAGCAACGATTGATATAGGTGACTTTTGAACTTTAGCACTGTTAATATTATATTAAGGAGTTAATTGCAGCGGCAAATGCGTATGTTAGTCGATTGTTTAACTAACAAAAAGTAGTGGATGAGTCGCCAATCGACGGGGAAGTTAAGGAGTTGGTATCGGGTTCCTTCCTCGCGGTTTACAATGCTCAGGTAGATACTAAGGTAAATAAATTGTACACTTTATTTTCTAGCGCCCAGGGTTATGACTCAAAATTATAACTTTACATGGTTTTACTTTCTAGTAATTTTATTATAAATCCATCACACATGCCTTGTAACGAAAAACACTAAATAAGGTAATATTTGTTACAATTTCCTCTGAAACATATGACAAATAGACATAATACTTATGGCCCTCAGCATAGATAGATATTGTTCTAATTTTGTTACGTAATTTTAAAGCAATTTGAAAGTGATTTCGTTTTGCCACAACTCTATTCATTCATGGTTATACCTTACCTACCTCACAGCTGTCTCTGGTAGCCTCCAAACTTCTTTTATAGTATGCCCAAAGTTGAAACAACTAATAGCTTCTCGTGGTATCTGTAATGTACATAAAATTGGTGAAGGAAATGCCAAAACAAACTTGACAGTTCGTTACAGTGTTCATATTCACCTTCAGTGCTAATATAATCGTTACACCTCCTATAGTTGTCTACACGTACAAGTCTGTCTGTTACAATGGGACAATCTGTTCCTCATATTTGGAGAATAGGAGTGACTTTAGTGGATTGTACTGCCCAAGTACAGTTGTAAGTGTCACTTTACCCATATTGATATAATAATATCAAACGACTTTTATAAGAATATTGTTTTTATAAATTCAATCCCTTGTGAGTTCTTCCACGGTACTTACTTAAACCGAACACTCTGTTCATACAAACATGTTTTGCTGTGTACACATGTGTATTTGTGTGTGTAGTTACAAGTTTTGACTTCGTTCAGTTCTCCTTTCTTAGTTTTCATTTGTCATAATTTATTTTACTCTATACTTTATTCCAGTTGACACCATATTTATTTATTTTCATGTTTATTCTCCTAAGTAACAGAATCTATTTTACTTCTCTTTGATAAATGCAAAAACACTTTAAGATTTACGATATGAATTATTTTGTAATATTTCTTTCTTTTCTATCGAGATTTTATTTATTTTGATTGTATTTTGAGAACATATCAGATTTTCGCAAAAATAAAGATCCACAGTCAATATTGAAAAATTTAATGCTAAAAGAAATACAAAGGACTGCGTATTTTTCTATGAAGAATATGGGAACAAATGCATATTCTTTCCAAAAAATTTAAGGAAATTTAAAATGTCTTTGAAAAGGTCAACCTTGGCTATACAGGAAACAGATTTCTTAAAAATAATTATGAATGACTTGAACAAAATTTCATTTATTAAAAAAAAGAAAAAAGAAAAGAAGGCTAATATCTCATCAACAGGTAGAGCACCTGTAGTAAGACGTCAATAATTTATAAAAGTACGAAAATATTTATAAAAGTATTTATAAAACTAGAAAATCATATCCGAATATAAAATAAAAATTGTTATTTTTTTTAAATAAACATTTTTTCTTAACTGAATTATTAAATTCAATTAAAACCAGTCTATATCAGAAAACACGCTTACATCACTGCTTAGAACGCAATGAATATAATAAAAGCCTTGAAACCTTCGTAAGAAAAGCTGTTTGTTTCGTCCGGTGACTCTTTGAGTAGTCCGGGATCTATCCTTTGGCCAAGGCGGACATTTGCTACGTCAATATATAGTTATATGTGTCGGAGATGAAAGGACATCAGAGCCTCCCCTTTGGAACTCTGGGAAAAGCCCTTAAAATTATAATCTAGATTCTTTAGTCAATCTAATTGCATTTGTTCAATATTCGTAATAGTGAGCTTGGGCTCGAGGTAATAGTATAGCTCTCCTTAAAAAGAAAGAGTTGTAGCGGCACTCGACAGTAAACATTCCAACGGTTTCTGTCCCGTGGCTCGCCGGAAGACGGGTAGTCGCGTTAGCGCAGGGAATTCCGCTAACAATTTATGATACGGGGATTCCTTGTCGATAGTTTTGATGGACGGGTCGTTAGTCACAGCCGCAAATCCCCTCGCAGACAGCTGCGTAGTCTTATCGGAGCCGTCTATTTCGCGGGTCGACGAGTAACCCATAGTGGCTCAAAAAGTCGACGCCGATGATGGGCGTTTTAACGTCGGCAATCACAAAGCGCCACTTAAAATCTCGACGTAGAGCCAGGTCGAAGGACAAGGTGGTGGTCCCATAGGTTGCGATACGGTTTCCATTTGCCGCGAACAGCTCGTATCTGTTTTTGCTCTCGTGACCTCTATCTTGCTGCGCGGAAATACGCGCGTGTCCGCACCGGTGTCTATTAGATACGCAACACCGGTTCGCTGATCCCTTATGAAAATGCGGCAGGTCTCCAAGCCGTCATCGTTCGCCGCGTTTACGGACGGCTGGACCCGTTTCCCCGATTCCACCGACACGGGGATCTGTATTTTCGCGCCCGCTCTCGGTATAAGTCATGATAATAACAGAGGCCGTTTCGGGATCTCGACCGACGACGACGTCTTCCCGGAGATCGCGAACGTGTTCTCCGACGAACGCTAATATCAAGCGCGTCAATTCTCGCTTGTAATAGCTTCAGCTGTTTCTAAATATTGCTTGTAGAACCGGGTGCTTCGGTATCCTGTACCTTTGTTTTACTAACAGCTGCCGTGCCTGACTCGTGCCGAACACATCCAGAACAGGCTTCCTCCACTCTGTCCGCAGCCTGAACTATTTTTTCTGGGTTCGTGTCGTCAAACACCGCCAAAACTCTCCGTATCCGATCGGGTAGCCTGTTTTTCCATAGTGTGAAGATGAATTGCTCCGAAGCGAATGGACGGGCTAATTTCTTCAGGTCTTGGTAGAATTGCGACGGCTTCCTCATTTTCTACCAAACGCTTCACCCTCTCGCTGTCGGACTCGGCTACACTTCGTATTAACATTTCTTTGATTTGTTCATATTGACAGCCGACCGACAAATTCAGTCCAGCATCCTCTACACGATCCAGATATTCTGATTCCAGGCACCCTAGCAGGAAGATAGTTTTGTCTTCATCTCTCTCGATTCCTGCTGCCGCGAGTTGTCTCTCTAATACAGAGAACCAAAAGGTGATCCTCTGTGGCTTCATGGGAGGCACTCGGAATGGTAGCGCAGCCATACCCGAAGCGTTTTGCTTAATCATTTTTCCTTCTATAACTACAAATCACGTCGGGGTCACCACTTTGTAGGTAGAGGAGTTGCTGCCAGGTGAAAAGGGAATTCGCGTTTCGTCCCGGGACTACCGGTGGACTCGTCAGTAAGGCTATGCCCGGTAGTCCCTGCCCTAGACGCAGAGGGAGTCTCGCTAGGTGCGGTATTTGTATCGTGACACCGTATATTCGACCGCTAGCCAGACAGACAGACTCGTTGTCGTCGTAGTAGCCCTCTGGTGTTGGCGGTTGGTACCCGCGGATCACCCGGGAGGTGTTACGACCGCGTTGATGCCTCGACCTGTCGGCGTCCTGTTGGTACCGATCCGCCACATAACAGTTCAAGAGTCCAAATCGCCAAATCATCGTCTACGATTTGTACATAATCATCAGTGTACCTCTTAAGTGTTGGAAATATAAAGTTTATAATCCTGTTAATCGCAGCGTTATACTATCTTAACCACCCCTATTATCTTAAAGGAAATCAGGGGATCGATCTATTCGCGGCGTCGATTGTTATAATCGTAACGGGAATTTACAACTACCGTTGACGTGTTTCCTCGCGCTTGCATCTCCCCGCAATTGGTCGAAAATACATGGTGCTTCGAGCCGGATTACGTGCCAGTGAAAGGTGCACTTACCAGTGACCATATAGTGCCACGTGTTCAAATCAAACCAGCAAAGGAAGCATTATCACTCCATCGAAGTCAGTGACGTCAGGATCGTCATTATGTCATTATGTCATTATGTGTCAGGCACATCAAAATACCTCAATTCCCTAATACCGAATTATGTTTCCAAAGACTCGATTCGGTTGGGTTATTGAGGGGAGCCCACCCGCTCAATCGGCTATACATTCTTTTCACGCTACCACAAAAGACATACAAGCGGATCTCGAACGCTTTTGGGAAATCGACGACGGACCACCCACTATACATTTATCAGAATCGGAACAACAATGTGAGGAAAATTTCTGAAACAATGTCCAACGCAACAAGGAAGGGCGATACATCGTCGCCCTGCCATTCAACGAGTAGCTTCCCACGCTTGAGACGTCAAGGTTCGTTGCAATGAGTAGGCTCGCCTTTCTTTATCGCCCATTCCAACGCGACAAACAATTTGAAACCGCGTATAGTACGGTGATTCAAGAGTATCTAGACTTGGGGCACATGACAAAGATCACGACCGCTAGCGAGGCAGACAGACTCGTTGTCGTCGTAGTAGCCCTCTGGTGTTGGCGGTTGGTACCCGCGGATCGCCCGGGAGGTGTTACGACCGCGTTGATGCCTCGACCTGTCGGCGTCCTGTTGGTACCGATTCGCCACAGATTTGTTCGATATTATATTGAGATTTCGATCACATCAATATGTCCTAGCAGGTGATATTGAGAAGATGTATCGACAAATCCTACTACACCCAGAAGATCAGAAATATCAACTGATTATGGCGTAATTTCAACGGGGAGGTCGAAACCAACTCAACACCGTGACATTGGGACTATCAGCTGCCCCATACTTAGTCATACGGTGCCTAAAACAGTTGGCAGACGAAGAGGGGCATCGATTCCCGCGAGCGTCATCAGTTTTACAGCGTGACTTCTATGTCTATGACGCCATCACAGGAGCTGATACGAAGGAAGAAATACTATCGATCAGACAAGAGCTCACGGAACTTCTCCAATCGGCTGGCTTAAACATCCGGGAATGGGCTTCCAACAATAATATACTGCGAGCACTATCCGAAAAGAACAAAAATCGAAGACTACAATTGGGTGAGTTGCAAGCTCTAAAGATATTAGGCATTTTTTGGGATTCCCATGACGACGCAATCCTTTACTCAGTCGAGGCCATATCTACCACCTCCCGTGTTACTAAACGATCAATTTGTTCTGTGATTGCCGGAATCTATGATCCACTAGGATTGCTTGCGCCAGTGATTGTTAGAGCAAAAATCTTACTTCAACGAGTTTGGAACAGAATGGAACCGATATTACATACAATTACCCTTATTCAATGATATTCAGTTCCCTCGTAAAACAATAGTAAAGGCAGTAATTAACATAATATTACACGGCTTTTGTGACGCTAGCGAGAGGGCATACGGAGCATGTATATACCTGCGTAGTATCGACTTTGACGGATACATCCAAACTCTCTTACTGCGCGATCAAAGGTAGCGCCGCTGAAGTCGACGAGCTGTTACCTGTAACCAAGAATATGAGTTAGTGATTGCTAATGGGTACCCTAGATGATTATTCCTTCTAATTATTTAATTAGTTTGTGTATAGTAGGTGTACATACCCTTACGTAGTGAGTTTTGGGTGGAAAGTGTGCAACGAGCGAAGAATGTTGTTAGGAAACTGAACGAAGAATAATACTGAGAAATGGAGATTTATATTAAAGTTATTAATTATATTATAGAATTATATTATTATAGCGATAAACATTGCGTGAGCCTGGAGTTTAGTGTATTTTTATCTATTTAACAGTAAATTGCTTATAGCAATTGACGTTTGAGTTTGTATGATAAATTGTTTTACTAATAGTGACTATAGAAGGAGATTTTCTAACACTCCATGCATCTACCCATGTTTATATGGTATTATTAATTATTATTAGTATAGTATAGAGGAGGGAGGCATTTACTTGCTTTTATTCACTGGCATATACTTGAGAAATAGCCCCTGCTTGTGTAGTGTTAGGAGTACGAGGTTCTGATTTTTGAAATCTGAAAAGTAGATTCTGAATCACTATTTATGAAGTGGATCTTGCTATGAAATATATTTTGATTCTTATTCTTAGTCTTATTTTATCTTAATAGTGATACATCGTTTACCTGATAGGCAAAGAGAGTTAGTTTTTATCTTTTAATTAGCTTGCTTACTTATAATGACAATTATGCTTTATCTCTACGATTATATGTGCCTATTTTATTATGGGTACTTAGAAAGGATGTACTTACTTTATTATTAGATGCGTACTTATATGAGTAAAGAATTGGGAGTTGAATGTGTTGATGAGAGATGAGGCTTTGATTTTAGAAAGCAGAATGTATTAACCTATTGAGTGCGGCTTATATTATATTAAGGGTATTAATTATATGATATAATAATATTATTGTAGCGTTAAGCATTGGGTGGGCATGGAGTTTAGTGTATTTTTATCTATTTAACAGTAAATTGCTTATAGCAATTGAGGTTTGAGTGTGTATGATAAATTGTTTTACTAATAGTGACTATAAAAGGAGTTTTTCTAACTTCACTGACTATCCCAAGATTCGAATTAAGCGGAGCATTAACGGACTCCACCATAGTGCTCCAGTGGATCAACTCCTCGCCACATACCTTAAAAACCTTTGTGGCGAATTGCGTATCTAAATACAAAACAAAACCAACATCGCCGACTGGCGTTATGTGCCCACCGACGACAACCCAGCGGATCTAATCTCCCAAGGTCAGACTCCCAAGGAATTCCTGCGCCAGACCATTTGGAAAAACGGACCCTAGTGGCCTAAGCAGCAAGAAGAAAACTGGCTGATCTGGATCCCAACACCGCTGGGAGAAATTCCGGAACAAAAAAGGACGATCTGTCTAGTCACGAACACCAACGACAATACAATACTCGAAAGATTCTCTTCCTGAACAAAATTAATAAGAGTCGTCGCTTGGTATCTTCGATGGAGACACAAACAAAACCGAGCTGCCCATCTAACCACCGACGAATTAACATCGGCACAAAATCGATTAATACGGATAATACAATCCATTCTGATTGTTATTGAGTATCACTGGATGTAATATAGCACTCACGTTGCATGACAATGTGAGTAACGATAAATATGCAACTTTGATTAATATCAAGGCTTGCACGTGGATAGATTTGACGCCATTATCGTAAATGGTAGTGGCAGGACGCACGCGTGGTGCCGAGCGATGCGCAGGCGAGGTGGTTTGTCGCGCCGATGCGTGGCGTCGCCACCTTACGGGCAGCACACTAGAGTATGTACGGCCAGCTCGACTTAAGTTCCTATTATGAAGAAACAAAGTCGGGTCGACCAGAGTTCTAGTTATATATCGTTATTTTATTTGTTTTATTTATTTCGCCACTCGAGCCGAACTTCCTTGGTGAATAAATAAGAATAAATGAGTATGAAGGGTGCTGCGTACGTGGAGGCTTTATTTGAGTTGCGCGGTGTTAGTTATGTTGATTTATTTATTATTTAGTTATTTAGTTATTATTTATTTATTTATTTATTTAGATAGCTGGTTGTTTATTTATTTAGTACTATATTATCTATTTATACATGCGGTGATCTGCGTATGCATCATCAGGTCTCTTATTGAAGCGCAGGCGTTAGCTTGATACATTTAGTTCATTTTAGCGTTATATAAATTTAGCTTGGTAGATTTAGTTTATTTTCTATATATAAATTTCTAAGATAATATTTATTGTGAGGATATTACTATGCTTTGCACTTAGATATTTATTTATTTATTTATTCGTTAAATATGTTCTATTTCTATTATACTGGCTTTTTGTTGACGACTTGGCGACTTCTTTCGGTTATGATTGGATACATTCGGACGATTTTGGCTAGGTTGACGACGACTTTGGCGATATCCACGGCTTTGAATCTTTATATTAATATGGATAAGATTAATAAAGAAAATAAATGTACGGCGCAGGAGGTTTCGGAGCCCCCAGGCCCCGTCGGGATTACGAGTGGTTTCCCAGGCCCAACCTGACGGTTATCCGGCTACTGGAAAAACGGCGAGGGGGAGGTGGAACCCCAGGCACCCCCTCGTACGGTAATAGTGACTGGGGCAAAGGCGAACAGCAGGAGGTTGAGTGGCAGTAGGGAAAAACTAAGGATGGTGTCGGACGTAAGAATAAGTGACAACGTCACCATATCAGTTGTACCAAGGACTAGGGGGGACGAGGAGGGTGATCCCTGTAAGCCTAGCAGGAAGATTCAGAGGAGCCTCACGAGTGGTGGTAGGCCTGATATTGAAGTAGTTGAAGAATCGGAGGGTTCCGTAGGGCTGAGGGACAGCGATCTCGGTACGCTAGTAACTACAAGAGGAATAGCTTATGCTAAACAGTTGGCGAGAAGAGTGGCGGAGAAAAATGCTAGGACGAAACAGGCGAGTACAATCATGCCTGGCGAAGCGGAGGACAGCGCCAGGGACGACACGATGACTAACGATGTCGACAATGAAGATGTCATGATATCGAGGGCGGAGCTTAATGGGCTTACGCAAACCCTCACTGGCGCTGTTCAAATGTTGAGTGTCCTTGTGAAAAAATTTAAATTAGACAAGGACAAAGACGAAGATATCAGGGAGGTAGGAAACCTTGTAAAAGGTATATTGTCGTCCCAGGAACAGTGCGGAGAGCATAAAGACAGGAGTAGGAAGAGGAGGAATGAACCTGTTGGTGGAGCAACCAATAGGCTGACGACGGCCAGTGAAAGGGGATACCCGAAGAGGAAAGGGGCATCGCCGGCTGAGCTAGTAATTATGGAGGAGCGTAAGAGGCCTAGGAAAGGAGAGGTCTCATACGCGGAGGCCTGCGGGAGTGTCCCCAGGAAGGCCAGGATGGAGGAGGAGTTCAGCGATGACTCTGAGGGATGGAGGAAGGTGAAAAGGAGGAAAAGAGAGAGAAGGACTCCGGTGGTACAGGAGGCTTCCAAAGCGTACCCGATTGATAACCGAGAGGTGGCGTTGGAGGAAAGGCGTGCACCGAGGGGTAGAAGAAGGAGGGAAGCACTGCTAATAAAGGTGGAAGAGGGTTCCGAGTGGCTCCAGATATATAAGAGGATAATGGCCGCTAGGAATACCTTGGAGGGAGCCACTGGGGTCCGCAGAACAAGAGCGGAACATACTTTAATAGAGTTCGATAGGGCGGTATCGGTGAACGAGGCAGCGGTTAAATTGAGAGCCGCTTTAAGCGATAACATGGAGGTGGCCGCGCTCGTTAATAGGGTGACATTACAGATTAGAAATATTGACCCCCTCACCAGCAAGGAGGAAATGGCAGAAGAGATAAGAACACAATGGGGGATTAAGGGCAGCGTGAATGTGGAGATTAAATCTTTGAAGATGGCACCATGGGGCACGCAGGTGGCGGTTGTGGTCCTCCCTGTTAATGGGGTACCGCGCGAAGATAGGGATAGGAGATTAAGAACGGGGCTAACTATAGCCTCGGTTAGGTTGTTTACCGGCGCACAGCGCTGCTATTGGTGCCACATGCTGGGGCATATGGCAGCGAAATGCACTGTGGTGTGCCCCGGTAGGGAACTCTGTAGGAGGTGTGGTAGTACCGACCACACCATGAAAGACCGTAATCGGGAACCCAGTTGCGCAATGTGTTCGAGGCAGGAGGGGATAGGTGCTAAACATATCACCGGCTCGCTGGCGTGCCCGATGGTGCGCCTAGGTGGTAGGGGTTATAGACGGGGACTCAATTAGGGTCCTACAGATTAATTTAAATAGGTGCTGGCTGGCGCAGGACCTGATCATGCAGTACGTATGTGAAAACAGGGTGGACATTGTGGTCATCCCTGAGCCCTATAGGCAATTGCCTTATTGGTTTAATGACGAGGGCAGGGATGCATCCATATGGGTCACCCTGTTTAACGGTAGATATGTGTTGAGCGAGACCCTGGTTCAAAAGGCCGGGATCGTAGGAATCAGGGTCTGTAACGTGTTTTGCGTCAGTGGGTATTGTTCCCCGAACACGACTAGGCACGTTTTTGACGCCTTTTTGAGAGAATTAGATTGTGTTTTGAAGGAGGGGAGGAAAAATGCTCCGGCGCTAATGGTTGCCGGAAATTTTAACGCTAAGGCTAGAGTGTGGGGTGGCAATAAGATTAGGACGACGGGGAACTATTCCTTCCTGAGAAATGGAAGGACTAGTTTCCCGGATATATTGAATATTAATCGACGTATGAGGCTGAGTTGGCGAAAGAGCGCTGTCCTGGACTGGTACTCAGCCTCTGATCATTTTTATATTCTGTATACGTACACAGCAGTGTCAAGCGGGCGGTTGGTGGCATAGAATCAGGGATGTTGAAGGGAAACTTCAACCACTAAATCCCTTCCTCGACGAAGCTGGGATACTACGAGTCGGAGGACGACTCACCAACTCAACTATATCTTTCAGTCAGAAGCATCCGATTATTTTGCCGAAATCGCCTGTAACAGAGCTCATTATAGATCTGTAGCGGCACGCGAGCAGGACAATTCAAATCCTGTTGTTGTTTTGCTTCGGAGTATCAAGACCGTTAGGTCACAAGTATTGTAAGGAGCAATGAACTCCGAGCAGAACAATGTCGCCGCTTCATACAACCGTCAAACGCAGTCGAATTCAAATTTTCCGGCTGTCCTCCGACCAGTATAAATAAACAGACACAATCACGAGCGAGAGAATTCATCGAACAGAGTCGAAGAGTATTGACGTATAGACAAGCATCGCAGTGATCTACAAAGTTTCTCCGTGTATTTACCGAGTATTTATTCCGTGACTTAAACTTGTACCAGCGGACTCATAATTCGCCTGTAATTAATTTATTTATTCAAAAAAATATTTAACGGACTGCGGCGGCAATAATTCGCTTTCGTTATTTCGCTCCACCAGAAACAGATTAATCTTCCACATTGGTGACCCCGACGTGATATTGAGAAAGCGAAATTAATATTGTGAGGTTGAGTTTAAAAATGTTGAAACAAAAAGCTACGGTTATGACCTCACAATCAGTCCGCGTGCCACCGATGAAGCCGCAGAAGATGATATTTTGGTTCTCCTTATTTGAGGGACAGCTCGCGGCGACTGAAACCGAGAAAGATGAAGATAAAGCCACCGCCCTGCTCGGATGCCTCGAACCGGAGTACTTAGAGCGAATTGAGGATATCGCATTGGATCTCCCGGCCGGCAGTCAGTATGACTGGTTAAAAGATGAGCTAATACGGAACCTGGCCGAGTCCGACAGCGAAAGGGTAAAGAGTCTGGTAGAAAAAACGAAGTGATGGGTGACCGGAAGCCGTCCCAATTCTACTATGACCTGAAGAAATTGGTCAGTCCCTTTGCGTCGGAGCAGTTCATCCTCACTCCTCACATGGAAAAACCGGCTACCCGATCGCATACGGCATGTTTTGGCGGTGTTGGACGACACAAAACCGGAAAGAATAATTCAGGCTGCAGATAGAATGGAGGAACCTGTGCTGGAAGTAACCGGCGCGCATCAAGCATTTCAGCCATGAGCAAACAAGAGGTACAAGACGTCGGATCGGCCGGTTTTATCAATGAATTCCGCGAAAAAAATGAGGCTATTACATTCGAGAATCGACCCGCTGAGCATTAGCGACCGTCGACGAGCACGTTCGCGATCTCCCGGGAGACGTCGCCGTCGTTCGAAATCCCGAGGCGGCCTTTGTTATTACCACGAGATGTACCGCGAACGTGCGCGAAAATGTAGATCCCCGTGTCGGTGGAAGCAGGAAAACGAGTCCAGCCGTCCGTAAACGCGGCGAACGGCGACGGCTTGGGGACCCACCGCATTTTCATTCGGGATCAGCGAATTAATCTAATAGACACTGGTGCGGACACGTGCGTTTTTCCGCACAACAAGGTACGAGGACCTGCGAGAAAAAGCTATTACGAACTGTTCGCGCCGAATGGAACCCGTATCGCGACATATGGGACTATCACCTTGTCCCTCTATCTGGCCTTGCTTAGAGATTTCAAGTGGCATTTTATGGTAGCCGACGTGAAAACGCCCATCATCGGCGTCGATTTCTTGAGCCACTACGGGTTACTCGTCGACCCGCAACAAACGGCTACTGGACAAGACTACGCATCTGTCCACGAGGGGATTCGCAGCTGCGACCGACGTAGGATCCATAAAGACCATCGACGAGGTATCCCCGTATCATAGATTGTTATCAGAATTCCCTGCGTTAACTCGACCACCCGTCTTCCGGCGAAGTTCTGTAAGGCATGGTGTGCAGCATCATATCTGCACGACACCCGGAATACGCGTCCACGCTAATCCACGCCGCCTAGCCTCCGATCAACTCAAGCAGACGTAGGCGGAAATCGAAGTCACGATCGAACAAGGCGTAATGCGGTCATCGCGAAGCCCGTGGGCATTACCTTTACATATCGTACCCAAGAAGGACGGAGGGCATTGAACGCCCGTACTATTCCAGATAGGTACACACCGCCGCACATAGAGGACTTCGCGCAGAATCTGTATGGTAAGCGTATCTTTTCCAAAATCGACCTCGTTCGCTATTACCATCAAATTCCGATCGCGCCGGAGGACGTACCGAAAACTGCGATTACTACCCCTTTCGGTCTTTTCGAAGGGACTAGCATGATGTTTGGGCTCCGAAACGCCGCCCAAACGTGCCAAAGATTCGTGGACGAAATCACGAGAGGTCTCGACTTCGTCTACGCGTATATTGATGATTTCCTAATCGCGTCCGATACCGAGGAACACCACCGCGAACACTTGCGGATTTTGTTCAAACACCTCGGCGAATATGGGGTCATTATAAATCTCGCAAAGTGTGAATTTGGCGTGCACGAAATTCAATTTCTCGGTTATACCGTTATCGCGGAGGGGATAAAACCTCTGGCTGAACGCGTTGACGCGATCATCAAAGTACCGCTACCCGCGACCGTTAAAGAACAGCGAAGATACCTCGGTATGAACAACTTCTATCGATCTTTCATACCGGGGGCCGCGCAAATTCTATAACAGCTCCAACGACTTATTGAAAGGCACAACGAAGTGCAACGCGTGTATTGAATGGTCCGATCGAGCCGAAAAGAGCTTCCGCGAGTCGAAACGCGCCTTAGTTGACGCGACAATGTTAGCGCATCCGATTCCAGGCGCGCCCGTTAGCCTCGCGGTCGACGTTTCCAATTACGCAATAGGAGCAGTACTTCAACAGCGCGTCAACGATACTTGGCAGCCTCTAGGTTTCATGACGAAATCGCTATCCCCCGCGCAACGAAAGTACAGCGTGTACGATCGGGAATTACTCGAGATGTACACCGCGGTGTAACAATTCAGGCACGCTGTCGAAGGGAGAGATTTCACGATTTATACTGATCACAAACCCCTGGTATACGCGTTTGAGCAAAATCCTGACAAGTGTTCGCCGAGACAGTTTAAACATTTGGACTACGTAGGACAATTTACGACCGACATCCAACACATTAAAGGGATAAACAATACTGTAGCCGATACTCTATCCCGAATAGAAGCGATCGGGAAATCCGTCGATCATCAAACATTAACCGCATCGCAAGAGGATGATAGCGAGCTACGCAAAATCATTAAATCCGGCTCTAGCGCGCTGCAATTGAAAAAAATACAATTTCCCGATCAGGATATCGGAATTTATTAATCTCACAAACGAAACCCCGCAACCGTACGTACCGGAGCCGTTGCGTCGCGCCGTATTTCAGTCGTTGCATGGACTTTCCCATTCCGGAATACGTGCTACGCAAAAATTGGTGACAACACGTTTCGTCTGGCCGTCCATCGATAAAGATTGTCGAACTTGGACGCGACAGTGTATACCATGTCAACGCTGCAAAGTCATCAGGCACGTATCCTCGCAAGTCGGAACTTTCAAAACGTTAGCGGGCCGGTTCGAACACGTACATATAGATATTATCGTCATGCCATATTCACAAGGGCATCGATATTGTCTAACGTGTATCGATCGTTTCTCGCGTTGGCCCGAAGCTATTCCCATCGTCGATATGGAAGTGACAACCGTTGCTTCGGCCCTCCTTACTACTTGGATAGCACGTTTTGGCGTACCCTTAAGAATCACGATCGACCAAGGATGCCAATTTGAATCGCGGCTGTTCGAAGAGTTATGTCGGTTGCTCGGCGTCAAACATATGCGCACGACCGCCTATCATCCCGCGTCCAACGGGATGGTAGAGCGTCAACACAGACAATTAAAAGCGGCGATAAAGTGCCACGACATGAGCAGCTAGGTCGAAATTTTACCCATAGTATTATTAGGCATTCGAACGGCGATAAAGGAGGACTTAAACGCAACGGCAGCCGAAATGATTTACGGCACCGGCATACGATTGCCGGCGGAATATTTCATTGCAACCGAGCAGCAGGCCAACACGAAGTATGCGAACCGGCTTAAAGAACAGATGGGGTAGGTCAGGCCGCATTCGGCTACGCGTCATGGCGGAAGGAAAATTTTCGTTTTCAAAGAATTAGAATCGCCGCCCTATGTTTTCTTGCGTCATGACGCGATCAGAGGCCCCTTACAGCCTCAGTTCGACGGACCGTTCAAGGTTGTAAAAAGAGGCGAGAAGGATTATATAATTAAAATAAACGATCGTGACATAACGGTTTCCGTAGATCGTTTAAAACCGGCGTTCGTAGTCCCAGATGACCTAGAAGAGAAGACTCGCCAAACCTCGGCACATACTTATTCCGGTAAAGCAAGCGAACGCGCACGACGAAAACAGCGCAAACAGCGGCCATGTAGCAAAGGTATAGAGTAGGAATAGGTATGTTATGCGGTCCGGACGCAGAGTCCGTTTTTCCGACTGGTTCCAGGCAAGTCTCGGTTAGGTGTCCTAGATCGTCGGATCGTGTGTATCGATAATAAAAAATAGCGACGACACGAGAAACTTTATACATAATTTAAAAGTTTAACTCAAACGTTATCACTGGAAGAGGGGTGATGTAGCGGCATGCGAGTCAGGACAATTCAAATCCTGTTGTTGTTTTGCCTCGGAGTATCAAGACCGCTAGGTTACAAGTATTGTCAATGCCCGCTAGCCGCGCTGGGACACTCCGAAGGAAACTGGTTTGCACGAAAGTGTCCTGTTTTGCGATCAAGTTTTCAGGACAGAAAAAACAACCAAAAACAAAAATAGATTATAACACAAAAAGTGTAACACGCCGACACATAACATAGTATGGCTACGTCGTACCGTTGCGTATCAGTACTTTTGCCTAACACATCTTATCAAAATTCATGGTTTATTGTGAATACCCAATATGTATAAAAATTTTATCTTAGGTTAAATAAAAGTTATTAAAAAAAAAAAGAAAAAGCGCTGGAAACACTCGTAGCCTCCGCAGATGACCTAATCATCTACGTAATAGGTCGCAAAACCAAAACACTAAAAACCAACACAAGCAAATGCGAAACCATACTGTTTAGACCCAAGTCAAGCAAAATCGGTCCAACAGAAAGGGAACACTGTAGAAAATTTCAGCTAAGGGAAAAAGCAAACGATGCGGAGCTCATTCCACACAAAAACTGCGTAAAATACCTAGGCATAAACACAGACGAAAAATTAAACTATAAGCAGCACATGGAAATCCAACTCTCCAAAGCCAGCAAAGCATTCTGAAGAACAAAAAGATCATAACCTACGGCTGCCCAATCTGGTACAACATATCAGCCTCACAAATGGAAAAAATTCGCAGATTCGAAAGAAAATGCATCAGACTTTGCTTGAGTACTTACAGATCCGAACACAGCGGATTCAAAAAATATGTCAAAGACAAAATAATCTACGACCTAGCCAACATTCACCGCATAGACTGTCACATCTTAAAATTAATAAGAAACCACTTCGCGCAAGCGGCAAAGATACAAGAAAATTAATCTTCAGTTGCTTATTCCCAAATGACGCATATACAAAAACAGTCTGGCAACGGGCTACATCCCCCCAGAAGCGTCCCTATACCTACACGAAAAAAACTACCTCCAAGACCAAAATAACATTCCAATAATTTATCACATAAAAAGAAAAATAGGAACCAAAACTATACTCTACGAAGAAAACTTAAACGGACAAACCGCAGACTCTAGGTGGAGATACAACATGTCCCTCCCTCTGAAAGACATTAAAGACAAACACAGAAAAAACACAAACAAATATTGGTGGATACTGAATCCATAATAAAATAATAGAGAAAATCATTAAACCGACAAAACTCAATTCTGCCCCCGTATAACACAGGTATAATTGTAAATAACTGTAAATATTGTAAATAAATCTATTTGACATCCCCCTCCCCCGCCCCCTCCCTATTATCCGCCTCCTCCCAAAGGCATACAGCGCCCAAAAGGTAGACTACCGAAGTGATCAAATTTTCCGGCTGTCCTCCGACCAGTATAAATAAACAGACGCAATCACGAGCGAGAGAGTTCATCGAACAGAGTCGAAGAGTATTGACGTATAGACAAGCATCGCAGTGATCTACAAAGTTTCTCCGTGTATTTACCGGGCATTTATTCCGTGACTTAAATTTGTACCAGCGGACTCACAATTCGTCTGTAATTAATATATTTATTCGAGAATATATTTAATGGATTGCGACGGCAATAATTCGCTTTCGTTATTTCGCTCCACCAGAAACAGACTAATCCTCCACAAGATTCTTCCACAAGAAATTTTAAAAGATTGGCTATTAGAGGAACGACGTCGCGATCGTCAAATCCCAGAAGTCAAGAAATTACAAAACGATGAGCTCGCGGAAGTGGTTTTATGTGGTCCGTTATTAACCATGTACACCAGTCAATTATGCACTTAGGTTGGGATAAAATGTTCGAGAAGCTGTACGAGTATTACAGGCTCGAAGGAATGGCGAAATATGTTCGTAAATTCGTAGAGAACTGTCATGCTTGTTAAGTTTCGAAGGCAAGTTCAGGTAAAATACAAGCTGAATTACATCCTATACCTAAGACCAGCATACCTTGGCATACAGTTTACATGAATATAACGGGCAAGCTAAGCGGTAAAAGTGGCTCGAAAGAATATGTCATTGTTTTGGTCGACGCTTTCACAAAATTCGTACACTTGCATCATACTTGTAATATAGATTCCCTTAATACCATTAAAACACTTAAGTATGCTATATTTTTATTCGGGAGCCCTCGCTGGATAATAGCGGACCAGGGAAGGTGTTTTAAGGGCAAAGAATTTCAAGATTTTTGTCAAGATAGACACATTAAACTCCACTTAATGGCAACCGGTGCTAGTAGAGCTAATGGACAGGTAGAGCGTATTATGGGTACGCTAAAAAATATGTTCACAACAATAGAAACGACCGGGCGGTCTTGGCAAGGCGCGATTGGGGAAATACAATTGGCTTTAAATTACACCACCAACCGTGTGACTAAGTTGAGCCCATTAGAACTGTTAATCGGTAAAACAGCAAGACCCTACGGCTTGTCCGTACCCGACAACATCGAAGAAAGAGAAGTAGATATCTCCCATGTAAGACAGCGGGAGATAAAGAATATAGATGCTAGCGCTAAGTATGATAAAGATAGATTCGACAATACTAAAGCTGAAGTAAAAAATAAAAATTTACCTAAATGCTCAAGAACACGTTGGCACATGGTGTTCTTGAACATGTGCAACTTTTGGGGGCTGACGTTACCAATAACAGTATAACAATAACCTGTATGGACGTTATTTAACGTTACACTACGTTACAGCTAATCCAGAACGATCGAGATCTATATAAATGGGACCGACGAAGATTGGATCCATAATAAAGTAAATATTAAACTGGGGTGTTTCTCGGTCAGACATTCCATTATCGTATGTTCGCTACCGTAACAGTTCGTCTGCGTCCCGCACGTTCGAAGATTGATAAATCTTGAACATACGCTATACTGGTGAAATTAGTCGCGATTTTACAATTTATCAATTCATCAATTATAATTTATCATTTTGCAATTCGTAGGAAAGAGATAACATGCTCGATATTCTAGTTTGTAGCTATAGATAAATAAAACATATATATTTTTAATATATCTTCTATATCGCATACCTCACTGAACATATGGAAAATCGCTAGTAGGACATAGATTATGAGAATATATTTAATTCTGAAAATTATAGAGGAAAATATAAATAGAATGTAAGCCAGAAGTAACAAAATTATATAAAACATTATTCAATATATGTTGTAGAACGAATATATTATTCGTTATTTATAATATTTCATGTTTTATTTCCCTTGTAAGATATTTATTATATTCCGATTATATACTCAGTTTTCGAATATTTTTCTGCTAAATTGTATTATTTTCCCAGAACTTTATAATCTAATTTAATCTTGCTGTTTGAAATGATTGACTTCCTTCTGTGAAAACACTCCTGACTGACTCTATCCGAACATTTTCTGTAATACTCAGATCTGATAAATGTGCGAACCAATTTAGGATTTGAATATTTTTAGAAAGATAATAGTATCAGTAAATTTAACTGTATCGAACATTATCACGTTGAAAGAATGTCTCCGTTCAATGCGACTAACATGCTTTTCTTATCTTCCATTTATTAAACTGACATATCTATGACTGTTCATAGCACTATATCATTACTAATTCTATTCACTGCTTAAATTAACACCTTTTTCTAAAAATTGCGTTTGTTTCATCCTTATCTAACTTGCCACGTTTTCAAATATAAATTTCGTTTGGATTAAACGTTGTTTAATCTAACAATGGAGAGGTCATGACCCAGGTTCATATATGTATCCGCTCCGAAATTATAGCACAGGAAGTTCTTCCTTTCTGAAGTTTAGATCACGATAAGTATCTGTTCTTCTGTCTGTACTAATACAAATAAGTGATCGATGAAATAGTATGTATCGAAATACAATATGGTCAAATACACTAGAATCTGTTACGATGTTCTTCAAGGACGGTATAGTTAATCGTCACTCAATACAGACGACTGTGATATTTGTGTCCTATCTATTCCCTCTTCTTTTTCCATTTACTTAGAGCTTCGTCTTTTTCACTGATTCCCATCGAGCAATCTTGTCCGAACGTGTCGTCACTTTTGCGGAAGCTTGTACACGACTTCAATACGTATTCGCCACTCGGTCATTAAATAGATTTAAGAAATTCTGGTACATTTTCCTTTAAGTATCGTCATCTCAAGAGTGTTCCTATTAGAGAGTGCAGATATTTCATAATGGTAATAAATACATCGAGTTCAGCAAACGTTCATATAGATCAAATTTTTGGCATCTAAATTTACTAGCGTAATGCAATGCAACATCTGCTTAAGTAGTTTCACAAACTGAGTTGAGTTTAAGAAATTGGCAGAACACTTCACAAAAAGCTTCCCGATATTCAGGATAATGTGCTTCATATATTATAAGGAAGTTTTTATGGGACGATTGTTCAATAGACTCAGATGTTAGAGGATATTTTACAGGATCCTTAAATCCAAGCTGAAATTGCACTTATAAGCAGAGTTGTAGTTTTTATACAAGAATTTCATCCTTCAGTGAAAACGCTAAATATGTTTTTACTTAAATGATCTTTTTGTATGTGTTGACTGTCAATTTTTTTTTTTATCGTGTCTTCAAGGTTTCCTTTGCATGTTGTCTACTGACAGTCTTGAGTGCAATAATTTCATATTTGCAGATCTCGAAGGATTTGTGAATAAATTTATCGCTAACAGCCCGAGAAGAAAGAAGCATTAGATACTTCTATTATTCAACTATCAACTCTTAAGAACTATTTATTTTTTATTTTTATTATTTACATTATTTGTGAAATAATACTGACATTTACTATATAATTTGAATGAGCTCGACATCTGTGTTTTAGTGAAAAACGTAGCTGTTGGCAAAGCATCCACGGTTGCGCTTGGGACGTACTGTTGCATTGTATCGTATTGATTCTATTGTCACCTATAATGTTATTATAGATAGCTTTCAATGGTACGAAGAGTATTGTAATTACGGAGTGTGTCGTTTGTAGCCAAAGCGGTGAAATTTTGTGCTCGTGTTCAGCAACTGCAGATCAAATTACGCGAATTGCATTTTTTCTGTGCAACAAAATGCAAATACGCTTGTAGTAAATGTGTCATGAACAACCTACTTCTAGATAAATGTGCGGACGTGTTTAAGATATCCAGTTTTCGAATGTTTTTGAGATGTTCATCAACTCTCTTCCAGAAGCTTTTGCATCTTACAACCTTTTCCATTGATTGCGATCTCACTGCGTATAGTTTTATTTGTAAGTATTACACAAGCAAATATTTCATTTGTTCGTTTATTCAAATTGAAACTTGATATTATTTCATATTATTGTTGCTATATTACATTGCACAATCCTTGTATCAAGGGAAACATGTTAAAATTCTGGATATAATTTCTTTACAGATAAAGCATGATTCTACATTCTAAGTATACAACTGTATTCATTTGTGAAATAATGAAAATCTCCTCTTCATGATTGGAAAATTGATGTGTACTGCACTGTATATCTGACAGCAATAATTGGATACATTTCCTTCAGAAATTGTTCTGGTTTGAGTACACGAGCGAAAGGTTGGAACCATCATAATTTTCTCTTTTGCACATTTTAAGAATATCACGTGTATCTTCTTCCCGTTTCCGTCTCAAACTTTAAAACGCAAGTTTATCGTTTCTAATATTTTCACTTTTACGTTTTCTTTTCTTTTTTTTTTTACTAATGATCGTTTTGTACAGACCATTTATTTTTATTGTCTGATTACTCTGAGTACGAGTTTTCAAATTATTCAAATTCCCCATCGTATAAATAGATATTACAAGTTCAAAACGTTGCTGTATCATTGGCCAATCTGCTTAAAATTCTCGACCAATATCCATATCTTCAGATTTGTTATAGCTTTTCCAACATATGTTGACATACGACAAATTACAATATAGTATATAGTACTGTTACTGTTGCTTAGAAACTTCTTGTATATTCTACAATTCCGTTCATCTAGACGGATTGCTTTTTCATCGCTAAGGAGAACTTTTTTTTAATGTTTCCTACACTGCATATTGTGCACTATCTTCGTGAATTCTATACGTTTTTCTTTACGTTGAGATGTGAATAATATTCGACGTTGCAGTTTTGGATGTTCCAAACGTTTACATCGCTGTAAAATGCGTTGAACGGTTTATCGCAAGATCTACTATTTTAGCAAATCTATTTTTGGCAATGCGATTGCTCTCTGCTCTTACTTGTGTTATATTTTGTAGAACTTCTAAGCAATTGAACTGTTATCTTTCTATTTCTACTAACAAATTTTGTAACTTCTATGACGGTATAATTACTTGTTTACTGTAATAGCAGGATTCTGTCAATTTCATTATTATTTAAAACTTTTTCTTGAAGGAAGACTTATTTCCAAAATTCATTAAGGAATAAAACAATAAAATATTGAGTAGACTTATACTTATTACTCTATTATCAAAACACGTCAATAGCAATTAATAAGAGATATAAGAAGATTCTATTAGATTTCCCTCCATAAATCTCATATAATATTAATCATATAATATTCTATAACATATGACAGCGATTTTCCCAGTGTGTAATATATATAATTTATAAAATATATGTAACATTTCCCCTTGTAGAGCATGTTAACGTTTCCCCTTGGAGTTCTTAACATGCATCCTGATGTAGTCTGTATTAAATGTAGTGTCATATTGCACTACAACGAATAAGAATATTACTGGAGAAATGGAAAATACAAGTAACCAATGTAAAAAAGTAGGATGTCTCTTGTTTAAAGCAACACAACCTATAACCGAACTATAACCTAATTACAACCGATTAGAATGAAATTACATAACCATCACACAGAATGATTTATAACACTGAGAGTAATTTAAAATTGTACGATACAATGCGAGAAATATTTGTATGTATAAAATATCGCCAAAAAAGTGTAAGATAGTTTATATCAATTAATCAGTATTGAACGATACTATATATCTCATTTGTTTTGGCAAAAAATTTTCATGCTTGTAAAGTTAAAAATTTAGAAAGAACGAGTTCCATCGTCGGAAGATAAGTGAACGATTGCATAAAACTTGGATTTTTGTAAATAACTATTGCAATATTTATTGTGAAACTGTTTTTTAAATATATTACAGTAGTTACATAAGTAGACGTAATGGTTAAACATTATGTGAAAGAGCAGCCTTCAACGCCTCATTCATTTGTTTATAAAGAATTGCAAAGGAAACAAAATCATACGACTGTTGCACGATTTGTAAATTCCGCAAAAAAATGTGTTATTTTTCATGTCTACTTGCTGCAAAATTCGTAATTAATTCGATTTCGTATATGTTCGAAGTTGGAAGAAGTTTAAAATTATTTTATCCTAACATGTTACGTGTAACACGTATAACACACAGCTTGTGTAAAATAGCCGAGAAAATGAGACTATTATTCCCTTCGATCAATAAATTGTTTCTATGAAGCAAATATTTTTAAAAGTTGCACACATTGTGTTGGAACAGAAAACAACTATCAAATGTGTTGATATGTGATCTTACAGGTAACTTCAGCATCACACAGGGTATCCAGAAAATTGTAGTACAAGCCGCTAAAAGGTTATTTCTCGTTCAAAAATACGTCACAAAAAAAGGATGAGATTTGTTCATCCGAAGTCTTGGGTCCAAGAAAATCGAATTTTAATTTCTGTCAAGTATGTGTGCGCTTTGAAGAGACCAAGCATTGATTGAATGTGTTCCGTCGTACGCGGCTACTTTGTTTGTATTTACGATTTGGCATGGCCTGAATTACTACATGAAGCTTCGTGATCACAAAAGTAAACAGGTCCCGTGGGACTTTATTTACAAGCTGCGGGAGAACAAAATAAAAATACGAAATTATCAAGAAAACACCAAGCGCTCAGGTTAGCAAACCAACATGACAGAAGAAACGGAACATAACGTAGTTTGATCCTTAAAAATAACAGCAGAACTACTGGAATCGGGAGACAACAAGCAACGCGTGTCGATATCGATGCATCTGGATGGAGGACATCAATTTGTTTGAGGGACAAGAGATGGAGATGACTATCTCGACTAGATAACAGGTATTTAAACCCATCGACACCAACTGCAGGCAGTGAAAAACAAAAATGAACGTTCGACAAAATGTAATTGAAATATATGTGAAGACCTAAAAGTTATATCTTTGTTCATGGTTCTTCGAAGTGGGTATACGAAATATTCTTCCTATGTGCAACATCAACACTTGGCCATTAAGACGAAGTTTTGAGCTGAACGAAAAAAGATATAGAATCCTACTTTGACAGATAGCAGCAGTACATATCCGCCTTTGCTACATATTAAATTGAAAGTCACGGAAAACTTCGTAAAAATTATCGTATAGGTAAAAATGGGGCTCGGCACTGTGCGTGTTTACGAGCGCTATGCCGATATATTTTAAAGCAGAGCTGCGGGCGGAAAAGTATCGTATTAAAGAGGCGGATCAACAGGAGTAGTACAACACCCGTTCAAGAGCTGGGGCCGCCTCGATCTATCAAGAGAGGATTATGGCAGTGGAGGAGCGTATCGTGGAGAAATAGAAGGAGTGACGATTTGACTATAAATATAATTTGACGATTTGAATATAATTGGAAGAAACGATTGGTAGCGGATGCATATTTATTTAGAAAGTATGGGAGGAATATTGAGCACTTCACCATGCAGATCCTGACAGGGTATGGAATTTGCAATGTATATCGGAAAATGATTAATAAGGAGGATTACTCCAGATGTTGGGACTGCAATGCTGAAGGCGATGACGCGGAACATGCGCTTTTCCACTGCCCAAGGTGAATACGTGAGAAGACTGAACTAGAAAATTACGTTGGCACACCACTATCAACGGAGAATTTAATTGAGCTAGTGGCGTAGAAGGAGGACGACTGGGCAAGGTTTCAGGTCTTGTGTAGGAAAATTATTTGCAGGAACTTATTTATTTATTTATTTGTTAAATATGTTTATTTATTTCTACTACACTGGTTTTTTGTTGACGACTTGGCGAGTTCTTTTGGTTATGATTGGGCACATTCGGAAGGTTTTTTGGCTAGGTTGATGACGACATTGGCGATGTCCACGGCTTTGCAATTTGAAAATAATATGGAAAAGGTCAATAAAGGAATTAAAGTTACGGCGCAGGGGGTTTTGGAGCCCCCAGGCCCCGTCGGGACTACGAGTGGCTTCCCAGGCTCGACCCGACGGTCATCTAGCTACTGGAAGAACGGCGGGGGGGTGGAACCCCAGGCACCCCCTTGTACGGTAACAGCGACTGGGGTAAAAACGATTAATAAGAGGATGGCGGGCAGTAAAGACAAGCCGAGGATGGTGTCGGACATTAGACTGAGCGACAACGTCACCATATCAGTTGTGCCCAGGATTAGGGAGGTTGAAAAGGGAGGAGGAGAGAGGGACCATCGAAGCCCTGAATAGGACCGTTGCGGTTGCGGAAGAATGCAGAAGAAGGGGTCTGGTATGCGTTCTGGTCGCCCTCGATATAAAGAATCAACACGCTAACAGTGGACAGAATTCTGGAGGAAGCGCGAAGGAGACGGTTGCCGGGACGACTTCAAGAGCTGATCGGGGACTACCTGGCTGATAGGAGAATTATGGCGCACTGCCGGGACGGCGTCGTAAGGAGGAATGTCGGGGCGGGAACTGTGGAACCTCGTGTACGATGGAATTCTGGACGCGCTCGACCGGCAGAAGGACATCGAAGCTGTGGCGTTTGCCGACGATCTGGCGGTACTCCTTAAGATAAGGGAGTCCCTGGGCATCGAGGAAAGAATACGGGCTGTTATCAGCATGGCCACCAGATGGTGTAGCGACGCGGGACTACATCTAGCAAGAGAGAAGACGGAGGTTATTCTCTTTACCAGGAAGAGGATACCGACAAGTTTTAACTCTGACATGGGGAATGGGCGGCGATCTCCACTAGCAAGACAGTGAAGTATTTGGGAGTTTGGTTAGATAATGCTAGGGGGTTCTGCCCCACCTCGAATCAGCGTGTGACAAGGCGGAACGGTTCTTGGGTGCCATACGGGGCCTGCTTCCCAACGTGAACGGACCTAAGGACACGGTACGGAGATTGTATTACGGGGTGTGGGAGTCAGTGGTCCTGTATGGTGCACCTATATGGGCCTCATCCCTCGCTAAGGTGGTGAACAAAAAGATCATCAAAAGGACACAAAGGGCGGCGATGATCCGTACGTCTACTGCTTACCGTACGGTGTCACACGGAGTCTTGTGTGTGGTGACGGGCAATATGCCTACACACATAAAGGCGTGGTTACGGTGGAAGCAGTACGGAGTAAAGAGGCGGATTGTTGAGGACCTGGATGGAACGGCGCTCGCATGGTACGAAAAGATGGAGGGGCTGAAGACCGAAGCTGAGAACAGATCGAGGGTGGAGTGGACGTTCCACAATCCCTACAATTGGACTAAGAGGCTGATAAAGGATCCGTTGATTTGCTACAGGACGAAGAGGGGCGTCAATTACCAGGTTATACAGATCCTAACTGGACACGGTATTTTTAATTGGTACCGTCACAGGATAGGGTAGGAGACGCACATCAGTTGTTGGAATTGTGGAGCCATCTTGGACGATGCGGAGCATCTAAATATGCGTGTTGCAATTTTCTTGCATCATATCGATCATTATATTACGTTCAAATCATAGAAGAATTGGTATAAGTGTGTAAACAACCGGTATGTAAAATGTTAGAAATGCATTTTTTTGATAGCTGTTACTATAAGAACTCAATACATCTTCAAACTTAAAAATTTGCGATCTTTTTTCAAATTGATCTTTTGCAGATTGTTTTTTAGCTGGTAAAAGATTACAAGTTGGAAGCAAAATCGAAAAAATGTTAGAATTTATTGAACAATGTAATCGACATTTCAAAGTCAGAATATGGAACAACAAACGGTGGCAACAGTGGCAAAAATCTTTTTCAATCTCTAAGTTAGCATCGTACATAACCAATATAGATGTCATTAGAAGCTTTAATATCGTTCTACAAGCCGTTAATAGTAAATATGAAATAAAGGTGAAATTGCAGAAAAGTCCTCTCCGATATCAATGACTTTTCTATGTTGTAAAGCTCAACGCCTTGAACGGTTTTATCATTATATTATTGTTCTTCTAAAATAACATGCTGCTGTATGCAACCAATAAGTGGTGTTACGTTTTAACGAATGTCGCGTCATCACGAGATCAATCGTAAAGCAGAGACAACACAGTTTTTTATTCAGCGAATTTTAAAACTTTTCTAAAACTGTGCTTCAGTCTACTTCGGAAGATATAGTGAAAAAAGCTTCATCTGCTTCAGAAGCTGCTCGAAAAAAATTCAACGATTACAGGGCAGTTTCATCGGAAACCCAAGAAAAAGTATTAGTAAATTACATACTAATCTCGAAAGAAACATTATTTGGAGTTACTTTAACGGATCTACAACAATTAACTTCTGAAATAGCAAATTGCATAAAAAAATTTAATCGTAATTCGACCGTGCCAGTTTGTACTTTCAGGAAGAAAACAACCTTATTGACCGGATAGTTCTATGCAAGTGTTTATAAATCGCACATTAAGCGAACTTGTTTACGAGTTCAAATCCGAAAGTCTCTGTTGTAAGAACCATAAGAAAAGATAAAAGAGACGTACCTTCAGAATTTCAATCTCATAGACGTCGTGAGGTAAACTATTCTCTTTTGGGGTTCACTCAAGACAGAATATTGGTATTTTATGATCCCAAGAATTATGATGCTATTGATACAAGTGTGTATAAAACAAAACAAAAATGAAACGTATTCTTTTCATTTGTAATTTTAAATAACGAGTAGAAAGAACAAGGCATAAATGGAATTTATCACCATCTTTAAATGGTCAGTTCTGCCCGGGCAGCCAAACTATACGGACGTGTAAAACAATGGTTCAGAGAAAATGCGGCAAGTGGGGAAGAGAAAGTTACGAACGGCAACGCTCATAGCTAAATGGTGGAAACCCGTGTCTTCTAAGAAGACTATAAACAACTCTAAAATGCTAAAACACATCTCACCGATAAAAATAATTAGTAAAGACGAAACATATCAAAACCAAGTCAACCAATAAATCAGGACTGCTCAGTTACAATTGAAGTCGATATGGAAACCAATAAAGAAACAACTCAACAGGTTGAAAGCTGGAAGGCGGCGAGTTAAAATAAAAAACGAAAAATAACAGAAAATCCAGATACCGAAAAGCAGCGATGGCTGCAAGAATTACCATTAAGAAATTATAGGAAAGTGATAAAAGAATTAAAGGAAAAAAACGCTATATACCACGCGTATCAGCTCAAGACGGAAAGGTACAAAATAGTTATAAGAGAATTACATCCAAAAATTAACACAAAAAAATTAAGTGACGAATTAGCAAAAATTGGCCATCAAACAAAAGCAATAAACAATATGACAAGATATGATACGAAGCAACCATTACCATTATTCTTAATAGAGCTTGAACCCAGAACCAATAACAAAGAAATTTATGAAATCAAAAAAATTCTAAACGCAATAGTAACAGTGGAACCACCGCGCCACAAAAAAGATATACCACAATGCATGCGGTGTCAACAATACTGTTACGTCGCATGGAACACCTGCACTCCAGCCGACGCTACCTGACAGCCAGCGGCCCACCTACATTCATCCCGACCCTCAATAAACTCAAGGACCCGCCATACATCAACTTTTAGATTCATTGTTTCCACATATTTGCCAGTCAAAATGATTGTCCGGAAGGAATTTACAATTCTAGAAGTAATTTCGGTTAATGTACGGGTATCGGAAAAGTCCTTGAGTTTATTAGGCGCTCTTAAAAATCACGGAAAAAGCGGGTAGTTACCGAATGGGAAAACCGAACACATGTCTACCGAAAAATGCTGGTTATCCACAGGAACGAATTTACCCCCCGATCCACGTTGGTGGGTGACTTCCTCATATCCTTTTTCATTAGTATGGGTCATAACCAATCGGCATCGCGGATCGTTACCCTCACTTCCTTGACAAAGGTGAGAACAACGAATCCGCGTTCTTCGTTCAAAGGGCATACCCACACCAAGCTTTCCTCCGGAAAAACATAAGAGCGAATCGGCAGTTCAAGCCAGTCTATCCAGTCAAGCAATTCTAGTCTCTCAAGTGGGTCAGTACATCAACTCAAGATTCTAGTCCATCAACTCAAGTCAGTCTATCATCGCAAGCAGTTCAAGCATCCTCAAGAAGTCAACAAGTCGAATACAGTCAGTCGACAAAATACATTATCATACGCGACAACACGAACAGAGTCTCAGGTCGTACTCATTCGTAGTCATGTTGTATCAAACATTCATTTTGTATTACACCGAACTTGTTGGATCGTGCAAATATATATAATAACCTGTTAATAGCAGCGTTATCTTCAATTTAACTACCCTTATTATCCTAAAAGAAATAAGGGATCGAACGATTCGTGGCGTCGATTAGTCAATCGTAACGGGAATTTACGATTCCCGTTGGCGCGCTTCTTCGAGATTTTGTCTCCCCGCGAACGTGCGAAAACAATTGGTCCTTCGAGCTGGATTACGTGCCAACGAAAAATGAATCTACAAGTGATCACACAGTGCCACGTGTCCACATCGAATCCAGCAGTAGAAGTGTATCACTCCATCGAAGTCAGTGACATCAGGAGCGTCACCTTCGAAGAAGTATAGCCCATTGGTCGAGGCACGCAACCAGGCATCGTCCGGAAGCAGCTGAACAATTATCCAATTGAAGGCTCTACACACGTAAGTCGGTCTCCATCAGTGATCATGCAGAACTCAGCAAAGGTCAACTCTATGCGGAAAAAACGCCACAAATACATCGGCAACATCAAGGCCATAGACAGCGATATCGATCTGTGTGAGCAGGCTGAAGAGCATGATGTTTGCCTCTTGGAAAAATATCAAACCCAACTCGAGGAAGAATGGAGACGGTACCGATTTACCCAAGATGATTTAGAAAACCATGGCGAAGAAGATCCTACGTTGGAAAGAGAGGCGATACGCACCTATGTATCCCTGGGAGCTCGTTTGTAGAAGCTGATACTGGCTGAGCAACGATCGACCCGGTCGACATCTGTAAGTACCCCCAGTGGTGATTCATCCGCGATCTCGAATCCAATAGCGATCAAATTACCCGATCTCCAGCTCTCCACTTTCGACGAAAACTTCGAAAAATGGAGCGCATTTCACGACACATTTTGCTCAACGGTAGATCAGAACCCTCTCCTCACGGACGTACAAAAATTTCACTACCTACGGTCCGTTCTCCGCGAAGACGCGGAGAATTGCTTAGAGGCGTTACCCCTAATTACCAAGACGCTATGAAGATTCTCAAAGAGAGTTTCGAATGCCCACGAGACACCACCGTTAGCCACTGCACGGCCCGAATCGAGTATCCGAAACATACCAAAGACTCGTCAGCGGAATTAAGTCACTTGGTCCATGCGTTCAAACAACACATCTGTGCATTGACCAAGCTAGGCGAATCCTATTCCGAGACAAGTGCCATGATATACAGCCTTTTGCTTTCAAAGGTATCATCGAACATCCGGAGTCAGTGGAAAATGACTCTCTCGAACAAAGAATTGCCTAAATATGTTCAGTTCCTGAGCTTCCTAGAAAGACTGGCACGAAGTAACAGATCGACTACCATTGTCAAAGAGACACGAGAATCAGAAGAAAAGTCCAAGCGAGTCCATCGGCACGAACAGCGAGGACACGCATTCGCACGCATTCACGCATAAACGCGTGAAGGGACGCTATAAGGGCGTCTTTGTGCTTGAATTGCTTGAAGAAGGGGTACACAGCGCGTGATTGTCACGCCGGCTCATGTCGGATGTGCGGAGGACGACACCACACGATGCTACATCAGGAAAAACAGCCGTCGAGGTCGAATTCCTCCACCTCGAGCCGAAGTCCCTCCTCGTCAAACAGGAGAACAGCATCACCCCCGTCACCTACAAGTAAGTGGAAAACCTCGAAAAAACACAATTCGGGGACAACCCGGACGAACTCACCCCCTAGTCCACCCGACAGTCCGAGACGGACATATACAAGAAATGACGTCAAAAATCCAGAACTCCGACAAAGACCGAAAATACCAGACCAGCAGTTTCCGGGGTATTGTGCGATGATATAGTGATTACAGCTCAAGTTCACATGCTAACCGACAAACAGCAACCGACCCAGTGCCGTGCGCTACTCGACACCGGATCCAGCATGAATTTCATCACAGAAAAGTTTGCAAATACCCTCGGAATAAGGCAAATGAAGTGTTCGGTCCCAATTGGAGTTCTCGATACATTGACGATGACATCAAGGCGATTCGTAAGGGCGACGATTACCTCCATTGACGGCAAGTATGAGAGCATATTAACCTTCCTCGTCATTCCAGCCATAACGAACCTGATCCTGAGCCAACACAGCGATCGCTCGCCGCTTGATATACCCAGAAATATCAAGCTATCCCCGATTTCATGTGTCTTCCCCGATTGATGTCTTATTAAGCTCGGGTGCAACCCTTTCGGCGATGTGTCGGACCAATCAATCTGACGCGACCGGACGAGCCGGACTTGCGTTTGCAAAAGACGCGATTCGGCTGGGTAATCGGGAGGAGTCCAACCTCCTCAACCGCGACAAGCACCTTTCACGGATCCACGACGGCTCTGCAAGCAAACCTTGCGCGGTTCTGGGAAATCGACGAAA
This sequence comes from Bombus flavifrons, assembly GCF_040668555.2. Taxonomy (NCBI): domain Eukaryota; kingdom Metazoa; phylum Arthropoda; class Insecta; order Hymenoptera; family Apidae; genus Bombus; species Bombus flavifrons. Next base: position 1,737,306 of record NC_138457.1, on the reverse strand, counting down.
GACCTCCGATCAAACACATCTCAGAAGCAGAGCGACGATGCGAAGAGCATTTCAGAGCTCACGCCCGACGCACCAGCGAAGAACGATACATCGTCGCTCTTCCGTTCAATGACCGGCTCCCGTCGCTTGGATCTTTCAAGGCGCTAGCGATGAAACGACTCGCATCCCTCAACCGTCGATTAAAAGGCGACAAACGTTTTGAAGCCGATTATCGAGCGGTGCTACTAGACTACCTAGATCGGAGACATATGTCAAGAATCAGTTTCGAAAACGCCGACGAAAGCGGGTATTATCTACCACACCTCGCCGTGATCAAGGCAACGAGCGAAGCAACCAAACTCTGCGTCGTGTTTGACGGATCCGCGGCGAGCAGCACCGGAGTATCATTAAACGATACACTCTATACAGGGATCAAATTACAAGAGGATCTACTGAATATTCTGCTTAGATTCCATCTGCACCAGTATGTACTCACCAGAGGACCGACGATATCAAAAAATCGCTTGGCGTAACGAGAGTGGAGAAATCGAAACTTACCAATTCCATACCTGGCCCTACGGTGTCTCAAGCAGTTGGCAGACGATGAAGGACATCGATTCCCACGAGTGTCATTGGCTTTGTGACGAGACTTCTACGTCGATGACGCCCTCACCGGAGCAGACACGAAGGAAGAGGTTCCTTCAAAGGGAACTGACCGAACTTCTCCAATCCGCCGGTTTGAATATTCGAGAATGGGCTTCCAACGACCAGAGCATCCTCTAAGGGTTATCCAAGCAAGATAAAAGCCGAAGGTTACAATTAGGTGAGTCTCAAACCCTAAAAACACTCGGCATATTTTGGGATTCCAAGGACGATGCAATACTCTACTCGGTCGAAGCCAACGCCAAGACCTCTCGGGTTACAAAGCGATCCATCAGCTCTGTGATCGCCAGAATCTACGACCTACTAGGATTGCTCGCGCCAGTGATCGTTCGAGCGAAGATTATACTTTAACGAGTCTGGTCGTTAAAGGTCGACTGGGATGAGTCCCTCCCAGCGGACTTGCATTCCGAGTGGAACCTCTACAACACCCAATTATCATTACTCAACGAGATTCGGTTCCCACGCAAGACCATAATAAAAACACGCATTGAGATTGAACTCTATGGCTTTGGTGACGCCAGCGAAAGGGCGTACGGAGCCTGTGTCTATCTGAGGTCTCTCGATCATCACCGAAACGTCCAGACACGACTACTCACAGCGAAATCGAAGGTAGCTCCGCTCAAAACGCAAACCATTCCACGACTTGAACTGAGTGGCGCCCTTCTACTCACATCATTAACCACAATTATAAAGCAAGCATTACAGGTCAAGGTAAATCGTACGATTTAGTACGATTTTATTGGACGGATTTATTTTATTTCGTACGAGTTTATTGGACGGATTCCACCGTCGTTCTCCATTGGATCAATTCGTCCCCTCATACAAATACGGTGACACTAAAAATTATTGTAACAGAAGCCCGGCATTTGTTAAATGTGAAAAAAATAACTTAACAATACACTGCCCATACATAGGGAAGATAAATGAAATAAAATGTTACAACTGTAATGGAAACCACCCAGGCAGCTATAAAGGATGAGAAATCAGGAAAAAATTACAACGTAAACTGTTTTCACCACTTCGCAATAGATCAATCAATAGCTACCAACCACGACAAAGTATAATGAAGCAATATTAAAACTGCAAAATATCCCAAAAGCTACAAACGGAATCATAGATCCCCAAGGAAACCGAAGCTACGCGCAAGTAACCCAGAACGTTAGCCATGCAACGCCTACAAACAATCATAATCAAAGCATCAAAACCGAAGACGATACAGAAATCAAAGAAATGCTCAAACAATCCATTAAAGGTACGGAGATATTAAGAAAAATGGTAAGTGAGCTAAACACAATACTAAGGCAACAAGTACAACAAACAACAGTCATGTTACAACTACTCACTACTACAATATTTTCACCGTACGAAATTAATAACAGCATTCCCAGATGGTAAACAAATGAAGAAGTGGAAAATACCAGCAACACAACTGATAAACGCTGCACCATACTCAGCACAACAGCGCAAGAAGTTGCAAACTTAATCAAGGCAACAAAGACAAATAAAGCACCAGGATTTGACTTGATCAATGGAAGAATCTTAAAAAACCTTCCCCCAAAGGCAATAAGACTAACAACGATAATATTCGATGCAATTCTAAGAATACAGTACTTCCCTGCACTATGGAAAATAGCACAGATCGTAATGTTACCTAAACCAGGCAAAGACCCACACCAAACAGTATCTTACAGACCAATATCATTACTTCCCGTGTTTTCCAAAATACTAGAAAAAATAACTTACGCCCGCTTAAAACCAATAATAGAGAAGGAAAAATTAATACCAGATCACCAATTTGGATTCAGAAACAAACACTCCACAATAGAACAAATGCACAGACTCGTCAATGAAATCTTACAGGCGCTGGAAACAAACAATATTACACGGCATTCTTTATGGACATCGAAAAAGCATTTGACAAAGTTAACCATGAAAAACTTCTTCAAACATTCAAAAAGCAATTTCCAGAACAAATCTACAAACTAGTCAAATCTTACTGAAACAATAGAACCTTTGTAGTAAAAATAAATGATGCATATTCTGAAATTAAGGATATCAAGGCAGGAATACCGCAAGGAAGCGTCCTAGGACCAATACTATACACACTATATACGGCAGACATACCAACAACTGTCAACAGCAAAATACTAACGTTCGCGGACGATACGGCCATACTAGTGAGGCACGCAAATTCAGAAACGGCTGCCGCACTACTACAAGAACACATTACAAAAATAAAAAAGTGGCTGCAAAACAAACAAATAAAAGCGAACACCAGTAAGTGCAATCACATAACATTTACACTTAGAAAAGGAAAAACACCAGATATCCAACTGAACGGCGCCCGCAAAGCACAAACAAAGCAAGTCAAATATCTAGGAATACATTTAGACACACACCTTACATGGAAGCATCACATAAAATCAATAATGAACAGAATACGTGAAAAAAGGAAGCAGATGTACTGGTTAACCAATAGAAAAGCTAAATTAAGCATAATGAATAAACTAAATATAGGATGGTTGGTAACTGGTTGTACAAGTGGAAAGGGGGTGATTCTACACGAAAAAAGAAGTCGAAAATGTACAATAAAAATTTTTCGTCTGAGGCTTTGTTTTCGAGAAAATCGACTTTGAATTTTCTTTTTCGCGTCTCTTTATAACGGATCTTACTGTAGATCGTTGTCTCGATTGACGTTATGTTGATAAATACTTCCAATGTGACCGAAGTGTTTTAATACCTATTAACTTACTATCCGACTTTTATCGCTATCCACTGTCAGTACCTATTAGTCTACCATCATGTCTACATACAGCAATCGGGAATATACGGACATGATACTTTCGTTAGGTGCGTGTGGTGGTAACGCGTCAGCCTCAGCTGATCATTACAGACACCGGTATCCCAATCGTCGACATCCTGACAGACGTGTTATTCAAAAAGCAGAACGAACCCTCAGTGAATATGGTTCTTTTGAAAAACTTAGATGACATGGTGGTCGTCGACGACGCGTTAGTGTAAATGGTGAAGAGCAAATACTAAAAGACGTTTTGGAACATCCTGACATAAGTGCAAGAAACCTTTCTTTGCGGTATAATCTTAGTTGCTTCACGATTCTTCGGATTCTACACGAAAACAACTTACATACTTACCATATCACCAGAGTAGAAGGACTTATGCCTCATGATTAGATTTCGCGAAAGACATTTTGTCATTGGTTGCTTCAACAGCATGCCAACGATGCAGAATTTCTGTTAAAATTTTATGGACCGATGAAGCGAAGTTTACAAGGGACGGCATATTCAATATCCATAACATGCATAATTGGCAAAATGAGAATCCTCACTCTATTCTTGAAACACATTTTCAAGTAAGATGGAACGTAAACGTCTGGGCTAGCATAACTGGACATCTAATTATTGGGCTATATTTTTTCGAAGGAAATGTAACGTCAGCAGCATATTTCGATTTCTTACAAAACAAACTACCGGAATTATTAGAAGATGTACCGCTGAGAACTAGAGGAAGTTTAACTTTTCAAACAGACGGTGCACCGCCACATTTTAGTCGTCATGTGAGAGATTTTTTAAACCAACATTACCAAGGCTGGATTGGTCGTGCTGGAACAATAGCTTGGCCACCACGCTCTCCTGACTTAACTCCGCTTGACTTTTATTTATGGAGCCATATTAAATCAATTGTCTATTCTGAAGAAATCGCAAGTTGCGAACAATTGACAGAAAAGATCATTGTAGCCTTTCATACTTTAAAACAATCGAATACGTTAGAAAGTATTCATCGAAATTTAATTAGAAGAGCAGAATTATGATTACTTCATATCATTTCATTATGTATTTCTAATTTTCCGTTACGGCAAAAACAAACTTAAACTGCGATAATATCTATTGAGACAACTGTTCGGAATTTTAGGTGGGCGTCCGTTAATGGCACGGACAGGCCCATTTCTCTCATTAGGAAATTCCGAATTACCGGTCTTCCCAGGGCTGTAATTCAGAATTTGAATGGCCGTCCGTTTATGACGCGGATACTGCGGTAAACGTAATGACTCGAGGCCAGGAAAAAACCCTGGAAAGGACCAGCCGGAAGAACACGGTGGGGAGAAGAAATCCTCCAGCGAAGTATAGACTCAGGACGACGGAGTCCTCACTTAGTTCGGTTAAGTACTACAACTAGTACAAATAAAGTGCAGTCTAAATCTAGCACTCGAGTTATTTCATCTTCACCTTGAACGTTAAGTCATTCGAGGTACGCGATATCGACTAATCAGGTTGACCTGACCGATTGTTCTTTAATCGATAATACGCAACATATCGGTCCTTCGAGCCGGATCCCGTGCCGTTGGAGGAAGTATCAGTCCGGAGAAAAACAAGAGTGTTAGACAAAACACATTTAAGCGCGTGCCATTTCGGGAAGAAAACACCTTCGACGATAAGTACACCGCTAAACATATCGCTGCACGGCGAAGAGCAGCAGACACAATATCCATTCGACTGAACATCCAAACGTAAGTTCATATATTTGTGTAGTTATCTCTCCTCTCATAAAAAACGTAAATTCAGGAAGAACGCATGAAACAATTAAAGCAGAAACGGGTAGCATTCACTAAAGAATTAGCTAATGTTCAAGCGTTACTTGATAATTACGAGGAAGGAGGGTCAGTAACTTTCATACAATACCGTTTGAATGACTTAGAAACAGAGTATGCCACCTATAGTAAAAGTCACAGCGAACTAGATGATACAGACGAGGGTCAAGCTCAAGATGAACGCATGTTCATAAAGTATACATTCTTGCAATGCAAAGCAAACGTTGCAGACTTAATTGAGAGAATTACGAGACAGAACAGACAGCCAGATCAGACTAATTTAGCATGTCGCTCACCAGGTATGTTACCGGATATCATTTTATCCACAGCGGTCATAAATATTAATGATCAAACCGGGAAACCGCAAAATTGCAGAATTCTGTTAGACTCCTGCTCTCAGGCACATTTCCTGACAACCGATGGATGTAAGCGACTAGGGTTAACCACCAAAAGAGTCAATATACCTCTCTGTGGTGCGAACCATATGACTTCGCACATGAATCGAATGACTCGAGCCAAGATTCATTCACGAATTAGCGACTATAAAGCAGACTTAACATTTCTGCTGGTCGACAATGTCTCGCAAGCAGTGCCATCAGAAAATATTGATCGAAACAAGTTAGATATACCAGGTAAGATTCCATTAGCCGATCCACAGTTCCACCGAGCAGCTGAGGTAGACGGTCTCATTGGAGCACAACTATTTTGGGACCTCCTTCGCGAAGGAAGACTCGATCTAGCAGACAAAAACATGCAGTTGCGAAATACAGCACTAGGTTGGATCGTCGCGGGCGATACAGGCACAAGGAAGCAACCATCCAAAGCAACTTGCAATGCGACACTGAAGACTCTTCACGAAGAAGTGAACAAATTCTGGAACGTGGAAGAAGTCTGTTCAAATAAAATTTTATCTCCAGAGGAACAAGCCTGTGAACTGCATTACACGAATAATTACACGCCACTCGAGAGTCGACTGGACGATACAATGTCCGCTTGCCATTTAAAATCAAGTGCTCTCAGCTAGGTGACACATACGGGTTAGGTTTCTTTCGTTAGAGCGCTCGCTTAATAAGAAACCTACATACAGAGCACAGTTTCAAGAATTTTTGGGCGAATACAAACAATTGGGTCACATGTCTGAGATTCCAAATTATCCAAGGGATGGCTGTTCTTTACCTTATCATCCAGTCATCAAGGCGGACAGTGTTACGACCAAGGTGCGCGTCATCTTCAATGCTTTTGCCCAATCATCATCAGGAAAATCGTTAAATGATTTGTTAATGATAGGCCCTACCATCCAAGACAATTTATTCACCTTGATTATAAGATTCCGGACATACAAATACGTACTCGCTGCCGATATAGTGAAAATGTACCGGCAAATAAACATTCACCTGGAGGATCGGAGGTATCATAAAATTCTTTGGAGGGAAAACATAAACGACCCAATAAAAACGTACCAATTAAATACAGTGACATACCGCATCCGTACCATACCTGGCAATACGTACTCTACAACAGCTAGCACAAGACGAAGAACAGAACTATTCGATAGGGGCACGGGCCTTGAAACTGGATTTTTATGTCGACGATTTGCTAACCGGGGAAAACACTCTTGAGAAGGCAACTTTGTTACGGGATGAACTCATTAACATAACCATGAAAGGAGGATTCGAGCTCAGACAGTGGGTATCAAACGAACCAAATTAATACAATCAATACGCGTGACATCAGATGCGTCGGAACACCTCTTGCTAGACGACAAGGACAGCAAGAAGACATTGGGACTACAGTGGAAAGCTACACAAGATACTCTAGGCTACTCCTTAAAACAAGAAGCAAATGTGCACAGGTAACAAAACGGACAGTACTCTCGAGAGTAGCTCAACTGTTCGACCCACTAGGTCTACTAGGAGCGGTAATAGTTCAGGCAAAATGGATATTGCAAGAATTGTGGAAATGTCAAGTAGAATGGAACGATGCTGTACCACACAACATTCGGGTAGCATGGTTAAAATTCCAAGAGCAGCTAGGAAAAATTCACCAAGTTACCATTCCTAGACGGGTCACTATAGAGAAGAGTATCATGTTACAAATATACGGATTCGCCGATGCCAGTGAGCGAGCATACGGAGCATGTATTTATCTCCGTAGCACAGACAACCAAAACAAGCATTGGGGCCATTTATTATGCTCAAAGTCCAGAGTAGCACCGCTGAAAACGCAATCCTTAGCCAGATTGGAGTTATGAGCGGCGGTGTTACTCATCCAGTTATTCAGCAGCGTCACCAAGGCCTTACATCTTGCAGTTCAATCAAGCACCTTTTGGTCGGATTCGACAATAGTATTACATTGGATAAACACTCCACCTCACTCGCTTAAACCGTTTGTTGCAAATAGAGTCACCGAAATTCTTCAAAGTAGTAATGTAACTCAGTGGCGACATGTACCATCAAAGGACAATACGGCGGACATCTGATCTCGAGGAGTAGACATGGAAGACCTCGTACGCCATAATATGTGGTATCGTGGTCCGCATTGGTTAACTCAAGCCGAAACCACATGACCAACTGATAACTTACAGCCGATAGAAGTACCGGAGAAACGAAAGGTAACAACGCTAAAAACAACTATATCAACCCAAAGTCAGATACTGGAAAGATTTTCCTCGCTCCCACTACTCAAACGAGTCATTGCCTATTGGCTCAGATTTTATAACAACACTAGACAGCGATCAAAATGCAGGGGAGACCTAACTGTAGAAGAACTACAGCAGGCAAGCAAGAGAATCATAAGCATGCTTCTAAAAATGGCATTCTCGAACGAAATACAGGATTTAGTCACTAAAGCAACAGCAAGCAAGACAAATCGATTAATTGCTTTAAATAAAATTATTAAATTCATTAAAACCATTCATGGATGCAGAAGAAATAATAAGAGTAGGAGGCAGATTAGCACAGTCAGAGCTGCAATACGAGCAGAAACACCCGGCCGTATTACCACAACATCATCATGTCACGAATTTAATTATTCGCGAAGCGCACATAAACCAGAGTCACAGCGGCGTTCAAGGCACACTAAACGCAGTGAGACAAACGTTCTGGCCAGTCAACGGAAGAGTCGCTGTAAAGGCAGTAATTCGAAAATGCGTTCTGTGCCATAGAATGCAAACCAGAACCCTTCCATATCCTATAGGCCAACTTCCAGCAAATCGAGTCAGATTCTCGAGGCCATTTCTGGTTGTAGGGATTGACTATTGTGGTCCGTTTTACATCAAAGAGAAAAAATATCGGAACACACAGTCGATTTTATATTCTATATTTTCGACTTCTTTCTTCCGCTTGTACCACCAGCTACCAAGCACCCTGTATAATAACCTGTTAATAGCGGCGTTATATTCAATCAATCACCCTTATTATCCCACAAGAAATAAGGGATCGAACGATTCGTGGCGTCGGTTAGTCAAATCGTAACGGGAACTTACGACTCCCGTTGGCGCGCTTCTTCGAGATCGCGTCTCCCAGCGAACGTCCGAAAGTTCAAGTGCATTCCACAATTAAAATCGAATAAAGAAACAAACTTACCAGAGCACCATAGGAAAGAATTTATCAAGTTTTATCTTACTCAGGAGTCAGTTTGCCTGAATATCACAAAATCCATTCACCTTCAATTTCTGGCAACGAGAACTCTTGAAATAATTTCCTAAAAAATGAATTTTAACAGACTTTCTTTTTCAATTCTTTAAATGTTAGCAATTTTAATATTTTAACAGATAATTTAACATTGTAACAGGGAAATAACAAGGGAAAGATAGAACGTGCAAAAATGCGTGAAGGGGCATTTAGAAAAATCGAAATAATTGGAAATATAATTAAAAAGCGAAGAGAAAATATCGTGGCTTTCTTGCCAAGAGCATAAATGTGAAAGTTTTCAGTTTTTGTTACAAATTCTACTTCCTTTTCTTTTTTGTTTAAATTGAGGTGTGTATTGAATTTCATGACAAAATAATATATATAGATATATAAATATCAAAAATAATAATCATTTTCCTTGGTTTATTTATCAAAATGTCATTTCCTTATATTATTATATTACAAAGAATTATAAATATGATGTATAATGCAAGATAAGGATATAAAAATTTATTTCACAATTCCACTTGAATATGGTATGAAAAGTAAGGTTTGAAAGAAAATTTCTGATACATCGATTTCCGGAGTTATTTAATTGCTTTTCACGTTGAGTTGTAAATTTCCACAGTTGGCCAAATTGCAAAATTTATGCCACTGGCATTAAGGAAACAATATAGAGTGTAATAAAAGAAAACAAGAAAATACAAATTGTAAAAAATCAAGAAAAAGTAATGCAGACGTTAGAAAACTATAGCAAAATAAAAGAAGTTCAAGAGAGCAATGGTAACGATAATGATAAGAAAAAAATACAAGAGAAATGTCACGAAAATAAATTACAAAGTGTAAAGTGGCAACAGAAGACAAAAAATAAACAATAACAAGTACGAGCAAAGGAAATAGAGTTATATAATAAAGGAAATGAAGGAATGATCCTAAATCAAACCTTAAATCCTACAGAAGGTATATATAATGTTGAAGGGAATGGGGAATATGAAAGACGAATTAAAGAAGGTAAGAAAAATTTAAGATTAATTAAGAGAGATTTTATATTATAATAGAGGGATATCAGAATATAGAAAAAGATAGGAGAAAAGAAAGGAAAATGAGTACAAGAACAAAGCAAAATGGGCGGAAGAAAGAAGCAAACTCACAAAAACGAGTGAGGTACTATAAGAGTCAGACAAAATTAAGAGAAGAATAGAGGAGGAAAACTATTATTATAAAAAGATTGTAAATAAGAGATAAAGTAGAAGAACCCAAAATGATCTTGAACATGAATAGGTTACACTTTGTTTCAGGGCATCGCTCTTTTCTGGTTATTGTTTGTACCTTCTAATGTTATTTCATGAATATGAAGATGAATATGAAAATGAAAAATAACAGTTTTGAGTTTAGCGATTCATTGTTTCACAAGTAATGATCAATATATTGGTCATCCCGTAAGTTCGTGCCGACTTTTGTGTGTACATTTCATGTGTCGATTTATAAACATACGGCGATAAGGGACCAATGCGCTTGAGCTTAGCTGATCGAGAACAGGCTAAAGCAGATTTTCGTGGGTACAGTGACTTCTAACAGTAAAAAATCATGAGTGAAATGCGTATCCATTTTCGACATCTCATGTTATATGAATTTCGGAAAGGAAGTTCTGTAACAATTGCCATGAAAAACATATGTGCTGTTTACGGAGAAAATGCGCTTTCATCTCGCACCTGTAGGAAGTGGTTCCAACGTTTTAGAGCTGGGAATTTCTGTTTAGAAGACGAGGAACGCTCCGGGCGTCCTCCTCAGACAGACGAAGATAAAATTCGGGATCTTGTTGAAAAATCACGAAGTTTGACAGTTCAAGAGATGTCAAATGTTCTGAAAATACCTAAGACAACGATTCATAGGTGTTTAAAAGAAATGGGGATGGTGTCGAAGTTGAACGTTTGGGTGCCCCATGAACTTACGGAACGGAACCGTCTTGAACGAACGACAGCGTGCATGTCATTACTTGCGCGTAATAAACATGAGCCATCCCTTAAACGCCTGGTAACTGGTGATGAAAAGTGGATACTTTACGAAAATCCTGAACGGAAACGTAGCTGGTCCCAACGAAATCAGCCACCTCAAAGCTGTGCAAAATCAAGGTTACATCCACGTAAAGTTCTTTTGTGTGTATGGTGGGATTATAAAGGAATACTCTATTTTGAACTTTTATCTAGTGGTGATATCATTAATTCAGACAAATATTGCACTCAGTTAGAAAAATTAAGGGAAGCACTAGCTGAAAAACGACCAGGTTTAGCGAATAGGAACAACGTTATCTTCCATCACGACAACGCTAGACCGCATGTCGCGAAAAGCGTTACAAAAATATTGTCTGAATTTAATTGGGAAATTTTACCACATCCCCCATATTCCCCAGACATTGCCTCATCTGATTACCACCTGTTCAGAGCATTACAGCACTTTTTAGTAGGTAAAAAATTTGAAAATATTGACATTCTCAAAAATAGCTTACAAAATTATTTTAAAGAAAAACTAGAGAACTTTTATCGAGATGGAATAATGGCCCTACCAGAAAAATGGGAAGAAGTTGTACAACGAGAGGGGGATTACATTTTTTCATGAAACTGAAAGGCATGTAAACAATCTTAACATATATAACCGCTCGAAAAACAGCACGAACTTATGGGATGGCCAATATAAATTGATTTGACAAAGGCAATTTTCGGTATTTTGAACAGGAAGAAAAATATATATAGCTCAACCAATACTATAACGAAAACATCCATAGTGTTGATAGAAATTAATGCTTTAAAGGTAATGTGACATAAGGACAAAGTGAACCATACACAATATATAGCTACATGGCATAGGAGTATGGGGTTTTCACTACTCAACAAGAATAGATAAAACACATACACATTCCCTGAAAAGAATATTATACATGGTGAAATACCATGTAATGCCAGATTATGTGATTAGAAGCAAGAAGAATAGACTTGGAACACAAAATAATAAAATGAGGCATAAACTATATGTTAAAACTGGCAAACATGGGAGAACACATAATAGACAGGAAAACATTGGAAAAAGTTATACACACATGATAAACTCAAATAGAGTTATGCTGGGCCAGCGTAAGACAGGTTCAGCGCGTTCGCCAGAACCCGGCTCCGCGTTTTGAGAGGGCCCGCGGTCTACGAAAATTACCCAATTAAAAAACGCCGATTTTGATTAACTTTATACAGAATGATGATATCATTAACAGATGCAAGACATTACTTTAGTAGCGATGATTCAGTTTAAACGAGTGACAAGATTCATCAAAATTCAATGTAACTCCATAAAGTCCTCATATCCTGGAAACTACTTTAGATAAAAAAAATCCAGGCGTTTTCAGAGAAATGTACTTTTTAAAGAAATTAAACTACATCAATAGTTTATAGCAAAAATCATACATAATTACAGATTTTGTACTTTCATTGAATTTTTTTGCCCCTTGAAAACGAATTATGGATGCGAAAAAATATTACTTGGATTTGTTTAAAAAACTGCTTAAAAAATAGAGATTGTATTATTGTTATATAAAATATTCGTCTTATAAAATATATATAATATGTAACAGCATTCGTAGATAAATAATTCCTCGTTGTAAAATTTAAGTGTAGGATTTGAATGTGTATTCAGGCCCCGCAAGCTTTTGAACCCGGCTCCGCAAAAGGTTACGTCGGCCTTGGAGTTATGAAGCCAATAACACAGAAATAATAATAAATTTAACCTGAACAATAATAGAAGAAATAGCAGAGATACTTTCTGGAGAAAAGAAAGAAAGGATAGAATAATCTACCTATAGTGAAGCATATAAATATGCTAAAAATATAGAAAAATAACTAAATTTACTTAGATATGAAACTGCTACTAATAACTAAAAGAATAATCAAAGTTAGAGTAGCAGGGAGACAAGAACGATCAGCGAATGCAGAAAACAGCATAAAATACAAAACAGATGAAAACAAAATGTATAATATGTTTAAGAAAAATAAATTGGGTACAGTATTCAGAATTTACAACAAAATTCATTAAAAAACAACAATAGGATGGTCATTTCCTTTTCTGACAAAGAAAAATAGTTATGAGGACTGACAAATTTTATCAAAAAGCAAAAGCAGCATTAAGCAAAGATCATTTTACCATGGAGGAATAGCAATTCAGACAAATAGACAAATTGTAATAATCTAAGAACAAATTAAAAACTTTATTATGTTTGTTTTGTAGTAACCAACAAACTTAAAGACTTTTAACCTAAGAATAAATATGCTACAAATAATTTTATGTAGAAATACACATAAATAATATTAAATAAATAGAATTTTTTTATTGAAATATGGCAGTCTGTAATAAAAGACGAAGTAAAAAAGAAAAAATAACTTTAACAAAGAAGAAATTCATAAAAATTTATTCCTAAAAAACTTTGGCCGAGCAGATAAGTGAAATAAAAGTACAAAAAGCAACTAATATTACATGAAACATGTAATGTATTCTCTCAACATACATTTGCGAAGCGGTTTATTTTATATTTCATTTCCGAGCTTTTTCATTTCCACCCAGTCATGGCAATTCAGAACTATTTTATGAAAATTAAGAATTTTCTACATCAGATCATTTCATTTGCCAAACCTCATATATTTCTAGATTATTCACACAAAATTAGTACAGCGCGCAAATTAGTACATTAAAAGGAAATAAACGATACAGTAGCCCAAACAAACAAGAACAAAGGTTAAAATAAGACATCAAAAATAGCAGTTACAATTCAAATTTGTATGAAAAATCCTTGAGAAAGTAAATTTTTCTTTAAATAAAAGACGATTATGTATATGAAAATCAAAAATGTAATGAAAATACAAAAAAACATAAAAGAAAAAAACTGTATTTGTTATTACGACTTACTTTTACGTGTAGAATAATTTCCTTTCCAATTACTGTACTACCCCATCCATCCTAGAACAAATTTTTAGGTAAAAATTATTTATACAATACTAATATGTATACGAATCTTTTAATTTTATAAAATTGTATGTTTAAAATATTTACCTTCGCTAAATCTCTTTTTACAGAAACTTTACAGATCAAGTTTCTAATTAAATTTGATTCTTCACTTAGTACTCATTACCAAGTAATGCTTGGTAAATTAAAAAATTATAACGTTCAGTAAATTTTTATACGATGTACACTCTACCTCGACTCGAATACGAAAGAGGATTCAACAGTACTGAACTCTATGACGATGTGCTAGCGTGATATAATGACGACGATGAGGTAGCGTCGCTTGCTGATTGGTTATGCTTCAGGACTACAAGTGACACCTGTGTACGATCGTTGGGTAAACCGGTCACTTTGCGATATGTTTATAAAATCTAAACGCAATTCTTTTGTTGACATTTTAATAATTATACTTCAATTTTAGGATTAATTAAACAAATATTTAATAACGATTTTAATACCGAAAATAACGATTACTATAGTGCGAAATTTTATGTATATATAGTATGTTAAAATATGTAAAATAAAATATATAAATGTGTGCATATGCAAAATATATTACATGTATGCGTAGCTACATTCAAAATACGTAACAGTTATACAATATTTTAGATTACGAATTTGATTTTAATCGTTCATTATGTTCTTTTATTATAATTTAATTGCCAATTGCAAATCGATTCGTAAGATTCATAAGGGAAGGATCTTTTTACTGCAAATAAGCTAATGGAAGGTTTTTCTCTAAAATGAATTGCAAATAACAATTTTGAACAAAAACGGAAGAATAAATGTCTTTCCTAAACGAAGAAAAATGAGTAAAGTATGAAAATCTAATAGCTAATAAAATTTTATTCGTTATTCCTTATTGACTGTCGATATTGACTGACCTTGATATTTCGTGTTAGGTATCCCTACCTTTGACATTCAATAACAAAGAAGAACATTTGTTTGGAACTTTACGTCCCCGAGAACGTTTCTAGTCCCATAATAAACCGATTTTGTAAACAAAATCTTATTTTTAAAATCACAGCCGCCACTAGAGACTGCGGAGCGCGGAACAAGTCTCTCTCTGACAAAATAATATTATTACACACATGTATAGTATTACAAATTAGAAACGGAAAAGACATGTACCTCTGTAGCTCATAACTTTCTTTGGGGAAAATATATTCCTATTCTAATTACAAAATTGTTAATAATAACAATAACAAAATAATGACTTGATGCTTGAGTACATATTAACAAAAATGCTTGTACCTGATATGTTTATTATTTTAAAACTTAGTGAAGTAGAATTATTTCATAAAGTTTATTATTCTCGCTTTGTTTCGTGCAAAATCAATAATTATATCTTTGTAATTTCAATTTTCACATAATATGTTCAAATTAAATAATCGATTAGATAGTCTTTCCTGAGACATAGTAGTATGTATATAAATCTTTAATTAATTTTAATCTAGAGAAGGTACGCCATGCAGAAGCGATTGAAATAATTAAAGTAACATAAAATTGGAAAATAAATCCTTAATTTCATGTATCATATTGCATTGGTGTTATATACGACAAATTTTTACTGTATATGTCACAAAATATTTTTATTTCATTAAGCAAGTCGCTTCTATCTATATTACGATGATCTTCATTTTCTAAAATAATGTCCAAATTCATACGGTGTTTAATCTGTTCCTCCACCTTTATATTTTTTAGCGTTGTTATGTTATATACAAATCTGAATGGTACAGAATCATGCTCAATGCTCAATTTGTCTGAATCATTCTCCGACTGAAAATATTCCTTGATCAACAATAACTAAAAAGCGCTTCCTGAAAAAGATAACTTCGATGTTATGCGAACGTGTATCTCCGCTTCATAGGCATAACAAATTTTCGTTTTGTCAACACGACGTCTTAAAAATTTAATGAAATGTCATTATTAGAGCAGATGAACCTGTCGAAGATCTACTTGCTCACCGATTTCGATGCCTTTGAAATATGTCGTAAGATCATGATTCTGAACAACTTTTTCTTATAGATACGAATGCTCGATCTTAGTTTTCGTTACATTCATGCAAAAGTATGTTTGATATCATAAACATATGAATCTTCTTTTTATATTTTATACAAAATTAAGAGAATAATCTTTGACATCTTACTTGTAAATAAAATAGCAGACGGTATTATTCCTTCTTCTAATGTCAACAAACAATTTTCTCTTAATATCCCTTTAAGATGTCTTAGAACCAATAATTTATTCTACACCAGTCAACACATATTGCTTTAATTGTGAGCTAAATCATGCTAACTCCTCTTATTCGAAGATGGATCAACTTTGGCAAATCACAGTCTCCTTAAAACACTTGCTGGAACGTTTATCTTAATTTATTTGTATGCTTGTATCTATATCTAATATATATGTCGGGTTATGGTTGGAATTTTGAGCACGTAACAACTCTTGACGTGAATTAACCATTGTTTTACACAACGGAGATTATATTTACACGTATACACAAGTCTACTACAAAGATTAACAAATAATAAGTCTAGTGAATAATAAGCTTAACAAATAATAAGTTAGTGGATAATAAGTTGAACGAATAATAAGTCTAACAAATAATAAGTCTAATGAATAATAAGTTTAACGAATAGTAAGTTCAATGAATAGTATGATTTACGAACAATAAGTTTAATGAACGCTATTAACAATATTTTTGAGTTCAAACGAATCCACGGCCAACGGGATAACTCTTTACTAAGCGTAGACTGATCTTAAGCACAGAAATACGATGGTTGAAAACTCGACGTGTCACTCTCCAAAGCAGTCGCAAGAATGCCAGCCTCGTCGAGATTTTTCTCGCTGTCCGATTGCATTTGTTTTTCTATGCCCGTTTGGAAGCATCGAGAAGGTTTCAAACACCGTTGCTAGGCAGACTTGTTGGAAGCATCGAGAAAGTTCCAAACGCCGTTGTTAGGCGGTTTCTGCCTGGAGTTTGATTAGTAATACAATGTATGACCCACTGTATCACACGTGGCTAGGCCCGCTCCCGAAGTCGCATGCCGCCACAACCACATTTCTCGGAAAACCCATACAACCAGTCCAGACCTCCGATAGGCAAAACGTACATCCCGTGACCGTGGCTACGTTCGGCGACCAATTGTCACCTCGAACCCAATCTCGCTATCACAAATCTCGAACAATTACAGCTATGATAAAATCTAGGCTAGAGTACTAGAAGATGTTCCCAAAATTTCCAAGGAACGGCTTCGGCTTTCCTTTCATCTCCGACATATATATATATATCGATAATTGCGTCGTCATCATTTCTACCAATGGTGGGAGGTTCTTCTCGACGCACCACGAAGCTCGACGGCCCGCCACGGTCGATTAATGCAATATGGTCCAATGCCAGATATCACTCAAACAATGTATGTAGGTATTAATTCCAAAGTGGAATTTTTTAATTTTCGTCGTCTTTTTCACCGATGATCTGTTAATCTCGTGATTTCTTGTGCCTCTTACGTGACACTGCCACAGATGCACAACTATAGGCAAAATTCACTGCAGTGGTACCGACAGTTTTTTGCGAATACTTTTTTTTTCTCGGAAACTGAAACCGAGCGATGGTTACATGCAAAAGTATATGTTGTTCAAAATGTTAATTTCTACAGCATATTAAAAGATTATTGAAGTCGGCGAGAATGGTATGATTCCGAACAATTACGCAAATTTTTAGCTGATGACATATTTAAGCTCAATAAATTACCATGTGCTCTTAACCTCTTAGGTACGGTTGAATTTTGTACGGGGCTGTTTCTGTGTATGGCAGAGTTTGACGCGAATTACGAGTAAAGGATAGAGCACTGCAATGTGTGACTGATAATGCTGTTCTCTATGCAAGCACATTGGAATGAAGTTTTTGATAATTAAATTATAATTTTTCTTAAAGATATGACGCATATACTTTAACTTTAATAATTTAGTTTAATAATTAATAATACAATCGAGTGTGATATATCTTAAAGCACGGTACGACGCATAAACCCACGTCACAATTTTCACACTCATAGCGCGATAGTGTTTTCTAAATTGATCTTCGCTTTCTATTTTGAAGTGATAAAAATTATATAATTCTGTTTAAGAAAACGCACGTTACCTTCATATGATTTCTATTCGTCTATTTACAGAAAGACTAATTACACCCGGGAAACCATTAAATTCCTGTCTCAACATTTTTCTTACACGGCAAGCAGTTTACGAGAAGTTTGCATTTATAGGTTAAATTCGGATACTCTGTATATCAGGATCCTAAAATCGGTAGTCTGCCGAATAAGGAATAACGAATAAAATTTAGTTATTATATAGAAAACTGCTGAAAGCGTGGGTTTCGCTGATTTGTCACCATGCCAGAGAAATCAACGTTTTGAACAACTTTTTCCTTTGTATGTTATCACTACGCGGCCTTACTTTGCAAGATCTTTGTGAAAATCTGTCGGTACCACCACTACAGTGAATAATACATATAATTGTGTGTCTGTAGCACCGTATAATTTCGTATTGTTTGTCAACTACTTTGCGCGGTTGGCGTTGATGTCCAGGTGACAGCGATCATTTCGCCCGTATCTTCGGCGCAGTCCGGAGCATTCAAAACTTTGTATGGTTCGGCCACCACCGCTAGGGCGACCGTGCTCTTCCGAATGGTTTGGTAGAGCAAGTCTTGCGCTCGTCGTGACCGTACCAAGTTGGTCTGAAGGATACGCAATTTCTCAATCACCTAAGGTCATTGCTTCCATGGCTTCCTCCGTGCCAGCCTCCTTGCTCGCGGGCTTAAGGTCGTGGGTTCCCTGCGATGGCGAGCCCTTTTCGTTGCCACTTTCGACCGCGAATCCGCGGGTGGTTCCTCTTGTTTCCTTCTTCGGGGGAGGGGAGGGGGCGCAGACCGGTCCCCCCTGGAATTTAGAAAGCTTTTCTTTTTCTTTTTTTTTTTTGCGTGAGGAGGGGAAAATGCTATTACGCATACCCAGAGACCCGCGGCTCTGTGTTATGTAGGACTCGGCAGGTGACATCGCCATACCCACTAAAAACCCCTCCTCATTCCTCTGACTGATTAGACACGAACAACCCCAGCATAGCCGATCAGCATTCGTCAGGGTTGTCCTTAACCGTGTCGCCGTGTATTAACGTCGCCGCGTACTGATGTCGCTCCTCCTATTCGCTGACTCCATCGCCTTTTCCATCTCCCTTCTGTAGTTCATTATTCCTTTGCAAAACTCTCTGAACTTCCTCCAGAATTCATCCTTGGTAACTACGGTGTCCACCAAGTTGTCCACGCTTATCCTGTCTCCCAGGAAGTTCTCCAACTCGATTCTTCTGTCGATCCATTTAGAGCACACAAACAAGACGTGCTCTGCGTCGTCATTCGGGTCTCCACAGTCCCAGCACTTAGTGTCGACCTCCTTACCGATCCTTTTACGGTAACTGTTGAAGATACCGTGTCCCGTTAATATTTGCATCGTGAAGTGATCGATGTCTCTTCTATTCCTGGCGAATATGGACGCAGTACTTATTAACTTCCTGGTGAAATTTTGATTTTTATAATTGCTCCATCCCGCCTGCCACTCCGTTATGGCCTTCTTCTTTATATCTTCCAGGACCTCTTTCATTTCCGTATACCTCTCGATCACCTCATCTCCAACAGTTAAGATCTTATAGATCTTCGTTCTCTCATATACCTCTTTCAACATTCGGATTTTAATGTAGATCGGTAAGTTCCCGGTCAATACACAAAGCGCCGCGTGAGATACAGTGCGGTAGGTCGTGGATGTGATGCGATGTCCGTCGCGATAAGTTCCCGGGTACTCTGTACCTTGAGGCCCCCGCTTACGTGAGTCCCACCTGGAACTGCCGAGCACGGCTGGCAGGTCGACGGCAGGCAGTGACGTGGCCGTACATCCACATGATAGTCCGACCGATGACTAACATTGGTATCACGGGGGTCGAGTGTAAGCCCGGAGAGAGTAGCGACCCCTCTGTTCGACCAATTATGGGTTTGGACTCGTGGTGGCAGCGGTTGATGGCCAAGATGCTGGCAAGAGGGCCGATTTAAGGGGTATTGGCTCCCCCAAATGGCCTTCGGCGGGTGAGCAGCGTCCCATCTGCTCCGGAACTGTCCTGGAGAGACGGTAGGGCTTAGAAAGCGCCCCGTTCGACCTGAGACGAGCGACAGTTCCTGCAGGCTTAGCTAATCCAAGTAGCAAGATACTGGGCGCCTTGTACGCTGGTTGGGCGTAACCCCAACCCCTATGGCCCTAGGGCTGCCTGGGTACTGTATGGCGATAAATTTGTGCTAAGGAAAGTACCCGTTACCAAAGACGAGAATACCTCGTTCGGCTGATCCGCGCCTACCTCGACGACAGGTGGGTATGCTACGCCAGTAGGGAAGGGGAGGAAAGGCGGCCCGTCGAGCGCGGCGTTCCGCAGGGTTCAGTGTTGGGAACGATCCTGTGGATCATAGCGTACGACGAGGTACTGCGTTGTGCTACGCGGACGACACTCTGGTCTTGGTCGGAGATCGCGCGTGGCTCGAGACGTTGCGGATCGGCAAAATAGCAACGCCCTGCGCGATTCGTGCTGTGCGCGGACTGGGCCTGAGAAGGACATGGCGCTCAAGAGAAGATACACCCTGGAAAATACAAACACCGTAGATCAAATTCAAAAATTCAAATCTTTGATTCGACTATCGCACATAGAAAAACCTCTTAGAGAACCTATGGAAAAGATTATTCTTTATTACATGGACGTATTTAATTTAGACAGCGAAACGTTACCATGTACATCTCTTGCCAAACATTCCATTACGTTAAAAGAAGATAAGACCATCAACGTAAAATCCTACCGTTCTCCTGAACACCATAAAACTGAAATAAATAAACATATGACAGAAATGTTAAACAAAAAGATTATAGAATCCTCCGACTCTCTCTATAATTCTCCTACCTGGGTCGTTCCAAAGAAAATCGACGCATCAGGGAAACAAAAGTGGCGAATAGTGATTGACTTTAGGAAATTAAACGAACTAACAGACCAAGACGCATATCCACTACCTGACATTGACTATATACTATCACAACTAGGAAACGCGAAATATTTCTCCGCTTTAGACTTATCCTCAGGATTCCATCAAATACCCATGGACGAGAATTCAAAGAAATACACTGCATTCAGCACACCACAACACTTCCACTGCAGTAGAATGCCATTCGGGCTCAAGAACGCACCCGCTACCTTTCAAAGAATGATGGATACCGCGTTAAGAGGTTTGATTAACAATCATTGTTTCGTTTATCTCGGTGATATCATTATATTCGGGCAATCGATAGAAGAACATAATAAAAACTTAGCCATTGTATTCCAAAGACTCAGGGAAGTAGGTCTAAAAATACAACCGGATAAATGTGAATTCTTAAAACCCGAATTAGAATATTTAGGACACTTAGTGGCAGCAGATGAAGTAAAACCTAACCCTAAAAAGATAGAAGCAGTAAAGAATTTCAGAATACCCAAAAATCCTACAGATGTAAAATCATTCCTTGGGCTAGCTGGATACTATAGAAAATTTATTAGAAACTTCTCAAAAATTGCCAAACCATTAACAGAAATAACTAAGAAGGACATACAATTCCACTGGACTGACAAAACACAACTTAGCTTCGATACATTAAAAGAAAGGCTGTGCCAAGCGCAAGTACTAAAATATCACGACTATACGAAAACATTTACGTTAACAACAGACGCCAGTAACGAAGGTTTAGGAGCCATTCTTTCACAAGACGGACACCCTTGTTGCTTTATTTCAAGGACATTAAACCCCCCTGAACGAAATTATACTACAACAAAAAAGGAATTATTAGCTATCGTTTGGGCAGTTAAAAGACTTAGGCAATATTTATTAGGCCGCAAATTCAAAATTCAAACAGACCACCAAGCTCTTAAATGACTACACCACTGCAAGGACCCCTCTAGAATAAAAAATAGAAAAATAGATACAGTTCGTGTACCATTATTATGGTCTTTTGGTTATATAACTAAACATTGGCTCGATACAATTTATTAAGAAGATTTTTATTTTACCCCATAACTGGTGTTTACGACAGCTTTCATCTAATATAGCCACTACATCTTATAATGATATAAAAAACGAACATTATCTCGTTACTATATCATCAAAAACGATGGAAAGCAATGGGAAAATAGGTTTTCCTAATCCTTCAAAATCTAATAAAATTATTTTTCTTTCCTTCGATTTCGTTCATGAAACGAAAAGTACACGTGAGAAATAACTGGTTAAATATAACAAATTTAGATAAAATATTCATTTTCATCGATTACTATATAGACGAACTAATAGATAGAAATTAGATTTAATGATTTTCTATGGTTTACAAGCAGATTACGTACGATTTCGTACGTTTATATACGGATGTCGGAAAAGATTCAATTTCCAGGAAAGCTTATAAATTAAATTATAAATCATATCCTAATAATTTTGACCGACGAGAGCTCCTTCTCGTCAATAATATTTTTCATCATTATACAATAGTAGCAATTGGAAGATTTCAATTATTTTTATATACCTCATTTTCTAGAAATATTTTACATTGCGAATATTGCAACTAGTGTAAAAGACAACAGAGAAAAAAAAGAAGTTTGTAAACCAATTTTCAATTACTTTAGATGTGAATTTTTAAAGAAATTTGTAATGTGAAAAAATTAAATTCTTGTTAAAATTTAGAGACAAATGGTCATTCAATATTAGATACTCTTAAAACTCTCCATCAAAGTATTACAGCTTTTTTACCACTTTGCTTTCAAAATTTTTACGTATCTTGTTTCCTAGTAAGATAATTCACGATTGAAATATTACAAATACGACTTAGAAATTATAGGCTTCTATCTGATTGTAATTATCATATGTCATATGACGAAGTAATTCATGTAGAAAAAAATATTAGATTAAAACACATATTTACAAAATTGCCAAATTTATTTCCTTCTAAAAGAAATTTCCTTTGAAATCAAAAATAAACTTCAAATCTTCGATCAATTATTCAACTGTGTTGTTGATGATTCCATTAAAATTTACTTATATACTTGTGTATCTCATTCAATTGCAGAAGAAGTGATTACCTGGTTCATTTATATGTATTTGATAATGAAAACCATAATAAATGATGCTAATTAGAAATCTGAATTTTTGCAATCTGAAAATCAGAAAAGCATCTTATGCAAATTAAAATACATTAGTATTTAATTAAATATAAATTATTTAGCATTTTTACATTATTTTATTATTTTACATTATTTTAACGTCATTTACACGCATTTATGGCCGAGATTACCACGGTATTATGTTTAAATTATTATCCATTTTTTTAGATGGTCCATTAAATGATAATTTGAAAACTATAAATAATGGTCAGTCAGAGATGCACGCAGATATAACTGCTAAATGTGAAAATTAAAAACTTTTAATAGAAACTAAATTTTCAATGAGTTTTCTTAATTTGACCTTCCTTAAAACATTAATTTTTGTATGAATTTAACTTACCTTTTTCGATATGTTAAAGAGTTTTATTAATTTATTTGTCTCAGTTTATTTATTCATTTTCATTTTTGTATTTTTACTTCTTATATTTTTATTATTAATTCTATTTCACGAAACTGAAGATTTTAATAATAACTTTTCAGAGAATGTCAAAGCATGTTTCGTTGTTTTATTATTAATATTATTAGAGATTACTTATTGTTGTTTGAAAATTTAATATTTATGTTTATTATATTGATATTGCCTTTTTGGTATAAGCAGTTGTGTTTGGACTTTGCACTAATATCTATAATGCCTCATTATGCTAAATTTGTCAAAATTATGTTCCTGTTTTTTCATTAATTATTATGCATAAAAATGCGAATGTTACCCGGTACCGGAAAGTTTGAATTCGACTCCGGTTGACGGTTGCACGTAGTGACGAAATTGTTTTGTCCGGAGTTTGTTTACTTTTACATCTCGTATATCGAAACGTTGTCAGTGCCCCGAGGCAAAAAAGAACATGAGTCACTCCTGATTCGAATCGTTCTATGACTCATGTGCCGCTACAGAACAAAGAAGAGAAAGATAGGCATTCCGGGAATTCAAGAGTTTCCAGTTTTGAGAATCTGGATTTAACAGTGCTTCGAATTGCAATTTCGGCAATTTAAAAATATCTATCTGTATATAAGTCTATCTGTATACAAAGTTTAAGAAATAAAAGGCTGGTATGCGGAGAAAGTGTAATGTACTGTAATACTTTTACATGACCTTAAACTGTAATAGGAGATGCAAGATGTAATAAATAATACATAATACAGTGCTTTGGATAATTATAAACTCAAACACATTTTCTGTATTATTTTCTGAATATCCTCAAGAAACCATCGGTCATGCCTCGACATGTTAAATGAAATTGTTTTATATTAAAGGGTAAATTGAAGATTGTAGAATATGAGGAGATGTTACATAGTGAATTATTGCTTTTAATAACCAGAAAAGGGACTTTCTGTGAGAAATTCTAGTAAGTATAGTTTACGACCAGGAGAGGCCACCTATAGAAGATACCGTGAAACTTAAAAAAGGGATAAAATCCACGCGGGCGGCTATTCAAAACGAAACTTTAACACGTTTATTTATCACGTTCAAAAAGTCTACGTTGCACAGACGTGTGTTTGCAAGTATGCGAATGTGTAATGAACATCTTACATTCTAACATTTATGCACATTCTACATGTTTTATACAGAGTTCTGCATTCGTTGATGGTTTTTGCAAACTTACTAATAGAAAGTCGAATATTACAACGCAAGTGGGTATATAAAATTATCGTACGCATCTTAATATACATACATTGAACTGTTAGACTAAGGAAGCCGTACATACTGTACACGCTTGCTTGTTTCATTTACACAACCATATTCCTCTTTTCTCTTATTTCCTTTCTCATTGACAAACCAGGAAGTCGATCCTAATAATACAACTATTATACGTAACAAACATCGCTAACCGAACATTATCCATCATGGTTTAAATTTGCGTGGATTAAATACAGATTTAAATATGTTGATTCGTTCGTTATGCAAACTAATAAAGTTAAGTAACAAAATGGATTTATCATAAATTTCTCTCGTATTCCTAAAGTAGGTTCAATACTTTGTTTCGCGTTTCGAGACGATTAATATGTAAAATGGCGAAATAATTATTGCTTGTTAGAATTATCCGATTATATCTCATATTTGATCGTGAATTTCCATTCTTTATAAAATGAAATGTAACAATGTATTAAATCTAGTCGGAAAATAAATCGCAGAGTCAAAAATATCGGCAAGCCGGACGACGAATTACTTCGTTTGCTCTTATGCGTAGATTGGAGGTTACTTAGGGCGAATACTGGCATTGTCGTGTTGTCGTCCCTTGATGCAACCATCATGCTTTCCTTGGAATTTGTTGCGCCATGCTGATGCCATTTTTTCCTAATCATTATTTGGTTGAGATATTCTTTATCCCATCTGCTCCACCAGTACTGTCTCAGTGGTCATATTTTTTGCCATACGGACAAAACTCACCTCAATTGCTATCAGGTTAGTGGATAATTCTTCGTATGCGAATGATGTGGTTTCTACCATCAAAATCCTGAACAATGCTTATTTGAGTACTTACGAGGTAAGTTAGTAGGAAGGTTATTTGGAAAGATATTTCACAGAATACAATTATTGCGATATGTGTAATTTTGTGCGCTACACTGGATTAGCCGCATAGAAGTGACACACATATATGAGTATGAGTGTGTGGGAGTATGTGCGTGCGCAGTGTCTCGTAGAACAGAAAAATGGTAAAAAAGATGATGAGACATGTGCAATGTGTATTTACGAATATCTTGTAAATCACATATTAAATCAATATGAAACTATTTTAATGTCATTTTTACGTGTAATGTGAGTGTCGCTATACGTTTATTTCGGCGACTAAAATCCACAATTCTCAATAATAATAAGACTATTAACCTGTTATAAAAGTAATATAGAAACATGGTTTATTAAAAATATTATTTACAATGTAATGCTTTGTCCATGTTGAAATATTTACTTCTAGAAAAGCTCCACATCTTTTTCTTTTGTATACTCGTGACCGAGACACCGCTGTTACGATGAAAATAGAACTTAGTGGAGCAAAAAAGTTAACGAAAAGGAGAGGTTCATATTATTGTGTCCTTGAATATGAACGTTGTTTTTGGGTCACAAGGTCTAGAAAAAAAAGAGCTATAAGTAGACTTTTATTGCTGTTTCTTGTAACTTTCAGCTAGAGTTACACACCAAGGTTAATTTTTTGGTAATGTCCTTTGCTATCCATGTATCAACTTGCTCCCTATTATATTCTATTGTAATATAACACTGCTAGAGTGAGAATCTGGATCAGCATATACTTATACTTACTTCAATATATATTTCTATTAGAAGCTCTATCAGATAACCTCAACAGTCCAGAAGCACTTTTTCGGACGACAATATTATGATATCTACGTTAAACAGAAGATTTCATTACATAATCAGTCAGCCTTAATAATTTCATAACTAATCATTCTCTAAATTTTCTGATATTTGTACTCTTCTTTGTTGTAAACTTTTAAACTATTAAAGCGTTTTTCTGTAATTCCCCAGAAGAAGCTGAATGCCAAGTTTCCTGTACCGTTCGAGTCCTTTTCTAATTGTAGTGGCATATGAAACCATTTGATCCGAATAATCTATAGTACATTTTATTGTATGCAAGAACAGCTAGTGGTTTCAATTTTCCAGATGACTGTTGGCTTGTAGAAGCAGCATGAATGTTACGAATATTTCTTGCACTTGGTACCATGATGGAAGTGTGCTTTGTTGATGAATCTCGCGAATCTTTCCATTTGAATACGACAATATCATTCTTTAAAACATATATTAACTTATAAATTTATATATATATATATCAAATTCTAAAAAAAGGCAATAACTTCTTTGGATAATATATCTCCTGTTCTTTAAATAAATTAATGGATATTGTACCTCACAGATTGTTAGAAGTAATAGAAAATAAAGGAAAATCCACTAAATGTTAAATGAAAGGATAACAAAATTAACATTGAATTTATATTGTTGCACAGTCGAAAACAGAGTTCGAAAGAAGACAATTTTAGTTTGTTCTGTCTTCAGATTTGTTTTATATTATAATATAAAATTATACAAACAATTCTTTCAATTTTTGTTTTAGTATCATGAAAAATTTAAAGATAGGGTTGAGTTTATAATTATTCGCAGCTGTATATATGGTAACTAATACAAATGTAAAAAGATGTATAAAGGCGAGAAAAATGTAACTAGCAGAAGAGTTTGAAAACGTGTCAACAAGTATCTAAGAATCAGAGTTATCTTGTTATGAAACATATGGGCACACGATAACTCACTTATTATTAGCTTTACTTATGTTTTGAAATATCTATTTATACTTAAATATAAAGAAATATGCAGAAATATCTAGACGCATGCAAAAATATGCAGAAATATGCGAAACTTGATCTACATTACGTACGCTTTGAATATATTTTATATATGTTTTATATTCTTAAATACATACAAAATTTACTCAATCTCGTCATGCGGAATCGCTGAATTAATTTTTATGTACAGTCCAAAGCAGATTCATCCAATATTGTTTTTGTGATAGACGAAAATTATACTATCATTTCTCATAGAATATGCACTAGAATAACATATAAATATTCAATTTTACTAATTTTACTATGCATACAAAATTGTACACTGTAAAAGTCAAATCTATGATATTCTAAAATTGTATTGCAACTCTTGACAGAATTCATATTTAAAATACTAAAATCTTATCGTTGTTTCATTTGTAGCGACACACGAGTCAGAGGACAATTCAAATCATGTTGTTTTGCCTCGAAGTATCAAGATCGTTAGCATACACGTAATGTAAGAATAAATAAATTCCGGGCAAAACAATGTCGCTGCTACGTGCAACCGTCGTACAAAAAAGGAATTCGAATTTTCCGACTCTCCCCCGACCAGTATAAATAAACGGACGCGTTCGCGAGCGAATCAGTTGTATGAATTATACGAGTTAACTACGAGCGATTATGCACTGTCTTTGCGAATACATTTGTACGAGCGACTTTGGATATTGTTTATAACTTCTTAACATACTCACTTTTAATTACAATTTAGAAACAAATAACATTACATAATATAATAATATAATATAATATAATTGTATGATACGAATAGCTTTTAATAATGGTATTGCGTGTGGTATTTTTCAAAACATGGTGTTACACACACAAATCTGGCACTGACAACACATTTCGATCTTTTTATCATTTTTTGCGTGCGATAATGACGTTTCGTGTCAACAAATTTTTCATTATGGAGAGAGGACACCATATACAATGTCCTCTTATTACAACATTTTATTGCCAATAAAAGGCTTGAGGATGTATAATACTCGTTATATGTACAATACGCGATATCTTACGCAGAGCGACTGTAGTCGCCCGTAGTAGCGAAAGGGTTAGTCCGATCGGTCGAGGACTATCCGTGAGAATTACTGCTATTCATAAGCCGAATTTACTCCTTTTCACTTTGGGATATTCATCGAAATTTTCATCCAAAGTGATCATCCAAAGAGAAAGGTGCACAGAATAGAACCAAATTCTACTTTTGCTGAATTGACTGGTAATAAAACGGCACTGACGGATACAAACATTATATTTTATAACGTGTGTATATACTGTTACAATTATGATTATACCGAATGCGTATTCGGACGAACAGTGCATTTCTTTGTCACATGGCGCACAAGATGAATATCGATAAATCACAGTTCTGAATTTTTGCAAATTAATGAATATAATTGTTATTAATATTTGTTTATATAAAGCACTTTCTACGGATAAACGACATAAACGAAACACATCAAATTTGAGATGTTATTCTAAATAAGAAACATGTAACAAGCATATATGTTACTTTTGATATGCTAAAAATTACTTCTAGTGTAATAATAATTGTCAGGCCGTTATGGAGACCAGTGGTTTATCCGGTGCAATCATCCAGTGAACTGATCCTGAGTGATATTCGGCATGGCTGAACTTCAGGAACGAACTTACAAAGTTTGTGCAATATGTAAGTTGTATACAGCGCACGTTCTAAGTGAAACAAATTCAAAATTTCAATGGAAAAATGCCAGCCTTTTAGAGATTAATGAAGATACACTAGAAAAATTAAGTGAAAGAGCAGAAGATTCTCAAATCAAAAGTGAATCGCGTGCTTTGCTTGAGAATGAAATTAATTTTGAATTTATTTCGTCCACAATTATTTGGCATAAATTGTTTGCTATCTTTAGTGCTAGAAAAAGTTTACAGAAAACCGATAATTTAATTTCACCTGTGATCTGAGTTTAGCCATACATCTTCTAAAGGGATTAAAAGATTTTTTAACAAATTTTCAAAATATCAGTTATTTTAGAACAAAGACAATGCAAGTACATAAACATTTTGTTAATAGCGAGGTGGGTATACTGTAAAGTATATTTTAGAAATCTTTAATCATGGGGTGAAATAAGTTTATATTTTTATTTATTCGGAAGTTTGTTTGTATTTTTTATTGTATTTATTTTAATATATAATATAAAATAACGAATGAAAAATAATAGAAAATAATGAAAAGAAATGTTCAGAAAAATGTAATACTTTTTTGATTTTACAAACACAAACTTTAACATTCTACTTTTAATTTCTAATCTAAAAAATTCTCTGCCATATTTAATTTCTAAGGTACTAAATACTCATATCGCTATATTTTGTATTTGCATTATTCTTATTCTAAAGTAGCCGTTATCTCAAAAGGAGGGCAAAACTGTAAATCATAAAATCATATCGTCACATCTTAATTAAAAATAAAGCAAAACAACAAATCATAAAATCATATCGTCACATCTTAATTACCGAGAAAATAGAAGAAAATGGAATGAATGTTTCAAAATGTAACCAAAGCTAATAGTCGTAAAAAATGCCTTTCTGGACACTAAAAGCGCAACCGTGCTGTATGTGTGCATGTGTAGCAATTATCGCGATGCTTCCGCCGCGCCACGTCGGTTGACGTCCGTGTCACGTAAAATTGATACTTGGATTGTAAGAGAAAAGAAGGCTGAGTCGTAACCCAACTATTAATTTTCTTTTATCGAACTTTATTATAAATTTAGCATTTACAATAATAGAATAACACTGAACCGGAGAAAGGGGTTGTACAAGAACAGCGACTAGAACAAGAACTGCCCTAGCTGGGTGAAGTCTCGGCTCATATGCGTTTTGGTTTGAGGATGTTGAGGGGCTCGGTGTAGGTTATGATGTGGAAAAGTGTCTGAAGGTCGGGGATCGATGTCTTATCTTTGATGTGGACTAAGGTGCGTCACAGCCTTGGTGTAGGCTATGATGATAAGGTGGTAATGTGTCCAAAGAGGTCCGAAGCTCGGTGGTCGACATTCTATCTCTGATGTAGGTTAAGATGTGATTGATGTCACATCCGCGGTTTGGCTAGCGAAAAAAGAAAGAAACCGTAAAACTAAAGAATCGTTCAAAATTGGTACTTTATATGTTCGTTCAAGTTTGTATAACGAGATTGCGATATTAATTATATTGCGTTATGAGGATATTAGTCTATGTACATTATTTA
This sequence comes from Bombus flavifrons, assembly GCF_040668555.2. Taxonomy (NCBI): domain Eukaryota; kingdom Metazoa; phylum Arthropoda; class Insecta; order Hymenoptera; family Apidae; genus Bombus; species Bombus flavifrons. The sequence goes on along the minus strand of NC_138457.1, from coordinate 1,706,594 downwards.
CTTTCGGTGAAACTGTAGAAAGACTGACTAAACTTGGATTTCGATGATTTTTGCGTATGTCGTGCAAATCGACATTTTGAACAATTTTCCTATACATACAAGGATTGAACTTGCTTAATTTCCGAGATATTCGCGAAAAACTGCCGGTATCGTTTCTGTGAATTCTGCCTATAGTTGTGCGTATAGTAGTAACGTGAACCTAACTCTTATACTTTGTTCATAGTATATGTAGGTACAACAGAGCGGATGAGTATCACGGGAGATTGAAACACACACACACACCCACACATACACTCCTTTTGGTCTAAATCTACATATCTCGCAAAAACTGCGCGTGGCCATCAGCCAAATATAAACAGAACAAATAAAAATATAAACAGAAAACTATTGATATCGCCTTGTCTGCTCTGTTCCCTTAACCTTTGAGCTCGAGAAGAGACTCTCAATCGTTACGGCGTTCCGTGCTGCAACTCCAGTGACGAGTGAGAGGCGACAGTCCCTGTTTATCCGTTTGAGTCCTACTTTATCCTTACTTTAGCTCTACACCTAATTATGTGTAATTGTACGCAATAATAAGAGCACAAAGCCTTTCGTTCATTCGCTATCTCACCTCACTTGTATGTCGAAACAAACTGCAGAACAGACGAACAAACGCATGAGAGAATCTCAAATGGGCGGTTCTGAGAGTACTGTATGATAGCAAGCTTTCAAGCTGCTCTAATTTTTTTTTCTTATTTAATTTGTACACTTACAATTTGTCCAGCAGGTCATTTGGTAAATTTTTCTAACTTAAACTCTCAAATAGATACACAATTTCAGAGCACTTTCGAGAGCAAATGTCACGAGAAACATTCAAACTGGCTTAAAAATGCTCTAGAAAGAACCAGCCACGGAGCAGAGAAGACGATGAACTTTCTGGTAAAAGGACTATGATCCTCCGTACTTACCTCAGAACTGTCAGAAAACTACGTGTGTCGTGACAAATTATTATTTGTGAAATTTCAAAGCTTCGGAGAGATTTGAATGCAGAGCTCGAAAAAGGGAATTTTTAAATAAATGAGAAAGAAGAGTGAAAATAAATTTCCAAAATTGACGGAATATTTTTCAATAAATATTTTTCAATCGATAAAGCAGAAACAGAAAGGTATTCAAACCATATATTCCTGCTTGGCATTGATAGTGGTGCAATTCGCAAAATGGTAAATTTTAGAGGAGAAGTTTTTTAAAATTTACGAAGAGATTTTCAACGAATCATTTCAACAACATTATAAGGCTGACTAAACACAAGATATACCATTATTCGCGAAAGCAGTACGACCTTCCACTTATAGTGCCGTAAACAACTGAAAATATGAAAATATTGTAAAACTAAGGTCTACGTAAAATACGTAATAATTTTGTCCTGTGGCGCAAAACTGACGGAATTTTAAATTTACCGTTTTATATGATAGAAAGAAAAGCATAATGTAAATTTGCTATTCAATAGAAGCAAATTCAAAATTCTTTTTTGTTGTGCCACCATCAATGCCATGCAGCGATATAAGAAATCTAGAAATCTTGATAATGTTATTACTTCCGATGGAAGTAAAACTGCTTGTGTTTAGCGGTTCCGTTCTATCGAATGGCGGACAAAACATCGTGAGTTGTGCTTCTATGTCGCAAATGAAATACGGTAGATGATGCTTGCCTTAACAGAAATGTTTCTTGTATCGCATATTATAGTTAGATTTTCTCCTAGCCCTTTAGTGTTTTCAATAAACTGAGAAATGTGAGAAGAAATGTTGCGTTTGAAATGCCTTTTCGCTCTAATCATTATTTAAATGTTTAAATGTTCATAATGCAATAACAATACTTATTTTATTCGGGAGAGTCCACAGAATTTTTTCGTCTGAACCGCAACTCAATAGCTGCTATTATAAGAACACAAAATATTTCCCAAGTTGAAAATTTGCAATTCTCTTCAAAAATGATGTTTTCGAAAATTGTGAGTTATAGAAAAAAACGGTTTGTAAATTCGAGTATAGCTCGCAAAGGTCTACAAGAATCGCCTATTGAAAGTTGCAAAATTAGTTACAAACAGTGTTATCAACTGAGCACGAAAAAATTCGTTTTTCTTAAAAATGAAACATTATACGGAAAGATTTTATTCCACATTTTTCTCTTATTTTTGCACGTAGAATAACTTCCGTCTGCTTAGTCGGTAACTAACCAAATTTGCATGTTTCAAACAGATTTCCAAGATCAATTTTCTCGAAAACAAAGCCTGTTATTCTTTATATCTTTCTTGTTTTTCTTCGTACAAAATTGTCTTTCGTTTGTTGATGTTATTTGACCGGACCTTATGTTTCACATATTCTAACATACTGTATTAGTACAAAAATTCGCAGTATAATAATCGTTATTTTCGATATTAAAATCATTATTAAATATTCGTTTAATTAGTCTTAAAATTGTGATACAATTATAAAAACCTAACAAAAGAATCATGTCTAGATTTTACAAGCATGCCATGATATATATATATATATATATATATATATATATATATATATATATATATTATTATTATAATATTAATTATATTATAATATTATTATTTTATTATTATAATAAATATTATAATATTAATTATATATATATATATATATATATATATATATATACATATACATATATATATATATATATATATATATATACGTAATGTTGTAATATTTTTCGAAATCAGACGATTGATTCGTGAAAACTCAAGAATCGATTTGCTAAGTCTTCCTCCGTATCTCCTCAAAACTCTCCGCTTCTAATCCATCTTCTCTTTCTCCTTCTAGCTCTTAATTTGCTTTTTTTCTTTGTTCAATCTTCTCTTCTCGAAGAGAAGATAAGATTTGTTTTATTCTCTATCCTAACTCCCCGTCCTTCTCTATTTATATCGTTTGACCGACTCCCAGTAAACACAGGGAAAGTCAAACCGTCAGTTGGTGTTCTAAATTCTATGAAATTTACATATACAGGGTGGTTGATAACTGGTGGTACAAGCGGAAAGGGGGTGATCCTACGCGAAAAAAGAAGTCGAAAATATAGAATAAAAATTTTTTTTTAATTTTTCCATCGAGACAACGATCTACAGTGAGATCCGTTATAACGAGACATGATAAAGTGCACGCGTACCGAGCGAAAATTCAAAGTCGATTTTCTCGAAAACAAAGCCTCAAACGAAAAATTTTTATTCTATATTTTCGACTTCTTTTTTCGCGTAAAATCACCCCCTTTCCGCTTGTACCACCAGTTACCAACAACCCTGTATAATGTTTATTGCTAAGAAAAATATAAATTGCATATGTGTATTCACAATAAACAATGAATTTCTGTTTGAAAGTGGTTTTGTCAAAAGTACCGTTACGGGACGTAGCCATACCATATTTTGTGTTGGGTCTACATCTTTAACATTACAGTTTGTAATTTAATTTAAACCGCTCAAAAGCAATACTTTTATACGATATTGTCTTTCCTTTCTTTTTCTGTCATAAAAACTTGATCGCAAAACAGGACAGATCGGCAGTCTACTTTTAGTTTCTGTGGGGCTGAGTGATCGGTTGGTGAAGGAGAATGGGGGGAAGGGAGCAACAACGAAATGATTTTTACGCAGTGATCGCGTACAGGTATAGTCTATAGGCTCGAAGCGTAGCCAATCACTCAGCAATACTAATCTGTCGTCATCACTATATAAGCGGTCGCCGTAGAGTTCGATAACATTCACTCGTCATTCGTATGCGGGACGCAGTAGAGTGCGCCTTGTGTAGGAATTTACTGATAGTTTTAATTATTCTATCTAGAAAATTATTTTATTAAGTTTCTATAAAAAGAGATTGATTAAATATTTTATACATAAACGTTTATAAAATGAAAAGATATTCGTACGCGTATTAGTTTTATGTAAATAATTGTAACCTAAAAATTTGTTCAATGATAGATGAGGTAATGCAGTAACCGGACAGGAAATTATTCTACATATAAAGGTAAGTCATGAAAACAAATATATTTAATCTTCTTATTTTAGATCACTTTCTATTTTTATTACATTTTTGGTTTCTATATACATAACATGTAGGAAACCTGTAGAAACCTTGTCGTATTGAACTACATAACTTTTGTATTTTCTCCGGTAGCAATTTTGTCCTAATGTCCATAACTGTATTCCGAGTTATGGAAAATAAGCGGTCCTTAGTTGTTTGTGCTAGTCGTTCGATTTTTGTCAAGTCGACTCGAAGTTAGACTGTTCGCTCATGCTAATACAGTGCCAAACAGGAGCACTGGCACAGCCCGGATCTTCGTACAAAATTTTTTGTAAATTTTTTAAAGGAAATTTGTAAATTTTGTAAAGGAAATGATTCTCTATTTAATCTTTTTGTAAAATATAACTGTCAACTTTAAAGTTTAAGTATACCATGAATCATGAAGTTAAAAAATGGTTATAATAAAGAAAAAACATAAAATACACATAACGCTCCTGTAGAGTTCTGAAAAACATTGATTGATGAACCGTCGATCTCATAAAGTGGAAAATCATTCAGCAGAATTTTCTTGTAACAATTTTTTTTTTTTAACTTTCGTCTCGTTCACCATTATCGCAATCAGATAAATTTTGCGCATTAGATAAATATTCACATTCACTAGCAGAAAAAAGGCAATTTCCTGAAATATACGTATTTTCACCTTTTTTGCTTAATGTTTCAGTTAAGCAGCGTACAATTATTTTTTACATAACAAACGATAATGTTCGGACTTGTCACGACTTCGAAATGATTCTCATTGTTTATGCTTATGCTCGGAATAATTGTACTTAGTAATTTCATGATCAATACCGTAATCAGTTATGTATGTATGAAAATAGCGACTTAATTAATTTATCAATTTTTAACAATAAATTATTTTTGGAGCTACGTAACTCCTGTTTCGACCACTCGCGGAGAGACGCGATCGCGAGGAAGCACGTCGACGGGAGTCGTAAATTCCCGTTACGATTAGATAATCGACGCCACGAAATGATCTATCCCCTATTTCGGTTAGGATAATAGAGGTGGTTTAATTGAGTAGTTACACTGAATTAACCGGTATAACTTAATGTTTATTCCAACAACCTTGTAGAGAGAATAGTTACACTGATGCGTATGTACAAATTAAGTAAGTAATTGTTTTACGTATAAAAGCCCTATAGTGACATGTTGACTTTTCTCGCCGTGTAGAAGAAGTTGACTTGACCCTCCTGATGTTGCAGGAGAAGTCGTTGACTTGACTCTCCTAATGTCGTAGGAGAAGTGAGGTAAAGTGACGATGCTGTATCGGAAGAAAGCTAGTCGTGGGTGTGTCTAACACAAGGGATCATCGGATTTGTTGATGACAATTTTGGTTAGGAAAGCGAGGGCAGTAGACATTGCTTCTGATTGGATAAAAGAAGGTTGGTGGACTAGAAGTGGCCTTAGCCGCCCTCGATAGAAAGTTGCTGGTGGGAAGCATCATACGTGAGAAAAACTAACTTTCCCGTGTCAACCCGTGGTGGACAATAAACCTTAGGAAACAATACAGCGAAAGAATATCTGTTCGGTTTGAAGGACTTCGACTAGGAAATTCCTTAGATTTAGGTTGGGTCCTTGAGACTATTGAGGGTACGCAGTAAGGACGAGCGAACATCTGGTTACCATCTTGACCGCGGTGTGTGGCCAGGTCTAGGCACAGTGTCGCTCGACGTAACAACTCCTTTTCAGGGAAGTTGGGCTTACACTAATTGGCTTCTGAATCTACCATAGATATATATAATATAAATAAATAAAATTTATTACTAGATAAATAATATACAATTTTCGGGCGATATTTTCTTCTCACGTTTTAATTATATTTTCAATTATTTTGATTTTTCTAAGTACACTCCTTCGCATCATTGTATATGAAATCCTTCCCTTATTCCCATTTCTCTTAATATTGGTTGTTTTTCGAAGCCTTTATTTCATTCCAGAATTCAAGAATTTTCGTTGCCAGAAATTTAAGGTAAATGCATTTTATGATATTCAAGAAAACTTATTCTTGAATAAGACAAAACTTCGTAAATTCTTTACTATGGTGCTATAGTAAGTCCGTTATATTATTATCATTATTATTATTAACAAATTCCATTTATTCGTTATCATTCCTAGTTATTATTTACTGTTACGATCCGGTCTTGACCTTCGGTATTCGTAACCGTTATTTATTATTCTCGATTTCGGTTCTTCGCTTTCTCAAATTGACGCTTGAATCAAAACGGTAGTTGCTGCCACCAGAAATAGTCGTTAAACTATTTCAATTAGTTTGACTCTCGTTACCTTCGAAACAAGGCGAACGACTAAATGGAATAGATTCAAAACTTGTCGCACCTTTCTAAAGCGCAATACTATTTTGAATTTTCAAACTGTCGTATTCTTGATATCCTAATTCGTTAATATGACCGTAGGAGTAGCGTTAATTAACGTATTAATGCGAATAGTAAATAAACTCCACGTTTCAGCTTAGCTGCTATGGGCAAGAGAGTACTAGCACAAGAAGGATTGAAGTTTTCTAGGAATAAATAAATAATTTCAATGTCTCATACTGGTAATTTACTCGATTTTATTTAGTTATATGTTTATTAACAAAAATCTGATCTTAACTCTCTATGTAGTTTATAAAACGAAGATAATTATTGTTATCTTAAACTATTGGCGATGCAGCTGTTACGTCGGAGACACAAGAAATCACGAAACCGATAGATCGCCGGTGATCTTGTCACGTAAAGTTGAGGATTGGATGATAAAATAAAATAGCTGGGTCGTCACACAACTATCAATTTTGCCTCTATTAAACTTTATTTTGAATTCAGCAATCACAATGGAATATACACTGAATTAACACACATAAATCACAATACACTCCAACAACTTTATGTAAAATCTAGTTACACTGGTACGCTAAGTACACGACTGATCTAAGGGTAGAAACTGGGTAAAAGGTGTTCACTATTCTAAAGATAGAGACTGAGTAGTCTTTTGTGACGATGTTGTGGCTGAGGAAAGCTAAGGGTGGGTGTGTCTAAGGCCACGAGATGAGCTGATTCGTTAAGGACAATTTTAGTTAGAAAAGTGAGGGCGATAGACATTGCTTTTGATTGGAGCACAAGAACCCTGGTGGACTAGGAAGGGTCTTAGCCGCCCTTGAGAGAAAGTTGCTAACGGAAAATACCGAACGTGAGAAAACTAACTTTCCGTATCTTCCGTAGTAAACAAAATGTAAAGAACACTGGAAATAGAAGGTGCTGTTTTTGGTCCGAAGGACCTTAACTGTGAAAATGCCAAGATTGATTTTGGTCCTCCAAAATCTTAATGTTCTTTCAGTACCGAGCGGAGGAATTGGACTCTGGCTGGCTCGATCTCTATTTCTCCTTCGTCGTGGTATTTTATGCTACTGAGTCTTATTGATGCTTGTGGTGTCTGCGATACTTCTGTATAATTATTTAGGGGTGTCGCAATGTTTTGAATGTTATTTCTGGTTTTACAGCATAGTAGGTGGATACATAATTTCGTTGGTAAACATTTCTTCAATAGATCGAATACTCCTATTTTATTATTAAGAAGATAGATCCCTGTCAATACTAAGGCAACGTATCCTGATATCTGCAGAAATGAAAGTCCCCATGATTTAATGGAGTGTGATTCAAATTACTTCGATATTTTGGAATATGACTAAAGATTCTAAGCGTTCTCTCAATCTGGTTTAACAAGTAGTCTATTCTAGTGTCGTTTTCAAAAGGAATCGTTTTAAGTTTATATTCAAACGTTACGTTGACTTTAAATTTTAGTCGGTATGGGGTATACTCGTATTATATCCCATGCCGAGTCTGTTAGCAAAAGTATGGTTATTTTAAAGAAAATTTTACTCTTGACAGTTAATACCGTTAATCTTGATACATCTAGAATGAATTGATAATTTTTTTATTTCAGTTCTAATGCTATGTTACAAACGCTATGTCCTAATGCTTCTTTTATAACTCTCGATAAACAACACATGATCAATGATTTGAGGGCTAAGGATAACGTTGAATATTTCATCGAATTGAAAGTGAAGATCATAAATTGCGTTTCCGGCTTGGATTATCAAGTTTGTTATTAGTCGTTCTCTCGTGGTATTGACCCTATATTCGTCAAAGTTTATTCTTATTTCATCGATTAGTTCAATGTTGTTGAATTTTATAACTTTGCGTATGAGCGTGGTTTGATTTGCAACTATAGTTTTTAACTCATTTCCGTCCTGAAATAATTTGTCAATGTTAGTGTTTATTAGGTCCAAATCATCGGTATCAAGGGTTCTGAATAGATTTTTCGATATAGATCCAACAATATTCAACAATCCTCTCTTAGTTAGCGCGTAATTGTGTGTTAGAAGTCGCAATTGGTGTGCTAAGGTTTCTAATTTTTCTATATGTCGATTCAGAGATACTATTTCGTTATAAGATTCGCATTTGTTTTTACACACTTTTTCGATAAACATGACATTCGTTTTCATATGATTAAGTTTTTCGTATACATCGTTTATATCTGTCCCTATATACATATTAATTACGTCGAAATATAAATATGCTTACTTAACCCTTTCATGAAATATCCCACTGCCCTCTAATGATAAAACATTAATTCCTACGCCAAGCTTAGCGTAAATTAGCGTTACAGTTACGATGAACGTAATGAAAAATAAGTTTTTAACCTATTACCGTGAATTTTCTTAATGACTTTATCGATTATTATCTCGTAATACGGTGGACTCGATGGATTTGATATGGCCCTAACCATTCGGTATCCATTTTGTCTTTCTTATGATCGTTGTGAACTAGTATAAAGTCTCCTTCTTTGAAAATTGTTTGAGTTCGCACGATCTTTCCTTTTTTGATCTCGAGCGTATCGTTTCTTACTACTTATTAGCGTTTGTCTTGCTAACTCCAAATATTTGTTCAACTGTTTTTGCCGTAGAGAGAACATATCATTATACGTTAGGTTAGTGGTTTTTTCAATCGCGGAAGGTGAAGTAGCTTTTCTTCCGAACGTTAATTCAAAAGAACGTTAATCCTGTTCCTTCGTAAACTGCTGTATTATACCCTAAACATATAAAATTGAGTATCTCATCCCATTCTTTATGCTAGTACGAATTGGATCTTTAACTACTGCGTGAGTACGTTCTAATGATCCGTTGGATTGAGGATGGAAGCTAGCCGTCTTGATATGTATAATCTTAAAAGCTTCGTCAATTTCGTTATGAGCTCGCTAATAAAATTCTGCCCTTGGTCGGTAAGAATTGTCTTGGATGCAGAAAATATATAAATATAATGATTTCATAGCGCGTTAATAATGGATACGCTTTGTTGCGTCTTTAGAGGAACTAGTATCAAGTATTTCGTCAACTCGTAGTGAATCGAAAGTATAAATTGGTTTCCTCGCTTAGTCTTTGTCATTGGTCCTATAATGTCCATGGCTATTTTGTCGTTGGGGTGTAAAGGTGTGTCTGAAATTACTGGTTCTTCTTTAGGTAGTATTCTAACTAGTTTTTCTTTTTGGCAAACGTCACACTTTTTAATAAGATCTACGATTCTACTTGACTTCCGGTTTGGATGCGGGCGAAGGCAACACGTGGATAGTGAATGCGGTGAGAAAGTGAAAAGTGAAGGGGAAAAAGGAGGAGAAAGAGAAAGGGGAGAGAAGAAAGGAAAGAAAAGGGTGAAAGCACGAAGAAAGGGTATAAAAAGTATAAAAAAGTGACAAGAAAGATAGGAGAAAGTGCGAAACACGAAGTCAGGAAAGAAGAGGTTAGGTGGACGAAAGCAGAAAAGGTAATTGGACAGGAAGAAGACAGATGGCGTCAAGAGGCAGGCCGAAGGTAACGGACAAGGCGGGAGAGAAGGGAGATAGTAGAAACACGCTGGAAAGGTACAGCGTGACAGAGAAGGAGGCAGTAAGGAGAGAGGGATGCAAAGAAGCAGGGGACGAGAGGATGGAGAAGATAGAAAGGGGGTTGGAGGTGATAGTAGAGATGGTAGAGGAGATGAGAAGGGACAGGAAAGGGGAGAGAGAAATGGGAAAAGGAACGAGAAGAGGAGAGGAAAAGTGGAAGAAGGAGAGAGAGAGGAAGAGAGGAGAAGATGGGAAAGGGAGAGAGAGGAAGAGAGGAAAGGATGGGAAAGGGAGAGAGAGGAAGGGAAAGAGAGGTGGAGGAAGGAGAGAGAGAGAGACAGAAAGAGAAAGATGGGATAGTGAGTGGGAAAGATGGAAAAGAAAGAAGAAGGAGTTAGAGGACAGAATCAGGAGGTTCGAGGAGGAGCAGGACAGGGCGGAAAGGGAGAGAAGGAAGAGGAATACATATTCGGTGATGTTTTGGAAAGTAACCGTCCTGTTGGCTGATGGAGGATTTGGTGTTTGATCAATATTGTTTACGTGAGTGGTAGAGCAGAATATTTTGATATATACAATTTTAGGAATTACTCGACTTAACATTCGAAAAGCTTATATTTATACGTCATATATATTGTTCCTGGTCCTGGGCCTAAATTCTAATATTTGTAGTGTAGATATACTATATTCTTTTATTGAATTTATACGTCGCTCAAATTGTAGGGTATTGACTTGTGTTTGTAACGTATTGAGGTTGGCTTTGTATTGGTTAAAGTTGTGAGTCTCCTTTGGAGCTGTTTCTAATATTTTCTCTAGTGTTGGAATGTCTATTTCTTCGAAACTGTATGAACTGTTCTTAATTTTGATTTCGTAAGAAATATTTTTGGGTGATCCTCCTATTTTCATAATATCACGGTCGTATGTGATTATGCATTTAGTTTTGCTGGTAATTAAATTTGGTTGCCTGATTTCTAGGACTGTATGTATTTTACATAATACGATTTCTCCAGAGGTTAAACAACTGTTCTTTAATTAGGCTGGAGGCGGTTGACATGTGCTGCACTTTAAACGTGTTGTTGTATATAATAACAAGGCCATTTGATATTTGATATTGTCAAATGTATTTAATATATTCGCTATAAGAACGCTCGATACTCTCGCTATAAGAATGCTTGATACTCTCGCTATAAGAATGCTTGATATTCGTATACTAGGTAATGCTTACACGTTCGCTCGATACTAACTTTCTGGAGAGCGCGATCGTCTATAATAGTCGGGGGAGTAGCGGAAAGTTTGAGTTTGAAAGGTTGTACGTAGCGGTGATATTGTTTTGTCCGGAGTTTATTTATTATTATATTTCGTACATCGTAACGGTGTTAATACTGCGAGGCAAAACAACAATATGAGTCACCCTCGATTCGAATCGTCCCATAACTCATGTGCCGTATATTCATGTGCAGGTATATTTTTTTATTTATCTATTTAATTTTTACTTTACAATTTGTCCATTCAATATTTTATGAGTAAACAAAGAGAAATATTTTTTGCATCATACACGACGATTTTAAGTGCAACTCTCTGTAAGAATCATTCTGTATGGTTATGTAATTATTTCATTCTAACGGGTTGTAATTAATTATAAATGATTCTCATATGTAAAAGCACGATCACTGAAACAGCAGAGTACGTATAGGGGTTGTGTTGTTTTTACAAGAGATATCCTACCTTTTTCCATTGTTCATTTGCATTTCTCATTCTTTTTTTTTTTTAACACATTTTTATTGGTTATGTTATAAACTGGCGCTACATTTGATACAGAATTCAAGGAGAAATGAGAACATACTTAATATTTATATAAATCTTACAAGTTTATATTTTCTAAATTTTGTACCCTATAAGTTATGCATGTTACGCAAAGCATATGGAAAATCACTGTAATAAATTATGAAAATTATAGAAGAAAATCTAAAGTTATGGAAGGAATCTTATTACATCTTTTATTAGTTACTGTTGTGGTATTTTGAAAGCAAACTAATAGAGTACAGGTCTACCCAAAATTTCATTCTTTTATTGCTCACTAAATTGTGGAAGTAAGTAAGTCCCCCTTCAAGAGAAAATTTTGAATAATAATGAAATTGACAGAATTCTGCAATTACAGTAAACAATTTATTATACCGTCATAGAAGTTACAAAATTTGTTAGTAGAGATGGAAAGATAGCAACATAATTGCTTCGAAGTGCTACAAAATATAAAGCAAGAAAGAGCAGAGAGTAGTCGCATTGACAAAGAAGGATTTGTTAAAATAGTCTTGCGATAAACCGTACAATGTATTTTGCAACGATATAAGCATTTGCAACATGCAACATTGCAACGTTAGATATCATTCACATCTTAACGTAAAAAAACGTATAGAATTCATAAAGATACGTGTACAGTATACAATGTAGAAAACATTAAAGAAAAATCCGTCCAGATGAACTGAATTGTAGAATATCCAGGAAGTTCCTAGCCAACAATGTATTATCTACTATATTGTAATTTGTCGTATATCAACATATGTTGGAGATATTCATAACAAGTCTAAAGATATAGATATTGGTCATCATATCGTCGAAAACTCGGTGCAGATTAGACAATGACGCAGCAACGATTCGAACTTGTGATATCTATTTATGTGACGGGGAATTTGAATAATTCGACAGACTCGTAAATAATTATTAGTAAAAAATCATTAGTAAAAAAGAGAAAACAATTTGCGTTTTAAAGTTTGACACAGTAACAGGACAAAAATGAAGAACGTAATTCGCTTAAAACGTGCAAAATTATGTACAGATACATATATAAAAAGAAGGAAACTATAACGATTCCAATCTTTCGTTTGTGTACTCAAATCACATCATTGCGTGAATAGTACGCAATTTCGTAACAACTTTACTCCAGGAAATGGACCCAATTATTTTTGTCAGATATGCAATTTTCTAATCATGAAGACGAGATTTTCATTAATTCACAAACGAATACATTTGTATACTTCGAATGTAGAATCATGCTTTATCTGTAAGGAAACTATATCCAGAATTTTAACATGTTTCTCTTAATACAAGGATTGTGCAATGAAATATAGCAACAATAATATAAAATAATATCAAGTTTCAATTTGGATAAACGAACAAATGAAACGTTTGCTTATGTAATATTTACAAACAAAACTATACATAGTGAGGTCGCAATCGGTGGAGAAGGTTGTAAGATGCAAAAGCTTCTTGAAGAAAATTAATCAATACCTCAAAAGTATTTGAAAATCGAAAATCTTATGAACAACCTACTTTTCGATAAATATGCGGCATTTACTACAGACGCATTTGCATTTTCTTGTACAGAAAAATGCAATTAGCGTAATTTGTCCTCCAGTTGCTAAACAGGAGCACAAAGTTTCACTGCTTTGACTGCAGGCAACGCACTCCGTAATTTCCTCTTTTACGTCGTTGCAGTTATCCTTGTACGAGTTAAAATGCTCCTCGTACCATTGGAAACTGGCCATAGTCACGGTGTGGGTGACAATACAATCAATACAATGTATCAGTGCAGTGGTACATTCCAACCGAACAGATGTATTGTCAACAATTATGTTTCTCATCAAAGCACAGGTGTCGAGCCTACCCAAAATTTTCAAACCAACGTCACTGCACTCAAGACTGTCAATAGATAATATGCGAAGAAAAACCTGAAAACACCTGAAGTCAAAATCACGCTCCGAAAACAAACCTGCCCCCAGGTCACCATCAACAATATAACAATTCCTAGCAAGGACACAGTCAGATACCTGGGCATGGCCCTGGACAGGAGATTAACTTGGAAAAATTACACCACAGACAAAACGAAGCAACTCAAGGACAAATTCAAAAAATTCTATTGGCTCACTGACCGACGCTCCAACCTAAACACACAGAACAAAATTACTGTGTCTGCGGATTCTAAGGAATGAGCCCCCAAGTAGGTGGAAAAAGAAGAGGAAACAGATAGAACACAAAGAGCTGATTCATATAAAGGAGGAAAACTAAAACTTCAAATAAGGAACAAAAAAGAACAAGCTGCTTATGATGCTATCGTTCCTGGTCTTCTATGTTCGGTCACAATTGCCAGTATCGCTCTCGCAGTATATTGTAGTATATTTGAGCATATTGTATTATATTTTAATGCATACTACCTCTTCAATTGCTTGTTTCCACCATTAAGACAAAATAGACTGAATAGACTGAAGACGCTTATTGTGATCTCAACTTAAGAAAAGAGACACTTCTTTTGATGTATATGCGAAACGGGAACATGTATGAACCTGGATGATGACCTTCATTGTTAGATTGAAAGTTGGATTTAAAAATTCTACTTCAAAATGTGGTAAGAAGAGGATAAAACAAAGTGCAATTTTCAGAAGAATATGTTAATTTTATCAGCGAATAGAATTGTTAGTATTACTGAAAATTACTTTTATTTTTATTGAAATTGATACTAAGATCAGTGAAATTATTATTTTTCTAAATATATTCAAGCATTGAACTTTTTTTTCGTGGGGAAATCCTCATGGACAGTGTCGGGGTAGTGTCGGATTTACCGACTAAAACCCCACGATGGCCTACTTGATGCCTGACAGGAGTGCACCGGGACCTCCGCATATTCATCGGATCTGAGTATTGGAAACAGAAAATATCCGGGTAAATTTAGTCAAAATTGTTTCTGCAGAAGGAAGTCAATTTTAAACAGTAAGGTAACTTGAGAGAATTAAATTATAAAGTTCTGGGAGAATAACATAATTTTACATAAAAATAATGCAAAAATGAATACGCCGAAATATTTTACAAAAGAAATAAAACATGAAATATTGTAAAAAGTGAATCGTTTATTCGTTTTACAACATATTTTACTTAACATGCTCTATCAGTTTATTACCTCAAATTTGTCTTTTATTTAAATTTTCTTACATAATTTTCATAATATTCATGAAGTAATGTTGAATATATAGTACAATGTTATAGGCCTACTGCAAGAAACGCATCATAAAAACAGCAACACTAGTAAAGAAGAAGTGTTCTTCAAGCCTAAATCCAAATATGATACAGCGCTGAAAAACTAAAATTAATATATCTTAACAAGTAAAAAGTATCTTCATAATCTATGTTCTACTAGCGATTTTCTACATGTCCAACGGAATATGCAGTATAGAGGACGTATAAATTTGTTTTTTTATTGATGTTGATTCACAGATCAGAATATTGAGTATGTTATTTTCCCGCGGATTGTAAAATCATAAATTGTAAAAGTGTCACGGCTCATTTTATTATTATAGCATCTGTTCAAAATTTGTCAGTGTATATTGCGATCTGGGGATTACAATAGTGAATATGCAACAATCGAATGCCCCAGAAAGAAGGACCCGGGCATTATACTTATTCTTATCATGGGTTCGATAATAAAATATCGGGTTTATCGGTCGTATACAGAGCTCGATCGTTTTGGATTATAGCCTCTACCTCTATGATTCCTTCTTGCTTTCGGCATTTCTTTTATATGTATTGTCGATCGCATTTCGGAAATATTGTACTATGTGATGTACCGATTAAACTGTCCAAATAATATAACTACTTGATGGTTAATAACTATTGTCGATGCGTTCTTTATGATACGTCGAAACATAACAATTTCACTAAAAATATAGATACCTCATAACGCTTTTTGAGCAGTTATTTCGAAAGGAACTTTTGGTACTTTCGGAGCGGTGCGAAAAAATTCTAAATTCCAACGTCCCGGTCATGTAGGTCCGGCGGATGAAATTAAAAAAATAAAAAAATAAAAAAATAAAAAGAAATCGTTACGTTCGACTAGATTGCGTCGAAACATAACGATTTCACAAAAAATTCCGATACCTCATAACGCTTTTTGAGGAGATATTACGAAGAGAGTCTTCGAACCTATGCGCATATTTCAAAGTCCCTACGGTCCAACGTCGGTACACGATACACTCTTGCGCGTTGCTCGCTCGCTCCGCTCACTCGAAAAAAATAGCCTAATCCAAAACTAATCCCTTTTGCGTTCGTTCTTCGATTTTATTAAAATCTTTGTTAGAACGTGCGGGATCGGTTTTGGGTTAGGCTAGATTCGTCCGAGCGAGCGCAGCGAGCGAGCAACGATCACAATTTCCACGCTGTACTTATACTTGATATTTTCTTACGTATATTTTTCTTATCTTCGTTTCTCTCGTGGATCGAAAGTGAGTTTTCGACGAAACGAAGAAACGAAAAAAAAAAAAAAAAAACGAGAAGAAACGTTTCGCTGCTTACGCGAGTGGTGCGCGCGCGTCTCTCCTCACTCTTCCTCATTAGATTGTCAGCGAGGAGCATTTTCACTTCATCGTACCTCTTAATTCTTATTCCTTTTGTGTATTGGCACAAACCCAGGATGTGACTCAGTATTTCTGGTTGAGCATGACATCTTCTGAGACTTCATGTATTTGTTCTTAATTTAATGGCTGGAGAAGTCATTAACTCCTTGCCCCTAACTTCTCAATGCGGACCATTGCTTGATGTGTTCTCTTTTAAGCCTCTTCTTAGCTTTTTCCACGTCCTCAGGAGTAGCCGGCCAATTAATCCTTAGGGAATTAGCCATTTTCTTTAGCTTTTTATCGCCTTCGTCGATTAGGCTCGTCGCTGCTGGATCGACCGAATTTTTAATGTTTATTGCACTTTTGAGGGTACCGAGTTTGACGATATGTCAATTCCCATTGTATACGGGCATCCATGTGATGTAAACCAAAGTGCTTGTCTAGGTCCGCTTCCGGGACCGAGAAGCGCTGCATCCGAGGCTTCTACATGTTTTTCTATTATTGATAGCAACAGTAGTGAATCCAGACAAATTTGTTATTCCTAACAATCCCAACTCTTAGTTCATCTTAAAGCCATGCCATCAACAAGAAAACGAAGGAACGAGTTCCTTATTGTTTGATTAATTTTGGTGGTGACAATCTTTCATTCACGGTTAAAAAGAAAAGAAGAAAAAATAAACCATTGTCGGCTAGCCGATAGCAATAAGTGTCTTTCGTTCCTTCGTCGCCGCACTCCGTTCAGCTATGGGTGCCGCGTCCGGGGGACTATTCCCCACGCCGACCCGGCGCCCATGTTACCGGCGGTACTACAGGGAGGTAGGAGTGTGACTTGGGCAGACAAGGCCGAAGTCATAGTTACTTCCGCCATATTATACCTGGGCCGTACTGGTATTGTTCTTTGTGTACTCACCGTATCCTCGACTTCACTGATCAGTTGCAACTCTCTGTGTCTCTTTAGCTTTCCCTCGTTTCCATTTATATAGGATGCCGAGGTCCTTCCTTTATAGAAGACACTTGCGCTTTATTGTAAGTCACAGTGTTTATTCTTTAACAAAGTCCTGATCTCGGACGTCGGATTTCGCAGGTCACGTGGCCAGCACATCCGCTTAAACCCTGGAACTTTCTTCATGGCCATGAGCCGCTACAGTAGGAATTCCAAGAGAGCACTTAAATAATAAATGATTATCGTATGTTTGATTCTAGCTGAATCTAATGTTTAAATCTAGAGGGTAATGTCTTTTTAGCCTGCGAATCTGATCTGTCGTGTCAAGTAATTGAGTAACTAATGGATTTTGGTGGTTAACTCTTATAATATATCTGTGGTGGATGGTGTAGTGGTGTGTGGTGGATGATGGTGGTAGATGTGGTAACCATCATACCCGAAGAATAGGGTCTGCGTGTGGTGAGCCACGGGACAGAAACCGTTGGAATGTTTACTGTCGCATGCCGCTACAGATATTTCTTTTAAGGAGAGCTATAGAATTACTCCATACCTTTGTTAGACAAAGCGTTCATCCCGTGACCGCGGCTACGTTCGGCGACTGGTTGTCGCCTCGAGCCCAAGCTCATTATCACAAATCTCGAACAAATATAATCAGATTGTATGACAACAATTGCTTAATTACGGCTATGGCAGAATCTAGATTAAAGTGTTAAGGGATTTTCCCAAAATTCCAAAGGGAAGGCTTCGGTGTCCTTTCATCTCCGACAAATATAAATATAAATATAAATACTATCGAGAGACGCTCGTGAAACTCGTATAATAACTGATTCGCTCGCGAACGCTTCCGCTTATTTATACTGGTCGGGGGAGATTCAAAAAATATGAATTCGTCTTTGATCGACGGTTGCACGTAGCGGTGACATTGTTTTGGCCGGAGTTTATTTATCATCACGTATTGCTGTGTGAATCTCGATTCGCATCGTCGTCTGACTCATGTGCCGCTACAAACCTGTTACTGAATTTGGATATTTCTTCTTTAACTGTGGGTATTTTAAGGTCGCGATGTATTGTTTTGTTGGTAACATACCAAGGTGCATCTATTAAGGATTTTAGATTTTTTGATTGGAATCGTTGGAGAATTCCTATGTTGGAATTACTCGCTGTTCCCCATAATTGGATCTCATAGATCCAAACAGGTTTTAATATTGCTTTATATAGCATTATTTTACTTTGCACGTTTAAGTTGGAACGTCTGCCAATGAGCCAGTAGAATTTTTAAAATTTTGGTTTAAGTTGTTTGTATTTATCTACGATGTGTCGTTTCCACGTCATTCTTCTGTCCAGAATCTTGCCCAGATATCTGACTGAATCTTTGTTTGGAATTGGAATATTATTTATGGTCACCTATGGGCAGGATTGTTTTCGCAGGGTGAAAGTTATATGACTGGATTTATTTTCATTTATTTTGAAGCGCCATTTGTGAAACCATTTTTCCATAGAGTCGAGACCTCGCTGGAGAGTTGAGGAGGCAATTATCGGGTCTGAGCGGGATGCTAATAAAACTGTCTTATCAGCAAATGTCGCTGTAGTTATCTCTGTTAAAGTTGGTTAATCCGCAGTGTAGATGGTGAACAGCAGATGTCCGAGGACACTACCTTGGGGTATGCCAGCTTCTACTGGAAATGTTGCGGTTATAGCGTCTAAGTATTTAATCATGAACAGCCTATTGGTTAGATATGATTTTAAGATGGAGTAGTAGGTGTGTGGTAGGATTTTTTTAAGTTTGTATAGTAGCACTTCATGCCACACTTTGTCGAATGCCTGTTGAATGTCCAGGAATAACGCAGAGCAATATTTTTTTTTTTTCTAAATCTTAGCTGATTTTATGAGTTAAACGATAAATTTGTGGGGGATTGGTCGAGGACAGATAGTGCGAAATAACACGAGCGAAATACTGCTGTCGCAGTTCGTCAAATATATTTTGAATAAATAAATAAATAAATTATTTACAGCCGTATGCGTGAGTCGTTGGTACAAAATATAAGTCGCGGAATAAATACTCGTTAATGTTCGACGCGTAACTCAATAAATACTTGGAGATATTCTGTAGATAATATTCGATACTCTTCGATACTCTTCGATACTCTTCGATACTCTTCGATACTCTTCGATACTCTTCGATACTCTTCGATACTCTTCGATACTCTTCGATACTCTTCGATACTCTTCGATACTCTTCGATACTCTTCGATACTCTTCGATACTCTTCGATACTCTTCGATACTCTTCGATACTCTTCGATACTCTTCGATACTCTTCGATACTCTTCGATACTCTTCGATACTCTTCGATACTCTTCGATACTCTTCGATACTCTTCGATACTCTTCGATACTCTTCGATACTCTTCGATACTCTTCGATACTCTTCGATACTCTTCGATACTCTTCGATACTCTTCGATACTCTTCGATACTCTTCGATACTCTTCGATACTCTTCGATACTCTTCGATACTCTTCGATACTCTTCGATACTCTTCGATACTCTTCGATACTCTTCGATACTCAATCGATACTCAATCGCTCGCGATCGCGTCCATTTATTTATACTGATCGATTCGAATTCGTCTACCTTTGACGGTTGCGCGAAGCGGCGATATTGTTTTGCCCGGAGTTTATTTGTTCTTACATTGCTTGTAACCTAACGGTCTTGATACTTCGAGACAAAACAACAACATGATTTGAATTGTGTTCTGACTCATGTGCCGCTACAATGTTGCTTCTGAAAACCGAATTGATGATCTTGCATTGTTTTCAAATCCTCTAAGAGTGGAAAGAGTCGTTTCGTTAGCATCTTCTCAAATAATTTGGACAAAGTAGGTGGAAGACTAATTGGGCGAAAAGAGCCAGTTTCGTGTATTGGTTTTCCAGGTTTAGGGATAAGAGTAATCAATGATATTTTCCAAGACTTGGGATAGTATTCAAGACAAAAAATTGCGTTAAAAATAGAAGTACTGAGTACAATCCCTTTTATGGGAAGTTCCTTAATAGCTTTGTTACTTATCAGATCATGCCCCGATGCTTCCCTGGAATTTAGACGACGGATTAATTCTATAACTTCCAAAGATGAGAAAGGCTCAATAGGAGGAGACATCTGGAAGGGAGAGTGCAAGTATTCAGTTATTTCCTCTGCAATAATGGGAGTCCGAACATTATATTTATGGCTTCGAATAATCCCAACGAGGTAGCGATCGCCGTTTTTTCGACGTTCTCGGGCGCGATCGGCATTTGGTAGTACGCGCGGACGAGGTCGATTTTCGGGAAGTTTCGCTTACCGTGGAGTTGATGCGCGTAATCTTCGATGTGCGGCAGCGAATACCTGTCGGGTATTGTGCGGGTGTTCAGTGCCCCGTAGTCGCCGTAGGGTCGTAGGCTTCCGTCTTTCTTCGGAACTACATGCAGAGGTGATGCCCATGGACTCTTCGATGGCCGAATCACTCCTTGCTCCATCATCAGCTCGAATACTGCCTTCACCTGTTTGGGACGATCGAGGGCGAGGCGTCAAGGTTTGCTGCAGACAGGAGGCCTAGGCGTGGTTTTGATGTAATATTCCACGTGTCGAATACTTTTTCGTCCAAAAACAGGCGGACGCGTTAAGTTCGGAAATTCGGCGAGGAGTTGGTGATACGTCAATTCGCCCATGATCGTTTTTATCGACGCTGTATCCGTCGTGGCCGAGTATCCCCTTGCGGACAGGTTGGTGGTCGAGACGATTAGGTGTTTGTGGCGCGGATCCATTTGCAACCCGTAGCAGCTCAAGCAGTCCAGGCAGATGGTAGGCGTGTCAAAGTCTGCTACTACAAAACGCCATTTGAATTCTCGTCGAAGAGACAGATTCAGAGACACCAAGATCGTACCGGTAGAGAATGGTTGGTCGTGTTGTCTAAATGGCGAGAACATTCGACATTGAAACCGTCAAATGTATTTAAAAGTAATAAGTAAATACAGAGAATGTTCGCTAAGACGCTCGGTACTAACGGATTCGCTAAAGACTGTGTATAGATCGCTAATAAGATCGCTCGAATCTGAGACTAATAAACTGATCGCCTTAAGATCGTGTTCGTTCATTTATACTGGTCGGGGGAGTACCGGAAGATTTAAATTCGACTTAGTTTGACGGTTGCATGTAGCCGCGACATTATTTTGCCGGGAATTTATTTATTATTACATTATTTATGTCTTAACGATGCTGATAGTCTGAGACAAAACAACAACATGATTCGAATATCCTCTAGCTCATGTGCCACTACATCACCCCCCTACCAGTAATAACGTTTTCTTTTGTCATATTGATAGTAGGTTTACACAGTTTTTCTTTCTTGGTTGCTATTTTTTTAAAATTACATGGGCGTCCGACAATTTTCAACGTTTAAACGAAGCCTGCTTGAAGCCGATCAGGAAATCTGACACTTCTGCCCGAATGCGTGACGTATTTATTTGTCGTATTTCTATTATTTTCGCTTTCTTGACTGTCGCTTTGCCACCATTTTGTCCAGTGTTTTTCAAGTACCATTAATATTAGAGGAGTGGGTCGGACGGATCTCTGCTGCCAGGATTCCCTGGACTTCTCATTTGGTAAGGTGGCACCAGATTATCCACGCTGAGAGGTTTGTAGCCTCCCTTCACTCTCTTGAATAAGGGTTGTTGCATCGCTCCAATATCGGTCCAAGATTGACAAATCCATTTCTAGCTGCCACGCGATCGGCGACATATATTTCCGCGAGTTGCCTCACCCGCACGAGAAACGTGCTCATGAATACTTCGGCACTGCTGCCGGCGCATAGGAGCACAATCCCCGCAAGTAGCATCGAGTGCAGTGCCCGCGAATGTAAGATTTATCACGTTCACTGCCACGACACCCGTATTCGTGTGTCAGGAAAGTTTCCGGTAGGGCCACGTAATCCGTATTCGGATGGCGCTTATTTGACTACTTACGAAGGATCGTCATAGGTACTTGAAAAGATATTCCAGAGGAAATAATAAAACTATTGAATTATTATAAAAGTAATACAAAAATGGTTTATTAACAAAATTATTTAGAATGTAAAACTTTAAAGCATTTTATACATAGCTGGGATTGGTCGGGACAATTTGGACAATAAGTTGTTGTTTTCCTTAAATTCTTTTGTGTCTTTGTTCGGTCCATTCGACGTCTTCTATTTGCATAACATAATTTGCATGCGCGTCTAATGTTTCTTCCAGAATCATTTTTCCCAACGTCTGATTCCGTCGAAGACAAGGATTTTTTGTATTTTCAGACAACCCTAATAATTTTGCAGCTAATAATTCTCAAAATATTCTAATATTTATATCTGTATATCAGTATATCAGTATCAGCTCTCGACAATAAACTAAGACCGGACGACGCTAGAGCAGTGGTTAGCGCTGTAGATTACGAAGGTTCAAGACCAGGTTCAAATCCCAGCACTCGTAGTCCGATTTTTACTCCAAGATTTCTATCTGAGAAAAAGGCAACACGGATGAAAACAGAATCTCTATACACCAGCAGCAGTATCTCGTAGCGACTTATACGCCAACAGCAGCACCTCATAGCAACCTATACACCAGCAGTACCTATCACGACCGTGCACCTCATATCCTTCCTTATTGCAATTTTATAAACTGTCAAAGCGTTTACAACGGAATTTCCCAGAAGGAGTTGAATGCCAAGTTTTCTGTACCATTTGATTCCTTTTCTAATTGTAGTGGCATAAGAAACCATTTGGTCGGAATAGTCTATACCACACTTTTCTTCATTATATTCAACAACAGCTAGTGGTTTTAATGTTGCGAACAAACGAAGCGAGAGATCATTCTTGAAACCACCACTTGAGGCACTCGGAGTAATAAAATATCGATGGGAGTACCTAACAGAGAATGCCTGGTGCTGCGGCACGCGTTGCCTGAAGGAGATTTAATTGAAAACACGCGTAGCAGTCAATGTGTTACCAACGTTATCAACGTACGCCCCATGCCTGTCACGATGCGATGATCGCGCTCCTACAAGCCGGCAGCAGTACCGAAGTGTTCACAAACACGTTTGCGTGCCACGATCGCGTGGATGTCAGAAATGGATTCGTCAATCTTGGACCGATATTGAGCAATCAGACGGAATGTCACTTCTTGCATAAAGTCCTACCTCACGCAAGGAACAAAAGATCCGTGCGTCACATGAGAAGGTTCAAAGTTGATCAGTTGGTATACAGACCGGTACAACAACCCGGGTTTAAGAGGATGCAGAGAGGCTACAAACCTCTCAGCGTGGATAATCTGGTGCCACCTTACCAAATGAGAAGTCCAGGGAATCCTGGCAGCAGAGATCCGTCTGATCCTTTCTTCCAATATTAATGGTACTTGAAAAATACTGGACAAAATGGTGGCAAAGTAACAGTAAAAACAGCGAAAATAATGGAAATACGACAAATAAATACGTCACGCGTTTGGGTAGAAGGGTAAGAATTCTTGATCGGTTTCAAGCAGGTTTCGGTTAAGCGTTTTGAAAATAGTCGGATACGGGAAATACCCACGTAATTTTTAGAAAATAGCGACAAACAAAGAAAAACTGTGTAAGCCTACTATAAATATGACAAAAAAAAAAACGTTATCACTGGTAGGTGGTTGATGTAGCAACACATGAGCTAGAGGACAATTCGAATTATGTTGTTGTTTTGCCTCGGAGTATCATCCTCGTTAGGACATAAGTAATGTAATAATAAATAAATTCCGGGCAAAGCAATGTCGCGGCTACGTGCAGCCGCCAAACAAAATCGAATTTAAATCTTTCGGTACTCCCCCGACCAGTATAAATGAACGAATACGATCGTAAGGCGACCAGTTTTTCAGTTTCAGTTTCGAGCTATTTTATTAGCAATCAATACACAGCCTTCAGTGAATCAGTTAGTACCGAGCGTCTTAGCGAATATTCTCTTATTTATTAATTATTCTCGTATTTATTAATTGTTTTTAAATACATTTGACCGTCAAATGTATTTAAAAACAATTAATAAATACGAGAATAATTAATAAATAAGAGAATATTCGCTAAGACGCTCGGCACTAACGGATTCGCTAAAGACTGTGTGTAATTTCGACCAATCGCGGGGAGACGCAATCGCGAGGAGAGACGTCAACGGGAGTCGTAAATTCCCGTTACGATTATACTAATCGACACCACGTGTTGATCGATCCCCTGATTTCCGTTAGGATAATAGGGGTGATTAAGTTTATATAACACTGTGATTCACAGAATTATAAAAATATATATTTCCAACACTTAAACTACACTGTTGAGTAGATATAAATCGTCGATAACAACTTGTCGCACGAAGATGAGATAGATATGAATAGTAGAGCAAGGCTCGTATAGTCGAATTTCGTATGTTAGTGGACGTAGCACTAGAGGATACTTGATAGACGTTAGATTTTGATGCTAGACTTCGACGTTGTAGAATGTAGAAGAAGTAAGTTGACTTGACCTAGCGGTGTTGACGAAATAAGTTGACTTGACCCTCCTGATGTAGCAGGAGAAGTCTGCGACTTGACCCTCCTAGAGTCGTAGGAGAAGTATTCGACTTGACCCTCCTAGAGTCATAGGAGAAGTGATGAGTAGGAAGCCTCCGACCAACGTGGTTCGTGAGTGACCTTGTGCATGGGAAAACCCAGCCTGTTCTATTAGACAGATGTTCGGTTTTTCCTAATGGGCGCGTACCCGCTTTTTCCGTGTTTTTAATTGCGCCTAATAAACCCAAGGACCTCTCTAAAAACCTGATGTGCGTCGCAAATATTTTTAGCCTTAAGAAATCTTTCAGGACAACGGATTGAATGAAGATACATGTGTACACAATGAAAGAGAAAGTTATGGTTGGTTCTCAGGTTTATTGAGGGTCGAAATGACGTTACGCAGGCCATCGGCTGCCCGGTCGCGAGAGCTGCAGCGCCGATGTTTTAGGCGACGTAACACTGTGTATAGATCGCTAATAAGATCGCTTGAGTCTGAGACTGATAAACTGATCGCCTTAGGATCGTGTCTGTTTATTTATACTGGTCGGGGGAGAGTCGGAAAATTCAAATTCGTTTCCATCCGACAGTTGCATTTAGCGGCGACATTGTTTTGCCCGGAGTTTATTTGTTCTTACATTACTTGGTAATCTAACGGTCTTGATACTCCGAGGCAAAACAACAACAGGATTTAAATTGTCCTGACTCGTGTGCCACTACAGTTCGTAGTCGGTTTTGTTCGTGTGTCCACGGATCTTACCGCGCGGATAACACAAGTGTCAGCACCGGTGTCCACTAAATACGAGATTTTCGTTCGTATATCTTTAACGAAAATGCGGCGTGTCTTTAAGCCGTGGGCGTTCGCCGCGTTTACGGACGGCTGGTCGCGTTTCCTTGTTTCCACTTGTATGGAAACTTCGACACTTTCTCGCGTGTTCGCGGAATACTTCATGATAATAACAAAGGCCGGAATTATACGTCCTTTCTCGTGACCTGAAACGACTCCGACTTCTTGATTGCCAGTGTCGACGAGGACGGTGGTTAATGTTCATTGCACTCACCTCGGTCCTTAATTGGTTCATCTGGCCATTAAATGTATTAAAAATTTCCTGATGCGGGCGGGGAGCCGATTTCTCCACAGCGATCGGACAAACCCATCTGGTATGGAGGGGCTGGCGAGCTTCCTCAGATGGTGGCAAAATTGGGACAGTTTCCTATCGCCCATTTCTTCACTCTCCACCAACTTTTTTACCCGATCGCTATCCGAATCCGTAAGGATGCGAATAAGTTCATTTTTCAATTCCTGCTGGTTGATGGGTTCGTCATAACGCTCTCTACCTGCTGGAGGAGCTATCCGTCGAGGCTCTTTGCAAGGGTCGCGAACCTCACCTTATCGGACGTAACGTCCGCCGCATCTAGTTGCGTTTCCAACAATGCAAACCAAACAGTAATGTTGGAGGGTTGCAGCGAAGGCAATGGATTAACATCGTCTTTTGTAGTCGCCATGTTAGTGCTTCTATCACGTCGGGGTCATCAATGTAGAGGGTTAGTCGTGTATAGGTATCGCGAAATAATGAGGGCGAAATATTGCTGTCGCAGTCCGTCAACTATATGTGGAGGATTGAATTATTTAAAGCGTAATGGAATAACGAAATCGCGTTATTTTCGTTAATAAATATATTTGCGACATGTGATTTGTTATAGAGTATACACAGTCCACAGGTACAAAGTAAAAATACGATTCAATGATCTCTCCGAGAAACTTCGCTCATCTCCGTAATCTTTTATTGCGTATCATAAACTCTGTCTGTCGTAACTGCGTCTGTTTATTTATATCGGTCGGGGGGACAGACGGAAAATTTGAACTCGGCTGCGTTTGACGGTTGTATGTAGCGGCGGCATTGTTTTGCTCGGAGTTCGTTACTTTCTACAATACTTGTGACCTAACGGTCTTGCTACTCCGAAGCAAAACAACAACAAGATTTGAATTGTCCCCTTCGCATTCCGCTACATTACCCCCCTTCCAGTGATAACGTTTAAGTTAAAAAAATTTTTTTTTAAGTATTTATGAGATTTCTCGGTCGTCGCTATTTTATCGCCGATACCGATAAGACACCTAATCAAGACCTGCCCGATACCAGTCTGGAAAACGGACTCTACGTCCATACCGTGTGACATACCTATACCTTGTGCTTTCTTCAGCAGTTCGATCGCTGTTTGCGCTGTTTTCCTCGTGCGCAGTCGCTCGCTTTGCCGGAATAAGTATGTCTCGAGGTTCGGTGGTCTTCTCTTCCAGGTCTTCTGGGACTACGAACGCCGGTTATAAACGATCTATGGAAACCGTTACGTCACGATCGTTTATTCTAATTACGAAATCCTTCTCACCCCTTTTTACAACCTTGAACGGTCCGTCGAACTGGGGCTGTAAAGGACCTCCTATCAATCATGACGCAAGAAAACGTACGGCGACGATTCTAACTCCTTAAAAATAGCGACTCTTTATCCGCCATGACGCGTAGCAGGATGCGGCCTGACCTTTCCCATCTGTTCTTTAAGCCGGTTCGCATACTCCGTGTTGGCCTGGTGCTCGGTCGCATTAAAAAAATCGGCCGGCAATCGTATGCCAGTGCCGTAAATCATTTCGGCCGCCGTTGCGTTCAAGTCCTCCTTTATCGCGGTACGAATGCCTAATAATACTATTGGTAATGCTTCAACCCAGTTGCTCGTGTCGTGGCACTTTATCGCCGCTTTCAATTGTCTGTGTAACCGCTCTACCATCCCGTTGGACGCGGGATGATAGGCGGTCGTGCGCAAATGTTTGACACCGAGCAACTGGCATAATTCTTCGAATAACCGCGATTCAAATTGGCGTCCTTAATCGGTCGTGATTCTTAGGGGAACGCCAAAACGTGCTATCCAATTAGTAAGGAGGGCCGAAGCAACGGCTGTCGCTTCCATATCGGCTATGGGAATAGCTTCGGGCCAGCGCGAGAAACGATCGATACACGTTAGACAGTATCGATATCCTTATGAATAAGGCATAACGATAATGTTTTGAAAGTTCCTACTTGCGAGGATACGTGCCTGGTGACTTTGCAGCGTTGACAAGGTAAACACTGCCGCGTCCAAGTTCGACAATCCTTATTGATAGACGGCCAGATGAAACGTGTTGTCACGTTTTTTTATTTTTGTGTGGCACGTATTCCCGGATGGGAAAGTCCATGCAAAGACTGAGATACGGCGCGACGCAACGGCTCTGGTACGTACGGTCGCGGTGTCTCGTTTGTAAGCTCGCAATATATTCCGACATCCTGATCGGGATCAGGAAGTCGTATTTTTTTCAACTTCTACGCGCTAGAGCCTGACTTAAGAAATTGACGGAGCTCGACATCATCCGCTTGCGCTGCGGCTAATGTATGATGATCGACGAATTTTCCCGATAGCTTCAGATCTTAGAAAAGATGCGCTTACCGTAGAGGTTCTGTGCAAAGTCTTCTATGTGCGGCGGTGTGTACCTATCTGGAATTGTGCGGGCGTTCAATGCCCGGTAGTCGCCGCTCGGTCGTATTCCTCCGTCCTTCTTGGGTACGATGTGCAAGGGTGACGCCCACGGGCTTCGCGATGGTCGCATCACGCCTTGATCAATCATAACTTCGAATTCCGCCTTCGCCTGCTTTAGTCGATTGCGGGCTAGGCGGCGTGGTTTTGCGTGGACGGGAGTTCCAGGAGTCGTGCAGATGTGATGCTGCATGCCGTGCTTTACAGAGCTTCGCCGGAAGACGGGTGGTCGCGTTAGCGCAGGGAATTCCGCTAACTATTTATGATACGAAGATTCCTTGTCGATAGTTTTGATGGAAGGGTCATTAGTCACAGCCGCGAATCCCCTCGTAGACAGCTGCGTAGTCTTATCCAGGAGCCGTCTATTTCGCGGGTCGACGAGTAACCCATAGTGGCTCAAAAAGTCGACGCCGATGATGGGCGTTTTAACGTCGGCAATCACAAAGCGCCACTTAAAATCTCGACGTAGAGCCAGGTCGAAGGACAAGGTGGTGGTCCCATAGGTTGCGATACGGGTTCCATTCGCCGCGAACAGCTCGTATCTGCTTTTGCTCTCGTGACCTCTATCTTGCTGCGCGGAAATACGCGCGTGTCCGCACCGGTGTCTATTAGATACGCAACATCGGTTCGCTGATCCCTTATGAAAATGCGGCAGGTCTCCAAGCCGTCATCGTTCGCCGCGTTTACGGACGGCTGGACCCGTTTCCCTGATTCCACCGACACGGGGATCTGTATTTTCGCGCCCGCTCTCGGTATAAGTCATGATAATAACAGAGGCCGTTTCGGGATCTCGACCGACGACGACGTCTTCCCGGAGATCGCGAACGTGTTCTCCGACGAACGCTAATATCAAGCGCGTCAATTCTCGCTTGTAATAGCTTCAGCTGCTTTTGTATATTACTCGTAGAACCGGGTGATTCGGTATCTTGTACTTCCGTTTTACTCACAGCTGCTGTGGATGGCTCGTGCCGGACACTTCCAGAACAGGCTTCCTCCACTCTGTCCGCAGCCTGGATTATTTTTTCTGGCTTCGAGTCGTCAATCACCGCCAAAACTCTCTTTATTCGTTCGAGTAGCCTGTTTTTCCATAGTGTGAGGACGAATTGCTCCGAAGCGAATGGAGTGGCTAATTTCTTCAGGTCTTGGTAGACTATAACTACCGATCACGTCGGGGTCACCGATGTGGAGGATTGAATTATTTAAAGCGTAATGGAATAACGAAATCGCGTTATTTTCGTTAATAAATATATTTGCGATAAGTGATTTGTTATAGAGTATACACAGTCCACAGGTACAAAGTATAAATACGATTCAATGATCTCTCCGAGAAACTTCGCTTATCTCCGATCTTCTATTGCGTATCATAAACTCTGTCTGTCGTGACTGCGTTTGTTTATTTATATCGGTCGGGGGAGAGTCGGAAAATTCAAATTCGTCTTCATTCGACGGTTCCATGTAGCGGCGACATTGTTTTGCTCGGAGTTCGTTACTTTCTACAATACTTGTGACCTAACGGTCTTGCTACTCCGAAGCAAAACAACAACATAATTTGAAATGTCCTCTGATCCATGTCCCGCTACAAGTTCATAACTGTCTTTGTTCGCGGGCGCGCGTAGTTTATTGCACCGCTATACGCATTTATCGGCACCCGTGTCCACGAGACAGGAGATCTTTGACTTTCTGTCGGTGCGGCGGGATCTCATGCCGTCGTCGTATGCCGTGTTTACGGACGGCTGGTCCTGTTTCCCTGGACCCAGTTGCAAGCGGACCGACATTTCCGTGCGCGGTCCCGGAAAGTCTGGTGGTAATATGCGGAGTAGTTCACTTATTGTGTCTCCGCGGTCTGTGACGTTCGTTGCGCGCCCTTCCTCGTTGTGGTTCGCCATTACGAACACTGGTGATTTACGGACACGATGTCTTTATGTGGAACAAACACGTTCATTTCTTTCCGTTTACAGGACACAGACAGGACACCGTCCCAGTTCTACAGGGACCTGAAGAAGCTGCTGCCCCACCGATCTCGGACGACCTCGTTCTGACACTTTGGAACAACCGCTTCCCAGTGAATATAGAACGGGTTCTGGCCGCCATAAGGGAAACTAGTGTGGATGCCCTGACGATGGTGGGAGACCAGAAACCGAACAGATAGCAGCGGCCAGCGGGTATTGGAGCCACCCTGCGCACCCGCGGAGTACGACTGGGTAAACCGATTAGTAGCGCAAATTGGCGTTCTGCTCTTTGACAGTGGTCACCCACCACGATCGCAATCCCCGAATTCCCGAGACATGACGCAGCAAAATGGTCCCTGCTACTACCAAGAGACCTTCCAAGACCGTGCAAGAAAGTATCGTTCTCCCTGTAACTGGAACCAGGGAAACGCGAGCAGCCGCCCGCGACTGCGGCGTACGACGACGGCCTCTCATCCCGCTGCAATTTCGTGGAAGGCAGGAGTTCGAATATTTCTTTTTTCGTGGATACGGGTGCCGACCATGTACACGCGCAATAAACTACGTGAGCCCGCAACAAAGACGACTATGAACTGTTTGCGACCAACGGAACGCGCATCGCGACTTACGATACGATTCTGGTGTCACTGAAACTCTTTTCGACGGGACTTCAAATGAATTCAAATGGATCCGCGAAGCAAACGCCTAATCGACACGACCACCGACCTGTCCGCAAGAGGATACACGGCCACGACATAGTGTCGATAAAAACGATCATCGGTGAATCGACGTATCACCAACTCCTCGTCGAATTTCCGGGCATAACGCGTCCGCCTGTTTTCGGACGAAAAAAAATTCGACACAGAGTGGAACGCCACATGAAGACCATACTTCCAAATTTTCCTTACCGCCGCGTATAGCCAATAAGAAGCTGCTTCCATATATCTATTACTAAAATACGTCTTATCCTCGACAATTTTTCCCATCAACCAAAAATTCACGGAACACCGCTCTTGCCTTCCTTACAAATGTAATCTCATAAAGGAACTTCCGAGCAGCCGACTATATCAAGCCGGCTGTATCAAAGTTTTGCTGCAATATTTCCATACTTCCAGATTTTTCCCCAACACACGACTTGACGAGTAGATAGCTGCAACTGTATAAAACTAACTAAAATAATTTTAAACCATGAGAAAATTTCCGAAATACCAAAAGTCTTCAATGTAACGACTCAAACACGGTGGAACCCACTTCGACCAGACTCTATCTCTGCCAACAAACAAGAGGGCCATAAGGTGGCGACCTCTTCCCAAAGACATCGAATACCGCGTCTGACACATACCGAACCGTTCAACAACATGGCGTATCGAGAACCAAACCGCCATTTTGTTGGGAACTTTCATTTAGAAAATTACTCCCATTCCGACTTATTCCATGTTATTAACCTATGTGATTAAAATAACCCCACTTTCCCAATCTTATACTATATTTACATTTGTTAAACATGGTCAACACATTCCAACTATCCCTGAATATAGTGATAACTCAAGCAGTATTTCAAGGTCACTGTCGATAATATGATGATATCATCAAATTAAACATACACAACTTTATACACTTAGCACCGTACTAATAATAACTAAAAGAGCGGTAGGCAAATAACATGAAAAGTAAATAAAATTCATTACACTCAATAATGCAACTTATCTCTCGACTCTATCTCAGCCGGGCGCAATATGATTATGGAAGGAGCCATCGTCCAAATATGGCGCCAACTGTTTAATATCGTACACGGCACTCTCGTCCGACGCAGGCGTAGTGATCTCGAAATCGAGCTCTGAAGAGCAGGTCACTATCACAACATGGCGCCGAATGCCAGTTACCGTAAGCGTCGCCTATACTCGCGCCGATCAAGTGTATTACAAGCGGTATTACAAAATGGTTATACAAATCGCAATCTTCGACCTCATCAAGGCTCCAGCAACAACAAGGCATCTGTCATGCCATGAATTCTTACTACCATTAACAATCTTACACGCTCGTCAACAGCTCAAACGTCAACATTAGCTATTCAACTTATTACCTGCGCCCTAACTGCTAAGTACCATAGGCCATGTGCAACCGTTAATTAAATTCATTCAATATTATTCAATTTAATTATTTAATTTCAATTTATGTCACCTCCCCAGTCGACGTACCCTGTTAGATTATCACCAATATCCCTGAAACATAAACCAATATTAGATGTTCCTTTGCGATACCACAAAACCCTTTTGGCAGATAACCAATGACTCTTCTTCGGGTTGTCATTGAAACAACTTAGCGCGCTCACAACATACATTATATCTGGTCTGGTAGAAATGGCAGTATACATAAGCGATCCGATCAATGACTGATACTGCTCGAGTCAAATTCAGGTGAGTCGTCATTTTTACTTAAGTTTATTTTTGCTTCTGACGGAGTAATTGCTACCTTAGCATCTTCAAGACCGAATTTCTTCACTATACCTTTAACGTATTTTTCTTTACTTATTTTTACTTCTTTGGTTTCGTCATTTTGATATAATTGCAGACCCAAACAGAAATTCAACTTTCCAAGGTCTCTCATTTCGAACTTTTTTACTAAGTTCTTTTTTAAATAATCAAACAACTTATTGTTGTTAGTTGCTACTATCAAGTCATCCACATAAACTGCCAGTATGAGGATTTTACCTCCACCTCTTATTGAGTAAACACAAGGATCTTCTTCCATTTGTTTAAGGTTGAGTTCTTTCAAGAAGCCATTTAATTTGTCAAACCATTATTTGCCGGATTGCTTCAATCCATATAATGATTTCTTCAAGTGATATACATGATCTTCCTTGCCCGGTACTTCGAAATACTTGGCTTGATGCATGTAAATGTCTTCCTTCAAATCGCCATAAGTGTATGCCATGGTTATATCCAATTGATATAAATCCAATTTCAATTTAGCGGCTAAGACACAAAATTTGTTGGAATTTCCGATCCTCTGGACGCACAAGAAATTGTCGGTACATTTTTTCAACATCTCCTGTAATGACGTATTGATGAGAGCGAAATCTTAGAAGAATGAAAAATAAATCATCTTGTAATTTCGGTCCCGTATGAAGTACGTCGTTCAATGAAACTCCGGTGGTGGTTGGTGTAGATCCGTAAAACACAACTCGGAGTTTCGTAGTTTGGCTGGACTCTTTGATCACGCCGTGATGTGGCAGAAAATATCCATCGTCCGTGCAGTGGTCCGTGGTAATCTTGGTCATGTGTCCTAATTCTAAGTATTCTTGTATTACGGCGTGATAGTCAGCTTCGAATTGTTTGTCCCGTCGGAACCGACGGCAGAGGGATGTGAGTCGCTTCATTGCCATGGCTTTAGAGGATCCAAGCGAAGGAGTTGTTTCGTTAAATGGGAGAGCGTCAATGTATCGCCCTTCGTTGTTGCGCTGAACGTGGTTTCGGAAGTGTTCCTCGCACTGTCGTTCCACTTCCGAAATGTGTACAGTGGGCGGTCCTTCGTCGATTTCCCAGAACCGGGCGAGATCCACCTGTAAAGCCGTCGCGGAGGCGTGAAATGCGTGTGCTGGTGATTGCGAGGTTGGGCTCCCCCCGATGACCCATCCGAATTGCGTTTTTTGCAGACGTAAGTCGTGTCCGTTTGCTTGACTGATATCAAGTTGGCCGACACAGAGTGATGCTAGTGTTGGTCCGGCGCTCAACAATATTTCGATCGGAGCGGGTATGTGGAATCTTGGATCGGCTAGTTGGAGATTCCGAGGTATCTGTATCGTTGAGCGATCTATGGGTTGATCTGGGATCCAAGACGATATTGTCGGTATGATTAGGAACGTCAAGGTGCGTTCGTATCTACCGTCAATGGAGGTGATCGTGGCCGTGATGTAGCGTTTTGAGGTCGTCGATAACGTGTTGAGTGTTCCGATTGGGACCGAACATTTCCGTTGATTGAGTTTTAACGAATTAGCGAGCTTTTCTGTAATAAAGTTCATGCTAGAACCGGTGTCTAGCAAAGCCCGACAACGGAATGGTTGAATTTTATTATTCAAGATGTTGACCTGCGCTGTGACTAACAAATCGTGCTGCAATGGTTCGGAGGGAAGCGAGGTCAATGAGTCTGTTTTCTGGGGTTCGGTCCCTAGCAAAGTCGTCTGATGAAGTCATTGCTTTTTTTGTTGTTTAGAACCGGGTGATATATTTGGTCCCGATCCCGTCGTTCGCGATAGCCGAGATTCGCGTTTCGGAGATGTTCGCGGAGATGTTCGGGGAGATGTTCGGGGGGACGTTCGGGGAGACGTAGATGCGCGTCTCGAACGATGTGACGAACGCGGGGTCGGTGAACTGGGCGAGGATCGACCGTTGGATGCCCGGCTGCTCGACGATCGACCGCTCGACGATCGACCGTTCGACGATCGACCGCTCGACGATCGACCGCTCGATGTTCGGTCTACACGTGTTCGGATTTTGCGATGATCATGGTCTCGGTGCAGATATGTATGGTGTCGCTGTCTGCAGATACGACATGAACCGGCGGAACATTGAGTAAGGGTGTGACCCTTGCCTAGACAATTGGTACAGAGCGACGTCCTTTTGGCCGTTTCAAGGCGTTCCTTGGGCGACTGCGCTTTGAAGGTTTCACAACTCCATATTTCGTGTTGTCCTCGGCAATTCGGACACACCGACGGCTTATGTGTAGTTGCGAATGCGTGACCTCGCGGGGCGTTCAGTCGCTGACGGTTATGTCGATCGGACCCCCGTTTTATCACGGTTGATGCTGAACTTGTTCTGTCACCGTTCGTTCGCGTTTTCAGAAAGTCTACTAAGTGCGTGTAGGACGGCATTTTCTTGTCTGGCAATGTGCGGTGCCATTTGCGTATGATGGCTGAGGGTAGTTTCGATGTAAATAGTTTAAGAACGACGTTTGATGTGACTGGTTCGCCGAGTTTCTTTAAAGCTTGGAGGTTTACTTTGACCGTCTCGAGAAAGTCATCTATGGCTTCGGGTGTCTCTTTAGTTATTCTCGGATAGTCAAAAATCAAGTCCCAGTGGCGCATGCAGACTTGACGGTGGCAGTCGAATCTTTCTTTATTAGAGACGGTATTGTTCAACAGTCTTTCATATTCGAGACGCGGTAGTGCGGTCATGCTACGGAATAATTACCTATTTAAACGTTACAATTTTTGTGTTTAGCAAGTGTTTGAGCAATTGGTAAGAAGTGCTAGTTGCTACATAAAATATAAAATCTGGTTATTCGAAAGTTGACTTGCAATTTTCTATAAAAAGGATTTATTCAGGATAAATACTTTGTATTTGTAAATTTAATGAATTAAAAACTTTCTGTGAATTATTTTAATCTAATAACTTTGTTCTGTCTCCAGGATGGGTCATACGACAACCAGATAGATTACTCCACATGTGGAAGTAAGTCGTAGAAACCAATACAGTTTTCTTATTTATTTTTCTTTTTTCTTATTTTTATTATATTTTTCGTCTTTAATGTACTACTTGCATTTATACATTTATATTAACGTAAGAATGATGATATATATATTTATGGTTTAGATTTAATTAAACATATTGATTATATTTTTTTATATAGAAGTTAGGTCGTTCTTCCTATTTTATTTTCAAAGAAGATAATGTTTATTCAGTACCAAAAATAATATCGGTCATCGGTAGTGGTTACTGGTAACCGAAACTTAACGTATAATTATTTCTATAATCGAATATTATGTTCTTATAAAATAACTATGTTTTTTTTAATATTAATTATTCTTCGAATCTCGTATTGTATTTATCTGATAGATAGTATTTTCTTACGAAATTTATTTAAGAATCCTCCCCTGATGCGCGTTGTGATACACAAAGAAGCTTATTCCACTAACACAATTCCTCATAAATTCTTTTTCATGCTGTTATGGTAAGTTTCTTCCCTACTTCTTTTTGATTATCTACTATTACTGTATTATTTGCTATAAAGTCTGCATTTTAATTGCAAAATGCATTGTTTCATTTAAGAAAAATGATATAGTATATTCATTCGTAATCTCTCCTATTTATTAACCAAAAATTATGAATGAAAGAAAACAAATCTCGGTTCTCAGATTCTTTTGTAAGTCATTTCAATTAGATATGGACATGATTTGAATAATATACCGCGTCTAATATCTACAAAATCGTCTAAAACTTTCAATTTCTATATGTATTGTATATGTAGATATTCTATTATACATAGAAATTTATTATACATAGAAACCTCCTTTTTTTCTGTTGTTGTACGGAGAAATCCTCATGGACTCTCCGCTGTTGCTAATAATCGGGTAACAGCGGAGTAATGTCGGACTGCTACCGACTAAAACTCCTGACCATCCTACGCGTCTGACAGGAGTGCTCCAGGAACCTCTTATGAATTATTTTCTGTTGCACCGCCTTCTCGCCTCCTCTAGTTCGAGCCAGTCCTAATATCTCCTGACTATTGAATTAGCGTTGGGGGGGGGGTCATGCCCCTAGCGCCGTCGCTCCTTCTAGTCGTGGTCCTTTGGGATGGCGATGGAGAGGCTGTAGGTCATCTGACTGCCAGCCTTCTCCATCGTCTTATCCTACAAGGGTGAGAGTTTTTCCTTCTCTCCCTTTTTGCTCGCTCCTTCGCGAGCATAACTCGCTTGTAGAAGAGGCGGATGGCCTCGTATTCCTGTGGCTCTCTCAACATCGCTTCTACAATCGCCGAGGGGGTCAGTCTTTCGCCTATGACGTGTCGCAGGGTGTAGCGGGGTAGCTCCCACGCCGGACAGAGCTCCAGCGTGTGCTGCGTTGTGTCAGATGTCCGTCGTCTCCCGTCCGATTTTCCTCAGGTACTCGCCGAACACGCCGTGTCCCGTGAGCACCTGGGTCATCCTGTAGGTGAGCGGGAGACCGCGGTGGCTTCTCCATGTCTCCTAGTTTGGGAGGACCGCCTCCGTGCATCGATGTTTGCCTCCCTCGTTGATCAGCTGGGATCCCCACTGGTCCTATGTGTCCTCCTCGGCGGTTCCCATAGCCCTATAATTCCTATAAAGAGTATGACTCCCATCACTTCCCCCCAGATCCGGCCCGACATTCCGTCCGGGCCCAGTGTCACGTCGCGAGAGGCCATTCTTCTGGTCGCCTCCCACATCTCTTCCTCCGTGACTTCCCAGTCATCTCTCCATTCTATCGGCCGTGTCGTTTCCCGCGACTGTTCTGTCGCACTGTCTTCTTGCGGGAGGAAGGGCGTCCCGATGATCTGCAGCAGCAGCGCAGGTTCCATCTCCATCATTGCCAGGGGGCCCTTCCCAAGTTGGTCTAAAGGATGCGCATTTTTTCAATCACCTAGTGTCATTGCTTCCATGGTTTTCTCTGTGCCAGCTTCCTTGCTCACGGGCTTGGGATCGCCCTACGACGGCGTGCCTTCTTCGCTGCCACTTGTGCCCGTGGATCAGCGGGTGGTTGTTCCTCTTGTTCTCTTCTTCTGGGGAGCACAGGCCGGTCCCACAATCCTGTGTACAGATGGTGCTCCGAGTGCCTCGCAGAGCAGGCATTTCGGGCTCGCGGCAGTGCATGCTTTAGCTTGGTGTCCCAACTTGCCGCATCTGTATCACAGGTGCTTCTTGTCCTCCTTGCAGGTGCAGGTCTTGGTTACATGCCCAATCTCCAGGCACCTGTATTATTATAAAGGTCTTCGCCCGATGGCTTCGACCTTCGCTATCGGCCAACCTAAGGCGACCTTGCTAGCCTGGGCCAGTTTCCTCATTGCACTGGCCGAGCCTCATATCTATACGGATCAAAGGAGGATCTCTCCCAGCCGGACGTCGTCCGCCTTGCAACCGGTCTCCTTCGCCAGGGTGCCTCTGATTTCCCCCTTAGTGGCCGAAATATCTATCCTAGTCACCCTTGCTTCCGCAGCTCGGAAGGATATCGCAACGCGGACCTTGTTCAGATCCAAGCTGCGAGCGCAGCGGCCTTCTCCCTCTTCTGGTCTTCGGAGACCTCCAGAACGACGCCTCCGGTAAAAATTTTGCGCATCCTCACCGCGTTGATGCCGACCTCGGCCAGGGGCACGCTGTCCTTGACCGCGGCCAAGACGTAAGCATAGGATTGGCCCAATTTTTCCCTCAGTGTGATCGTTACCGCCAATGTTCGCGGTGCATGTGGGCGGGCAGCTTGTCTCCCCCTCTTCGTGCGTTCTCCGATCCGCTCTCTGGGGCTTCCCTCGGCCGGTTGTTTCTTCTCTGACTCCTTTTTCCTCCTGTTTCTTCTTTCGGCGGTCTGGCATTTCATGGAAGCCGCTTGTCCTCCCTTGGTCGCTGGAGTGTTTGCAACTCCAGGGTCCACCCTTCTCGTGTTCTCATCGGGGACGACCTCCTTTTCTTTTCTTCTTTCTATATTTTGGAGGCGTTCTTCCGTCAACCGGAGCAGTGAGGGTCTTAGCTCCTCCATCTTGCGTTCAATTTCAGCGAGACACGCTGTCTCGCTCTTCAGTGGAGCGCAAGGCCAGTTCTCATCGGAGCGTCTCGTTCTCCGCCTCTAATGCCGCTATGCGTCCTTCCATTATCGCGACTGGACCTCGCCGCATCTTTCAGCGTTTTTCCCTGTGTGCCCTTGAGGTTGCGGGATGTCTCGGCACCCTTGGTCACCTTGATCAGTTCCGCTCCTATGCCCGCCTTAGTAGATGTTCTCATCTCTTCAGCGAGGTCCGTGGGGTAATCGGGGGTTCCGCCGACTTTCCTTTTCTTCGCACGGGACGCTTCGACGGCTGGGGTCTCCTCTTCCTCCGTCGTTTCTTCCGTCCGTAGGTTCCCCGCGTTCAGTGTGGAGTAGAAGAACCCCCCCCCCCCTTAACACGTTGACTGTGTCACGTAAACTTGAGAGTTGGGCAATAAAATAAAAATAGTTGAATCGTTGCACAACTATTAATTTTGTTTCAATTACACTTTATTACAAATTCAGCAATCACACTAGAATACACACTGAATTAGCATAAATCACATTTCACTCCAACCATGTTATGTAAAACTTAGTTACAATGATACGTTAAGTACGTGACTGTTATAAGGGTAGAGACAGGTAAAGATA
This sequence comes from Bombus flavifrons, assembly GCF_040668555.2. Taxonomy (NCBI): domain Eukaryota; kingdom Metazoa; phylum Arthropoda; class Insecta; order Hymenoptera; family Apidae; genus Bombus; species Bombus flavifrons. Next base: position 1,667,154 of record NC_138457.1, on the reverse strand, counting down.
TGTAGACTATTCTAAGGATGCAGAATAAGTGAGTTTTACTCCCTGGGGTAATTGAGGGTACGCGGTGAAACCTGCACACATACGGCCTCTGATATGAATTGACGTTACACTGGCAACACTCGCACTTCTTGACTTGCACTCTCTGACTCCTCAAAATGGTACTGCCCGCCCTTCGATCTTTTTTGTCTTCCCTCGGAGATGACCGCCCATTACGCCCGGGTCACGCTACCGTTCGCGCCTACGATCGCGTATGCACTTTCCTTGTGTATGTAAAAAAAATGGACCGAAGGCGAATCGACGTTTCTGGAACTATACGCTGGTCGCTACATTGTATGCATTTCGCCGATCCTAAACGACGATCTGTCTGTGGAACTGCATTATACAATCCCGAGAAACTGGAACTTAAATATATGATGGACCAAGCGTATGCCTCCCTTTTTTTTATATTGCACTCGGCCATCCTGCAGTAACATCTGCCTTCAGATGTTGTTGTCTTCAATTTCGCTGTCGTAGGATGCGTCATTTTCGGCGTTTATGACCCAAGGCTTCATAAAATCAGCAGTCGTTGATGTTTGTTTAGGCTCTTCATGCTCCCCTACTTTCTCCACAGTGTAGCGGTCATTCTGCATTGCTCGCAATACCCTGTACGGACCCCAAAATTTTCCCCCGAGTTTTAATCCTGAGCCAAACTGTGTTCTCCTTATGGCCACTAAATCTCCGCTTAGGTACTCTTTCGTTAGGTACTGTTTTTTCCTCTTGAGTTATAGCGATCTTCTTTTTTGCGACCTCGCGTAGCTCACGACGTTGTTTTTCGAATTTCACAGCCTACTCTTCGTCGATTAATTTTCTGATTTGTGAATCTTCTTTAATTTGCATCTCGACCCCGACAAGTAGCTGAAAAGGAGTTGTTCCCGTGCTTCTGTTTATTGTAGAATTTAAATACTCCTGGACTTGATCGACATGCTTGTACCAATCATCGCGCTTAGGGGCAGTCAGTTTAGTTAATAATGGTATGAGTGTCCTGTTGACCCTCTCTACCTGTCCATTTCCCCTCGGTACTCCCGTCGTGATTAATGAATGCTTTATGTTCTCTTCTTTACAATATTCTCGGAAAGGATTGGATTGGCTATTCCCCGATCGGAGATAATTCGTCGTAGGTTCCCAAAAATAGTCGCTTGCATCGTCAGTCAGTCGATAACATCCGCGGTATCGGTAGACCTGGTGGGATAAAGCCACGTAAACTTCCTGAACGCATCGACTACTACGAAGATGTGTACATATCTTTTCTTTGTAGCTGTCATAGGGCCCACATGGTCAATATGGTAGGTGTCTAGCGGCGTCTGAAGGATTTAAATATCCTTCTTGCTTGCCCCACTTTCGTTCGGCTAGAATACGGTCAAGACTGTTGGATATCACTTGCTCGACCTTTTCACGCAGCCCCTTAACCAAAAATCCTTCTTAACGATAGCCTCTGTTTTGGTGACCCCACAATGCCCACGCTCGTACGCCTGCCTGACCACCTGAGTCTGCATAGCCTTCGGAAATCGTCTTTATAATCTTTGTACAAAATATTATTTCTACCTACATACCCATCGACCTGACTGCACGTTGCGGCATCTAAAATCTTACGGACTTCAAGATCCTTGTTCTGTGCACTTCTCAACCGTGCAATCAGCCCGTTCTCACTCTCAGTTACATACATAGTACTCGGCAATGGATTTCTACTCAGTACATCCACATGCTGCATATTTTTACCCGGCCGATGACATACATGATACTTAAAATCGCCTAGCAATAAAGCCCATCTGGCTACACGCAAACACAAATCTTGTTTTTTTCATTGTCATAGCGAATGCTTGACAATCCTTGACCATAGTAAACGGCATACCTAACAGATATACTCTAAACTTATTTAATGCTTTTACTATCGCCAGTACCTCCACTTCGTAACTGGTGCACTTTGCTTCAGCGAGAGTTGTTTTTCCACTGACATGGTAGACCGGATGGAATTTTCTAGTTGCATTAAAATCGCTCCGTAACTCTCCGCGGACGCGTCTGTATGTAACTCAGTCTCTGCGCCTCTTCCTCTTCTACAATGTTAACACAGGCCCGCTGGTAAGCGCTGCTTTCAAGGTTTCAAAAGCTTCTGTTTCTCGATCCCCGAACTGGAACTTTACCTCCTTCTTCAACAAATCCGTTAAAGGCCTAGCAATCTTCGCGCAGCCCCTAATAAATTTTCGAAAATACCCCGTAAGTACCAAAAAACTCTGAACTTTTTTAGCAGATGTTGGCTTGGGAAAGTTGGGAGGCCTTGTGGCAAAACCACATTGCCTCGGACTTCTCAGGGGACACCTTCAGTCCCAATCCCTTGATTTCGGCGACCACGCAGGCCACCGCCAGCTCCGCCAGGCGGACGGTTCTATCCCATGCCGTGCCCCAGACCAGCACCAACGTGTCGTCGGCGTAGCACACCAGTGCCGAGTTCGGTGACATCGGCGTCCGAAGCACCGCGTCATACGCGATGTTCTACAGCAACGGGCCCAACACCGAACCTTGCGGGAACCCGCGTTGTACAGCCCTCCCGGTCACCCCTCCGCCCCGGACGGTGTTGACGATACTCCGGTCCCGGAGGAACGCTCGGACCACATCCCGCAGGTACGCGGGTATCCGATGAAATTCGAGGGCCCGGCATATCCTGTCCCAGGGGATGCTGTTGAAGGCGTTGACCACGTCCAGCGACACGGCCAACGCCACGTAACCACGTCGCTCGGCCCTCTCGACAAGGAAGCGGACACGGGCGACAGCGTCGGTCGTAGACCGCCCCCTCCGGAAACCGAACTGGCCATCGTGCAGTCCGGGCACGCTCCGGGACAAATGCGACTCCAGGCGGGCAGCCACCACTCTCTCCAGCAGCTTGCCCGCCTCGTCCAAAAGGCACACAGGCCGGAAGGCGGAAGGCGAGTCCGGAGAGCGCCCCGACTTCAGCAGCAGCACCATCCGCCCCTCCTACCACGAAGTGGGGAATTCACCTCGAGACAGGCATCCGTCGAACAGACGCATTAGCCTCGGGGCCAAGACCCCGGCGACGTCCTTCCACAGGCGGGCCGGGACTCCATCGGGACCCGGAGCTTTCCGCGCACCGATCCTCTCGACGGCCCCGCCCTCGGTGACCCTCGATTCCGGGCTCCAACTTCCCGCAGTGACCCGTGGTTCTTCTTCCAGCGGTTGAGGCTCCTGCTCCTCCTCTTCGGTAAAGCTGCCAACTCCCTCGTTCGCTGCTCCCGGGAACAGGGTGCCGACGACCTCCTCCAGGAACCGAGGGTCCATGCTCTCCGTTAAGGAAGGCGCCTATGGACGGAGTTTGTTTAATACCATCTTGTAAGGACGCCCCTAGGGATCAGAGTCGAGGCTGGCCAAAAGCTCATCCCAGGACCGCCTCTTCGCCTTCTTGATGACTCGTTGAAGGGGCCTCCGCGCTTCGCGGTAGGCCTCGTACAGACGAGCCACCGTGCCTTCGTCCTCCCGCCGTCTACGGCGGGATCTGGTGTATTGGCGCCGAGCGTGGATACACGCCTCGCGGAGACGATCGATCCCCTCGGACCACCAGTACACAGCGCCGGCGCGGCGCGGCGCGGCGTTCCAGACCGTGGCATACATGAATCACAGATCGCGTGCATGTCGCGTCTCAGCCGGGTCGCTCCCGCTTCCGCATCCTCGTCGGTCGGGGATTCTTCCAACCAAGCCACGGCTATAGCGGCCGCCGCCATGAAGTCCTCGTCGCGCCGCGTCACCGCCCACCGCGGGAATTTTCTTCCACTTCCCGGTGGGCCGATAGGCCCGCGCGCACTCGCCGAACGGTAGCCCAACGCGTCGCCAACCGCCACCTCCATCAAGATGTAGAGATGGTCCGAGAGGGTCTCCTCCGGGGAGACCTCCCAACCGGAAACGCGGCGGGATGCGGCGGGGTTTGCCCATGTGAGGTCCACTATGGACTCGCCTTGCCACGCCACGCCACGCACGTGCTGGACGACCCCCGGTTCATAAGCCGGAGGTCGTGTGCGGCCGCCCAATCCTGTACGTCGCGCCCCCTTCTGTTGGTGCGGCGGGATCCCCACGCCGTTGAGTGGGCGTTGAAGTCCCCGAGGACCAGTAACGGGCAGGCGCCCAAACGTCTCGTGCAAGCCGCGAGTCCGTCTAGAAAGGAGGCGTATTCTGACCGGCTGATGTTGGGCGACACGTAGACGGCTACCAACGCCAGGTCGCCCCATTTCACGGCCACGAAGCCCCGTCCCCGCTCAATTACCGAGCAGGAAGGGCTTCCCGCAATCCCAGTCCAGAATATGGTGACCGAGCCGGTCAGATCTCCAGCGCCTCGCGACGCGTCGCGAATGCAGTACGGCTCGGCTACTGCCGCCAGAGCAATCCGCCGCTCCGTCAGGCTCTGAAACATTAAGTCCTGAGCTCGGCGGGAGCGGTTAAGATTGCACTGCAGGAGCAGTTGTCCTCCTCCTCTTCTTCCGCTCACGTCGAGGAAGGCTCCGTCTCCATAGCCTCCTCCGGGCCGTTCCCCTCGCAGTCGTTGTGTCTGACTTCTCCATCCTCTCTTCCGTCCTTCGTAGGGTCAGTTGACGGCGGTATTGTTTCTTTCCTCGTCACCGCATCCCCACCGTCGCCTGGAACGGTCCTTGCTTCCTGTGCGGCCCTCCTCTTACGGGCAGGCGGTTTGCATGCCGGTGATCCCATACGGTGCGACGCGGGCAGTCCCAGGTCCGCGCACACCGGACACGTGGGTACTCGCGCCGAGCAGTCCCTGGCGCGATGTCCTCCCGCCCCGCACCGGTAGCAGCGCTCCGACCGGTCGGCCGTCGATGTGCAGTCCCGGCGCACGTGACCCGACTCCATGCACCTGAAGCATTGGAGTCGGCGCGCAGGGAGAGGGGAAACCCTCGCCGCTGACCAACCTATGTTGATCCTACCTCCTGGTCCGGCATCTCTTCCTCTGCTGATTCTCCTGGCCGCTGTCAGCGGGCAGCGTAGCCATACCGACCCGAGGCCCCGAGGGGCGGAACGTATAACACCCACGTAGACCTCGTCGGCGTGGCAGCCCCCGGCCTCAGCAACGGCGGCTGCCACCTCCTCTGCGGTGACCGAGTCCTCCAGTCCGGTCACTCTTAGTTCGGCCGTCCTTCGTGGGACGGTTACCTTGGCGGGTAAATCCTTCAGCGTGGCCGCCATCCGCTCGGCCAGTCGCGATGCTTTACTTCCAGCGTCCTGGCCTGGGATTTCGAACAACAGCGCCCCCGTGATCGCCCTCCTCGGTCTTATCTCCGTGATGTCGAGTTCGGAGAGCTTGACTTCTCTCTTCACCACTGACATCGCATCCCTGTACGTGAAGCCCGAGCCGTCCCTCACGGTGATCGATACCGCGGCACACCGTGGGGATCTGGGAAGGCCCGGCACTTTCTCGCTGTGCGCGTCCCGCCGGCTAGCGTTGCGTTTCTTTCCTGCCCCGATAGCTCCGAGTCCATTGCCGCTGCCTGCTGCTCGCATGGATTCCCTTCCCGTGCGGGGGCGCACCGGTGGCCGAGCGGCGGCCTCCGCGAAAGTACTTGCCCTCGTTTCGCTGCTTCTGGTCGCCGTCCAGGACGCCAAGGCCCCTATTCGCAATGTCGACGACGGAAGAGACGACGATACCCTTCTCTTGGTTCTTGCGTCCTCGGTCGGCGCATGGACCGTTGGAAGAGGTTGCACCGTGGGCTTCCTGTCCTTCCGCCTCGCTCTTCCTCTTCTTCCTCCTACCACAGTGGTGAATCCTGCCTCGTCGGCCGACGACTCCATGGTCGACCGCGAGGTGTCTCTCGCCGACCGCAACCGTGCTTGTACGATTCCTCTGGCGACTCCAGCATCCGTAGCCGGGGGAATTGCCACCCCTGGCATTATTCTTTGCCGACATTCCTCCAACTTGCGGAGGAACAGGATCTTGAAATCTTCTAGTGGGTCTCGAGGTCCTGAACCACCGAATCTATCCGTTCCCTCGGTAAGCGTTTTACGTGCATCACGTGTATTACTCCCCGACCCGTCGGGACAGCGGAGACGGCGCGACGCTGACCAGGGATGCGGGGGAGGGGGACCCATGGTCATTCCCGCTGGGGCCCGAGGAGCATTTTCTTTCGTCCTCCTCGTAGGGGTGATCTCCACCTCTTGTCCTTTGCCGTCGTTGTTACCAACTTTGGCTGTCCTCTCCGCGCGATCCCTGGTCAGTCGTTCCACCGTTTCTTGGAGACGACTGACCTCTCCCTCCAGCAAACGCACCCTCCTTCGCAGGTATGCGACGTCCTCCTCTTCCCGATCGCGGGTCGGTTCCGCTTCTTTCACGGTCGCTTGTTTGTCGACCGATCCGGTCCTCACTTCGTCCCTCCGCATGTCGTCGCCGCCGTCGGCACCGCTGCGGATGGTAGAGGCGGCGGCGGCCACGGTGGCAGCCTCGACGTCGGTATCGGTGTCGGTATTCGTCCCGCGCCTCACGCCCCTCTTCTTCCTTTTACCGGGAGCCAGAAGCAGCGCGGAGTCGGGATCCCCCGCGGGCGCATCCCCCCGCCGTGTGCGACGTCCCGCGCCTCCGCCGTGGCCGTTGGCGGCGGAGGCGGTGTTTTCTGTAGACTCGGCAATCCTGCGGTACGACCGCTTGCCGAGTGTGCCCGCGACGGTCGAATAGGAAGAGCATGACGACATTTCGTCGTCGGATAACCACCCCTCGCCGTCCCCGCGGTGCCGCCGCATCCCAGCCCGCGAAGGTCCCGGGCCGATAGTCAAAAAGTCGGGTTCCTCCAACCCTCTCCGAGACTCCCCAGTTCGCGAGTCCCTTTCGCCAGACGCATGAGCGTGTCCAGGGGCCTGGCGGCTCACCCACGGACGGCCACGGTTGCTCGATGACGACGCAGCGGGGCCCGCTTTACAACCCGCGGCTGCGCCGGTACTGGGGTATCCCTCCCCTGCACCGTAAACGATTCTTAGGTTCGTTTTCCTATCCATTGTTAAAATTGTACAAAATTGCCGAGGTCGTCAACAAGGGTTTCCATCCTGGTGCCACTCACTCTTTCGCACCCTGCCCCGGTCAAGGCCTGTGCAGGGTGACGGGGAACCCCACAAGAAGGTGAGGTGAGTGGTCTTGGCGGATACGGGCCCACCAACTTCTCCGAGGTTCTCTGCACCGGATCGGCAAACTGGCGGGGGCCAAAGGCGCCGACCAGTCACCGTCCGGCTATAGGAGAATATCAGATTCATCGGGGTTTCCCAGGGCGTGGTCCTACGCCTTGAAAACCCGTAGCCACCTCGTGCTCCCCCCGCGCTGTTACCTGGATGACACAGATTCCCTTCACACACGACGATCAGGTCGTCATCTTCCCCCAAAAGTGTACGCATAACAAAACGCCACTGGAGCCAGTTTTCTTCGCCACGTAACATCTTGATCTCCGCACTTGCTGATTCCATTTTAGCACTATCACTTACTTTACTAAGCACAACACTTTAACAATTTATTCACTTTGCTAAGTTTTCAGAACTATTATCATTTTCATCTTCTCTGCTTTCTAACTCTTCCTTATTCATGCTGTCCAATAAATAATTATCTTTACTGTCACGACCGTTCGCGGAGAGACGCGGTCGCTAGGAAAACGCGTCAGCGAGAGGCGTAAATTCTCGCTACGATTCTGTTAATCGACGTCGCGAAATAGTCGTTCCTCTGTTTCGATTAGGATAACAGAGGTGGTTCAATGAATGTAACACTGTATTAACAGGTTAGCATAAAATAATATATTTAACAATAATATAATGATCAAGCCACAAATTGTTTTACACTGAATAAGGTAATATACTATAGAAAGTTGATTCGACTTTACAATAGCTTTCAATGAATTCGTTAGACTTTATGATTTTTATTTTGCTCGTCAGATATTGGTCTTCGCCGTTTAATTGTGGAATGCATGCTATCGCGTCTTTGGCCCGTAAGCCCGGAGGGGTGAATTGCGGTAGACGATCTTCGTAAGAGGGATGGTTGTCTGCTTCTGTTTGAATCGGAACGCACGGTGGGCAAGTTCTATCTCTCGCGGCAACAGATTCGTCCATGGTGATAAGGGAGCCTAGTTCTGTAGTAGCGTCGCGTCCTATTTTTATTTTCGAGATATTTTTGGCTAATAGTTCTATCTCCGCTGTACGCTTCCTATTTTCACTGTCGGCTGTCCGTTGTGTCTCTTCCATACGTCGCGTAAGAAGTTCGATTTGTTTTTGTATCATGTCGAGTCTGGCAAGAATCGAATTATCCGTAGCTCCGTTTGTAGAAAAACGGTTTCAATAGTTTCGACTTTGTCCTTTCGTGATGTAGACATGATTCTAATCGGGTTTATTGAACTATCGTAGCTATTTGAACTCGAAACGCTTGAGAAACTTGGTTTTCTCACACGGTAATGAAAAAATGAATCCGGATTTGTAGCTTACCGTGGTAGTTATGACCGTTGAGGAGTCTCTGGGATGTTATCTCTCTGGTTGGTGTTTTTTTTTTTTTTTTTTTTTTTTTTTTTTTTTTTTTTTTTTTTTTTTTTTTTTTTTTTAGATTCCGAATCTTATTCGTAGGCTTGCTCTGCGCTGACCGTAGTCCTCTCGTCTAGTTTCAATCTTCGATCTTCAATGATGCGCGTACGCCGAAATCGTGATTTCGTTTACACTGAAGCGAATGGATCCTGGCAGGATCGCCAAAAATGTAGCGTAAAAATTAAGTTAAAACAAGAAACTTGTCAATTTCCGAATAGGAGATCGATTTCTTTTATTTTTCACTCAATTCGTACAGTATGATTTTTGGTTCGCGATAATACACTTTTGATACTTGGGCTAGTTGAGAATTGTTACAGACTGACTGGATGATGATGAAGGGTGCATTTATATTGTTTTATTCGTAGGAGTGGGAGAAGGCTTTGCTTGTACTTGTCATATATTTCGGAGAACGGCTAGAGTGACCGAATGCCACCCAGGCGGCTGAGAACGGATGGTGACCGGACGGTCACACGTGATAAGGAGCTCGGAATTTTGGTTTATCATAAGGCTGCTCGAATTTCACCTGTGACACGAACCTGGTTGCATTGCTCCCACAGTTCAGCTATTTCTGGATTCCACCAGTATACCGGCCTCCCGGTGTTCTTGCTTCTGGAGACGCGTGACATCGTAATATCGCATGCTGCGCTCATTGATTCCCAGAGGTCTTTTGCTTCCTCATCCACTGATCGTTGTTTGGTGGTGTCACGAGCGTCCCAACTCCAGGCTGAGACGGTGGCTGCCGCTCGTAGCGTAGCTTCTTTATCCCTGTCCTTTAAGCGCCATCTGGGCGGTCTAAGACTAGTCCGCTTCGTCTCTGCTCTGCTGGAGCTCTTGCTCTTCTTCAATATCTGCTCCATGCGTACATAGAGGTGGTCGGATAGCGTCTCGGCTCCCTCCGCCACATGCCAGTTCTGTATTTTCCCGTACAGCCCTGACGTGGCCCAAGTGAGGTCAACGACCGACGCACCTCTCCATGCAACGCAGGTCTTGGCTGTCTCCTTATTTACGAGCGCGAGACCATGGCTAGCCGCCCAGTCGGTCAGCCATCTTCCTCTTGCCGTTATCCTATCGTTCCCCCATAGCGTTGAGTGGGCTTTTAAGTCTCCGAGAACCAGCACCTGGCGGGGGTGACATCTTCTCACGCAGTCACCCACCTTGTCCAGGAAGTCCCCGAATGCCTCCAATCCGCAGTTGGGGGAGACGTAGATCCCCACGACCGCTATTCCTGCCCACTCGACCGCAACATACCCGTTGCCGCGGTCGAGCAGCACGCCGTTGGGGCCCAGCACTGGAGACCAGGTTATGGCCACTCGTCCACTCGTATCCTGCGCCCAATTGGTGGAATTCGGCACGCAGTACAGCTCAGTGATGATTGCGAGGGCTATCCCGCTCTCCCGAATGATCTGTTAGAGCAGGTCTTGAGCCCTTCTCGCATGCCTCAAGTTACATTGCAGAAGCCGTGGAGTAAATTTTATTCAGTCTCCACGACCTCCCCCGGGCCGTTCCCCGCTGCTCTCGTGAGGCTCCCTCTGTAGTTGTTGTTTATCTCTACCCGGGGCTCTCTTCCTTCTGGTCTTTGGGGGAGGGGGCGCATGCCATTCCTCCCATTCGGTGCCCTGCTGGTGCTCCTAGCGCTTCGCACAGAGGGCAGTTCGACTTGGCTGCTGTACACTCTTTGGGCTTGTGGCCACTCCTGCCGCACCGGTGGCACAGGTTACCCCTGTCCACTGCTGACGTGCACGTCGCTCTCACGTGCCCCAGCTCCAGGCACCTGAAACACTGTAAGGGGCGCTTGGGAATGGCCGTAACTGTTGCCCAGGACCATCCCACTGCTACCCTTCTCTCTCGGGCTAGCCTCCTGGCTCCGGTTACCGGGCATCTCACCCACGCCGTTCCGAGTCCACCTCTGGCTATCCCGATCTCTCCTACCTAGATCTCTTCACCCTTACATCCATGTAGTATCGTGAGTGAGAGGCCTGGGAGTTGGCGGGTGAACCGCGTGAAATGTCGCGAGAGCCGAGGCGTTAGGCGTTTGTTTTCCATCGCGTAGTTTTGGAAAGAGTAGGCCTACGTGATCTTGCCCACGAGCGGTTGCCAAGCGACGGGAAAAGGGGGGGAATCAACAATCAGAGTTTGCGAGGGGCGTTACCGAGAGAGTGTTGATTGCATTTTGTAAAAAGTCGAGTCGTTATCTAATTATTTAATTGTGCTGTTTTCTGTATGTTTGGTGTGAATAGTTCAGGTTGAACTACAATCGTCTTTTCTGTCAAATCAACATCTGTATCATCCATTCCTTGTAAATATATTATATCACGATATTACAATTTTTGGGGGCTCGTCCGGGATTGGACAAGACAGAAAACGAAACGGTTTAACAGAGCTATTCGCGCTAGTTGTGAGTTTACCGGTACGCGGTGCGGTAAAAGACGATATCGTTGACCATTTAAGTTGGTGTAGTGTGAAAAAATGGCTAACGTCGGGGACGAACGATTGTCGGGTGAAGAAGGTTCGACGCTGGAGGAGCTGAGAAGTAAGCTCGCGCGAATGAACCTCCCTATATCGGGCGCGAGGTCAGTGCTGATTGCGAGGCTGAATCGGGCGTGTAGGGCTGGACAATCGTATCCTAAGGGAGCGACGGGCGGTGAAGAGCCAACCGGTCAACGAGATTTAGAAAATGTACAGAGAGCTGAGCGTGATTGTAACGAAGACGAAAATGTTGAGAAAATGAATACGAAGGAGTTGAAAGAGCGCCTTGCTAGTTTGGGTTTAAAAACGACGGGAAGAAAAGCAGAATTACGCGCACGACTACAAGCGGCCATGGACGGTAACGATGTTTCGTCGGAAGAAGAAAGCGACGACGAAAGTGAGGACGAGGATGACAAAAAATACGCAAGAAGACACAAGAGAGGTACGCGAAGGGTGTATCAGGACCGTGATGAATATTGTCGAAGGGCATGTGTTGGTTCGACACTGAGTTTCAGAGACGTCGAAGATGCATTAGAGTCGTTTAGTGGCAACAAAGGTGAAAATGTCGAACGATGGTTCGAGTCGTTCGAGGAAGTCGCTGATACGTGCATGTGGTCGGATGGACAGAAGACAGTCTACGCGAGGAAGCTGCTGAAGGGATCAGCGAAAATATTCGCGAGCTTCGAGTGTCACGCCAGGACTTGGCATGAGTTGAAGAGGGGGCTAGTGAAAGAATTTTCGAGGAAAGTTAACAGTAGGCAGGTACATCAGAAACTTGAAGAAACAAAAAAGGAGAGTGATGAAGCATGTTTGGCTTACATGTACCGCATGCTCGAAATAGCCAGCCATGTGGACATAGAGGAGGAAGCAAAGGTGGAATACATAGTGGATGGAATAATAGACGACGAGAGAAATAAGGCTATATTATACGGCGCTACGTCAATCAAAGAATTGAGGAAGAGGTTAGTGATGTACGAAGAGCAGAAGAGTCGCAGAGTAAAGTCGATCGTGAAGCCGGCTAAAACCGAGAAGAAAGGGAAGCTCAGTCAATCTGCAGATGTAATGAAGAAAAGAAGATGCTTCATTTGTGGTAGTGAGGATCATCTAAGTGTTAAGTGTCCGGAGAGAGGAAAGGGTGTTAGGTGTTTCGAGTGCGGCGGATTTGGACATGTTGCAGCGAGGTGTACGGCGCGACCGAAAGAGACCTGCGTAGTGTCAAGATCCGAGAAGAGGAAGTATATGAAGGAAGTGATGATAGATGATTGTAGGTTTGTGGCATTAGTGGATACGGGTAGTGATCTCACATTCATTCGATCAGACGAGTATGCGAGGTTAGGGTCACCACCGCTAGGTAAATGTAAACTTAAGTTCGACGGTCTTAGTTCCGCTGGCAATGAGACCTGGGGTGAATTCACCAAGGTAATGTTGGTTGATGGGTATAAACTGCCAATCACTTTACACGTTGTTTCGAACAAAATATTGACGAAGCACGGCATGTTGTTGGGCACTGATTTTCTGGATCAGGTAGAATTACGGGTTAAGCGAGGCGAAGTGACTTTCTTGCGGCTTGACGAACAGACTAACAAAGACGTGCCGGATATATTTAGAATCAACGCGATAGAACAGACTGATGAAATAGACCTAACACACGTGCAGGAACCGCATTATCGGGAAGCAATTCGCGATATCATTAAGGGGTATAAGCCGGAGAAAAAGCGGGACGTTGGGATAACGGCAAAAATCGTGTTAAAGAGTGACAAACCTGTGGTTCGAAGGCCGCGAAGATTGGCACCTTCGGAGAAAAAAGAGGTGGACGAGTTGATGGAATTATGGGTAAGTGAAGGCATAATAAAACCGTCAAACTCAGAATATGCAAGTCCCATAGTTGTAGTTAGGAAGAAAGATGGCTCTATCAGAGTCTGCGTTGATTTTCGCGAGCTCAATGAACTTATTGAGTGTCCACATTTCCCATTGCCTCTAATTGATGATATTCTAGATGCATTGCAGGGCACTCAGTTCTTTACAACGCTAGATTTAAAGAATGGGTTCTTTCACGTGTGCTTAGATAAAGACAGCCGAAAATATACATCTTTTGTTACGCCATCGGGGCAATATGAATTTTTGAAGTTGCCGTTTGGTTTAAAGATTTCACCCATTGTGTTTCAGAAGTATATCTCGATGATTTTTAAGGAACTAGCAGGTAAGGGTATTGTTATCGTGTATATGGATGACATTATTATTCTTGCAAAGAATTTAGAGGAGGCATGGGAACGTTTGCAAATGGTCATAGAGTTAGCTGAGCAGTATGGGCTAATTATAAACTGGGGAAAGTGTCGTTTTCTGCAGCAGGAAATTGAATATTTGGGGTACATAGTTTCAAAAGATACCATAAGGCCGTCTACACATAAAACTAGGGCAGTAGTGAACTTTCCCAAGCCAACATCTGTCAAAAAGGTTCAGAGTTTCTTGGGACTTACGGGGTACTTTCGAAAATTTATTAGGGGATACGCAAAGATTGCTAAGCCTTTGACGGATTTGTTGAAAAAGGAGGTAAAATTTCAGTTCGGCGATCGAGAAGTAGAGGCCTTTGAAATCTTGAAAACAACGCTTGTCAACGAACCAGTGTTAAAGTTGTATAGAATGGGCGCGGAGACTGAGTTGCATACAGACGCATCCGCAGAGGGTTACGGAGCAATTTTAATGCAACTAGATCTGGACGATGGAAAATTTCATCCGGTTTACTTTGCCAGCGGAAAAACAACTCCCGCCGAAGCAAAGTACACCAGTTACGAACTGGAAGTACTAGCAATTGTAAAAGCGTTGAACAAGTTTAGAATATATCTTTTAGGTATGCCGTTTACTATCGTCACGGATTGCCAAGCGTTTGCTATGACAATGAAAAAGAAAGATTTGTGTGTGCGTGTAGCCAGATGGGCCTTGTTACTAGACGAGTTTAAGTATCAGGTGTGTCATAGGCCAGGTAAAAGCATGCAGCATGTGGATGCTCTGAGTAGAAACCCCCTGCCGAGCACTATGTATGTAACAGAAAGTGAAGACGGGCTGATTGCACGGTTGAGAAGTGCACAGAACAAGGACGTTGAAGTTCGTAGGATTTTAGACGCCGCAACGTGCAATCAGGTCGATGGGTATGTAATAAGGAACAATATTTTGTATAAAGAGTGTAAGGATGATGTGTTAATAGTAGTACCGAAGGCTATGCAAATTCAGGTAGTCAGGCAGGCGCACGAGCGTGGGCATTTTGGGGTCACCAAAACAGAAGCTATAGTCAAGAAGGACTTTTGGTTTAAGGGGCTGCGTGAAAAGGTCGAGTATGTGGTATCTAATTGTCTCGATTGTATCCTAGCTGAACGAAAGTCGGGCAAGCAAGAGGGATATCTAAATCCGTTAGACAAAGGTGACACACCGTTAGACACTTACCATATTGACCATGTGGGCCCTATGACAACTACAAAGAAAAGATACGCACACATCTTTGTAGTAGTGGATGCGTTCACGAAGTTTACGTGGCTTTATCCTACTAGATCTACTGATACCGCGGATGTTATCGATCGACTGAAGAAGCAAGCGGCTATTTTTGGGAACCCACGACGAATTATCTCTGATCGGGGAACAGCGTTCATATCCAACGCGTTCCAAGAGTATTGCGAAGAAGAAAATATAAAGCATTTATTAGTCACGACGGGGGTGCCGAGGGGGAACGGGCAGGTAGAGAGGGTAAACAGGACACTCATACCTTTACTAACTAAACTGACTGCTCCCAAACCCGATGATTGGTATAAACATGTCGACCAAGTACAGAAATACCTGAATTCTACATTAAACAGAAGCACGGGAAAAACTCCTTTCCAGCTACTTGTCGGGGTCGAGATGCAAACTAAAGAAGATCCACAGATCCGAAAATTGGTTGAAGAAGAATGGGTGGTGGAATTCGAAGAGCAACGTCGTGAACTGCGTGAGGACGCGAAAAAGAAAATTGCTGCTACTCAAGAGGAAAATCGGAGGCACTACAACAAAAGAAGAAAAGGTGCGAAACAGTACCTAAGTGGAGAGTTGGTGGCCATAAAGAGAACGCAGTTTGGCCCAGGATTAAAACTGGGAGGAAAATTTTTGGGTCCGTACCGGATAGTGCGAGCAATGCGGAATGATCGCTACATTGTGGAAAAGGTAGGAGAGCATGAGGGGCCAAGACGGTCATCAACTACTGCTGATTTTATGAAACCTTGGGTCATAAACGCCGAAAGTGACGCATCAGATGACAGCGAGATAGAAGGCAACATCTGAGGGCAGATGTTATTGCAGGATGGCCGAGTGTAGTATCGTGAGTGAGAGGCCTGGGAGTTGGCGGGTGAACCGCGTGAAATGTCGCGAGAGCCGAGGCGTTAGGCGTTTGTTTTCCATCGCGTAGTTTTGGAAAGAGTAGGCCTACGTGATCTTGCCCACGAGCGGTTGCCAAGCGACGGGAAAAGGGGGGGAATCAACAATCAGAGTTTGCGAGGGGCGTTACCGAGAGAGTGTTGATTGCATTTTGTAAAAAGTCGAGTCGTTATCTAATTATTTAATTGTGCTGTTTTCTGTATGTTTGGTGTGAATAGTTCAGGTTGAACTACAATCGTCTTTTCTGTCAAATCAACATCTGTATCATCCATTCCTTGTAAATATATTATATCACGATATTACATCCAGCTGCAAGGGCCAGGGCGTGACGCAGCTCTTCCTTATTGACGGAAACATCTATTCTTTTCACCTTGAGTTCCGCCCTCCTGAGTGGTGCCGCGATCTTAACTGCGGTTGGGTCTAACACGCCCGCTAGTTTTGATGCCAGCTTGGCGACCTTATCCCTTTCCTTATCCCCGGGAACCCGGACTATTATGACTCTCGTCGCCGCCTTGCGCATTTCAACCTTTTCTACCCCCAATTCCCTTAGAGATATCTGGTTTCTTGTCCTCCGCATAGGAAGTTTTGGCGGCCCCACTCAGGGTCACTGTCACTGCCGACCAGCCACCACCGGACTATAGGAGAATATCAGATCCATCGTGGTTTCCCACGCCCTGAGAACCCATACCGGCCTCGTGCTCCCCAACTGCAAGACATACAAAGATTGCTACGTATACCTTAATTTTGCGTCGGTTGCGGTCCTTTCGTTCCTTGATGTAAAATGGAGGAAGAGATAAAGAAAATAATTCAGGAAAATCATAACGGTACGATAGGACATTTAGGAATTCGAAAGACATACCAAAGAATCAAAGAACGATATAAGATCCCAAATTTAATGAGTAGAATCGAAGATCTTATTAAAAATTGTGACGTTTGCCAAAAAGAAAAACTAGTTAGAATACTACCTAAAGAAGAACCAGTAATTTCGGACACACCTTTAAACCCCAACGACAAAATAGCCATGGACATTATAGGACCAATGACAAAGACTAAGCGAGGAAACCAATTTATCCTTTCGATTCACTACGAGTTGACGAAATACTTGATACTAGTTCCTCTAAAGACGCAACAAAGCGTTTCATCCAATATTAACGCGCTATTAAATCATTATATTTATATATTTTCTGCATCCAAGACAATTCTTACCGACCAAGGGTAGAATTTTACTAGCGAGCTCATAACGAAATTGACGAAGCTTTTAAGATTATACATATCAAGACGACTAGCTTTCATCCTCAATTCAACGGATCATTAGAACGTACTCACGCAGTAGTTAAAGATTCAATTCGTACTAGCCTACGGGATAACGACGATAAAAAATGGGATGAGATACTCAATTTTATATGTTTAGGGTATAATACAGCAGTTCACGAAGAAACAGGATTAATGTTCTTTTGAATTAACGTTCGGAAGAAAAGCTACTTCACCTTCCGCGATTGAAAAAACCACTAACCTAACGTATAATGATATGTTCTCTCTATGGCAAAAACAGTTGAACAAATATTTCGAGTTAGCAAGACAAACGTTAATAAGTAGTAAGAAACGATATGCTCGAAATCAAAAAAGAAAGATCGTGCGAAGTGGGGAAAACAAAGTGACGTAAGACAGAGCCAATCGCTAAATGATGAAGAATATGCAACAATAATCATCAATAAAAATAATAAACAAAGGCGAAACATATTTTATAAACAGAGCTGTAGATATAACAAACCCAAATCAATCAACAAACAAAGATCAGGATTGCTCAGTTATAAAGGAAATAGAAATAGAAACTACACAAAAGAATGACGAGAAGAATAATATCAACAACGATCTATCACACCAGAGTGAAAGCTGGAAGATTGTAACTCCCAACAAAAAACGAAAAATAACATCAAACACAAACGTTAGGAGGGCTGCAGAAACAAAAAGGCAACAATGGCTACAAGAAATTACTCTTCAAAACTCCTTCAGCGCACTGCCAGAGGAGAAGGAATCAGACCCAGCTGAAAAAGCAATAACACACATCGCCAAACTACCACCAATCTACATAGATGCCCAAATAATAGACCCCTCACAATCTAAACATCACGGCAGGAAAAGAAAATTACAGCATTAAACAACTAAAGCTGAACCAGGTAAAAGTACAAACTAACACCCCAGAAACTTTTAGAAATGTGACAAAGGCACTAAAAGAAAAAAACGCCGAGTATCATACTTGCCAGCTCAAAACTGATAAAAAATACAAAGCACTAATCAGAGGATTACACCCAAAGACAAATACAAGTAACATATGCGAGGAACTAGCCAAAATCGGACACCAGGTAAGAGCAATAAATAACATAACCAGATATGATACTAAACAACCATTACCGCTATTTCTAATAGAACTTGAACCTCAAAATAATAACAAGGAAATTTTCGAAATTAAAAAAGTTCTAAACACAATAATTACAGTTGAGCCACCCAGACATAAAAAAGACATACCGCAATGTATGCGGTGTCAACGATATGGACATACAAAAAATTACTGCAACAGAAACCCGGCGTGTGTCAAGTGCGCAGAAAAGCACCTAACAATGAACTGTCCATACACGAGAAAAATAAACGATGTAAAATGCTACAGTTGCAGTGGAAACCATCCAGCTAGCTACAAAGGCTGTATAGTCAGAAAACAACTTCAACGTAAACTGTTTCCGCCGCTTCGAAACAGGACATACAATAACTATCACACACAACAGGACAGCGCAGAAACTGAGACATCAACAAATGTACAGCACATAATGAACATCAGCCACAATAATATCAACACCTTTGGTAGCCGAAGCTACGCGCAAGTAACCAAACAATCAACACCCTTAGACAACCAAAACCAGAACAATAACATCAAGGACGCTACAGAAATCAAAAAACTGCTAAAGCAATCCATCAAAAACACTGAAATGCTAGCAAAAATGATAAGCGAACAAAACGCAGTCCTCAGACAGCAAACGCAACAAATCACAGTCATGCTACAACTACTTGCAAACATGCCAAGCAAAAAATAAAAATGGACACGCTGAAAATAGCAGCCTGAAACTCTGACAGCCTACAACAAAGGGTCCTAGAAACTAAAACATTCCTGTATAACAATAATATCGACATACTACTTGTTTCAGAAACACACTTCCCTACAAAAAGTTACATAAAAATACCGTACTACACCATATATGAAACCTAGCATCCCTCAGGAAAAGCACACGGAGGGACCGCAGCAATAATAAAAAACAACATTAAACACCACTTACATAGCCAAGTTAGTAAGGAATATATCCAAGCAACCACCGTTACAGTACAAACTAGCAGCAACCATTTACAGTTGTCAGCAGTGTATGTACAACCGCGACACAAAATTACATCACAAATGTGGGAAGAGTACTTTGAACACTTAGGTGACAAGTATATCGCAGCGGGAGACTACAACTCAAAGCCTACAGTATGGGGATCAAGAATCACTACACCTCGAGGTAGAACCCTGGAAAGCCTATTCAAGAAGCTGAATCAACCAATAGACAAACAAAAATAATTCAGCCAGACATCCTCGAAAAAATTAGAGAAAAAAGAAAAGCGAAAGCAAAGTGGCAAAAACATAGATCAAAAGAAAACAAAAAACACCTAAACAAACTTGCAAAGGAAATAAAAAACAAAATAAAAGAACAAAACAACAACGAGTTCACAAAGTTCATAGAGTCACTATCTGCACACGAGAATTCCAAATACTCCCAATGGAAATCAAAATTAAGAGCAGTTCACATAGTTTCAAGAAAACAGACATCCCAACGCTAGAGTTTAATATTAGGAACGGCTCAAACAACAACTCAAACGGCTCGGTTAAAAACACAAGTCAATACCCTACAATTCGAACTACGTATAAATTCACTCAGAGAATACGGCATTCCAACATTACAAATATTAGGATACGCAGCCCCAGGACTAAGAACAGTATATATATTGTATAAATATAAACTTTTCGAATATCTAAGTCAAGTAATTCCTAAAAATGTATTTATCAGAATACTTTGCTCTATTGCTCACGTAAACAATATGCATCAAATACCAACACCACCAATTCTTCCATCAGCCTATCACAGATGAAATCCGACTAAACAAAGCGATAAGATAGCGAAATTCCAAGCGCGTTGGCATGAGTGACCATCGGGATAACATCCGGTCACTCTATCCTTTCTCAGAAATATATGATAAATACGATCGAAGCCTTTTCTCACTCCCGCGAATAAAAGAATCTAAATACACCCCCTAAAATCATCCAAGTCAGTCTTGAACAGTCACGCCTAGAGTTCGGAAGTGTATTGTAAACCAGGAAAAAGATAAAGTTTGTTTTTTTTTTCTTCTTAAATTTCTTTTTATTTTACGTGACATTTTTGGCGAACCTGCCAGGAATCATTCGCTTCAGTGTAAACGAAATCACGATTTCGGCGTACGCGCATCATTGAAGATCGAAGGATCAGCGGACCACTGCGAATCTTTGCTACTACGAAGCCCTGCAGCAACTTCCAACGTTCCACTACAGTAAAACTATACGAGAGGACTACGGTTAGCGCAGAATAAGCCTACGAACAGGATTCGGAATCTAGAACCAACCAGAGAGGAAACACCACAGAGGATCCTCAACGGCCATAGCTACTACGGTAAGCGACTTCCGGTTTGGTTTTGGGCAAAGGTAACATGTGGTTAGTGAGCGCCGTGAAAAAGTGAAGGTGAAGGGGAAAAAAGGAGGAGGAGGATAAAGGGACAAAAAGAAAGGAAAGAAAAGGGTGAAAGCACGAAGAGAGGGGAAAAAAGTGATAAAGAAGATAGGGGAAAGTGTGGGACACAAAATTAGGAAAGAAGAGGTTAGGTGGACGAAAGTATAGAAGGTAGTTGGATAGGAAGAAGACAGATGGCGACAAGAGGCAGACCGAGGATCACGGACAAGGCGGGAGAGAAGGCGGAACACAGAAACACGCTGGAAAGCGTGACAGAGGAAGAAGCAGCAAAGAGAGAGGGAGGTAAAGAAGTATGGGCGGAGAAGATGGAGAAAATAAAGAGTTAACCACATAATAGACAAACAATTGAGCGGAGAAAGAGGGAAGATTTATGCATGCTTCGCGGATTTAAAGGCAACGTTTGATAGGGTTAGCAGGAAAAAGCTGGGGGAGATAATGAGGAGAATGGGGGTTAACTAGAAGTTAACCAGAAGGATAGAGGAGATATACGAGGAAACAAGGAACGTAGTGAGGACCAGGAAACATAATACGAAAGAGTTTTGGACAGTGAGGGGAGTAAGACAAGGGTGCCCGTTGAGCCCGACACTATTTAACATCTATGTAGCAGGGCTGGAAGAGGAAATAAGGAAAGGTCAAGTAGGAGGCATAGTGGTAGGAGACAGAAAGGTATGGTCACTATCATATGCAGATGATATTGTATTGATGGCGGACAGAGAAGAGGAGTTAAAGGAAATAATGAAGAGATTTAAAACATTCCTAAAGGAAGCGTAACTGGAATTGAGCACGGAAAAGACTTAAAGAGTAGTGTTTGGAAAAAGAAAGAGCAATAGGAGACAAAGAAAATGGAGATGGGGTGAGCAAGAACTAGAAGAAGTGGACGAGATAAGATATTTAGGGTACATACTGCAGAAAAATGGATGTGATGAGAAGCATATTCAAGACAGAAGAAAGAGGGCAACAATAGCGATGAAGAAGACATGGAGCGTAGGAGAAAGGATATTTAACTGGGACTACAAGAGGAGAATGAGGATGTTTTGAGCACTGGTAGAGAATGTGGCGCTGTTTGAAGCGGAGGTGTGGGGATGGAACGTAGAAGAGAGATTAGACAGAATAAAAAAGAGATATGTGAAATGGATTCTAGGCTTAGACATAACAACGCCGAAGTACATTTTGATAGAGGAGTGCAAGATAGAGGAAATAAGAGAAAAGGCACTGAAAAGAGCAGTAAGGTATGAGGAGAAAGCCTTAGAATCGAAGAAAGAATTAGTAAAGGAATGTATAAAGAAGAGAGAAAGGAATTGGGGAAAGGGTCAAGAAGGGAAAAGAGCAAGAAAAAGAAAGAAGAGGTTAGAGGACGCGAGAGAGGGAAGGACACAAGTGGAAGCAGGAGATGGGCAAGAAACGATGACAGCAAACCAAATCATAGAAGAAAGAGGGAAGAGAGAAACAGAGGAGAGGGAGAAAAGGATAAGGGAATCTAAGTACAATAGATATTACAGAAACATAGCAAAAGAAGAACTACCAAAGTATCTAGAAGAAAAGATGAAATGGAATGACAGAAGTATGTTGGCAAGATTTAGAGATGTGGTAACGAAACCAGAGCAAGGGAACACTGGAAAGAGGAGGGGAAAAAGAGGATGCAGATTATGCAAAAAAAGGAGAGGAGAACTTGAAACACATATTAGAGGAATTGAGATAACAGGAGGAGCAAGAAACATGGTAGAAACACTAAATGAGACTGGAGAAGGACTGGCAGAATTGAAAGCAATAATAGAGAAGAGAAGAGTTGCAGAAGAGGGGGAGGAACGACAGGAAGGGAATAAAAGCCAACGACGGAAAGAGCACTCAGTTATAAGTATTAGTTATAAGTTAGTACATAGAGATAGATTAAGTAAGGTGCAATAGTTAAGTATAAGCAGTTGTATATAGTTATAGAAGAGCTAGTGTAAGAGATATACAGGGTGGTTAGTAACTGGTGGTACAAGCGAAAAAGGTGTGATTCTACGCGAAAAAAGAAATCGAAAATATAGAATAAAAATTTTTCGTTTGAGGCTTTGTTTTCGAGAAAATCGACTTTGAATTTTCGCTCGGTACGCGTGTACTTTATCACGTCTCGTTATAACGGATCTCACTGTAGATCGTTGTCTCGGTGGATATTATCGTAGTTTATTATTATTGCCGTAACGGAAAATTAGGAATACATAATGAAATAATATGATGTAATCATAAAGTTTATTATTACAAAAATTGCTGAACATGTTGCCCATTCTGCCGAACACATACTTCTGCCGAACACCAGATCCACTTAGGACAAAATTATTAGAAGAAGCTAATTCTCGTCGTAATTCGAATGCTGCGAATGATCACCAAGAAGCTCTACAAGTGGAGGATTCAAACAAATACAAAAGGTATGACAAAAATAGAAATTCCTTGAATAAAAATGGATTTACTAAAGCTAATAAGGCAAAACACATTGAATGTTTTTATTGTCACAAACATGGACATAAGGCAAATCAATGTTTGAAGAAGAAAAACGATGACCATAAAGCTCAACTAGCACAAGTCCCTGAAATACCCAAAACTGAACAATGCCTGCATACTTCCAATATTCAGGATGAAGATAATCAGGGTAATAGTATTATTACTGATATTTCATTGAATACAAACATGGAATTACCGAAGGAATGGTACATTGACAGTGGTGCGACGTCACACATGTGCTGTGACATAAACTGGTTTGAATCCATAGAGCCAATAAAAAATCAAAGGGTAAGATTAGCGAATGACAAATTAGCGGAACTCAAAGGTAAAGATACTGCAATATTATTTAATTATAGAAAAAACAAACTTGAGAAATTCCGATTGGAAAACACATTGTACGTACCAGAATTAAAGGCAAATTTGATTTCGGTATCAAAAGTTACAGCGAATGGAAAAAGAATCGTGTTCACAAATAAAATGGGCACAATACTTGGAGAGAAGAATGAGATCGTTGCTACCGCAAGTCGCAAAAGGGATCTGTATATTATAGATACAAAATCTGAATACGTTGGTATGGTGTGTGAAAACAAAAATACACTTATGGATTGGCACTGTCGATATGGACACCTAAACGAATCTGATCTTCGGAAATTAATGAATAAAAACATGGTAAATGGTCTTGTTAGGTAGATGACACATTTACACTGTACATGTGAATGTGTGTGTAAGCGTTAGAGGGCGTCCTGGTCTCAGTTGAGACAAAAGACTGTTGGTAGCTGTTAGAAGGATCTCGAAGAGTCGGTTGACAACAAGCGTGCGTGCAAGAAGGTTATCAAGATCTTCAGAGTGTAATATATATGTATAGCTGTTGTGTATGAAATAAAGTAATCTATTTGTATTTCCGAATCCTCTCTATACCTCAACATGGTAGCAGAGCGTGGTTTCTAATTTTGCAAGCTATTTAGTGCGTGGGTTTTAGTCTTGCGAGTTAGTTCGGGTGAGTTTAGTAAGGGAAGAAACGTTCCAAGGATATAAAATAAAAGAAAAATATTTCGAGCACGGAATGCTTGAGTAAAGAATAGAAAATCAGCTAAAATGGAAAGATCGGAAATTACGATACCGATATTTGATGGTGAGGATTACGGGACGTGGAAGAAGAGAATAACAATGTTTCTGAGGTATAAAAAATGCGATAATGTTATAACTAGAGTGAAGACTGAAACAGACAATCCAGACTGGGATAAAAAGGATCTGAAGGCAATAAACATAATTTACAGTGCCATTACGAATAGACAATTAGAATATATTAGGGAAGAAAAAACAGCGTATGAAATAGTGAAAAAGTTCGACGAAATGTACTTGAAAGAGTCTACAGCACTACAGATCGTGTACAGAAGGAGATTGGAAAAGATAAGTCTTGATAAATACAGTGATTCAGCATCGTTCTTTAGCGATTTTGAAAAACTAATAAATGAATTAAAAAGCGCGGGCGCACAAGTGAGTGAGAGGGAAAAGCTGAATTACATGCTAAATACGTTACCCGAAGAGTATGGCTACATAGCGGATATAATAGAGGCATTGAAAAAAGAGAATCAAGCGGTAGCGTACGTGAAGAATAAAATCGAAATAGCGGAGAAGAAAAATAAATCTAATCGAGGAGAAATGAATACAAAGGCCTTTGCAGCAAAAAAGGAAGGATGCTTCAAATATGGAAGAGTAGGACATTTTGCGAGAGAGCGTCAAAATGGCGTCCAAGCGGTAAGCAGTAACAGTTATTGGCGTGAGTCAACACGTGGACGTAGTGGAGGAAGAGGAAACAAAGGCAAGACGAGCAGGGGACGTGGAAACTTTCATTGTCAATCAGCTGCCGGCACGAGCGAGTGTAACGTCGCTCAGAAGCCAGGAATCCGCCGACCTCAGGATATGTATATAACACCTGGTCATGCGATAGCGGTGAGAATAGACAGTAGCCGGACTCCCACCAGTGAGATATGTAAATCATAGTGAGGAGGTAAAATGAGGAGGAAGTGTAACTTCGCCTTGTGAATAAAGTGTACGAACGGGCTATTGTTCATTCGCCTTTTTTTTTATGTATATTAGCTCGTCATTTATTACGTGACATTTTGGCGATCCTGCCAGGATCCATTCGGTTCAGCGTAAACGAATCACGATTTCTTCGTAAGCGCATCACTGATGATTGAAGGATCAGCGGGACTCTGTTGTTTGAAATTGTTGAATTTGTTGAAAATTGTGGATCTTTGAAGCCGAAACAATGTTATAGGATTACTAAATTTATACTGAGGATTAATATTAAAATAGTAATGTATTTATTTCATGGACGATTTCTTATATATTCATCGATACACACTTGCACGCGTCTCAGCACTTTCTTCTATACCCGACTATTAACCGACTGAACAGTTTACATTCCTTCGTTTTCGAGACGCTGCGCACACACTGATATTCACATACAAGTATCTCTTTTTTTTTTTTTTATTAACGTGGGGGAAATCCGCACGGACACCAGGTCGCTTCTGGGGAAAAGCGGCGTAGTAGTGCCGGACTCCAACCGACTAAAACCTCCACGATGACCGTTCCGGCTGCGATCGAGAGGGGCCCAGGAACCGGTGTAAGCGATACACCGCCCCCCTTCGCGCTCAATACGTCCCCTAATGGAGCGATGTGCGGCCACGTCACACCGCGCCTCGTCGCCGGAGCCACCGTGCCAGGCAGTCCGATTCCCCTACCGGACTGCTTTGCGGCCCCGGGGCACTGAGCTGCCAGCGCCTAAGTTTGAACCCCACCGGGGGACGCGGCGGACCTAGTGCGTCTCACCGAAGCGCGTCCATGGCCTCTGCCGCGCCCTAGCCGGTCAGTCTTCTCAGGGTGAGAGTACCGCACCCTCATCCTCTCCGTGGTCTCTTTTCGAAGCATGACTTGCTCACAGAAGGAGGTCACGGCCCTTCTTCTTCTCTCGCTTACCAACAATGCCTCGAGGATCGTCGGCGGCGAAAGATCCCAACCGATTTCCACGATGAGGTCGTGGCGCGGCCGCGCCCACGCCGAACATTATTCCAGCGTGTGCTGCGCCGAATCCACGCTCGCATCGCAGTGGTGGCAGCGCGCGATCGCCTCCTTCCCGATTCGGTGCAGATACTCACCGAACTAACCGTGTCCGGTGAGCACCTGCGTCAGCCTGTAGGTCAGGGGAGGCCCGCCGCCGTCCAACCAATCGTCCCAGTTTGGAAGTACGGCCACATACAAGTATCGCTACTACGCATTTAACCCAGTCCAGCACAGAAAATTATACATATCTCAACAAATATAACTAATGATGTAGATTTATCCTCAATGCTTGATACCTTTGAAAAGACTCCTATAGTAATGAACAACCTAAACGGTTATACTAATACCTTGAATCAAATAGAAGATAGAGCCAATCAATTAACTTTTTCGCACAGAATGACACAAATTAAAACTTGGGGTCTCACTACGTTGCAAATAGTAGGATATATATCCATTGGACTCATATACTTGTATCTGATTAATAAGATAGGACTGTCAAAACTATGTATTCACATATTTTGCTGCAAAATTAAGAAAAACACTATGTTAGTAACACACCTAACGTTAGTATTGCAACATCTTCCGCCCCTATAAACATTTACACACCGAAATTACCTGCACAACCTGGATCAGAAAGAGAATCAAGAGTAAGTTTTGAATTATCAACACAGCCCAAGGCCAAATTTCATCCATCGATTCTGAACAAACGGAAGAACTTAGAGGATGTAACCCCAAAATCTTTTACCCTGACGTCACCTTAGGTGACCACCTCTAGATATCCTCCGGACCGTTGACACCTCGCCACCCTGATAAGGAACTTCCAAGAATAATGTCCCTCGATCATTTTCATTGTTCTCGCTTAGTATTTAGACTCCGAATAATGACGGCCAAGCCAGTCTGAATTGTAAGCCGATACTTGAGCATTATAATATTGGTACTCAAAGGGTCTTGGACTCTTGAGAAATAAAGTTTTTTATATATGTCGGAGAGGAAAGAACACCGGAGCCTCTGGAATACTGGATAATCCTGGATAAGTACCGATTATGACAATGCAAGAACATATGGCCATCATGCGCGACTGTGTGTAGATTTTCGAGCGTTAAATAAAAACACGGTCGCGGATCGGTATCCCCTACCCCTCACCGCAGATCAAATCGCGAGATTGCAAAAGGCGAGATACTTCATTAGCTTAGACATGGCCAGCGGGTTTCATCAAATTCCATTCATCCTAATTCGACGGAGTATACGGCATTCGTTACACCCGACGGACAATACGAATACCTAACCATGCTGTTCGGATTGAAAAATGCACCTTCCGTTTTTCAGAGGGCCATTCTCAATGCCTTAGGCGACCTCGCGTATTCATACGTTGTTGTTTACTTGGATGACGTTCTAATTATTGCCGACTCGATAGATCAAGCCCTAGAAAGATTGAATACCGTATTGGATACCCTCGTAAAAGCCGGATTCACTTTCAACTTTTCAAAATGTTCTTTTCTAACGACCTCGGTACTTTATTTGGGCTATGTAATCCGTGACGGAGAAGTTCGCCCCAACCCGGGTAAAATACACGCCTTGGGCTCTTTACCTGCGCCAACGACCGTCACACAGCTCAGGCAATTCATAGGTCTAGCCCCTTACTTCCGAAAATTCGTCCCTAAATTCTCACAGATAATGAAACCCTTGTACGCGCTTACTTCCGGTAACAAAAGCATAGCCTGGACGGATAAACATGAAAAAATAAGGCAAAAGGTAATTTCCGTCCTGACCGAAGCACCGGTATTAATGATATTCGACCCCAACTACCCGATAGAACTACATACCGACGCTAGTTCTGAAGGATATGGGGCTATTTTAATGCATAAGGTCGAAGGTCAAAATAGAGTAGTAGAATATTACAGTAGAAAGACTAGCCCCGCAGAATCTAGATACCATTCCTATGAACTGGAGACGTTGGCGGTTGTAAACACCGTCAAACATTTCCGTCATTACCTACACGGACGAGAATTCCTCGTTGTCACTGATTGCAATTCCCTGAAGGCATCCAGTAATAAGGTACATTTAAGCGACAGGCTTTACGGGTGGTGGGCCTACCTGCAAACTTTTACCTTCGACATTATGTATCGGGAAGGCAAACGAATGGCTCACGCCGATTTCTTTTCGCGGAACCCCGTAGACACGGATCACCGTACGATCGACAAAATTGCCGAAAAAGAAATCAATCTGGCCGAAATCTCCGACGATTGGCTCTTAGCGGAGCAACGTCGCGACCCCCAAATCACCGAAATCGTTGATAAGTTGCGGAACGATGAGCTTGCGGACGATATAGCAAACACCTACGAACTACGATCCGGCACCCTGTACCGTAAGATACAAAGAAGAGGCAGAACTCTCTGCTTGCCCATTGTCCCAAGAGGCTTTAGGTGGTCCGTGATCAGCCATGAACACCAGTCAATCATGCACTTAGGATGGGATAAAACGCTCGAGAAACTGTACGAGTATTACTGGTTCGAAGGAATGGCAAAATACGTTCGCAAATTCGTTGAGAACTGTCATGCTTGTCGAGTTTCTAAGGCTAGTTCAGGCAAAATACAAGCCGAACTACACCCCATACCTAAGACCAGCATACCTTGGCACACGGTTCACATGGATATCACGGGAAAACTAAGCGGTAAAAACGACGCGAAGAAATATGTCATTGTGTTGGTCGACGCCTTCACCAAGTTCGTATACTTGCACCACTTGTCTATCCGTAAGATAGACTCCCTTAATACCATTAAAGCGCTCAAGTCCGCTATATTTTTATTCGGCAGCCTCTGCCGGATAATAGCGGACCAGGGAAGATGTTTTACGGGCAAAGAATTTCAAGACTTTTGTAGAGACAAACATATTAAACTCCACTTAATAGCAACCGGTGCTAGCAGGGCCAATGGACAGGTAGAGCGTATCATGGGTACGCTACAAAATACGTTCACAACAATAGAAACGACCGGACGGTCCTGGCAAGACGCGATCGGGGAAACACAACTCGCTTTAAATTGTACCCCCAACCGCGTGACTAAGTCGAGCCCATTCGAACTGTTAATCGGTAAAACAGCGAGACCCTACGGCTTGTC
Organism: Bombus flavifrons; assembly: GCF_040668555.2. NCBI lineage: Eukaryota > Metazoa > Arthropoda > Insecta > Hymenoptera > Apidae > Bombus > Bombus flavifrons. Next base: position 1,638,239 of record NC_138457.1, on the reverse strand, counting down.
CGTACCCGACAACATCGAAGAAAGAGAAGTAGATATCTCCCATGTAAGACGACAGGCGATAAAGAGTATAGAAGCAAGTGCCAAATACGATAAGGATAGGTTCGACAAAAATAAGGCTCAAGTAGTTAGATTTAACCTTGGTGATTTTGTATTAAGTAAAAACGAGGAAAAAAACCAAACGAAGCTAGATCCGAAATTCAGGGGTCCATTCAGGATAGCAGAGATTTTGGAAGGAAATAGGTACACCTTAGAAACCTTAGACGGCAAAAGATCATATAAGGACAGACATGACAGACTGAGGAAGATGCCAGACAGCAACGTTCCTGCTGAATTAGACGTCTACGATGATGACAACGATGGTGATAATAACGATGCAAGTACACGGACCTCAGAGGATCATTAATACCACGTTGTGGCCGTGCATCCAGTGTGGTGCACTGCGCCTTCGTAATATGTCCAGTGGGACACTGCGCCTTCGTAATACGTCCAGTGAGACACTCTGCGCCTTCGTAATACGCCCAACGTAGTAACACGATCCAACAAACTGAGATTCACCCGTGTACGAAATCGAAAATGATCTGTCGTGTCGTTACGGTCTGACTGATAACTCACAGAATGCAACTAGTACTTTGAATAAAAATTATAACGCCACTAATTTTAGTTCTCTTTCATTTCCTTGCTTGCCAAACCTCTGAACAAAATCTTGTTGTCGAAATGGACCTTTGACTTATTTGGAACATTTAATTGAATAGTAAATAATATCAGTTACGTCGAGTCTAATGTTAAAAAAATGCAATATTTTAGCTACACACGAGGACGTGTGATAGTCAGGATGGCCGTGTCGGAGAGGAAAGAACACCGGAGCCTCTGGAATGCTGTATAATCCCGCAACATTGTAATCTAGAGTCTACTATAGCTGTAATTAAACAATTGTAGTTATTGAACCTAATTGTAATTGTCTCAGATTTGTGATAGTGAGCTTGGGCTCGAGGCGGCAGTCGGTCGCCGACGTGCCCGCGGTCAAGGGATGAACGCTGTGCCTAACAAAGGTATTCAAAGTAATTCTATAGCTCTTCTTAAAAAAAATATTTGTCGCGGCACGCGACAGTAAAAATTCCAACGGTTTAGGTCCCGTGGCCCGCCACACGCAGACCCCATTCTTCGAGTAAGATGATTGCCAGATGTCGATGCGTCTCCGCAGTACATGTTCAGCTAGCCTGAGGACCCGTCATAAATCTTACGACTTAGCTAACTAAAGTCTTCCAAACAAACAGTCCTCGTCCCAACTACGAGAAGATAGAGGAGACCTATCTTCAACGTACTACGTCTCCCACTAGCAACTTTTCCTCGAGGGTAGCTAGCATCTTTTCTAACCGTCGATATGGAAATTGACCAATTAGCAGCAACGCCAATTTCCCTTACTCTCTGAACGAAGGCTATCCTCAACGAATCCGATGATCTCGTTCCCTTAGACACACCCCGATATAGTTTTCCTCTGTGGCATCATCGGGACGGGAAAGGCATTCTTTCGCGCGACCTCATCGACTAAAGAGTAACGTCTTTACGACCTGTAATTGATCAGACTTAGACTTCGTGAGAACGTTCATCCATCATCCCGTTGACCGCGGATTCGTTATCGAACCCAAGACCATTGTCACTAGTATCGCGAGTGCCTAATCGCCGTAGTCGATTGTCAAATTTGTATCATCCACACCTGTCCTAATAAACTGTATCCTTATTATACCGCAAAGATGACTAAGTTCAATGAAGACTCATTAAACACCCACAACCCTAACCACAACGCTACCCCGACATATATATCATCACGAGAGTCATTTTTTAAGTGACATTTTGGTGATCCTGCCAGGATACATCAACGTTGGGTAAAACAAGACTACGGTTTTGGCCTACGGGACATCCGACCAAAGGTGTATCAAGCAACCTGCAATGAGAACGACGATTTTACTAGTGAGTAGAACCATTTATTTTAAAAAAAAGATCGATTGACTGTATTCGGTAACGTCAGACTCCGACAATCTATTACTCTGAGATGGACAAGAAAGACGATAAGAAAATTACACTTGTCGCTTCGACTAGCGTTGACCCAAACCTACGGGCAATTTTGGATATGATGCAGCGCCAGAGCGAAGAGCATAAAGCAACTGTAAATAATTTATATAAACTAATCCGCGATGAAAGCACTCAACGCATTAAAGAGATAGAATTAATAGGGAATACTATGGCCGAACTTAAGTGAAAGGCACAATCCTCCGTAGACGCTTCCGAATTTAACTCAATCATAACAAACGATACTAGTGTTGCCAGCAGAAGCACTACCCAGAACACTCGTATAGCGAAACCTCCAGTAAAACGCGTACGGACCAAAGAAACTCCAGAAGCCTCCGACCCGGCGAACTCCGAGGACGAAGAAGAAGAACCAGCCTCGTACGAACGACTCATGTTCGACGCGAAAACCAGCATCGACTTCATCCCAGTCCTCAACGGTCAAGATGACATTGGAGTGGAGGGATTCATCAAACGAGTAAGAGAAGCTAAATCGGAATGTAAAGAAAAACGTGCTCTATTAAGACTAATTCTAACCAAACGTATTGTCGGCGAAGCTGAAAGAAGCACTAGACATTCAGTTATCGAGACATATAGCGACTTATTCGAAAACCTGAGAAAATTCGTATCAATTAACATAACTTCAAACGGGGCACGCGATAAACTACAAAGAACTCGTCAAAGTTTTAACGAATCAGTACACGGATATGTCAAAAGATTCCGACATAATCTCAATGAACTTATATACGCATTGCAACACGAAATCCGCGATCCGATTCGACGAGCAGTCGCGATAGACTTAGAAAACAAACGTGCAACTAAAATATTTATACTACATCTAAAACGGATCATATACAATATATCGACAAACGCATAGTTGTCGCCAAGCTCTAGAAACGTCGAATTTTGTCCGTTACGTTTCCACACAAGAAGGTGACACGCGTGATCATGGCGTGATCAGTGGCGTGACCCGAGCAACTTCCAAACAAGACAAAGGAATGATCGAAAGGCGATCAGTCCCTTCTGACGAGTCGAACGATACATATCGAGAGATCTGCCGAGCAAAATAAAAATCATAAGGTCTAACGAATTCATTCAAAGCTATTGTACAGTCGAATCAACTTACTATAGTATATTACCTTATTCAGTGTAAAACAGTTTGTGGCTTGTTCATTATATTACTGTTAAATATATTAATTTATGTTAACCTGTGAATACAGTGTTACATTCATTAAACCACCTCTGTTATCCTAATCGAAACAAAGGAACGACTATTTCGTGGCGTCGATTAACAGAATCGTAGCGAGAATTTACGCCTCTCGCTGACGCGTTTTCCTAGCGACCGCGTCTCTCCGCGAACGGTCGTGACAGTAAAGATAATTATTTATTGGACAGCATGAATAAGGAAGAGTTAGAAAGCAGAGAAGATGAAAATGATAATAGTTCTGAAAACTTAGCAAAGTGAATAAATTGTTAAAGTGTTGTGCTTAGTAAAGTAAGTGATAGTGCTAAAATGGAATCAGCAAGTGCGGAGATCGAGATGTTACGTGGCGAAGAAAACTGGCTCCAGTGGCGTTTTGTTATGCGTACACTTTTGGGGGAAGATGACGACCTGATCGTCGTGTGTGAAGGGAATCTGTGTCATCCAGGTAACAGCGCGGGAGGAGCACGAGGTGGCTACGGGTTTTCAAGGCGTAGGACCACGCCCTGGGAAACCCCGATGAATCTGATATTCTCCTATAGAAGGACGGTGACTGGTCGGCGCCTTTGGCCCCCGCCAGTTTGCCGATCCGGTGCAGAGAACCTCGGAGAAGTTGGTGGGCCCGTATCCGCCAAGACCACTCACCTCACCTTCTTGTGGGGCTCCCCGTCACCCTGCACCGGCCTTGACCGGGGCAGGGTGCGAAAGAGTGAGTGGCACCAGGATGGAAACCCTTGTTGACGACCTCGGCAATTTTGTACAATTTTAACAATGGATAGGAAAACGAACCTAAGAATCGTTTACGGTGCAGGCGAGCGATACCCCAGTACCGGCGCAGCCGCGGGTTGTAAAGCGGGCCCCGCTGCGTCGTCATCGAGCAACCGTGGCCGTCCGGGGGTGAGCAGCCAGGCCCCTGGACACGCTCATGCGTCTGGCGAAAGGGACTCGCGATCAGGGGAGTCTCGGAGAGGGTTGGAGGAACCCGACTTTTTGACTATCCGCCCGGGACCTTCGCGGGCTGGGATGCGGCGGCACCGCGGGGACGGCGAGGGGTGGTTATCCGACGACGAAATGTCGTCATGCTCTTCCTATTCGACCGTCGCGGGCACACTCGGCAAGCGGTCGTACCGCAGGATTGCCGAGTCTACAGAAAACACCGCCTCCGCCGCCAACGGCCACAGCGGAGGCGCGGGACGTCGCACACGGCGGGGGGACTCGCCCGCGGGGGATCCCGACTCCGCGCTGCTTCTGGCTCCCGGTAAAAGGAAGAAGAGGGGCGTGAGGCGCGGGACGAATACCGACACCGATACCGACGCCGAGGCTGCCACCGTGGCCGCCGCCGCCTCTACCATCCGCAGCGGTGCCGACGGCGGCGACGACATGCGGAGGGACGAAGTGAGGACCGGACCGGTCGACAAACAAGCGACCGTGAAAGAAGCGGAACCGACCCACGATCGGGAAGAGGAGGACGTCGCATACCTGCGAAGGAGGGTGCGTTTGCTGGAGGGAGAGGTCAGTCGTCTCCAAGAAACGGTGGAACGACTGACCAGGGATCGCGCGGAGAGGACAGCCAAAGTTGGTAACAACGACGGCAAAGGACAAGAGGTGGAGATCACCCCTACGAGGAGGACGAAAGAAAATGCTCCTCGGGCCCCAGCGGGAGTGACCATGGGTCCCCCTCCCCCGCATCCCTGGTCAGCGTCGCGCCGTCTCCGCTGTCCCGACTGGTCGGGGAGTAATACACGTGATGCACGTAAAACGCTTACCGAGGGAACGGATAGATTCGGTGTTTCAGGACCTCGAGACCCACTAGAAGATTTCAAGATCCTGTTCCTCCGCAAGTTGGAGGAATGTCGGCAAAAAATAATGCCAGGGGTGGCAATTCCCCCGGCTACGGATGCTGGAGTCGCCAGAGGAATCGTACAAGCACGATTGCGGTCGGCGAGAGACACCTCGCGGTCGACCATGGAGTCGTCGGCCGACGAGGCAGGATTCACCACTGTGGTAGGAGGAAGAAGAGGAAGAGCGAGGCGGAAGAACAGGAAGCCCACGGTGCAACCTATTCCAACGGTCCATGCGCCGAACGAGGACGCAAGAACCAAGAGAAGGGTATCGTCGTCTCTTCCGTCGTCGACATTGCGAATAGGAGCCTTGGCGCCCTGGACGGCGACCAGAAGCAGCGAAACGAGGGCAAGGACTTTCGCGGAGGCCGCCGCTCGGCCACCGGTGCGCCCCCGCACGGGAAGGGAATCCATGCGAGCAGCAGGCAGCGGCAATGGACTCGGAGCTATCGGGGCAGGAAAGAAACGCAACGCTAGCCGGCGGGACGCGCACAGCGAGAAAGTGCCGGGCCTTCCCAGATCCCCACGGTGTGCCGCGGTATCGATCACCGTGAGGGACGGCTCGGGCTTCACGTACAGGGATGCGATGTCAGTGGTGAAGAGAGAAGTCAAGCTCTCCGAACTCGACATCACGGAGATAAGACCGAGGAGGGCGATCACGGGGGCGCTGCTGTTCGAAATCCCAGGCCAGGACGCTGGAAGTAAAGCATCGCGACTGGCCGAGCGGATGGCGGCCACGCTGAAGGATTTGCCCGCCAAGGTAACCGTCCCACGAAGGACGGCCGAACTAAGAGTGACCGGACTGGAGGACTCGGTCACCGCAGAGGAGGTGGCAGCCGCCGTTGCTGAGGCCGGGGGCTGCCACGCCGACGAGGTCTACGTGGGTGTTATACGTTCCGCCCCTCGGGGCCTCGGGTCGGTATGGCTACGCTGCCCGCTGACAGCGGCCAGGAGAATCAGCAGAGGAAGAGATGCCGGACCAGGAGGTAGGATCAACTTAGGTTGGTCAGCGGCGAGGGTTTCCCCTCTCCCTGCGCGCCGACTCCAATGCTTCAGGTGCATGGAGTCGGGTCACGTGCGCCGGGACTGCACATCGACGGCCGACCGGTCGGAGCGCTGCTACCGGTGCGGGGCGGGAGGACATCGCGCCAGGGACTGCTCGGCGCGAGTACCCACGTGTCCGGTGTGCGCGGACCTGGGACTGCCCGCGTCGCACCGTATGGGATCACCGGCATGCAAACCGCCTGCCCGTAAGAGGAGGGCCGCACAGGTAGCAAGGACCGTTCCAGGCGACGGTGGGGATGCGGTGACGAGGAAAGAAACAATACCGCCGTCAACTGACACCACGAAGGACGGAAGAGAGGATGGAGAAGTCAGACACAACGACTGCGAGGGGAACAGCCCGGAGGAGGCTATGGAGACGGAGCCTTCCCCGACGTGAGCGGAAGAAGAGGAGGAGGACAACAGCTCCTGCAGTGCAATCTTAACCGCTCCCGCCGTGCTCAGGACTTAATGTTTCAGAGCCTGACGGAGCGGCGGATTGCTCTGGCGGCAGTGGCCGAGCCGTACTGCATTCCCGACGCGTCGCGAGGCGCTGGAGATCTGACCGGCTCGGTCGCCATATTCTGGACTGGGATTGCGGGAAGCCATTCCTGCTCGGTAATTGAGCGGGGACGAGGCTTCGTGGCCGTGAAATGGGGCGATCTGGCCGTGGTAGCCGTCTACGTGTCGCCCAACATCAGCCGGGCAGAATACGCCTCCTTTCTGGACGGACTCGCGGCTTGCACGAGACGTTTGGGCGCCTGCCCGTCACTGGTCCTCGGGACTTCAACGCCCACTCAACGGCGTGGAGCTCCCGCCGGACCAACAGAAGGGGGCGCGACGTACAGGATTGGGCGGCCGCACTCGACCTCCGGCTTATGAACCGGGGGTCGTCCAGCACGTGCGTGGCGTGGCGTGGCAAGGCGAGTCCATAGTGGACCTCACATGGGCAAACCCCGCCGCATCCCGCCGCGTTTCCGGTTGGGAGGTCTCCCCGGAGGAGACCCTCTCGGACCATCTCTACATCTTGATGGAGGTGGCGGTTGGCGACGCGTTGGGCTACCGTTCGTCGAATGCGCGCGGGCCTATCGGCCCACCGGGAAGGGGAAGAAAATTCCCGCGGTGGGCGGTGACGCGGCGCGACGAGGACTTCATGGCGGTGGCCGCTATAGCCGTGGCTTGGTTGGAAGAATCCCCGACCGACGAGGACGGGGAAGCGGGAGCGACCCGGCTGAGACGCGACATGCACGCGATCTGTGATTCATGTATGCCACGGTCTGGAACGCCGCGCCGCGCCGGCGCTGTGTACTGGTGGTCCGAGGGGATCGCTCGTCTCCGCGAGGCGTGTATCCACGCTCGGCGCCAATTCACCAGATCCCGCCGTAGACGGCGGGAGGACGAAGACACAGTGGCGACGTATGGAAGAGACACAACGGACAGCCGACAGTGAAAATAGGAAGCGTACAGCGGAAATAGAACTATTAGCCAAAAATATCTCCAAAATAAAAATAGGACGCGACGCTACTACAGAACTAGGCTCCCTTATCACCATGGACGAATCTGTTGCCGCGAGAGATAGAACTTCCCCACCGTGCGTTCCGATTCAAACAGAAGCAACCATCCCTCTTACGAAGATCGTCTACCGCAATTCACCCCTCCGAGCTTACGGGCCAAAGACGCGATAGCATGCATTCCACAATTAAACGGCGAAGACGATATCGGAGTAGAAGAGTTCATACGCGAAGTACGTGAATTACGAGCCATGTGTAGCGAACCCACGCTATTACTAAAAATGATCAAAATCGAGAAAGTCACGGGTAGAGCCGCAATGGCCATCCGCAATATACCAATCAACGAATACAGACACCTGTACGATGCCCTACGACGAAACGTAGCCACCCAAGACTCCGTTAGAGAACAACAAGACCAGCTACGCGAAACGAGACAGCGTCACGACGAAAGTGTGCAAAGTTATATCATCAGATTCCGCAGAGCGCTCAATAAGCTACAATATAGTATAACGAACGAATACTGTGACGAAATTACTAGACGAGCTATGAACAACAGGATTTTAAGAGACTCCGTAATCGATTTTATTCGAGGTCTGAAAACCGAAATAGGACAATTACTACTCGCCAATCCACCATACAATATCCTTGAAGCCGAGAAAAAAGCCACCGGCATAGAGCGATTCTTCAGGGAAGATCGAAATCGACGACCAAAACCGATGGAACGATTACGACTCCCTGAACAGCAACGACTAACAACTAATAATCCCAACCTAATCATTAGAAAACCAACTCCAACATCTAATCCAATGCCAAGAAGCTTCCGGCAAATTGAACAAATGCCACTTGCCCAAAGGACTCAATTAAAATGCTTCAAATGCAATCAGATCGGACATGTCTCTAGTGAATGCAGAAATTTTCAAACGCCCAGCCAATTTCCGAGACCACCAGCGATCCACAATCTCGAGACACACAAGGAAGAAACAGAGGAACCAATAGACCAGACTTACGGATTAACGCCACAACAGGAAGTCTCCCCACAGTACTTTTACGATCCGACGGACGGCGACATAAATTCCTCGTTGACAGCGGAGCAGGAATTAACATACTTAAACGAAGATGCGTATTACGACCTAAAATAACAAAAGAACGAAAATTCTCGATGGGACACTCTAAATTTAAAACTAACGAACACGCCTTGGTAAAACTATTTGGCAAAACTCTAGAATTCTTTATAGTAGAAGACAACTTTCCAATTATAGAAGACGGCATACTCGGTTTACCAGCTCTATCTAAATTCAAATTTGAACTTTCAAATCAACAATTGAAACTTGACAATAATATTCTATTATTGCAACAGGAAAACGACGTACCTCCAGAACAAGCAGTGTCAAAAACAGTCTACCTGGAAGGAAAACCGACAACGATATGCTTTATCAATGGTGGTGAGTGCCCAACCAAAATGACCAATTTTATCGAAAATTCAAACACGTACGATCAAGTCTCCACATTTAAAGATTTAGTCAGACTCTCGCATATAGAGAAAACTCTCCGTGAACCAATCGAAAAGATGTTCCTGTTTTACCTCGACGTATTCAATTTAGAGACCGACCTATTGCCATGCACTAACCTTACTAAGCACACAATAACGCTAAAAGAGAATAAAGTCAGTAACACGAAATTCTACCGACCACCCGAAAGCCACAAAGAGGAAATTAAACGACAAACGGACGAAATGCTACAAAAGAACGTCATAGAACCATCTGATTCCCCTTACAATTCACCAGTCTGGGTAGTACCAAAAAAGGCAGACGCCTCAGGGAAACAGAAATGGCGAATTGTAATAGACTTCAGAAAAATAAACTAGCTAACTGACCAAGACGCATATCCATTACCTGACATAGACGACATACTATCCCAACTAGGCAACGCAAAATTCTTCTCAACCCTCGATTTATCCTCCGGATTCCACCAAATCCCAATGGACACAGACTCTAAGAAATACACAGCATTCTCCACACCACAAGGACACTATCATTACAATAGAATGCCATTCGGTTTAAAGAATGCACCTGCAACGTTCCAACGCATGATGGATACCGCGCTAAGAGGACTCATAAATAAACATTGCTTTGTATATTTAGACGTTATAATATTCGGACAGTCGATTGAAGAGCACAATAGCAACCTCGCGATAGTATTGCAACGCTTACGCGAACTCGGACTCAAAATACAGCCGGACAAATGCGAATTTCTCAAACCAGAATTAGAATATCTCGGACATATAGTAACCGCCGAAGCCGTAAAACCAAATCCCAAAAAATTAGAAGCCGTTAGCAATTTCAAACAGCCATGTAATCCCACAGACATCAAATCTTTCTTAGGACTAGCAGGTTATTACCGTAAGTTCATCAGAAACTTTTCCAAAATCGCGAAACCATTGACCGCACTTGCAAAAAAGGAGACACCATTTCATTGGACAGATAAAACCCAGGAAGCATTCCAGACATTAAAAGACAAACTCTGTTCATCACCCGTACTAAAATTCCCAGACTTTGCAAAACAATTCACATTGACGACTGACGCCAGTAACGAAGGTATAGGTGCGATCTTATCACAGGACGGACATCCATGTTGTTATATCTCGCGAACTCTAAACCCACCGGAACGAAATTATTCCACTACAGAAAAAGAACTTTTAGCAATAGTATGGGCCGTAAAACGCCTCCGACAATATCTGTTAGGGCGGAAATTCCTCATCCGAACCGATCACCAAGCGCTAAAATGGCTACAGAACTGCAAAGACCCCTCATCACGCTTGATGAGATGGCGATTAAAATTAGAAGAATATGAATACGACATAGAATATACGAAAGGAAAAGATAATACTGCAGCCGACGCACTATCTAGAATACATGTTCTGACCAGATAACGCGAAAATTTGAACATAGAACTCGATAAAAAGTATCACGATTGGGAAAAATCTACCGACGCGTTACCAAAAGTTCTCAAAATGACTCCGAACCATAAATCTTTCTATCAATTATCCAAAACAGAGCTAGGAAGTTACGACAGAATCGAATGGTTAACTAAATTAAACGAAATTATTCATACAAACGAGAAGATAGGCATAGGCGACGACAGTTTCACAGAAACCGAGAAGAACGCGATCAAACGAATTTTATTATTCCTGAACGACACCGTAAAAGAATTAAATTTTGCATGGGAACCAATCCAAACATATAGCGACGAAGAAGTAGACGAATTATTAAAAGAAAATCACGATTTAGTAGGACACCCCGATATACAAAAGACATACGACCGCATTCATAAACGGCACAGAATACCAGATTTGATGAAACGCATACAACAACATATAGAATCATGCGACACCTGCCAAATAACCAAAACTACACGTATCAGACCGCGCGAAGAACCTTGTATCACCGACACACCCCTCGAACCAAACGATAAAATTGCTATGGACTTATTAGGCCCACTGAAAAAGACGAAGAAAGGCAATCAGTACATTCTATCCATACATGACGAACTGACAAAATACTTAATACTCGTGTCACTAAAAACTCAGAAAACGGAAACAATTTGGAACGCACTCTTGAATCATTACATTTACATCTTTTCTGCTCCAAAAAAGATATTAACTGACCGCGGACAGAATTTTATATCTAGTTTGATGCAACAGTACGAAGACGCGTTCAAAATCAAACATATCAAAACGACATCCTTCCACCCACAAAGTAACGGATCTTTAGAACGAACACACGCAGTAGTAACGGACATGTTAAAATCGATACAGCGAAATTCGGATGAAGAATGGGACGATCAACTTAACTTTGTATGCCTTGCATATAACACAATGATACACGACTCCACTGGTTACACGCCATTCGAACTTACATTCGGACACCAAGCCAATCTTCCCTCCACAATATCCAAGAATCCTCAACGCACATACGCAGACCAAGTCACGTTCCGCAAAAAAGAATGGGACTCTAGACTCCGACACGCCCGCGAAACATTGATCAAAAGTAAACAGCGATATCAGCGCGATCAAAAACGTAAAATTATAAAACCTCAATCAGTTTTCAAAGAAGGAGACTCCGTTTTAATACATAACGATCATAAAAGGCATAAACTTGATGTGGAATGGTTAGGACCATACACGATTGAGAAAGTATGTACACCATACTATCTGATTCAAGACAAAAAGATACACGGTAATCGTTTAAAACCTTACTTTCCAGGTCGACGCTCCTCTTTGCCGGAATAGTATCCGCGCAAATAAATATTACACCATTAGAAGGAAACTCTGTATTCGTATAAAACATAGGAAAAGGATATTTGTACAGCGATACTGCCAATATTATAGTAGGATTAGACACTAGCGACATATACGAGCAGATAAACACAATAGAATCATATACGTTTACAATAGACTCGCGTGCAATCAGCAAAGAATACGCTGAAGGGTTAGACGGATTACAAAATCGTATCAATAACCTAAAACAACTCGCAAAACACTTGAAAGCGTTAACACATACCCGAAACACACGAGGTTTACTCAACATCATAGGTTCCGTATCGAAAAGTCTGTTCGAAACTCTCGACGATGACGATCTTACGCTCATAAACGAGAATATGGACAAATTCACTAGACTTATTATTTGTTAATCTTTGTAGTAGACTTGTGTATACGTGTAAATATAATCTCGGTTGTGTAAAACAATGGTTAATTCACGTGAAGAGTTGTTACGCGCCCAAAATTGCAACCATACCCCGACATATATAAACTAATCCGTGATGAAAGCACTCAACGCATTAAAAAGATAGAATTAATAGGGAAAACTATGGCCGAACTCAAGACTCCGAGGACGAAGAAGAAGAATCAGCCTCGTACGAACGATCCATGTTCGACGCGAAAACCAGCATCGAGTTCATCCCAGTCCTCAACGGTCAAGATGACATTGGAGTGGAGGGATTCATCAAACGAGTAAGAGAAGCTAAATCGGAATGTAAAGAAAAACGTGCTCTATTAAGACTAATTCTAACCAAACGTATTGTCGGCGAAGCTGAAAGAAGCACTAGACATTCAGTTATCGAGACATATAGCGACTTATTCGAAAACCTGAGAAAATTCGTATCAATTAATATAACTTCAAACGGGGCACGCGATAAACTACAAAGAACTCGTCAAAGTTTTAACGAATCAGTACACGGATATGTCAAAAGATTCCGACATAATCTCAATGAACTTATATACGCATTGCAACACGAAATCCGCGATCCGATTCGACGAGCAGTCGCGATAGACTTAGAAAACGAACGTGCAACTAAAATATTTATACTACATCTAAAACCCGAGATAGAAATCAGAACATCAAGTACAAAGCCGCGCACCTTACAAGAAGCACAAGATGCCGCGTTCGAAGCAAAATTATTAATCGGAGAAATTGAACGAAACCGCGGAAACCAGCGCAGCCAGCAGATAAGAGCTCAGTCATTCACCCGAGGGAGAGTATCATCACAGCGCAACTCCCCACTTAGGAGCAGTCTGATCACTACGCCCAGATGACTACGTCGTCCGCAGATAAACGCTCGGACAAACAGCGATAAGGCTATCTCTGGAAGCAGGTTTAACCTGTTAGAAGGGAAACCACTACAAGAAAGGGCGAAAATAAAATGTTTCAAGTGCAACCAAATAGGACATACCGCAAATTACTGCCGAAATTTTCAACCGGTCAGCCAGCGAAACCTTCCGCCATCGCGCAGCTACAAAGAAACATGGAGAATACGGGACAAGAAGAGGAAACGACACTACCAGAACCTCAAGAGACATCATACGAGTACACGCAACAACAGGAAGACTTCTATCCATTGGAGTTCGATCAGGAACAGGAACCAAACAATATTTAATTAATACCGGTGCAGGAATAAATTTAGTTAAAAGATCAAGTGCCACATTCAAACCTAAAAAGACAGAAGCCAAAACATTTTTCAAAGAATGGGACGAAGTATTAAACTTCATATGCTTAGAATATAACACAGCAATACACGATGCAACTGGATTTTCACCCTTCGAACTAACATTTGGAAGAAAAGCTAACCCCCCATCTTCCCTATCCCGAACTTCCAATTACACTTACGAACAAATGTTTGCATTATGGCAAAAACAATTGCAAAAATATAGAATGATAGCGAAGAACACTCTTGAACAAAGTAGAAAGAGATACATGAGAGATCAGAAAAGAAAAATCATTAAAACTCAAACCTTACTTAAGAAAGGAGATCGTATACTCCTTCACAATGATGATAAATCAGATAAATTGGACGACGAATGGTTAGGACCCTACGTCATTAAGTCAGTCAAGACACCGTATTATGAGATTCTTATTAGAGAACAGAATAAAACCTTATTTTTCAGGACGATCACCCTTGCCATCGGCATTACCACCCTTAACGGATTAAAAATAATCCCTATTGATAATAATGGAATATTTCATGAAAAAATATCCAAAGCATATCTTTATGGCGAACGTATAAATGTTATTATAGGAATAGATATTAGTACTGTATTGGAACAAGTGAGATATACTGAAAAGGGAGTAGCCGAAGTTACGTTCTTTACAAGCAAAACTAAATAACGTCAGAATACTTAGCATCAAATTACGATCCTTAGCTCACATTCACCTCAGAAGTAGACGAGGACTAATAGACGCTATCGGATCTATTAGTAAAACTCTTTTTGGAACGCTAAACGCAAACGATCTAGATGTAATTAACAAAAATATAGACAAACTCTTTGAAGAAGGTAACAGTTTAAAAACCATAGTAGCCGACCAGACAGCTTTGATTAAACGAATTTTAAATAACGACGTCATCCAACGACTGAAACAAGTAGACACAGGTATAACAAACGAACTTAGAACGCTTGACAAAAACGAAATCACCTTAATGAAAGTCATAGCTCTAGAAAGCTCACTCTCGGACTTCTCGATTTTCAAATCGACGAAATATTCAATTTAATCATCTTAGGAAAACAAGGAATAATAAGCCCACAGATTATTGATCACGGGACTTTTATTAACAATTACGTCCAAGTACTGCTAGCAAAACAGTAGGAAACGCTTTTATACCAAAGGAAGAAAATTTCCAAAGTATTTTATGTATCTCAGAACTCACACTGCTTACTCGACAAAACAAAGTTTCCTTTATAATTTCGGTACCAACAATTATAGACATGGAATGGGATATAGAGCAGATATACCCCATACCATCTCTCACGAACAAAGTGTTTTTAGCACCTTTAGTAGTTCATCCGATATTTTTAACGTCAGGACTAAATTACATCAATGCCGATCAAAAATATTTGGATAAGCAATGCCGTTCTATACCTGATTTTTACATTTGCAAACAAACTCAGCCGATTCACGGCCGCCGAATAAAACACGTGTTACGCCACGAGGCTTACCACAGGCTGTATTTCTAACCGTCGCTCGCGGTCCTACAATGTCGCAGACAGGTCGTCTTATCTGCCCGACCAGACATACACAATGTATCAACGAGCGTGTAACGTCAATCCACATCAGAGACCGGGCCACTGTCACGACCGGCTTACTGTAAAATCGGAGATAAAGATGTGGCGGCACTCGGCGACAATGTATAGACAAAAGACAAATAACCGAATCCGATCGGAAGTCGAGTTGTAAGAGTCAGTCTTGAAAAGTCACGCCTAGAGCTCGGAAATAAAAATTGTAAACTGTGTTAGAAAAAAAATAAAGTTTCCTTTTTTCTGTTTTTTGTGTTACTTTACGTGACAAGCGCATAGTTGTCACCAAGCAGTGAGTTCAAGAAACGTCGATTTTGGTCCGTTACTTTTTCCACACAAGAAGGCGGCATACGTGATCGCAGGCACGAACGGTGGCGTGACCCGAGCGTAGTGGGAGTCGTCTCCCAGAGAAGACAAAGAAATGATCGAAGGGCAATCAGTCCCTTCTGACGAGTCAAACGTTATACATCGAGAGGTCTGACGAGTAAAATTAACGTCGCATAGTCTAACGAATTCATTGAGAGATATCGTAAAGTCGGGTCAACTTTCTGTAACATATTTACTGTATTCATTGTTAAACAATTTGTGGCGTGTTCATCATATTATTGTTAAATATTGTCAAATATACAATTTTATGTTAACCTGTTAATACAGTGTTAAATTCATTGACCTACCTCTGTTATCTTAATCGAAACAGGGGAACGACTATTTCGCGGCGTCGATTAGCAGAATCGTAGCGAGAATTTACGCCTCTCGCTAACGCGTTTTCCTCGCGACCGCGTCTCTCCGCGAACGGACGTAACATTTGGTCCTTCGAGCCGGATACGTGTCAGTGAAAGAGTGCACTACCAGTGACCATTCAGCGCCATGTGGACACATCAAAACCGCCCAGGTGCCCAATCATCAGCACAACAACTCCCATCACGAGTGTCACCTTCGGGAGGGAATACCTTCCTCGCCAATTACATCCTGCCGCACAGTAACGAGCAGCAACCGATAGCCGGACCGACGTCCGCATATCAAGGTAAACTCGTTCAAATTATCGAAACTCCTCATGGCTCCCACTCAGGAAGAGCGCATAAGACAGTTGCTACGGAAACGCGAAGAATTCAGGAAAGAATTAGAAGTGTCTCGCATATTGCTCAATAATTATGAGGAAGAGACATCCGTACATGCTATCCAGCGTAATTTAAGCGACTCAAAGTAGAGTTTGCAGCGTTCAAAAAAAGCCAATGTGAATTAGACGATAGGGATGAGGATCAAACACAGCAGAACCGTGTTGATCTACAACAGGAGTTCTACACTATTACCGGACACGCGTCTGCCATCATTAGTAAGTAATGCAAACAAGCAATCAGAGCCGACCATCCGAAGTCTTACAACGAACTTATCGAACATTTCATTGCCGGATCCCGTCGATTTACCGAGAATTCAGCTACCTACTTTTTCGGGAGCCTACGAAGATTGGCCAGGGTTCGCGGATCAATTTCGCTCCACAGTTCACGATAACCCTCGTATAGACGACTGCAAACGATTGATGTGTCTCCGTTCTTGTTTAACGCACGGAGCGGCTCTTGCGATACCGTCATTAAGTAACTTGGCAACTAATTATGCAGCCGCGTGGGAAATACTAGAACAAAGGTACAACAGACCAGCCAAAATCGTAGAGAGACATTTGCAGGAGATAATTGACACGGCCTCCTTATCACGGACAGCACATCGAGATTTGCAGTTCTACACGACCAAGCTAGAATCGCATTACAAGGCCTTGGAAGCTCTCGGACAACCGACCGCAGATGCCTTGCTGTTGTACCTATGTACCGCTAAGCTAGACCGGGAAACTGATTTAGTATGGAAGGACAAACAAAGGAAGGTAAAATCCACACCATTCCCTACGTTCAAAGACTTCCTGAAATTTTTGAACGAGCGCTGTCAGGTCATAGAACCTACAAGAACGACACGCCAACCACGAGGGCATGCATTTGTCACTTCCCAATCGCCGTCACTCTGTCCAATTTGCCGTGGACCACATAAAATTTGGAGCTGTAACACCTTCAGGACGAAAACCATCGACGAACGTGTTCTAGCCGCTGAAGAAATCTCAGCGTGCACTAATTGCCTGCTGACATGACACGAGCTTCAACATTGTACCGCCGGATCTTGCCGTATATGCGAGCAACGCCATCACACGCTCTTACATAGATCAGACGCTCCAATGAAGGATCAGAACATCTCTGGCAACCGAACACGTCCGACAACACCTCCAGGCATAAGGAAAGCTCCATTAAACCGTCCATATAATACATCACCAACACCGTCATATCCTAGTCCGTCATCCAATCCTCAATGATAGAACCGACCATAACGGAGACGGGCAAGCGTGACAAAGGAGACCGACTCACTTGACCACGACTCCATTCAACATATTATCCAACAATCTGTTAACCACTGCATGCGACAATATTTTAAACGACAAAATTCAACCAGTGCGCTGTCGAGCCCTGTAGGATACCGGTTCCAGCATGAATCTCATAACTGAGCGGTTTGCAAACTCCTTAAGACTTCCTCAATATAAATGTTCGGTGCCAAACGGAGCCCTCGATACCCTATCAGTAACTTCAAAGCGTTCTATTACAGCCACGATCACATCCACTAACAAAACCTACCAACGCACATTGACGTTCCTAATCATACCAACAATTTCGATATCAATCCCAGATCAACCCATAGATCGCTCCGCAATCACGATACCTAAGAATATCCTGCTAGCCGATCCAGCATTCCATGTGCCAGCCCCGATTGATATTTTGTTGAGCTCAGGGCCCACAGTTACTTCATTGTGTGTCGGTCAGATCAAGCTCAATCCATCAACAGGCCCCGATCTGCGCCTACAAAAAACGCGATTCGGATGAGTCATCGGGGGGAGCCCACCTTCCCCAGTAACTGCAAGGGTCTTTCATGCCTCCACAACGGATCTAGAGACGGACCTCACCCGCTTTTGGGAACTCGAGGGACCACGGACAAAACACTTATCAGAGGCGGCTCGTCGATGTGAGGAACATTTTCAAAATCACGTCCAACGCATCAGTGACGGGCGATACATCGTCGCACTCCCCTTTAACGAAAACCTTTCTTCATTCGGATCATTCAAAACAATGGCGATGAAACGACTCGCCTCTCTCCATCACCAATTCCAACGAGATCAACAATTCGAAACAGCGTATCGGGTGGTCATTTAGGAACATTTGGAATTGGGTCACATGACCAAGGTCACATCGCACCACCAATCGGATAACGAATACTACCTGCCACATCAAGGCGTAGTCAAAGACTTGAGCACATTCACAAAACTTCGCGTTGTGTTTGACGGATCGGCACCCAGTACCGCCGGCGTCTCTTTAAACGACACCCTTTATACAGGTCCGAAATTACAAGAGGATTTGTTCGATATCCTCTTGAGATTCCGATCTCACCAATACGTTCTCACCGGCGATGTCGAGAAAATGTATCGACAATTCCTCGTGCGTCCGGAAGATCGAAAATATTAGCAAATTTTATGGCGCAATTCCAACGGCGGGTTGGAAACATATCAAATCAACACCGTTACGTTTGGACTGTCAGCAGTACCCTATCTAGCTATCCGGTGTCTTAAACAATTAGCAGACGACGAAGGACACTGATTTCCGCGAACTTCATCGGTATTGCAACGAGACTTTTACGTCGACGACACCCTCACCGGAGCGGACACGATAGGCGAAGCGCTGTCCATCCGAACAGACCTCACCGAACTTCTCCAACTAGCCGGTCTAAAAATAAGAAAATGGGCATCCAACAACCGGAAACTACTCAACGGACTATCTGAGCAGAGCATAAACCAGAATCTACAACTGGGTGAGTCTCAACCTTTAAAAACACTGGGGAAGTCCTCCCATGATTTAATCCTTTACTCGATCGAAGCCAGAGCTGACATTTCTCGCGTTACAAAGAGATCGATCAGCTCCATAATCGCTAGAATCTACGATCCTTTGGGGCTACTCGCGCCAGTGATCGTTCGAGCAAAAATCTTGCTTCAACGAGTCTGGGCATTGAAAGTCGATTGGGATGAGTCTCTCCCCTCAAATTTACACTCAGAATGGAACAGGTATTATTCTCAATTGTCACTCTTAAACAATATCACATTCCCACACAAGGCAATAATTGAATCAGCAATGGAAATCGATATGCATGGCTTCTGTTACGCCAACAAAAAAAGCCTACGGCGGCCAGTGTTTATCTCCGAACCGTTAACCCTGACGGCCGCGTATGGACACAGCTGCTAACCGCGAAATCAAAGGTAGCCCCGCTCAAATCCCAAACCATCCCTCGGCTCGAGCTGAGCGGAGCCTTCCTTCTTACGTCTCTGATGACTACAATACAGCAAGCTTTATCAAGCAACATAACTCGCACTGTCTATTGAACCGACTCCACCATCGTCCTCCACTGGATAAACACGTCACCCCACACACTGAAAACCTTTGTCGCTAATCGTGTAGCAGAAATTCAAAAGAAGACTCACACCTCAGATTGACGTCACATTCCCACCACCGACAACCCTGCGGATCTCATATCTCGAGGCTAATCACCCGAAGACATGGCGACCAACCATTTGGCAACATGGATCGGAATGACTCCAACAACTTGAAAGATACCAGCCGACGTGGAACCCAATACCATTAACCCTTTCGCTACGAGTGTCGCCTATAGACGACATCGGCGGGATACCACTTGACGATGAGCTCCGCGATATTTGTATTTTTACGCATACTGCACATCGAGCACACTTGTCTCATTCTCTGGTATGTTCGCATTTGTTTTAAACAACTGAAATATAAGCATGCATTCTTTTGGAACAATCGGGGCAAGAATCACGCTCCAGTCTCCTTCAAGCTGTCAGTGGCTAATATTCTGCCGTCTTGAATTAATCCGAGTAAAGGTATATTTTGAACGCGAAATATATATATTTGAAAATATATATATTCTGTACGTCGAAACAAGTTTCTTCTGTATTCTATTCGAGAGTGAAGTGTTTGTATTGTACAATAGTACAACGTAACAAGAAATCTTCCTTAAATCATTAGAAGAAATAAGATAGCAGCTGTTAAGTTTGCAACGTTTATTTGAAAATTTTACTTGGGGCTTTGTTTAGTTTGTTTTATAAAATCTTTTTGTACCTCCCTTATTAGAATGTCGCAGAGAAGCTCGAAAAGAATTTCATCCTCTAATGACTTAACTGATTCAGAGAGTGATTCAGATAATGAAAATCAAATTAACGTAATACGACACAGAAATAGAAGAGCTATATATAGTACCTCTGAATCAGAAGCTGAACAGATTGAAACCCATGACAATAATTCTTAAGTATGGACGTCAAAAACATTCATCCCCAAAATATATAAGTTTGCGGTAGCGGATTCAGGAATTAAAAGAAATATTAATAGATCAGCAAAAATCATAGATTTTCTTCAACTTCTATTTTCGGAAGAGCTCATAGAGTTGATAGCAAGGGAAACTAATCGATATTGGTCTCGAAAGAATAATAATAACGTAAATATGTCAGATGGAACTGGACCAGCCGAATTATATTGTTTTTTTGCTGTGTCATTATTGACGACACGCAACAAGAAGTTATCATTAGCAGAGTACTGGAGTAAAGATAAACTTCTGCTTTAAAATATATCTGTGAATTAAGTTATTGAGAATTTTAATTTGTTATTGTAAGGTGTAATTTTTAATTTTTAAATATATTTTTATTGATAATAATTGCAAAATCTCTAAATATGTTGTTGTATAACACTTAAAGAATCGTACGATCCGGATAATGATGAGACTGCACCGAAAGATGTAAGTCCGAACACCAGTTCACCTACGCGCAACATATGCACGCTTTCCATCGCAGTGCTCCGTTCAGTACCGCTATATCGGCGGCACGGTAGCCCGTACAGCGGTGTCACTCCGACAGAGCACACAACTGTATCAAAAGGGTTAAAGACCAAACACGATGAAAATGAAAAGGTTGAACGTAGAAAAACTAGGTTAATAGAGAGAGGATTTGCTCAAAAACCGGGTATTGAATACAATGAAACCTTCGCTCCTGTGGCACGATTAACCCCTATGAGAGTTACAATGAATGGTCTTAGCTGCTAAATTAAAATTGGACTTATAATAATTGGATATAACCATGGCACATACTTATGGTGATTTGAATGAAGATATTTACATGCATCAAGCCAAATATTTTGAAGTACCGGGCAAGGAAGGTTATTCATATCATCTAAAGAAAACAATCCGGTAAACAATGGTTTGATAAATTAAGTGGTTACTTAGAAAAACTTAATCCTAAACAAATTGAAAAAGATCCTTGTGTTTATTCAATAAGAGATGGAGATAAAATTCTCATACTGGCAGTTTACATGGATGGCATAATAATAGCCACTAAGAACCATAAGTTATTTAATTACATAAAAGAGAATTTAATGAAAAAGTTCGAAATAAGAGATGGAAATAAGAGTGCGTCGGGGGTCGCCCCCAAGAGAAGACAAAGGAAAAAATCGAAGGGCAATCAGTATCATACGAGGATTCAAACCGAATGCATCGAGAGGTTCAGAGAAATAAAATCAAGGTCACTTAGTCGAACGAATACGTCGAGAAATATTATAAAGTCGAGACGAATTATAATAATAAACTAGTCGTGTATCGTGTATCGTGTATCGTTAAATCATGTGTAACGTGTTAATTATAATTTTAAATATTGTTAAAAATAGAAGCTTATATTAACCCTGTTAATTCAGTGTCACAATCAGTTGAACTATCTCTATTATTCTAATCAAAACAGGAGAATCGTCTGGTTCGCGGCGTCGACTATCAAAATCGAAACAAGAATTTACGCCTCTTGCTGACGCGTTTCCTCGCTAACGCGTCTCTCCGCGAATGGTCGTAACGGTACCGCTTATGAGCAATTTTGATAGAATCAACTACTGCAATGTAAAAAATGTGTAAATCCTGCATCAAATATTACATGACTACATCGTACCGTTGCGTTAACGATAATTTCGTCAGAGCCACTTCTGAACCGAAATTTTTTGTTTAATGAGAATGTAAAATACGTAATTTGTATTTCTTTGGGCAATAAACGTTATAAGTAAAAAAAACTGTGGCTATGTGGTCAACTTAGCTGGCTAAGAACAGAGTATCTTACAATATGTCTGCTGAAACTCGTTCAACCGACTCATTACCTTCTGACTTCTACTATTTCTCGATTTTCGGTACATCCTATATACAAAATAATAATAATATTTGATAGAAAATAAGAAATAGATGACAAGCAGAGATGGTTCGCAACATTAAAATCACCAGCCGCTGTTGAGTACAATGAAGAAAAGTGTGGTACAGATCACTCCGACCAAATGGCCTCCCATGTCACCACAATTAGAAAAAGGATCAAATGGTACAGAAGACTTGGTACGACTACTTCTGGGGGATTTCTGTGGTAAACGCTCCGATGGTTCAAAAATTGCAGCAAGGAAGAAATTAGAATGTTTAGACAAGTATTAATTGCAAAATTATTAGGGTTGTCTAAAAATGCAAAATCCCTGTTTTCGACAGTGTCAGCATAATATCGCCGTTCGGAAAAACGATTCCAAAAGAAACACCAGACGCGCACGCAACCATGTTATGCAAATAAAAGACGTCGAGTGGACCAAGCAAAGGCACAAAAGAATTTGAAGAAACAATAACTTATTGTCCAAATTGTCCAACTAGGGTAACCAATGCTGTATACTTCCTAGAATTGGGATGAATCGGGATTCGGCGAAACCCGCTGGCCATGTCAGACTAGTAAAATATCTCGCGCTTTTGCAAGCTCGCGACTTGATCCGCAATAAGGGGTAAAGGATACAGATCCGCGACCGTATTTTTATTTAGTTCTCGAAAATCTACAAATCATCTATCTGAACCATCGTTCGTCTTCACGAGTAACATAGGGCTCGTGAACGGTGGACTACTAGACCTTATGATTTTTGGCTCTAATTAATTCGCTTATTCTCTCACGTACTATTCTGCGCTCTTCCTCGTTAAGTCTATAAAGACTTCTATGTACGGTGATATTAGGATCAATTAAAATTGTATTTCTCACTGGCCTGTATCTACGCGAGTACGTGGGAAACCCGTAGCGGGTGAATCTTTGAATATTCGAAAAGAGAGATTAATCGACTTTTATCACTATCACGTACATCATTGTCAACTTCATTAACATCGATCTCGTTTTTTTTCTCGGCGGTATTGTTACAGGCATTAGTTATTTTCGTTTTACACATAGCGAGGCTATTTTGTGTATATTTTGAAACGTCAAAACCTTGGCTTAAGATTTACGATCATTCACGATATCACATTTCAAATAACTATCTGCAAGGACATGAAAAATTTAACTGTAATGTAAAACCACTAACACCGGCAACGGACAAGATTTGAGATGTACGTTTAGTACAATTAGTGAACACTCGGCTCCAAAATCGGGGTAAAATGGAAACGACTCAACCGGATGACTTGATCCACCAGTCGATGCTCCACTACGTACAAGACGATTCGACGCTCGTTATTGAAATTATATTCAGGGCACTGCTTTCTAATGATTTCACTCCATAATCAAATTGACAGCTGCGCATCATGCAGTGGAATCGGTCGTAAGCTCTTGCAGTGTTATAACCGGCACTGATCCCACTTCTGATGTCGGAGAAGGATTGGAAGTATGGGCGTTCGATGATCCTTTACTTAATTTACCATCGCGGATGTAGCTAATGTTGATTGTTACGAATGTGGACACAAGAGGCTATGAGTAATCGCAGCGATAGGATGGTAAAGGTGACGGTGACAACGAGTTCAGGTTCGATAACGAATCCACGGTCCACGAGATAACGGTTACCAACGTACTACATGATGCGGATAACTGTCTCAATAACTCAATCAGCAATGCGCCCAACGACTCACTAACTAACTATCTGCGTAACTCTTCCGATCCAAAATCAAACTGTCCTTATATACTCCTGTCCCCACTTCTCGGGGCAATCTTTGTTCTTAATGAGGGCCATATAATCATTCCATACCTTTGTCAGGTACACGTCCCTCCCGTGACCGTGGCTACGTCTAGTGACCCGCTATGTCACTTCGAGCTCGAACCCATCGTCATAAGCCAGATTGAAACATTAGAACTATTGCTTATTTTTATTACTTAAGTGTAACTATAGTAAAAATCTGGACTAGGGTATTGGCGGTTTTCCCAACATTCCAGCCGGGAAATCCCAATTTTCTTTCATCTCCGACATATATGTCGGGTTAATCGGGTTTGTTGGGTTGGTGCTGGTTCTTGGGGCGCCTTGTGTTTCTTCATTAGGACTAGCCATTATAGTTGTTCAAAGGTTTATATTTACAGTAATATGTACAGGAGTTGATTAAACAAGGTTTAACTGTATAACGTAAAGTCACTCTTAAATAAACAATGTTCTCGGGTTTAACGAATCCACGGTCAACGGGACAACTTTTTGAACATTTAGTTATAAGCTATTCTTGAAATGACGTTAGCTATGACGTTCGGTATCTTTTTGACTAATCGTTTGACGTTGTGTATCAACTCTCCAAGGTGATCATACAAATAAAAGACTGACACGATCACACTTGTCAATTGCATATTGATCAGGGTTATCAACAAAATTCCAGGCACCGTTACTAGGCTCGCGTAGAGCCGTTATTGCTCCCGCCTCGGGACTTGTTTGTTAATACAACGTGTGTCCCTCAACATTAGTACTTCTACGTTCATCCCGAGACCGTGGCTACGTTCGGTGACCGGCAGTGTCACCTCAACCTCAAGTCCACTGTTATAATACTATATTGAACAGGTTAAACGAACAGTTTAACCGAAAGTATTGGGAATCTTCCCAAAATTCCAAAAGAAAGGCCCGCTATCCCTACATCTCCGACATATATATAGGTTGTTTGATTTCAAGAAATGTATGTAAATTACTGAAATACTATCCACTGTATGAAAAAATGTTTTAGGCAAGAAATGAATAGTTTCAAAGGAAACATAATCTGCTATAATAATTTTTTTTTTTGTATATGGCCACATGTAAATCATATGATGACAAAATATGTTTTTTTTTAATGGAATCATATAGCTTTAAATAAAGTAATTGATTCGTATCAGCGTTTCCTACAAAAAGATATTAACCTATTTATGTCAAAAAGTAATTAGTTCAACAGATACTTTAACTTTAACAAAGAAAGATGCGAAAAGGTATTCTTGCTTTTACAATGTATTGCTTTTAATATGTCCTATATAACGATAGGTCTCTCGCGCTCAAAATTGCACCCCATATGACCTGCTTCATATAAATCTATGGACGATATTCATACCCCAGTCTTATACTTAAGATCGTCTCAAGAACAGTCTTCAGATGTCTTTTGATTTCATAATTGTGACTGAAGATTAATTTTAAGGTCGTGTCTTAAGGATTCGCTTAGTAAAGATCTTGTGAAATAAGAAAATCTCGTATGACGTCAAAAGGCGCAAATAAGACCACCTTCATCCAAGTTGCCTCGATCGGGGACTTACGGAAACCTTATTTTAAAATCGCCAATAACTGTAGCCATCTTGACCGTTCAATCGGGATTATTAATTTCAAAGAGGAGTTTAGGAACTTGATGTAGATATATGAAATGTACTATCTCCGCTTCTTGTATTACGAAGAAATGGAGAGTGAAATATATAAATAAAAAGTTTCATGCTATGGAACATTCTGCTATCTATAGTTACTTAATTTTTCTCCTTTTATAGTTATTATATCATTGTAGCAAAGATAATTGTTGTTTCAGTTACATGCACGACTGTAAATAAAAATTTAAACATAATACAAAATATAGAAGATGGTTACCTCGAGTGGCAAAGGTATATCATTGTGGGTGTGAGACACATATTTTACAAACAGGGACGTACAATTGTTTAGTGTAATGGACGAGGAATCTACGTATACTCTCTAAGTCACAAGTTAAGTAATTTCAAAGGAATACTAAATTGAGTTATTTAAGTTTCAATTCCAACGACGTAAAAGTCTAATCCTTTTCCTTCACGCAAGCGAGAAAACGGGAATCAAAGACTAATGTGAAATAATGCCTAACATAATGCTAATGCCATGTACTATATCGTTACTGAAACTTTTATGCTTCGTATATAGACAATTGTTTTATTATAAATATTAATTAAATAAATATATATAACAATGAGTACTATAGGTTTTATATATGAAGTATTAGATCGAACGAAATATGAAACATACAAGATATAGTAGTAGTACTCGTTATAACATTTATAGTAAAACAATCGTCTACTCAGATTTTATTTTTTCAATTTATAAAAATATGAATTTACACAAACATCTGCACTCTACTTATCATTACTTCCACAACGACGTTCTCGCTCTAAAGTTCAGACTTTTGTATGAAACTGCGGTTAAACATGACACCCACATAAATACCCATAATTTTCTTGCATTCTGCTAAAATAGCACTTACTATAGTCTTGCTCGTAAACAAACCTGACAAGCGTAATCGACAAATATCATTTATAAGGTCGTTTCTCTATTTACCCTTTTACTACGTGCATTGTTTTTGACGTGAAAATGCGGCGCACTTACAATTCGTCAGGCCTATTATTCTCACTGCCAGTCATTCGGCTGATCCGTTTCCCATTCTTATCCATCATTCTCCGCTCGCCCTACATTCTCCCCCGTAAGCACTTTCTACCTTGATCGATCGTGAGTGAACCACGCATTCATACACTAATTTCCTTCTTTCCTGTTAGATGTGCTTCATTCGTCCTGTCGGACTGTGTGAGAACCGAGAATGCACGTGTTTCAAATATTCATGACTCGATGAAAAATATTCACGAGACTTGACATTAATTCAGATCTGCTTTCAAAAATAAGATCACAATTAGTTCTTTATTAATTGCTCGACAGATTACCAAGATTCTGGTTACCATCCTCTTATTCTAACGCAATCTAATAGGATAATATAGTAAACTAATAGTAAAAGGGTAAATATAGTAACACGTTATGTACATAATAATAATATAAAACAATGATACGAATTCTCTTAAAGACATATCGGTCAATTTCATACATGGAAAAGCGCGAAATAGTAACGATGTTACAAATACTACTTTTTAAATTTAGTCTGGTATTTACTATTATTTGTGTCGTATTGTTGTGTGTATTTTTACGGGCGCAATATATTTAGTTAAAACGCACTAGAAATTAATACCGACACATTATGTAAAGTTCGTTTCAACCAATGGTAACGTTTCGTCGTTGGATTCTCGCCGCATCTTGCGCGACTGTTGATCACGTCTAACTCACAAAAGTGAATTCCATGAGATTGTGCGCCAATCGCGAGATCCACGCACCCTTTCCGCTCGATCGATACCAAAATTTATTATGTCCCATTTGCCGCCGTGGAACCGTGCTATATTACCGCCATTACCAGGTTTGACCTTGTACCATTCAAAACTTCACCGTAATAAAACATTTGACTTCCCATAACATACAACTGCTCCTGAATCGAATAAAAGACTGATTCCGAATTGAACTGAAAAATTTGTTCCTTTGTCTGTGAGGATTGCGCGTGATGTGTCGAAGATGGGAATTAAAATCGTTGCGAAGGCATCTGCTATTGTTGTGGCTCCGGTGTTCGGTATCGCAACAGCTATGCAGTTTTTGGTTAAGTTGGTATGTGGCAGGTTCTTCTATATATTGTCTGTAATGAATATCAGTTGTGGGATTTTCGCTCTTACCAACTGTCGTTTCTCGCAGCTTTTGCATTTTCTGATTAATTCTTGTACATCGCTTTTCATTCCTCGGCATGAATATCTTACTCTGAAACATCTTTATGGTTTGATGATTCGTTTGTACACTGCTATGTGTTTCTTCCATGAACTCTTTTCGAATATCCTCTGGAAGTGCTATACTTGTTTCCGTATATGGGGTAATTTCGACGTTGGTGTTTTTGAGTATTTTTCAGATGAGAGTTTAGTATTGTCGAATGATAGGTTGATTCTGATTCTTTGCCGATGACAATATAACGGCTGTCGTTCTCGTTTCTTTGAGTATAGTTTTCAAGTTTCGTAGTACTGTGACGATATTTTCGTCTTTCAGTTCTTCAAATTTATTTTAGATTCAGGGAAAAAATTCATTCATTTAGATTCATGGACATCAGCAAGAATTCTTCCCCTGGCATCTTTTAAGTAGCAATTTGCGGACTTCTTAAATGTACATATTAAATATACATCTTTTTCCATTATAGCGATAAATATTTCTCTGGATATGTTTATTTTACAAGGCTCGTGGTTGTCTTCTCCTTCTTCGGGTTGTGAATCTCAGAAGAGTGATATATCTGTATCAGATTCTTAATAATCGGGAATAATACTTCTCAACTGCGTTCAAGTGCTTTCCAGAATTTGTGGAGTCCATATTCTTATATGGCTGAGGAGATAGACGAGATTGCAGGCTTTGATCGCGTGATTTCTCTATTTCACTCAATGGGTTGGGATTTTCAAGTGAAGTAGGTTCTTCGGTTTCTCCTTCGACCAACGTTATTAGATCCCTTTGTGAATTATTAGTATTTTATTTATCGTTCAGGCTTAACGTGAGATGATTGTTGGTTAGTGTTGAAATGTGCTAATAGAGTGAATGTATCGTATATGAATTTATATCGCCTTCCATGTGGTTTTGAGGAACGGTGCGCCAACGGTCTTTCGTTATTGCGTTGGTTGCTTCCTGGTGAACTTTTCCTCCTTCTACGGATAAACGTGGCGCTGTAATTGGTCCTTCGTTCGAATTGCTAGGAGGTACGCTCTATGTAAACCTTCCTTGATTTCGTTCCATTGCTTAAACACGATAACCGGTTTATCTTGGATAAGTGCGCTTCGAATTCCTTATCTTTGCGAGCGATTAAAAGAAGATATTTGTACTCTAGCAACATTAATTTCCATTTAATGGAAATGGGATTTTTGATTGAATATAGTTAGACTAAAGGTCGATAGTGGGTGATGAGTGCAAATTTACGAACACAAAAGGTCGAAAATATTGCGTAGGCATTCCTTCTCAGTTGCTGAATAATTCTTTCCGACTGGGTATAAATAGCGAGAACCATATGGAACCGGTAAATCGGGACCAATTTCATCTTGGCTCAATACTGCACTCAAAATTTGTATGATCTAAAGCGCCGGTAATGATAATGATTGGATGGTTGAAATCTAGATAATGTAGTATTAGTTTTATGCAGGCTTCGTCTTGCAGATTTTCAAAGTGCTTCTATTGTTCATCGGTTCATTTCAAACGGATTTCTTTTTCTAGCAGTTGAATCAATGATTTTGCGTTAACAAACTAGTCTCTGATAACGACGATAATATGTGATCCTTGTCAATCCTAGGAATTGTTAGATGTCCTTGGATTCTGGATTGTTGCATTCTGACTTTGGAGTAAGAAAATTTTCTACAGCATGAAGTTTCCTTGGACCTGGTTTGACACTATCGGCAGAAATTATGCCTTAAGTATGTAATTTCTTTACGCAGAAATTCACTTTTTGAGATGATTCAACAGTCTTTAAATTTTGACTTTCTCCAGAGATGAAGAGTAGACTATTATATCATTCTTGTAATTTTGAATTTATATTTCATTCAATTAATACTTGATATATTAAACGTTGGAATTCATTTGCCAGATCAAAGATTGAGAAATACTTTACACCTCTTAGTTGGTCCAGAGTTTCGTAATGGTAATTTGAGATAGTGGATACTGTCGCTTTGTTTTTTTCGTTTAGTGCACGAAAATTGATTATCAATCCATAATGCGGAGTTATACGGTGAAGTGCACGGTCTAATTGTTTCTTGGAATAACAGAGCTTCAAATTAATGCTGTATCTTCTCTTGATTCGTCGGTGGGTAGCGGTACTGGCTGGTATACATTTCGTCTGTTACATAAACCGAATGGTAAATTCTTCATTCGTTATACCTTGCAACTTCCCCAAGCAATAATTTCCTTTATTATTTGGAATAACACTGATGTTTCAAGTGGACAACTTTGGTAGAACAATTATCTATAGATACAGTAATATAATCTCAATTTTTTCCACCAAAATTGTATCTGTAGATACAGTAATATAATATCTACCATAATACATTGCCGAATATTAATGCCACTTACTATATGCATATTGGTGAGCTTTCATTGAAACGTTTCGTCAGTGGCTTGCATGGACAAACATTGCATCTCTGAAAAGTAACTAAGCAGGAACGCCTGCGCAGAGTGCAAAAGGTGGAAGTCCCTAACCTCGAAACTAATTATTTATTTGTCATAAGTAAAATTATTAGAATGATGTTTAATATCGTATAGTATTGGTATCGGTATTAATGTCTATTATTACGTATTAATATTAATTTATAGTATAAGTACGTAGTGTTAGGATTTCCACCAGTATATTACGTATGGTAGTAGTATGTATATATATGTACTACTGTAAACATCATACATATGTATATACATGTATATACATGTGCACAATGTAAGACAGTAGTATATGTACATATATTATGAAAGAATAATAGATAATATTACCTTAGAGGTAAATATCTTATCTTTTTAATATATAGACATAGAATTTTGTTTTATATACATATTTCAAATTTAATTATTTCAACATATACCAAAAATACCTTCTTAATACATGGGTTATCCTCGGTAACTATGGACAGCCCTTTATTGCCTGATGTATTGCAGATACCAAAAATTGTTACATGGCGATTGTATGATACAATTAGGGCATATTTTTAACAAAGACTAACTTATTTACATCATTATTCTCCAAGGATATGGAGGTAAAATTCAAATTCAACGTAAAGTTCAAGATAAAATTCAAATGGAACTATATATTTTTCTATTTCACAAGATGCAATATTTGATATGTGGCACTTTAAGACGCGAACAAGACCACCAGCCACGCTTTTGACCCACTTGAGGAATGTTTTCCCTCAAAAATCAGCAAATTTATCACACAATATCTCAAAAATTAATTGAAATCGGTAATATACATGAAAGGTTAGTGAGAATTATCAAATGCTGCCAAAAAAATACATAATTCCAAATAAAAACGGAACTACATCTCCATATGTAAAAAAATAATAATGTAAAAAAGATGGTTTGTTATGGTTAATTACATATATTAAGTTTATGTTTTCTTACAAATACAGTTGAGCAAAATTTGATTTACCTATTAAATAATAAATAACAAATTAAAGTAGCATTTTAATTCTGAATAAGAATTAAATTTCTTATTTAAATAATAATCGTTTAGACGATACCAAAAGTAATTTATTTATTACTTCGTAGTTGTAAATGAAATTTTATTTTCTATATGGATTAAATCCGACAACAAATGATAATATATAAATATGTTTTGTTTTTGTCTTATCTGTTTCATTTTGTACAATGATAAAATCGTATAATTCATACGATTATTTTTCAATAGACAGATCACAGTTCATATTATTCTTAGCTAATATTATTAAAAATTACAAGTTGTAATTTACAGCGTTCTTTCCGATTGAAACGTTATATTTACGTAAACATAAATTCCCTCAACGATCGATAAATAACAAATAAAAGTTATAAACAAGAAATAAAATTTCATTTGGTAATAACAATTAATCTCATTATATTAAATATTGTCTTTAGACTTGTCCAATAACAAATAATTCGTTTCTGCTTTTTATTTGAACTTTCCGAAAATTTATTCCATAATATCCAACATTACTCTCGACCAAACAAATCCTGTTTGAAACATTTTCGAATCAATAAATAATTCGAGAATATAATTGGATTTATAGATTAAAATGGACCAGTCTCTATATACAAGAATAGTATCTCGCACACATCATGATGATCCAATATACGTTTCTCTTTTAGTCTCTCTTTAGTTATTGTTGTTGGATTACAGTTATTTTAGTTACATTTTTAGTTTTATGGTTATTGAAGCGTGCTATTAGTCAGAGGTATTCAAGGAAGGTTCGCTTACCGAACTAGCACTTTCAAACATTTTGGAAATACTCGCAGAACATATGGAAGCAATTATGAGTTGTAGTTTATGATTCGCAAGGGTCAACTTTTATGAAATCCGTTAAGCGAATAGAAGGTGTTCAAGAACTCGATTACCAATGTTCGGTCAATGAGATCGACCTCTAGAAAAGTATGAACAACTTTGTCATCAATGTTGATTTATTATGAGTCTGTGCAATCATATATAAAATCAGTTGACAAAATATGCCTGAACTCCCCCTTCCACGACAGCTTGTAATGATTATGCTGCTAAGAATCCTGATTGCAAAGAGCTGTTACTCATTAAAAACTAGGACATTGATCATTACGATACAATTGAAGTAAACTCGTTACAATTGAGAGGATTGCAAGAAAACAAAGAAGCTTTTTGGTTTGACCTCTTACATTCACAACCCACTTACTTGCCAAATTTACAAATTTTTAGCTACTGTTGCACTTCCGGGTTATTTACTGATAACGGCCGTTTTTGTCTATACACTGTCAGCGAACAATACGAATTACATGCATTAATAACGGTATCCAAAAATTGTATTGTTAGTTAAATAAATAAATAAAAGTACAAAAAAGTTTTAATGATTTTACGAAAGAAGGTTTAAGATGAAACATGTAGGTTTTGATACTCAAACTTAGTTCTTATCTTCTTTTATCCAATATTACATCGTTTCGTGACATCACAAATATTTATAAACGAAGAAGAAAAGTTATTTATAGAATTAAACCTTAATTATGATCTTTCACCGATTCGAACGAGAAATTTTGCAGTTTTATTTACTAAAGAAAGTCACAAAAATATTTCTCACAATTGGATAAAGAACGAAACAGCATCGTACGAATGGTTTCGAAGCTTTATGTCTCGGAACTCTCAGCTTTCCCTTCATGCTCCTGAAGCATTCAGTAAAAGTACGGAGACTGCATTTAGTAAACATAACGTGTTTTATCTTTATAAAAATTTGCGAATATTTCAAAAATATAGCTTTGGTTCAAAATCGATGTATAACGAGAACAAAGCTGGAGTAACCACACAAGCCACAAAAGACAATTTGTAGGAAAGGATAAAAACAAATTACGTAACATTATGTAATAATATATATGTCGGAGATGAAAGAAAAGCCGAAGCCGTACCTTGGAAATTTTGGGAACATCCTCTAGTACTCTAGCCTGGATTTTATCATAGCTGTAATTGTTCGAGATTTGTGATATCAAGATTGGATTCGAGGTGACAATTGGTCGCCGAACGTAGCCACGGTCACGGGATGTACGTTTTGCCTAACGGAGGTCTGGAGTGGTTGTATGGGTTTTCGGAGAAATGTGGTTGTGGCGGCATGCGGCCTCGGGAGCGGGCCTAGCCACGTGTGATACAGTGGGTCCATACATTGTATTACTAATCAAACTCCAGGCAGAAACCGCCTAACAACGGTACAGCGAGAAAAATCCCGACGAGGCTGCCATTCTTGCGACTGCTTTGGAGAGTGACACGTCGTGTTTCTGTGCTTAAGATCAGTCTACGCTTAGTAAAGAGTCATCCCGTTGGCCGTGGATTCGTTTGAACTCAAAAATATTGTTAATAGCGTTCATTAAACTTATTGTTCGTAAATCATACTATTCATTGAACTTACTATTCGTTAAACTTATTATTCATTAGACTTATTATTTGTTAGACTTATTATTCGTTCAACTTATTATCCACTAACTTTATTATTTGTTAAGCTTATTATTCACTAGACTTATTATTTGTTAATCTTTGTAGTAGACTTGTGTATACGTGTAAATATAACCTCGGTTGTGTAAAACAATGGTTAATTCACGTGAAGAGTTGTTACGCGCCCAAAATTCCAACCATAACCCGACATATAAATGATACGTCTGTTGGTGTAGACAGAAGTGTTTAAACATTCTTAACACTATGTTTACGGGACCCGACATTTTGACAGATTTCATTCAAACTTCGAAATGAAATATCCCA
Source organism: Bombus flavifrons (assembly GCF_040668555.2). Taxonomy (NCBI): domain Eukaryota; kingdom Metazoa; phylum Arthropoda; class Insecta; order Hymenoptera; family Apidae; genus Bombus; species Bombus flavifrons. Next base: position 1,603,859 of record NC_138457.1, on the reverse strand, counting down.
AAAACCATAGCATTAATTTTAACCATTTTGCATAGTAAATTAATCTATTAAATTAATCTAAATTAATTAACTTATACACACAATTATTTTTTCCTAAGCTTTTTCATTTTTTAAATTTGTATGTAATATACGAATCTCTACGAAACCCGTCAAATTGACGGGCTAGCTGATTTCATAAACAATCCGTTTTTCAAAGGCAGTGTGCAAAAGTTTCAGATTATTACAAGTATTTACGATAGGATAATTGAATTTAGGCACAGTATTTTCTTATTTTGACCAATCTCCCTTTTCTAGCAATCATGTGTCACTCACCACATCCAGGAGATATAATAAGATATCTGAGGTGATCGTCGGCGAAGGTGCTCACAAGAAATACTCTTGATTTTCAACAATAACGTTTATTAAACTCTTAACGATTAACAACGGTTAATGATTAACAACGGTTAACGTTTAACAACGATTAATAATAAGTAACGATTAACACTGAACTCCTCAAGAGACAATAACTCGTTTCTCTAATTGTGTTGGCTTCGCTTAACTTTTCACACTTCGCAGCTCGGGGCAGAATGAATCTTTTGGTTCAAAATCAAACAGATTCTTTCCTTTATTGCCCCTCGATAACCCCACTACGATCGCGTTTATTAGAAGTCCGGATATTCGGCGAAAGAACCGTAGGGATATCGATTAGGCCTGTCGGCCTTACGCTTTGGAGGTATAGCGCTTTGTGTCGCGAAGCCGTTGGAAATTTCCGTGGTCGAGTGTCGCCACATATCGAACAAAATTGTCAACATGAATGAAGATTGTTTTGAAGATACCTCCGAAGAAGATCAGTATAAATTAGGCCAAAGCGAAGCTGACAGTGAAAGTTCTGAATACATTGAAGATGGAGAGATAGAAAGATCTTCGGATAATGAAGAGGAAACCTTCTTGAAAGTGTGTGGTAAGAAGAAAAGGATGCGTATTCTTTCTAGTTCCGACGATAAGAGGACGAGCATTCTAACACATCCCAAAATATAATAGGTAAAATTGAAATTGCAGTTGACGGGACACAGTGGATAAAACTGAAAGCAGGGGGGTCTTGGGCTAGGACGCCGGTTCGTATGATATTCAAGGATATCGCAGGGCCTACTGGTTATGCTAAGAGAAATATTATGTCGGGTTGTGTAACTAGCGCTTTCGAATGGATAATTGACAGACACATAATGGAACACATAAAAGATTGCACTGAAACCGAGGCGCATCGAGTTTTGAAAAAAGACTGGACAATAACAGTTGCTGAGTTACGTAGTTTTCTAGGAATACTATATGCCCGGGGCACATATGAAGCGAGATCATTGATAGCCTCCGAAAGATTACAAACAGATAAATTTGCGCTGATATGCGAAATATGGAACAGATTTATAAGTAATAGCCAGGCTTGTTACAAGCCATTTGAAAATATCTCAATAGATGAACAATTATTTCCAAGGAAAGTCCGATGCAGGTTTACGCAATATATGACGAATAAGCCTCATAAATTTGCCATTAAGCAAATGTTAATGTATGCTTTGCCATTAAGCATTAAGTTTTGGTTAGCAGTTGACGTACAAACAAAATATATCTTGAATGGTTTCCCTTATATGGGGAAAGATGAAACTCGATGCTCAAGGGAAAAAGGACAAAATGACTTTGTTTTCCTCACATTTATATAAATTAGAAGACTGCACGCTTACTGTGTATACAAGTAAACCTAACGTAAAAGTCCTCCTTCTAAGCACCAAACATACAGGTATACAAGTACAAGACTATTATAAACGTGTTCCAGAAACCATTGCTTTTTATAATAAAACAATTACAAAACAAACAAATTAGCTGGAGAAAACAAGGAGAACATTTGCCAGAGATCAGACGCTTCATTTCGGTCACCTTCAACGTCATAAGTACGAAAAAGTTGCCTAGTGGGCTATTGCAAAAAAAAAATAGAAGCAATAATTGTTGTATATGTTATTATTGTTATCATTTCTATGATAATTTAAAAAAAAAAAGACTTGGAAATGACAACGTGAGTTCGTGCTCGCCATCCATATGCAGATGCGTTAGTTATAAGAAATAGTAACTAGAGCATGATCCAAGTTACAATCGATAGATTTAATCGATAGGCTTAAGATGCCTTTTTGTTTTTATCACTAGTTTTTTGTAAACGTGTGCAACAAAGGTTTTTTTGGTTCAGAACGGTGTGATAGATTTATCCATTCAATAAAATAATAACTATTCTGATCTTACCTCTGAGTATAGAAATAACAACAGACTTCTTACTTATTAATAATTTATTTAAACGTGAAGCCTGATATTGTTCGATTCAGACTTAATTTGAATAAATCGATTTTTTAAAGAAAACGCGTATTTTCGTTTACCCGCCAATTTGACGGGTGCTCGTAGAGTTAGGTATATAAGAAACGTTTGTAAATCTAGTGCTAAAAATGTTCTGTGTGTAGTGTACAGGATGATACCTACACGTGTACCCGCCGAATCATCAGAATTGATTTATTCGAAAATTAAACATTGTAGAAGAACATGTCACTACATTTTCAATGTATTTTTTCATGTAAATTCGCACACCTTTTTCTTGTATCACCAGATCGGTATCAGCCTGCATATTATATACCATACATTTTAAAACACCATTAGTACCTAATCAAACACGACTATCGTCATTAGATTGACAAAATTTGAAACGAATCTGGAAATGTATAGAGCAAGTGCAGGATATTTTCGAATATTGTTAATAACTCGAAATACTCAAGTATCTAAAAAGCTATTAACATCATCCAATTTGTAACATCGCAAATAGTAGCAATGAATGACCTGTTCAACGACATTTGGGAACGAATCGTAATTTCCACATTTCCGACTCAATCCCAAAGAGTAAAAAAACGTTCAAAAAAGCTTTCCAGTAAGTATTCAATCGTTGCAATCGTGATTAAAATATACGTGTCAAAATTTTAGAATAAGTCATTTACTCTACCCACTCGCATATTAATTCTATGATCTCGTGTCAATTTTACATTAACTTCGAGAATACAAAATGTGACACCAAATTCTAGCTTTTAATGCCATGTTGCTAATTCGGAATATCGAATAGGAATGTAACTTGGAGTGTTCCAAAGCGTAACAATACTTTTGTTTCATGGATAATGGCCAACGTCACGTCAGTTTGAACTGATGGAATCTCCTTCAGGATACTCTCAGACAATCAATAATATCGTCAATATTTCAAGATTCTCGTATCATTGCGTTTTGTTAATAAATATTGATAATATAAACAATATGTATCGTCCATACCACTAGTATTTATTGACGATGCATTCAGTTTCGAGTTAGCGTTCGTTCAATAATGTCGAGTAAGAAGAAAGCATTGTGCACTTTAGCATTATTAGCGAAGAAACCAAAGAAGGAAAGAGCATGTGTGAAGAAACGGCTTTTAAGAAGAGATACATTTTCACATAGAAATTCGTTGTATGATTTGTTGAGATAAATGTCATGTTGGTATGATCACTGGTTTCTACATCCAGAGTTGGTACAACTGCTTGCGGTTCTCTTTTGTTTTTTCCCCTGTCCGCCACGGTTTTTATCTCAGTATCCGGTGTGTTGTAATGGCTGTACATGGTGGTGAAATACAGAGCATACAACACTGATCTGTGTGAATCAATTAATGTATCAAAACACAAACCTATGTAATAATATGATTTTGATTACTTCTTCCTTAACAAACACAAAAAAGCTTCTTCTTACAGAAACGAGCTGGAGGTAACACAGAATAGAAGAAAAATAAAAAAATAGGAGAAAACCAAGGAATAGGAAAAGAAAAAAGGAAGACAATAGGAAAAAGAGAAAGGAAAAATGTTTCGGATAGTGGATCTTCAGACTCCGACATTAATCGTGATCATGTCTCTGATTAATCGGATAAAATAGAATCAACATTTGTGGCAACAGGAAAAGCTAAAATGAGAATGCTGTGTGTCTCTTCTACAATGTGAACTACAGCGAAGACAAAACAAGAGAAGAATGGGTTGTAGTGTTTCATGTGTACTGTAAGGACTCTGTTTCAAGACTCAGAATTTATATTTGCCTAACATGACTGTTCCTATACCGTTATTTCATGTTTATATACTGTATTTTCATGTTTTGCCTGAATAGATGATAAGAGAAAATAATTTTATTATGCACTTGCTTTTTTAATTTGTGAAGTATAAAATGAAGATAGATTGGAATACAGCTATTCGAAATTACCTGCTCCGTATCAAAATCACTTTTCATTTAGTTTCATTAAGTTTCGGATACTTCTTCTTTCTCATATTATTACTGATCGTAAGATGGAAACGTCTCATGGAAAATATATCCGACAAAACAGTAACCTTTTTTCATAACTGTGACTACTTTATGGTGAACATTTTTTTCTTATTTAACTTCATTTTTTATTTATTCAATCCTTAGATTATGTGGACCATTAGGGCTCCATACAACCTTAAATGGAATTTTATTTAATGTGCGAGAATAAGTTGTAATCGTAATTATAATAGCTATTTCTTGTCCCGAATCGTAGACACCAAATCTGAGTAATCCATGGTGTATTCTTCTTTCTTGTTGTTGTATTCTTCTCTCATTCGAATTCAATTAACTTGACTTGAAAAATGAATTTTTCAGACTGACATCATGCATTTTGAGAGAGAATTTTGTACAATATCCACAAGTCTGATCAGTCTAAGTGACCAATTGAGTTTCCTAGCGCCTTCTATTAAGGCTTCTAGAGAAACGAATTCAAAAATCATCACACATCTGATCAAGATCACAGTTTGGATAAACGTATCAGACTTCATTTTTCTTTCTTCTGTTGTCCTTCCTTTTTTTTTTTTTTTTAGCTTTCTTCTCTGAGCTATGATTTGAAATACACCTCACAAGAAATAATACAATAATATTCTAAATTGTCTTCCTTATTATCACTTTCATCTCTTTTTTGACGAATCTTCCGCTTGATTTGGCTTCTATGCTTCCTTCCCTCTGTCACTCTTCCTTCTTTTTTCCTTGTGTTCTTTATTTGCACTACGGAGATTAGATTCCCTGTTTGAGGTCCGCTTTCCTTTTCGACATTCTGATGGTTGGTTCTTGGTTCTCAACTAATTTAAAGTTTTAGCCCTAGTCTTTCAAACCTGACACGTGATCAGCTCATTTTCCGGGGAGTTCAGTGCATCTATCGGCCATCTTAGGACCAAAACGTGGGTTTTATACGTCAATAATAAATCCAATGGAATAAATCCAGTTTTCTGATACATCTAAATGCCTGAAAATGAGATCCTTGCTTGGATCCGCCATATCCAAAGGCCACCGATCTATTAGGTTCGGTACCCTCCTGCGGTTCGTTCCGAATGAATTAGACGACTTTCAGGAATGTTTCACTTGATGAAACCAGAAGAGTATTTATTTATCTTTTTCGAATTCAAGTCAAGCGTTCATGTAGTATCGCAGATGTTCTTGCATTCACGTACCGTATTACAGGGAGCCATCAACAGCAAAATATCGCAATAGACGTTACCGCACTATGCTTCGCAGCAATTATTAATATTAAATCGGCTGAATTTGCAATTTCAAAACTTTTCGGCAGTTAGTCATTCTCCAAAATTTTACCATGTTTCTTGTATTCCAGTCATCTATTATCTCGCCGCGTCTCCCTTTTAATATTTAAAATTCGACGGCCACGTTCGAATATCTGCGATACTATCTACTTAAATTGGACTCGGTAGTTTTCAACTTTCGCCTTGACCGCCGAAGGAGTTTAAATCTTAACGTGTACAAAATTCCAAAAACCACCAATGGGACTGTTACAGCAATGATATACTACACCTAATCGCGATCGCGCAGCACAAAAGCATCCGCTCAAAGTATACGCATTTACTTGACTCTACTGCATTGCCGTTCTCGGTTGTTGTACTAGTAGGAGAATAAGACGAAGAGGGAGAGGTAGCGGTTGAGAAGGAAATGAGGAAAACGAAGGGCAGAAGGAGAAAGGAAGAAAAGGCCGCAGGCGATACCCGCATGCTGAGACAGGATAGGGACAATCGGCTGAAATGCCACTCTGCTAGAACACAACTATATGTTAGCAACTTCGCTTCCTCGTAACCTCCGTTGATAACGATGCTACAGGATCATAAAGGTGCATAAAGACATTTTATGGAAAGATTTACTAGGTACTGTCGAAAATATACCGTATTCCGAAGAGAGCATTGTATTTCAACACGATTAAGACTCCAAACATACCACTAAAAGTGTAAAGAATTGACTAGACACACAAGTACATAAATACATTCTTTGATTCTCTACCATTATCCGTCATTGAATTATATGAGAGAATAAATGAACAATGGGATAGAATCTATCCCTATCATTACAGAAAATTAAAGGGCCCACTGCAAGAGAGAGCTATGTCACAACATTCCTGCTTGCACTATGAACGTGTCTATAAATGATTGTTTCCCTTACATATTACAATTTTTGTACAAAGGAGAGCTATGACACAGAAAATTTTCGTAATCGTTGCATACACGCCCAACTGCGAAACTGAAGGATATAACTTGCATACTGTCGTTTATTTCGTCTGTGTACCATAAAGTTTAAAAGAAATATAAATGAGGAAATAGTGATGAAGAAAAAGACGTGTGAGATTAAATGCTTGTGCGTGCTTTCCATAGTTTATTTAGAAAATTATTATTCATAGATTTCAATGCAAATAAAATGTACAAAAATGTTTTGTCATGTAAGATAGTCCTAAAAACATTGTATTATGAGAACAACCTTTATAAAGCTTTTTCTTTCATCCGATTTTCAGGCTCAAACGCGCAAAAGAGTAAATTAATATTAAATTATTTTCCAAGATATACCAGTATATTAACACATTGTTGACCGGTCACGAGTTGACTCGTGTTTTCGTGGCCAAACGTAGCCGCGGACCGGTCACGAGTAAACTCGTGATCCGCTTTTTTCCGCTCAAGCTGTGTCTTTCGCTGATAAGACCCGTCAAGTTGCGTCCTTTGTTATAAAAAAAAAAAAATTCAACGATGACGGAACGTACTTATCTGATTGTCCGAGTGACTGTGAATCAAATTGTGGTGACTTGGAAAATGATACTGTATCAGAAGATAGTGAATTTGATATTAGGCCACCAAAATATCATTAAACCTACGCGCATATTACAATATAATAAGCACATGAAAGGGGTAGATCGTGCAGATCAGTATTTGGCGAACAGCAGTACAGCAGTTTTACGAAAAACTTTAAAGTGGTCCAAAAAATTAGCATTATTTCTGATAAACTGCACCTTGTTCAATGCATATAAAATGTACTGTACCTATCTGCCAGAAAATAAAACAAGATACAAAAAATTTCCACTGGAAGTAGCTAGAGAATGGATAACTGTGGATTTCAAGGAATGCAGCATTGCACATGATACTTCTTGAATTTCTAAAACAGCTCGGTACAATGATCCACCCTACAGGCATTCCGCACAACTAAGAGACCACGTCTTAGAAAAAATAGTCACTGGCAGAAAAACAAATCCGACTAGAGCGTGTAGAGTGTGCTCTTCAAAAGGAAAACGCAGTGAAACTAGATATATTTGCAAAATCTGTTGTGCATGTTAGGAAGATGATACATTTACATTGGACATGTGAATGTGTGTGTAAGCGTCAGAGGGCGTCCAGGCCTTAGTTGAGACAAAAGACGATTGGCAGTCGTTAAGAAACAGCTGGAAGAGTCGGTTGACAACAAGCGTGCGTGCGAGTAGGATAACGAGGTCTGCAGAGTATGAGATATGTGTATAACTGTCGTGTGCTGAATAAAGTAAATTATTTGTATTTCCGAATCCCTCCAATATCTTAACATAGGGAAGAAACGTTCAAAGAAAGAAGAGAAAAGATATACTTCGAGCACGTGGGAACGCTTGAGTAAGATATAAGGAATCAATTAAAATGGAGAGATCGGAAATCATGATACCTATATTCGATATATAGGATTCGATGGTGAGGATTACGGTATGTGGAAGCAGAGAATAACAATGTTTCTGAAGTATAAGGAATGTGTGTTACGCCACGAGGCCTTCCATAGGCCGTATTCTTAACCGTCGCTCGCTGTCCTACAGGGTCGCAGGCAGATCGTCTTATGTGCCCGGCGGATCATATACGATGTATCGACAAGCGCATAGTTGTCGCCAAGCAGCGAGCTCTAGAAACGTCGAATTTTGTCCGTTACGTTTCCACACAAGAAGGTGACACGCGTGATCATGGCGTGATCAGTGGCGTGACCCGAGCATAGTGGAGGTCATCTTCCAAACAAGACAAAGGAATGATCGAAAGGCGACAGTCCTTTCTGACGAGTCGAACGATACATATCGAGAGATCTGACGAGCAAAATAAAAATCATAAAGTCTAACGAATTCATTGAAAGCTGTTGTACAGTCGAATCAACTTTCTATAGTATATTACCTTATTCAGTGTAAAACAGTTTGTGGCTTGTTCATTATATTACTGTTAAATATATTAATTTATGTTAACCTGTGAATACAGTGTTACATTCATTAAACCACCTCTGTTATCCTAATCGAAACAGAGGAACGACTATTTCGCGGCGTCGATTAACAGAATCGTAGCGAGAATTTACGCCTCTCGCTGACGCGTTTTCCTAGCGATCGCGTCTCTCCGCGAACGGTCGTAACAATGTGATATTGTTATAACGAGAGTGAAGACCGAAACAGATAATCCAGACTGGGACAAAAAGGATCTGAAAGCGATAAATATAATTTACAGTGTCATAACAAATAGACAATTGGAATATGTTAGGGAGGAAAAAACGGCGTACGGAATAGTAAAAAAGTTCGATGAAATATACTTGAAAGAGTCGACGGCGCTACAGATCGTATGCAGAAGGAGATTGGAAAAGATAAGACTGGATAACTACAGTGATTCAGCATCGTTTTTTAGCGATTTCGAAAAATTAATAAATGAATTAAAAGGTGCGGGCGCACAAGTGAGTGAGAGGGAAAAACTAAATTACATGCTGAATACGTTACCAGAAGAATACAGCTACATAGCGGACATAATAGATGCATCGAAAGAAGAAAATCAAACGGTAGCGTATGTGAAAAATAAAATTGAAATGGCGGAGAAGAGAAATAAGTCCAATCGAGGAGAAATGCAAACCAAAGCCTTTTCTGCAAAAGAGGAAGGATGCTTCAGATGTGGAAGAGAAGGACACTTTGCGAGAGAGTGTCAAAATGGCGTCCAAGCGCGAAGCAGTAACAGCTACTGGCATGGGCCAACACGTGGTCGCAGCAGAGGACAAGGAAACAAAGGAAAAACGAGAAGGGGACGTGGAAACCTCCATCGTCAATCAACAACCGGCACGAGCGAGCATGGCAACTCAGAGCAGGCACATGCATAGCGACGGCGCATGCAACACACAACAGCGAGACGAATGAGATATGTGAGAACGAAATAGCATGGCTATTAGATAGCGGTTGTACCGATCATATAATTAATAATACAAATTATTTTGTGAAATGTATTGACCTTAAAGAACCAGTAAATATATATTTAGGCGATAATAGACCGGTAAAAGCAACAAAAGTTGGAAACGTTGTAAGCTACTTTTTTAGAGCATTTGGAAAGCGAACTAAAATAAATATGAGAAAAGTATTTTACGCGAAAGAAATGTCCGCAAATTTGATCAGTTTAGGTAAACTAACAGATAATAAGAATACGGTTATTTCAAAAGGAACTATTGCAAAAGTAATAGATGAGGACAATAGACTTACGGCTGTAGCGTTCAAAGAGAATGGGACATATAGAATGAAAGGTATATTGAAAGGAAAGGAGCACTTAGTAAACAGTGCCGAACGTAGTGGTATGAGTAAGAAGGAAAGATGGCATAGGATGTTAGGGCACGTAAATTTTAAATACTTAAATATTTTGGGTAAAGAGCAGCTAGTGACTGGCATACCGAATAAATTTGAAAAGGAATTTTTGAAATGTAGGGTATGCACAGAAAGTAAAATGCATAACTTACCTTTCAAAAATAATCGAACTAAGGCTAGAGGAATAATGGAAATTGTTCATACGGACGTGTGCGGTCCCTTTATGACTACCGGTTTCAATGGAGAGAAATATTTTATCTCATTTATCGACGATTATAGTAAAGTAGCTAGGATTTATTGTATAAAATCAAAAGATGAAGTCTTTGATTCTTTCGTACAGTTTGTAAATGGAGCCGAGAATTTAACGGGAAAGAGGTTAAAAATATTAAGATGTGATAATGATAAAGAATACTTAAATAATCGAATTTATAAATTTACTAGGGATAAAGGTATCATCAACTAAACGTACATCAACTAAACGGGACAGCGGAAAGGTATAATAGAACAGTGATGGACATGGCGCGGTGCTTGTTAGCGGAAGCGAAAGTACATAAAAGGTACTGGCCGGAAATAGTATGTACAGCGGCATACTTGAAATATCGAATTCTAGCAAATACTGTAGAGAAAAAGACACCTTCTGAAATATTCTTCGGGAGAAAACCAAATGTCGAAAATTTACATCTATATGGAAGTAAAGTGTTTGTAAAAAGGCCAGAACAAAAAAGAGTTTCCAAATGGGACAAGAAGGCAGATATGGGAATTCTGTTAGGATATAGTAAAGTAGGTTACAGAGTCTTATTAGGTGGGAAAATAACAATAGCTAGACATATAGAGGTCATAGAAACAGATACAAAATGTATCGGTTTTGAGGAAAATTCATTAGACGAAGATAGCGATGATAGCAAAGATAATTATTTATTGGACAGCACGAATAAGGAACAGTTAGAAAGTAGAGAAGATGAAAATGATAATAGTTCGGAATGCTTAAACATACCTAGGAGATCTACACGTAATAAGAAAACTCCAGTAAGGTATCCAGAAAAGGAAAATATTAGTGACATTTATGCAAATTATTGCAAAGTAGATATCCCGTGTACATTTGAGGAGGCGATTAGGTGTGAAAATAGCGAAGATTGGAAACAGGCTATGGATAAGGAAATAGAATGTCTCTATAAGAATAAAACTTGGAAATTGGTAGAAAGGGTAAAAGACAAAGAAGTATTAGATGTAAAATGGGTTTACACGAGAAAATCAGATAACAGGTATAAGGCTAGATTAGTGGTAAGGGGATTTCAACAAAGAAACGTAGTCGATGACATATATTCTCCAGTAGCGAGTAATCAGACCTTTAAGATATTGCTATCATATTGTTGTCAAAATGGATTAATCATTGAGCAAATGGATGTAGAAACTGCCTTTTTAAATGGTGAAGTAAGTTCGGAAGTGTATGTAAATCAACCAAAGGGATATGCGGACGGAACGAATAGAGTTTGTAAATTATCAAAAGCGCTTTATGGGTTAAAAGAAAGTCCGAGGGACTGGTACGAGTGTTTCGATAAGTATGTGATGAGATTAGGTTTTAAGAAGAATAACATAGAGTTGTGCCTATATACTCATGGAGAGGGAGAAAATGCTGTTTATTTGTTAATATATGTAGACGATTTGTTAATTTGTATTAAAAACAAAAGGAAGATACAAAGTGTAAAAAAGTTATTAACTGATAGATTTGAAATGAAAGATTTAGGTGAAGTGAAAGAATATCTTGGAATAAATATAGAGTATGATTATTTCAAAAATGAAGTGAGATTAAGTCAAAGGAAATACATTGAATCATTAGCAAACAAATATAAATTACAAAACAGCAAACTGTACTGTACACCTATGGAGACCAACTTCAAAATTGAGAAAGCTGAGATAAATAGAGAACATATTGGATACAAGAATTTAATTGGCGCATTGCTGTATATTAGTGTAAATACTAGACCCGATATAAGTCAAACTGTGAATTATCTGAGTAGATATCAAGATTGTTGTAGCGAGACACATTTTAAATATGCTTTGCGAATACTGAAATATTTGTACCGGACTAGAGATTTAAGGTTACATTATAAAAGGAACGAAAAGTGTGAAACGATAGATTGTTATGTGGACGCTGATTGGGCAGGAGATCATTTAGATAGGAAATCGACTTCTGTATATGTAATTAGATTGTATGGAAATGTAATTGGATGGAAGTCTATAAAACAGAGGTGTGTGACTAAAGCCTCAACGTATGCAGAGTATGTAGCTCTATCGGAAGCGGTGACTGAATTAATGTCCATTAGAGAAATTATGAAAATCTTCAATGTAAATCTAGACGATAACCCTGTAAAAATTTACGAGGATAACTCTGGAGCGATAAGTATAGCAAAGTACGGAAATTGTACAAAAAACTCTAAACACATTAAAGTTCATTACCACTACGTTCACGAGTGCTTAAAGGAAAACAAGATAAATATAATTAAAGTAAGTACAGACGAAAATACTGCGGATATTTTTACGAAGGCATTGTGTAGAGAGAAATTCGAAAGGTTTAGGTCATGGATGAATGTAAACTAAGAGGAATGTAAATAAAGCAATAAGTGTTAAAGTTTCTGTTAAGTAATTCGATAAGGCATGTAAATACGATTAAGTGTACAGTATAAATGTAAGGAGGCGTGTTACGAAGATGATACATTTACATTGGACATGTGAATGTGTGTGTAAGCGTCAGAGGGCGTCCAGGCCTTAGTTGAGACAAAAGACGATTGGCAGTCGTTAAGAAACAGCTGGATGAGTCGGTTGACAACAAGCGTGCGTGCGAGTAGGATAACGAGGTCTTCAGAGTATAAGATACGTGTATAACTGTTGTGTGCTGAATAAAGTAAATTATTTGTATTTCCCAATCCCTCCAATATCTTAACAGTGCACCATTACACGTAGGTGATTGTTACACTGTTTATCATATGAAAAAGAAATATTGTAAGTTGAATAATAAATAAAATTTACTAAAGTTTATTTATATTGTTTTACTTCCACATCCAATTATGGAAGAATAGCCGGTGATATGAGATAAATTCTCAGTAAAATTGCCAGTCAACAATGTGTTAATAGATTTAAATAATAAAAATAGCAGTCTTAATAAGTCTTAACTTCTCCTGAAACATTGCATTTTATAATATTTTATATTTTATAATATTTTATAATATTTATTGCATGCTTAATATTTTAAAATACCAACAAAACGTAGAAGTCCCACTTGTGGCAAGTCCTTCGCTTAATAGAAATCAACAAACTAAAGGACTGTGGACAGAGTAATAGAAACATTTCAAAGTTAAAAAGTTATACTGTTAAAAATATTGCGCAAACCCGAATCAATGAATACTTTTTGTTACATATGAATAAAAATAAATTCAAAATTTATGAAAATTGTTTACGTTAACTTAACCTCTACAAAACGTTATTGTTATGCTTTCTTTTTATATACGTGACTGTCCATGATATTAAATAAAGATTTATACGAAACCTTTGAATATTGGTTCAGTTTTTCTCTTCGCTATAAACGCATCATGGCACGGGCATATAATATAATCCTGACCGTAGACAAACATAAAGCGAAGCGCATTGTGGTTCCTATTACTATTTCTATGACATTTATTTTTTCCGCCAAGTACACTTTTTAAGAACACATTATAAAATTCGCAATTTATAAATATCAACTGAATTTCCGAAAGACGTGAATTAAAAAAATGTTACTGTTAAATTTTTATTATTTTATTAAATAATATGAATATTCATACTTTTAATTGTTAATTTTTCTATTAATCCAACATAGGATGCAACAGTTTATTATAATATTAGTATAAGAAATAAGTAAATATATTTTTGCATTTCGAATTTTTTCTATTTCTATTGTATTCTCTTATCATTATTGTATGAAAATCATAAGTATCACAATGGAAATTTTCAAGTTAACCACGACCGAGGGAAGCATGGCAGTGAGATCAAACGTTCAAGTCCTCCTCACAGCTTTTTTTTCTATTACCGCGGTATTGTGTTTCATAAATTTTTATCGCAATATGTTACGATCCATAGGGAATACTATTTGAACGTTTCGAAAACTTGTAGAAATTGTACTACTAGAACACATCAGCTCATGCGTCACTACTGACTCGGGAGTTTCTCGCAAAAAATAACATTTACAGTCACCATATTCACCTGATCGCTCCCTTGTGATTATTTGTTATTCTCCAGAATGAAAAAATAAAACAAAAATAGTTATGTGAACTATGCACTATAGAAGAAAGTAATTTCAGAAATGTGTTAATGATTGGAAGACACGCTGGCAAAAATATATTATATTCAAAGGGAATAACTTAAATATAGACGAACAAATAAATATTTTCTCAAATAAGAGAAAGATTCAACGATCTTTTTGATCACGCCTCGTATGAGGGAGAGAAAAGAAAAAGAGGGAAGTAAAAAATGATATACAGCTGAGTAAAGGTTCAGAAGAAAAGCCTGAGGAAATTGTGAAAGGAAAATGTCTGTGATCAAATGTGATGATTAAGAAACGAGTGAGATATGAAGCATGTTATATAAAATATACTTTATACATTCTATTTTGGTTCAAGTATATAATATAAAAAGTGTATATGTAGTACAAAACGAGTGTAGAATATACGTACTAATGTTTAATCAGAGTTTCTGTAATTTTAATAGTTTTGTATTTTTTTATTTTTATATTTTCTATACTTCTGTATTTTGAATTTTTAAACGTTTTCTATAATTCTATATTCAAGCAATGGTATAAAAAAAAGGGATACGAATAGTGTGGAATGGCAACGCAGGTAACGGTACGTGAAATGTTACGCGTGCGCCAGATAACCAGGGGAGGTTGTATAGAAATCGACAGTTCGTTTAACAAAGAGAACATTTTTTAGGAATACGTTATGTTTATGTAAACTATATACCAAAGAATTCCAAAAAAGAAATAAATAAAATCGGGTAACCAATTAGTTACCCGAAGAAACAAAGGAAAACATTCGCTAAACGAAATGGCGCGATCAACCTGCGAATCCAAGATTGCAACGATTGGCGTTAACAGTTGGGATGCACGACACAAACAATTTCAAATCGGAGTTTGACCGCCAGCCGCGACAAGGCCACGGTGATTTTTACTCTTTTCTATACGCAGGCAGCGCGTTATAAATAGAGATCTCACTTCGCTGGTCCGATGTTTTTAATTATATTTTTAATACAGCGCTTATCGTATCGAGCAGCATCATGGCCATTTGTAAGCATTCATTGGTAAAGGCATGCGATACATCATTTAAATCCGTCATAATAAAAAGGAGGACGCATGATTACATACATTTCATAATAAAGATAATAAAAAAAAGACTCACCATACCAACGTAAGAGAAAATTTAGAATGATTTACCTTACAGGAGAATAGGTTTAGTTGAATAACACAAAATCCATGCATAAGGTTCTGGAGATCCAAAGACTTTAAGCACCCTAAGAAATTAAAGCAAGTTAGATAAATACAACAATTAAAATTGAAACATGATTATGTTCTAAGAGTATCGTATTGAATTATATATTTAATGCATACAACTAAGTTAAGATGTTACAATATTTTGTCATTATTTGTTTAAATTTCATCAAATGCTTTTAAATATGAAAAAATTTGATAAAAACAAGTAACTTACAGCGTTAAAATAAAAAATTGCATTACCTTTATAGCGTAATTTATCGATAGGTTATAAATGAATTTATAGCTATAATATTCAGAATTTCGCAAAATATTCTCAGGATATATCTTCTTTCACTTGCTAAAACTTTTTAATGGATTGTTACCTAACATACATGATTAAAGCACACTCTTCTGTTAATCATTGATCAATCAAATTCTGTTCTTAAAATCTTAACGAATTCCATAATCAATGTCTCACAATATATAGAAAAAAAATAATTTTAAAGCGATCTGCTCTATATAAAAAAAGAACATTCTCAAGTTTAACATTGCAATGTTGTAATATTATTGCATTTATAAAAGAAACGTTGACATGTTTAAACAAAATCAACCATCAGCGCGTCACATTTTTTTAGGATTATTAAAATATAATTTCACTTGATACAACCCTTGGCGGGTCGAAAGTTTTTAAAATTAATGAAAGTGTACATTATTGTACATTTAATAATAACAATAAGTGTACATATAAGTTATGACGAAAAGTAGAAGAGCAAACTAAGGTTCAATACTTCAATACTTGCTTATCATATATTAATGTTAATTACAAATAAAGATGAGTTTTAACATATATTAACCCACTGAACAACTGTCGTTTGTGTATATAACTATGTGCTATAAAATCTATGTATCAATATTAGTGATTTTCTGCCTGTTGCTTCATATCTAATACAATTTTATATCTATACTCACAATTTAATTTATGAAATGTAACAGTGACATATCAGCAATATGGATATAATTAACTCTTGCTGGAATACATTTGAAACAATCTTGGCAGTTCCATCTTCAGATTCCATAAGAATCTGTAAATACGTCGATAAATGGGTGCCACCCATTATTTATTCTGCAACATAAACAAATTGGTATTGTAATTTTATTGCAAAACTTTACAAGACCATGATATAAGAAGATCATATAAACATATATATACATATTTGCAAATATATACAATTTTCATATACTCCTGAAATCTAGTCCATACCGCTTTATGGCTTTCAGCATTGTTTGAACATATTTCATGCTAATATAATACTTACATCGGGATGCCCTTTCATTTTTTTATAGCTAAGAAATTTTATTGTTGTTATACAATATGATGAAACATGGTAAAAAGGTAGTACGATAATATGGCAAATTTGTAACTTTTAATTAAAAAAAGGAGGAGAAAGAAAATGTTTTACATTTAAAAATGAACCTTTGAAACCCATTATCTTGCATCAATAAGGATAGAAATGAAACAAATTTCGTATATCGCATCGCAAACTCAACTATGAAAATTGGAAAGTTAATCGTTATCGATCGTCATGTAGGCCCATACCAATAATCACAAATAGGTATTTTATTCCTTAATTTTCTTTGGTTCTGTACATATTCCTAGGTAGTCGTGTATTAATATTAGATAGAAAGGTACGAAACTTATCTACACAGTTAATAAAAATATGATTGAATTAAGAACATAAATTCCGTATTTTATAATACATACTATACGTTTATTTGTCTTATACGCACGTCTAGATCTACGATCTCTTCCATCTATCTTTGATACATATAGTTTGATATATTTAGTATACAGCAATAATTAGGTTAAATTGTGTAAAACATATCCGTTTCATATTAGAATAACTTAAGCAAAATCTTTAATTGTATAAACACATATAAAATATTTACCTTAAATAAATCAATGATCGATCAACAAGTGTTACATCTTTTGTATTTATACATTTTCTTCTATCAAAATTTAACAGATTAACTTTGTAACTTTTTGTTTAGCATTCATTACTAACTGATATATATCCACATTGTAGGCATCCTTCGATACGACACACATCCGACCACGTGCGAATCCACAGAACGACTGTGCGGTGCCTCGTGTCGGTTAACCGCTATTATTTCGAATTGCTTAAGAAGCACTGCTTCCTGATTGGCTACAATTCAGCAGTACAACATGGTACATGCGCACATCCTCCCGCGAATATATAAAAATATAAACGTATAATATTTGTACTTTAAGATTGATTAAATAGATGTGTAAGTACGATTTTAACAAGCCGTCTTAACAAGATCATTATGCACATATCGTACATTAAACATGATACATGCAAAGTATGTATAACATTCAAGATACATGTATGTATGCACAGTGAAAACCAAGTGTTCGTACAGTTGGAATGTAGAAATAAAAAGAACAATATTTTCTACATTATTCAAATATATGTAATTATATACCATAAGAGACATTTATATAAATAATGCAATTCTATAATAAACATTGACATTATTTATAATATTACAATGCATGAATTTAATAATATATAAAATATTGATCATTTTATTTCCACATTCCTTTTTCTTTTATTTTTTTTTTTTTTTTTAATTTGTGCTTTAGAATTCGTCCATCTGGACACTTGGTAAATTTTTATAACACTTTATTACTATATAACTCGTGCATGGCTACCCCTAGCGAGATACCATCTTACAGCTTGCCTATTATATTTCTTTGACGAGGTCGCTGGGATATTTTCTTCATAGCCTTCTTTTGATATGGGTTTTGTATATAATATTCGTATATAATATTGCTAGTAAAATTTCATTGACAAGCCTGTGCATCTGTTCTGTGGTGGAGTGTTTGTTTCTGAATCCAAATTGGTGATCTGACATTAATTTTTATTCATACAGGTATGGTATAGTGCTTGTCAGTTGAGGTATTTTGCACGTCTATGTCTGTACGACAATTGGAGGTACTGTTGTTAATATTATGTGGAGTGAATGTTTTACAAAGGTGGTTGGAAAATACTTCAGCTTGTTCTTCGTTGCTTCTGATCCATGTGTTGTCTGTTTTTCTGATTGCTGAGATTAGCTTTACTGGCTTCTTTATTTTGTTCGTGGCTTTCGATAGGAAATAGTTGGCATTTTCGTGTGCAGAGAGTTAATCTATGAATTTTGAGAATTCGTTATTATGATGATCTTTTATTTTACTTTTTATTTCCTTTCCATGTTTTTTGTTTTCACGTATTCCAAGTTTTTGCCATTTTGCTTTAGCTTTTCTTTTTTCTCTGTTTTCGTCAAAGATGTCTGGTGGAATTATTTTTGTTTGCCTGTTGTTTGGTTCATAATTAGTAGTTGCCCATACTGCTTCTTGTATAATTTCTGTCAATGTTGTTACTGCCTGTTCGATGTGTTCGGGCGTTTTTAGTGGAATATTGCAGTTGATTCTGCTCTCGATTAGTTCTTTAAATGTTTGCCATTTGGTGCTTTTATTGCAAAGCGACTCTGATTTGCGATAAAGTATTGGTTTGCTTGTGTATTTTATTATTATCGGTGTACGATCGTAGCTAAGCTCAAGACTGGGTGTTATTTTTAATTTGTTCGCGCTTAGTCCTTTTATAACTGCAAAATCAGGCAAGTCAGGAATTTTGAAATGGAATTGAAATTACTAGTTCTAATATATTTCTCTAGTGTTTTACCTCGAGGTGTGTTAATTCTTCAGCCACATAGCGTGTGCTTTGCATTGAAGTCTCCCGCTGCGATGTATTTGTCACCTAAGGATTGAAAATACCGTTCCCATTTTTATAATGCCATTTTGTGTCGCGGTGGTGCATATACTGCTGACATCTGAAAGTAATTGCTGTTTGTTTGTATTGTAACGGTGGTTGCTTGCTCGTGTTCCTGACTAATTTGACTATGTATAGTGTTTGATATCGTTTCTTATTATCACCGTGGCCCCTCCATGTGCTTTTCCTGGAGGGTATTTGGTATCATAAATGGTGTAATATGGTATTTTCATGTAGCTTTTTGGTGTGAAATGTGTTTACATTCCAAGTGTATGAATATTTTTGTCCTGCATGGCATGTAGAATGTGGAGATATATGTAAAATGTACAAATTGTATAGCATATTTTTTGTTCTAGTTTGACTACTGATAATAGGAGCGAAAATCGCATTTAAGGCAATATACGATTGAGCCAGTATAAAAATGTGTTGCACTCTTAAAGACACCAATGGTAATGATATAAAACATTTAACTAATTGTAAGTACAGCATAGACGTGACATTATATGGGACTTCTGTCTCGCGTTCTGAAGTATCGACCTTGAAAAAAATATATTTTTCATACCCTCTACAATTTATAACGTCGAAGCGCGAAAATTATAATTATAAGTCCGTTTGAACCACAGGTTTGATCGCGCTCCGTTTATTCAAATAAAACTTTAATTAATACTCGAGTAAGTAAACTTCTTGTCATTGAACTCATTTATCTGAACGTGAAATCTAGTATATGAACGAGAAATCGCAAATATGTAGTAAAGACATAAGTCAAATAAACGGTATTCTACCGTATATTAAATATAAATTACAGATGTTATTGAATAAAACAACATAAGTAATTAAATTAATAATCAAACTAAATTACTATTTTAATGTAATCTTATATTAGAAAATAATATAGAGTTGTGTGTGTGAAAAAATATTAGATTTATAATTGTTAAACAACGGTATATGCTTAGCATGAAGCTAAGAAAATTTCTAACTCGCTCTAGAATATTATGATGGGTCGTAAAAATCACAAATCTAGCAGAAAGATTTCCGGGAAATCTGGAACGATAATAGATTGAAACATTATATAGATTCTTTTCCTTTTGGAATGGGTGCTCATTCTTGACCACTGGTCAATTTCATGTTTGACTATAATAATACAATTGTTTTTGTCATAAACCGACATTTGATATATATTAGCACAGTTTTAAGTAAAAAAAACTAGTACTTCAGAAGTAAATTTAAATTCGTAAAAAATTCCTTAAAAAATATCGAAATTATAGAAACGATTATTGTAATGAATTGAGGTGGATATTCAACGTGTTGGCATGTTTAATAAAGAGACGAGTGATAAAATCGTAATAGTTAATTATATTAATATCAATGTAAGTACAAGTACAGAGATAGTGTATGCCGGTCGTAATCGTCGCCCGCTCAATGCTACTATTCAACTCTCTAACTGTTTTTAGCAGCACTCGACAACAAAACTTTCCAACGGTTTCGTCGATACAAATATATCATCGAAGCGTAAGTGCCGACAGGCCTAATGAGCCATCGATATCCCTGCGGTTCTTCTGCCGAATGTTTGGAAGAAGGCGTACGTGCCAAACGGTCGCGAACGCCTAACGAACGCTTGCGTAGTGGGGATATTGAGGGGTGACAAAAAGAAACGAGTCGGATCAAGAAAACAGTGGAGTTGTAATCGAGAAGTGAGAGTCGTCAATTGGAATCGAGAGTTGTACGTGTCGCGTAAAATAACAAAAAAAAAAAAAAAAAATAAAAAAGATATTTGAGGTGAAAAATAAAAAAAGAAACTTTATTTTTCTAACAACAATCCACTTTACAATCCACTTCCGAACTCTAGACGTGACTTTCCAAGACCGAAGCTCTTACGATTTGACTTTCGATCGGATCCGATTAC
Organism: Bombus flavifrons; assembly: GCF_040668555.2. Taxonomy (NCBI): domain Eukaryota; kingdom Metazoa; phylum Arthropoda; class Insecta; order Hymenoptera; family Apidae; genus Bombus; species Bombus flavifrons. The sequence continues at coordinate 1,582,692 of NC_138457.1, read as the reverse complement.
TTCCTTTGGTCATCCCTCAACATCCCCACCGTCCATGCATTTGCTAGGCGTTCGCGACCGTTGCCACGTGCTCTTCCTTCTAGAACCTTCGTCGGAAGGACCGTTGGGATGTTGATGGTTCATTAGGCACTTCAGCGATATACATTGTCGCCGAGTGCCGCCACATCTTTATCTCCATCGTCAGTCCATCGAATTTGAAGTATGTCGGTCGTGACATGAGAGTCGTCAGTTGGAATCGAGAGTTGTACGTAAAGAGTCGAAAGCGAGAATTGTTAATAAATATACTGTTAAACACCATCGAATATTTCTTTAGCAATCTACACACCCTACACCAATTCACCTCATATTCAACTATTCGACTATATGACTCTCCTAGGGAGCACGTTCGTCTATTTGTATCGACAGGTGTTATTATAAAAAGTTCAAATGTAACTCCGGTTGGAGATTATAAATAACGGCAATAATATTTTGTCCGGAGTTCGTTTACCTTTACGCTTAGCAAACCAAAACAACGTTGGTATTCCAAAGCACAATAATATGAGTCTCTGCCGATTCAAATCTTCCGTTGACTCATGTGCCATTACGGAATTATTTTAATGAATTGGAGGCATCAGTTTACAACAGCAATTAAAAAATTATTAAATTTTATTGTATGATAATGAAAAAATCACTTTTCATCGTCAAACTGGACCGTTGTTACTTGTACACGAGGAACATCCTACTCGCGCGTAAACTCATTTTTTCTTGAATCACCGCACCATAAAAATCGGAAAAGAACTTTCACTTAGTTATTGGTAATTTAATTATTAATTTATAACAATTAATGTAATAATATATTACGTTATAATATAATAATGTAATATGATAATGCAGGCCCATGGATGAGTGAAGTTAGAACTCAGCTTGAATGCCGAGATTTATGTGTAATGTTAAGTGATATTTGAGCGGGTCTTGTTCGTAGTCACCTCGTCATTTTGAAAATTGGCATAATTTTTCTAAAATAAATCTTTACATTGTTTTCGCAGGGACATCGTAAGGTACGTGTACTTCGCGTTACATTACATACGCGTTAGCCGGGTAAAAGTAGCCGTACTTGCAGCTAATCGTAGGTGCGAGAAGGATAAAGTGATTCAAAGGCATTAACCTTATTCACACACAGTTGAAGATTTTTAGTCGATGGGCAAAACCAGATGGGTTACAGTATGACTAAGTCTGTGTTCTAAAGCCTAGACCAAGGTAATGCAAAAACTGGCTATGTTCGAGTACACCGCCAAGCAACAAAAATGCGTGTGCTCGGCAAAAACAGAATAAGCCGATGAGTAATCGATCAATGAAATAAACTCGATCATTACTAGCTACAATATAAAGGAAATTTACCACACTGATTTCTTTATTAACTGAAAAATATATTTTCGAATTCCTGTTCAAGTTATCATACAAATTATTATTGTTATTTATATAATTTTGAATTACATATCAATAAACCATAATACAATGTTAAAAATACATAATTATATATTTACAGAATGGCTCGTGGAAGTCTTACAAACTGTATTAACACATGTATAATTGATAATTTTTTGAAAAAATGAACCCCTGGAAGAGAACTATTGGACTACTAGAACAGACAAATTAAGTAAGCTATTAAGTTATTGCGCATGAAATGACCGATATTTTGCAAAGAATAATATTGTTTCATGATGGACAACATGTATTGCGTTTGTTACATCATATTTCAATTAATTCTGCTATGGATGAACGTATCCTCCTCTGAAGGGATCCTTTTCAGATACGGCTTTTGGGTATGTTTCAAGGAGACATCTCGTAATTATTATGTAATTATTTTTTTTGTTTTTATACGCTTTAATGCTTATTTTGGACAACTTCTATGATTCACGTTATTCTACCCACCCGAAACAAAATCTCCGAAAAAATCTTAATATGTACGATAATAATGCTTAAAATTAACGACGTAACTTAAAACTACGATTGAAAAGGTTTAAATCTGAGACCTAAAATTAATACTTAAGGGGGTATTCTAGTCTAGAAATTTGAAAAAATCGAACATTTTTTTTCATATTTCCAAAGTTTAGACATTCAAGAATATGCCCTCAAAAGGATTTTTCAAAATTTCAATTATTTTATGAGTTATAGCCATTTTTGTGACGCGGCATCTGCTCCGGTCCGACCGGGACAAATGAGCAATAGACGGTAGACGCTGCTCGAGTTCCTACGTATGAAAACCCTCATAAAATCTTTACTGTATTTTATCCCTTTTTTAAGGTATTTTTATTTTTATTTTAACGTATTTTGTCGGGATCTTTTCGTCTTAGTATTTATTTCAAATTAGTTTTGAGCCAGCCTTCAAGCAACGTGTACGTACTAACTCTGATAACGTTTTATAAATATTTAAAGTAAAAATTGTTCTATATATTAAGATTTTAAAATAAAATGGATAAAAAACATTCAAAATTCAGCTCTAAACGGGCATGCAGACCGAAGAAGAGAAGATTTTCCGGCAATCAATTTACCGTAGAAGAAGAAATCAGTTTCACTAGTGCATCTGCAGTAAAATTGACAAGTTCGCAAGATGAAAAAGTTTTAATTAATAACAATTACGGCTATTGTATTTTAGAATTTTTCTCTGTCTTTACCACACTTTCATCGTTAATTCTGTGTTCTACATGTAAGAAAGATATTAAATTTTCTCGTACAGCTGCTCGTGGGTTAGGGTTTAAAATTGCTATACAATGCGGGTTAGAGGAAGTACGGTATATTCAATCATCGCCTTTTATCAATAAAGCATTTCAAGTGAATCGTAGACTTGTAGTAGCTATGAGATTGTTAGGAGTTGGAAGAGAAGGTATCAACATATTTTATGTATGATGGACAGTATGATGGACATTTGCCAAGGCTTGATCATTGGCACATATTACTCCGAGCTTCAGAGGCATCAAAGGAAGCCAGGACTGCTCGTCTCCATGAAAGAACTTCGGAGAATAGGCATTTAGAAGTAGAGGAAGGTTTCTTGTATGCAGCAGGAATCGCCGATTAAAAATATATAAGTATGCTGTACCATTCTATGAGTAAAATTGCCAGAAACTTGTCTCAAAACTTTAAACGCATTTTTCTCGAAACTACTTTTTTCGAGTTGGCGTGCACGATATCTGAAGTTCTAACGAACCAATTTATTTGAAATTTGGTATCAATGTTCTTTATACATTCCTCTATCGCCTGAACCACGTTCAGATCAAAATTTTTAATTTTACTATTTTTTAAACATTCGGAATTGTTAAAAAAACATGCGAAACAAGAAACTTTCCTTCAAACGGCCGTCATTTTGTGAAAAAATGTTGTTTTGACATTTCAAGGTTCATGCTATAGCGGCATCTATACTAATTAAGAATCATGCACGCCAGGACACCCTTCCTTTGGCACCACCCACTTTGCCAGCTCATAACATTGTGAATTTTGAGTTTTTTTGTTCGGTGAATTTTTTGCGTAATCTTAAAATATCAATGAACAAATGCTAAAAAAAAGATAGCAAAAATACTTTTTGTTTCGTTTGTGCAGGGCTTCAAAAATCGTCCGAAATTCATGCCTCTAGACTAGAATACCCCCGTGAAACGTAGACTTAAAATTAAAGGTTAGACTAAGATTTAAAATTAAGACTTAAAACACAGAATAAGTACCCCCGCCGAACTTCGCCGTCCAACAATGTGGCTTAAAAAGTAACTTAATCAAGATCTTGGAACTAAAATCTCCTTAAATTAAAATACATTATATCGCAGCCATACTGGCAGCTTTTCGAACTTTAACTTTCAGCGAAATATACAAACTGAAACTATAAACACTTCTGATCACTTCTGAACACGAACTGATCGATCCTCTATTTCGGTTAGGATAATAGAGGTGGTTGAATTGATTATAACACTGAGAATAACAGGTTACAATGTACACTTTATTCCAAAAATTTGTAGACATAGACAGTTATGCTCGCTGCGTATCGATATAAGTTAAATAGATGACTGATCTAAAGATGGAAAACTAGTCAAGAGATGTGACTGATCTAAGGATGACAACTAGCGAAGAGATGTAGACTGATCTGAGGACGATGAACCAGTGAAGTTCGGTGACGATGCTATTGTCACACACTCAAGAAGGCCACCGGCTCAGAAACAGTAATCAAGTAGACGAAACATCCTGCATGCCACAGCTATTGAAATAATAACAAAACAGTAACTGGATAGCCGCCTCTGATATACATACATCCGACGATAACCCCTCCAAAGGAACTAAAACCTCAATATAAAAACCCTCCTAAATTAGCGCTCAATACCTTATTTTGTTGTAACACTTTGAACCGTCACTCTGTTGGATTTATATAATAAAATTTCCATCATCTTATACGAAGTTCAATTTCTTCACCTTATTCGTGAAACGTTCGAACTGCGACGCGAGGAGATCACCGGCGATCTATCGGTTTCGTGATTTCTCGTGTCTCCGACGTGACACTGTCGCAGAGGAAAATTCCTACTGGGTGTTGGTCGCCCCACCACCAGTCGCTTACTGGTGGAAATGACCGTTGAAAATGGGAAAAACTCCACCTTCCAATTTTTTACCTGATGGAGCAGTAACCATAAGGAACGTCTCGACTTGAACATATTTTATAACGATTAAGGGCCCTAACGGTAAAATACAAACGCTTAGCTTTATGACAGTTCCTTAGGATTATTGCGGTCCGAATAATTATATTTGCACAGCTAGTGGCCGCTTTGGCCGAGGGATGGATTCTGGATTACTTAAAGAGTCACCGGACGTAACAATGAATTTGGCATAAATTTTCTTATCCTCCTGAAAATCTTATTTTTTGGCACTTGCAGTGTTTCCTACAAACACTCATTAATTGTTCTATATGGTAATTTGATATTTAAAAGGATTGAAAAAGAAGTTATTAACTTTTCTCTAAGTTAGTAAATGTATCTTTGTACAAAAAGCGTACACAATGGACTTAGCATAGATACAATTATCTTAAAATTAATTGAAAGTGTAGTACACGTACCTTACGATGTCTCTGCAAAAACAATGTAAAGATTTATTTTAGAAAAATTATGCCAATTTTCAAAATGACGAGGTGACTACGAACAAGACCCGCTCAAATATCACTTAACATTACACATAAATCTCGGCATTCAAGCTGAGTTCTAACTTCACTCATCCATGGGCCTGCATTATCATATTACATTATTATATTATAACGTAATATATTATTACATTAATTGTTATAAATTAATAATTAAATTACCAATAACTAAGTGAAAGTTCTTTTCCGATTTTTATGGTGCGGTGATTCAAGAAAAAATGAGTTTACGCGCGAGTAGGATGTTCCTCGTGTACAAGTAACAACGGTCCAGTTTGACGATGAAAAGTGATTTTTTCATTATCATACAATAAAATTTAATAATTTTTTAATTGCTGTTGTAAACTGATGCCTCCAATTCATTAAAATAATTCCGTAATGGCACATGAGTCAACGGAAGATTTGAATCGGCAGAGACTCATATTATTGTGCTTTGGAATACCAACGTTGTTTTGGTTTGCTAAGCGTAAAGGTAAACGAACTCCGGACAAAATATTATTGCCGTTATTTATAATCTCCAACCGGAGTTACATTTGAACTTTTTATAATAACACCTGTCGATACAAATAGACGAACGTGCTCCCTAGGAGAGTCATATAGTCGAATAGTTGAATATGAGGTGAATTGGTGTAGGGTGTGTAGATTGCTAAAGAAATATTCGATGGTGTTTAACAGTATATTTATTAACAATTCTCGCTTTCGACTCTTTACGTACAACTCTCGATTCCAACTGACGACTCTCATGTCACGACCGACATACTTCAAATTCGATGGACTGACGATGGAGATAAAGATGTGGCGGCACTCGGCGACAATGTATATCGCTGAAGTGCCTAATGAACCATCAACATCCCAACGGTCCTTCCGACGAAGGTTCTAGAAGGAAGAGCACGTGGCAACGGTCGCGAACGCCTAGCAAATGCATGGACGGTGGGGATGTTGAGGGATGACCAAAGGAAGTAATCGGATCCGATCGAAAGTCAAATCGTAAGAGCTTCGGTCTTGGAAAGTCACGTCTAGAGTTCGGAAGTGGATTGTAAAGTGGATTGTTGTTAGAAAAATAAAGTTTCTTTTTTTATTTTTCACCTCAAATATCTTTTTTATTTTTTTTTTTTTTTTTTGTTATTTTACGCGACACGTACAACTCTCGATTCCAATTGACGACTCTCACTTCTCGATTACAACTCCACTGTTTTCTTGATCCGACTCGTTTCTTTTTGTCACCCCTCAATATCCCCACTACGCAAGCGTTCGTTAGGCGTTCGCGACCGTTTGGCACGTACGCCTTCTTCCAAACATTCGGCAGAAGAACCGCAGGGATATCGATGGCTCATTAGGCCTGTCGGCACTTACGCTTCGATGATATATTTGTATCGACGAAACCGTTGGAAAGTTTTGTTGTCGAGTGCTGCTAAAAACAGTTAGAGAGTTGAATAGTAGCATTGAGCGGGCGACGATTACGACCGGCATACACTATCTCTGTACTTGTACTTACATTGATATTAATATAATTAACTATTACGATTTTATCACTCGTCTCTTTATTAAACATGCCAACACGTTGAATATCCACCTCAATTCATTACAATAATCGTTTCTATAATTTCGATATTTTTTAAGGAATTTTTTACGAATTTAAATTTACTTCTGAAGTACTAGTTTTTTTTACTTAAAACTGTGCTAATATATATCAAATGTCGGTTTATGACAAAAACAATTGTATTATTATAGTCAAACATGAAATTGACCAGTGGTCAAGAATGAGCACCCATTCCAAAAGGAAAAGAATCTATATAATGTTTCAATCTATTATCGTTCCAGATTTCCCGGAAATCTTTCTGCTAGATTTGTGATTTTTACGACCCATCATAATATTCTAGAGCGAGTTAGAAATTTTCTTAGCTTCATGCTAAGCATATACCGTTGTTTAACAATTATAAATCTAATATTTTTTCACACACACAACTCTATATTATTTTCTAATATAAGATTACATTAAAATAGTAATTTAGTTTGATTATTAATTTAATTACTTATGTTGTTTTATTCAATAACATCTGTAATTTATATTTAATATACGGTAGAATACCGTTTATTTGACTTATGTCTTTACTACATATTTGCGATTTCTCGTTCATATACTAGATTTCACGTTCAGATAAATGAGTTCAATGACAAGAAGTTTACTTACTCGAGTATTAATTAAAGTTTTATTTGAATAAACGGAGCGCGATCAAACCTGTGGTTCAAACGGACTTATAATTATAATTTTCGCGCTTCGACGTTATAAATTGTAGAGGGTATGAAAAATATATTTTTTTCAAGGTCGATACTTCAGAACGCGAGACAGAAGTCCCATATAATGTCACGTCTATGCTGTACTTACAATTAGTTAAATGTTTTATATCATTACCATTGGTGTCTTTAAGAGTGCAACACATTTTTATACTGGCTCAATCGTATATTGCCTTAAATGCGATTTTCGCTCCTATTATCAGTAGTCAAACTAGAACAAAAAATATGCTATACAATTTGTACATTTTACATATATCTCCACATTCTACATGCCATGCAGGACAAAAATATTCATACACTTGGAATGTAAACACATTTCACACCAAAAAGCTACATGAAAATACCATATTACACCATTTATGATACCAAATACCCTCCAGGAAAAGCACATGGAGGGGCCACGGTGATAATAAGAAACGATATCAAACACTATACATAGTCAAATTAGTCAGGAACACGAGCAAGCAACCACCGTTACAATACAAACAAACAGCAATTACTTTCAGATGTCAGCAGTATATGCACCACCGCGACACAAAATGGCATTATAAAAATGGGAACGGTATTTTCAATCCTTAGGTGACAAATACATCGCAGCGGGAGACTTCAATGCAAAGCACACGCTATGTGGCTGAAGAATTAACACACCTCGAGGTAAAACACTAGAGAAATATATTAGAACTAGTAATTTCAATTCCATTTCAAAATTCCTGACTTGCCTGATTTTGCAGTTATAAAAGGACTAAGCGCGAACAAATTAAAAATAACACCCAGTCTTGAGCTTAGCTACGATCGTACACCGATAATAATAAAATACACAAGCAAACCAATACTTTATCGCAAATCAGAGTCGCTTTGCAATAAAAGCACCAAATGGCAAACATTTAAAGAACTAATCGAGAGCAGAATCAACTGCAATATTCCACTAAAAACGCCCGAACACATCGAACAGGCAGTAACAACATTGACAGAAATTATACAAGAAGCAGTATGGGCAACTACTAATTATGAACCAAACAACAGGCAAACAAAAATAATTCCACCAGACATCTTTGACGAAAACAGAGAAAAAAGAAAAGCTAAAGCAAAATGGCAAAAACTTGGAATACGTGAAAACAAAAAACATGGAAAGGAAATAAAAAGTAAAATAAAAGATCATCATAATAACGAATTCTCAAAATTCATAGATTAACTCTCTGCACACGAAAATGCCAACTATTTCCTATCGAAAGCCACGAACAAAATAAAGAAGCCAGTAAAGCTAATCTCAGCAATCAGAAAAACAGACAACACATGGATCAGAAGCAACGAAGAACAAGCTGAAGTATTTTCCAACCACCTTTGTAAAACATTCACTCCACATAATATTAACAACAGTACCTCCAATTGTCGTACAGACATAGACGTGCAAAATACCTCAACTGACAAGCACTATACCATACCTGTATGAATAAAAATTAATGTCAGATCACCAATTTGGATTCAGAAACAAACACTCCACCACAGAACAGATGCACAGGCTTGTCAATGAAATTTTACTAGCAATATTATATACGAATATTATATACAAAACCCATATCAAAAGAAGGCTATGAAGAAAATATCCCAGCGACCTCGTCAAAGAAATATAATAGGCAAGCTGTAAGATGGTATCTCGCTAGGGGTAGCCATGCACGAGTTATATAGTAATAAAGTGTTATAAAAATTTACCAAGTGTCCAGATGGACGAATTCTAAAGCACAAATTAAAAAAAAAAAAAAAAATAAAAGAAAAAGGAATGTGGAAATAAAATGATCAATATTTTATATATTATTAAATTCATGCATTGTAATATTATAAATAATGTCAATGTTTATTATAGAATTGCATTATTTATATAAATGTCTCTTATGGTATATAATTACATATATTTGAATAATGTAGAAAATATTGTTCTTTTTATTTCTACATTCCAACTGTACGAACACTTGGTTTTCACTGTGCATACATACATGTATCTTGAATGTTATACATACTTTGCATGTATCATGTTTAATGTACGATATGTGCATAATGATCTTGTTAAGACGGCTTGTTAAAATCGTACTTACACATCTATTTAATCAATCTTAAAGTACAAATATTATACGTTTATATTTTTATATATTCGCGGGAGGATGTGCGCATGTACCATGTTGTACTGCTGAATTGTAGCCAATCAGGAAGCAGTGCTTCTTAAGCAATTCGAAATAATAGCGGTTAACCGACACGAGGCACCGCACAGTCGTTCTGTGGATTCGCACGTGGTCGGATGTGTGTCGTATCGAAGGATGCCTACAATGTGGATATATATCAGTTAGTAATGAATGCTAAACAAAAAGTTACAAAGTTAATCTGTTAAATTTTGATAGAAGAAAATGTATAAATACAAAAGATGTAACACTTGTTGATCGATCATTGATTTATTTAAGGTAAATATTTTATATGTGTTTATACAATTAAAGATTTTGCTTAAGTTATTCTAATATGAAACGGATATGTTTTACACAATTTAACCTAATTATTGCTGTATACTAAATATATCAAACTATATGTATCAAAGATAGATGGAAGAGATCGTAGATCTAGACGTGCGTATAAGACAAATAAACGTATAGTATGTATTATAAAATACGGAATTTATGTTCTTAATTCAATCATATTTTTATTAACTGTGTAGATAAGTTTCGTACCTTTCTATCTAATATTAATACACGACTACCTAGGAATATGTACAGAACCAAAGAAAATTAAGGAATAAAATACCTATTTGTGATTATTGGTATGGGCCTACATGACGATCGATAACGATTAACTTTCCAATTTTCATAGTTGAGTTTGCGATGCGATATACGAAATTTGTTTCATTTCTATCCTTATTGATGCAAGATAATGGGTTTCAAAGGTTCATTTTTAAATGTAAAACATTTTCTTTCTCCTCCTTTTTTTAATTAAAAGTTACAAATTTGCCATATTATCGTACTACCTTTTTACCATGTTTCATCATATTGTATAACAACAATAAAATTTCTTAGCTATAAAAAAATGAAAGGGCATCCCGATGTAAGTATTATATTAGCATGAAATATGTTCAAACAATGCTGAAAGCCATAAAGCGGTATGGACTAGATTTCAGGAGTATATGAAAATTGTATATATTTGCAAATATGTATATATATGTTTATATGATCTTCTTATATCATGGTCTTGTAAAGTTTTGCAATAAAATTACAATACCAATTTGTTTATGTTGCAGAATAAATAATGGGTGGCACCCATTTATCGACGTATTTACAGATTCTTATGGAATCTGAAGATGGAACTGCCAAGATTGTTTCAAATGTATTCCAGCAAGAGTTAATTATATCCATATTGCTGATATGTCACTGTTACATTTCATAAATTAAATTGTGAGTATAGATATAAAATTGTATTAGATATGAAGCAACAGGCAGAAAATCACTAATATTGATACATAGATTTTATAGCACATAGTTATATACACAAACGACAGTTGTTCAGTGGGTTAATATATGTTAAAACTCATCTTTATTTGTAATTAACATTAATATATGATAAGCAAGTATTGAAGTATTGAACCTTAGTTTGCTCTTCTACTTTTCGTCATAACTTATATGTACACTTATTGTTATTATTAAATGTACAATAATGTACACTTTCATTAATTTTAAAAACTTTCGACCCGCCAAGGGTTGTATCAAGTGAAATTATATTTTAATAATCCTAAAAAAATGTGACGCGCTGATGGTTGATTTTGTTTAAACATGTCAACGTTTCTTTTATAAATGCAATAATATTACAACATTGCAATGTTAAACTTGAGAATGTTCTTTTTTTATATAGAGCAGATCGCTTTAAAATTATTTTTTTTCTATATATTGTGAGACATTGATTATGGAATTCGTTAAGATTTTAAGAACAGAATTTGATTGATCAATGATTAACAGAAGAGTGTGCTTTAATCATGTATGTTAGGTAACAATCCATTAAAAAGTTTTAGCAAGTGAAAGAAGATATATCCTGAGAATATTTTGCGAAATTCTGAATATTATAGCTATAAATTCATTTATAACCTATCGATAAATTACGCTATAAAGGTAATGCAATTTTTTATTTTAACGCTGTAAGTTACTTGTTTTTATCAAATTTTTTCATATTTAAAAGCATTTGATGAAATTTAAACAAATAATGACAAAATATTGTAACATCTTAACTTAGTTGTATGCATTAAATATATAATTCAATACGATACTCTTAGAACATAATCATGTTTCAATTTTAATTGTTGTATTTATCTAACTTGCTTTAATTTCTTAGGGTGCTTAAAGTCTTTGGATCTCCAGAACCTTATGCATGGATTTTGTGTTATTCAACTAAACCTATTCTCCTGTAAGGTAAATCATTCTAAATTTTCTCTTACGTTGGTATGGTGAGTCTTTTTTTTATTATCTTTATTATGAAATGTATGTAATCATGCGTCCTCCTTTTTATTATGACGGATTTAAATGATGTATCGCATGCCTTTACCAATGAATGCTTACAAATGGCCATGATGCTGCTCGATACGATAAGCGCTGTATTAAAAATATAATTAAAAACATCGGACCAGCGAAGTGAGATCTCTATTTATAACGCGCTGCCTGCGTATAGAAAAGAGTAAAAATCACCGTGGCCTTGTCGCGGCTGGCGGTCAAACTCCGATTTGAAATTGTTTGTGTCGTGCATCCCAACTGTTAACGCCAATCGTTGCAATCTTGGATTCGCAGGTTGATCGCGCCATTTCGTTTAGCGAATGTTTTCCTTTGTTTCTTCGGGTAACTAATTGGTTACCCGATTTTATTTATTTCTTTTTTGGAATTCTTTGGTATATAGTTTACATAAACATAACGTATTCCTAAAAAATGTTCTCTTTGTTAAACGAACTGTCGATTTCTATACAACCTCCCCTGGTTATCTGGCGCACGCGTAACATTTCACGTACCGTTACCTGCGTTGCCATTCCACACTATTCGTATCCCTTTTTTTTATACCATTGCTTGAATATAGAATTATAGAAAACGTTTAAAAATTCAAAATACAGAAGTATAGAAAATATAAAAATAAAAAAATACAAAACTATTAAAATTACAGAAACTCTGATTAAACATTAGTACGTATATTCTACACTCGTTTTGTACTACATATACACTTTTTATATTATATACTTGAACCAAAATAGAATGTATAAAGTATATTTTATATAACATGCTTCATATCTCACTCGTTTCTTAATCATCACATTTGATCACAGACATTTTCCTTTCACAATTTCCTCAGGCTTTTCTTCTGAACCTTTACTCAGCTGTATATCATTTTTTACTTCCCTCTTTTTCTTTTCTCTCCCTCATACGAGGCGTGATCAAAAAGATCGTTGAATCTTTCTCTTATTTGAGAAAATATTTATTTGTTCGTCTATATTTAAGTTATTCCCTTTGAATATAATATATTTTTGCCAGCGTGTCTTCCAATCATTAACACATTTCTGAAATTACTTTCTTCTATAGTGCATAGTTCACATAACTATTTTTGTTTTATTTTTTCATTCTGGAGAATAACAAATAATCACAAGGGAGCGATCAGGTGAATATGGTGACTGTAAATGTTATTTTTTGCGAGAAACTCCCGAGTCAGTAGTGACGCATGAGCTGATGTGTTCTAGTAGTACAATTTCTACAAGTTTTCGAAACGTTCAAATAGTATTCCCTATGGATCGTAACATATTGCGATAAAAATTTATGAAACACAATACCGCGGTAATAGAAAAAAAAGCTGTGAGGAGGACTTGAACGTTTGATCTCACTGCCATGCTTCCCTCGGTCGTGGTTAACTTGAAAATTTCCATTGTGATACTTATGATTTTCATACAATAATGATAAGAGAATACAATAGAAATAGAAAAAATTCGAAATGCAAAAATATATTTACTTATTTCTTATACTAATATTATAATAAACTGTTGCATCCTATGTTGGATTAATAGAAAAATTAACAATTAAAAGTATGAATATTCATATTATTTAATAAAATAATAAAAATTTAACAGTAACATTTTTTTAATTCACGTCTTTCGGAAATTCAGTTGATATTTATAAATTGCGAATTTTATAATGTGTTCTTAAAAAGTGTACTTGGCGGAAAAAATAAATGTCATAGAAATAGTAATAGGAACCACAATGCGCTTCGCTTTATGTTTGTCTACGGTCAGGATTATATTATATGCCCGTGCCATGATGCGTTTATAGCGAAGAGAAAAACTGAACCAATATTCAAAGGTTTCGTATAAATCTTTATTTAATATCATGGACAGTCACGTATATAAAAAGAAAGCATAACAATAACGTTTTGTAGAGGTTAAGTTAACGTAAACAATTTTCATAAATTTTGAATTTATTTTTATTCATATGTAACAAAAAGTATTCATTGATTCGGGTTTGCGCAATATTTTTAACAGTATAACTTTTTAACTTTGAAATGTTTCTATTACTCTGTCCACAGTCCTTTAGTTTGTTGATTTCTATTAAGCGAAGGACTTGCCACAAGTGGGACTTCTACGTTTTGTTGGTATTTTAAAATATTAAGCATGCAATAAATATTATAAAATATTATAAAATATAAAATATTATAAAATGCAATGTTTCAGGAGAAGTTAAGACTTATTAAGACTGCTATTTTTATTATTTAAATCTATTAACACATTGTTGACTGGCAATTTTACTGAGAATTTATCTCATATCACCGGCTATTCTTCCATAATTGGATGTGGAAGTAAAACAATATAAATAAACTTTAGTAAATTTTATTTATTATTCAACTTACAATATTTCTTTTTCATATGATAAACAGTGTAACAATCACCTACGTGTAATGGTGCACTGTTAAGATATTGGAGGGATTGGGAAATACAAATAATTTACTTTATTCAGCACACAACAGTTATACACGTATCTTATACTCTGAAGACCTCGTTATCCTACTCGCACGCACGCTTGTTGTCAACCGACTCATCCAGCTGTTTCTTAACGACTGCCAATCGTCTTTTGTCTCAACTAAGGCCTGGACGCCCTCTGACGCTTACACACACATTCACATGTCCAATGTAAATGTATCATCTTCGTAACACGCCTCCTTACATTTATACTGTACACTTAATCGTATTTACATGCCTTATCGAATTACTTAACAGAAACTTTAACACTTATTGCTTTATTTACATTCCTCTTAGTTTACATTCATCCATGACCTAAACCTTTCGAATTTCTCTCTACACAATGCCTTCGTAAAAATATCCGCAGTATTTTCGTCTGTACTTACTTTAATTATATTTATCTTGTTTTCCTTTAAGCACTCGTGAACGTAGTGGTAATGAACTTTAATGTGTTTAGAGTTTTTTGTACAATTTCCGTACTTTGCTATACTTATCGCTCCAGAGTTATCCTCGTAAATTTTTACAGGGTTATCGTCTAGATTTACATTGAAGATTTTCATAATTTCTCTAATGGACATTAATTCAGTCACCGCTTCCGATAGAGCTACATACTCTGCATACGTTGAGGCTTTAGTCACACACCTCTGTTTTATAGACTTCCATCCAATTACATTTCCATACAATCTAATTACATATACAGAAGTCGATTTCCTATCTAAATGATCTCCTGCCCAATCAGCGTCCACATAACAATCTATCGTTTCACACTTTTCGTTCCTTTTATAATGTAACCTTAAATCTCTAGTCCGGTACAAATATTTCAGTATTCGCAAAGCATATTTAAAATGTGTCTCGCTACAACAATCTTGATATCTACTCAGATAATTCACAGTTTGACTTATATCGGGTCTAGTATTTACACTAATATACAGCAATGCGCCAATTAAATTCTTGTATCCAATATGTTCTCTATTTATCTCAGCTTTCTCAATTTTGAAGTTGGTCTCCATAGGTGTACAGTACAGTTTGCTGTTTTGTAATTTATATTTGTTTGCTAATGATTCAATGTATTTCCTTTGACTTAATCTCACTTCATTTTTGAAATAATCATACTCTATATTTATTCCAAGATATTCTTTCACTTCACCTAAATCTTTCATTTCAAATCTATCAGTTAATAACTTTTTTACACTTTGTATCTTCCTTTTGTTTTTAATACAAATTAACAAATCGTCTACATATATTAACAAATAAACAGCATTTTCTCCCTCTCCATGAGTATATAGGCACAACTCTATGTTATTCTTCTTAAAACCTAATCTCATCACATACTTATCGAAACACTCGTACCAGTCCCTCGGACTTTCTTTTAACCCATAAAGCGCTTTTGATAATTTACAAACTCTATTCGTTCCGTCCGCATATCCCTTTGGTTGATTTACATACACTTCCGAACTTACTTCACCATTTAAAAAGGCAGTTTCTACATCCATTTGCTCAATGATTAATCCATTTTGACAACAATATGATAGCAATATCTTAAAGGTCTGATTACTCGCTACTGGAGAATATATGTCATCGACTACGTTTCTTTGTTGAAATCCCCTTACCACTAATCTAGCCTTATACCTGTTATCTGATTTTCTCGTGTAAACCCATTTTACATCTAATACTTCTTTGTCTTTTACCCTTTCTACCAATTTCCAAGTTTTATTCTTATAGAGACATTCTATTTCCTTATCCATAGCCTGTTTCCAATCTTCGCTATTTTCACACCTAATCGCCTCCTCAAATGTACACGGGATATCTACTTTGCAATAATTTGCATAAATGTCACTAATATTTTCCTTTTCTGGATACCTTACTGGAGTTTTCTTATTACGTGTAGATCTCCTAGGTATGTTTAAGCATTCCGAACTATTATCATTTTCATCTTCTCTACTTTCTAACTGTTCCTTATTCGTGCTGTCCAATAAATAATTATCTTTGCTATCATCGCTATCTTCGTCTAATGAATTTTCCTCAAAACCGATACATTTTGTATCTGTTTCTATGACCTCTATATGTCTAGCTATTGTTATTTTCCCACCTAATAAGACTCTGTAACCTACTTTACTATATCCTAACAGAATTCCCATATCTGCCTTCTTGTCCCATTTGGAAACTCTTTTTTGTTCTGGCCTTTTTACAAACACTTTACTTCCATATAGATGTAAATTTTCGACATTTGGTTTTCTCCCGAAGAATATTTCAGAAGGTGTCTTTTTCTCTACAGTATTTGCTAGAATTCGATATTTCAAGTATGCCGCTGTACATACTATTTCCGGCCAGTACCTTTTATGTACTTTCGCTTCCGCTAACAAGCACCGCGCCATGTCCATCACTGTTCTATTATACCTTTCCGCTGTCCCGTTTAGTTGACGTACGTTTAGTTGATGATACCTTTATCCCTAGTAAATTTATAAATTCGATTATTTAAGTATTCTTTATCATTATCACATCTTAATATTTTTAACCTCTTTCCCGTTAAATTCTCGGCTCCATTTACAAACTGTACGAAAGAATCAAAGACTTCATCTTTTGATTTTATACAATAAATCCTAGCTACTTTACTATAATCGTCGATAAATGAGATAAAATATTTCTCTCCATTGAAACCGGTAGTCATAAAGGGACCGCACACGTCCGTATGAACAATTTCCATTATTCCTCTAGCCTTAGTTCGATTATTTTTGAAAGGTAAGTTATGCATTTTACTTTCTGTGCATACCCTACATTTCAAAAATTCCTTTTCAAATTTATTCGGTATGCCAGTCACTAGCTGCTCTTTACCCAAAATATTTAAGTATTTAAAATTTACGTGCCCTAACATCCTATGCCATCTTTCCTTCTTACTCATACCACTACGTTCGGCACTGTTTACTAAGTGCTCCTTTCCTTTCAATATACCTTTCATTCTATATGTCCCATTCTCTTTGAACGCTACAGCCGTAAGTCTATTGTCCTCATCTATTACTTTTGCAATAGTTCCTTTTGAAATAACCGTATTCTTATTATCTGTTAGTTTACCTAAACTGATCAAATTTGCGGACATTTCTTTCGCGTAAAATACTTTTCTCATATTTATTTTAGTTCGCTTTCCAAATGCTCTAAAAAAGTAGCTTACAACGTTTCCAACTTTTGTTGCTTTTACCGGTCTATTATCGCCTAAATATATATTTACTGGTTCTTTAAGGTCAATACATTTCACAAAATAATTTGTATTATTAATTATATGATCGGTACAACCGCTATCTAATAGCCATGCTATTTCGTTCTCACATATCTCATTCGTCTCGCTGTTGTGTGTTGCATGCGCCGTCGCTATGCATGTGCCTGCTCTGAGTTGCCATGCTCGCTCGTGCCGGTTGTTGATTGACGATGGAGGTTTCCACGTCCCCTTCTCGTTTTTCCTTTGTTTCCTTGTCCTCTGCTGCGACCACGTGTTGGCCCATGCCAGTAGCTGTTACTGCTTCGCGCTTGGACGCCATTTTGACACTCTCTCGCAAAGTGTCCTTCTCTTCCACATCTGAAGCATCCTTCCTCTTTTGCAGAAAAGGCTTTGGTTTGCATTTCTCCTCGATTGGACTTATTTCTCTTCTCCGCCATTTCAATTTTATTTTTCACATACGCTACCGTTTGATTTTCTTCTTTCGATGCATCTATTATGTCCGCTATGTAGCTGTATTCTTCTGGTAACGTATTCAGCATGTAATTTAGTTTTTCCCTCTCACTCACTTGTGCGCCCGCACCTTTTAATTCATTTATTAATTTTTCGAAATCGCTAAAAAACGATGCTGAATCACTGTAGTTATCCAGTCTTATCTTTTCCAATCTCCTTCTGCATACGATCTGTAGCGCCGTCGACTCTTTCAAGTATATTTCATCGAACTTTTTTACTATTCCGTACGCCGTTTTTTCCTCCCTAACATATTCCAATTGTCTATTTGTTATGACACTGTAAATTATATTTATCGCTTTCAGATCCTTTTTGTCCCAGTCTGGATTATCTGTTTCGGTCTTCACTCTCGTTATAACAATATCACATTGTTACGACCGTTCGCGGAGAGACGCGATCGCTAGGAAAACGCGTCAGCGAGAGGCGTAAATTCTCGCTACGATTCTGTTAATCGACGCCGCGAAATAGTCGTTCCTCTGTTTCGATTAGGATAACAGAGGTGGTTTAATGAATGTAACACTGTATTCACAGGTTAACATAAATTAATATATTTAACAGTAATATAATGAACAAGCCACAAACTGTTTTACACTGAATAAGGTAATATACTATAGAAAGTTGATTCGACTGTACAACAGCTTTCAATGAATTCGTTAGACTTTATGATTTTTATTTTGCTCGTCAGATCTCTCGATATGTATCGTTCGACTCGTCAGAAAGGACTGTCGCCTTTCGATCATTCCTTTGTCTTGTTTGGAAGATGACCTCCACTATGCTCGGGTCACGCCACTGATCACGCCATGATCACGCGTGTCACCTTCTTGTGTGGAAACGTAACGGACAAAATTCGACGTTTCTAGAGCTCGCTGCTTGGCGACAACTATGCGCTTGTCGATACATCGTATATGATCCGCCGGGCACATAAGACGATCTGCCTGCGACCCTGTAGGACAGCGAGCGACGGTTAAGAATACGGCCTATGGAAGGCCTCGTGGCGTAACACACATTCCTTATACTTCAGAAACATTGTTATTCTCTGCTTCCACATACCGTAATCCTCACCATCGAATCCTATATATCGAATATAGGTATCATGATTTCCGATCTCTCCATTTTAATTGATTCCTTATATCTTACTCAAGCGTTCCCACGTGCTCGAAGTATATCTTTTCTCTTCTTTCTTTGAACGTTTCTTCCCTATGTTAAGATATTGGAGGGATTCGGAAATACAAATAATTTACTTTATTCAGCACACGACAGTTATACACATATCTCATACTCTGCAGACCTCGTTATCCTACTCGCACGCACGCTTGTTGTCAACCGACTCTTCCAGCTGTTTCTTAACGACTGCCAATCGTCTTTTGTCTCAACTAAGGCCTGGACGCCCTCTGACGCTTACACACACATTCACATGTCCAATGTAAATGTATCATCTTCCTAACATGCACAACAGATTTTGCAAATATATCTAGTTTCACTGCGTTTTCCTTTTGAAGAGCACACTCTACACGCTCTAGTCGGATGTGTTTTTCTGCCAGTGACTATTTTTTCTAAGACGTGGTCTCTTAGTTGTGCGGAATGCCTGTAGGGTGGATCATTGTACCGAGCTGTTTTAGAAATTCAAGAAGTATCATGTGCAATGCTGCATTCCTTGAAATCCACAGTTATCCATTCTCTAGCTACTTCCAGTGGAAATTTTTTGTATCTTGTTTTATTTTCTGGCAGATAGGTACAGTACATTTTATATGCATTGAACAAGGTGCAGTTTATCAGAAATAATGCTAATTTTTTGGACCACTTTAAAGTTTTTCGTAAAACTGCTGTACTGCTGTTCGCCAAATACTGATCTGCACGATCTACCCCTTTCATGTGCTTATTATATTGTAATATGCGCGTAGGTTTAATGATATTTTGGTGGCCTAATATCAAATTCACTATCTTCTGATACAGTATCATTTTCCAAGTCACCACAATTTGATTCACAGTCACTCGGACAATCAGATAAGTACGTTCCGTCATCGTTGAATTTTTTTTTTTTTATAACAAAGGACGCAACTTGACGGGTCTTATCAGCGAAAGACACAGCTTGAGCGGAAAAAAGCGGATCACGAGTTTACTCGTGACCGGTCCGCGGCTACGTTTGGCCACGAAAACACGAGTCAACTCGTGACCGGTCAACAATGTGTTAATATACTGGTATATCTTGGAAAATAATTTAATATTAATTTACTCTTTTGCGCGTTTGAGCCTGAAAATCGGATGAAAGAAAAAGCTTTATAAAGGTTGTTCTCATAATACAATGTTTTTAGGACTATCTTACATGACAAAACATTTTTGTACATTTTATTTGCATTGAAATCTATGAATAATAATTTTCTAAATAAACTATGGAAAGCACGCACAAGCATTTAATCTCACACGTCTTTTTCTTCATCACTATTTCCTCATTTATATTTCTTTTAAACTTTATGGTACACAGACGAAATAAACGACAGTATGCAAGTTATATCCTTCAGTTTCGCAGTTGGGCGTGTATGCAACGATTACGAAAATTTTCTGTGTCATAGCTCTCCTTTGTACAAAAATTGTAATATGTAAGGGAAACAATCATTTATAGACACGTTCATAGTGCAAGCAGGAATGTTGTGACATAGCTCTCTCTTGCAGTGGGCCCTTTAATTTTCTGTAATGATAGGGATAGATTCTATCCCATTGTTCATTTATTCTCTCATATAATTCAATGACGGATAATGGTAGAGAATCAAAGAATGTATTTATGTACTTGTGTGTCTAGTCAATTCTTTACACTTTTAGTGGTATGTTTGGAGTCTTAATCGTGTTGAAATACAATGCTCTCTTCGGAATACGGTATATTTTCGACAGTACCTAGTAAATCTTTCCATAAAATGTCTTTATGCACCTTTATGATCCTGTAGCATCGTTATCAACGGAGGTTACGAGGAAGCGAAGTTGCTAACATATAGTTGTGTTCTAGCAGAGTGGCATTTCAGCCGATTGTCCCTATCCTGTCTCAGCATGCGGGTATCGCCTGCGGCCTTTTCTTCCTTTCTCCTTCTGCCCTTCGTTTTCCTCATTTCCTTCTCAACCGCTACCTCTCCCTCTTCGTCTTATTCTCCTACTAGTACAACAACCGAGAACGGCAATGCAGTAGAGTCAAGTAAATGCGTATACTTTGAGCGGATGCTTTTGTGCTGCGCGATCGCGATTAGGTGTAGTATATCATTGCTGTAACAGTCCCATTGGTGGTTTTTGGAATTTTGTACACGTTAAGATTTAAACTCCTTCGGCGGTCAAGGCGAAAGTTGAAAACTACCGAGTCCAATTTAAGTAGATAGTATCGCAGATATTCGAACGTGGCCGTCGAATTTTAAATGTTAAAAGGGAGACGCGGCGAGATAATAGATGACTGGAATACAAGAAACATGGTAAAATTTTGGAGAATGACTAACTGCCGAAAAGTTTTGAAATTGCAAATTCAGCCGATTTAATATTAATAATTGCTGCGAAGCATAGTGCGGTAACGTCTATTGCGATATTTTGCTGTTGATGGCTCCCTGTAATACGGTACGTGAATGCAAGAACATCTGCGATACTACATGAACGCTTGACTTGAATTCGAAAAAGATAAATAAATACTCTTCTGGTTTCATCAAGTGAAACATTCCTGAAAGTCGTCTAATTCATTCGGAACGAACCGCAGGAGGGTACCGAACCTAATAGATCGGTGGCCTTTGGATATGGCGGATCCAAGCAAGGATCTCATTTTCAGGCATTTAGATGTATCAGAAAACTGGATTTATTCCATTGGATTTATTATTGACGTATAAAACCCACGTTTTGGTCCTAAGATGGCCGATAGATGCACTGAACTCCCCGGAAAATGAGCTGATCACGTGTCAGGTTTGAAAGACTAGGGCTAAAACTTTAAATTAGTTGAGAACCAAGAACCAACCATCAGAATGTCGAAAAGGAAAGCGGACCTCAAACAGGGAATCTAATCTCCGTAGTGCAAATAAAGAACACAAGGAAAAAAGAAGGAAGAGTGACAGAGGGAAGGAAGCATAGAAGCCAAATCAAGCGGAAGATTCGTCAAAAAAGAGATGAAAGTGATAATAAGGAAGACAATTTAGAATATTATTGTATTATTTCTTGTGAGGTGTATTTCAAATCATAGCTCAGAGAAGAAAGCTAAAAAAAAAAAAAAAAGGAAGGACAACAGAAGAAAGAAAAATGAAGTCTGATACGTTTATCCAAACTGTGATCTTGATCAGATGTGTGATGATTTTTGAATTCGTTTCTCTAGAAGCCTTAATAGAAGGCGCTAGGAAACTCAATTGGTCACTTAGACTGATCAGACTTGTGGATATTGTACAAAATTCTCTCTCAAAATGCATGATGTCAGTCTGAAAAATTCATTTTTCAAGTCAAGTTAATTGAATTCGAATGAGAGAAGAATACAACAACAAGAAAGAAGAATACACCATGGATTACTCAGATTTGGTGTCTACGATTCGGGACAAGAAATAGCTATTATAATTACGATTACAACTTATTCTCGCACATTAAATAAAATTCCATTTAAGGTTGTATGGAGCCCTAATGGTCCACATAATCTAAGGATTGAATAAATAAAAAATGAAGTTAAATAAGAAAAAAATGTTCACCATAAAGTAGTCACAGTTATGAAAAAAGGTTACTGTTTTGTCGGATATATTTTCCATGAGACGTTTCCATCTTACGATCAGTAATAATATGAGAAAGAAGAAGTATCCGAAACTTAATGAAACTAAATGAAAAGTGATTTTGATACGGAGCAGGTAATTTCGAATAGCTGTATTCCAATCTATCTTCATTTTATACTTCACAAATTAAAAAAGCAAGTGCATAATAAAATTATTTTCTCTTATCATCTATTCAGGCAAAACATGAAAATACAGTATATAAACATGAAATAACGGTATAGGAACAGTCATGTTAGGCAAATATAAATTCTGAGTCTTGAAACAGAGTCCTTACAGTACACATGAAACACTACAACCCATTCTTCTCTTGTTTTGTCTTCGCTGTAGTTCACATTGTAGAAGAGACACACAGCATTCTCATTTTAGCTTTTCCTGTTGCCACAAATGTTGATTCTATTTTATCCGATTAATCAGAGACATGATCACGATTAATGTCGGAGTCTGAAGATCCACTATCCGAAACATTTTTCCTTTCTCTTTTTCCTATTGTCTTCCTTTTTTCTTTTCCTATTCCTTGGTTTTCTCCTATTTTTTTATTTTTCTTCTATTCTGTGTTACCTCCAGCTCGTTTCTGTAAGAAGAAGCTTTTTTGTGTTTGTTAAGGAAGAAGTAATCAAAATCATATTATTACATAGGTTTGTGTTTTGATACATTAATTGATTCACACAGATCAGTGTTGTATGCTCTGTATTTCACCACCATGTACAGCCATTACAACACACCGGATACTGAGATAAAAACCGTGGCGGACAGGGGAAAAAACAAAAGAGAACCGCAAGCAGTTGTACCAACTCTGGATGTAGAAACCAGTGATCATACCAACATGACATTTATCTCAACAAATCATACAACGAATTTCTATGTGAAAATGTATCTCTTCTTAAAAGCCGTTTCTTCACACATGCTCTTTCCTTCTTTGGTTTCTTCGCTAATAATGCTAAAGTGCACAATGCTTTCTTCTTACTCGACATTATTGAACGAACGCTAACTCGAAACTGAATGCATCGTCAATAAATACTAGTGGTATGGACGATACATATTGTTTATATTATCAATATTTATTAACAAAACGCAATGATACGAGAATCTTGAAATATTGACGATATTATTGATTGTCTGAGAGTATCCTGAAGGAGATTCCATCAGTTCAAACTGACGTGACGTTGGCCATTATCCATGAAACAAAAGTATTGTTACGCTTTGGAACACTCCAAGTTACATTCCTATTCGATATTCCGAATTAGCAACATGGCATTAAAAGCTAGAATTTGGTGTCACATTTTGTATTCTCGAAGTTAATGTAAAATTGACACGAGATCATAGAATTAATATGCGAGTGGGTAGAGTAAATGACTTATTCTAAAATTTTGACACGTATATTTTAATCACGATTGCAACGATTGAATACTTACTGGAAAGCTTTTTTGAACGTTTTTTTACTCTTTGGGATTGAGTCGGAAATGTGGAAATTACGATTCGTTCCCAAATGTCGTTGAACAGGTCATTCATTGCTACTATTTGCGATGTTACAAATTGGATGATGTTAATAGCTTTTTAGATACTTGAGTATTTCGAGTTATTAACAATATTCGAAAATATCCTGCACTTGCTCTATACATTTCCAGATTCGTTTCAAATTTTGTCAATCTAATGACGATAGTCGTGTTTGATTAGGTACTAATGGTGTTTTAAAATGTATGGTATATAATATGCAGGCTGATACCGATCTGGTGATACAAGAAAAAGGTGTGCGAATTTACATGAAAAAATACATTGAAAATGTAGTGACATGTTCTTCTACAATGTTTAATTTTCGAATAAATCAATTCTGATGATTCGGCGGGTACACGTGTAGGTATCATCCTGTACACTACACACAGAACATTTTTAGCACTAGATTTACAAACGTTTCTTATATACCTAACTCTACGAGCACCCGTCAAATTGGCGGGTAAACGAAAATACGCGTTTTCTTTAAAAAATCGATT
Organism: Bombus flavifrons; assembly: GCF_040668555.2. Taxonomy (NCBI): domain Eukaryota; kingdom Metazoa; phylum Arthropoda; class Insecta; order Hymenoptera; family Apidae; genus Bombus; species Bombus flavifrons. The sequence goes on along the minus strand of NC_138457.1, from coordinate 1,557,782 downwards.
TATTCAAATTAAGTCTGAATCGAACAATATCAGGCTTCACGTTTAAATAAATTATTAATAAGTAAGAAGTCTGTTGTTATTTCTATACTCAGAGGTAAGATCAGAATAGTTATTATTTTATTGAATGGATAAATCTATCACACCGTTCTGAACCAAAAAAACCTTTGTTGCACACGTTTACAAAAAACTAGTGATAAAAACAAAAAGGCATCTTAAGCCTATCGATTAAATCTATCGATTGTAACTTGGATCATGCTCTAGTTACTATTTCTTATAACTAACGCATCTGCATATGGATGGCGAGCACGAACTCACGTTGTCATTTCCAAGTCTTTTTTTTTTTAAATTATCATAGAAATGATAACAATAATAACATATACAACAATTATTGCTTCTATTTTTTTTTTGCAATAGCCCACTAGGCAACTTTTTCGTACTTATGACGTTGAAGGTGACCGAAATGAAGCGTCTGATCTCTGGCAAATGTTCTCCTTGTTTTCTCCAGCTAATTTGTTTGTTTTGTAATTGTTTTATTATAAAAAGCAATGGTTTCTGGAACACGTTTATAATAGTCTTGTACTTGTATACCTGTATGTTTGGTGCTTAGAAGGAGGACTTTTACGTTAGGTTTACTTGTATACACAGTAAGCGTGCAGTCTTCTAATTTATATAAATGTGAGGAAAACAAAGTCATTTTGTCCTTTTTCCCTTGAGCATCGAGTTTCATCTTTCCCCATATAAGGGAAACCATTCAAGATATATTTTGTTTGTACGTCAACTGCTAACCAAAACTTAATGCTTAATGGCAAAGCATACATTAACATTTGCTTAATGGCAAATTTATGAGGCTTATTCGTCATATATTGCGTAAACCTGCATCGGACTTTCCTTGGAAATAATTGTTCATCTATTGAGATATTTTCAAATGGCTTGTAACAAGCCTGGCTATTACTTATAAATCTGTTCCATATTTCGCATATCAGCGCAAATTTATCTGTTTGTAATCTTTCGGAGGCTATCAATGATCTCGCTTCATATGTGCCCCGGGCATATAGTATTCCTAGAAAACTACGTAACTCAGCAACTGTTATTGTCCAGTCTTTTTTCAAAACTCGATGCGCCTCGGTTTCAGTGCAATCTTTTATGTGTTCCATTATGTGTCTGTCAATTATCCATTCGAAAGCGCTAGTTACACAACCCGACATAATATTTCTCTTAGCATAACCAGTAGGCCCTGCGATATCCTTGAATATCATACGAACCGGCGTCCTAGCCCAAGACCCCCCTGCTTTCAGTTTTATCCACTGTGTCCCGTCAACTGCAATTTCAATTTTACCTATTATATTTTGGGATGTGTTAGAATGCTCGTCCTCTTATCGTCGGAACTAGAAAGAATACGCATCCTTTTCTTCTTACCACACACTTTCAAGAAGGTTTCCTCTTCATTATCCGAAGATCTTTCTATCTCTCCATCTTCAATGTATTCAGAACTTTCACTGTCAGCTTCGCTTTGGCCTAATTTATACTGATCTTCTTCGGAGGTATCTTCAAAACAATCTTCATTCATGTTGACAATTTTGTTCGATATGTGGCGACACTCGACCACGGAAATTTCCAACGGCTTCGCGACACAAAGCGCTATACCTCCAAAGCGTAAGGCCGACAGGCCTAATCGATATCCCTACGGTTCTTTCGCCGAATATCCGGACTTCTAATAAACGCGATCGTAGTGGGGTTATCGAGGGGCAATAAAGGAAAGAATCTGTTTGATTTTGAACCAAAAGATTCATTCTGCCCCGAGCTGCGAAGTGTGAAAAGTTAAGCGAAGCCAACACAATTAGAGAAACGAGTTATTGTCTCTTGAGGAGTTCAGTGTTAATCGTTACTTATTATTAATCGTTGTTAAACGTTAACCGTTGTTAATCATTAACCGTTGTTAATCGTTAAGAGTTTAATAAACGTTATTGTTGAAAATCAAGAGTATTTCTTGTGAGCACCTTCGCCGACGATCACCTCAGATATCTTATTATATCTCCTGGATGTGGTGAGTGACACATGATTGCTAGAAAAGGGAGATTGGTCAAAATAAGAAAATACTGTGCCTAAATTCAATTATCCTATCGTAAATACTTGTAATAATCTGAAACTTTTGCACACTGCCTTTGAAAAACGGATTGTTTATGAAATCAGCTAGCCCGTCAATTTGACGGGTTTCGTAGAGATTCGTATATTACATACAAATTTAAAAAATGAAAAAGCTTAGGAAAAAATAATTGTGTGTATAAGTTAATTAATTTAGATTAATTTAATAGATTAATTTACTATGCAAAATGGTTAAAATTAATGCTATGGTTTTTGGGATATTTCATTTCGAAGTTTGAATGAAATCTGTCAAAATGTCGGGTCCCGTAAACATAGTGTTAAGAATGTTTAAACACTTCTGTCTACACCAACAGACGTATCATTTATATGTCGGGTTATGGTTGGAATTTTGGGCGCGTAACAACTCTTCACGTGAATTAACCATTGTTTTACACAACCGAGGTTATATTTACACGTATACACAAGTCTACTACAAAGATTAACAAATAATAAGTCTAGTGAATAATAAGCTTAACAAATAATAAAGTTAGTGGATAATAAGTTGAACGAATAATAAGTCTAACAAATAATAAGTCTAATGAATAATAAGTTTAACGAATAGTAAGTTCAATGAATAGTATGATTTACGAACAATAAGTTTAATGAACGCTATTAACAATATTTTTGAGTTCAAACGAATCCACGGCCAACGGGATGACTCTTTACTAAGCGTAGACTGATCTTAAGCACAGAAACACGACGTGTCACTCTCCAAAGCAGTCGCAAGAATGGCAGCCTCGTCGGGATTTTTCTCGCTGTACCGTTGTTAGGCGGTTTCTGCCTGGAGTTTGATTAGTAATACAATGTATGGACCCACTGTATCACACGTGGCTAGGCCCGCTCCCGAGGCCGCATGCCGCCACAACCACATTTCTCCGAAAACCCATACAACCACTCCAGACCTCCGTTAGGCAAAACGTACATCCCGTGACCGTGGCTACGTTCGGCGACCAATTGTCACCTCGAATCCAATCTTGATATCACAAATCTCGAACAATTACAGCTATGATAAAATCCAGGCTAGAGTACTAGAGGATGTTCCCAAAATTTCCAAGGTACGGCTTCGGCTTTTCTTTCATCTCCGACATATATATTATTACATAATGTTACGTAATTTGTTTTTATCCTTTCCTACAAATTGTCTTTTGTGGCTTGTGTGGTTACTCCAGCTTTGTTCTCGTTATACATCGATTTTGAACCAAAGCTATATTTTTGAAATATTCGCAAATTTTTATAAAGATAAAACACGTTATGTTTACTAAATGCAGTCTCCGTACTTTTACTGAATGCTTCAGGAGCATGAAGGGAAAGCTGAGAGTTCCGAGACATAAAGCTTCGAAACCATTCGTACGATGCTGTTTCGTTCTTTATCCAATTGTGAGAAATATTTTTGTGACTTTCTTTAGTAAATAAAACTGCAAAATTTCTCGTTCGAATCGGTGAAAGATCATAATTAAGGTTTAATTCTATAAATAACTTTTCTTCTTCGTTTATAAATATTTGTGATGTCACGAAACGATGTAATATTGGATAAAAGAAGATAAGAACTAAGTTTGAGTATCAAAACCTACATGTTTCATCTTAAACCTTCTTTCGTAAAATCATTAAAACTTTTTTGTACTTTTATTTATTTATTTAACTAACAATACAATTTTTGGATACCGTTATTAATGCATGTAATTCGTATTGTTCGCTGACAGTGTATAGACAAAAACGGCCGTTATCAGTAAATAACCCGGAAGTGCAACAGTAGCTAAAAATTTGTAAATTTGGCAAGTAAGTGGGTTGTGAATGTAAGAGGTCAAACCAAAAAGCTTCTTTGTTTTCTTGCAATCCTCTCAATTGTAACGAGTTTACTTCAATTGTATCGTAATGATCAATGTCCTAGTTTTTAATGAGTAACAGCTCTTTGCAATCAGGATTCTTAGCAGCATAATCATTACAAGCTGTCGTGGAAGGGGGAGTTCAGGCATATTTTGTCAACTGATTTTATATATGATTGCACAGACTCATAATAAATCAACATTGATGACAAAGTTGTTCATACTTTTCTAGAGGTCGATCTCATTGACCGAACATTGGTAATCGAGTTCTTGAACACCTTCTATTCGCTTAACGGATTTCATAAAAGTTGACCCTTGCGAATCATAAACTACAACTCATAATTGCTTCCATATGTTCTGCGAGTATTTCCAAAATGTTTGAAAGTGCTAGTTCGGTAAGCGAACCTTCCTTGAATACCTCTGACTAATAGCACGCTTCAATAACCATAAAACTAAAAATGTAACTAAAATAACTGTAATCCAACAACAATAACTAAAGAGAGACTAAAAGAGAAACGTATATTGGATCATCATGATGTGTGCGAGATACTATTCTTGTATATAGAGACTGGTCCATTTTAATCTATAAATCCAATTATATTCTCGAATTATTTATTGATTCGAAAATGTTTCAAACAGGATTTGTTTGGTCGAGAGTAATGTTGGATATTATGGAATAAATTTTCGGAAAGTTCAAATAAAAAGCAGAAACGAATTATTTGTTATTGGACAAGTCTAAAGACAATATTTAATATAATGAGATTAATTGTTATTACCAAATGAAATTTTATTTCTTGTTTATAACTTTTATTTGTTATTTATCGATCGTTGAGGGAATTTATGTTTACGTAAATATAACGTTTCAATCGGAAAGAACGCTGTAAATTACAACTTGTAATTTTTAATAATATTAGCTAAGAATAATATGAACTGTGATCTGTCTATTGAAAAATAATCGTATGAATTATACGATTTTATCATTGTACAAAATGAAACAGATAAGACAAAAACAAAACATATTTATATATTATCATTTGTTGTCGGATTTAATCCATATAGAAAATAAAATTTCATTTACAACTACGAAGTAATAAATAAATTACTTTTGGTATCGTCTAAACGATTATTATTTAAATAAGAAATTTAATTCTTATTCAGAATTAAAATGCTACTTTAATTTGTTATTTATTATTTAATAGGTAAATCAAATTTTGCTCAACTGTATTTGTAAGAAAACATAAACTTAATATATGTAATTAACCATAACAAACCATCTTTTTTACATTATTATTTTTTTACATATGGAGATGTAGTTCCGTTTTTATTTGGAATTATGTATTTTTTTGGCAGCATTTGATAATTCTCACTAACCTTTCATGTATATTACCGATTTCAATTAATTTTTGAGATATTGTGTGATAAATTTGCTGATTTTTGAGGGAAAACATTCCTCAAGTGGGTCAAAAGCGTGGCTGGTGGTCTTGTTCGCGTCTTAAAGTGCCACATATCAAATATTGCATCTTGTGAAATAGAAAAATATATAGTTCCATTTGAATTTTATCTTGAACTTTACGTTGAATTTGAATTTTACCTCCATATCCTTGGAGAATAATGATGTAAATAAGTTAGTCTTTGTTAAAAATATGCCCTAATTGTATCATACAATCGCCATGTAACAATTTTTGGTATCTGCAATACATCAGGCAATAAAGGGCTGTCCATAGTTACCGAGGATAACCCATGTATTAAGAAGGTATTTTTGGTATATGTTGAAATAATTAAATTTGAAATATGTATATAAAACAAAATTCTATGTCTATATATTAAAAAGATAAGATATTTACCTCTAAGGTAATATTATCTATTATTCTTTCATAATATATGTACATATACTACTGTCTTACATTGTGCACATGTATATACATGTATATACATATGTATGATGTTTACAGTAGTACATATATATACATACTACTACCATACGTAATATACTGGTGGAAATCCTAACACTACGTACTTATACTATAAATTAATATTAATACGTAGTAATAGACATTAATACCGATACCAATACTATACGATATTAAACATCATTCTAATAATTTTACTTATGACAAATAAATAATTAGTTTCGAGGTTAGGGACTTCCACCTTTTGCACTCTGCGCAGGCGTTCCTGCTTAGTTACTTTTCAGAGATGCAATGTTTGTCCATGCAAGCCACTGACGAAACGTTTCAATGAAAGCTCACCAATATGCATATAGTAAGTGGCATTAATATTCGGCAATGTATTATGGTAGATATTATATTACTGTATCTACAGATACAATTTTGGTGGAAAAAATTGAGATTATATTACTGTATCTATAGATAATTGTTCTACCAAAGTTGTCCACTTGAAACATCAGTGTTATTCCAAATAATAAAGGAAATTATTGCTTGGGGAAGTTGCAAGGTATAACGAATGAAGAATTTACCATTCGGTTTATGTAACAGACGAAATGTATACCAGCCAGTACCGCTACCCACCGACGAATCAAGAGAAGATACAGCATTAATTTGAAGCTCTGTTATTCCAAGAAACAATTAGACCGTGCACTTCACCGTATAACTCCGCATTATGGATTGATAATCAATTTTCGTGCACTAAACGAAAAAAACAAAGCGACAGTATCCACTATCTCAAATTACCATTACGAAACTCTGGACCAACTAAGAGGTGTAAAGTATTTCTCAATCTTTGATCTGGCAAATGAATTCCAACGTTTAATATATCAAGTATTAATTGAATGAAATATAAATTCAAAATTACAAGAATGATATAATAGTCTACTCTTCATCTCTGGAGAAAGTCAAAATTTAAAGACTGTTGAATCATCTCAAAAAGTGAATTTCTGCGTAAAGAAATTACATACTTAAGGCATAATTTCTGCCGATAGTGTCAAACCAGGTCCAAGGAAACTTCATGCTGTAGAAAATTTTCTTACTCCAAAGTCAGAATGCAACAATCCAGAATCCAAGGACATCTAACAATTCCTAGGATTGACAAGGATCACATATTATCGTCGTTATCAGAGACTAGTTTGTTAACGCAAAATCATTGATTCAACTGCTAGAAAAAGAAATCCGTTTGAAATGAACCGATGAACAATAGAAGCACTTTGAAAATCTGCAAGACGAAGCCTGCATAAAACTAATACTACATTATCTAGATTTCAACCATCCAATCATTATCATTACCGGCGCTTTAGATCATACAAATTTTGAGTGCAGTATTGAGCCAAGATGAAATTGGTCCCGATTTACCGGTTCCATATGGTTCTCGCTATTTATACCCAGTCGGAAAGAATTATTCAGCAACTGAGAAGGAATGCCTACGCAATATTTTCGACCTTTTGTGTTCGTAAATTTGCACTCATCACCCACTATCGACCTTTAGTCTAACTATATTCAATCAAAAATCCCATTTCCATTAAATGGAAATTAATGTTGCTAGAGTACAAATATCTTCTTTTAATCGCTCGCAAAGATAAGGAATTCGAAGCGCACTTATCCAAGATAAACCGGTTATCGTGTTTAAGCAATGGAACGAAATCAAGGAAGGTTTACATAGAGCGTACCTCCTAGCAATTCGAACGAAGGACCAATTACAGCGCCACGTTTATCCGTAGAAGGAGGAAAAGTTCACCAGGAAGCAACCAACGCAATAACGAAAGACCGTTGGCGCACCGTTCCTCAAAACCACATGGAAGGCGATATAAATTCATATACGATACATTCACTCTATTAGCACATTTCAACACTAACCAACAATCATCTCACGTTAAGCCTGAACGATAAATAAAATACTAATAATTCACAAAGGGATCTAATAACGTTGGTCGAAGGAGAAACCGAAGAACCTACTTCACTTGAAAATCCCAACCCATTGAGTGAAATAGAGAAATCACGCGATCAAAGCCTGCAATCTCGTCTATCTCCTCAGCCATATAAGAATATGGACTCCACAAATTCTGGAAAGCACTTGAACGCAGTTGAGAAGTATTATTCCCGATTATTAAGAATCTGATACAGATATATCACTCTTCTGAGATTCACAACCCGAAGAAGGAGAAGACAACCACGAGCCTTGTAAAATAAACATATCCAGAGAAATATTTATCGCTATAATGGAAAAAGATGTATATTTAATATGTACATTTAAGAAGTCCGCAAATTGCTACTTAAAAGATGCCAGGGGAAGAATTCTTGCTGATGTCCATGAATCTAAATGAATGAATTTTTTCCCTGAATCTAAAATAAATTTGAAGAACTGAAAGACGAAAATATCGTCACAGTACTACGAAACTTGAAAACTATACTCAAAGAAACGAGAACGACAGCCGTTATATTGTCATCGGCAAAGAATCAGAATCAACCTATCATTCGACAATACTAAACTCTCATCTGAAAAATACTCAAAAACACCAACGTCGAAATTACCCCATATACGGAAACAAGTATAGCACTTCCAGAGGATATTCGAAAAGAGTTCATGGAAGAAACACATAGCAGTGTACAAACGAATCATCAAACCATAAAGATGTTTCAGAGTAAGATATTCATGCCGAGGAATGAAAAGCGATGTACAAGAATTAATCAGAAAATGCAAAAGCTGCGAGAAACGACAGTTGGTAAGAGCGAAAATCCCACAACTGATATTCATTACAGACAATATATAGAAGAACCTGCCACATACCAACTTAACCAAAAACTGCATAGCTGTTGCGATACCGAACACCGGAGCCACAACAATAGCAGATGCCTTCGCAACGATTTTAATTCCCATCTTCGACACATCACGCGCAATCCTCACAGACAAAGGAACAAATTTTTCAGTTCAATTCGGAATCAGTCTTTTATTCGATTCAGGAGCAGTTGTATGTTATGGGAAGTCAAATGTTTTATTACGGTGAAGTTTTGAATGGTACAAGGTCAAACCTGGTAATGGCGGTAATATAGCACGGTTCCACGGCGGCAAATGGGACATAATAAATTTTGGTATCGATCGAGCGGAAAGGGTGCGTGGATCTCGCGATTGGCGCACAATCTCATGGAATTCACTTTTGTGAGTTAGACGTGATCAACAGTCGCGCAAGATGCGGCGAGAATCCAACGACGAAACGTTACCATTGGTTGAAACGAACTTTACATAATGTGTCGGTATTAATTTCTAGTGCGTTTTAACTAAATATATTGCGCCCGTAAAAATACACACAACAATACGACACAAATAATAGTAAATACCAGACTAAATTTAAAAAGTAGTATTTGTAACATCGTTACTATTTCGCGCTTTTCCATGTATGAAATTGACCGATATGTCTTTAAGAGAATTCGTATCATTGTTTTATATTATTATTATGTACATAACGTGTTACTATATTTACCCTTTTACTATTAGTTTACTATATTATCCTATTAGATTGCGTTAGAATAAGAGGATGGTAACCAGAATCTTGGTAATCTGTCGAGCAATTAATAAAGAACTAATTGTGATCTTATTTTTGAAAGCAGATCTGAATTAATGTCAAGTCTCGTGAATATTTTTCATCGAGTCATGAATATTTGAAACACGTGCATTCTCGGTTCTCACACAGTCCGACAGGACGAATGAAGCACATCTAACAGGAAAGAAGGAAATTAGTGTATGAATGCGTGGTTCACTCACGATCGATCAAGGTAGAAAGTGCTTACGGGGGAGAATGTAGGGCGAGCGGAGAATGATGGATAAGAATGGGAAACGGATCAGCCGAATGACTGGCAGTGAGAATAATAGGCCTGACGAATTGTAAGTGCGCCGCATTTTCACGTCAAAAACAATGCACGTAGTAAAAGGGTAAATAGAGAAACGACCTTATAAATGATATTTGTCGATTACGCTTGTCAGGTTTGTTTACGAGCAAGACTATAGTAAGTGCTATTTTAGCAGAATGCAAGAAAATTATGGGTATTTATGTGGGTGTCATGTTTAACCGCAGTTTCATACAAAAGTCTGAACTTTAGAGCGAGAACGTCGTTGTGGAAGTAATGATAAGTAGAGTGCAGATGTTTGTGTAAATTCATATTTTTATAAATTGAAAAAATAAAATCTGAGTAGACGATTGTTTTACTATAAATGTTATAACGAGTACTACTACTATATCTTGTATGTTTCATATTTCGTTCGATCTAATACTTCATATATAAAACCTATAGTACTCATTGTTATATATATTTATTTAATTAATATTTATAATAAAACAATTGTCTATATACGAAGCATAAAAGTTTCAGTAACGATATAGTACATGGCATTAGCATTATGTTAGGCATTATTTCACATTAGTCTTTGATTCCCGTTTTCTCGCTTGCGTGAAGGAAAAGGATTAGACTTTTACGTCGTTGGAATTGAAACTTAAATAACTCAATTTAGTATTCCTTTGAAATTACTTAACTTGTGACTTAGAGAGTATACGTAGATTCCTCGTCCATTACACTAAACAATTGTACGTCCCTGTTTGTAAAATATGTGTCTCACACCCACAATGATATACCTTTGCCACTCGAGGTAACCATCTTCTATATTTTGTATTATGTTTAAATTTTTATTTACAGTCGTGCATGTAACTGAAACAACAATTATCTTTGCTACAATGATATAATAACTATAAAAGGAGAAAAATTAAGTAACTATAGATAGCAGAATGTTCCATAGCATGAAACTTTTTATTTATATATTTCACTCTCCATTTCTTCGTAATACAAGAAGCGGAGATAGTACATTTCATATATCTACATCAAGTTCCTAAACTCCTCTTTGAAATTAATAATCCCGATTGAACGGTCAAGATGGCTACAGTTATTGGCGATTTTAAAATAAGGTTTCCGTAAGTCCCCGATCGAGGCAACTTGGATGAAGGTGGTCTTATTTGCGCCTTTTGACGTCATACGAGATTTTCTTATTTCACAAGATCTTTACTAAGCGAATCCTTAAGACACGACCTTAAAATTAATCTTCAGTCACAATTATGAAATCAAAAGACATCTGAAGACTGTTCTTGAGACGATCTTAAGTATAAGACTGGGGTATGAATATCGTCCATAGATTTATATGAAGCAGGTCATATGGGGTGCAATTTTGAGCGCGAGAGACCTATCGTTATATAGGACATATTAAAAGCAATACATTGTAAAAGCAAGAATACCTTTTCGCATCTTTCTTTGTTAAAGTTAAAGTATCTGTTGAACTAATTACTTTTTGACATAAATAGGTTAATATCTTTTTGTAGGAAACGCTGATACGAATCAATTACTTTATTTAAAGCTATATGATTCCATTAAAAAAAAACATATTTTGTCATCATATGATTTACATGTGGCCATATACAAAAAAAAAATTATTATAGCAGATTATGTTTCCTTTGAAACTATTCATTTCTTGCCTAAAACATTTTTTCATACAGTGGATAGTATTTCAGTAATTTACATACATTTCTTGAAATCAAACAACCTATATATATGTCGGAGATGTAGGGATAGCGGGCCTTTCTTTTGGAATTTTGGGAAGATTCCCAATACTTTCGGTTAAACTGTTCGTTTAACCTGTTCAATATAGTATTATAACAGTGGACTTGAGGTTGAGGTGACACTGCCGGTCACCGAACGTAGCCACGGTCTCGGGATGAACGTAGAAGTACTAATGTTGAGGGACACACGTTGTATTAACAAACAAGTCCCGAGGCGGGAGCAATAACGGCTCTACGCGAGCCTAGTAACGGTGCCTGGAATTTTGTTGATAACCCTGATCAATATGCAATTGACAAGTGTGATCGTGTCAGTCTTTTATTTGTATGATCACCTTGGAGAGTTGATACACAACGTCAAACGATTAGTCAAAAAGATACCGAACGTCATAGCTAACGTCATTTCAAGAATAGCTTATAACTAAATGTTCAAAAAGTTGTCCCGTTGACCGTGGATTCGTTAAACCCGAGAACATTGTTTATTTAAGAGTGACTTTACGTTATACAGTTAAACCTTGTTTAATCAACTCCTGTACATATTACTGTAAATATAAACCTTTGAACAACTATAATGGCTAGTCCTAATGAAGAAACACAAGGCGCCCCAAGAACCAGCACCAACCCAACAAACCCGATTAACCCGACATATATGTCGGAGATGAAAGAAAATTGGGATTTCCCGGCTGGAATGTTGGGAAAACCGCCAATACCCTAGTCCAGATTTTTACTATAGTTACACTTAAGTAATAAAAATAAGCAATAGTTCTAATGTTTCAATCTGGCTTATGACGATGGGTTCGAGCTCGAAGTGACATAGCGGGTCACTAGACGTAGCCACGGTCACGGGAGGGACGTGTACCTGACAAAGGTATGGAATGATTATATGGCCCTCATTAAGAACAAAGATTGCCCCGAGAAGTGGGGACAGGAGTATATAAGGACAGTTTGATTTTGGATCGGAAGAGTTACGCAGATAGTTAGTTAGTGAGTCGTTGGGCGCATTGCTGATTGAGTTATTGAGACAGTTATCCGCATCATGTAGTACGTTGGTAACCGTTATCTCGTGGACCGTGGATTCGTTATCGAACCTGAACTCGTTGTCACCGTCACCTTTACCATCCTATCGCTGCGATTACTCATAGCCTCTTGTGTCCACATTCGTAACAATCAACATTAGCTACATCCGCGATGGTAAATTAAGTAAAGGATCATCGAACGCCCATACTTCCAATCCTTCTCCGACATCAGAAGTGGGATCAGTGCCGGTTATAACACTGCAAGAGCTTACGACCGATTCCACTGCATGATGCGCAGCTGTCAATTTGATTATGGAGTGAAATCATTAGAAAGCAGTGCCCTGAATATAATTTCAATAACGAGCGTCGAATCGTCTTGTACGTAGTGGAGCATCGACTGGTGGATCAAGTCATCCGGTTGAGTCGTTTCCATTTTACCCCGATTTTGGAGCCGAGTGTTCACTAATTGTACTAAACGTACATCTCAAATCTTGTCCGTTGCCGGTGTTAGTGGTTTTACATTACAGTTAAATTTTTCATGTCCTTGCAGATAGTTATTTGAAATGTGATATCGTGAATGATCGTAAATCTTAAGCCAAGGTTTTGACGTTTCAAAATATACACAAAATAGCCTCGCTATGTGTAAAACGAAAATAACTAATGCCTGTAACAATACCGCCGAGAAAAAAAACGAGATCGATGTTAATGAAGTTGACAATGATGTACGTGATAGTGATAAAAGTCGATTAATCTCTCTTTTCGAATATTCAAAGATTCACCCGCTACGGGTTTCCCACGTACTCGCGTAGATACAGGCCAGTGAGAAATACAATTTTAATTGATCCTAATATCACCGTACATAGAAGTCTTTATAGACTTAACGAGGAAGAGCGCAGAATAGTACGTGAGAGAATAAGCGAATTAATTAGAGCCAAAAATCATAAGGTCTAGTAGTCCACCGTTCACGAGCCCTATGTTACTCGTGAAGACGAACGATGGTTCAGATAGATGATTTGTAGATTTTCGAGAACTAAATAAAAATACGGTCGCGGATCTGTATCCTTTACCCCTTATTGCGGATCAAGTCGCGAGCTTGCAAAAGCGCGAGATATTTTACTAGTCTGACATGGCCAGCGGGTTTCGCCGAATCCCGATTCATCCCAATTCTAGGAAGTATACAGCATTGGTTACCCTAGTTGGACAATTTGGACAATAAGTTATTGTTTCTTCAAATTCTTTTGTGCCTTTGCTTGGTCCACTCGACGTCTTTTATTTGCATAACATGGTTGCGTGCGCGTCTGGTGTTTCTTTTGGAATCGTTTTTCCGAACGGCGATATTATGCTGACACTGTCGAAAACAGGGATTTTGCATTTTTAGACAACCCTAATAATTTTGCAATTAATACTTGTCTAAACATTCTAATTTCTTCCTTGCTGCAATTTTTGAACCATCGGAGCGTTTACCACAGAAATCCCCCAGAAGTAGTCGTACCAAGTCTTCTGTACCATTTGATCCTTTTTCTAATTGTGGTGACATGGGAGGCCATTTGGTCGGAGTGATCTGTACCACACTTTTCTTCATTGTACTCAACAGCGGCTGGTGATTTTAATGTTGCGAACCATCTCTGCTTGTCATCTATTTCTTATTTTCTATCAAATATTATTATTATTTTGTATATAGGATGTACCGAAAATCGAGAAATAGTAGAAGTCAGAAGGTAATGAGTCGGTTGAACGAGTTTCAGCAGACATATTGTAAGATACTCTGTTCTTAGCCAGCTAAGTTGACCACATAGCCACAGTTTTTTTTACTTATAACGTTTATTGCCCAAAGAAATACAAATTACGTACTTTACATTCTCAATAAACAAAAAATTTCGGTTCAGAAGTGGCTCTGACGAAATTATCGTTAACGCAACGGTACGATGTAGTCATGTAATATTTGATGCAGGATTTACACATTTTTTACATTGCAGTAGTTGATTCTATCAAAATTGCTCATAAGCGGTACCGTTACGACCATTCGCGGAGAGACGCGTTAGCGAGGAAACGCGTCGGCAAGAGCGTAAATTCTTGTTTCGATTTTGATAGTCGACGCCGCGAACCAGACGATTCTCCTGTTTTGATTAGAATAACAGAGATAGTTCAACTGATTGTGACACTGAATTAACAGGGTTAATATAAGCTTCTATTTTTAACAATATTTAAAATTATATGTCGGATCACGATTCGAATTTTGGGCTCGCGACTACTCTTCATGTGGACTAGCCATCGTTTCACAAAGCCGAGATTTTATTTACACGTATATACAGGTCTATCACTAAGCTTAACAAATAATAAGTACAACTAATAATAAGTCTAACAAACACTAAGCCTAATGAATAATACGATCTACGAATAATTAAATTAAATAATACTATTAGCAATGTTTGAGTTCAATCGAATCCACGGTCATCGGGATAACTCCTTACTAAGCGAAACTAACTTAGACGCAAATGCGATCGTCGAAAATGCTCGATGTGTCACTCTCCAAGGCAATCGCAAGAATGCCAGCCTCGTGGAAATTTTTCTCCCTGTACGATTGCATTTTGTTTTCTATACCCGTTTGGAAGCATCGAGAAGGTTCCAAACGCCGTTGCTAGGCACACTCGTTGGAAGCATCGAGAAAGTTGCAAACGCCGTTGCTAGGCAGTTTCTGCCTGGAGTTTTGATTACTAATACAATGTATGTCCCATTGCATCGGCACCTCCGAGGCAACATCACACGTGGCTAGGCCCGCTCTCGAGGCCGCATGCCGCCACAACCACATTTCTCGGAAAACACATACAACCACTCCAGACCTCCGTTAGATAAAACATCCATCCCGTGACCGTGGCTACGTTCAGCGACCGATTGTCACCTCGAACCCAATCTCGCTTATTACAAATCTTAAGCAATTACAACTATAATAAAATCTAGGCTAAGGTACTAGAGGGGATGTTCCCAAAATTTCCAAGGAAAGGCTTCGGCTTTCCTTTCATCTCCGACACGGCCATCCTGACTATCACACGTCCTCGGGTGTACCTTCGTCAACAAAACAAACGGAAACAAGATTAGTATCATTGTGATTAGCATTCAAAGTGCCAGTTGCATTCTGCGTGCTTTCAGTCGGGTCGTAATGACATGACGGACCATTCTCGATTTCACACCCAAATGGGTCTCATCCTTCGAATCGCACATACTCTCAAAGTTCGTTACATAACCAGCTTCGTAACACAATCGCTGTCAACACTAGACCGGCTCCAGCCTCGGGACATTGTCACTGTCGGTACTAGACCAGCTCCAGCTTCGTGACATTGTCACTGTCGGTACTAGACCAGCTCCAGCTTCGTGACATCGTCGCTGTCGGTACTAGACCAGTTCCAAATCCGTGACATTGTCGCTGTCGGTACTAGACCAGCTCCAACCTCGTGACATTGTCGCTGTCGGTACTAAACCGGCTCCCAGCTTCGTGACATCGTCACTTCCAGTGCCTGACCGCACTGAACTCCATCCCATGGCCGCACCTGGGCTCATATAATTCTACGATCCTCTGGGATCGGGGTACTCACATCGCCATGGTCACTGTTCTCGTCATCACAACAGACATCCAACTCCGCAGGAATGCAACTATCCGGCATTTTCCTTAACCTGTCATGACTGTACTTGTATGACCTTTTTCCATCCAGTGTTTTCAAGGTATATCGGTCTCCTTCCAGGACCTCCGATATCACGAACGGACCCCTGAATTTTGGATCCAATTTTGTCTGGTTCCTTTCTTCATTTTGGCGTAGTACCAAATCACCGAGATTAAACCTAACTACCTTAGCTTTGGTTTTATCGAATCTCTCTTTGTCATACCTAGCACTGGTTTCCATCTCTTTTATTGCCTGTTGTCTTACACTGGAGATATCTATTTCTTTTTCCTCGATGTTATCAGGTAGTAATAAGTCATACGGTCTTGCTGCTCTACCAATCAATAACTCTAAAGGACTCGATTTGGTTACGCGGTTGATGGTGCAATTCAAAGCCAATTGCATCTCCCCGATCGCGTCTTGCCATGAACGTCCGGTCGTTTCTACCGTTGTGAACATATTTTTTAACGTGCTCATAACACGTTCTACTTGCCCATTGGCCCTACTTGCACCGGTCGCGATCAAATGAACTTTGATTTGTTTGCTTGCACAGAATTCTTGAAATTCCCGGCCCGTGAAACATCTACCCTGATCTGCTATTATCCGACGGGGACTACCGAACAAAAACACGGCGGACTTAAGTGCCTTGATAACGCTAAGCGAATCCAATTTGCGTGTGTGGTGTAAGTGCACGAATTTCGTAAAGGCATCGATCAAGACGACGACATACTCTTTCGAGTCATTCTTGCCACTCAGCTTGCCCGTTATGTCCATGTGCACCGTATGCCACGGTATGCCGGTCTTAGGTATAGGATGCAGTTCAGCCTGTATTTTACCTGAACTAGCCTTCGAAACTCTACAAGCATGGCAGTTCTCGACGAATTTGCGAACATACTTCGCCATTCCCTCGAACCAATAATACTCATAGAGCTTCTCGAGCGTTTTATCCCATCCTAAGTGCATAATTGACTGATGCACATGGTTGATATCATACGGCGATTCAAGTCTACGGGGTTTCGCGAAAAGAAATCTACGTGGGCCATTCGTTTACCCTCTCGATACATGATGTCAAAATCGAATGTTTGCAAATAAGCCCACCACCTATAAACCCGGTCGTTTAAGTTTACTTTGTTGCTGGAGGCTTTCAAAGAATTACAGTCGGTAACTACTAAGAATTTCCGTCCATGTAAGTAGTGTCGGAAATGCTTGACGGCGCTCACTACTGCTAGTGTCTCCAGTTCGTACGAATGATACCTAGATTCCGCGGGACTGGTTCTTTTACTATAATATTCGATGACTCTGTTTTCCTTTTCGACTTTATGCATTAAAATAGCTCCATACCCCTCCGAACTAGAGTCGGTATGTAGCTCTATGGGACGATTGGGATCAAATATCATTAACACCGGCGCGTCGGTCAGAACGGAAATTATCTGTTGTCTTATCTTTTCGTGCCTGTTCGTCCAAGTTATGTGCTTGTTACTAGAAGTGAGTGCGTACAAGGGTTTCATCACTTGTGAAAATTTAGGAATAAATTTTCGGAAGTAAGAGGCCAAACCTATGAACTGCCTAAGCTGCGTGACGGTCGACGGTGCAGGTAAAGAATTCAAAGCTTGTATTTTTCCCGGGTTTGGACGAACTTCTCCGTTACGAATTACATATCCCAAATAAAGTACCGACGTCTTCAGAAAAGAACATTTAGCGAAATTGAAAGAAAATCCGGCGTTTACGAGAGTGTTTAGTACAGTGTGCAACCTTTCTAGAGCTTGATCTATTGAGTCGGCGATTACTAGAACGTCGTCCAAATAAACAACGACATACGAATAAGCGAGGTCGCCTAAGGCCTTGAAAATGGCTCTCTGGAAAACGGCTGGTGCATTTTTCAACCCAAACGGCATCGTCACGTATTCGTATTGACCGTCGGGGGTAACGAACGCAGTATATTCCGTCGAGTTAGGATGAATGGGAATCTGGTGAAATCCGCTAGCCATGTCCAGGCTAATGAAGTATCTCGCACTCTGCAATCTCGCGATTTGATCAGCAATAAGGGGTAAGGGATACCGATCCGCGACCGTATTTTTATTCAGCGCTCGAAAGTCTACACACAATCTGTCTGAGTCGTCCTTCTTCTTCACGAGTATCATAGGGCTCGCGAACGGCGAATTACTAGGTTTTACAATTTGTGCTTTAATTAATTCGTCTATTCTCTCGCGTACTATTCTTCGCTCTTCCTCGCTAAGCCTGTAAGGGCTTCTCTGCACGGTGACGTTGGGATCAATCAGCCGTATTTCCAACTGGCCCGTACTGACGCGAGTACGCGGGAAACCCGTAATGAATGATTCTTTAAATTCTTCGAGAACAGAGATTAATCGATCTTTATCGTTACCGATCACATCAGTGTCAACCTCGTTAATGTTGACCGCATCTTCCGCGACTTTACCACAAGCGTTAACGACCTTTGTTTTACAAATAACGAGGCTATTTTGCGTGATATTTACGTCGAATCCCTGGCTCAAAATCTCGCGACCAATCATGATGTCGTATTTTAGGTAATCGTCAGCAAGGACATGAAAAACTACCTCCAATGTAAGACCGTTAATACAAACAGTGGACAAAATCTGAAGTGTACTCTTAATACAAGTATTCCCGATTCCCCGCATCACTACCACATCGGTTATTCTTTTACCCGAAAATTTCGAGGCTAGGGACTCTTTGATTAACGAACACTCGGGCCCAGAATCAAAGTAAAATGGATACGACTCACCCAGATGGCTTAATCTACCAGTCGGAGCTTCCACTACACAGGAGTCGATCTGGCGTTCGTCAATGGAATCGTAGTTCCTTTTCCGCGACGATGGGCAATTAGGCGCGATATGTCCCTCCTCGTGGCATTTGAAGCAGGTCACCTTCGACGATGCGGCTGGTCGTTTTTCTTTCGGGTTTCGTATATCCTGCTCCTTCCCCGTTTGTGTTTGCAGGCGACACTCCGTTCTCCTATGTCCGTGAGCACCACAGCGGTAGCACTTAATCCGAGGAACTGATAGCTTGCTTCGTTTAGCTTCAGGTTCCGTTAGTGAATTTCTTGGCGAAAATGTCGGCTGATCGTTGTAAGGGAGAATCCTCATTTCATCATGAAATTGGTCCTCCGTCCTGATATTATTCGCGAGCGTTAGTCGCCGAAAGCGTCGATCTTGTGAACTCAGTATATAAAGGGCGAGGGCATTGATCACTTCGGGCATCGTTAGATCTTGCAACTTCATCTGCAGCATGGAGCGGAGGCGACTACCGTACGCTCCCGGGGATTCAGTCTCCGACGGTCGTTCTCTGGATATCCTTATTAACGCCGAAGGGGCTGTCTCTCTGCCACCAAAACGCGAAAGAAATTGTTCCTTAAACGTTGGCCAGGTAAGCTTTCCACCGCGCACCATTTGTGAAAGCCAATGCGCAGCAGAACCCCTTAGGGCGCGATTTAGAGCGGAAAGTAACGCACTATCTTGCATCGGGTGGTCTTTCAAAATCAGATCAGCATGAGAGCACCACGCGGATGGATCGGCGCCCGCGCCTTCGGGGTCAAAACGTGGTAACGTTGCATCCTTAGATTCCGTACTCGGTCTTTGCTCCCCCGGTTTGTGCGCTAGCGTCTGAATTAACTCGCGCATAAGGACCATTTGCTCTTGTAGCTCTTTAAACGGTTCTAATCCCACTTCTGATGTCGGATCACGATTCGAATTTTGGGCGCGCGACGACTCTTCATGTGGACTAGCCATCGTTTCACAAAGCCGAGATTTTATTTACACGTATATACAGGTCTATCACTAAGCTTAACAAATAATAAGTACAACTAATAATAAGTCTAACAAACACTAAGCCTAATGAATAATACGATCTACGAATAATTAAATTAAATAATACTATTAGCAATGTTTGAGTTCAAACGAATCCACGGTCATCGGGATAACTCCTTACTAAGCGAAACTAACTTAGACGCAAATGCGATCGTCGAAAATGCTCGATGTGTCACTCTCCAAGGCAATCGCAAGAATGCCAGCCTCGTGGAGATTTTTCTCCCTGTACGATTGCATTTTGTTTTCTATACCCGTTTGGAAGCATCGAGAAGGTTCCAAACGCCGTTGCTAGGCACACTCGTTGGAAGCATCGAGAAAGTTGCAAACGCCGTTGCTAGGCAGTTTCTGCCTGGAGTTTTGATTACTAATACAATGTATGTCCCATTGCATCGGCACCTCCGAGGCAACATCACACGTGGCTAGGCCCGCTCTCGAGGCCGCATGCCGCCACAACCACATTTCTCGGAAAACACATACAACCACTCCAGACCTCCGTTAGATAAAACATCCATCCCGTGACCGTGGCTACGTTCAGCGACCGATTGTCACCTCGAACCCAATCTCGCTTATTACAAATCTTAAGCAATTACAACTATAATAAAATCTAGGCTAAGGTACTAGAGGATGTTCCCAAAATTTCCAAGGAAAGGCTTCGGCTTTCCTTTCATCTCCGACATATAATTAACACGTTACACATGATTTAACGATACACGATACACGACTAGTTTATTATTATAATTCGTCTCGACTTTATAATATTTCTCGACGTATTCGTTCGACTAAGCGACCTTGATTTTATTTCTCTGAACCTCTCGATGCATTCGGTTTGAATCCTCGTATGATACTGATTGCCCTTCTATTTTTTCCTTTGTCTTCTCTTAGGGGCGACCCCCGACGCACTCTTATTTCCATCTCTTATTTCGAACTTTTTCATTAAATTCTCTTTTATGTAATTAAATAACTTATGGTTCTTAGTGGCTATTATTATGCCATCCATGTAAACTGCCAGTATGAGAATTTTATCTCCATCTCTTATTGAATAAACACAAGGATCTTTTTCAATTTGTTTAGGATTAAGTTTTTCTAAGTAACCACTTAATTTATCAAACCATTGTTTACCGGATTGTTTTCTTTAGATGATATGAATAATCTTCCTTACCCGGTACTTCAAAATATTTGGCTTGATGCATGTAAATATCTTCATTCAAATTACCATAAGTATGTGCCATGGTTATATCCAATTATTATAAGTCCAATTTTAATTTAGCAGCTAAGACCATTCATTGTAACTCTCATAGGGGTTAATCGTGCCACAGGAGCGAAGGTTTCATTGTATTCAATACCCGGTTTTTGAGCAAATCCTCTCTCTACTAACCTAGTTTTTCTACGTTCAACCTTTTCATTTTCATCGTGTTTGGTCTTTAACCCTTTTGATACAGTAGTGTGCTCTGTCGGAGTGACACCGCTGTACGGGCTACCGTGCCGCCGATATAGCGGTACTGAACGGAGCACTGCGATGGAAAGCGTGCATATGTTGCGCGTAGGTGAACTGGTGTTCGGACTTACATCTTTCGGTGCAGTCTCATCATTATCCGGATCGTACGATTCTTTAAGTGTTATACAACAACATATTTAGAGATTTTGCAATTATTATCAATAAAAATATATTTAAAAATTAAAAATTACCTTACAATAACAAATTAAAATTCTCAATAACTTAATTCACAGATATATTTTAAAGCAGAAGTTTATCTTTACTCCAGTACTCTGCTAATGATAACTTCTTGTTGCGTGTCGTCAATAATGACACAGCAAAAAAACAATATAATTCGGCTGGTCCAGTTCCATCTGACATATTTACGTTATTATTATTCTTTCGAGACCAATATCGATTAGTTTCCCTTGCTATCAACTCTATGAGCTCTTCCGAAAATAGAAGTTGAAGAAAATCTATGATTTTTGCTGATCTATTAATATTTCTTTTAATTCCTGAATCCGCTACCGCAAACTTATATATTTTGGGGATGAATGTTTTTGACGTCCATACTTAAGAATTATTGTCATGGGTTTCAATCTGTTCAGCTTCTGATTCAGAGGTACTATATATAGCTCTTCTATTTCTGTGTCGTATTACGTTAATTTGATTTTCATTATCTGAATCACTCTCTGAATCAGTTAAGTCATTAGAGGATGAAATTCTTTTCGAGCTTCTCTGCGACATTCTAATAAGGGAGGTACAAAAAGATTTTATAAAACAAACTAAACAAAGCCCCAAGTAAAATTTTCAAATAAACGTTGCAAACTTAACAGCTGCTATCCAAATTCTTCTAATGATTTAAGGAAGATTTCTTGTTACGTTGTACTATTGTACAATACAAACACTTCACTCTCGAATAGAATACAGAAGAAACTTGTTTCGATGTACAGAATATATATATTTTCAAATATCTTGGCGTTGGCTTCGACCGAGTAGAGTACTGCATCATCCCTGGAATCCCAAAATATGCCGAGTGTTTTTAGGGTTTGAGACTCGCCTAATTGTAACCTTCGGCTTTTATCTTGCTCGGATAACCCTTGGAGGATGCTCTGGTCGTTGGAAGCCCATTGTCATTCGACAATGGCAGGCGGATTGGAGAAGTTCGGTTAGTTCCCTTCTGAGGGACAGTACCTCTTCCTTCGTGTCCGCTCCGGTGAGGGCGTCATCGACGTAGAAGTCTCGTCGCATAGCCGATGACGCTCGTGGGAATCGATGTCCTTCATCTCGTCTGCCAACTGCTTGAGACACCGTAGGGCCAGGTATGGAGCTGTCGATAACCTGAACGTCACGGTGTTAAGTTGGTAGGTTTCGATTTTCCCACTCTCGTTACGCCAAGCGATTTTTTGATATCGCCGGTCCTCTGGTCGCACTAGGAATTGCCTGTACATCTTCTCGATGTCCCCGGTGAGAATATACTGGTGCAGACGGAATCTAAGCAGGATATTGAATAGATGCTCTTGTAATTTGATCCCTGTATAGAGTGTATCGTTTAATGATACGACGCGGAGTTTGGTTGTTTCGCTCGCTGCCTTGATCACGGCGTGATGTGGTAGATAATACTCGGTGTCGTCGGGACTGATTCTTGACATATGTCCCCGATCTAGGTAGTCTTGTAGTACCGCTCGATAATCGGCTTCAAAACGTCTGTCGCGTTGGAATCGGCGGTTGAGGGATGCGAGTCGTTTCATCGCTAGCGCCTTGGATCCAAGCGACGGGAGCCGGTCGTTGAACGGGAGAGCGACGATGTATCGTCCTTCGCTGGTGCGTCGGGCGTGAGCTCTGAAATGTTCTTCGCATCGTCGCTCTGCTTCTGAGATGTGTTTGATCGGGGGTCCTTCGTCGATTTCCCAGAACCGCGCAAGGTCTGCTTGCAGAGCCGTCGTGGATGCGTGAAAGGTGCTTGTCGCAGTTGAGGAGGTTGGACTACCCCCGATTACCCAGCCGAATCGTGTCTTTTGCAAACGCAAGTCCGGCTCGTCCGGTCGCATCAAATTGATTTGTCCGACGCACATCGACGAAAGGGTTGCACCCGAGCTTAATAAGACATCGATCGGGGAAGGCACATGAAACCGGGGATCGGCTAGCTTGATATTTCTGGGTATATCAAGCGCCGAGCGATCGATGGGTTGGCTTGGGATCAGGTTCGTTATGGCTGGAATAACGAGGAACGTCAATGTGTGTTCATACTTACCGTCAATGGAGGTAATCGTTGCCCTTATGAATCGCCCTGATGTCGTCGTCAATGTATCAAGGACTCCAATTGGGACCGAACACTTCTTTTGCCTTAAATCGAGGGTATTTGCAAGCTTTTCTGTGATGAAATTGTTAGAATTTAATCTTGGAATTAAGATTAATAATCTGTGGAAGACACAATGTTTGTGTTGAAATAATACAATGTGATGTTTATTAAGCAATTATTACAGTGAATATAAGTAAGTGTTGTGGAATGTAGACAGTCGGCTAGTTATTCACAGACTGGCTTGCTTAGTGACCCATGGCCCTTGAAAAGGTTTAGAACCCCACTCTGTATGCAGTAATGAGTGTGACCTGTGTGGGTGTCTGTGTGGCGTCACAAGTGCTAGAGAACCTTCTAGTAGCTTCTCGACGTGCCCATCGAGAATGTTCCATCCATATCCTTACACTTCTTCCGCCGAATTCTCGAAAGAGCATGCACGTGCTAGCCGCCATCCATACTAAGAATCCATACGATCAACCACCTTATCTGCATGCGATTGATATCGTTGTATTCCAACACCCTTCCTCAACGATATTAGTCGCTGATTATTGATTCTGTAAATTGCACTTCTGTAATAGAAAAACCAATTTAGTTGCACTTAAAGGTTTAGTTAGTAAGTCAGCTATCATTTGATCAGTAGGACAATATTTTAACTCAATAATTTTCTTCTGTCGTAATTGTCTTACAAAATGATATCTAGTTTCTATATGCTTTGTTCTGTTGCTAAACTTATTATTTGTGGCTATTTGAATGCAGCTTTGATTATCATCGTAGAGAATTAATTTTAGTGAATCTTCGCCCAGAAGGTCCCTTAGGATATAACTTATCCACATTCCTTCTTGACAGGCTTCACCCAGTGCGATGTATTCCGCCTCAGTCGATGATAATGCAACACATGATTGTTTGCGGCACGTCCAGCTTATGCATCCTCCATATAGTAGGTAGACGTAGCCGCTATGAGATTTTCTCTCGACGCTGTATCCAGCCCAATCAGCATCAGCGTATCCTTCGATTGATTCGTTGAATTCTCCACCGAGCTGCGGTCTTCGATCTCGTATCCTTCAGGTTGACTCATGTAAACTGTTTCCTTTAGATGACCGTTAAAGAATGCTGTCTTTGAGTCATAGTGCTTAACCATGAGGTGTTTCTTACCTGCTATTGTCAGTAGGATTCTGAATGTAGTATGCCTTACCACTGGTGCGAACACCTCGTCGTAATCTTTACCGAATTTTTGTGAAAAACCCTTTGCGACGAGTCTTGCCTTATATTTCACAATTTTGCCCTCGGTGTTTCTCTTTATCTTGTAGACCCATTTGCATCCAATAACCTTTCGCTCTTTAGGTGGAATCACAGGGTCCCAAGTCTTGTTATTTTTAAGTGAATCCATTTCCTCGTCCATTGCCTTTATCCACAGTTCTGCATCTGGGCTTGATAATGCATCCTTTCGATCCTTTGGCTCTTCTAGGCTAACTGTCATGTTTAGTGCTCCCATGTACCTGTCGGGAGGAATTCCTTTATTTAATCTTTTTGATCGCCTTGGCTCTGAACCTTGAATATCTTCACTCGTTGTTTTATTTTTCTTGTCTTTGCCTTCGGATTTATCTTTGGGTCCTTTTTCTTCAATAATTTCCTTATTGTTACCTCCTGTTTTATTTACTGTACCTTCAGTAATATTCTGTTCTTCAAAAATAATTTCTTCAGTCCCGGGTTCCTTATGAGTTTCAAGAAAGATCACATTACGGCTTATCTTTACTTTATCTGTAGCTGTATCAAGCAGTCTGTATGCCTTTGATTCTTCCGAATATCCGACAAACCTTAATTTTTCTGCTTTCTCGTCTAATTTTCTTCGACACTCTTGAGGTATGTGTGCATATGCCATAGTACCAAAAGAGCGAAGATTTTTGACGTCAGGTAGTTTAGAATACCATAATTCATACGGCGTCTTACCTGTGTATTTCGTGGGTAGGACATTTTGCAGGTAATTGGCTGTGTGTATTGCTTCACCCCAATACTTCTTGTCCATGTCGGCGTCAATAAGCATACATTTAGCCATTTCTATTAGTGAGCGATTCTTCCTTTCAGCGACTCCATTTTGCTGCGGTGAGTATCTTGCTGTATATTGAATCTTTATACCTTCACTATGCAAATAATTCCTCAGGTTGTTGTTGACGTATTCCCTTCCTCGATCCGATCTTATTGCTTTAGGTATCTTATTCAACTGATTTTTCATTGATTGCACAAATTCTTTAATATATTTCGTGGTTTCGTGTTTTGTTTCCATCAGATATATTTTTGTGAATCTATTGAAATCATCAATTATAGTTAAAGTATACCTTTTCTTACCTGGAGTTGCAGTCTGCATTGGGCCACAAACATCTGTATGTATGAGATCCAGTATACTACTCGTCCTTGTCGTTGATTCTTTAGGGAAAGGTTTTTTTGTCATTTTTCCTTTTATACAGCACTCGCAAATTTCTCTTATTCCGCAGTCCTTTATCTTTATCCCGGTTGCAAGGCCGTTTTCTAATTGCTTTATCGCATCTATGTTTCTATGCCCGAAACGCTTATGCCAGGTATGTTGACAGTTTGCATTGTGTTCTTTTTCTTTAATTGCACATGCGCTTTTGATGGTCGGCAGTAGATGTAAGTTGCTTGAGGCTTTAGCTAACACTTCTACTACTCCATCTTTTATAATACGACAACCGTCATTCTCGAAACTTACTGTATAGCCGTCACTCGTTAGTTTTTTCACCGAGAGTAAGTTCGAGCTTAGTCCAGGTATGTACAACACATTGTCAACATTCATGTCTATTATCTTACCGTTACTTGGGTGCTTTATGATACCTGATCCTTTGCCTTTTATTTGAACTGCCTTATCTTCATCTGCTAGAAGTACAAAACCCTTTTCATCTGGATTGAAAAATTTCTGTCTGCCGTCATGTGGCTCGTAGCCCCTGAGTCAATAATCCATACATCTGTACGTTTTCTATCTTTATTACTCATTCCGAGGCAAAGTTCGTGGGAAATTTTCTCAGATGCCTTATGTTCTGTACTCACATAAGCTTGCTGTTCTTCATCAGATGTATATTCCATCACCATATTCAATTTGTCCTTCTTTGCTTTCCATTTGGCGTATTTACGGCAATCCTCCTTCATGTGCCCGGGTTTCTTACAGAAGAATCATTTCGTATTACTATTCCTGCCATCATTTACTTTCATTACCGTTTCATTTCGGTCTGTTGTCCATCCTGAACCTCTGCGTCGTTTATATTCGTTGATAAGCTTTCCTTTGATGAATTCCATAGTGAGATCTGATTCCGGTCTACTTTCCAGACTGCTAATTAGAGGACTGTATGACTCTGGTAGACTACGTAGAATCATTGCTATCGACATCTCCTCATCCAAGGGTTTTCCTAATGCTGTTAGCCGATCGAACATGTTCAACATTTCTGTTAAGTGTTCTTCCAAATTTCCGCCTTCAGCTAAGTTCATTCGACATATATCCTTGAGCAGAAATACTTTATTCGATAATGATGCTTTCTGATGATAGTTCTTTAAGGCCTCCCATGCTTACTTCGCCGATTTTGCGCCCCGAATGTGAATAAGCTGACTATCCTCGACAAGTAACCCTATTGTCGCGCGAGCCTGATCGTCCTTATCTAGCTAATTTTGATCCATCTTGTCGGGCGCTGGAGTTGGATCTCCGATCACTGTCCAAACTTTATCTTTAATTAATAACAATGTTAGTTTATCTCTCCATGTCACGTAATTGCTACCGTTAAGTCTTTGAATCTCGAAACGTGCACTACCCGTCATTGTTAATTTGCTATAGTCCGCACTTATACACTTATACACTTATACTTTACTTTAATACTTTCTGTTAATTGTTTAATATTTACTTACTCTCTTGATGAGCTCCTTTTTGACGAACTCGTAACGCCCGGTCGCCGGTGGGGCGTTCAATACGTCTCGGATTAATCTCACGTGCGACTTGTTGAGATGTGCAACAGCGGCCTGGCATTTTTCCTGATCGCCCGTGATCCGGGCAGCTTCGAACTGCACTTTCAGCATCGTGAACCACAAGTCAATCTCGTTGAGTAATGATAATTGGGTGTAGTAGCGGTTCCACTGGGAGTGCAAGTCCGCTGGGAGGGACTCATCCTAGTCGACCTTTAAAGACCAGACTCGTTGAAGTATCATCTTCGCTCGAACGATCACTGGCGCGAGTAAACCTAGTGGGTCGTAGATTCTGGCGATCACAGAGCTGATGGATCGCTTTGTAACCCGAGAGGTCTTGGCGTTGGCTTCGACCGAGTAGAGTATTGCATCGTCCCTGGAATGTTATGTTATGTTAATTGTTTAATATTTACTTTACTCACGAACTTATTTCAACACTAGCACATTGGGTCTGGGCCCATAACCTGTTAGAATTTAATCTTGGAATTAAGATTAATAATCCGTGGAAGACACAATGTTTGTGTTGAAATAATATAATGTGATGTTTATTAAGCAATTATTACAGTGAATATAAGTAAGTGTTGTTGAATGTAGACAGTCGGCTAGTTATTCACAGACTGGCTTGCTTAGTGACCCATGGCCCTTGAAAAGGTTTAGAACCCTACTCTGTATGCAGTAATGAGTGTGACCTGTGTGGGTGTCTGTGTGGCGTCACAAGTGCTACAGAACCTTCTAGTAGCTTCTCGACGTGCCCATCGAGAATGTTCCATCCATATCCTTACGCTTCTTCCGCCGAATTCTCGAAAGAGCATGCACGTGCTAGCCGCCATCCATACGAAGAATCCATACGATCAACCACCTTATCTGCATGCGATTGATATCGTTGTATTCCAACAGAAATTCATGCTGAATCCGGTGTCGAGGAGCACACGGCACTGGATCAGTTGCTGTTTGTCGGTTAGCATGTGAACTTGGGCTGTAATCACTATGTCATTGCACAATACCTCGGAAACTGCTGGTCTGGTATTTTCGGTCTTTGTCGGAGTTCTGGATTGTTGGCGTCATTGTTTGTGAGTGTCCGTTTCGGACTGTCGGGTGGACTAGGGGGCGAGTTCGGCCGTGCTGTCCCCGACTTGTGGTTTTTCGAGGATTTCCGCTTACTAGTAGGTGACGGGGGTGATGCTGTTCTCCTGCTTGACGAGGAAGAATTTCAGTTCGAGGTGGAGAAATTCGACCTCGGCGGCTGCTTTTCCTGATGTAGCATCGTGTGGTGTCGTCCTCCGCACATCCGACATGAGCCGGCGGAGCATTGAGTAAGAGAGTGTCCCTTGCCTAAGCAATTAGTACAGAGCGACGCCCTTTTGACGGTTTCGAGGCGATCCTTGGGCGACTTCGCCTTGAATACAGCACAATTCCTTATTTCGTGTTGTCGTTGGCAGTTTGGACACACCAACGTCTTATGTGTCGTGGTGAATGTGTCCTCCAGGAACCGAGTCTTCATGCTCTCCATTGCGGGAGGCACCCATGGACGGAGTTTGTGCAACATCATCATGTAAGGGCGCCCTCAGGGATCGGAGTCGAGGTTGGTCTGAAGTTCGTCTCAAGCCCGCCTCTTCGAGTCCTTGATGGCTCGCTGAAGGGCCCTCCGCGCTTCGCGGTAGGCCACGCACAGACGACGAGCCACCGTGGGTTCGTCCACCCGCTGCTTACGGCGGGATCTGATGTACCGGCGCCGAACGCACATGTACGCCTGGCAGAGACGAGCGATCTCCGCGGACCACCAGTACACCGCGCCAACGCGGCGCAGGGCTGTGGACCGCGCCATACACGAATCGCAGATCGCCTACATGTCGCGCCTCAGCCGGATCGCTCCCCCCTCCACGTCTTCGTCGGTCGGGGATCCTTGCAACCGAGCGACGACCATAGCGGCCTCCGCCATGAAGTCCTCATCGCGGTGGGTCGCCGCCAACCGCGGGAATCTTCCTCTCCTTCCCGGTAGGCTGATGGGCCCGTGCGCACCCGCCGAAAATACTGCAATACGCAAAAAATACTCCATTTCTCTTACTGCGGATAGGATATACCTGCAATATATTAGATTCCGTGTTAGAGACTAAAGGTACTATGATTTTGAAGAATATTTTGTTACTATGAAGATTTTAGATCACTGATGTCGAGTATAAACTAAAAATGTTCCGTTTTGGCAGAGACAGCAGTGTTGTTCATCTAGTTGTCTATTGCATTAGCGTAGTTTTCTATAAATTCATCGGGGTCGAGTATTTGTGGGCTAATTATTCCCTGTTTGCCCAAATATTGTGCGGGTAAAGTTGAACCCCGCCGATAGTGACGCGGGAAAAAGCCTTACTTCGCCGAACGGTATGCTTGTTTGTACTCCAAGAGACTCCAAATGTCGTCACGGGGACAGACACCACCCACCACAAAGGCAAGGGTGGTCCTGCAACCTGTGAAGACACAAAAGCCGGGAAGGCTCAATGCCGGAGAAGCAGAGCCCAGAAATGAAGAAACGGAAAGGACTGAAGAAGAAGAGAAGGACACGAAACAGAAAACCCGACCAGTACCCGATACAACCCGGCCGATACCAGACATAAGGGTACAAGCAGGGGACATAGAAAGAAAGGTCCTAGCGTTCTGCTTCGACCCCAGCAAGAACATAAATAAAGAGCAGGCCGCAACAATTATGCGGCACTTCAAAGACATGCGAGGAATTGTGGAGAAGCTCCTGCTCCAAAATAGTTAACTGACCAGGAAACTGGAACAAAGCACCGGGTCAGTTACGAACAAAGAAACGGAAATCTTAAGCGCCGTAAGTAAGTCGCTGAAAGTCAGTAAGCGACTTGAAACAGCGGTTAAGAAAACCGCGAAGGCTGAACGAAGGGAGCTATCGTACGCGGAAAAAGTAAAGATGGCCAGCAGCAACGTGGTAATAATCGACCCAGAATTAACTGATAGTGAAATCAAGACGAGTGAGGAAGCACGGGATGCGGTGTTCACACTTGTAAATGCCCGTAAAAAGGGAATACAGGTTACTGTCGTAAGGAAAATCAGCGGTAACGGCTTAGTCGTGGAAACGACGAAGCCAGAAGGCTTGAAAACGTTCACCGAGAACGCGAAACTAACGGAGGCCGGCCTAAAAACCAGCACACCACAGAGAAGGCTGCCCCGATTGATTTTATATGATGTTCCGAGGGAAATCACAGAAAAGGAGATACTGGACTGCATGAAGAAGCAGAACCAGGACAGGCTTAAAGAAGAGGACGTTACGGCCATCAAATTCTGCTTCAGGACGGGCCGCAAGGACTCCGAGGAGACCACCTGGGTAATGGAAGTAACACCCCCCCCCCTCCAACCCAGATAAGAGAAAAACTTTTAATGGGGAAGGTTTACATCTCTTGGAACACATGTAAAGTCCGGAAGACACCCACGGCTGCCACTGGCGGGTCATCTTTCGATCCTCGGGAGGCGATCGCAACCCCTGTACCGAGTCTAGGAATTTTCCCATTGATGCTGTATTGTTCTTGCATCAGCAAGATTTCATCGCCATCAGCTTTCATTTGTTTCCTAATCTCGTAGGGGACTGTTTTGGATCGCTGCATATTATGTTACAGAATCTGTATTCCCCTGTTTCTCCCATGGTCCCGCCCGTTTCTGTTTGGTGCGTTATTCATAACTGGTTCGTGAGATGATTATTTCCAGCGCCTTCTTGTACATGGGGCAATCCGAATTGGAGGCCGCATGATCTCCTTTTTTCCCAGCCTTACTACAGTTGACACAGCTGGCGTTCTTGTCCTTACTCGTGCACTGCTTAGTGCTATGTCCGCTTTCCGCACAGTGTGCGCAGATTTCATAATTTAATCGGCAGTGCTTTGCCACGTGGCCGTAGCCTTGGCATTTAAAGCATCGACTAATGGCTATGTAATCACTAACCTTGCATGCATTCCACGAGATAAATATCTTGCCGGATATTAATTTATCCCTTACCTGGGGGGGGGGGTTCTTCCAGTATCCAGTTAGTTTCTTGGGAGTACTTGCGGCCAGTTCTGAAGCAGAATCTAATAACTGCAATGTCTTCTTCGGTTGTTCTACCCTGGTTCTGCTTCCTGATGCAACCCAGTAACTCCTCCTCCGGGATTACCCGTGGTACGCCGTAGAGTATTACACGGGGCAATCTCCTCTGCGGCGTGCTGGTTTTTAGGCCAGCCTCCTTTAACTTGGCGTTCTCCGTGAACGCTTTTAGGCCTTCGGGCTTCGTCGTTTCCACGACCAAGCCGTTTCCGCTGATTTTCTTCACCAGTGTGAAGACCACTTCCGTTGCTTCTTCGCTCGATTTAATATCACTTTCCGTCAACTCTGGTCGGATTATCACCGCATTCTTTGGTGGTTTAACCGCAATTTGCATTACTGTTAAGGAAATCAGAGGATTTGGAAATACAAATAACTGACTTTATTTCACACACAACAGCTATACATCTATATTACACTCTGAAGAACGTCTTGCACGCACGCTTGTCGCCAACCGACTCTCCAGAATCTTCTAACGGCAGTGTTTTGTCTCAACTAAGACCTGGACGCCCTCTGACCCTTACACACACACTCTCATGTACAGTGTAAATGTATCACTTCCCTAACACGCCTCCTTACATTTATACTGTACACTTAATTTTATTTACATACTTGTCGAATTAACAAAATATTTAACATTTATCGCTTTATTTACATTTCTCTTATTTTACATTCATCCATGACCTAAACCTTTCAAATTTCTCTCTACACAGTGCCTTCGTAAAAATATCCGCAGTGTTTTCTTCTGTACTTACTTTTATTATGTTTATCTTATTTTCCTTTACGTACTCGTGAACGTAGTGGTAATGAACTTCAATGTGTTTCGAATTTTTTGTAAAAGTTCCGTATTTTGCTATACTCATTACTCCAGAGTTATCCTCATAAATTTTTACAGGGTTATCGTCTAGATTTACATCGAAGATTTTCATTAATTCTCTGATAGCCATTACTTCGCTCACCGCTTCCGATAGAGCTACATACTCTGCATACGTTGAGGCTTTTGTCACACACCTTTGTTTTTTAGACTTCCATCCAATTACATTTCCATACAATCTATTTACATACCCAGAAGTCGATTTCCTATCTATATGATCTCCTGCCCAATCGGCGTCCACATAACAGTCTATCGTTTCGCCCTTTTCATTCCTTTTATAATGTAGCCCTAAATCTCTAGTCCGGTACAAATATTTCAATATTCGCAGGGCATATTTAAAATGTGTCTCGTTACAACAATCTTGAAATCTACTCAGATAATTCACACTATAACTTATATCGGGTCTGGTATTTACACTAATATACAGCAATGCGCCAATTAAATTCTTGTATCCAATGTCCTCTCTATTTATATCAGCTTTTTCAATTTTTAAGTTGGTCTCCATAGGTGTACAGTACAATTTGCTATTATGTAATTTATATTTGTTTGCTAATGATTCTATGTATTTCTTTTGGCTTAATCTCATTTCCTTTTTTAAATAATCATAGTCTATATTTATTCCAAGATATTCTTTTACTTCACCTAAATCTTTCATTTCAAATTTATCAGTTAATAATTTTTTTTACACTTTGTATCTTCCCTTTGTTTTTACTACAAATCAGCAAATCGTCTACGTATATTAACAAATAAACAACATTTTCTCCCTCTCCATAAGTATATAGGCACAGCTCTATATTGTTCTTCTTAAAACCTAATCTCGTCACATACTTATCGAAACACTCATACCAGTCCCTCGGACTTTCTTTTAACCCATAAAGCGCTTTCGATAATTTACAAACTCTATTCGTTCCGTCCGCATATCCCTTTGGTTGATTTACATATACCTCCGAGGTTACTTCACTATTTAAAAAAGGCAGTTTCTACATCCATTTGCTCAATTATTAATCCATTTTGACAACAATATGATAACAATATCTTAAAGGTCTGATTACTCGCTACTGGAGAATATATGTCATCGGCTACGTTTCTTTGTTGAAACCCCCTTACCACTAATCTAGCCTTATACCTGTCCTCTGATTTTTTCGTGTAAACCCATTTTACATCTAATACTTCTTTGCCTTTTACCCTTTCTACCAATTTCCAAGTTTTATTCTTATAGAGACATTCTATTTCCTTATCCATAGCCTGTTTCCAATCTTCATTATTTTCGCAACAAATCGCCTCCTCAAATGTACGAGGGATATCTATTTTACAATAATTTGCATGAATCTCGCAAATATTTTCCTTTTCTGGATACCTTACTGGAGTTTTCTTAATACGTGTAGATCTCCTAGGAATGTTTGAGCTTTCAGTACTACTATCATTTTCTGTAAATTCGGCCAATCGCGGGGAGACGCAATCGCGAGGAGAGACGTCAACGGGAGTCGTAAATTCCCGTTACGATTATATTAATCGACATCACGAGTTGATCGATCCCCTGATTTCCGTTAAGATAATAGGGGTGATTAAGTTTATATAACACTGTGATTCACAGAATTATAAAATATATATTTCCAACACTTAAACTACACTGTTGAGTAGATACAAATCGTCAATAACAACTTGTCGCACGAATATGAGATAGACACGAATAATAGAGCAAGGTTCGTACAGTCGAATTTCGTATGTTAGTGGACGGGGGAGTTAGATGCTACGCGTCGACGTTGATTTTCTACTAATTGTCGCCCTTAGGCTAGCACGGAAGAAAGCTCGGTGTGGGTGTGCCCTTTGCATGAAGAACGCGGATTCGTTATTCACGTTGTTCGTCAGGAAAAGTGAGGGCAACGATCCGCGATGTCGATTGGCTGTGACCCATGCTGAAACCTGAAGGAGTGAGTCGGAGTCCTCCTACCGACGTGGTTCATACATGACCTTGCACATGGGAAAACTCAGCCTGTTCTGTTAGACAGATGTTTGGTTTTTCCTAATGGGCGCGTACCCGCTTTCTCCGTATTTTTGATTGCGCCTAATAAACCCAAGGACCTCTCTAAAAACCATATGTGCGTCGCAAATATTTCTAGCCTTAAGAAAGCTTTCAGGACGACGGATGGAATGCAGATACATGTGTACACAATGCAAGAGAAAGTTATGGTTGGTCCTCAGGTTTATTGGGGGTCGAAATGACGTTACGCAGGCCGTCGGCTGGCCGGTCGCGAGAGATGCAGCGCAGATGTTTTAGGCAACGTAACATCCTCCCCCCGTTGAGAGGGCACCGATCAAATTCTGCCTGTGGAGTCAGGTGCGTCGTTTGTCCATTTCCTTCGCTCCGGGTTGATGCTCGGATTCATCTGTTTCTGGTTGAATGGGTAAGGGGACCAATCTTTTGACACCACGGTCCAGGATACTAGTTGCCGTCTGCACGGTAGCGGTCCGTATGATTCCGTCGACTCCTGGATGGACTTTGATTACGCGGCCCAAAGGCCACTGCATGGATGGGACGTTATCCTCCCTGAGGATTACGACGGTGCCTTCACGGATGTCGTGTTTTCCCTTGTCCCATTTGTTGCGGCGGGTCAGCTCGTTGAGGTACTCTCGATTCCACCTGCTCCAGAAGTACTGCTTGATCTGGTGGATGCGCTGCCAACTAGATAGCCGGCCTGATGGAACTGTCCTGAAATCACGCTCCCGTAAACTCGTTAATGTATCGCCGATTAGAAAGTGACCGGGAGTGAGGACAGGGGGATCTTTCGGATCGGACGAGATGGGAGTCAGTGGACGTGAATTGAGAATTGCTTCAATCTCAATCACAAGGGTGTTAAGGTGTTCAAAGGTCAAGAGCTCCGTGCCGACGACGCGGATGAGATGACGTTTGAACGATTTTACGGCGGCTTCCCATAAACCGCCAAAATGTGGTGAGTTTGGGGGGTTGAAACGCCATTGTATCTGTCGGTCGGCGAGAAAATTCTGCACCTTTTCCTTGTGGTCGTCGGACTGTAATAGGATTCGGAGTTCTTGTAATTCCCGATTAGCTCCGACGAAATTGGTGCCATTGTCGGTGAGGATGGTTGCGCAGTATCCTCTTCGGGAGATGAATCGGCGTAGAGCGGCTAGGAATGCGTCGGTAGTCAGATCGCTGACTAACTCGATGTGGACGGCTTTTGTTGCTAGACATACGAATATGGCAACGTATACCTTGACTTTACTGCGGTTGCGATTCCTTCTCTCTTTGATATAGAGCGGACCGCAGTAGTCGATTCCGACGTTCGTAAACGGGCGCGATTCGGTAATACGCGCCTCTGGTAAATCTCCCATCAAGTACTCTACTGGTGGAGGATTAGCTCTGCAGCAACGGACGCACCTTTTGATAGTACGCCACACTTGGCTACGGCCGTCGATCGGCCAATAGCGTAGTCTCACGGCGTATAATGTAGCTTGTGTTCCTGTGTGGTGGTTGTTTCGATGTTTTTCATTTATAATGATCTCAGTAATTGTCGATTTCGGCAAAATAATTGGATGCTTTTGCCTGAATGGGATAGCAGAGTTGGTCAGTCGTCCTCCGACGCGTAGTATCCCCTCTTCGTCGAGGAATGGATTTAGTGGCTGTAGTTTTCCTCCAACATCCTTGCTTCGATCTTTCTGCAGTGTCCGAATCTCCGCCACGAAGTGTCGGGATTGGATTATCTTGATCAATTTATTATGTGCGGTGGTTAATTCGTCCGTTGTTAGATGGGAGGATCGGTTCTGCTTATATCTCCAACGAAGACACCAAGAGACGACTCTTATTAGTCTTGTCCAGGATGAATATCTATGGAGGAGTGTGTTGTCGATGGTACTAGTTGTTAGACATATCGTCTTCTTTTGTTCTGGGAGTTCTCCCAGCGTCGTGGGTATCCAGATCGGCCAGTTTTCCTCTTGTTGTTTGAGCCATTCGGGTCCGTTTTTCCAGATGGTCGGGCGCAGAAATTCCTTGGGAGTCTGCCCGCGGGAGATGAGATCTGCTGGATTGTCGTTGGTGGGCACATGACGCCAATCTTCGATGTTTGTTTTCGTCTGGATTTCGGCTACGCGGTTCGCCACGAAGGTTTTCAACGTGTGTGGCGAGGACTTGATCCACTGAAGCA
This sequence comes from Bombus flavifrons, assembly GCF_040668555.2. Taxonomy (NCBI): domain Eukaryota; kingdom Metazoa; phylum Arthropoda; class Insecta; order Hymenoptera; family Apidae; genus Bombus; species Bombus flavifrons. The sequence continues at coordinate 1,520,922 of NC_138457.1, read as the reverse complement.
CTATAGTAGAATCCGTCCAATACACAGTGCGAGAAACCTTTATATTGAGGGACTTCTTTATCAAGGACATAAGTGAGGCGAGGAGTAATGCTCCGCTTAACTCGAGTCATGGGATTGTCAACGATTTTAGTGGCGCGACCTTAGATTGAGCAGTGAGTATCTGAGTTTGTGTGTGTCCCTCCGGATTGGTGCTGCGTAGATAGACACATGCTCCGTATGCCCTTTCACTGGCGTCGCAGAAACCGTGCAGCTCTATATGATTAGCTGCCTTGATTATGGTTTTACGAGGGAACCGAATATCATTAAGCAAGGGTAGTTGGATATGATATCGATCTCATTCAGTATGCAACTCTGCTGGTAGGGATTCGTCCCAATCGATTTTTAATGCCCAGACGCGTTGAAGCAATATTTTTGCTTTGACAATCACTGGCGCGAGCAAACCAAGTGGATCATAGATTCGGGCTATCACCGAACTCATTGATCGTTTAGTGACTCGAGTGATGGTCGCTGTGGGTTCAACTGAGTAAAGGATTGCGTCTTCCTGAGAATCCCAATAAATGCCTAAGGTTTTCAACATCTGTGACTCGCCCAATTGTAGCCTTCTATTGGTGTCTCTTTCTGTTAGTCCTCGCAATATGTCCTTGTCATTGGATGCCCATTCCCGGATATGTAAGCCGGCCGATCTGAGAAGGTCTGTGAGTTCGTGTCTTACCGATAGTAATTCTTCTTTTGTGTCGACTCCAGTGAGGGCATCGTCGACATAAAAATCGCGCTGCACAACCGCTGCTGCTCGCAGGAATCGATGTCCTTCGTCTTCTGCTAATTGTTTGAGGCATCGGAGGGCCAAGTATGGGGCAGCTGATAGTCCGAACGTCACGGTGTTAAGTTGATATGTATCGACCTCCCCGTTGGAATTACGCCATAGAATGAGTTGATATTTACGATCTTCTGGGCGTACGAGGATTTGTCGATACATCTTCTCAATGTCACCCGTTAGAACATATTGATGCGACCGGAATCTCAATAGAATTTCAATTAGATCTTCCTGTAATTTAGGTCCTGTATGTAGCATGTCGTTGAGGGATACTCCGGTAGTGCTGATTGCTGATCCGTCGAAAACAACTCGGAGTTTCGTAGTATCACTCGATTCCTTTATCACGCCGTGATGAGGCAAATAATAACCGTTGGTTGTGGGAAGGTCAGGCGTGATCTTCGTCATATGACCCAAGTCTAGATACTCTTGGATCACCGCACTATACGCGGCTTCGAATTGCTTGTCGTGTTGGAATCGGCGATGGAGCGAGGCGAGTCTACTCATGGCAACGGACCTTGACGTCCCCAGCGTGGGAAGCTTCTCGTTGAATGGCAGGGCGACGACGTATCGCCCTTCCTTGTTGCGTTGGACATGGTTGCGGAAATGCTCCTCACATTGTAATTCCGCCTCTGAGAAATGCCTGGTAGGTGGTCCCTCATCGATTTCCCAAAAACGTGCGAGATCCGCTTGTAGGTCGGTGGTGGTGACGTGAAAGGAATGGATCCCCGAGCGAGCTGGCGGGCTCCCCCCGATAACCCAACCGAATCGAGTCTTTTGCAAACACAGCTCCGTATCGGTGGATTGGGATAGTTTGATCTGTCCGACACAAAAGGATGCTAAGGTTGGTCCCGAACTCAATAATATGTCGATCGGGCCTGGTCGATGAAATGCTGGGTCGGCTAATCTTATATTTTTGGGTAGCTGGATGACGGACCTATCGATTGGTTGATCTGGAATGACTGCCGATATTATTGGGATTACTAAGAACGTGACTACGCGTTTATATTTGCCATCCATAGAAACAATGGTGGCCGTGATCTGGCTCTTGGCAATTGTCGTCAAGTCATCGAGGGTGCCGATTGGGACTGAACATCTCCGTCGTTTCATACCGAGGGATTTTGCGAATTTCTCACTCATGAAATTCATACTAGATCCGGTATCTAGCAATCTAGTGCTCTGGCTCGGATTGGTGAGGCCCTTTTGTCTAGCACATCGATCTGTGCTGTGACCAGTAGATCGTGATGTAGTATGCCGTTTGGAGATGTATTTTCCCATTCGGTCCACCCTTTTGTAGTTTCTTGAGCTAGTCAGTTTAGCTCTGGTTGGGACTTGGATAAGGTGTGTATGGCGGTGCCCTTGGTCCGTGGGGAACTTGACTCAGGAACTTTCGAGTCTTTAGGAGCCGAGTATGTATGCTTCCGTGATGATTCGGTTGTCCGTCTCGACTTATGATACGAACGTGACGTCGATGATTCCGGTGGGGATTGTCTCTTAGATCGTTTATGCGATGAACGACTGCCCGGCGACCGACCGCTCGATGAACGACTGCGCGACGACCGACCGCTCGACGACCGACCGCTCGACGACCGACCGCTCGACGACCGACCGCTCGACGACCGACCGCTCGACGACCGACCGCTCGACGACCGACCGCTCGACGACCGACCGCTCGAGGACCGACCGCTCGATGACCGACCGCTAGACGACCGACTGCTGGACGACCGATTGCTAGATGACTGACTACTCGACGAACGTGGAATGATCTGCGTTTGCTCTCGTTGTAGGTAGGTGTTATGTCGTTGCCCGCAGATATGACACGAACCCGCTGTGCACTGTGTCAGCGAATGTCCGCTGCCTAGGCAGTTTATGCATAACGCTGCTCCTTTTACGATTTGAAAGCGTTCTACCGCCGATTTGGCTTTGAAGACCTTACAATGTCTGAGTACGTGGGGTCCGCTGCAGGTCGGGCACACTAATGTCTTGCTGGTTGTGGCAAAGGTTCGGCCACGCGGTACGTTTTGTCGATGACGATGTTTTTTGTGGGTTGGTCCTTTAGTTTCCTTTGATTTAGAAAGGAGTTGATTACCGTTTGCCCGTGTTTTCAGAAATTCCATCAGATGTTGATAGGAAGGCACGTCTTGGTTTGGCAACGTGCGCTGCCATTTACGCATGCTGGACGAAGGTAATTTCGATGCAAGCAACTCGATAATCACTATATCTGATGTTACAGGCTGCCCTAATTTTTCGAGCGCTTTCAAATTTACGCTGACGGTTTCCAGCAAATCTTCAATGGCTTCTGGAGTTTCCCTTTTTATTTCGGGATAACTGCGCAGTAATTCCCAATGACGCATACAGATCCGGAGGGCACAATTAAATTTCTCCTTCAGTGTGTTGAGCGCGATGGGATAGTTGGCCTCTGTGAGTTCTAAGGATTGTATGCTCCGTGAGGCCCGTCCAGTTATAGAGGAGCGTAGATGTTGAAACCGTTGGACGTTAGTTAAGTTCTCATTGCGATCCACTGTGGATGAGAACGTGTCGTAGAAATAGGTCCAGTTCTCGAGGGCACCGTCGAATTGAGGTAAACGGACCTCTGGCAAAGTGATTGGTGTCGTCTCAGGTTTCACGCATGGATCGCGGGTCTTTATTGGCGAAGGGGTTACTGATGGTAGTCGGTCGAAGAGGTCCATGATCTGTACGTCAATCCTATGATGCTCTCGCAATAAAGAATCTGCACGAGCTATTTCCCCCTCATCTAACACTTCTAATTCCTCTTGCACCGCGCAGATTTTTCGCCAATTTTCGTCGAACGAATTACGGCAAGCTGTTAGATAGTTTTTGTCTACCCGTTCAGACTCTTCATATTCCTCGAGTTGACGCTTCGTGGTTGCAAATCGGCTGACTAAGGCGCTTCGTCTACGCCGCAACGTGCTGATCGGTTCAGCTTGAGCCATATTTGAATTTAATAGTCGGAATGGGCTTACCTTAATCAAATGGACGTTGATCTAGGAATCGGTAGCTACTCGTTACAGTGCGGTGTGGGCTCGCGTATGTGCTGAGCGATGAAGGAGTTCCTTTCCGAGGGCAGCTCCTTTGGTTAGTTGCTTAAGTCGTTGGAATGTGGATTTCACGCGACACTGTATAGTCACTGGTCAATGCACTTTTTAATGGCGCAAAATCCGGCTCGAAGGACCATGTAAATTCGGCCAATCGCGGGGAGACGCAATCGCGAGGAGAGACGTCAACGGGAGTCGTAAATTCCCGTTACGATTATATTAATCGACACCACGAGTTGATCGATCCCCTGATTTCCGTTAAGATAATAGGGGTGATTAAGTTTATATAACACTGTGATTCACAGAATTATAAAATATATATTTCCAACACTTAAACTACACTGTTGAGTAGATACAAATCGTCAATAACAACTTGTCGCACGAATATGAGATAGACACGAATAATAGAGCAAGGTTCGTACAGTCGAATTTCGTATGTTAGTGGACGGGAGAGTTAGATGCTACGCGTCGACGTTGATTTTCTACTAATTGTCGCCCTTAGGCTAGCACGGAAGAAAGCTCGGTGTGGGTGTGCCCTTTGCATGAAGAACGCGGATTCGTTATTCACGTTGTTCGTCAGGAAAAGTGAGGGCAACGATCCGCGATGTCGATTGGCTGTGACCCATGCTGAAACCTGAAGGAGTGAGTCGGAGTCCTCCTACCGACGTGGTTCATACATGACCTTGCACATGGGAAAACTCAGCCTGTTCTGTTAGACAGATGTTTGGTTTTTCCTAATGGGCGCGTACCCGCTTTCTCCGTATTTTTTATTGCGCCTAATAAACCCAAGGACCTCCCTAAAAACCATATGTGCGTCGCAAATACTTCTAGCCTTAAGAAAGCTTTCAGGACGACGGATGGAATGCAGATACATGTGTACACAATGCAAGAGAAAGTTATGGTTGGTCCTCAGGTTTATTGAGGGTCGAAATGACGTTACGCAGGCCGTCGGCTGGCCGGTCGCGAGAGATGCAGCGTAGATGTTTTAGGCGACGTAACATTTTCATCTTCCCTACCTTCTAACTCTTCCTTATCCATACCATCCAACGAATAATTATCTTCGCTATCATTTCTATCTGCCTCTAATGAATTTTCCTCAAAACCGATACATTTAGTGTCTGTCTCTATGACCTCTACATGTCTAGCTATTGTTATTTTCCCACCTAATAAGACTCTGTATCCTACTTCACTATATCCTAATAGAATTCCCATATCTGCCTTCTTGTCCCATTTGGAAACTCTTTTTTGTTCTGGCCTTCTTACAGAAACTTTACTTCCATATAGATGTAGATTTTTAACACTTGGTTTTCTCCCGAAAAATATTTCAAAAGGTATCTTTCTCTCTATAGTATTCGCTAATATTCGATTTTTCAAGTATACCGCTGTACAAACTATTTCCGGCCAGTACCTTTTATGTACTTTCGCTTCCGCTAACAAGCAACGCGCCATGTCCATCACTGTTCTATTATACCTTTCCGCTGTCCCGTTTAATTCATGTACGTATGTTGGACAATTATTTATTCTTATACCTTTATCCCTAGCAAATTTATAAATTCGATTATTTAAATATTCTTTACCATTATCGCATCTTAATATTTTTAACCTCTTGCCCGTTAAATTTTCGGCTTCATTTACGAACTGTACGAAAGAATCAAAGACCTCATCTTTTGATTTTATACAATAGATCCTAGCTATTTTACTATAATCATCGATAAATGAAATAAAATATTTTTCTCCATTCAATCCGGTAGTCTTAAAGGGACCACATACGTCCGTATGAATAATTTCCATTATTTCCCTAGCCTTAGTTCGATTATTTTTGAAAGGTAAGTTATGCATTTTGCTTTCTATACACACCCTACATTTCAAAAGTTCCTTTTCAAATTCATTCGGTATGCCAGTCACTAGCTGCTCTTTACCCAAAATATTTAAGTATTTAAAATTTACGTGTCCTAGCATCCTATGCCATCTTTCCTTTTTACTCATACCACTACGTTCGGCGCTGTTTACTAAGTGCTTCTTCCCTTTCAATATACTTTTTATTCTATATGTCCCATTCTCTTTGAACGCTACAGCTGTAAGTTTATTATCCTCATCTATTACTTTCGCAATATTTCCTTTGGAAATAACCGTATTCTTATTGTCTGTTAGTTTACCTAAACTAATCAAATTTGCGGACATTTCTTTCGCGTAAAATACTTTCCTCATATTTATTTTATTTTGTTTTCCGAAAGCTTCAAAATAACTTATAACATTCCCAACTTTTGTCGCTTTTATCGGTCTATTATCGCCTAAATATATATTTACCGGTTCTTTTAGGTCGATAGATTTATCAAAATAATTTATATCATTAATTATGTGATCGGTACAACCGCTATCTAATAGCCACACTATTTCGTTCTTACTTATTTCATTCGTCTCACTGCTGTTTGCTGCGTGCGCTGTTGCTATCCATATGCCTGCTCTTGAGTTTCCATGCTCGCCCGTGCCGGTTGTTGATTGACGATGGAAGTTTCCACGTCCCCTGCTCGTATTTCCTTTGTTCCCTCTTCCTCTGTTTCGACCACGTGTTGGCCCATGCCAATAGCCGTTACTGCTTCCCGCTTGGACGCCATTTTGACACTCTCTCGCAAAGTGTCCTAATCTTCCACATCTGAAGCATCCTTCCTTTTTTGCAGAAAAGGCGTTGGTTTGCCTTTCTCCTCGATTGGATTTATTTTTCTTCTCTGCTATTTCTATTTTATTTTTCACATACGCTACCGTTTGATTCTCTTCCTTCAATGCGTCTATTATGTCCGCTATGTAGTTGTATTCTTCGGGTAACGTATTCAGCATGTAATTCAGCTTTTCCCTCTCACTTACTTGTGCGCCTGCACTTTTCAATTAATTTGTTAATTTTTCGAAATCGTTAAAGAATGATGCTGAATCACTGTAGTTCTCCAGTCTTATGTTTTCCAATCTCCTTCTGCATACGATCTGTAGTGCCGTCGACTCTTTCAAGTACATTTCATCGAACCTTTTTATTATATCATACGCCGTTTTTCCTTCCCTAACATACTCCAATTGTCTGTTCGATATTGCACTATAAATTATATTTATTGCCTTCAAATCCTTTTTGTCCCAGTCTTCATTGTCTCTTTCGTTCTTCATTCTAGTTGTAACAATCTCGCATTCCTTATACTTGAGAAACATCGTGATTCTTTGCTTCCACATTCCATAATCCTCACCATCGAATATAGGTATCATGATTTCCGATCTCTCCATTTTAATTGATTCTTCTTTTTTTTTTCTCCGAAAGTTTTCTTTCCTTACTGAAAATTCACTCGCAAGATCGTAACCACGCACTAAATATCTTGCAAAACTAGTAACCACGCACTAAATATCTTGCAAAACTAGTAACCACGCTCTGCTACCATGTTAAGGAAATCAGAGGATTTGGAAATACAAATAACTGACTTTATTTCACACACAACAGCTATACATCTATATTACACTCTGAAGAACGTCTTGCACGCACGCTTGTCGCCAACCGACTCTCCAGAATCTTCTAACGGCAGTGTTTTGTCTCAACTAAGACCTGGACGCCCTCTGACCCTTACACACACACTCTCATGTACAGTGTAAATGTATCACTTCCCTAACAATTACCTTGTTACTCTTCATCTTCACCTTCTCCGCATAGGAGGGCTGCCTTGGCTCCGTCCTTGTCTTGACTGCTGTATCCAGCCGCTTGCTAGTTTGCAGCGTTCTGTTAACGGCACTGAGTTTCGCCGTTTCCTTTTTCTCTGAGCCGGTGCTCTGCTCCAATTTTCCAGTGAGGTAACTGTTGTGGAGTAGAAGTTCCTCCACAATTCCCCTCATGTCTTTAAAATACCGCATAATGGTTGCGGTTTGCTCTTTGTTCACCTTTTTGTTTGGGTCCAAACAGAAGGCTAGAACACTCTTTTCTATTTCCCCTGCTTGTGCTCTTAAGTCAGGCACAGGGCAGGGTTCATCTGCTGGTGGTGGCGATGACTGCTGCATCACTTCTTTTTCTTTTTCCTCATCTTCCGCCCTCTTCTTCTTTTTATGTTCTGGGCTTTTCCCCTCCAACTTTTGAGTTTTAAGCGGCTCCAAAACCACTCTTGCTATTCAGCGGGAGGAGTTTGACCCCGCGTGGCCATTCTGATGACCATTTTTTTTCTTTTTTTTTTTTTTTTCTGTTTTTGCTCACCAGTCTCGTTCCCGCTGTAATTTCCTGCCGTCAGTGTCTTCACTACCGTCGGTCAAGTTGCTTTTCAGTTGTGCCACCGTCGGTAAACCTGTTGCCGCTTTTTGTCTTCGTCGGAATATCCTCCGACAGTCGGTAACCTCTCCGACAGTCGGTAATGTAGTTTACACTCCTATTGACAGGTGTTGGTAACAAGGTAATAGGTAAGTAGCGTCTCGTTAGTAGTTCCTAAGTAGCCCGAGGGGACGCGGCGGCGGCGCAACGGTCGCGCGTCATAAGATGGCCATCTCACTGCCTCTGTCTCTACACCACATCTTTTTTCACTTCTCACGCTTTTATTCCAACGATCTCCACTAAACCTTTTATACACTTCAACTCCAGAACACTAACACTTCACTTTCTCACACTTTTTTCCTCTGCACTCTTCGATTTACCACAAGATTTCGGTAACACACTACGGAGCGACGTGCACGCGTCCGTCCTGCTTGCCGCCATCTTGGATACCTCCAGAGCCCGGCAGGAACGGTTAAGATTGCACCGCAGGAGCAGTTGTCCTCCTCTTCTTCCGCTCACGTCGGGGAAAGCTCCGTCTACATAGCCTCCGCCGAGTCGTTTCCCTCGCAGTCGGTGCGTCCGACTTCTCCGTCCTCTCTTCTGGCCTTCGTGGGGCTAGTTGACGGCTGCATCGTTTTCTTCCTCGCCGTCGCGACCCCGCCGTCGAAGGAAACGGTCCCTGCCTCCTGTGCGGCCCTCTTCTTACGGGCCGGCAGTTTGCATGCCGGAGACCCCATAGGGTGCGACACGGGTAGTCCCAGGTCCGTGCAGACCGGACACTTAGATACTCGCGCCGAGTAGTCCCTGGCGCGATCTCCTTCCGCCCCGCACCGGTTGCAGGGCTTCAACCGGTCGACCGTCGATGTACAGTCCTAGCGCACGTGACCCGACTCTATGCTACTCAAGCATTGGAGTCGGCGCGCCGGGAGAGGTGAAACCCCGCCGCTGACCAACCTATATTAATCTTTCCTCCTGCTCGGGGGTCTCCTCCGTCGCTGATTTTCCTGGCCGCTGTCAGCGGACAGCGTAGCCATACCGATCCAAGGCCCCGAGGAGCGGAGCGTATGACTCCCACGTTGACCTCGTCGGTGTCACGTAAAATTACACAAAAGAACAACAAAAAAGAATAAAAAAAAGAAACTTTATTTTTCTTCTAGCACTTGGTTTTACAATCTACCTCCGAGCTCTAAGCGTGACCTTTTAAGACTGAAGCTCTTATGATTTTTTGACTTTCGATCGGATCCGATCACTTTCTTTTGTCATCCCTCAACATCCCCACCGTCCATGCATTTGCTAGGCGTCCGCGGCCGTTGCCACGTGCTCTTTCTTCTAGAACCTTCGGTGGAAGGACCGTTGGGATGTTGATGGTTCATTAGGCACTTCAGCGATATACATTGTCGCCGAGTGCCGCCACATCTTTATCTCCGATTTTAAAGTGAGCCGGTCGTCACATACCCCCCTGGTTAGATTGATCTTGGTCCTCTAAGATCTTAGTAGAATGGAATTATTTAAATGTAGATCGAAGGATATGTTTACGCCCTTTTTTTTCAGGGATCACTATGAATTGGTTTTCTTCATGTAATGGTACAAAAGTTATTTCGTTAATCTTAAATATAGCAATTTTACAATATTTGTTAGTGTTCGGGAAGCTAATAATTTCAGAAGCGTAATCATGTTGTAGTTTTCGATCGTGAATTGGTTGGGTTTGTTTACAAAGCGTAATTCCTATCCCGTGAATTTAAGGCATCTAATTAAGGGTATTATTACTAGTGCTAGGGTCAGCATTATCCTGAAAAAAGTACGCTTTCAGTCGGTTACCATGTATCTTTTTCTTAGCATTGTCGATAGAAATAATATAATAAGGAGTTTTCACATCGTTAATCCTGTAAGGTCCTAACCATTCAATGTCCAACTTATCTCTTTTATGGTCGTTGTGAATTAAAACAAAGTCTCCTTTTCTAAACACGGTCTGAGTTTTAACAATCTTTCTTTCTTGGTCTCGCTTGTATCGTTGCTTATTCTGAATAAGCGTTTTGTGAGCTGTTTCCCAATATTTATTCAACTGTTTTTGCCAAAGTGAGTACATATCATCATAGGTAAGTGTGGGGAATTTGGATATTGCGGAAGGTAAGTTAGCTTTTCGCCCAAAGGTCAATTCAAAGGGAGAGAATCCTGTTCCTTCATGTTTCGCGGTGTTGTACCCTAAACAAATGAAATTAAGTACTTCGTCCCATTCTTTGTCATTGTCGTGTAATGCAGTACGAATTAAATCTTTAACTGAGGCATGCGTTCTTTCGAGAGATCCGTTACTCTGTGGGTGAAATGAAGTTGTTTTGATGTGTTTGATTTTAAAAGCTTCTTCAAATTTCGTCATTAAATCGCTAACAAAATTTTGTCCCTAGTCTGTTAGGATCGTTTTTGGTGCCGAAAATATGTAAATATAGTGTTCAATGAGCGCATTAATTATGGATTCAGTTCGTTGCGTTTTAAGGGGAACTAGTATCAGATATTTCGTAAGTTCATCGTGAATTGAAAGTATGTATTGGTTTCCGCGTTTGGTTTTCGTCATCGGTCCTATGATGTCCATAGCGATTTTGTCGTTAGGGTTAAGTGGCGTGTCTGAGATTTGTGGGGATTCTTTGGGCCTGATACGTGTTAGTTTCTCCTTTTGACATGTGTCGCATGTTTTCACAAAGTTTTCTACTCTTTCTAAAAGTCCGGAAATTTTGAATTTATCCTTGATCCGTTGATACGTTTTTTGTATCCCTAAATGTCCTACGGTTTCGTTATGGTTTTCCTTTATTGCTTGTAGTATTTCGTTTTCATCTAGTTTTAAGATGGGATTAGGTGCATAAGTAATTTTCTTGTACGTGTCGTTAAAATATATTAGCATGAGTTTAATCTGCGTTTTCTCTAATTCAGTGAAATCGTTATTTCCTATGCCGATTTTTGTTGTATCTTTAAGAATTTTGTAAAGTCTTCTGATCCAAAGTGTCTCGTCGTATTCTCCTAAGTCGTTTCGAGTTAACTGGTAAAATGTTTGGTCATTCGGTTTAATTTCTAAGAGTTTCGGATTTTCGTTGTTGTCTTTCCATGCGTTGAATGAATTAGTGTGATCAATTACTAGGTCGAGGTTAACTACTTCGTCGCGAGTTACCGCGTGAACTCTGGATAAAGCATCTGCAGCTGTGTTATCTTTACCTTTTGTATATTCGATTTCATAGTCATATTCTTCGAGTTCAAGTCTCCAACGAATCAGTCTGCTAGAAGGGTCTTTGCAATTGTGCAACCACTTAAGAGCTTGGTGGTCGGTTCGAATAATGAAGCGTCGTCCTAACAAGTATTGTCTTAATCTTTTCACGGCCCATACGATGGCTAAAAGCTCTTTTTCTGTCGTGGTATAGTTTCGTTCGGGTGGATTCAGTGTTCTTGAAATGTAACAACAAGGATGACCGTCCTGTGACAGTATTGCTCCTAGTCCTTCGTTACTTGCGTCGGTAGTTAAGGTAAAGATTTTGTTAAAGTCTGGATAAGCTAATATTGGGAAATTACAGAGTTTGTCTTTTAAAGTATCAAAGCTAGTCTGGTGTTTGTCAGTCCAATGAAATGGTGTGTCCTTTTTTGTTAAGTCTGTAAGGCTTTTCGCGATTTTGGAAAAGTTTCGAATGAATTTGCGGTAATAACCTGCTAAACCTAAGAATGATTTCACGTCCGTGGCATTGCGGGGTAATCGAAAGTTTTTTACAGCGTCTAATTTCTTGGGGTTTGGTTTAACTCCTTCGGATGAAACTACATGGCCTAAGTATTCTAGTTCCGGTTTTACGAATTCACATTTGTCCGGTTGCAATTTAAGTCCTAATTCTCTGAGTCTCTGAAATACTATCGCGAGGTTTTCGTTATGTTCTTGAATCGTTTTTCCGAATATCACTATGTCGTCCAAATAAACAAAGCAGTATTTTCCTACAAGTCCAGTCAAGGCTCTGTCCATTAATCTTTGAAAGGTAGCGGGTGCGTTTTTAAGTCCGAATGGCATTCGATTGAACTGAAAATGCCCTTGCGGTGTCGAAAAAGCGGTGTATTTTTTAGATTTCTCGTTCATTGGAATTTGGTGGAATCCTGAGGATAAATCAAGTGCCGAAAAGAATTTTGCGTTTCCTAGTTGTGTTAAAATGTCGTCTATATCGGGTAAAGGGTAAGCGTCTTGTTCTGTGATTTCATTTAGTTTCCTGAAATCGATAACTATCCTCCATTTCTGTTTTCCTGAGGCGTCTAATTTTTTTGGAATTACCCATACCGGAGAGTTATAAGGAGATTCGGATTCTTCTATAATATTTTTCTTCAACATGTCTCCTATTTGTCGCGAAATCTCGTCACGGTGACATTCCGGTGGTCTATACGATCGTGTGTTAATAATTTTGTCTTTAGTTAACGAAATTGTGTGCTGAGTTAAATTAGTACAGGGCAAAAGATCGGTTTCTAAATTAAAGATGTCGATATAATGGAGAATAATCTTTTCGATGGATTCACGGATTGGTTTTTCAATGTGATCTGTTCTCACTAGGCTTTTTAGTTTTGATACGTTGGAAAAGTCATGAGAATTTTGAATATTGCTAGAAATTTCAATGTTTTGCTCACCAGTGTTGATAAAACATACTTTAGTTGGTTTGCCTTCCAGATAGATTGTTTGAACTCTGTTTTCTCCAGGAGTTAAGTGTATTGGTTTCTGAAATAAAATGGTTTTGTCGTTTAGTCGGATTTTGTCATTGGATATTGAATAGTTATACTTCTCTAAACATGGTAGCCCAATGATTCCATCTTCGATAATAGGGAAGTTGTTCGGTACTATGTGAAAAATGTGATTTTGTCCAAAAATTCGTTTCGTTACGTATTCGTTAGTTTCGTATTTGTCTCGTCCCATAGAAAATTTTTGTTTAGGCCCTATTTGTATCGCGTTGACAGTTTTGTTACGTTTCACCAGGTTTATCCCTGCTCCTGTGTCGACCAGAAATACTCGCTCTTCGGTTCGGGTTGACAAAGGTATTGCGAGTAGTCTTCCCGTGGCGATGTTGACTCGTACGTCTCGTACGGTTCGTCCATCTCCTGGTTCGATGTTGTTTCTTGTATTTCGCCCCTTTCCTGGACTGCCTGAATCCTTGCGGGTGGTCGATCGCGCTGGCTCGGTAGTAGAAAATTTTGACACTTGTTGGCAATATGTCCCAGCTTTCCGCACTTAAAGCACTTCATCTGCGCGCGTTCAGCAGGTGGTCTATTTTCTATTTGGTTAAATGTAGCAGGTTTCTGAGCTGCTGGCGTGTTAGGCGATCTTGATGGTACATTAGATCGTCTTACCTGCATTGGCTGGTTGTTTGCGCGATTACTAGCGGAAGGTAAGCGATTACATGACCAATTAGGTTGTCGTTCTTCTCGCAAGTAGCGTTCTACATCGGCTGCCTTTTTTTCAGCTTCCGAAAGATTCAAGGGTTCACTGCTTAATAATATTCGCCCTATGTCGCGTCTGAGTCCCTTTAGGTACACACGAACAGTCTTCTTCGTGATTTCTTCGGTCATAATTTTACGTGTCAGTGGTTGTGGGTACTCATTAGTTACTGCGTACAGCAAACGGTTGAGTATTCTTCTAAACCGAATATTAAAACTTTGCACTGATTCCTCGCGCCCCTGTCTCAACTCTCGTAATTGTTCTTGGTACTCATCCGAAGTCACTTGTGCTGCTAAGTTATTTCTCAGTGCGTCGTACAGATCACTGTAACACTCAATAGGAATGTTGCGAATACTTTGGGCTGCTTTCCCCACGATTTTTTCCACTTTTATTGCTTTTAGCAACAGATCTTGCTCCATACAGCGATCCTTCATACTTCTCACTTCTTTGATGAAGTCTTCAACTCCTACATCATCATCTCCGTTGAGCGTTGGGATGTAGCGTATTGCATCCTTAGCTCGTAGAGTGGGAGAAGCGGGCGGAAAATAGCCTCTTTCTTCCACCTCGGGTTGTTCGATGTTGAGGTGAACAGGTGGGATGTCTGGAGCTGCTAACCCTGACAGTTTGCGTGCTTTTGCCATATTCCCGGTGCGATTGATTGCTGTCGATGCACTTTCATTGTCTTCGGTGATAATGGAAGCAACGTCATCGGTCGCAGGGGATCCGAACCCAGTCCGTAGCGCTGCGACGGTTTTCCCGAGATTCTCGATTTCTGCTGCCCTGTGTCTGTTCTCTTCGTCATTTTGCATAGACAAACGTAACATTTCCTCTCGTAAAAGGGCAATATTCTCGTTCTGTTTTTGAATACTGTCCCGTATTGCTCGCAACATTGGGTCAGTTGAGGTTGAAGTTTGAGATTCGTTTGCCTTAGACATTATTGCGCTGATTTCACTTTTATTGTCACTTCGCTTGGTTCGTGATAGTTACTTTGTTGTTGCGGATAACCGTAGTCCCAAATAATTCTATCTTCCGTAGATGATGAATGTCTTTTGGTTTCCGAACAAACACTTTTCACTATCCTGGCAGGATCGCCAAAATGTCACGTAAAATTACACAAAAGAACAACAAAAAAGAATAAAAAAAGGAAACTTTATTTTTCTTCTAGCACTTGGTTTTACAATCTACCTCCGAGCTCTAAGCGTGACCTTTTAAGACTGAAGCTCTTATGATTTTTTGACTTTCGATCGGATCCGATCACTTTCTTTTGTCATCCCTCAACATCCCCACCGTCCATGCATTTGCTAGGCGTCCGCGGCCGTTGCCACGTGCTCTTTCTTCTAGAACCTTCGGTGGAAGGACCGTTGGGATGTTGATGGTTCATTAGGCACTTCAGCGATATACATTGTCGCCGAGTGCCGCCACATCTTTATCTCCGATTTTAAAGTGAGCCGGTCGTGACATCGGCGTGGCAGCCCCCGGCCTCAGCAATGGCGGCTGCCACCTCTTCCGAGGTGACCGAGTCCTCCAGTCCGGTCACTCTTAGCTCGGCCGTCCTTCGCGGCACGGTTACCTTGGCGGGCAAATCCTTCAGCGTGGCCGTCATCCGCTCGGCCAGTCGCGATACTTTGCTCCCAGCGTCCTGGCCTGAGATTTCGAACAGCAGCGCCCCCGTGATCGCTCTCCTCGGTCTTAACTCCGTGGTGTCGAGTTCGGAGAGCTTGACTTTCCTCTTCACACCGACATCGCATCCCTGTACGTGAAGCCCGCGCCGTCCCTCACGGTGAGTGATACCGCGGCACACCGTGGGGATTGGGGAAGGCCCGGCACTTTCTCGCCGCGCAGGTCTCGCCCACTAGCGTTACGTTTCTTTCCTGCCCCGATAGCTCTGGATTCATCGCCGCTGCCCGCTCCTCGCGTGGATTCCCTTCCCGTGCGGGGGCGTACCGAAGGCGGCCACCTCCGCGAAAGTCGCCGTTCCGGGCGCCAAGGACCCTGTTCCCAATATCGACGACGGAACAGACGACGATACCCGACCTTTGGTTCTTGCGTCCTCGGTCGGCGTATGGACCGTTGGAAGAGGTTGCGCCGTGGGCTTCCTGTTCTTTCTCCTCGCACTCCCTCTTCCACCTCCTATCACGGTAGTGAATCCTGCCTCGTCGGTCGACGACTCCACGGTCGACCGCGAGGTGTCTGTCGCCGACCGCAATCGTGCTTGCACGGTTCTTGCGGCGACGCCAGCGTCCGTAGCCGGGGGGATCGTCCCCCCCCCTTGCATTATTTCTCGCCGACACTCCTCCAACTTGCGGAGGTACAGGACCTTGAGATCCTGTTCTTGAGACGATGACCAGGGGTGTGGTGGAGGTTGGGGAGGGGGACCCATAATCGCTCCCGTTGGGGCCGCGGGAGCATTTCCTTTCGTCTCCCTCGTAAAGGTGATCCCCACTTCTTGTCCTTCACCGTCGTTGTTACCACCTTTGTCTGCCCTCTCCGTGCATTCCTTGGTCAGCCGTTCTACCGTCTCTTGGAGACGATTGACCTCTCTTTCCAGAAGGCGATCCTCCTCCGCAGGTACGTGACGTCCTCCTCTTCCTGTCCGTGGGTCGGTTCCGCGTCTGTCACGGTCGCTTGCTTGTCGACCGGTCCGATCCTCACTTCGTCCCTCCGCATGTCGTCGCCGCCGCCGGCACCGTCGCGGATGGTAGAGGCAGCAGCCACGGCGGCAGCCTCGGCG
Source organism: Bombus flavifrons (assembly GCF_040668555.2). Lineage (NCBI taxonomy): Eukaryota > Metazoa > Arthropoda > Insecta > Hymenoptera > Apidae > Bombus > Bombus flavifrons. The sequence continues at coordinate 1,504,623 of NC_138457.1, read as the reverse complement.
TCGGTATCGGTGTCGGTATCCGTCCCGCGCCTCGCGCCCCTCTTCTTCCTTTTACCGGGAGCCGACAGTAGCGCCTGAGTCTGGAATCCCCACGGGCGCGTCTCCCTGCCGTGTGCGACGTCCAGCGCCTCCGCTGCGACAGTTGGCGGCGGAGGCGGTGCTTTCTGTGGACTCGGTAATCCTGCGGTTCGACCGCTTGCTGAGCGTGCCCGAAACCGGTCGAATAGGAAGAGCATGGCGACATTTCGTCGTCGGATCTCACCCCCCTCCCCTCTCAGCCTCAGCGCCTCCGCCGAATCCCACCCCGCGAAGATCCCGGACCGACAGTCGTAACGTCGGGTCCTCCGATCCTATCCCAGACCCCTCGGTTCGCGTGTCTCATTCGCCAGGCGCATGATCGTGTCCGGGGGCCTGCCCCCCCCCCCCAACGGCCACAGTTGCTCGATGACGACGCAGCGGGCCCGCTTTACATCCCGCAGCTGCGCCGGTACTGGGGTATCCCTCCCCTGCAGCGTAAACGATTCTTTGATTCGTTTTTCTATCCATTATAATTTGATAAATAGCCGAAATATTTTGTCTTATTTTGTGAAATTTGAAATATTTGTCTCGTCCCATGTAAAAAGTTTGAGGTTCGTCTGATTTGAATATCTTCATGTCCGATTTATTTTCTTTGATCAAATTTATCCCTGCTCCGGTATCAATTAGATGAACTCGTTCTCCTGCAATTCCTCTGAATGGTATTGCAAGTGGTTGTCCGGTTGTTGTGTTAAACCTTGGTATTCCTGGTCTTCCGTTGTCGTTTTTTTCTGCTGTTGCTGATCCTCGTTCTCATCTGTTCCGATCTGCTTTACCCGTGGAGGTGGCAGGTTTCTTTGGCTGGTTAATTGACAATTTTGACACTGCGTTGTCCCAATTTACCATATTTGAAACATTTTACTTGTTGTCGCTCAACAAGTGGTATACGTTCCGTTTTAGAAAATGATGACACATTTTTGTTGATTGGATTATTACGTGTGGCCGATAGTGGTCGGTTGCTTGTCTGCATTGGTCTGTTACTAAGTCGGTTATACGTTGCTGTTGGTCGAGTAGCTGTCCTTCTCCATTCCTCTTGTTCTTCTCGTAGGTATCTTTCAATGTCGGCGGCCTTCTTTTCTGTTTCGCTCAATGAAATTGGTTCGTTTGCTAACAGTATGCGTCCTATGTCGTGTCAAAGTCCTTTCAAATATATTAGACTTACTTTTCTCATGGTGGCTTCAATCATTGTTCGTCGTGTAAGTGATTGTGGAGTTTCATTAGTTAGTCATTCCATACGTAAGTTTATTTAATATACGACGGAATCGGATATTGAGACTTTGAACAGATTCGTCGCGTCCTTGTTTCAAATCGCGTAATTGTTCACCGTATTCGTCAGATGTTACTTGAACTGCTACGTTGGATCTCAAAGCGACATGTACATCTGCATAATTTTCAATACGTATGTTCCAAATACTTTGCGCGGCTTTACCAACTATTCTATCGACTTTAATGGCTTCCAATAACAAATCTTTTTGTGAACAACGCATTCGCATAGCACGTACTTTTATGAAGTCTTCCACTCCAACATCGTCGTCACCGTTTGAAATTAGAATGTATCTTATAGCTGATAACATAATCGTGTTGTCGCAGTTCATTGTAGTCTTATTATTCGTCATCGTCATCGCTTTCAGGGTCAAATATCATTTCGGGTGCGTTGGCTATTGGTACACGATCCCTACTTCTCGATTTCGCGGTTTCTTTTGTGGTGTTAGTTACAGATCCAAACTCTTCGGTCACAATGGTTCCCTGACTTCCAATGCCTAGCTTCAATTCGGCAACTGATTTTCCTAACAGTTCAATTTCTTTAACGCGGCGTTGATTCTCTTCGTTTGCTTCTTTGCTTAGTATTTGAATTTGATGTTGAATTTCGGATGTGGAACTTCCGTGGAATGTCCATTTCCGGGAATTCTTTTTATATGCTGTACACTGATGTAAGCATTTGAAATAATTGTTCGTCTGCTCGGTAATTTGAGCGACTAATTCTTCCGAAAATATCATTTGAAAGGCGCCTAAAAGTGTTGATTCTGGGTGTTCAATCACTCATGGAGAGACGCGATCGCGAGGAAGCACGCCAACGGGAGTCGAAAATTCCCGTTACGATTAGATAATCGACGCCACGAAATGATCGATCCCCTATTTCGATTAGGATAATAGAGTTGGTTTAATTGAATATGACACTGATATAACAAGTTATGAATCACAGTTTATTCCAACAACTTTGCAAAGAAGATAGTTACGCTGGTGCGTATGTATAAGATAAGTCAGTGACTGATCTACGGGTGTAAACCCGGTCAAAGGATGTTGACTGCTTGAAAGATGGAAAATCAGTGAAGTTCGGCGACGATGCTGTGGTGGAGGAAAGCTAAGGATGAGTGTGTCTAGCGCACGGGGCCATCGGATTTGTTGGTGATGATTTTGGCTAAGAGAGTGAGGGAAATAGGCTTCGTTGTTAATTGGTTATTTGCTATGGTGGTGGGTGAGGAAGGATGCTATCCGCCCTTGAGATAAAGTCGCTAGTGGGAGGCCTCATACGTGAGAAAAGGCAACTTTCCCGTGTCAACCCGTGGTGGACAATAAACTTTAGGAAACAATTCAGCGAAAGAATATCTGTTCGGTCTAAAGGACTTTGACTAGGAAATTCCTGAGATTTATTAATGGATTTATGATGAGATTTATTTACTTGAGCCTATTGAGGGTACGCAGTAAGGATCCGAAGAAATCTGGCTGTCATCTTGTCCGCGGTGTGTGGCCTGGTTTAGGTAGAGTGTTGCCCGACGCAACACTGGGTTTAGATTCCCTTTTACTCCTGCATTTTGTTCGTCAGAGATATGTAGTTTAGGCATTAAATACGTTTTTGACCACAATAATATTTCTGTTTGGTGAGAGGTCTCGATATTTGCAGGTACTTCTGAACTTTCCTCTTTTGAAGATGTACTTAGTGTTCTGGGCCGTTTTCTATTTATTCTTCTTTGATCGATCGATTCTTCACTGTCTGATGATGGTGGATCAAACTGGTACACATCATTCATCAAATCGCCTGAATCGTAATCTTCTATTTCGCTGTCGTCTCTCCTAAAATATTCTTCAATATTACTTGCCATTTTGAAGGGTGTCACAAGTAAAAGATAATCAAATAGATTATATAGGGCACTATCTTAGACTCTCCGGTACGTGACGAGCCTCTGAGGTTCTTGGAAGTTGTTATAAATTGTCTTTATGCCGCGGATTTTCTGGGTGCCCTCGGCCATTGTCCGGTACGGAACAGTCCGCGAAACAGGTAGACAACTATTATAACGAGGCATTATTGGCATTTGTTTACTGCCGTTACTAAGGAATGCATTTATATTTATCTCACACAAACGTAATAATATTACTTCTGCGTAGGTGTTAGGAAAAATTGACAAACGCATGTATGCGTCCTTAGTCCATGCCGGACACTTACAGAAAACGCATATATGTGTCGTTAGTCCACACCGATAGCTTTCGCCAGACGCATATATGCGTCCATATCACTCTAAGGTTAATCGACGTTCAATGATAATTCCTAGAACGAGTATTTGTGCGCACTGTTATTTGTGTATTTTATACGAGTTCAATCGTAAAAATTGAACTTAGATTTGTAAAATTCTAAAATTAAGGCCCCGTCAATGTTAGTTTTTGTTTTGAAGTGTTATTTGGGATTTGGGCGCATCAGAATTTTCACATAATTATATTTTGCAATGATAGTTTATTACGTAAAAGCTGATATGATATTACATGCACAAAAATAATTTGCAATATGTCTCATTCAGAAAGCTTTCATCACCCTTTATTGATTTCAAGTTCATTACACCGTATTCGTTACACCGGATTCTAAATTCGAACATAGCATTAAGTACATTTTTCGTCTAATTGGTAGAAATCATTACAGGAATCTCTAGAAATTTTTGGAATAAATTTCTAATGAATACACATTCCGCATATTTCATTGCTGGGCATACTACGTACTTTTTCACAGCAACTAGCACGAATTTTCAACAAATAAATAAGTGTAGTTAAAAATTCAATATGAATTTGTCATCATAACAGTTTGTACAACATTCTTTATATGAACAACTATTCATTGGCAATAGCGCGATGCGATGGTGCTAGTGTCACATAGAAGACACAGGAAATCGCGAACGAAATTAATTAATCGATCTTCGGTTGTCTCTTCACGTCGCAGTTCGAACGTTTGGCAAGTAAGGTGAGAAATTCGTATTTTAGATAAGTCTACGTAAAATTTATCAAATGAATCCATCAGAGTAAGAGTTCAGAGTTTTATAACAAAAATGTATTGAGTGCTTATTTGGCAAGGTTTATATACTATGGTTTGGTTTGGTGGCTATCCTGTTACTATCTGGTTCGATGCCTGTGGCATGCAGGATGTTTTGTCACACGTGGTTATTCTAATACAGTTTTCTGAGTCTGTGACACAAGCATCGTGCGAACTCTCTTGCCGACCGTAAACGAGCCTTTGACTGTTAGGAAAGTCGATCTCTTCATTTAGTTATTTTCCATTAATTATTCGCATATCAAATATAATTACGTATCTGACTTTCTTCGAATATTGAAAGAATACTTTGCATAATGAAGCACAAAATTCCTTTAATTATTACATTAATTATTACATTTTTCATAAACATTTGAGATCGACATATCTTTCGTAAGAAGTTTTCTTTTTCTTATATCATCTCTACCATCTTCAAAGCTCTGTGTCTTCTCTGTTGTTTCGGCTTGTTCCTTTCTTTACTAATAGCCCGTGGGTCAAAGCTTCTCGAACCTGCGTTTCGGAAGGAACTTCCTGTTCATTCAAGAGCTAAAAGCGGGCCGAGAATTGCAAGACATTGTTGGTCCTTGATTAATTCCTCATTTAACGAATTTACTTTAACGACTTTGCTTCTATTATTACGGAAGATAATGAAAGTGGATCAACAGCAATCAACCGTACCGGGAATATGGCAAGGGCGCACAAGCTGTCAAGTTTAGCAACTCCAGACTTCCCACCTGAACACCCCGACATCGAAGAACCCGAGGTGGAAGAGAGAGGCTATGTTCCGCCCGCTCCTCCCACTCTACGAGCTAAAGACGCAATACGTTACATCCCAACGCTCAACGGAGACGATGACGTAGGTTCGAAGATTTTATCAAAGAAGTGAGAGGTATGAAGGATCGTTGTATGGAACAAGACCTATTGTTAAAAGCAGTAAAAGAGGAGAAGAACGTAGGAAAAGCAGCCCAAAGCATTCGTAACATTCCCATTGAGTGCTACAGTGATCTATACGATGCATTAAGAAATAATTTAGCAGCTCAAGTGACTTCAGACGAATACCAGGAACAATTACGAGAATTGAGACAAGGACGCGAAGATTCAGTGCAAAGTTTCAATATTCGCTTTAGAACAATACTTAGCTGTACGCAGTAACCAACGAGTATCCGTAACCACCAACATGTAAGATCATGTCTGAAGCCATCACAAAAAAGACTGTTCGTGTCTACCTACAGGGACTCAGACGCAACAGAGGACGAATATTACTAAGCAGTGAACCTTTGAATCTTGTGGAAGCTGAAAAGAAAGAAGCCGATGTAGAACGCTACTTACGAGAAGAACGGCAACCTAATTGGTCAAGAAATCGCTTACCCACTGCTAATAACCGCCCCAACAACCAACTAATGCAACTAAGACGACGTAACGTACCATCAAGACTGCCTAACACGTCAGTAGCTCAGAAACTTGATACATTTAGCCAAGTAGAAAATAGGCCACTTGCTAAACGCGATGAGTTGAAGTGCTCCAAATGCGGATTGAGACGACAACGAACTGTTCGCGGCCAACGGGACGTGCATAGCGACGTACGGCACTATCGTGGTTAACTTGAACCTGTCCCTCAGACGAGCTTTTAAATGGCGTATCGTGGTAGCTGTAGTTCAAACGCCCATTATCGGCATGGACTTTTGAAGCCACTATGGGTTGCTCGTGGACCCATGAAACAGACGACTCGTCGACTCGACAACCGCCTGTCATCAATGGGATACATGGCCAAGGCCGACGTAACGTCGATAAAGACGACAATCGGCGAATCGCCCTGTCATCGACTCCTGGCGGAATTCCCAGACTTAACCCAGCCGCCCGCGTTCGGAAGAGGTACAGCCTGACACAAGGTAACATCACCATATTACATCATATTAAGACGACACCTGGCCCTCCAGTCTTCAGCAAACCACGCCATCTCGTCACCGACCGACTCGAAGACGAAGGTGGAGTTCGAAATTATGATTAAGCAAGGAGTGATTAGACCATCGAGGAGTATGTCCATGGGGACATCACCCTTGCACGTCGTCCCCAAAAAAGACGGAGGCATACGACCCTGTGGCGACTATCGAGCGCTGAACGCCCGTACCATATCCGACAGGTATTCGCCGCCGCACATCGAAGATTTCGCACAGCAACTATATGGTAAGCGAATCTTCTCGAAAATCGATCTCGTCCGCGCGTATCAGCAAATTCTGATAGCGCCCGAGAACGTCAGAAAGACAGTGATCACGACCCCGTTCGGTTTGTTCGAAGCAGTCAATACCATGTTAGGACTCCGAAACGCAGCACAAACGTATCAAAGGTTCGTCGATGAGATCATACGCGGCTTAGATTTCGTTTACGCGTACATCGACGATTTTCTGATAGCTTCGGAATACAAGGAACAACACTGCGAACACTTGCGAACTTTATTTAAACGCTTACACGACTGTAAAAAATGTCACTCTAAAAAATATAACTCTCTTAATGATATATATAAAAACTTTATTTCTCAACAGTCCAAGACCCTTTTAGTACCAATATTACAATGCTCAAGTATCGGCTAGCGATTCAGACTGACTTGGCCGTCATTATTCGGAGTTTAAATACTAAGCGAGAACAATGGAAATGGTGGAGGGGATATTATTCTTCGAAGTTCTTTATCAGGGTGGCGAGGTGTCAACTGTCCGGAGGATATCAGAGTGCGTGGTTGCCTAAGGTGACGTCAGGGTAAAAGATTTTGGGGTTACAACGGCGTAGTAATAAATCTCGCGAAATGTGACGGGATCAAACCGCTAACCGAGCGCGTTCACGCTGTGACAACGACCACGTTCAAATCCACGTCATTCCACACTTCCTGATAATGAACCTTTAGACTTTGATCTTATCTTTGCACACGGCCCAACACCAAGCTTCCCCCATCACGTAGGGCAGGCACTCAGGATACTCTCCTTGCCTCTCAACTCCTACAAATTCAAACATATAAAACTGCGAGCACTCGACCACGAGACCAATCTTAGGCACAGTCCTGGCCGCGGTTTGAACAACCATTTTAAATTTAAAATCTTGTATTGACACTCAAGTACATTCGGAAACTTCATTTGAATATTATTGTATACTATACAGCATGATGAACAAAATAGGCGAATGTGATATTTCGGAGTACAATAATGAGTGGAATAATTTTTTAAATCCTTTAAGTGGGAACATATTGCAACAATTCCAAAGGTGATTTTTACTTGTGTAATAATATGATATTGAGTATTTCTAATCGAATTATGACAATTATTCATTCGACGAGCGAAGATGTTTCAAGTGGAAGAATGATACTTGAATCAGTTAGCCTTGAACAAATAATACTATACAGTTTTAAGGGAATGTCTATATTTTCCTTATCGCATGTCGCGAAACGAAAATCAAGAAGCGAAAACCACATTCACGCCCCTAACCTTAATCAAAATGTGAACCCGACATGTGTGTGTGTGCGAGCGCGCGCGCAAAAGAGGTTTGAACATTTTTTAACCCTTTGCACTCCGAATTTTATTTCAATTCTGTCACCAGCAGCTCCAAACGTCTTTTAAGTGTTTTATTTGAAATTTACTGTAAATAAAAAATAAGACAATTTAAACAGATAGAGGAAGAAACAAATTCACTTAAATACCAGTTTTATTCACGTTATTGTTGTATTTTATAATTTTTAAGTATATGATATATATTGAAACAATTTCCAGGATGCAATACTGGTTTTATTTCGCGCGTTTCACAAAACGTTCTCCTGTGGGATGTACGAAAATGAAATAAGGCTTTCTATCTAAAGGATCGTGTTTATCATATGTTCCAGGCTTTCCCAATTTCATATTTGCAAAACGAGAATCACGAGTAAGCATCGACAAAATCTTATCTCGAAATCTTCTGTGGGCTATAAGTTTTGTTCCTTGGTTTTTAGTTTTTTCTTTGTATGAAATATATGCGTTTACTAAGGAGATTTCTAATCCCCAAAAGAAATATTTCCTCCACCACTTGAGTGTTCGACGTAAAAAACAATAACATGTCGTCAATTGGTTCGCCATATCGACATCACCCATATTTTTATTATAATCTGTAATCACTATCGGTTCTTTTATTTCTCTCAGATTACCTGAATATCTTGCCGGACTGCATTTTCGGCATTAGTTCGAACCTGACAGTCGTGGCAGAGAGACTACTAAAGTTAAAGTTTTTGATCCCTAAAAACGTGAAACGTAATACTGAAATAAGTTCAAGTGAATATGAGTTCGATTTCACGATGCTTAACGAGGATATTGCGGCTCTATACAGAGAGCTTAACGATTCAGAAAATAACAGCAGTAGTGACGATAGTGATGAAGTAAGAGGTGTAAGAAGGCGAAGGGTCAGAGTAATAGACAGTGAATGTGACAGCGATACTGATACTACAGAAGACTTACAATCGGACAGTTCTGAATGGATTAGATGCACTGAATCTAAACAAATACCGTCAAGAATATCATTCATAGCCAGCGACACTATTACAGGATCGCACATACCACCAGATAAGAAAGAACCATTGGATTTCTGTAAGCTCTTTGTTACTAATGAACTGGTGAATGAAATAGTTATTGAAACTAATAATTATGCTACAAAAAAGTTAGAAGGAAAGACATTATCACCGTATTCGATATGGCGAAATTGGCGGATGTAACTATCGAAGAAATGTGGGCATTTATTGGTGTTATAATAAATATGGGGACAATGCCGTTAGCAAATTTACAAGAATATCGGTCACCGTAAAACTGCGAGCAATCGACCACGAGACCAGTCATGGGTACAGTCTTGGCCGCAGTTTGAACAACCATTTTAATACTTCGTAACTTCGCTACTTCATAACATTATAATATTGTTAACCATCTTTATGAATAAAGCATATAAAAATAAAAAAGGACAGTCAAGTTGAGCTATTGCACAGCTCTTCATTATTTTATTTCCTCATCATGAATTTTACGTGACATTTTGGCGATTGTGAAAAGTGCTTGTTGGGAAAACGAGACATCCTACCGACGTGGGAAAGGATTCGATTTGGACTACGGGTCACCCACAACGAAAAACTCTAGATCTACGAATCTGAAGCCTACAACTTGATAACGGACATTCCACGGAAGTTCCATTTCTACGGATATTGAGGTAAAGCTGGATTCTTTCGCTTTATAGAACTAGACGTCCTAGCTTTCACAGCCAAGACTTAGAAGAAGTAGAAATTTTCGAAAAAATGTCTAAAGCATCAACAAGTAAAGACAGCGAAATTAGTGTAAGGTAACTACCGCCGAAATTCAACATCAAATTCAAATACTAAGCAAAGAAGCAAACGAAGAGAATCAACGCCGCGTTAAAGAAATTGAACTGTTAGGAAAATCAGTTGCCGAATTGAAGCTAGGCATTGGAAGTCAGGGAACCATTGTGACCGAAGAGTTTGGATCTGTAACTAACACCACAAAAGAAACCGCGAAATCGAGAAGTAGGGATCGTGTACCAATAGCCAACGCACCCGAAATGATATTTGACCCTGAAAGCGATGACGATGACGAATAATAAGACTACAATGAACTGCGACAACACGATTATGTTATCAGCTATAAGATACATTCTAATTTCAAACGGTGACGACGATGTTGGAGTGGAAGACTTCATAAAAGTACGTGCTATGCGAATGCGTTGTTCACAAAAAGATTTGTTATTGGAAGCCATTAAAGTCGATAGAATAGTTGGTAAAGCCGCGCAAAGTATTTGGAACATACGTATTGAAAATTATGCAGATGTACATGTCGCTTTGAGATCCAACGTAGCAGTTCAAGTAACATCTGACGAATACGGTGAACAATTACGCGATTTGAAACAAGGACGCGACGAATCTGTTCAAAGTCTCAATATCCGATTCCGTCGTATATTAAATAAACTTACGTATGGAATGACTAACTAATGAAACTCCACAATCACTTACACGACGAACAATGATTGAAGCCACCATGAGAAAAGTAAGTCTAATATATTTGAAAGGACTTTGACACGACATAGGACGCATACTGTTAGCAAACGAACCAATTTCATTGAGCGAAACAGAAAAGAAGGCCGCCGACATTGAAAGATACCTACGAGAAGAACAAGAGGAATGGAGAAGGACAGCTACTCGACCAACAGCAACGTATAACCGACTTAGTAACAGACCAATGCAGACAAGCAACCGACCACTATCGGCCACACGTAATAATCCAATCAACAAAAATGTGTCATCATTTTCTAAAACGGAACGTATACCACTTGTTGAGCGACAACAAGTAAAATGTTTCAAATATGGTAAATTGGGACAACGCAGTGTCAAAATTGTCAATTAACCAGCCAAAGAAACCTGCCACCTCCACGGGTAAAGCAGATCGGAACAGATGAGAACGAGGATCAGCAACAGCAGAAAAAAACGACAACGGAAGACCAGGAATACCAAGGTTTAACACAACAACCGGACAACCACTTGCAATACCATTCAGAGGAATTGCAGGAGAACGAGTTCATCTAATTGATACCGGAGCAGGGATAAATTTGATCAAAGAAAATAAATCGGACATGAAGATATTCAAATCAGACGAACCTCAAACTTTTTACATGGGACGAGACAAATATTTCAAATTTCACAAAATAAGACAAAATATTTCGGCTATTTATCAAATTATAATGGATAGAAAAACGAATCAAAGAATCGTTTACGCTGCAGGGGAGGGATACCCCAGTACCGGCGCAGCTGCGGGATGTAAAGCGGGCCCGCTGCGTCGTCATCGAGCAACTGTGGCCGTTGGGGGGGGGGGCAGGCCCCCGGACACGATCATGCGCCTGGCGAATGAGACACGCGAACCGAGGGGTCTGGGATAGGATCGGAGGACCCGACGTTACGACTGTCGGTCCGGGATCTTCGCGGGGTGGGATTCGGCGGAGGCGCTGAGGCTGAGAGGGGAGGGGGGTGAGATCCGACGACGAAATGTCGCCATGCTCTTCCTATTCGACCGGTTTCGGGCACGCTCAGCAAGCGGTCGAACCGCAGGATTACCGAGTCCACAGAAAGCACCGCCTCCGCCGCCAACTGTCGCAGCGGAGGCGCTGGACGTCGCACACGGCAGGGAGACGCGCCCGTGGGGATTCCAGACTCAGGCGCTACTGTCGGCTCCCGGTAAAAGGAAGAAGAGGGGCGCGAGGCGCGGGACGGATACCGACACCGATACCGACGCCGAGGCTGCCGCCGTGGCTGCTGCCTCTACCATCCGCGACGGTGCCGGCGGCGGCGACGACATGCGGAGGGACGAAGTGAGGATCGGACCGGTCGACAAGCAAGCGACCGTGACAGACGCGGAACCGACCCACGGACAGGAAGAGGAGGACGTCACGTACCTGCGGAGGAGGATCGCCTTCTGGAAAGAGAGGTCAATCGTCTCCAAGAGACGGTAGAACGGCTGACCAAGGAATGCACGGAGAGGGCAGACAAAGGTGGTAACAACGACGGTGAAGGACAAGAAGTGGGGATCACCTTTACGAGGGAGACGAAAGGAAATGCTCCCGCGGCCCCAACGGGAGCGATTATGGGTCCCCCTCCCCAACCTCCACCACACCCCTGGTCATCGTCTCAAGAACAGGATCTCAAGGTCCTGTACCTCCGCAAGTTGGAGGAGTGTCGGCGAGAAATAATGCAAGGGGGGGGGGGGACGATCCCCCCGGCTACGGACGCTGGCGTCGCCGCAAGAACCGTGCAAGCACGATTGCGGTCGGCGACAGACACCTCGCGGTCGACCGTGGAGTCGTCGACCGACGAGGCAGGATTCACTACCGTGATAGGAGGTGGAAGAGGGAGTGCGAGGAGAAAGAACAGGAAGCCCACGGCGCAACCTCTTCCAACGGTCCATACGCCGACCGAGGACGCAAGAACCAAAGGTCGGGTATCGTCGTCTGTTCCGTCGTCGATATTGGGAACAGGGTCCTTGGCGCCCGGAACGGCGACTTTCGCGGAGGTGGCCGCCTTCGGTACGCCCCCGCACGGGAAGGGAATCCACGCGAGGAGCGGGCAGCGGCGATGAATCCAGAGCTATCGGGGCAGGAAAGAAACGTAACGCTAGTGGGCGAGACCTGCGCGGCGAGAAAGTGCCGGGCCTTCCCCAATCCCCACGGTGTGCCGCGGTATCACTCACCGTGAGGGACGGCGCGGGCTTCACGTACAGGGATGCGATGTCGGTGTGAAGAGGAAAGTCAAGCTCTCCGAACTCGACACCACGGAGTTAAGACCGAGGAGAGCGATCACGGGGGCGCTGCTGTTCGAAATCTCAGGCCAGGACGCTGGGAGCAAAGTATCGCGACTGGCCGAGCGGATGACGGCCACGCTGAAGGATTTGCCCGCCAAGGTAACCGTGCCGCGAAGGACGGCCGAGCTAAGAGTGACCGGACTGGAGGACTCGGTCACCTCGGAAGAGGTGGCAGCCGCCATTGCTGAGGCCGGGGGCTGCCACGCCGATGTCACGACCGGCTCACTTTAAAATCGGAGATAAAGATGTGGCGGCACTCGGCGACAATGTATATCGCTGAAGTGCCTAATGAACCATCAACATCCCAACGGTCCTTCCACCGAAGGTTCTAGAAGAAAGAGCACGTGGCAACGGCCGCGGACGCCTAGCAAATGCATGGACGGTGGGGATGTTGAGGGATGACAAAAGAAAGTGATCGGATCCGATCGAAAGTCAAAAAATCATAAGAGCTTCAGTCTTAAAAGGTCACGCTTAGAGCTCGGAGGTAGATTGTAAAACCAAGTGCTAGAAGAAAAATAAAGTTTCCTTTTTTTATTCTTTTTTGTTGTTCTTTTGTGTAATTTTACGTGACATTTTGGCGATCCTGCCAGGATAGTGAAAAGTGTTTGTTCGGAAACCAAAAGACATTCATCATCTACGGAAGATAGAATTATTTGGGACTACGGTTATCCGCAACAACAAAGTAACTATCACGAACCAAGCGAAGTGACAATAAAAGTGAAATCAGCGCAATAATGTCTAAGTCAAACGAATCTCAAACTTCAACCTCAACTGACCCAATGTTGCGAGCAATACGGGACAGTATTCAAAAACAGAACGAGAATATTGCCCTTTTACGAGAGGAAATGTTACGTTTGTCTATGCAAAATGACGAAGAGAACAGACACAGGGCAGCAGAAATCGAGAATCTCGGGAAAACCGTCGCAGCGCTACGGACTGGGTTCGGATCCCCTGCGACCGATGACGTTGCTTCCATTATCACCGAAGACAATGAAAGTGCATCGACAGCAATCAATCGCACCGGGAATATGGCAAAAGCACGCAAACTGTCAGGGTTAGCAGCTCCAGACATCCCACCTGTTCACCTCAACATCGAACAACCCGAGGTGGAAGAAAGAGGCTATTTTCCGCCCGCTTCTCCCACTCTACGAGCTAAGGATGCAATACGCTACATCCCAACGCTCAACGGAGATGATGATGTAGGAGTTGAAGACTTCATCAAAGAAGTGAGAAGTATGAAGGATCGCTGTATGGAGCAAGATCTGTTGCTAAAAGCAATAAAAGTGGAAAAAATCGTGGGGAAAGCAGCCCAAAGTATTCGCAACATTCCTATTGAGTGTTACAGTGATCTGTACGACGCACTGAGAAATAACTTAGCAGCACAAGTGACTTCGGATGAGTACCAAGAACAATTACGAGAGTTGAGACAGGGGCGCGAGGAATCAGTGCAAAGTTTTAATATTCGGTTTAGAAGAATACTCAACCGTTTGCTGTACGCAGTAACTAATGAGTACCCACAACCACTGACACGTAAAATTATGACCGAAGAAATCACGAAGAAGACTGTTCGTGTGTACCTAAAGGGACTCAGACGCGACATAGGGCGAATATTATTAAGCAGTGAACCCTTGAATCTTTCGGAAGCTGAAAAAAAGGCAGCCGATGTAGAACGCTACTTGCGAGAAGAACGACAACCTAATTGGTCATGTAATCGCTTACCTTCCGCTAGTAATCGCGCAAACAACCAGCCAATGCAGGTAAGACGATCTAATGTACCATCAAGATCGCCTAACACGCCAGCAGCTCAGAAACCTGCTACATTTAACCAAATAGAAAATAGACCACCTGCTGAACGCGCGCAGATGAAGTGCTTTAAGTGCGGAAAGCTGGGACATATTGCCAACAAGTGTCAAAATTTTCTACTACCGAGCCAGCGCGATCGACCACCCGCAAGGATTCAGGCAGTCCAGGAAAGGGGCGAAATACAAGAAACAACATCGAACCAGGAGATGGACGAACCGTACGAGACGTACGAGTCAACATCGCCACGGGAAGACTACTCGCAATACCTTTGTCAACCCGAACCGAAGAGCGAGTATTTCTGGTCGACACAGGAGCAGGGATAAACCTGGTGAAACGTAACAAAACTGTCAACGCGATACAAATAGGGCCTAAACAAAAATTTTCTATGGGACGAGACAAATACGAAACTAACGAATACGTAACGAAACGAATTTTTGGACAAAATCACATTTTTCACATAGTACCGAACAACTTCCCTATTATCGAAGATGGAATCATTGGGCTACCATGTTTAGAGAAGTATAACTATTCAATATCCAATGACAAAATCCGACTAAACGACAAAACCATTTTATTTCAGAAACCAATACACTTAACTCCTGGAGAAAACAGAGTTCAAACAATCTATCTGGAAGGCAAACCAACTAAAGTATGTTTTATCAACACTGGTGAGCAAAACATTGAAATTTCTAGCAATATTCAAAATTCTCATGACTTTTCCAACGTATCAAAACTAAAAAGCCTAGTGAGAACAGATCACATTGAAAAACCAATCCGTGAATCCATCGAAAAGATTATTCTCCATTATATCGACATCTTTAATTTAGAAACCGATCTTTTGCCCTGTACTAATTTAACTCAGCACACAATTTCGTTAACTAAAGACAAAATTATTAACACACGATCGTATAGACCACCGGAATGTCACCGTGACGAGATTTCGCGACAAATAGGAGACATGTTGAAGAAAAATATTATAGAAGAATCCGAATCTCCTTATAACTCTCCGATATGGGTAGTTCCAAAAAAATTAGACGCCTCAGGAAAACAGAAATGGAGGATAGTTATCGATTTCAGGAAACTAAATGAAATCACAGAACAAGACGCTTACCCTTTACCCGATATAGACGACATTTTAACACAACTAGGAAACGCAAAATTCTTTTCGGCACTTGATTTATCCTCAGGATTCCACCAAATTCCAATGAACGAGAAATCTAAAAAATACACCGCTTTTTCGACACCGCAAGGGCATTTTCAGTTCAATCGAATGCCATTCGGACTTAAAAACGCACCCGCTACCTTTCAAAGATTAATGGACAGAGCCTTGACTGGACTTGTAGGAAAATACTGCTTTGTTTATTTGGACGACATAGTGATATTCGGAAAAACGATTCAAGAACATAACGAAAACCTCGCGATAGTATTTCAGAGACTCAGAGAATTAGGACTTAAATTGCAACCGGACAAATGTGAATTCGTAAAACCGGAACTAGAATACTTAGGCCATGTAGTTTCATCCGAAGGAGTTAAACCAAACCCCAAGAAATTAGACGCTGTAAAAAACTTTCGATTACCCCGCAATGCCACGGACGTGAAATCATTCTTAGGTTTAGCAGGTTATTACCGCAAATTCATTCGAAACTTTTCCAAAATCGCGAAAAGCCTTACAGATTTAACAAAAAAGGACACACCATTTCATTGGACTGACAAACACCAGACTAGCTTTGATACTTTAAAAGACAAACTCTGTAATTTCCCAATATTAGCTTATCCAGACTTTAACAAAATCTTTACCTTAACTACCGACGCAAGTAACGAAGGACTAGGAGCAATACTGTCACAGGACGGTCATCCTTGTTGTTACATTTCAAGAACACTGAATCCACCCGAACGAAACTATACCACGACAGAAAAAGAGCTTTTAGCCATCGTATGGGCCGTGAAAAGATTAAGACAATACTTGTTAGGACGACGCTTCATTATTCGAACCGACCACCAAGCTCTTAAGTGGTTGCACAATTGCAAAGACCCTTCTAGCAGACTGATTCGTTGGAGACTTAAACTCGAAGAATATGACTATGATATCGAATATACAAAAGGTAAAGATAACACAGCTGCAGATGCTTTATCCAGAGTTCACGCGGTAACTCGCGACGAAGTAGTTAACCTCGACCTAGTAATTGATCACACTAATTCATTCAACGCATGGAAAGACAACAACGAAAATCCGAAACTCTTAGAAATTAAACCGAATGACCAAACATTTTACCAGTTAACTCGAAACGACTTAGGAGAATACGACGAGACACTTTGGATCAGAAGACTTTACAAAATTCTTAAAGATACAACAAAAATCGGCATAGGAAATAACGATTTCACTGAATTAGAGAAAACGCAGATTAAACTCATGCTAATATATTTTAACGACACGTACAAGAAAATTACTTATGCACCTAATCCCATCTTAAAACTAGATGAAAACGAAATACTACAAGCAATAAAGGAAAACCATAACGAAACCGTAGGACATTTAGGGATACAAAAAACGTATCAACGGATCAAGGATAAATTCAAAATTTCCGGACTTTTAGAAAGAGTAGAAAACTTTGTGAAAACATGCGACACATGTCAAAAGGAGAAACTAACACGTATCAGGCCCAAAGAATCCCCACAAATCTCAGACACGCCACTTAACCCTAACGACAAAATCGCTATGGACATCATAGGACCGATGACGAAAACCAAACGCGGAAACCAATACATACTTTCAATTCACGATGAACTTACGAAATATCTGATACTAGTTCCCCTTAAAACGCAACGAACTGAATCCATAATTAATGCGCTCATTGAACACTATATTTACATATTTTCGGCACCAAAAACGATCCTAACAGACTAGGGACAAAATTTTGTTAGCGATTTAATGACGAAATTTGAAGAAGCTTTTAAAATCAAACACATCAAAACAACTTCATTTCACCCACAGAGTAACGGATCTCTCGAAAGAACGCATGCCTCAGTTAAAGATTTAATTCGTACTGCATTACACGACAATGACAAAGAATGGGACGAAGTACTTAATTTCATTTGTTTAGGGTACAACACCGCGAAACATGAAGGAACAGGATTCTCTCCCTTTGAATTGACCTTTGGGCGAAAAGCTAACTTACCTTCCGCAATATCCAAATTCCCCACACTTACCTATGATGATATGTACTCACTTTGGCAAAAACAGTTGAATAAATATTGGGAAACAGCTCACAAAACGCTTATTCAGAATAAGCAACGATACAAGCGAGACCAAGAAAGAAAGATTGTTAAAACTCAGACCGTGTTTAGAAAAGGAGACTTTGTTTTAATTCACAACGACCATAAAAGAGATAAGTTGGACATTGAATGGTTAGGACCTTACAGGATTAACGATGTGAAAACTCCTTATTACATTATTTCTATCGACAATGCTAAGAAAAAAATACATGGTAACCGACTGAAAGCGTACTTTTTTCAGGATAATGCTGACCCTAGCACTAGTAATAATACCCTTAATTAGATGCCTTAAATTCACGGGATAGGAATTACGCTTTGTAAACAAACCCAACCAATTCACGATCGAAAACTACAACATGATTACGCTTCTGAAATTATTAGCTTCCCGAACACTAACAAATATTGTAAAATTGCTATATTTAAGATTAACGAAATAACTTTTGTACCATTACATGAAGAAAACCAATTCATAGTGATCCCTGAAAAAAAAGGGCGTAAACATATCCTTCGATCTACATTTAAATAATTCCATTCTACTAAGATCTTAGAGGACCAAGATCAATCTAACCAGGGGGGTATGTCACGACCGGCTCACTTTAAAATCGGAGATAAAGATGTGGCGGCACTCGGCGACAATGTATATCGCTGAAGTGCCTAATGAACCATCAACATCCCAACGGTCCTTCCACCGAAGGTTCTAGAAGAAAGAGCACGTGGCAACGGCCGCGGACGCCTAGCAAATGCATGGACGGTGGGGATGTTGAGGGATGACAAAAGAAAGTGATCGGATCCGATCGAAAGTCAAAAAATCATAAGAGCTTCAGTCTTAAAAGGTCACGCTTAGAGCTCGGAGGTAGATTGTAAAACCAAGTGCTAGAAGAAAAATAAAGTTTCTTTTTTTTATTCTTTTTTGTTGTTCTTTTGTGTAATTTTACGTGACACCGACGAGGTCAACGTGGGAGTCATACGCTCCGCTCCTCGGGGCCTTGGATCGGTATGGCTACGCTGTCCGCTGACAGCGGCCAGGAAAATCAGCGACGGAGGAGACCCCCGAGCAGGAGGAAAGATTAATATAGGTTGGTCAGCGGCGGGGTTTCACCTCTCCCGGCGCGCCGACTCCAATGCTTGAGTAGCATAGAGTCGGGTCACGTGCGCTAGGACTGTACATCGACGGTCGACCGGTTGAAGCCCTGCAACCGGTGCGGGGCGGAAGGAGATCGCGCCAGGGACTACTCGGCGCGAGTATCTAAGTGTCCGGTCTGCACGGACCTGGGACTACCCGTGTCGCACCCTATGGGGTCTCCGGCATGCAAACTGCCGGCCCGTAAGAAGAGGGCCGCACAGGAGGCAGGGACCGTTTCCTTCGACGGCGGGGTCGCGACGGCGAGGAAGAAAACGATGCAGCCGTCAACTAGCCCCACGAAGGCCAGAAGAGAGGACGGAGAAGTCGGACGCACCGACTGCGAGGGAAACGACTCGGCGGAGGCTATGTAGACGGAGCTTTCCCCGACGTGAGCGGAAGAAGAGGAGGACAACTGCTCCTGCGGTGCAATCTTAACCGTTCCTGCCGGGCTCTGGAGGTATCCAAGATGGCGGCAAGCAGGACGGACGCGTGCACGTCGCTCCGTAGTGTGTTACCGAAATCTTGTGGTAAATCGAAGAGTGCAGAGGAAAAAAGTGTGAGAAAGTGAAGTGTTAGTGTTCTGGAGTTGAAGTGTGTAAAAGGTTTAGTGGAGATCGTTGGAATAAAAGCGTGAGAAGTGAAAAAAGATGTGGTGTAGAGACAGAGGCAGTGAGATGGCCATCTTATGACGCGCGACCGTTGCGCCGCCGCCGCGTCCCCTCGGGCTACTTAGGAACTACTAACGAGACGCTACTTACCTATTACCTTGTTACCAACACCTGTCAATAGGAGTGTAAACTACATTACCGACTGTCGGAGAGGTTACCGACTGTCGGAGGATATTCCGACGAAGACAAAAAGCGGCAACAGGTTTACCGACGGTGGCACAACTGAAAAGCAACTTGACCGACGGTAGTGAAGACACTGACGGCAGGAAATTACAGCGGGAACGAGACTGGTGAGCAAAAACAGAAAAAAAAAAAAAAGAAAAAAAATGGTCATCAGAATGGCCACGCGGGGTCAAACTCCTCCCGCTGAATAGCAAGAGTGGTTTTGGAGCCGCTTAAAACTCAAAAGTTGGAGGGGAAAAGCCCAGAACATAAAAAGAAGAAGAGGGCGGAAGATGAGGAAAAAGAAAAAGAAGTGATGCAGCAGTCATCGCCACCACCAGCAGATGAACCCTGCCCTGTGCCTGACTTAAGAGCACAAGCAGGGGAAATAGAAAAGAGTGTTCTAGCCTTCTGTTTGGACCCAAACAAAAAGGTGAACAAAGAGCAAACCGCAACCATTATGCGGTATTTTAAAGACATGAGGGGAATTGTGGAGGAACTTCTACTCCACAACAGTTACCTCACTGGAAAATTGGAGCAGAGCACCGGCTCAGAGAAAAAGGAAACGGCGAAACTCAGTGCCGTTAACAGAACGCTGCAAACTAGCAAGCGGCTGGATACAGCAGTCAAGACAAGGACGGAGCCAAGGCAGCCCTCCTATGCGGAGAAGGTGAAGATGAAGAGTAACAAGGTAATTGTTAGGGAAGTGATACATTTACACTGTACATGAGAGTGTGTGTGTAAGGGTCAGAGGGCGTCCAGGTCTTAGTTGAGACAAAACACTGCCGTTAGAAGATTCTGGAGAGTCGGTTGGCGACAAGCGTGCGTGCAAGACGTTCTTCAGAGTGTAATATAGATGTATAGCTGTTGTGTGTGAAATAAAGTCAGTTATTTGTATTTCCAAATCCTCTGATTTCCTTAACATGGTAGCAGAGCGTGGTTACTAGTTTTGCAAGATATTTAGTGCGTGGTTACTAGTTTTGCAAGATATTTAGTGCGTGGTTACGATCTTGCGAGTGAATTTTCAGTAAGGAAAGAAAACTTTCGGAGAAAAAAAAAAGAAGAATCAATTAAAATGGAGAGATCGGAAATCATGATACCTATATTCGATGGTGAGGATTATGGAATGTGGAAGCAAAGAATCACGATGTTTCTCAAGTATAAGGAATGCGAGATTGTTACAACTAGAATGAAGAACGAAAGAGACAATGAAGACTGGGACAAAAAGGATTTGAAGGCAATAAATATAATTTATAGTGCAATATCGAACAGACAATTGGAGTATGTTAGGGAAGGAAAAACGGCGTATGATATAATAAAAAGGTTCGATGAAATGTACTTGAAAGAGTCGACGGCACTGCAGATCGTATGCAGAAGGAGATTGGAAAACATAAGACTGGAGAACTACAGTGATTCAGCATCATTCTTTAACGATTTCGAAAAATTAACAAATTAATTGAAAAGTGCAGGCGCACAAGTAAGTGAGAGGGAAAAGCTGAATTACATGCTGAATACGTTACCCGAAGAATACAACTACATAGCGGACATAATAGACGCATTGAAGGAAGAGAATCAAACGGTAGCGTATGTGAAAAATAAAATAGAAATAGCAGAGAAGAAAAATAAATCCAATCGAGGAGAAAGGCAAACCAACGCCTTTTCTGCAAAAAAGGAAGGATGCTTCAGATGTGGAAGATTAGGACACTTTGCGAGAGAGTGTCAAAATGGCGTCCAAGCGGGAAGCAGTAACGGCTATTGGCATGGGCCAACACGTGGTCGAAACAGAGGAAGAGGGAACAAAGGAAATACGAGCAGGGGACGTGGAAACTTCCATCGTCAATCAACAACCGGCACGGGCGAGCATGGAAACTCAAGAGCAGGCATATGGATAGCAACAGCGCACGCAGCAAACAGCAGTGAGACGAATGAAATAAGTAAGAACGAAATAGTGTGGCTATTAGATAGCGGTTGTACCGATCACATAATTAATGATATAAATTATTTTGATAAATCTATCGACCTAAAAGAACCGGTAAATATATATTTAGGCGATAATAGACCGATAAAAGCGACAAAAGTTGGGAATGTTATAAGTTATTTTGAAGCTTTCGGAAAACAAAATAAAATAAATATGAGGAAAGTATTTTACGCGAAAGAAATGTCCGCAAATTTGATTAGTTTAGGTAAACTAACAGACAATAAGAATACGGTTATTTCCAAAGGAAATATTGCGAAAGTAATAGATGAGGATAATAAACTTACAGCTGTAGCGTTCAAAGAGAATGGGACATATAGAATAAAAAGTATATTGAAAGGGAAGAAGCACTTAGTAAACAGCGCCGAACGTAGTGGTATGAGTAAAAAGGAAAGATGGCATAGGATGCTAGGACACGTAAATTTTAAATACTTAAATATTTTGGGTAAAGAGCAGCTAGTGACTGGCATACCGAATGAATTTGAAAAGGAACTTTTGAAATGTAGGGTGTGTATAGAAAGCAAAATGCATAACTTACCTTTCAAAAATAATCGAACTAAGGCTAGGGAAATAATGGAAATTATTCATACGGACGTATGTGGTCCCTTTAAGACTACCGGATTGAATGGAGAAAAATATTTTATTTCATTTATCGATGATTATAGTAAAATAGCTAGGATCTATTGTATAAAATCAAAAGATGAGGTCTTTGATTCTTTCGTACAGTTCGTAAATGAAGCCGAAAATTTAACGGGCAAGAGGTTAAAAATATTAAGATGCGATAATGGTAAAGAATATTTAAATAATCGAATTTATAAATTTGCTAGGGATAAAGGTATAAGAATAAATAATTGTCCAACATACGTACATGAATTAAACGGGACAGCGGAAAGGTATAATAGAACAGTGATGGACATGGCGCGTTGCTTGTTAGCGGAAGCGAAAGTACATAAAAGGTACTGGCCGGAAATAGTTTGTACAGCGGTATACTTGAAAAATCGAATATTAGCGAATACTATAGAGAGAAAGATACCTTTTGAAATATTTTTCGGGAGAAAACCAAGTGTTAAAAATCTACATCTATATGGAAGTAAAGTTTCTGTAAGAAGGCCAGAACAAAAAAGAGTTTCCAAATGGGACAAGAAGGCAGATATGGGAATTCTATTAGGATATAGTGAAGTAGGATACAGAGTCTTATTAGGTGGGAAAATAACAATAGCTAGACATGTAGAGGTCATAGAGACAGACACTAAATGTATCGGTTTTGAGGAAAATTCATTAGAGGCAGATAGAAATGATAGCGAAGATAATTATTCGTTGGATGGTATGGATAAGGAAGAGTTAGAAGGTAGGGAAGATGAAAATGTTACGTCGCCTAAAACATCTACGCTGCATCTCTCGCGACCGGCCAGCCGACGGCCTGCGTAACGTCATTTCGACCCTCAATAAACCTGAGGACCAACCATAACTTTCTCTTGCATTGTGTACACATGTATCTGCATTCCATCCGTCGTCCTGAAAGCTTTCTTAAGGCTAGAAGTATTTGCGACGCACATATGGTTTTTAGGGAGGTCCTTGGGTTTATTAGGCGCAATAAAAAATACGGAGAAAGCGGGTACGCGCCCATTAGGAAAAACCAAACATCTGTCTAACAGAACAGGCTGAGTTTTCCCATGTGCAAGGTCATGTATGAACCACGTCGGTAGGAGGACTCCGACTCACTCCTTCAGGTTTCAGCATGGGTCACAGCCAATCGACATCGCGGATCGTTGCCCTCACTTTTCCTGACGAACAACGTGAATAACGAATCCGCGTTCTTCATGCAAAGGGCACACCCACACCGAGCTTTCTTCCGTGCTAGCCTAAGGGCGACAATTAGTAGAAAATCAACGTCGACGCGTAGCATCTAACTCTCCCGTCCACTAACATACGAAATTCGACTGTACGAACCTTGCTCTATTATTCGTGTCTATCTCATATTCGTGCGACAAGTTGTTATTGACGATTTGTATCTACTCAACAGTGTAGTTTAAGTGTTGGAAATATATATTTTATAATTCTGTGAATCACAGTGTTATATAAACTTAATCACCCCTATTATCTTAACGGAAATCAGGGGATCGATCAACTCGTGATGTCGATTAATATAATCGTAACGGGAATTTACGACTCCCGTTGACGTCTCTCCTCGCGATTGCGTCTCCCCGCGATTGGCCGAATTTACAGAAAATGATAGTAGTACTGAAAGCTCAAACATTCCTAGGAGATCTACACGTATTAAGAAAACTCCAGTAAGGTATCCAGAAAAGGAAAATATTTGCGAGATTCATGCAAATTATTGTAAAATAGATATCCCTCGTACATTTGAGGAGGCGATTTGTTGCGAAAATAATGAAGATTGGAAACAGGCTATGGATAAGAAATAGAATGTCTCTATAAGAATAAAACTTGGAAATTGGTAGAAAGGGTAAAAGGCAAAGAAGTATTAGATGTAAAATGGGTTTACACGAAAAAATCAGAGGACAGGTATAAGGCTAGATTAGTGGTAAGGGGGTTTCAACAAAGAAACGTAGCCGATGACATATATTCTCCAGTAGCGAGTAATCAGACCTTTAAGATATTGTTATCATATTGTTGTCAAAATGGATTAATAATTGAGCAAATGGATGTAGAAACTGCCTTTTTTAAATAGTGAAGTAACCTCGGAGGTATATGTAAATCAACCAAAGGGATATGCGGACGGAACGAATAGAGTTTGTAAATTATCGAAAGCGCTTTATGGGTTAAAAGAAAGTCCGAGGGACTGGTATGAGTGTTTCGATAAGTATGTGACGAGATTAGGTTTTAAGAAGAACAATATAGAGCTGTGCCTATATACTTATGGAGAGGGAGAAAATGTTGTTTATTTGTTAATATACGTAGACGATTTGCTGATTTGTAGTAAAAACAAAGGGAAGATACAAAGTGTAAAAAAAATTATTAACTGATAA
This sequence comes from Bombus flavifrons, assembly GCF_040668555.2. Lineage (NCBI taxonomy): Eukaryota > Metazoa > Arthropoda > Insecta > Hymenoptera > Apidae > Bombus > Bombus flavifrons. The sequence continues at coordinate 1,479,915 of NC_138457.1, read as the reverse complement.
ATTTGAAATGAAAGATTTAGGTGAAGTAAAAGAATATCTTGGAATAAATATAGACTATGATTATTTAAAAAAGGAAATGAGATTAAGCCAAAAGAAATACATAGAATCATTAGCAAACAAATATAAATTACATAATAGCAAATTGTACTGTACACCTATGGAGACCAACTTAAAAATTGAAAAAGCTGATATAAATAGAGAGGACATTGGATACAAGAATTTAATTGGCGCATTGCTGTATATTAGTGTAAATACCAGACCCGATATAAGTTATAGTGTGAATTATCTGAGTAGATTTCAAGATTGTTGTAACGAGACACATTTTAAATATGCCCTGCGAATATTGAAATATTTGTACCGGACTAGAGATTTAGGGCTACATTATAAAAGGAATGAAAAGGGCGAAACGATAGACTGTTATGTGGACGCCGATTGGGCAGGAGATCATATAGATAGGAAATCGACTTCTGGGTATGTAAATAGATTGTATGGAAATGTAATTGGATGGAAGTCTAAAAAACAAAGGTGTGTGACAAAAGCCTCAACGTATGCAGAGTATGTAGCTCTATCGGAAGCGGTGAGCGAAGTAATGGCTATCAGAGAATTAATGAAAATCTTCGATGTAAATCTAGACGATAACCCTGTAAAAATTTATGAGGATAACTCTGGAGTAATGAGTATAGCAAAATACGGAACTTTTACAAAAAATTCGAAACACATTGAAGTTCATTACCACTACGTTCACGAGTACGTAAAGGAAAATAAGATAAACATAATAAAAGTAAGTACAGAAGAAAACACTGCGGATATTTTTACGAAGGCACTGTGTAGAGAGAAATTTGAAAGGTTTAGGTCATGGATGAATGTAAAATAAGAGAAATGTAAATAAAGCGATAAATGTTAAATATTTTGTTAATTCGACAAGTATGTAAATAAAATTAAGTGTACAGTATAAATGTAAGGAGGCGTGTTAGGGAAGTGATACATTTACACTGTACATGAGAGTGTGTGTGTAAGGGTCAGAGGGCGTCCAGGTCTTAGTTGAGACAAAACACTGCCGTTAGAAGATTCTGGAGAGTCGGTTGGCGACAAGCGTGCGTGCAAGACGTTCTTCAGAGTGTAATATAGATGTATAGCTGTTGTGTGTGAAATAAAGTCAGTTATTTGTATTTCCAAATCCTCTGATTTCCTTAACAGTAATGCAAATTGCGGTTAAACCACCAAAGAATGCGGTGATAATCCGACCAGAGTTGACGGAAAGTGATATTAAATCGAGCGAAGAAGCAACGGAAGTGGTCTTCACACTGGTGAAGAAAATCAGCGGAAACGGCTTGGTCGTGGAAACGACGAAGCCCGAAGGCCTAAAAGCGTTCACGGAGAACGCCAAGTTAAAGGAGGCTGGCCTAAAAACCAGCACGCCGCAGAGGAGATTGCCCCGTGTAATACTCTACGGCGTACCACGGGTAATCCCGGAGGAGGAGTTACTGGGTTGCATCAGGAAGCAGAACCAGGGTAGAACAACCGAAGAAGACATTGCAGTTATTAGATTCTGCTTCAGAACTGGCCGCAAGTACTCCCAAGAAACTAACTGGATACTGGAAGAACCCCCCCCCCCAGGTAAGGGATAAATTAATATCCGGCAAGATATTTATCTCGTGGAATGCATGCAAGGTTAGTGATTACATAGCCATTAGTCGATGCTTTAAATGCCAAGGCTACGGCCACGTGGCAAAGCACTGCCGATTAAATTATGAAATCTGCGCACACTGTGCGGAAAGCGGACATAGCACTAAGCAGTGCACGAGTAAGGACAAGAACGCCAGCTGTGTCAACTGTAGTAAGGCTGGGAAAAAAGGAGATCATGCGGCCTCCAATTCGGATTGCCCCATGTACAAGAAGGCGCTGGAAATAATCATCTCACGAACCAGTTATGAATAACGCACCGAACAGAAACGGGCGGGACCATGGGAGAAACAGGGGAATACAGATTCCGTAACATAATATGCAGCGATCCAAAACAGTCCCCTACGAGATTAGGAAACAAATGAAAGCTGATGGCGATGAAATCTTGCTGATGCAAGAACAATACAGCATCAATGGGAAAATTCCTAGACTCGGTACAGGGGTTGCGATCGCCTCCCGAGGATCGAAAGATGACCCGCCAGTGGCAGCCGTGGGTGTCTTCCGGACTTTACATGTGTTCCAAGAGATGTAAACCTTCCCCATTAAAAGTTTTTCTCTTATCTGGGTTGGAGGGGGGGGGGGGTGTTACTTCCATTACCCAGGTGGTCTCCTCGGAGTCCTTGCGGCCCGTCCTGAAGCAGAATTTGATGGCCGTAACGTCCTCTTCTTTAAGCCTGTCCTGGTTCTGCTTCTTCATGCAGTCCAGTATCTCCTTTTCTGTGATTTCCCTCGGAACATCATATAAAATCAATCGGGGCAGCCTTCTCTGTGGTGTGCTGGTTTTTAGGCCGGCCTCCGTTAGTTTCGCGTTCTCGGTGAACGTTTTCAAGCCTTCTGGCTTCGTCGTTTCCACGACTAAGCCGTTACCGCTGATTTTCCTTACGACAGTAACCTGTATTCCCTTTTTACGGGCATTTACAAGTGTGAACACCGCATCCCGTGCTTCCTCACTCGTCTTGATTTCACTATCAGTTAATTCTGGGTCGATTATTACCACGTTGCTGCTGGCCATCTTTACTTTTTCCGCGTACGATAGCTCCTTTCGTTCAGCCTTCGCGGTTTTCTTAACCGCTGTTTCAAGTCGCTTACTGACTTTCAGCGACTTACTTACGGCGCTTAAGATTTCCGTTTCTTTGTTCGTAACTGACCCGGTGCTTTGTTCCAGTTTCCTGGTCAGTTAACTATTTTGGAGCAGGAGCTTCTCCACAATTCCTCGCATGTCTTTGAAGTGCCGCATAATTGTTGCGGCCTGCTCTTTATTTATGTTCTTGCTGGGGTCGAAGCAGAACGCTAGGACCTTTCTTTCTATGTCCCCTGCTTGTACCCTTATGTCTGGTATCGGCCGGGTTGTATCGGGTACTGGTCGGGTTTTCTGTTTCGTGTCCTTCTCTTCTTCTTCAGTCCTTTCCGTTTCTTCATTTCTGGGCTCTGCTTCTCCGGCATTGAGCCTTCCCGGCTTTTGTGTCTTCACAGGTTGCAGGACCACCCTTGCCTTTGTGGTGGGTGGTGTCTGTCCCCGTGACGACATTTGGAGTCTCTTGGAGTACAAACAAGCATACCGTTCGGCGAAGTAAGGCTTTTTCCCGCGTCACTATCGGCGGGGTTCAACTTTACCCGCACAATATTTGGGCAAACAGGGAATAATTAGCCCACAAATACTCGACCCCGATGAATTTATAGAAAACTACGCTAATGCAATAGACAACTAGATGAACAACACTGCTGTCTCTGCCAAAACGGAACATTTTTAGTTTATACTCGACATCAGTGATCTAAAATCTTCATAGTAACAAAATATTCTTCAAAATCATAGTACCTTTAGTCTCTAACACGGAATCTAATATATTGCAGGTATATCCTATCCGCAGTAAGAGAAATGGAGTATTTTTTGCGTATTGCAGTATTTTCGGCGGGTGCGCACGGGCCCATCAGCCTACCGGGAAGGAGAGGAAGATTCCCGCGGTTGGCGGCGACCCACCGCGATGAGGACTTCATGGCGGAGGCCGCTATGGTCGTCGCTCGGTTGCAAGGATCCCCGACCGACGAAGACGTGGAGGGGGGAGCGATCCGGCTGAGGCGCGACATGTAGGCGATCTGCGATTCGTGTATGGCGCGGTCCACAGCCCTGCGCCGCGTTGGCGCGGTGTACTGGTGGTCCGCGGAGATCGCTCGTCTCTGCCAGGCGTACATGTGCGTTCGGCGCCGGTACATCAGATCCCGCCGTAAGCAGCGGGTGGACGAACCCACGGTGGCTCGTCGTCTGTGCGTGGCCTACCGCGAAGCGCGGAGGGCCCTTCAGCGAGCCATCAAGGACTCGAAGAGGCGGGCTTGAGACGAACTTCAGACCAACCTCGACTCCGATCCCTGAGGGCGCCCTTACATGATGATGTTGCACAAACTCCGTCCATGGGTGCCTCCCGCAATGGAGAGCATGAAGACTCGGTTCCTGGAGGACACATTCACCACGACACATAAGACGTTGGTGTGTCCAAACTGCCAACGACAACACGAAATAAGGAATTGTGCTGTATTCAAGGCGAAGTCGCCCAAGGATCGCCTCGAAACCGTCAAAAGGGCGTCGCTCTGTACTAATTGCTTAGGCAAGGGACACTCTCTTACTCAATGCTCCGCCGGCTCATGTCGGATGTGCGGAGGACGACACCACACGATGCTACATCAGGAAAAGCAGCCGCCGAGGTCGAATTTCTCCACCTCGAACTGAAATTCTTCCTCGTCAAGCAGGAGAACAGCATCACCCCCGTCACCTACTAGTAAGCGGAAATCCTCGAAAAACCACAAGTCGGGGACAGCACGGCCGAACTCGCCCCCTAGTCCACCCGACAGTCCGAAACGGACACTCACAAACAATGACGCCAACAATCCAGAACTCCGACAAAGACCGAAAATACCAGACCAGCAGTTTCCGAGGTATTGTGCAATGACATAGTGATTACAGCCCAAGTTCACATGCTAACCGACAAACAGCAACTGATCCAGTGCCGTGTGCTCCTCGACACCGGATTCAGCATGAATTTCTGTTGGAATACAACGATATCAATCGCATGCAGATAAGGTGGTTGATCGTATGGATTCTTCGTATGGATGGCGGCTAGCACGTGCATGCTCTTTCGAGAATTCGGCGGAAGAAGCGTAAGGATATGGATGGAACATTCTCGATGGGCACGTCGAGAAGCTACTAGAAGGTTCTGTAGCACTTGTGACGCCACACAGACACCCACACAGGTCACACTCATTACTGCATACAGAGTAGGGTTCTAAACCTTTTCAAGGGCCATGGGTCACTAAGCAAGCCAGTCTGTGAATAACTAGCCGACTGTCTACATTCAACAACACTTACTTATATTCACTGTAATAATTGCTTAATAAACATCACATTATATTATTTCAACACAAACATTGTGTCTTCCACGGATTATTAATCTTAATTCCAAGATTAAATTCTAACAGGTTATGGGCCCAGACCCAATGTGCTAGTGTTGAAATAAGTTCGTGAGTAAAGTAAATATTAAACAATTAACATAACATAACATTCCAGGGACGATGCAATACTCTACTCGGTCGAAGCCAACGCCAAGACCTCTCGGGTTACAAAGCGATCCATCAGCTCTGTGATCGCCAGAATCTACGACCCACTAGGTTTACTCGCGCCAGTGATCGTTCGAGCGAAGATGATACTTCAACGAGTCTGGTCTTTAAAGGTCGACTAGGATGAGTCCCTCCCAGCGGACTTGCACTCCCAGTGGAACCGCTACTACACCCAATTATCATTACTCAACGAGATTGACTTGTGGTTCACGATGCTGAAAGTGCAGTTCGAAGCTGCCCGGATCACGGGCGATCAGGAAAAATGCCCGGCCGCTGTTGCACATCTCAACAAGTCGCACGTGAGATTAATCCGAGACGTATTGAACGCCCCACCGGCGACCGGGCGTTACGAGTTCGTCAAAAAGGAGCTCATCAAGAGAGTAAGTAAATATTAAACAATTAACAGAAAGTATTAAAGTAAAGTATAAGTGTATAAGTGTATAAGTGCGGACTATAGCAAATTAACAATGACGGGTAGTGCACGTTTCGAGATTCAAAGACTTAACGGTAGCAATTACGTGACATGGAGAGATAAACTAACATTGTTATTAATTAAAGATAAAGTTTGGACAGTGATCGGAGATCCAACTCCAGCGCCCGACAAGATGGATCAAAATTAGCTAGATAAGGACGATCAGGCTCGCGCGACAATAGGGTTACTTGTCGAGGATAGTCAGCTTATTCACATTCGGGGCGCAAAATCGGCGAAGTAAGCATGGGAGGCCTTAAAGAACTATCATCAGAAAGCATCATTATCGAATAAAGTATTTCTGCTCAAGGATATATGTCGAATGAACTTAGCTGAAGGCGGAAATTTGGAAGAACACTTAACAGAAATGTTGAACATGTTCGATCGGCTAACAGCATTAGGAAAACCCTTGGATGAGGAGATGTCGATAGCAATGATTCTACGTAGTCTACCAGAGTCATACAGTCCTCTAATTAGCAGTCTGGAAAGTAGACCGGAATCAGATCTCACTATGGAATTCATCAAAGGAAAGCTTATCAACGAATATAAACGACGCAGAGGTTCAGGATGGACAACAGACCAAAATGAAACGGTAATGAAAGATGGTAGTAATAGTAAGACTAAATGTTTCTTTTGTAAGAAATCCAGGCACATGAAGAAGAATTGCCGTCAATACGCCACATGCAAAACGTAGAAAAATAAAGTGAATAAAGTGATGGAATGTACATCTGATGAAGAACAGCAAGCTTATGTGAGTACAGAACATAAGGCATCTGAGAAAATTTCCCAGGAAATTTGTCTCGGAATGAGTAGGAAAAATAGAAGACGTACGGATGTATGGATTATTGTCTCAGGGGCTACGAGCCACATGACGGCAGACAGAAATTTTTTTAACGCTTCAATCCAGATGAAAAGGGTTTTGTACTTCTAGCAGACGAAGTTAAGGCAGTTCAAGTGAAAGGCAAAGGATCAGGCATCAAAGTACCCAACTAACGGTAAAGTAACAAACATGCATATTGAAAATGTGTTGTACATACCTGGACTAAGCTCGAACTTACTCTGGGTGAAAAAATTAACGAATGACGGCTATAAAGTAAGTTTCGAGAATGACGGTTGTCGTATTATAAAAGATGGAGTAGTAGAAGTGTTCGCTAAAGCCTCAAGCAACTTACATCTACTGCCGACCATCGAAAGTGCATGTACAATTAAGGAAAAGGAACACAATGAAAACTGTCAACATATCTGGTGTCACGGTGGCCGTGGGAATGCAGCGAAAGGATAATTATATCTCACATACCTTAGCCATCAAAACAGTAACTAAGCAGTAACAGAATCCCTATGTGACCGGCATCCAGCGATAACCCCTTTACAGGAACCAAACCCTTGATATAAAAATACCTCCCAAGTCAGTACTCGACAGTTTATTCTGTTCTGTTATAACATTCTGTATCGCTACTCTGTCAGTTTCTAATAAATTTTGTAATAACGATCATAATTGAAATACGAATCTCTCACCTTACGTGCGGAACGTGAAATTACCCCGAATCGACGCGACAAAATTGACGATCCCGCCAGGATCCATTCATCGCATCAAGAGGAAACTCTTCAACGGGAATTCTACGGATTCTACAGCGAAGGACCACGGTCACCTCCTTGATCAAAGGAAGGATCTACAAAGAATCTCGGTAAGCTGGCTTTCGTACATTATCGAAACTAAACCAGAAATACGTTCCGAAGATAGTGACTCTTCTTCCGCCGAAAGTGTCATATCTCTCAGCATGAACCCAACTGACAAGAGTACCGCTAAACAAAACGAGCTAATCCCTACCCTGATTGAACAATTTGAAAGCCTAACTCACGAGTTTAAAAGCTTTAGAAATAGCACTGATCAAAACATTAAAAACATAATGGAATTTGCGGAAATTAGCGATAGAAACCGCTCTAAAGAAATACGCGATCTTGCGAAAACCATGGAAATAAAATACGACACCGAGACCGACCAGTCGCAAATGAACACCCATTTAGAAACCGCTGCTGATAACGTAACGGATGACGAAACTGACGGACCGAACACGTCACAAAAACCACGAGCCGCATCTAGCCGCGCTGCGATTAAACCAAGAAACAACAACAACGAAGATCAAGGTCTCGAAGCAGATAAGGCCATACGAACTGTCGAGACACTACGAGGCCGAGATGACGTAGGCGTTGAAGATTTCATCTTATCGGTCCGCAAAGCAAGAGCTAGGTGCAAGGCAAGTGACAGAGAGTTATTATTAGATCTCATACTGATCGAAAGGATTACCGACAACGCGAAACGAAACATACGATATCTAAAAATCAACTCGTTCGAAGACTTATACTCATGCTTAAGACAACACGTATTAACACCAACTATTAGCAATTGTAGGGACAAATTAAAGAATTTAAAACAAGGGGCAACAGAAAGTGTGCAATCTTTCAACTCCAGATTCCGACAACAGCTGATCGAAGTGTCCAAAGTGTTTACGAACTGGACACACAGCCGAAAACTGCTACTCTCGAAATTTTCCATTCGCCAACCAAGAAAAGATTCCACCTCGAGTAAACCAAGTAACGGAGAACCCAGGGGAAGCTTACCTAGAGTCAACTGCACCACCACCGGAAGATTACTATCAATCGTAATGCAAAGAAGAAACGGAGGAAGAGCCAGATTCCTCATCGATACCGGACCAGGAATCAACCTTATAAAAGGAAAAACCTCACTAAGCGTCCAAACCTCTAACCCAAAGACCTTTCTAATGGGAAGTGACAAACATACCACTAACAAAATTTGCAATTTAACCATGCTCAAGAAAAATCATCAATTCTATGTAGTCCCTAACAACTTTCCTCTAATCGAAGATGGAATAATTGGACTCCCATTCCTTACAAAGTATCAATATAGCGTCACTCACAATAAACTAACCTTAGACGAAATTATATTACCATTCCAGAAAACCGATAGCAAGGTAAGACCAGGCGAAATTTTAACCCAATACATCGAAGGAAAGCCCACAGCAGTATATTTCATCAACACTGGTAAGCAAATCTGTCACATTACAAACGAAATAGAGAAACCCGATAAACTAAGCCAAATTAATAAATTCGCACAAATAATACGTACCAAACATATTGATCCAGAATTTCGAGAACCCCTTGAGAAAATCCTCATCAATTACTTAGACGTTTTTAATATGGAAAGAGACTCATTACCATGTACCAACTTGACAGAATATACAATCGCACTCAAGACAGACAAACCTATAAACGTCAAATCTTATAGACCGCCCGAATGTCATAAAAAAGAAATCGAGACTCAAATCAGCGACATGTTAGACAAACAAATCATAGAACCATCGGACAGTCCATATAACGCACCAATTAGGGTAGTTCCAAAGAAATTAGACGTATCAGGCAAACAAAAATGGAGAATCGTTATAGATTTTAGAAAATTAAACAAGCAAACAGACCAAGACGCATATTCTTCACCAAATTCGGACGAAATACTCGATCACTTAGGCAAAGCTACATTTTTCTCAGCCCTTGACCTCTCGTCAGGATTTCACCAGATACCTATGGAGCAAAATTCCAAAAAATATACTGCATTCTCAACCCTAAAAGTTCACTTCCACTATAATCGCATGCCCTTCGGCCTTAAAAACGCACCGGCGACGTTTCAACGTATGATGGATACCGCGCTACGGGTGTTAATAGGAAATAACTGTTTTGTATACCTAGATGACATTATAATATTCGGGAGCACCATCCAAGAACATAACCGAAATCTAGCTATTATACTAGACAGACTACAAAATTTAGGATTAAAAATACAACCGGACAAATGCGAATTTTTGAAACCAGAATTGGAATACCTAGGACACGTAGTAACAAAAGAGGGAGTAAAACCTAATCCCAAAAAGATTCAAGCCGTGAAAGACTTTAAAACACCAAAAACCGCGACCCACATAAAATCATGCTTAGGACTCGTTGGATACTATAGAAAATTTATACGTAATTTTTCTAAAATCGCGAAACCACTGACGGATCTCACAAAAAAGGACACTCCATTCCATTGGACCGATAAACAACAACTTGCATTTGACACACTAAAACAAAAACTCTGCGAAGCCCCTGTACTACAATAACCAGACTTCGACAAAACATTCACGTTAACAACAGACGCAAGTAACGAAGGGTTAGAAGCAATACTCTCCCAAGACGGAAATCCATGCTGTTATATATCCCGAACTTTGAACCCTCCTGAAAAAAATTATTCCACAACCAAGAAAGAGTTATTAGCAATAGTATGGTCAATCAAAAAACTAAGACAATACCTACTTGGTAGAAAATTTAAAATTCAAAGTGATCATCAAGCCTTGAAATGGTTAAAGAATGTTAAAGATCCCTCATCGAGACTCGTGCGATGGCGTTTGAGACTCGAGGAGTACGATTATGAAATCGAATACGAAAAAGGAAAAGAAAATACAGCTGCAGACGCTCTATCCCGATTGTATCCTATCACTAATGAAGAAATCCAACCCAATGTAGAAAACCCGGACTATTATGACGAGTATATAAACTGGAAAATCAATATATCAATAACTCGAAAACCTAACAGACCACACTTTAAACAAATTACAAAGACCGAACTAGGAGACTTTAACGAACAGCACTGGTTGCGTCAATTAACCAAACACTTTATTAAACACCGAACCGGACGCTTACAAATAGGAATAAACGACAATAGCTTCAGCACATTAGGAAAGGTAAATATTCAACTCATGCTGAGGTTTCTAACAACTAGGTTCTATAGCCATATGATAAACCAAAATTCCGAGCGCCTTATCACGTGTGACCGTCCGGTCAGCATCCGTTCTCAGCCGCCTGGGTGGCATTCGGTCACTCTAGGCGTTCTCCGAAATATATGATAAGTACGAGCAAAGCCTTCTTCCACTCCAACGAATAAAAGAATATAAATGCTCCCTTCAAAATCATCTAGTCAGTCTGAAAAAAATTCTCAACTAGCCTAAGTATCAAAAGTGTATCATCGAGAACCGAAAATAATACTGTACAAATTGAGTAAAAATAAAGAACTCGATCTCCTGTTCGAAAATTGACAAGTTTCTTGTTTTATCTTAATTTTTACGTGACACGGGCATAGAAACATAGATGCGATAAAGCAATTAGAGAACGACCTTGCAACCGGGATAAGAATAAAGGACTGCGGAATAAGAGAAATCTGCGAGTGCTGTATAAAACGAAAAATAACGAGAAAACCTTTCCCACGGCATGGAGTTGAGCGCGTTGACGATGTCCAGAAAGACCGCCAGCGCCACGCAGTCCCGGGAAACCATGTCCTCCATGAGTGCCCGTACGCGTCTGACTGCGTCAATCGTCGAGCGTCCCTTCCGGAAGCCGTACTGGCCTTCGTGCCAACCTGGCACCTGCCCCGCCATATGTCGCTTGAGGCTGGGGACATCCACTCTCTCGAGGAGTTTGCCGGCCTCGTCCAGCAGGAATATTGGCCGGTACTTCGTCCGCGAAGTCGTCGGACAGCCCTTTTTGCGGGGCAAGACCAGCCTCGCGGTCCGCCATGCCCGGGGGTAAATTCCCTCTCTCAGGCATCTTATGTAGATAAGGCTGGCATTCGTACGATTGCCTTGGAGAGTGACTCATCGAGCATTTCAACAATCGTATTTTTGTGCCTAAAATTATTCTACGCATAGTAAAGAGTTATCCCGTTGATCGTGGATTCGTTTGAACCCAAGAACATTGTTAACAGCGTTCATTAAATTCATTATTCGTTAAACTTATTATTCGTAAAACATATTATTCGCTAATCTTATTATTCGTTAAACTTATTATTCGTAAAACATATTATTCGTCAATCTCATTATTCGTTAAACTTATTATTCGTTAATCTTGTCATTCGTTAAACTCAGTATTCATTATTACTTTGTAAAAGTCTTGCATATACGCGTAAATATAATCTCTGATTTGTAAAACGATAATTCAAACGAAGAATCGTTACGCGCCCTAAATTCTAATGTTAACTCGACAAATACAATGGTCACTAACTGAATACTGTTATATGTTGTCTCTTAGAATACTGGAGCAAAGTGTGACTCTTGGTGATGTTGCTGTCGTAGAGGAAAGTTCGTGGTGGGTGCGTCTCAAGTCTGTTCCTAACTGATCATTGGGTAAAGACGTATGTTTGAGGATGGACTGGCTGTTTTCATGAAGATACACGCGCGGGTGACCTTACACTTGAGGAAAATCCTTCCTGAGATGTACCATAAAATAAAGAAGATACTTGCCTTATGGGTTTTTTTCCGTGGGGTCCTAAAGTACCTTGACTGTACAATAGGCCCACTGTTTATGATGGGTCCGCATTAGGGTAGCGTAGACCTTTGATGGCCGTCCTGTTCGATGATCGCATCTGGTTCACATAAAGCATCGCGGTAATTACCAGGCGGCCACTCCAAATCCCAGACAGCCTCCGCCAGGAATCCTGTTCCAGTGTTGCGCAGAACTCCCGCCACTTCTCGTCCTTGCTGAGCTCGATCGCTCTTTTCAGCTTTCTCCTGGCCTCCTTAAATTCGTTTACCAAGCCATCGTTGTCTCTACCAGCTGCCCCTGCCCGCTGAGCTTTTCTTCTCCATCACAGAGTTGCCCTTCTCAGCTCGGACAACTCGTCGTTCCACTAATAGTTTCTATTTCTTCTCCCACGCGGCGGTAGAATCCTCTTCAATTCTTCGGCACACGTTTGTTCCAGTCGTTCCTGGAATCGGTCGCCGTGTATCGCGTCGTCATTGTCCATAAAGTTGAGATATCCGTCCAATCTACTCAGAAATTTACCCTCGTCAACGTTCTTAGTCAAATGTCTAAAATTGATACTACCACTAGTCTGTCTCTTCCTTTTATTTAAAAACACATGTAATAGATAGCTATGATCAGAGGCAGAGTACCAATTCATAACAGCACTCTTCTTCCAACTCTGCCTCATTCGTCTGCTCACACTCAAAATGTCCGGGAAGCTTGTTCTTCCATTCCTTACAAAGGAGTATGTCCCCGTCGTCCTGATCGACATCAGTTCGTTCTTCGTGATAGCCAGCCACTAGCATCGCCTGGGCTCTTCTCCTGCCGTCCATTATGGCCTCCTCCAGTTCAGCTATGTAGCCGTCAAACTCCTGCCTGTTCACATTAGGGGAACAATATCCACCGATACACATGACGTCCTCGGCCCTGATACCAACCACTCCTCTCTTGCTGATCAGCGTCTCACTAGACGTTTGTCGTCCGTTAAAAAGAGTGACCCATAGCGATGCATTCTCGACCGTATCATTGTACCAATACGGTAACTTTTTATACGGCTCGGATACGATCACTATGTTCACCCTATTTTCCTACGCATATTGTGCTAACAGATCCTGCGCTAGCCTGCATCTATTCAGATTAATCTGCAAGACCTTTATTCTGTTAGCTTCCTAGTCTCCATTCTGACTATCGGGCAGGTCAGCCAACACGTAACGTGCCCAGCATTTGCACCTTCCTTCCTGGAGCACATCGCGCACTTCCGCTCCTTCGTACAATCCTTCATCACGTGGTCTCCACTTCCACATCTCCTGCACAACTCCCTCCTAGGACACACCACCGTACACCTCGCTGCCGCATGCCATAACATATGGCACATATAACACCTTTGTACGTCCGGTAATAGCCAAGCCGTTGCTATGGTCAAGTCGGTCCTAAACCGTCTCACCCCCTCTTCCCTAGGAACCGCACTCGCAGGTAGCACCACTACCGCCACCTGAGTTCCTCAAGGTTCATCTTCAGTGACTTCATCTCTATGCCACCTCCACTCACTATCCCCCACTGCCTTCTCATGTCCTCCACCAACTCATTTTTGGTGGTGAGGGGATCTATGTTCCTGATCTGCATCGTAGTCCTGTACAACAGTGCTGATACCTCCGTCGTGTCGTTTATGGCGGCCTTAACCTTCTCGGCCACCTCATTGACCTCAACCTTTCTGTCAAACTCAATGAGGATATTCCCAGCCCTAGTTCTCCTCACTCCTGTCGCCCCTTCAATTGTATTTTTTGCCGCCATTATCTTCTTATATATTTCCAGCCACTCCCGACCTTCCTCCACCTTAATCAGGATGGCCTCCTTTCTCCTCCTCGCAGTTATCGGCCGTCTGCCACCCACTCTGTCCCCCTTCTCGTCGTCACGGGCGCTGGCAGATGGTGGCCCCTGTGGCCCCCTCCTTTCCCTCCTTCTTCTTTCTACCATTCTCCAACCTTCGCATTCCCCGCTTCTGTCCCTGTCAGATTCCTCGATGGCCTCTGACCGACCGCACGCCTCCGCATACGTCGGTTCCCCCTTCCTAGACCTCTTGGCTATCGCCGCGACCTTCTTTCCTTCACCAGGGGACACAGTCTTCCTTTTGGGACCCCGGCCGCCGACCTTACACCCGTATCGTCTCTCTTCTCATCCCACTCGGCACCCCGCTTTCCCAAGCTCCGCACAACCTCCTCCACTTTTCCATGGGCGGCCTTCGTCCTTCTCCTTCTTCCAGGATGCTCTATGTACTGGTCCAATGACGACACAATATCCTCGATTACACTACTTATTTCCCTAAGTCCTTCGTTTCTTTCTTTACCGAGGTTCAACCTTTTTACCACCGCATAAAGCATCTGTACTGCTCCCGATAAACCCCCTCGTCTCGGCCACCGTAATCATAACTTCTTCATTTCTATCATCTTCGCTATAGGGAGCGTCAATGTCCTCCCTCGCGCTCTCCTCCGCCTCGCTGCCCACAGGCAACCGTTTTCCATATCTCGCGAGCGTGTTCTTTTCATCGCTCTCCTCACGAGACATCTACCTCCTTTGTCGCTCCTCCCGACAATCGGCGTATTGTGTCTGCTGACGCCAGACGATAATTCCCCGCCTTCGGAGTCATCACCGACGTCCACGCCCCCCTCCTTTCGTTAGCTATCGGGCTCCTCAGCAGCTTCTTGCTTAGTTTAAACGGGCTAAACCTGTCTCCTTCCTCCACCCCCCTCATCTTCGGCACAACCGTGATGGTGACATCCCTCAGCTTAGCATCCGAAGTAGCCCCAGGCTTCTACTCCTCCCCCCCCCCTTAATACTCCAGCCGCGCCGCCTTCTTCTCTAGAGCAGCTTCTCAATTTCTTGAGATTCAATTTATTTTCCCCAGTCGCTTTTCCCGTACGAGGGGGTGCCTCGGGATCCACCTCCCTCCCCCCGCCGTTCTTCCAGTAGCTAGATAACCGTCGGGTCGAGCCTGGAAAGCCACTCGATTTACCGACGGGGCCTAGGAGCTCCGAAACCCCTGCGCCGTAGTACAGGTGTCCCCTGTCCTCCTTGGAGGTGCAGGTCTTGCTTATGTGCCCAATCTCCAGGCACCTGTAGCATTGTAAAGGTCTTCGCTCGATGGCTTCGACCTTCGCTATTAACCAACCTATGGCGGCCATGCCAGCCTAGGCCAATTTCCTCACTGCACCGGCCGGGCCTCGTATCCACACGGATCCAAGGCCGTTTCGAACGAGGCGGATCTCTCTCAGTCGAACGTCCTCCGCTTTACAACCGCTCTCCTTCGCCAGGGTGTTCCTGATTTTCTCCTTGGTGATCGAAATATCTATCCTGGTCACCCTTGCTTCCGTAACTCGGAAGAGAGTCGCCACGCGGATGTACCGTTAATTCACATCAGAAACCAGGCCACTGTGACACTAGAGGCCAGATGTGTGCGAGCCCTCACCGCGTATCCTCAATAACCTCAAGGACCACCATAAACTTAAAATTTTAGTTTATTGTTCCTGTAAGTTTTATCGGTTTATGGATGGTCCTTGGAACAGTCCTTAGGTTTATTGCACGTTCTTATAAATTACGGAGAAAACAGGTATTTACCTAATGGGGAAACCGAATATTTGGCTAACGGAAATGCTGGTTTTTCCCATAAACTACAATCAACACATAATGAGTTCTTAATGTTAATTTATATCGCCCGATGTAAACTTACTGCTTCTCGTATCATATATAAATGACGATCAGGGTCCTTTTTAATTCCTAATACGACGAGTCATGCACACACTATATGCTCTATTACCTATGCTATGCTATGTGCTCTTCAACCTTATTATAAGTCGTTAAATACGTCATTTCAACGACTACAATATAGTATTACTGAAAGGTCATTCAAAAAACAACTTCATATTGAGATTCCGAGTTCTGCCCGAGCAGTCGAGCTATGCGGACGTGTGAATCAGTGCCTCTGTAAGTGCGACAAGTGGGGAAAACAAAGTGACTCAAGACAGAGCCAATCGCTAAATAATGGAATATATGCAACAAATACCACCAATAAAAACAACAAATGAAGATCATGACTGCTCAGTTATAAAGGAAACAGAAACGGAAACTACACAAAAGAATGACGAGAGGAACAACATCAGCAACGATCTATCACGCCAGAATGAAAGCTGGAAGGTTGTAACTCCCAGCAAAAAACGAAAAATAGCATCAAATACAAATTCTAGGAGGGCTACAGAAACGGAAAGACAACAATGGCTTCAAGAAATTCCTCTTCAAAACTCCTTCGGCGCACTGCCACAAGAGATGGAATCAGACCCGGCGGAAAAACCAAAAACACACATCGCCAAACCATCACCAATCTACATAGATGCCAAAATTATAGACTCCCTAATTGAACTGCTAAACATCACGGCAGGTAAAGAAAATTACAGCATTAAGCAACTGAAACAGGACCAGGTAAAAGTCCAAACTAACACCCCGGAAACTTATATTATAGAAAAGTGGTAAAAGTGCTAAAGGAGAAAAACGCCGGGTATCATACTTACCAGCTTAAAACTGATAAAAGTTACAAAGCAGTAATCAGAGGATTACACCTAAAGACAAATACAAGTAACATATGCGAAGAACTAGCCAAAATCGGACACCAGGTAAGGGCGATAAATAATATAACCAGATATGATACCAAACAACCATTACCGCTATTTTTAATAGAATTTGAACCTAAAAACAATAACAAGGAAATTTTCGAAGTTAAAAAAGTTCTAAACACAATAATTACAGTCAAGCCATCTAGACACAAAAAAGACATACTGCAATGTATGCGGTGTCAACAATGTGGACATACAAAAAATTACTGCAACAGAAACCCGGCGTGTGTCAAATGCGCAGAAATGCATCTAACAACGAACTGCCCATACACGGGAAAAATAAACGATGTAAAATGTTACAACTGCAGTGAAAACCACCCAGCCAGCTACAAAAGCTGTATATTCAGAAAACAACTTCAACGTAAACTGTCTCCGCCGCTTCGAAACAGAACCATACAATAACTATAACAAATAACAAGACAGCGCAGAAATTGAGACATCAACAAATGTACAGCACGTAATGAATATCAACCACAATAATACCAACACCATTGATAGCCGAAGCTACGCGCAAGTAACCAAACAATCAACACCCTTAGACAACCAAAACCAGAGTAATAACATCAACGCCGCTACAGAAATCAAAGAACTACTAAAGCAGTCTATCAAAAACACCGAAATGCTAGCAAAAATGATAAGCGAACAAAACGCAGTCCTCAGACAGCAAACACAGCAAAGCACAGTCATGCTACAACTACTTACAAACATGCTAAGCAAAAAATAAAAATGGACATGCTTAAAATAGCAGCCTGGAACTCTAACGGCCTACAACAAAGGGCCCTAGAAACTAAAACATTCCTGTATAACAATAATATCGACATACTACTCGTATCGGAAACACACTTCACTACAAAAAGTTACATAAAAATACCGTACCACACCATATATGATACCAAGCATCCCTCAGGAAAAGCACACGGAGGGACCGCAGTAATAATAAGAAACAACATTAAACACCACTTACACAGCCAAGTTAATAAGAAATATATACAAGCAACCACCGTTATTGCACAAACTAGCAGCAACCATTTACAGTTGTCAGCAGTATATGTACCACCGCGACACAAAATTACATCACAAATGTGGGAAGAGTACTTTCAACAATTAGGTGACAAGTATATTGCAGCGGGAGACTACAACTCAAAGCACACGCTATGGGGATCAAGAATCACTACACCTCGAGGTAGAACCCTAGAAAACTACATTAGAAACAATAACCTCAATATATTATCCACAGGAAGACCGACATACTGGCCGACAGACCTGAGCAAAATGCCTGACCAGTTACAAAGGGACTAAACGCAAATAAACTAAATGTAGCACCCAGCCTCGAGCTTAGCTCCGACCATACACCCATAATAATTACATACAGAAACAAACCAATACTTCATAACAATTCAGATACACTATGCAATAAAACCACCAATTGGCAAACATTTAAAGAAATAATTGAGGGCAAAATCAACTGCAACATCCCATTGAAAACGCCTGAAAATATCGAATAAGCTTACAACACTTACAGAAACTATTCAGGAAGCAGCATGGGCAACCACCATACCTGAATCAACAAATAGACAAACAAAAACAATTCCGCCAGACATCCTCGAAAAAATTAGAGAAAAAAGAAAAGCGAAAGCAAAATGACATAAACATAGATCAAAGGAAAACAAAAAACACCTAAATGAACTTGCAAAGGAAATAAAAAACAAAATAAAAGAACACAACAACAACGAGATCACAAAGTTCATAGAGTCACTATCTGCACACGAGAACTACAACTACTCCCTATGGAAAGCCACAAAAAAATAAAGAAGACAAAAATGGTCCCAGCAATCAGAAGAGCAGATAACACATGGGCAAGAAGCAACGAGGAGCAAGCTGAAGAATTTTCCAACCACCTATGCAACACATTTACACCACATAATATCAAAACAGCAACCACAATAGTCATACGAACGAGGATGCGCTAACCACTAGTACGTCAACTGACAAACACTACACCATACCTAAAACAACAGCACCAGAAATTAGAAACATAATCGAGAAAACAAAAAATAATAAAGCACCAGGAATCGACCTAATCAATGGTAAAATCTTGAAAAACCTTCCTCCAAAAGCGATATGACTAATTACAATAATTTACAATGCAATATTAAGAATCCAATACTACCCTAAACTATGGAAACTAGCTCAGATCATAATGTTACCTAAACCAGGCAAAGACCCACACCAAACAGCATCTTACAGACTAATATCACTACTTCCCGTGTTTTCTAAAATACTAGAAAAAATAATTTACGCCCGCTTAAAACAAATAATAGATAAGGATCAACTGATACAAGATCACCAATTTGGATTCAGAAACAAACACTCTACGATAGAGCAAATGCACAGACTCACAAATGAAATAATAACAGCAATAGAAGGCAAACAATACTGTACAGCCCTCTTTATGGACATAGAGAAAGCATTTGACAAAATAAACCACGAAAGCCTCCTACAAACAATCAGGAAACAATTCCCGGAGCAAATATACCAATTAATAAAATCTTACCTAAGCAGCAGAACCTTCGTAATAAAAATCAAGGACACATACTCCGAAGTCAAAGACATCAAGGCAGGGGTTCCGCAAGGAAGCGTCTTAGGATCAATACTATACACACTATACACGGCCAACATACCAACAACTACCAATAGCAAAACACTGACATTTGCGGATGACACAGCTGTACTAGTCAGGCACGCTAACCCTGTAACAGCAGTCACATTACTACAAGAACATATCACAAAAATAGAAAAGTGGCTTCAAGATAAACAAATTAAAGCAAACCCCGATAAATGCAATCATATTACATTCACACTGCGAAAACAGATACCACCAAACATTATACTTAACGGCATGCACATAACACAAACAAGGCAAGTCAAATACCTAGGACTCCACCTAGATACACGATTCACATGGAAACAGCATATTAAATCAATAATATACAAAATACAGACAGCAAGGAGACAAATACATTGGTTAACAAATCGAAAATCCAAACTAAGCATAGAAAACAAATTACAAATTTACAAAACGATCATAAAACCAGTCTGGACGTACGGAATACCACTATGGGGAACAGCAGCAATGAGCCATATAAGCAAAATAGAGACAATCCAAGCTAAAATCCTCAGAACAATAGTAAACGCACCATGGTACGTTAGAAACGAAAAAAAGAAGAAAAAAAAAAAATATTAGATCCCAGGCAATTCAATTCATAAAAAATTCAGAATATATACTTTTGATCAGTTCCTTCGAATATAATAAATTTTGTTCCAAACACTTTTTTAATTAAATCAATAAATAGTGAGTTATTCCAAAGTGGTCGATTCGTGAAACAAGCTGTCATCGTTATATTATTTTTTCTTTGGTAAGGATCATCCAGAGATTTCTTAAAGAAAATAAGACATATAGAAATCTAAAGTACAATATTCTTTAATATTCGTTTTGCTAATTTTTCGATTTATTTTTTGTTGAAGTGGTCATCACTTATAAGAAAACTCTACATCTGGTCTTTTTAGTTTCTCAAGCACTGAAGCCATCGACAGCGCGTAGACAAAAGACTGCGACGAAGTCAGACCATAAACAGTAGACAAGCGACGTTGGCTTCGGGGTTTTCAGTTATTGGGTAACACAGCTAGCGTGCGAATCTGGACCAGCTCAAATTGTATTCTTATTTATAATTACACTTATATTTAAATATATTTTCTGCCTTACAATTTATCCACTAGTTTTCTCTGATTACACATCGAATAACCTCAACATTTATTATTCAATTATAGATATTAGGTTTGAACGTGTAAGGTCTTGTGAATTAGTAGAATGTATGCAGAATTTAAAGGGATCGAAGCCATTGGAAATTATAGGAACGAGAATTCCATAGAGGGATTCTATGCCGGAACTGGAATCCTGATAACTGGGGCGTCTGATTTCGTGGGGAAAGCACTCCTGGAGAAACTGTTACGCGTCTGTCCAGGCGTCACCTCTGTTTTTCTATCGCTCCGTGCAAAACGTAACCAAACAGTCGAAGAACGATTTGAGAAGCTATTAGATGGTCCCGTTCGTAAATAATATTTTACTTGCTTACAACATTTAAGGCACTTAGAAGTCATATTGACTAACTACTTTTTATTCATTTCTTAATTTTATTACACAAGTCTATGATTAACGATCGATTCTCAAGAAACAAATAACTTATTTTTATTAATTTATTTATTGCAAGTAGATTATATAAATAATAGTTAATTTTTAAGTAAATATTAACGACAATGTGGATAACATCATTACTTTCCTATCCTTTTTCATTTATGAAGTTGATCTACCAATGTAGCTTTTGAGCTCATAAATTTACGACCTCTGACAATTATATTGATTAAATTTGAAACATATCTGGAAATGCATAAAGTTACAAGTCAAATACTGCAAACATATACTTAACATATTGCTGACTGGTTATATTATACAAAAATTAGCAACTTAACTTTGTACATGAAAACACGAATTTATTTCTGACCGATCAACAATGTGTTAGTAGAAAATTATTATAGTTATTAATATTGTATATTGGGAATGGAACTTGTACCTTTTCTTCCTTAGGTTTTTAATGATGCCAGAACAATGCACCCCTCAGTTCTGAAGAAAGATTACCCCATAAGAGGTAAGCTAAGTTTGTCACATATAGGTCTTTTGTAAGAAGGCAAAAATAAATTGATAGAGAATGTGAACATAGTGCTCCACGCGGCCTTGTGAGTTTCAATTAACCGTTGAATATAGCCGTCAACATAAATACGAAAGGTACTACTGGTATCATGAAATTGTGAAAAGGACTAAAGCATGTAATTAGCGTGCTCTACGTTAGCATAGCTTATAGCAATACGAATCTACGAGAGATAAAGTAAAAAGTTTACAGGTAAAAATAAATTATATTTAAATGTTGTTTTTTAAATAATTCTTAAATAAATGTCGGACATAGCTCTACTTTTAGATATCAATAAACGATGCAAGTAATAGATAGCTTAGTATAATTTTTTTATTTAATTTTTATCTTATATATTGGAGATGAAAGGAAAACCGGAGCCTTCTCTTTGCAATTTTGGGAAAGTCCTCTAATGCTTTAGCCTAGATTTTATCATAGCCGTAATTAAGCAATTGTTGTCATTCAATCCGATTGTAATTGTTCGAGATTTGTGATATTGAGCTTGGGTTCGAGGCGACAACCAGTCGCCGAACGTAGCCGCGGTCACGGGATAAACGTTTTGTCTAACAAAGGTATGGGGTAATAGTATAGCTCTCCTTAAAAAGAAATAGTTGTAGCGGCACTCGACAGTAAACATTCCAACGGTTTCTGTCCCGTGGCTCGCCACACGCAGACCCTATTCTTCGGATAAGATGATCACCAGTTGTCGACACATCTCCACAGTACATGTACACCTAGCCTGAGGACCCGTTACAAATCTTAAGATTTAGTTAACTGAAGTCCTTCAAACAGACAAACAGTCTTTGCCCCAACTACGGGAAGATAGGGGAAATCTATTTTTTTCACGAACGACGCTTCCCGCTGGCAATTTTCCCTCAAGGGCGGCTAGCATCCTTCTCTAACCACCAACATGGAAATTGACCAATTAACAGCAACGCCAATTTCCCTCACTTTCCGAACGAAGGCATGTCTCCACGAATCCGATGATCTCGTGTCCTTAGACACACTCCATCATAATTTTCCTCTACAGCATCATCGGGACGGAAATTCATTCTTTCTTGCGATCTCATCGACGAAAAGAGTACGATCAGTGAATATTACGCGTCCGACTTAGATTTTGTGAGCACGTTCATCTATCATCCCGTCGACCGCGGATTCATTATTGAACCTAGGATCATTGTCATTAGTTTCTCGAGTATCTAATTACCACGGTTACTTGTCCAATTCTATAATAATCGTATTTGCACTAGTCAATGTCTTCCCTATTGCATAACGACAATGTGTAATCCAAACGAAGATTCGTTTTACGCCCCCAACCCTAATTCTAATGTAAACCCGACATATATATATCACGATATTTATTCATTAATAAGAATTAAGAATGGATATAAATAATAAATACATAGAAATAAATTACCGCCTTCTCAATGATAATAAAAGTTATTTTACGTTGGCTGTGCAATATTCATGATTATACTAAAATATGTGGAATAAAAAGATTTTACTAGAAGATATTACCGACTTTGAAATGCGCTAAAAAGTGTGAAATAATTTCTGTTTTATCTATATTCTGTTTAGCCACATATACAAAAACGGTTAAGGTCACTCATTTACCATACGTACTAAACAGCATATTAAATATATTTTGACTTTTCCGAAGGCTACATAAGATAACGCACTTTCTAATATTATAAACTCCAATGAAATTAATGTGTATTAGCATTAATGAATAATAATTTCCATTATTGAATAATAAATAAATGGTAGATTGTCATGTAAAATCTGAGTAGATAATTAGGCTATTCTGCGACCCAAAAAGTAGAATCGTTGAATCATAGAATCGTTAGAGCCGTTACACTTATCAGAGTCTAGCAAACTTCCATTTAAACGCAAATCTTTGATGAAGTATTCAATCTATTATAATTCAACTTTAAATATAAATTATTTTTCAAGCTAATTTTTTTCGTTGTGTATTTCTTTATTTAAACAACGAGTTAGTTTTTCGAATTATTTGAAGTTAAAACGCGAACAGAGTGCTTCAGCACTCAAAGGACCGGAACCTCGCTAAATTCCCCAAAATCTTGGAAAGGTCACGCAACAACACATATATCATGCTTGTCACAAATTTTAGATATAATCGTTAAAATTACTGATGTTATGCAATTAGAAATGAAAGTAGACTATATATCAGTTATGTCCTTAATTTTTCGCTGCTTTGAAAAAGATTACAATATGTTTGATATGCTTTTTAGTTAGTGTATGAATGACCTTGAGCCTTGTTACATATATGCCCAAATAAAATACAAGTAAAATATAAATGATTTCAATACAAAAATATTTTTTTTTTTTTGCATTGATTTATACTTCTCGTACGTTTTATAACTGTAATATAAGACATCTTGTTACGTAAGACTCTGCCGAGACTACTTCGCGTGCGGTGGGTCCGTGGTCGAGATCGGAGCTTTCCATGCATCAGATTGTTATAGTTCAGGAAACTTTTCATTTTCTTTTTTTTCAGGATCATTTGCGGATAATTCTTTTAAAACACGAAAAAACGGCGATGAACAGAGCATACGTAGAGGCTACGTAATTTTTGTAAAAACAGAAATGGCTAGGCAGATTATTGGTCTGATGTTAAAAATGCCCCTTAAGTATGGCTGAAATTTACGCGGAGCTGTTTCTCTGTTTCTCAATGTGTGACAGATTATTTTGTTTCCTACACAAGCACGTTGGAATGAAGTTTTTGATAACTAAATTATAATTTTTTTTTACGGATATGATGCAAATACTTAACTTTAATAATTTTCTTTAATAATTAGTAATACAATGGAGTGTGATATATTTTAAAGCGCGGTACGACACATAGATCCACGTTACAATTTTCACACTCATAGCGCGATAGTGTTTTCCAAATTGCTCTTCGTTTTCTATTTTGAAGCTGATTTTGAGGTTGATGATTCTAAAAAGTTATAAGATTACGGATCGACATGCTAAAAAGAGCATCTACTAATGGTGTATTTATATTGACGAAAAGCAACAATTGATACCTGACGCTGGAGTTTCAAAAACAAAGACTATATATTCCGTCTGTATATTGTTAACGCTGTTATAAAACGTTGCAAGGGCAAAAAAGGTATGAAGTAAAACAAATGAAAAAGATCATTTAATTCAAATGGTGAGCATATAAGCCAGTAGAGTGAGCCACTATAGTACGAGTGACGCATAGTACCACTTAGGATCCCTAGCGGTTGCACCATCAGTTTCAGTACTTTTGGTGCGAAAAATTCGCGCGTGCACAGCAAGAGGGCAAATGAGGTACGGAAAGAAAAAATTGGTCGAACGGCACGGAATATTGCTAGAGTAAACTGACTATTATTTAAAGGGGAAATGTATTTATTATTTAGTGTTGAAATATTATTTATATCAGAACTAAAATATAGGTAAATAGAGTTCTGTCCAGCTGTTGCTGCGATATAGACTTTAACAACAAAACTTTTATTCAACAAAAGCATGAAACAGCACGAACAATTTTTTTGCGTTTCTATTTTCCTAACTACTCATTCATAACGAAGCAGCAAAAAGGTCTTCAAAAACCTATTCCGATGATAACACGATTCTAACGATTGAATAATTACATTCTTCGATGTTTGCTGCGATGTTTCCAATTTTAAATAGTAGCGATAAAACATTAAGAGTAACATGAATTCTAATTATGTTCTTATTACTCAAACCTGGTCCAGTTTAATAATAATAATAATTTTTTAGATGCACTTCTGCACGAAGCTTTACTCAAGCTCGCTCCAATTTTGTTTATATATACTATGAACACAAAAAAAGAGCTAGGTTTTAGTTGGCACAACACTGCATACGCAAGGCTAACACGTACGTTGTCACGCACGCACAATAGGCAGAATTCACTGTGTAGTGACACCGATATGTTTTAGCAAATATCTCGGAAACGATGGATGACCGTCAATTACATATGGAAGAAAAAATTGTTCAAAATGTTGAGCTTCGCAACATAATCAAAAATCAGTGTAATTGGAGAGCATAGAACGATTCTACAGTTTTGCTCTCATGCTTGCGAGACAGATAGAAATGAATAGAATGTCCCTGTCTATATCTGAAACCTTCTTGTCTTCCGTGTTGATTTTTCACGACTTAATTTTCAAACGGTTTCTTTTATGCTTTCGGTGTACAAATTACAAGAGTTGTTTATATGACCGTGACGGTAACTACGTGTAATCGACATCAATAGAATCGGCCAATAGGGCTTCCATTTTCAATATGTAATGTTTAGTTTTTTTTTCACAACTTTTCATCGTTGAATTTATTCACATGATGTCGGATCTTAAATATAAATCACTAAATTGTAAAGAAGAAAAATAAAAGAATCTAACGAAAATTGTGATCCGGTAAAAATATTTCTTTAATTTTATTGTTAAATTGTGGGAAAAATTGAAACATAAAATATGAAAGACTACCTGCAAATGTTAAGCAAAATATAACCATGTTTTAACACGTGTCGTTATGTAAACAGTGTCATAGTTGACTCATTTAATATATTCCATTTTTTCCCATAGTTAGAGAAGTAAAACAGATATATTCTATCATCTAATGAAGTTACGAATTGCAGATGCCTGTACGAACTGCGGAATTCCACGTATGGGCTTGTCAAGTTATTCTATGTTTTTTTTTCCATATTTACATCTAAACCATTAGCAAAAAAGGTAATATAGATATACATTTACTTTTGACGCACACATCTACATATATATCACTTAAATAATGTTGAACGAAGTACAAGATTTATGACCCAGGAATTTAATTGTGTTCCTTATAGAAATCTGCGAACTAAGTCAATTTCTTTACATGATTAAGATTAAATTTTAATTTCAGTACATAATACATACATTTATAGACTATAGATATGTGATATAAAGGATAATGATTGTAGGCAGTCAGAAATGCGAGGCTGTAAAACGTGATTTGGTTCGGAAGTTGGGCAAAAATATTTTGTTTGAACACGCGAGCCTCGTATGAAAGTGAAATGAACCGCCGCTATTCTGCGGCCGTCATTTAAATCTACACAAACCCAATCCTTGTCATATCAAAATGAAGACATTGATTATTCGTGTTGGATTTGAATTAGTTTTTTTCAACTCGGTCGTCGTAATATGTGGAAAGACATTAATGTTGGGTGATAGCCACTATCCTCACAACGACAGAATCGGGAAAAGTTTACACTTTTCCGAAATGAGATTTGGACGTTTTTTAACTTTCAAAAAGACATACACATTTGTATAAATAAAGGATATTTTAAAGCATATAGATATTAGTATATGAAAGGGATATTTTAATAATATATATGTGTTTGTCTTTTATGTCTATAAGTATTTATGATTGTTCATTTAATTACATTTTCATAACTCGTATATGCACTATTCATTACTCTTGAAGCTGCTATAAAGAGAAATCAGCTCATTTAGGAAATTGTGAAAATAGTTCACCAAGAAAGGAGTATAATCTTGTCGATACTGTTATTCAAATTGAGAATTTACTGTGGAAGATGAAAAAAGTACTGGAAGAAGTACAAAATCAGCAGCAAGATGTATTTTTATGAAACCAAGAGGTATATGTTATATTATATGTTACTAATACAGTTGCATTCATTCTGTTTCAGATTTTTTTCTGCAGTGAAAACAGTCCCAGCCCTATTATAACTAATGTAATTGACACATCGATGAAAAGCGCTATATCTGCTGAACAATTTTCCCAAGAATTAGCAACGTCTATGCTAATTAATTTTATGTAATGTATAGCAAAGTATCTATTTTAAATATATAACATTTTTTGTTCTAAAGAATTTACACAATTTTACATTTTCGCAGATTTTGCATAGCATTATAACTTATTTATAAAAAGAAACAATAATACTTCGTTAATGATCTTTTTCAGGTGTCAGGAAAGTGTTATAAATGATTTAAATGAGCAGTTGAAGAAATTAAGTAAAGAAAACGAAATGCTGTAAAAAGATTGAAGAATTTAAAAGTAAGAAACCCCAAATTATAAAACTTGTAGTCAAAGAAAACGTATGCAATGATTTCAAAAAGATATTCATTCTATAACAATCTCTGTCTTAATGAGTAATAAAAGAAATAGTCAAGTAGAGTGTGGAAGATATATGTACTGCAAAAAAAAAAGAAAATTAGGGACTGAAAATCTAGAAGCCAATCGCTTTTTAAGGGAAAATCAATACACATTTCCAGCTTTACCTGCGCTCAGAAAGTTGGTTGGTCAAATAGTATATTAAACCGAGGTATTCTGTCCAACATCTTATCTCTTACTAAGAATAAAGTATCATTATTATAAATACATTAAATATTTTGTTTGACTTGTTTCCATGAAGGGTACATTTCTCAGAAGATCAAAATAGACAGAAGGAACGAACAAGTCATTGGAGCAAATAAAACTGTGAATCTTTGTATTGGCAGATGTTTATTACACAATTGGAAACAAATTGTTTTCTATCATTGTGAGAAATCTTACGCTAAGAATACATGGTTGTCCTAAAAGTTTCTTTCGTTTTAGCAGAAAATAATAGATGCACAACATTTTTTGTTTTAATGCAAACGAAACGTGACCTACGACAGCCAGAAGACGATCGAAGACGGAGACTACATTTGACAGATTAGGTTTCATGTTTGTATCAACATAGCCAGATAAAGCAGCTGCATACAGATAGCGAAAGACATTTTTAGGACAACCTAATATTAAATAATATATATCAATATATGAAGCTAGTTACATTGTGTTGCATTTACCTGTGACTAAAATCCAACTAACACCAAAGTTTTAGGAATCCCAAAGGTCTTATTTTACACATCCATCTTGTGAATATTACACAGTCTTAGTTTCTAATGACGGACGTAATTTATCATTACTTTTAATTTGATGTCTTGTATAAACAATATGTGAAATCGTTGAGCAAAGTTATTACCGTAAAATATAATTGACCACTTAAATAATTTTTAGACTTCTTATATTATTATTCTTCTTATATTGTTATTATACGAACCTTCTCAAAACATCCTCCGATTCAGCATGGATGTCTTTCGTATATACATAAAGTATCTTTGTGCTGTTTGGGCTAGCGATATATTTTAAGCGAGTATCTACGCTTTTCTGCTATTTCGCGAGGTGACCTCCTTTACATAGAAAGCACACGAGATTCTCCGTTGGTAAGTAAACACAGTAAATCATTTTAGCTCGTTTGTTTCTAGTAACTTCGGAACCTCTTCAGATTGGATTTACTTTTTCTTTCGAAAATTTAATAAACGATTGAAGTTAGGATCTGTTGCACGAATGTACTACAGAGTAATCACGCAAACGATAAATCCGTTCAATACAAAGAACTCGCGACGAGAAGCTACAAATAAACATTAAAAAATCTTGAACTATTACGCACCGAGCCTAAACGATTGAACTAACACATACTAAACATACTCGATACGCGTGGCCGACACGTATAGTCCCGCTGGTTCACCCAAGCACGTCCAACCAAAACGATGTCGCAACACTCGCTCTGTCACTCAACACACAAACTTTGACACAAACGATAGTTTAAGATTGCGCATCGGTTAGGTCATATGTGACTGAACGTAAAGTCTTTCGAAGGAGCGCATGCACGAGCTTCATGAAGAATGAACACGTCAAGGTATCCGACGATGGTGCGACGAACCTCGACAATGACCGGACGGTTCTGATTTGAGAGAGAGAGTCGTTCCTCGACGGCGTCGTCCGCGTTTTCAGTCTCTTAACTCCAGAAGCCTAGTTGGGGTTAGGTTTTGTCGTAATCATCGAACTCGACGAGAGGTCTCATGTTACCACATCGTAGCCAGTATCAACTGATGTTGCCCAACTCCTCAAGGGAATAATAGTCTAATACAAAACTGCGTTAACGAGCTGGGCTCGTGTTTTACTCTACTAATTTGAAAGCAAACCGTTGAGAGAAATTCAATACCTACTCTTTGCAAGGGATAGCTTTCAAACTTGAACCTGTAGTGTTTACCGAAGACAATGAAATGGACCCCATATTTTGTAATTCTGTTGGCATTTCGATTAGCGGAATCTTTTCTCCTACAATCGGATTCCTAGCAGAGATTTCCGACCGATTACCGATTGGGGTAATATAAGGAACATATATACACAAATAGAATTGGAATGAAGTACGCGTATTGCGATGGATTTCACGCGAAGCAACGGAGTTATGCGTATTATTTCCCGTGCCTTTACAGTTGATCTTTAGCCAACTGAGAGCTTACACATACGCATTATGGGAACATGTAGTTTGGAGCACGCAGGGTTGTCCATTTAACATGGAATCAGCGCTCGTAAAAACATATGAGAATGGCAACAATGTGACGTATAAGCTTGACTACAGTCAAATGTCACTCGTTACCTAGCTATTGCTAGAAGTATAATTAGTCGAGAACAATAAAAAGAAGACGATCGCTGAAAAAGGAAACCGTGCGTTTTCACCTGACGATTTCATGCCTTACGCGGCCCCGATGCTTCAAAACAAACAAGCATTTTTTTTTGGTAACTGATATCTTGCATTATGCTTACTTGAAATTTATTACAACGACAAGAACCATTCCTCGGACACAGCTGCGAGCAATACGGATTTTGACACTCCAGCAGCAAGTAATAGAAAAAGAGAGAAGATTCTGCGAGGAGCAACGCGGTTTCGATTAGGAACGTTGATAATTCGAAAAAGAAGTGGCAAAAAGGCAAAGTGCGCTATTCGATCTCGAACAAATGTGCAACGAATTCAAAAGTCTCCGCGTTAAATATCTCAGATCCGAACACAGTGAATTTCATTGCGACCAAGGTGCCGTTTGAAGAAAATGCGCATACATCCCCGACCTCGCACCGATTCACTTCTTAGATCGAAACCCTAACTTTTTCGTTGAAAGAAACCATAGACTCTGTTCCCTCGTTCTGCCGTACCTGCCACTGAGCTCGCGATGTTTTGCCGCCTCGTGAAAACGAATCTTAACGAAACTAATAACAAACAAAATTCGCGGCCGCGCTAATATGGCGTCGAAAATTTCGATACGTTTGCGGAACTGTGCAATCGTCTTAAAGACGTATTCGACTTGTGTCACAACGTCGATCCATACTGCGAGGAAATGGTTTCAACTTATTCCTTATTCAACGAATTCCTTACGAATCCCTCATCGTTACCGAATTTTCGCGAAAATTCGCGTTAACAGCGAAAACCGGATTTGATCTATTAAGAGAAAACTTAATGAAGAAATGACCAGTCGCATTACGCTTCCAGGTGCTATCCTCGCAAATATAGAGGGATTCCGCGGAAATCGATTCCATTTCTTAGAATTGACAGATGGTTATGTTAAGCGTATTCAATGTGCTACAAAGCTCACGTGGATGCAGGTTGTAACAAGTGGTTGACCAGTCGCCTGGGAGCAATTCAACCGAACACGGTTAAAACGAAGCCTCCATTCCGCCAAAGTTATTCCGACTATCAATACTTCGATATGACGATTCGATGCGGAGTTTGGGTGCACGAGATCACTTTCCTCAAACGATGAATATCCGCTATTTTTATAATTAATACGATGGTCGAAAACATCGTTTTTAATATTAACATAGTACCATAATAATACCGGGCTATTCACATGCCGTTCGTGACGTACACAAACGAAACATTTACGAGAAGCGACCATATTCCTTGAATCAGTCGACGTCTTATTAACGTTCATCAAGACAGTTGTCATCGGAGTGAAGGTGACCAGAGATGACCATATCTTCTTTTTCTTTTTTTTTCCGGTGGCGACGAAATCAGAACGAATTGTTTGGTCGAAACCTTTCCCTTTTTAGAAAAATGATCCTGCCTGGCTTTTGTGGCATTTTTTACCACTGTCCTCTAATGCAACAAAGTATGATGCCTTGCACCACATACGCGATAGGTCCGCTTGCACGTACACTTTCTAACAGTTCACGAAATAGTCAATACAAAGCTGCCCCACTTTGACAACGCAGAAGGAAACGCCTTAAAGACGATAAACGAATCTACCAGGTGATATGTACGACAAACCGGACATAATTGTGCTCGTGGTGTTTCTTCAGCGTTTCTGCTGGTTTTTTGACAGTGAAAGATCCTTTGCTTTTTTTCTGATCAACAACAACCAGAAACTCTTCTA
Organism: Bombus flavifrons; assembly: GCF_040668555.2. Classification (NCBI taxonomy): domain Eukaryota; kingdom Metazoa; phylum Arthropoda; class Insecta; order Hymenoptera; family Apidae; genus Bombus; species Bombus flavifrons. The sequence continues at coordinate 1,448,186 of NC_138457.1, read as the reverse complement.
GTTATTCGCACGTTGGATATTCCATAGTTTCCATGCGCATCTATTCCTCATTTAACTCCGCATCAAATCTCAGCGTGAGTAAGTGAATTAAAATCGGACTCGCCTCGTTCACTTCACAATCAAAGTTGCGCAATAAAGCTAACGTTTGTTTGAACTTAGAACAGACTGTGATCAGCCCGAACAGCTTGTACAGCTTAACAGCGAGGAAATCAAAACTCCTTTATTTTCGTATTTCTTCTTCACTGTTTTCCATGCGATTTTAAAATTATTGTCACACTGATGTCAGACGCTGTCGCACATGCTTCATTCTGTAAATGCATTTTGTTCGTTATAGATTCGTACTCTATCATTGGCGTTTCGAATAAATCCGCGAAGCGTTTGCATTTATCAAACTCTTCGCGAGATTTCGGCAGTCTTTGTAATGGAAGCTTTATCGGATTATGTGATTTATCTGATTTGTTATTGGCATACTAAAGTATGGCATAAGTACTCACTCTTGACAACTTCTCCGCCATATAGTTCTGTTTCCTTTACAACCTCTCTGATATAAGCAGGAAAATGGATAATCAGCTTCATCATGGCTAGTCCTGAGCTAAGAGATCCATCCTGGACCACTACATAGGCAGCTGAGAATTGCTTGCATTTTCCTTGAGGTTGGGCAGCACTCTACTCAACTGTTTGAGGTGAAATTTCCCAGTGGAGAATCTACTGCGAAAGAAATAATGTTATTCGATAATTTAACTGTTTTTCCAAATTCGAGATAATTTACACTTACACGAAGGACAATGAGGATGCTGCGTTGATTCCATGTGACGAACAAAATAATGGGAATCTTTATCAAGATAAGACCAAATAAAGTTGAATGAAAAAAGAATGAATAAAGAACGAGCATGATTGTTTGTGCAATATAATGAACAATAAAAACGATACAATTAATTCGGAGATAACATTTTTACTTATCCGAACACAAATTATTAACTAGCAAATTAATTATTTCGCATGAGCGATTTACAAGTCTTTCCGCAATCGAATCCTGCAAAGGACTGCTTCGCTCGAACAGCAGCTACACAGAGTTTAAGCGATTTCAACCATGTGGCGCTGTTGCCGAAAATCGTAACTTCTCTTTTCTTCGTAGCAAACTATCCTGCTATACTGAACACGAACAGTAGGGCATACATGACGCGTATTTCCCCTTAAAGTCAGACCATATTGAGAAGGCTCAGTGATTCGATCACACCTAACCTTGTACAAGGATTAAAGTGACGTCACATACATAACGCCCAAGAAACGTGCGTTTCTATGCCAGTCAAATATCAGCAAAAATTTAATTCAATTACTTTGATTAATAAGTAAATATGTGACGAAGATATGCACTAACTGTTCCTAGTAACCCGAATTGTTCTTCTCCGCAATTTTTTTAATCAAGAAAGAAAATTTTTATAATTTAGAAACAATCAAGAATTTGCTACAACCAGATTCTTTTTTAAAAGTCATTCCTTCCACATCCTTTTTTTATGTTATACAACATAAAAATTATAATTCACATGAAAAATGTCGTCAAAAGAAGTACAAAATCACATATGAATACATAAATAAGAATTATAATTTTTATTAAAATGTGGGAAGATGATGCTGAAGAAGGATAAGCTTTGAAAAAGAATCATAAAGAAAATTATAGAATGAGGCTATTTCGTTACAGTTACAAATACTTATTATATACTTAATAATAGTTAATAGTTGTGCCACTACTATGTTATTCATCTGTACATGTACATGCATATTTCAACTTTTTGGAAATCAAATCGTATAGATAGACTCCGACAATCAAGGATCATAAAAATCATGTTGAACCCGAACTCGTTCGTGATAGTGCAGCTGTTAAATAGCTCTTAACTCTTTGCCTTACGATATAAGTTCCAACAACGCGTGCCGTAATTTCACAGTCTGATTGAGCGTTTGTAAAGTACAACTAATTTTATGTTGCAAGATATTTGATAAATAATTACTACCAACTGATTGTTGAACAAGATTTTTAAGATCTTTCTAATGTTTTTCAAGAAATGTTTATTGCATGTAACTTGAAGGACGTACCATGAGTCTGGTTCGTGTTTCTTGTGTTTAGCCTGAAGAACGTATCACGAATCTAGCTCGTGTTTTTTATGTTTGAAAGAAGTACCACAAATCTGCTCGACGTTGTAGGTTAAGAGGTTAAACGCTACGTAGTGTGATCGATTATGCGTTTACGAGTTAGTTCTCCTTTTCAGACAAAAGGGAGGTGATTCCACTTGTCGAAGCTAGCAAATTATCGATGAACTGAACCTTAGGAGGGAATACTTCGAGATGAGATGAGTTTGATCCATGATAAAGCCAAGCTTTTGATTTTGTTGAAGCACGACGATGCGAATCTACGTCACGTATATCGCAATTATGTGAATACGGATACGACGTTCGAAAATTTTCCAACCTTTGCTAACACAGGCAAATGTTGTCTGTTGGTAACAGACGAGCACAGTCAAATACATCATGATCGATATCGACGAAGATTTAACGAATTAATACGTAACGTAAGAATTCATTTAAATTATTCTCTCAAAAAAACATCTCCATAGAGCAACAATATATGTATATAACAATAAAGTTTAGTTGTCTCGAAAGCGCATAAGCGTGATAATTCCTCGATCATTTCTATGATAGGTAACAAAGGATATAAATACAACCGCGTTATAGCGCCGCCTATTGCTAATTCTTTAACCTACAATATCGTGTGAGGGACGTGGTACGTCGATCGGACCAAACACAAACACAAACACGTGTGAGATTTATTATTTATTTCAAGATAATAAATCTTTCTTATTCAATGATCAATTGGTAATAATTATTTATCAAACCATCATATTATCAGATCATATTAGATATAACGGATAATAACGAGATCATGTTAAAACTCGAGGAGCTTTGTGAAGCTGGTATAATGGTTATAAATGAAACGTTTTCTCGCTCGTTGAAATAGCAGTTGACAAGATTGCTGTGTCGTTCGATTTGAGAGGAGAAGAACGTACTCGCAGTTGCAAATTGTTTCCGATAATCCTCTAGGTCGGAGGAGGACGGAACGTTCGACGCGAGATGAAGGAAGATAAGGGACGCCACGGCACCAGAAGATCATAACATCATGATTAAAGTTTACATCAGTAACTACGTATGCGATAATACCATGTGTTTGTTACCTAACGGTAAGGTAATCGATGTTAAAAACGAAGGATGGGTAATATCGGTGGAGTCGCTGTAGCTGTGGATGCGGCTACCAAACTTTACGTAGACACTGCCGTACAAATTAAATGATAATAATAATAGTAATAATAATAATAATAATAAACCTTTGCCCGCAGCTTTTTTTTTACTATTTAATTTGCACTTTACAATTTGTCCAGCTGGACATTTGGTAAATATTTTTCTGCGTACCTGCCGATTTCTTCTTTGACCGTTGGTATTTTTAAGTCTTTGCGTATATCCTTGTTTCTGACATACCATGGGGCGTTGACTATTGTTCTCAGTATCTTCGATTGTAGCGACTCTAGTTTATTTATGTGGCTCATTGCTGCTGTCCCCCATAGCTGTATTTCGTACGTCCAGAATGATTTTATTATCGTTTTGTAGATTTTTAGTTTACATTCTATGCTGAATTTAGAGTTTCCACTAGTTAGCCAATACATCTGTCTTCTTTTTATCCGTATTTTGTCTATAATTGATTTAGTATGTCACTTCCATGTAAGTTGTATGTCTAATTGGAGTCCTAGGTATTTAACTTGCCTTGTTTGTCTTATGTGCGTGTCATTCAATTGGATATTTGGTAGTTTCCGTTTTCTTAGTGTAAATGTAATATGGTTGCATTTACTGGGGTTTGCTTTCATTTGTTTATCTCGTAGCCATTTTTCTATTTTTGTGATGTGTTCTTGTAGTAATGTGACTGCTGTTTCTGGATTAATGTGCCTGACTAGCACAGTGTAGAGTAAAAATTAAGATAAGAGTAAAAAAACGAATAATAAGATTAACGAATATTAAGTTTAGAGAATAATAAGATTAATGAATAACATGTTTTACGAATAATAAGTTTAACGAATAATGAGATTGACGAATAATATATTTTACGAATAATAAGTTTAACGAATAATGAGATTAACGAATAATATGTTTTACGAATAATAAGTTTAACGAATAATGAGTTTAATGAACGCTGTTAACAACGTTCTTGGGTTCAAACGAATCCACGGTCAACGGGATAACTCTTTACTATGCGTAGAATAAATAAAAAAAAATAACAGATGTGTCGTCCGCCCTGCAAACTGGGGGTTACCCAAAATCTCAAACAATAAGAGAAATTTGAGTTGGATTTGAGTATCCAATGCCGATATATAAATATAAATATATTGTGAATAAAACCAGTTCAAAACTTTAGCGCCTTTTTTCGGGAAAAGGAGTCATTTGCAGCCCATGGTTATTGTGAGACATTTGTTCCTCATGATGAATGGAATATGCTGCAATCATAAAAAGATTTGACCTTGAATTGCATAAATGTTATTCCCACACCAACTTTCTTTACAAATTTCATAATGTAAAACATAATATAAAATATCATACAAATATTATACGATATTTTACACGTATTTATATATTCTAATGATTCATTATCTATACAGTTCAAGACAAAACTACTAATACAGTTGGAATATAGACTAATATTTTTTACATTACTGTAGTATCGTGGACAAAAAGGCCTGTAGCGGCACTCGATAGCAAATACCACCACTCGACACTAACTAGTGTCGGACGACGGCAGCGCAGTGGTTAGCACCTTAGGTTACGGAACGTTCGGGACCCGGGTTCGAATCCCGGCGACTGTAGTCCGATTTTTCTTCCACGTATCTAAATCAGAAGAAAAAGCAGCAGTATCCCAGCAGAAGCGACAGTTACAACCAGCGCTACAATCATCACGAACAACACTTACACCTCAGACGTACGGCGATACTACATTACTAAATATATGATTCAAATATTGCCAATCATGTTAATGCTTATGTACATTTATTATACAGTTACATTATTTATATAAATGCCTCTTATAATGTATAATTACATATATTTGAATAATGTAGAAAATACAGGATGCATTAGATAACTGTGAAAAAATTGGAACTCAAGTGTTGCAATTATGCAGATGTAAGAACGACTCTATTCCTTGAAAGTGAGATCTTATACATGCCGAATGTAGAGAAGAACAAGGTGAGTGAAAAAGGAAGGGAGATGCCGTTAAGATTTTCAATGCAGCAAGGAACTTCCCATCCTGTAGAAGATATGACGACTATACAATTATGCAGAGAATTTTTTGTACAATTATCGAATGTTTCTTGTATTGCACTGTATTTCAACTGTTCGAATACTTTCATCTTTCGCTTTACATATATGTATCTTAAATATTATATATATTTTACATGTTACTATGTTTGGTATATTATTACCGCCGTTTGCGTGATACGGGCTATACGAAGGCTGGGCCTGAAGATGTCCCCAGTCAAGTCGGAGGCCATATGACTTGTCGGAGGTTTTATGACTACCGACGTAGAGGGGCTCCTCTGTCCTACCTGTGTCTGGACATAAGCGGAGAAGAGGTCGAGGTTGGATCACAGATAAAATACTTGGCCTCACCATCGACAGTCGATGGACGTTCGGGCCGCGCTTCAAGCTCCTGGTTCCCAAAGTGACGACGACAGCCAACGCTTTATGTGGACTGCTGCCAAATATCGGTGGGGCAGAAGTCGGAGTGCGCCGACTGTATGAAGGAGTCATCCGCTCTCGGGTCCTGTACGGGGCTCCGGTGTGGGCGGAGAATCTGATGAAAAGTCGACACAGTCTACTTCTTGTTGAGGAGGCTTCATAGAACGACCGCCATCAGGACCGTAATGGGATACCGGACGATATCATATGCGTCGGCGACTGTCCTGGCGGTGTCTCTTCCGTTCGAGCTCCAGGCCCTAGTGCTCCGACGGGTATACCATCAACTGCAGGGCCTGTGCTCGGGCGGGGATACGCCCTCTGCCGGCCGGTCGGTCCACGATGTCTGGGAGGAGGCAAGGTTCGAGAGTTGGGAACGGTGGTCAGCTCGCCGCCGAGGATGCAGTGCGGCCTCATCGGGTCGTTGGAGCGGTCCTACCGAACTGGGAGGCCTGGAGAGATCGTGGCGGGCTTCCACTGACGTACAGGATGACGTAGGTGCTCACCGGGCATGGAGCGTTCGGGCAGTTCCTGTTAAGGATACGGCGGGAGGTAACTAGCACGTGCCATAGCTGCGAGGAAGAGGCGATCGTAGAAGCAGTGCTGAGGGGGAAACAGGAGTACATCGCCGTCCGCTCCTACTGCGAGCAAGTCATGCTTGCAAAGGAGCGCGCCGAGAGAGAAGGGGTGAGAGGACAACACCCATTGAGAGTGCCGTCACGCCGAAGAGGGTCTGGTCTCTCCTTCGGACTCGCACGACGGCCCATGCAGCTTGGCGTCAGGAGAAGTGGTCCCCCTTAACGGCCCAATCAACAAAGGATGACTCCCGATTACACCATCAGGGAGAAGACGAAGGAGTACCCCAGCAGCAATATGAAAAGATGGCCTCGGGCTCTCCTACCAATCTCCTCCTTCTCCTGGGAGGGCGCGGGCGCCTATGAAGGTTTCCTCCACGAAGAAAAAGTTATGAGTAGTAAAAATATCGAAGGTAATAAGAAGAAGTCGTAAAGTAATACACAATTTCTTTAAAAATGTTGGATTATGGTAAAAAGAAAAGTACTGATCGGCCATCATCGTTATTCGATCGCGATAAGCGAGAAATTTTTGCGTGTAGCTTCCAACTCACAGTTAACAACGAAGCAAATAATGGAAAAATCTAGTGTTAGTGTCAGTGTTTCAACTATTCGTCGAGTGTTACTATCCTGCAAAGATGTTAAGAGGTTAAATTTGAAAAAGAAACCTTCGTTAACAACGAAACACAAAGTAGAACGTTTACGCTTTGCAAAAGAAAGAATGTGTTGGAAAAAGAAATGGAGGAGGGAACTATTTTCAGACAAAAAGATTCAACTTGAATGGCCCTGGTGGGTTCCAACATTATTTTCATGACATAAAAAAAGAGACAATGTCAGCAATTCGACGACAAATGGGAGGAGGCAGCGTGATGGTTTGGGCCGACATCGGTTATTTCAGCAATGTTGAGGTTATTCGATGTGTAAACAGAGAAAAACTCGTGGATAAATAGTAAGACAGAAAATATATTTAAATAGAAGTGTAATTATAAGTAAGAATACAATTTGAGCTGGTCCAGATCCGCACGCTAGCTGTGTTACCCAATAACTGAAAAATCGCCTGTCTACTGTTTATGGTCTGTCTTCGTCGCAGTCTTTTGTCTACACGCTGTCGATGGCTCCAGTGCTTGAGAAAACTAAAAAAGACCAGATGTAGAGTTTTCGTAGAAGTGGTGAACACTTCAACAAGCAAGACAAGTATCAAGTTCATCGATGGGAGAATGAATAGTGTCCGATACATAAATTTAATCAAAGAACAAATAAATAATCATGCAGAAAGCATTTCTGGATCTGATTATCTGTACAAACATCAAGATTGGCCCAATCATATTTTAATGAAACAAATATATCTATTTTGTCGTGACCTGCACGCGCTCCGGACCTCAATATTATTGAAAATTGCTGGGCAGAACTTGCTCACGGCGTATACGCGAATGGAAAGCAGTATCAATACGTACAAGAATTAAAAAATGCACTTGTACGCGAATGGGATATGTTAAGTTAAAATTATATCCAGGAACTATATAAATCGGTACCAAATCGTATAATAGAAGTAATAGAAAATAAAGAGGAATACATCCATTATTAAATAAGTATACATGTTTGATAAGTAATTATTGTTAGCTACAATTTATGTTGATTAGTATTTTCTTATTGTACATGTGCTATCATTTCGTTCTTAAAATAAAACAATTTTTTTGCTACACAATAAACCTCATAATATTTTTAATTATTTTCAACGAACCGCATATTCTGAGCTCATAGTGTTTTGATATTATACGTTACAGACGAAAAACTTCTCACGCGTCATTGGGAAATTAAAGATAGCACACCTGGGCTATCTCATTGACGAGGAATGTATATTGTCACGTGCTCGTTTAAAATCAAATTTAAACTTTTGTTCTTTGCTGAATTTATTTTCTGTTTGATTTGAATTTAATCGGAAGGGAAAGATTTAAATGATTTGATTGTGTATGAAATATTGATTATATGGTAATTGCTGCCACCAGAAATAGTCTAAGGTTTATTTCAAAAAAATTTTTTTTTATCGAACGATATTATTTGGAATATTTATACATGAATTCAAAGACTATGATTTACACGGTAGTTGCTGCTACCAGAAACAGTCTGAGGACTGTTTCGATTAGAGAAGTTTCTTTTATACTTATTTTTCGAAATAATTTATTGATAAATTAATTATTTATGGGTAGCGTTGACTAGTGTTTAGGCTACTGATAGATAAATTCCACGTTTTCGGCTAACCTGCTATGTGCAGGGATACTGGCACGGGAGAGGATTAAAGTTGAATAAAATAAATATTCGATTTCGTTGCACAGAATTTATTTAAATCTGAATATTGAATTATTTAAATTCTTATATGTATATATATATATATATATATATATATATATATATATATATATATATATATATGTATATATATACGTATGAATAGTTCGAGAGTTCAATTTCTTTAAGATTCGATTTCGTTGTACAGAGTTTATTTAGATTTCATATATATACCTGCATGTTTCATACTGTAGTTTTCATATATAATTCTTTACTGAAATGTTGGCTAGTTTTAATTATTTATTTTATGTTTACTAGATTGTTAATTTGATTTAATAGTATAGAACACACACACACACACATAAATATATATGGACATATTTCTGATAATGTGATTTTCATATAAATTCTTTAATTGTGTATTTGAGGTTATGTGTCAATTATTTGATTTCATATATACATATATGTTTTTGTAATATTTTGTGATAACATAGTATTGAGAGTTTTATTTCTAATGTTTACTATGTTACTATGTAACTTAATGTTTTCTATGTGTTTGATGTGGTTTACATATTTATGCTTGTTGGCTGCTCTCCCAGTCGTGGCGGTGTTAATTATTTTTGATCGCTTGATCTGTTAATAGGTTGTTAGTTAGTTTCGATAGTGTTATGTTGTGTGTTCTATTTCTTTTATGTTCATTTAGATTATTAATAGTTTGGTTCGAAATATAGATTTCATATATATACATGCATGTTTCGTAATATAGTTTTCATATATAATTCTTTACTGGAATGTTGGCTAATTTTAATTATGTATTTTATGTTTAATAGATTGTTAATTTGATTTAATAGTATAGAACATGCACACATATACGTATTTCTGACAATGTGATTTTCATATAAATTCTTTAATAATGTACTATTGTGTATTTTAGGTTATGTATTCATTAGACTGTTAATTATTTGATTTCATATATACATATATATTTGTAATTTGATAATTTTGGATTTGTTACATAGTATTGAAAGTTTTGTTTCTAATATTTACTAGATTGTTATGTGTTTAACATATATGTTTATACTTGTGTGTAATTCTCCAAGTTGCTGCGGTGTTAATTGTTTTGATCGCTTGTTTTGTTAATTAAAAATATGTATTCCTGTTGTTCCAATTATTTCCCTTCTGTAGTCATTCTTATTTCTTGATTTATTTGTTCGGTTCGCGACTCGTTTGATTCATTAGTTAGTTTTATTCACTGATTTAAATTCTTCCTTTTATTTTGTATTTTACACATTCCATCTTCGTTAATTGATTGTAGTATATTTTCTGTTGTTTCTTTTCCTTTATTTTGCTAGTTTGTCGTATATAATCCTTCTTATTCTTAATTTATTTGATCGGTTCATATCTAGTTCAGTTTATTAATTGATTTTATTTATTTTATTTTATACTGATTGTTATTGGTTAGGTTTTCGAATCGTAGTTTATTCTTCGCCGAGTTGTCAAATTCTTAGGTTATTGGTAGGCTTATTTAATGTTATATACATATATTTTGTTTATTGGTTGATTTATATGATATTGAGCCATAGGTTTTCAAATCGCGAGTCGGTTATTGGTAGGCTTATTTAATGTTATATACATATATTTTGTTTATTGGTTGATTCCATTCTACATATTTTCGTGTTTCGTATATATTCATCCCTATTTGTTAGTCTATTAGTCGCCCTTATTCATTAATCTTTTATTTCGTTTCAGAGTAGCGTGTGTTCATTTGTGTACTCGAATCTTTACTCGCGCTGATTTGCGTCTTGATTAGTTTAAATATTACAAGTATTCCAAATATTGCTGCACTGACCGTTCCAAATTCCATAAAACCAGTCCATAATTTCGATGCGGTATTCTTTGCTATTGTCGTTAGTGCGTTTTCGTCCATGACTCCCAGTATGTTTACCGTTCCAAGGACGATTGCTCTTCCTGTCGCTCCTCTGACCAGTGTGTTTAAGACTGCTGTTTTTTCTGCCGGAAACATGACGTGGTCTCGAAGTGTATCCAGGTCCTTTTGGATATATATCCCACTTGTGGCCAATGATGATGGTGCTCAATATCGCCACGTTTGGCGCACGTCTGGACGGAGTTCCTGTGGTGCAATTGTTTCCATGGGTTTTGGTACGAATTTGTGCCAGAGTCCGTCGATATTGTATAATATGGGTAGTACTGCGCTACATTCTCTATGGTTTCCATGTTGAGTTAGGATGTGTGTCTCTGGTGTTAAAAATGCGGTGCGACTTCCTTGCCAAACCGGTAGCTCCGAATAGCATTCCGCTGTATGTCGTATTTTTACTTGTACGGGAATGCATTTGACTATATGGACCGCTTCTCCTGCGATCAAGACCATGTGTCCTGGGGTTTTGGTTATTGTATATGCGAATTTGTCGGGCAGTAGGATTGCTAAACTTAAAGCGTTTTCTATTAATTTCTTTTCTATGGTGCATCGTTGTGTCAGTACATCATGGTATAGTGCTGTCATTTGTCTTTTAATATGCTTCTCTACATAAACGAATTTAGAGTTCACGTAGGTGAATATATCCAGATTTTCGACTGCTGTCTTGCTTTTGGATATGAACGTATTCCCTTTTGTTGTTTCCAACAGGAACAATTTGTGGTGTTCTGTGGATAGTAAGGTGTATCCGCACAGGGGCTGTTCTCCAGTTTTAGTTAGTGCAAAGGTTACTTCTTGCGTTGTTAGTGCGTAAACTGGTTGTGCTGGTTCCCTGTTGGTTCTTATTTCCTGGATCTTTGTAGCAATTCCTTCATATAGTACATCGTACTGATCAAATTTGCATAGTGAGATTTGTTTTATAGTTGTATATATGTATATATTATCGATAGAAATAGATATTATAAATGTAGCTTGTTTTTGAATATATATATATGTGCGTGTGTAAATATGACGGGCTTATTTTATAAGTCATATGCATTATCGATGAAAGTGGGTATTATAAATGTCATCCGTTTTACAAACATGCATGTGTATATATCGGTAAGTATAAATGAAAATTATATGCATTGCTATGAATGTTGGTTGTTTTACAGGCGGATAGCATAAGTATTCATTTCGTGCGTAACATACAAATGATTTATAGTGCAACAGAGCGGGTTACAATTCCTTGGACTAAGAAATCTCTTTCGAGGTGAGTTAAGTTATCGTAGACGCTCATGCATTGGATGCAAGATATAGCGGGTTGCAGTTCCGCTATATTTACGTCACACATACTACAGTGCGATATTTGGGTTCTTGCAGGTATTCCGCACAGGAAATGGCTTGGCGGCTCATCATATAAGTCCTGGTCGTCTGGGTCTAGGTCATCAAAACAGTCTTGACAAAGAAAATGGTTATCGAAATGATAAACGGTGCGTATCAGTTGAGCACAGAGGCAAGACTGAATTTCTTCCGCTTCTTCCGGGTCAAACGTAAGTATGGGTATATCTTGATTTTCTATGCGTGAGTCGATGAATTCGCCACCCATTCTGTACATACATACAAGAACAGTTAATATTTTCATATATATATATAAATTTTGTTTGGACCTCGTTCCTTTGTGCGAATACTGTATTTCTGTATATACATATACATATATGTCGGAGATGTAGGGATGGCGGGCCTTTCTTTTGGAATTTTGGGAAGATTCCCAATACTTTTGGTTAAACTGTTTGTTTAAGCTGTTCAATATAGTATTATAACAGTGGACTTGAGGTTGAGGTGACACTGCCGGTCACCGAACGTAGCCACGGTCTCGGGATGAACGTAGAAGTACTAATGTTGAGGGACACACGTTGTATTAACAAACAAGTCCCGAGGCGGGAGCAATAACGGCTCTACGCGAGCCTAGTAACGGTGCCTGGAATTTTGTTGATAACCCTGATCAATATGCAATTGACAAGTGTGATCGTGTCAGTTTTTTATTTGTATGATCACCTTGGAGAGTTGATACACAACGTCAAACGATTAGTCTAAAAGATACCGAACGTCATAGCTAACGTCATTTCAAGAATAGCTTATAACTAAATGTTCAAAAAGTTGTCCCGTTGACCGTGGATTCGTTAAACCCGAGAACATTGTTTATTTAAGAGTGACTTAACGTTATACAGTTAAACCTTGTTTAATCAACTCCTGTACATATTACTGTAAATATAAACCTTTGAACAACTATAATGGCTAGTCCTAATGAAGAAACACAAGGCGCCCCAAGAACCAGCACCAACCCAACAAACCCGATTAACCCGACATATATATTATTCATATCTCGGTGCATATGTGTGAAGTGCGCTCGACAGATTTCCAAAATGGTCGCTCGCGTGTGTCTTCGATAGGAATATGATGTTAGTTTAATGTCGACGGTAACGTGTTGTCGAAATAACTAATTATTTGTTAATCATTGTGATTTTATTTAGCGGATGCCGTGTAATTGAAGGGGAACTATATTGTTTTGTGTTTATAACAATATGCGCCTCATAGCACATGCGCGAACGACGCTTGTGTTCGCCGGGAATTTTCTAATGGTTGTTCGTGTGTACCTTTAGTGAGGGTTCAGCAACGTGTTATGCAGTGTTTTACCAAAATAATTATTTGCTTGTGTTAAATTTTATTTAGTGAGGTGTGAATAATATTGTTTTATATTCGTTGTAATGTGTGTATAAATACTGTGCGTTACTTTAATGTAATAGCGTGGATTATATTGTTATCGAATTTATTAATTGCCAATAGAGTCGTTTCGCTGTTTGACTATACGTGGTTTGTGTTTATATAAGTCTCGTTTAATTTGGTTAATTCGATGTGTGCTTTGTGTATTGTGTCACCGGTCACTTTTGTGTAGCATAAACTTATTTCTTTATACCAAGTTTAGTATAGTTCAATCCAATATAATATTTTCTAATACTGATTATGTTTTGTTGTTAATACTCAGTTAATCTATTTTGATTAATTTCTAACCTATTTCTGTGTTTATTGACTATTCTTATTTCTTTTTCCTATTTTATTGTTGCTTGTACTTGTTATTTGTTGTTATTTCATATTTAGTATGAATTAATCCACTTATTGATGATTAAAATTTATTTATTGAATTAACATTGTCTGCGATTCTTCAGATTCTATTCCTTTGATGCTGCGTCGCTTACCTGCAACATTCCTACAGCATTATCCGATTCTTCGTTGTACTTTAAATACTTACTACGGGTGCCTTCAATCATTCTACATCTGTGAGCATAAAGGTATCATTTAATTCATTTAATTTAATATGTGTGTAATGCATTGTGTAAGCGACCGCTATTGTGCATTACAAAATTTGTTTCTATATGTTAGATATAATAATATAACAGTATTACGTAGGTTATTACAGTATAGTATCCTTCTATTCTGGTTATATTCGTTATTAACTTTCAATTAACCTATCTTAATTATTCCCTAACCACTTCCTATACTTATCAGCTATATTTTTTTCTTTTTTTTTTATTAATCGTTTATTACTCCATGACTGTGTAATATAAGTCGAAGCTCTATATCTTATAGGTTAGAACTTATTCACTATATTATTACTGTTTATGGCTACTTTGTCCTTATTTTTTAGGTCTACATGCTGCGTCGCTCATGCAAGACACCTACACAGTATGCACTTGGCGTCACTGAGTTCTTCAATATGTTTTCGACATTCATTATGAGTGCTTTCATTTATTCTACATTTGTAAGTACTAAGAACGCTATTTAATTAATTTAAATCAATAGGTATTGTATGGTATCAGCGATCGCTGTTGTGTATTATAGAATTTATTTCAAAATACAATAATTTAACAATATTATATAAGTTAACATAGTATAATACCTTCTTATTATAGTCATATTTAGTATTGACATTCGGTTAACCTATTTTAATTATTTTGCAACCTCTTTTCACACTTATTAACTGATTTTTGTCTCTTTCCCATTGAGACCGCTGCGTTGACGTTGAGTCACTAGTTTCCTTGATTTTTCAGTTTAATTTTCCGTTGGCCAACTGTAAGTTTGTTGTCGAGCATCAATTATTGATTATTATCGTGTTTCTTTTAGTAAAATTTTTAATGGTATTATTTTCTTTTGTATATATCAAGGTGGTTGGGGTTAGTTTGTCCATTTGTTCTGACTGACAGTCGTATACTATATTCTACGGAGTGGATGCATAATTTGTTCCTGCGAAATTCATGCGTGTACACTTCTTGTATGGTGATTGATTGTTCACAAGGTAACTTTCACTTTCACTGTTTTAATTATTTATTGAATTAACACGTTTTATATTCAAACAATAATTGGATTATGCATAATAATTTTCGTTTTTTTTTTCTTTTTAGGTTTCCGCTATTTGTATTATTCGACGAACAGTGTCACACTTCCTTTTGATTTAACCACAATATTATTATAACATTTAGTAATGTTGTATTTTGCATTGAGACAATTGAAGTTAATTCATTCATTTGTTTCAGCTGGCTGTCGTACATTATGTTCCGCAAACAGGGATCCATAACCTATATTTGCACATGCACTTTCTTGTATGATGATTACTTGTTCACAAGGTAACTTTCACTTTCACTATTTTAATTATTTATTGAATTAACACGTTTTATATTCAAACAATAATTGGAGCACACGTAATAATTTTCTTTTTCCTTTTTAGGTTTCCACTATCTGCATTATTCGACGAGCAGCACTACAATACACACTACTGCACTATGTTGCCCACTGAAATCGTTTTATTTATTGTTTATTTCGGTTATGCGCTAGTTTTAACTTGTTTAAGTGCACTGTTCGCGGAATCTGTTTCACCTGCATCTTAACGTTTTGATTTTCTAAAATTTCTAACACTTTATGCGGTCCTGTACATTGATTAGAAAATTTTCCTATGCTAGGTTCCTTTAGTAGATACATCAAGTCTCCTACTTTGAAATTTTGCGGGTTAATACGTCTATCATAATATTCTTTGGACTTCAACTTAGATTTCATCAAATTTTCTCTTGCTATTTGTTGCACGGTGTTGATTTTATCGAACAAATCTCTGAGATACTCTGCATATGTTGGTTCCATGTTTTCTTCAATTATCGTTTCACCGGCGGGTTTTCTAGCCAAGTGTCCGAAGACTAATTCGTGTGGGGAAAATTTTGTTCCTTCCGTACAGAAGTGTTATAGGAAAACATGGCTAATTCTACCCATTCATCCCAGTTTCTGGAATTTTCAATATACAATTTGAGATATTCAATCAACACGTGGTGCGATCTTTCGATCGAACCATTACTTTGTGGATGACATGCTGTCGTGGTGTATTGTTTTATACGAAATCTCTTTGCTACCCTTTTCATCAAGATGGATGTAAAGTTCGCTCCCTGATCGGTCAGGATTGCCCTTGGCGAGCCGAATCGACAAATAAATTGTTTTACGAAAGCGTCAGCTATTTCGACTGAAGTGATTCTCTTGATCGGAATTCGGAGCGAGTATTTCGTTAGTAAATCTTGAATTGTTAGTATATATTTATTTCCCTTTTGTGTGATTGGTAATGGGCCGACTATATCCATACTAATTTTGTCGAAGGCTTTGCCCGGTGTGTCTGTAAGCACCATTGGTTGTTTCGTTTTTATTCTAATAAGTTTCTTTAATTGGCATTCGTTACATGTTCTTATGTAATCTTGGATTTCCTTCTTCATGTTTTCCCAGTAATAGTGTTGTCGTATTCTTTGATAGGTTTTTGTTACTCCTTTGTGTCCCGTTACAGATGACTCGTGTTTTTCGCGTATTATGTTGCTTCGTATTTCCATTGGTGGGGTGATTACTTCCCCGGTACAGATGGTAATAGTTATTGTTTTTTCTATGAAAACCTCCTTTAGTTTCCTGATTATGTGTCGCCAGGGTATTTCTTCCAAGTTCCCCTTGCTAATGCTAAAGGACATTAATTGTTTTTCGTTTACCACGTCTAGCAAGGATCTGAATGAATTTAATAAATTCTCGGATGTTATTGGGATATGTCGGTTTTCTTTTACAGGTAGAGATATTACTTGTTTTCCCGAGTCCCAATTCAGTCTAGCTTTTTCTAACGTTAGGTCTTCGTAATGCGGTAACTTCCCTGTTTCTTTCATTACCAAGGCTCCCCTATCTACAGGATCTCCTTTTATATCAATAAAAATTACTTTATTATCATTTATTTTTGCTATTGAGTCTCTTGTTTCGGAGATTTTCACTTCTGCAGTTATTGTAGGTTTAGCTTTTCCTTCTTGTTGATGTGGCAACTCAGAGCACGACGAGGAAAACTCTTCGGCCTCGCTTGTTTGTTGAACGGATGCTTCGTCGGTATTTTCGGTTGTTCCATCAAAATTTTCCACGGGAGTTTCGTCTATGGTAAAATGTTTTCGAGCGAAAGTTTTTCCTCGGTTCCTCGGAACATGGGATGGAGATAAATTGCGTGGTTTAGCTTCCAATATAGGAGAGTTTTCGGTTGAGGTATCTAATTCGAGTCGTTTTGGGACAGGATACTGGATCGATGAATCTTCTTCCCTCTTCCTGATTGGTAGACAGATCTCCGGAGGGTTCCTAGTCAATGCGTCTGCGTTTGCATTCGCCCTGCCTTCTTTGTATATAATATCAAATTCAAAGTCCGATAATTTTTATTTCCACTTCCAGATTCTCGAAGTAGGGTCCTTGATAGAATGCATCCACACTAAAGGTTTATGATCGGTTATAATAGTGAACTTTCTTCCGTATGGGTACGGTCGGAAGTGCATTGCGCTGTAAACGATTGCCAGACACTCTTTTTCTACAGTGGAGTAGTTTTGTTCGGCGGAATTTAATAGTCTTGAGGCATATGCAATCGGTAAATCCTTTCCGATTGGCCCTTGACTCAATACACCCCTTATTGCATATCCTGATGCGTCTGTAGTAAGGTTAAAGGGTTTAGAAAAGTCTGGATATTGTAGAATGGGCTTTGTCATTAGTGCTGTTTTTAAATTATTGAATGCATTTTCTTGATTTTCTGTCCATTTAAAGGGGGTGTCTTTCTTTAATAGTTGTGTCAATGGTTTTGCGACTTAGGGGGAATCGGGTATAAATCTTCTATAGTATCCTGATAGTCCCAAAAACTGTTTGATATTTTTCACCCTTTTTGGTCGTGGAAATTTTGATACGGCTTCGATTTTCTTTGGATCGGGTTTCACGCCATCTTTACTAATTATATGTCCTAAATAATTTACTTCGTGTCGTAAAAATTCGCACTTATCAGGCTGTAATCGTAATTTAGCTTTCCTTAGTCTTTCCATTAACTTGTTAAATTTAATTTCGTGTTCTTGAAGAGATCTCGAATAAATCACTATATCATCCAGATAGACGAATAGCTCTATTCCTTGCAGACCAGATAACACTGAGTTCATTAAGCGTTGAAATGCTGCTGGGGCATTTTTCTATCCAAAGGGCATTCTTTTGAATTGGAAGTCTCCGTACGGTGTCGAAAATGCAGTTTTGTGGGCGTCCTCCTGTGACATACGGATCTGGTGAAAGCCTGATGCCAAGTCAAACGTGGAAAAATATTTTGCACTTCCTAATTGATCAATATTTCTGTAATGTTGGGCAGTGGAAAAGCATCACCGATCATTTTATCATTCAACTTCCTATAATCGATAACTAATCTCCAGCGTTTGTTTCCTTGCGAATCGGGTTTTTTTTTTTGGTACAATCCATAGCGGAGAATTGTATGGAGATATCGATGGTTCCATGATGTCTGTGTCTAGTAATTCTTGAATTTGTCGATTTATCTCTTCTCGATGTACTGGTGGATATCGATACTGTTTAATATTAATTGGTATATTATCCGTTGTAATTATTCTATGTTCCAGAATTTCAGTTGTTTCCAGCGTATCTCCTGGAATATGAAATCTATCTTGGTTATTACGAATCAATCCTTTGACGTTTTTCCTTTCTTCTTCGTTCAAGTGTTCGAGTCGTAGTAATCCAATTATTTTGTCGTATCTACTTTCCTTTGATTTTAAAATTGTATTACACGCCGTACTAGGAAGCGGGGAGAGGTTTTCAAATTCTTTAATTACTATTGTTGGTGTCGTAAATTCGTAATTTCTTGAAGTAGTATTTATTATTTTCATGTAACCTTTTCCTTTATAATTCCTCACAATTGCATTACCAAAATAAATTCCCTTGATCGGCTCGATTCTGGGAATAAATCCCTCTTTTATCTCTGGGTTTGCGATATTAATTGAGCACGTTACTGAACTTCGTTTTGGTATGATTATTTTTCTTTAGTATCGAAGGGAATGTAGATATTTCCCCATTTGATATGCTTTTTCTCGTAATCCAAACGAGCTTTACATCCTGCAAAAAATTCGGATCCTAAGATTCCATCTTGATCGATCAGCAATGAGTCATCAACTACATGAAAAATAACTGGATGGCCCGAAACCTGTATTACCGCCTGCCCTAGGGAGACCAGGCTCGTTGCCGTAATTCCTCGAACTTCAATTGATTCCTTTTCGTCGATGATAGCTGAATCGTGTAAAGCAGGTTTTTTAATAATATTAATTTCTGATCCAGAGTCTAATAATAAACTCGTCTTGGTTTTTAGATCTGGGGAAACTATTCGTGCAGTTGGAGTTGTTGGAGTATCGTTTAATTTTACTGAAATAATCCGGAGAGGTCGTCTTCCGAATCTGAGTCCGATTCCTGGTGATTTTCCTTCGTCGGTTGCTTGCGCATCATTCTTTCCTTTTGGCCTTGAAATGGTTGTTCGTTTGATTTTACAGTTGGCATTACGTTCGCTCTGTCTCTCGTTATAGGTTGTGGAATTGATCTCGCGGGGGTGGCTGGCCTTGTTCTGTCTATTACCGTAGGCGCCGGTCTCCTGGTTGCCGCCTGTACTCTTCGGCGATTCGGCGTATCGTTCCTTCGAGGCTCGCCCCATTCTCTCGAAGGACGTGTTTGGTTTCCCGATTGTCTCGAAGCATAGGGTATGATTATTCCAGCATCTACTCGGGCTTTAAATTTGTAACAATCTTTTACTAAATGCCCAGGTTTTTTACAATAGTTACATGTGATAATATTTTGTCTCGAAGCATTTGAAGAATTCTGTGATGGAGGTACTGATCTTCGATCTTGTTGGTTGTTCCTGATATTGTTGTTAGTGTTCAAAGGACGTACGTTGTCACGTTTGTAATTGTTCGAAGGTGTCGGTCGTTGGGGTCGCGTTCTATCGTTTATTTGTTTTAATTCATGTGTTGCCTTGACGGCTTGGCGATACGCGTCTTCTAAAGTGTGGTACCCTGCTATCTTTACTCGCACATACACTTCGTTCGGAAGTCCCTTAACGAAGGCTCCTCTCGTTTCCCAGTCTATTGTATCTTGGATGTCGGGGGATATAATTCCACAGTTGCCTCTTTCTCCGTTCATTATTGCTAATCTAAGATTTCTAACGCGATCCATATAATCTAATATGTCTTCTCCAGGTCGTTGAAATATCGTTCCTAATTCTCCTTTATATTCGTTAAGAGATTTCTTTGGGCCGAACAGATCTTTTAATTTATTCCCGAAATCATCTAAACTCATTAGTTCTGTCTTCGACGGCGAGAAACGCGTGTCCACGAAGCTTCTTTATTAATAATTTTACTAACTGAAGTTCTTGGTACCTAGGAACCATGATTCGTGCGCGCTCGCATGCTCTTAAAAATTTAAATACCGAGGGTCGATGTTCGTCGAAGACTGGTACCGACGCGATCGCGTCTTTTAGTTTAATCGATTGGGCACATCCACCTGGCTGTATTGTCTCTTGTTGGGTTCCCGGCGGCGATACGGGTGATACAGGTTCCTTTTTCGATTTGAGTTCATACATGCCGTTTTGTAATTCAACGAGTTTTGTACTCAGGTCGCGAAAATTCGCATCCCATGCTTTAAGCTTTTCCGATAATGTCAAGACCATGTCTTCGTCCAATGATTCTAATTTGGTCCCCATTATTTCTTAGGTATATATTTTATCGATAACCGTAACAACTTTAATCCTCTGTGGAGCGTATCCCACCGCTGCCACCAAAAATTTATTTACGAATCTGTCACGTACTCGTTTAAAATCAAATTTAAACTTTTGATCTTTGCTGAATTTATTTTCTGTTTGATTTGAATTTAATCGGAAGGGAAAGATTTAAATGATTTGACTGTATATGAAATATTGATTATATGGTAATTGCTGTCACCAGAAATAGTCTAAGGTTTATTTCAAAAAAAATTTTTTTTATCGAACGATATTATTTGGAATATTTATACATGCATTCAAAGACTATGATTTACACGGTAGTTGCTGCTACCAGAAACAGTCTGAGGACTGTTTCGATTAGAGAAGTTTCTTTTATACTTATTTTTCGAAATAATTTATTGATAAATTAATTATTTATGGGTAGCGTTGACTAGTGTTTAGGCTACTGATAGATAAATTCCACGTTTTCGGCTAACCTGCTATGTGCAGGGATACTGGCACGGGAGAGGATTAAAGTTGAATAAAATAAATATTCGATTTCGTTGCACAGAATTTATTTAAACCTGAATATTGAATTATTTAAATTCTTATATATATATATATATATATATATATATATATATATATATATGTCGGATCACGATTCGAATTTTGGGCGCGCGACGACTCTTCATGTGGACTAGCCATCGTTTCACAAAGCCGAGATTTTATTTACACGTATATACAGGTCTATCACTAAGCTTAACAAATAATAAGTACAACTAATAATAAGTCTAACAAACACTAAGCCTAATAAATAATACGATCTACGAATAATTAAATTAAATAATACTATTAGCAATGTTTGAGTTCAAACGAATCCACAGTCACCGGGATAACTCCTTACTAAGCGAAACTAACTTAGACGCAAATGCGATCGTCGAAAATGCTCGATGTGTCACTCTCCAAGGCAACCGCAAGAATGCCGGCCTCGTGGAGATTTTTCTCCCTGTACGGTTGCATTTTGTTTTCTATACCCGTTTGGAAGCATCGAGAAGGTTCTAAACGCCGTTGCTAGGCACACTCGTTAGAAGCATCGAGAAAGTTCCAAACGCCGTTGCTAGGCAGTTTCTGCCTGGAGTTTGATTATTAATACAATGTATGTCCCATTGCATCGGCACCTCCGAGGCAACATCACACGTGGCTAGGCCCGCTCTCGAGGCCGCATGCCGCCACAACCACATTTCTCGGAAAACACATACAACCACTCCAGACCTCCGTTAGATAAAATATCCGTCCCGTGACCGTGGCTACGTTCAGCGACCGATTGTCACCTCGAACCCAATCTCGCTTATTACAAATCTTAAGCAATTACAACTATAATAAAATCTAGGCTAAGGTACTAGAGGATGTTCCCAAAATTTCCAAGGAAAGGCTTCGGCTTTCCTTTCATCTCCGACATATATATATATATATATATATATATATATATATATATATATATATGTATGTATATATATACGTATGAATAGTTCGAGAGTTTAATTTCTTTAAGATTCGATTTCGTTGTACAGAGTTTATTTAGATTTTTAATAATTTGGTTTGAAATATAGATTTCATATATATACCTGCATGTTTCATACTGTAGTTTTCATATATAATTCCTTACTGAAATGTTGGCTAGTTTTAATTATTTATTTTATGTTTCCTAGATTGTTAATTTGATTTAATAGTATAGAACACACACACACACACACATAAATATATATGTACATATTTCTGATAGTGTGATTTTCATATAAATTCTTTAATTGTGTATTTGAGGTTATGTGTCAATTATTTGATTTCATATATATGTCGGGTTTACATTGGAATTAGGATTAGGTGCGTGAAACGAATCGTCGTTTGGTTTACGCATTGTCGATAAGCAATAGAGAAGACATTGACTAGTGCAGATACGATTATTATGGAATTGGACAAGTAACCGCGGCAATTAGACACTCGAGAAACTAATGATAATGATCCTAGGTTCAATAACGAATCCGCGGTCGACGGGGTGATGGATGAACGTGCCCACAAAATCTAAGTCGGACTCTTTGTTAAAACGTGGAATATCCACCGAGCGTAAAGACGCTAAGTAACTCGTTAATACCACCTCACGAGAGAATGACTTTCCGTCGTGATGATGCTGCAGAGCAAAACTATGATGGGGTGTGTCTAAGGACACGAGATCATCGGATTCGTCGAGGAAAGCCTTCGTTCGGAAAGTGAGGGAAATTTACGTTGCTGATAATTGGTGAATTTCTATGTTGGTGGTTAGAAAAGGATGCTGGCCATCCTTGAGGGAAGGTTGCTAGCGGGAAGCGTCGTTTGTTGAAAAAATAGATCTCCCCTATCTTCCCGTAGTTGGGACAAGGACTGTTTGTCTGTCTGAAGGACTTTAGACAACTAAATCTTAAGATTTATAACGGGCCCTCAGGCTAGCCGAACATGTACTGCGGAGACGCATCGACATCTGGCAATCATCTTACTTTCAAGATTTCAAAACAAAAAGATTTTAAAGTAAGTAAAATTTCAAAAACAAACTTGTCTAGAACAAAATTTAAGTCTTGTGAACATTCTAAGGATGTCCAAAATGGACGTAGAACGTTCAGATATAAGTAGAACATAAAATGGATGTTCTTTGAATGTTCGGCGCTATCTGCGAATGTTACCGAAAGAACAAGTAAACAGATAAGTGCTGGCGAAACTCTGACTCAAGTTGTAAATAAAACAATTCATTTCAGAAATGCGACTGAAATTCCTTAATCTATTTTCTCATTTCTCATAATGCCATTACCAAATACAAAAAGGTCACTCTCTCGCGTATCATCCACTACGTTTCCGAACAACTTCCCAAAAATAGTAAACAATTTGCGGTGAGTAAACTAGTTAAAAAAATCTTGCAAAAAAACCAAGGATTTCCTTAGAGGTAGAAACCACTACAGAAATGTGTTCAATTACACCCGGGTGATGATTATATTTTGAGCAATTCGCAAAGACTTTCACGCGATTTTAGAAATACCGTATGCAGGTGTAGTGCGAGAGATCTTCCACGCGAATTATCACTTAACTACTTCGAGCATTTAACTTAATACAATCGAATCTCTTTCAAGTATAAATACGGTACGGAACAAGCCAGGATAGACACGTAAACGGATGTAAAATTCCTGTTTACTTCGCGAAATTCTATTATCTACTGATTGATGGAAAAATGATTGAAGTTAGACATGTTATTGGGGGTGGACACACGAACTTTTTGACGTAATATTTTTTTGAAATGGAAGGGGTGAAAAAATAAGCAATTGACTAAAGCATGTTTCGAGGAAGCAGATGGTTCAACGCCTATATATCCGTGACCGTGTGTGACGTTCGAGTGTCTGACTAATAGCAGGCTATAAAGCAATAAAGTGCGGTCAGTTTAAGGAAAGAAGGAGATAATATGCTATTTCCAAAAATGCACGTCGTTGTATTGTTCCTGGTTATAAACGGTCTTCTTACAGAAGGATCTCTGAAAAGTCGCCTCACTAACTGCTGTTGTAAAACGTTTGAAAACTCCACATTCAGGCGAAAGAGTTGACTCTAGTGACCACTCTAACAGCCTACATGACACGCGATTAGAAACTGAATCATCCAAGTTCGTTCAAAATAATTAATGATAGACATAAATAACAACACTAAAATCGGATTGTCGAAAATTCTTTTCTGAAATGCTAGAATCACACGGCAATAGCAAAGCAGAAATTGAGAAGGTTCCAAAAGTGGTAGATATATTAATTTGCATGGGATAATGGCTTAAAGCAGAAGACAATGTCCAGTTTGCAAGTTTTTTTACATATAGAAAGGATAAAACTGAACCGCGCGCGCCACAGCGAGCTATACGTTTCTCACCGCAATGGACAAGCCAACCTCTAGTCCATCGCGCATTTTTCCAAGTATCGAGCACCAATGTTCACTACTTAAAAAACAAAGAAGTCTAAAAATTATTTAAGTGGTCAATTATATTTTACGGTAATAACTTTGCTCAACGATTTCACATATTGTTTATACAAGACATCAAATTAGAAGTAATGATAAATTACGTCCGTCATTAGAAACTAAGACTGTGTAATATTCACAAGATGGATGTGTAAAATAAGACCTTTGGGATTCCTTCGTTCCAACATTCAATTCACTTAAATGTTGGTGGTTAGAAAAGGATGCTAGCCGTCCTTGAGGGAAGGTTCCTAGCGGGAAGCGTCGTTCGTTGAAAAAATAGATCCCCCCTATCTTCCCGTAGTTGGGACAAGGACTGTTTGTCTGTTCGAAGGACTTTGGATAACTAAATCGTAATGTTTATAACGGCCCTCAGGCTAGGTAAACATGTACTGTGGAAATGCGTTAGCATCTGGTAACCATCATACCCGAAGAATAGGGTCTGCGTGTGGCGAGCCACGGGACAGGAACCGATGGAATGTTTACTGTCGCGCGCCGCTACAAATATTTTTTTTAAGGAAAGCTATAGAATTACCTCATACCTTTGTTAGACAAAGCGTTCATCCCGTGACCACGGCTACGTTCGACGACTGGTTGTCGTCTCGAGCCCAAGCTCACTATCATAAATCTCGCATAAGTACAATCGGTTTGAATGGCGACAATTTTTTAATTACACCTAAGGTAGAATCTATATTACGGTGTTAATGGATTTTCCCGTTCCAGAGGGAAGGCTCCGATGTCCTTGCATCTCCGACATATATATACCTTTATGTTCTTTTTATATGATGGCCTTCTAGAATATTATAGTAAAATTGCAGTATCAATTTGTTAATGTTATAAAATAAGTAGAATATACTATCTATGTATAGATGCTTATGGAATTAGAGAATTAAACTGCTATGATTATTTACTTTTTTAAATATATTCTCAAAATTCATATATCACTGTTACATTTCATAAATTAAACTATGAGTATGAGTATCATATAGATATGAAATTATATTATAAATTATAAATTATAAATAAATTATATTATAAATAAATTATGCTACAAATATAATACAATTTTTAATTTTAATGATATAAGTTATTTGCTTTTATGTTATGAATTCAAGTAGTGTACTGCGTATCTTTACAAATGAATGCTCACAAATTGCTGTGACATTGCTTGATGCGATAAGCATTGTAATAAAAATATAATTAAGACGAGCAGAGTGGAATCTCTATACGCGCAGTATGTATATAGGGAAGAGTAAAAATTGCCGTGATCGAACTCTAATTTGAAATTGTTTGGGTCACGTATTCCAACCGTGATGACTTTGCGTTTGGAGGTCGATTACGCAGTTACGTTTAGCGAATGTTTTCCTTTTTTTCTTCGGGTAGCTAGTTATCTATCCAGTTTTATTTATTTTTCTCTTGGAATACTCTGGTATACAAGGTATACAGTTTAAATAGACTTAACCTATTCCTAAAAGATGACGTTTTGAGGAATGGATCCCTTCTCCTTGTCCAACGAACTCTCGATTTCTGTACAACCTCTACTGGTTATCTTGCGCATACGTAATAGTCACGCACCGTTACATGCGTTGTCATTCCATACATTTATTGCTCACAGCTTCTTCCATACTTTTACTGAGATTATACTCTGCCGTCTTTAGGTATACGCTCCTACATACATCGTGTTGTTTATACTTATAGTATTTTATAAATATAAAATTATGGAAAACATTTAAAGATACAAAAATACAAAAAAACATCAAAAATTTTCTTTACTGAAACTCTTTAAAGTATTTATATTCTCGTTTTGCACTACATATACATTTTTGTACTATAAATTTGTATCAACTTAAATGGAATATATAAAGTATATTTTATTATTTATTCGCTGCCACTCGCTTCATGCCTAAAATGTCCGCGAAAATTGTTTCACAGAAACATATGCAATATATATACCTTCTTTTTTTTACATGGGGAAATCTTCATGGACATCCCGCCGCTCTTCTGGGAAGCGGCGGGATAATGTCGGACTTTACCGACTTTTTTTTGTTATTTAATTTGTATTTTAAAATTTGTCCAGCTGCACATTTGGTAAAACGTTACCGACTAAAACTCCACGGTTGCCTGTCTTACGCTTAACAGGAGTGCTCCGGACCATTTCGAATCGCTGCCGGAGCATTCCTGTGTTTTCACCCTTTCTGAGGGAGTTACTCCTCAGATCTAATTCGGGCGTCAGGAGGGATCACACCTCTTAATGCCACCCTCTGGGCCGTCGTCCAAGTTCGAGGAGATCCCAGAACTTCGGCGTGATGATCCCAAAGAAACTTGTCCTTTATAGAAATAATTAAATAAAAAATATTTCATATTATATATACACATTATATATACACATATTATATTGTAAAATAAGAGGAATGTAAATAAAGCAATAAGTGTTAAATTTTCTGTTAATTAATTCGACAAGCATGTAAATACAATTAAGTGTACAGTATAAATACATTTACACTGTACATGTGAATGTGTGTGTAAGCGTTAGAGGGTGTCCAGGTCTCAGTTGAGACAAAAGACTATTTGAGGCTGTTAGAAGAATCTAGAAGAGTCGGTTGACAACAAGCGTGCGTGCAAGAAGGTTATCGAGGTCTTCAGAGTGTAATATATATGTATAACTGTTGTGTGTGAAATAAAGTAAACTATTTGTATTTTCGAATCCTCTCTATACCTTAACATATATATATGTCGGAGATGAAAGGACATCGGAGTCCTCCCTTTGGAACCCCGGGAAAATCCCTTAACACCGTAATCTAGATTCTATCATAGGCGTAATTAAACAATTGTCGTCTTTCGATCCGATTGTATTTGTTCAAGATTTGTGATAATGAGCTTGGGCTCGAGGCAATAGACAGTCGCCGAACGTAGCCGCGGTCACGGGATGAACGCTTTGCCTAACAAAGGTATGAAGTAATTCTATAGCTCTCCTTAAAAGAAATATCTCTGGCGACACGCGACAGTAAACATTCCAACGGTCTCTGTCCCGTGGCCACACGCAGTCCCTATTCTTCGAGTAAGATGATTGCCAGATGTCGATGTGTCTCCACAGTACGTGATCAGCTAGCCCGAGGGCCGTTATAAACACTAAGATCTAGTTACCTAAAGTCCTTCAAACAGATAAACAGTCTTTGTCCCAACTACGGGAAGATAGGGGAGATCTATTTCTTTCAACGAACGGCGTCTCCCACTAGCAACTTTCCTTCGAGGGCGGCTGGCATCTTTTCTAACCACCGATATGGAGATTGACCAATTAGCAGCAACGTTAATTTCCCTTACTTTCTGAACGAGGACTATCCTCGACGAATCCGATGATCTCCTGTCCTTAGACACACCCCATCATAGTTTTCCTCTGCAGCATCGTCGCGACGAAAAATCATTCTCTCGCGAGATCGTATTAGCGACTCACTTAGCGTCTGTACGCTCGGTGGGTATTCACCGTTTTAACAAAGAGTCCGACTTAGATTTTGTGGGCACGTTCATCCATCACCCCGTCGACCGCGGATTCGTTATTGAACCTAGGATCATTATCATTAGTTTCTCGAGTGTCTAATTGCCACGGTTGCTTGTCCAATTCCATAATAATCGTATCTGCACTAGTCAATGTCTTCTCTATTGCTTATCGACAATGCGTAAACCAAACGACGATTCGTTTCACGCCCCTAATCCTAATTCCAATGTGTACCCGACATATACAACTATAGTTATAAAAATAACTGTGTTATACATATCGTACATATTGTACTATGAACTTGCTCAATCTTTTTAACATATTAATGTATTTAATTAATATATTAATATTATGTATGTATTATACAAAGTTGTTATAAAAAATAGCTGTGTTATACATATTGTACATATTGTGCCATGAAATTGACTTTTTAATACACAAAATACAATATAACATAAATATTAAATTTTAACGTACAAAACACAGTTTTATGTGAATATTATTACATTTTTAAACATACCTACAACTATACTATTAAACTATACTAATCATCTGTATTAATATTAATAATAATAATATAGTTATATAGTTATGGAATATATTAGAATTGAACTACTATGCTATATACAGACTATTCGCGTAATTCGTCTCACTGTTTATGAGAATCTTTTTGAGAATCTGTCTGTAATTTCGACCAATCGCGGGGAGACGCAATCGCGAGGAGAGACGTCAACGGGAGTCGTAAATTCCCGTTACGATTATACTAATCGACACCACGAGTTGATCGATCCCCTGATTTCCGTTAAGATAATAGGGGTGATTAAGTTTATATAACACTGTGATTCACAGAATTATAAAATATATATTTCCAACACTTAAACTACACTGTTGAGTAGATACAAATCGTCGATAACACCTTGTCGCACGAATATGAGATAGATATGAATAATAGAGCAAGGTTCGTACAGTCGAATTTCGTATGTTAGTGGACGGGAGAGTTAGATGCTACACGTCGACGTTGTTTTTCTTACTAATTGTCGCCCTTAGGCTAGCACGGAAGAAAGCTCGGTGTGGGTGTGCCCTTTGCATGAAGAACGCGGATTCGTTATTCACGCTGTTCGTCAGGAAAAGTGAGGGCAACGATCCGCGATGTCGATTGGCTGTGACCCATGCTGAAACCTGAAGGAATGAGTCGGAGTCCTCCTACCGACGTGGTTCATAAATGACCTTGTACATGGGAAAACTCAGCCTGTTCTGTTAGACAGATGTTCGGTTTTTCCTAATGGGCGCGTACCCGCTTTTCCGTGTTTTTAATTGCGCCTAATAAACCCAAGGACCTCTCTAAAAACCAGATGTGCGTCGAAAATATTTTTAGCCTTAAGAAAGCTTTCAGGACGACGGATTGAATGAAGATACATGTGTACACAATGAAAGAGAAAGTTATGGTTGGTCCTCAGGTTTATTGAGGGTCGAAATGACGTTACGCAGGCCGTCGGCTGCCCGGTCGCGAGAGCTGCAGCGCAGATGTTTTAGGCGACGTAACACTGTCTATTGCATATTTATAGTGATACTACATATTCCGGTATACTAGCTTTTTATGATTGTATGATTGTATGGTGTATATATGATATGTATATATGATTTAATAATAAAATAAATCTGCTGCTGATTACAACTTAAAGTAACTTAAAATTTTCTCTGTTGATGCAATCGAAATAGATCTGGATCAAATGGTAGAATAATTTCTTCGATTAATGTAAGATGCGTTGCATAAAACACCACTGCTTTTAACGAAGTAGCTCGTCTGGTTAATTCTGATTCAATTTGTAGTGGGATATTTTTCATTCTTTCTTTGTTCCACGTGCAGCTGTAGGACTTCTTGTAAAAGAACCTTTGGTAATTATATAGATTAAGGTCCACCTCATCGATTTCGCTAATTTTTTAATATATTGTCAGGATCGTGATTTTCAGCACCTGTTTCCTATACATATAATCCACGTTCGGCCTTATTTTTGAGGTATTCATGAAAAAACTTCCGGCATTTCTAGTTTGACGTGAGCTAACTGTCGCTTAGGTTTGGTTTATGTTTATCTACAAGCTTGGTTATATTATATGTTCATGTCGCAATGCGTTTATAACGAAGAGGGAAGCTGAATCAATAATTTTCAACGATATCACTTTTTAACTTTAAAATGTTTCTAATATTTTGTCCAAAGTCCTTTAGTTTGTCGAACCAATTTAAGTCATTTTGGCACAATTTCTATCAATTCAGGAGCTAACTGTAAGAAACAGTGATACCACAATATTACTATATATATGACAAAATATATACCAAAATATATGGTAAAATATTAAGCATTCTATAAAAGGTAATATTTCAATGGAAATTGTTTTATTAATAGCGATTAGAAAATAATTTCTTTTTTATTTTATTCTTTTGTGTGTCTAAGCCTGAAGATTAGGATTAAAAAAGGAGTTTTACAAAATATATTTCTGTACACTCTACTTCGATATTGTCCATAGGTTGCAATTCCTTGGAATTGGGTTCCTACATAGGTAGGAATTGGATCTAGATCGGATCTTAAGGCAGACCATTCCAAAACAGAACATTTTTGCGTGTCTAGCCAAGCTTTTACATTTTTAGCGGTATGTTTGGTATCTCAATCCTGTTGAAATATAATGCTCTTGGGAAACGGCATGTTTTCCACCGTATTTAATAAATTTTTCTATAAAATGTCTTTATACATATATTGGTTCATTATATTGGGTTGGCAACTAAGTGATTGCGGATTTTGTCAATACCCCCTAATGACAAAATAATAAATAAGAGAGCCACCTATGTAAGAGTTTGTTTTGCATGTTACACCTGTAGCCATTCTTTTGCTCTGATACAACTATAACAACGCCCATCACTGCTAATTCCATTAACCCTTAGGCTGAAAACATATTTACGATATTCTTAAACTGTAAACGTGTGTCTTTCATGCCTAACGCACTGTTGAAAAAAATCCCCTCAAAATTCGTATAATATCTCTACACTTTCTAAATTAAGATTATCATAAAATTTTTGCCAAATAATTGATATAACGACATCATACTGTAAAGAATACAAAATAAAGGATGTAAAGTGCAGTGATATGGATAAAAAAATTATAGCTTTTAAACGAATTATTATAAGGTAAAGACTCTACCGGTAAATTAAAATTTAAATATCATACTTTGATAGTCATCATTATTATATTATATGATATTGATGATACTTATAATATTTAATACAAATGTTATCCGATATTGAATGCACGCGTATAAAATGTGAAAGAAACAAAAAAAAGGTATGCACTGTTATATAGTTCGCATTGGTATGATAATAATTATAATTGTATAATTCTTAACAAATTTAAAATGTGTATATTTATGACATTTTATATATAGTAAATATATAGTAAAGCATACTAAAATATGTTTGATTTACAAACTGAAGTATAAAGATAATGTGGAGGGATGCGATGCTACGGCGCACAAGTAGAAGAAGTGACTTCCTAAAATTATTTTATTATAGCATTTAATATGCCGTATTTATTTTTGCAAACTATTATTAAACTGCAAATGTGTATTCAAATTTTTATTTGCATTAACAAAATTAAAGAAATAGGACTGAAATAGAGTTTTAACCTCTACATATTTTACATGGAATATTTATGTATTTTTTTATATCATGTGCATTTTATTTATGAAATTTGTTTTAAACTTGGGTTTTCTATGAAATTTTTCATGAAATGCAATCAAAATATCTACATTCTAATCTTCTTGAGAGCAAAGAACATGAAGAACAGCATTTTATCGCTCTTAGAGTTATAAGTTTCCTCATATATTTCAATAAAAATTGTTATGCTTTTTTGATAGAAAGCGATTGGAAAAATTGATAACAACAATTGGTTTTAACAACCAATCTAACTCTATTTGCGTTGTTTTCTTCTCATCGAGGATACGTTAATATTTAACGTCGAATCCTAATAATATCGAGTATAACATTGAAATAGACGACAGGATAAATGTGGCGCCTTTAAAGAACCTTAAACGAGGAAAATGAATATGCGAACTCTTGTTATACCCGCGATCGATAAAATCCTTTGATATCGATAAGTTTTGCGCGAAAGTGCGTTGCTGTTTACAATAAAGTTTAATTAACCATTTAGATAATATCTATCGAAATGTTTTTAATTGCGAATAAAGATGAAGCTGCGGAGTTTCGTTCGGAAAGTCGTCAAGGTCGGATTTGTTTGTGGTGCTGGCGAGTTTTCCAAATGACATAAAGAATAATAATAAAAAATAGTGTGTATTATTTAAAAAATTAATATAATCCAAATTAAATGTAGGTAAATAAAATAGTACTGAATAATATATAAGTTAAATGTAAAAATAAAGGATAAAAAAAGAGTAAAGTAAAAGAAGGATACCAATAAAAGAATACTACAACAGAAAAAGAAAGAAGGAACGCTTAAGGGCGTTTTGGAAGAGAAAAACGATAAAATAATAGAAATGATTGAAAATGAAACGTCCAAGGGAGAAGCAATAGAGAGAACGAGGAAACTACAAGCTAGTCAAGAGTGTGAGAGAGGAAACGAACGAAGAAAATCAAACAACGTATGTAAATTAGGACGAAGAAAATGATAGGAATGAAAAGCCAGTGAAAAAGAAAGTGGAGGAAGCAAGAGAAGCAAAGAAACAAAGAAAGGCGAAGAAAAAAGAACAGGAAACAACGGAGAAGACACAAAGGGGGACCGTAAGGAAGCGAGGTACAGAATCTGAGACAGGTAGTAGTTCGCGAAAGAAGGCAATTATACTAAGAGAAAAGAAAGAAAGGCACTGAATAAGAGCAACATGGATAGCCCGGAGAGAATCAATAACGTAGTATCGTGACTACTTTAATTAGTTTATTAATGATAAGTAGATTGAACAGGTGTTAATTGAACAGAAAGTAACGTTCGTTAAACATGAACAAATCGCAGCAAACGGATAATAATCAACACAACTAAGTAATTAATCAACGACTCTCATCAACGCAATCCACACTCTTTGACATCTCAACTGGAACCGTTATTAATTCGTTCTTTGTCCCCTAGCAACCCCTTGTCTTCTGTGCTAGCCTCACTAGATACATACTCAGCAACCGCTCGTTTATAATTCACACGACAACCCCCCCCCCAGGTCCCTCGTCCATGATACTACAATAATAAAGAAGGCGGAAACGATGCCATGGAGGTATCTGAGAGCACACGGACCAAACACGGAGGGACCGCAGTAGTAATAAAAAACGACATTAAACATCACTTATACAGCCAAGTTAGTAAGGAACATATACAAACAACCACCGTTACAGTACAAACTAGCAGCAACCATCTACAGTTGCAGTTTACAGTCAGCAGTATATGTACCGCCGCGACACAAAATTACATCACAAATGTGGGAAGAGTACTTTCAATATTTAGGTGACAAGTATATCGCAGCGGGAGACTACAATTCAAAACACACACTATGGGGATCAAGAATCACTACACCTTGAGGTAGAACCTTGGAAAACTACATTAGAAACAATAACCTCAATATATTATCCACAGGAAGACCGACATACTGGCCGACAGACCTGTGCAAAATACCTGATTTTGCAGTTACAAAGGGACTAAACGCAAATAAACTAAATGTAGCACCCAGCCTGGAGCTTAGCTCCGACCATACACCCATAATAATTACATACAGAAACAAACCAATACTTCATAACAATTCAGATACACTATGCAATAAAACCACCAATTGGCAAATATTTAAAGAAATAATTGAGGGCAAAATCAACTGCAACATCCCATTGAAAACGCCTGAAAATATCGAATAAGCTTACAACACTTACAGAAACTATTCAGGAAGCAGCATGGGCAACCACCATACCTGAATCAACAAATAGACAAACAAAAACAATTCCGCCAGACATCCTCGAAAAAATTAGAGAAAAAAGAAAAGCGAAAGCAAAATGGCATAAACATAGATCAAAGGAAAACAAAAAACACCTAAATGAACTTGCAAAGGAAATAAAAAACAAAATAAAAGAACACAACAACAACGAGTTCACAAAATTCATAGAGTCACTATTTGCACACGACAACTCCAACTACTCCCTATGGAAAGCAATAAAAAAGATAAAGAAGCCAATAAAACTAGTCCCAGCAATCAGAAAAGCAGATAACACAGGGGCAAGAAGCAACGAAGAACAAGCGGAAGAATTTGCCAACCACCTAAGTAACACATTTACATCACATAATATCAATAACAGCAACCTCAATTGTCATACCGACGAGGATGCAGTAACCACTAGTACCTCAACTGACAAACTACATCATACTAAAAACAACAGCTCAAGAAATTAGAAACATGATCGAGAAAACAAAAAACAATAAAGCACCAGGAATCGACCTAATCAATGCTAAAATCTTGAAAAACCTTCCTCCAAAAGCGATACAACTAATCACAATAATTTACAATGCAATATTAAGAATCCAATACTATCCTAATGTATGGAAACTAGCACAGATCATAATGTTCCCTAAACCAGGCAAAGACTCACACCAAACAGCATCTTACAGACCAATATCACTACTTGCCGTGTTTTCCAAAATACTAGAAAAAATAATTTACGCCCGCTTAAAACCAATAATAGAGAAGGAAAAATTAGTGCCAGATATCCAATTCGGATTCAGAAACAAACACTCCACGATAGAGCAAATGCACAGACTCACAAATGAAATAATAACAGCAATAGAAGGCAAACAATACTGTACAGCCCTCTTTATGGACATAGAGAAAGCATTTGACAAAATAAACCACGAAAGCCTCGTACAAACAATCAGGAAACAATTCCCGGAGCAAATATACCAATTAATAAAATCTTACCTAAGCAGCAGAACCTTCGTAATAAAAATCAAGGACACATACTCCGAAGTCAAAGACATCAAGGCAGGGGTTCCGCAAGGAAGCGTCTTAGGACCAATACTATACACACTATACACGGCCAACATACCAACAACTACCAATAGCAAAACATTGACATTTGCGGATGACATAGCTGTACTAGTCAGGCACACTAACCCTGTAACAGCAGCCACATTACTACAAGAACATATCACAAAAATAGAAAAGTGGCTTCAAGTTAAACAAATTAAAGCAAACCTCGATAAATGCAACCACATTACATTCACACTGCGAAAACAGATACCACCAAACATTATACTTAACGTATGCACATAACACAAACAAGGCAAGTCAAGTACCTAGGACTTCACCTAGATACACGATTCACATGGAAACAGCATATTAAATCAATAACATACAAAATACAGACAGCAAGGAGACAAATGCATTGGTTAACAAGTCGAAAATCCAAACTAAGCATAGAAAACAAATTAAAAATTTACAAAACGATCATAAAACCAGTCTGGACGTACGGAATACCACTATGGGGAACAGCAGCAATGAGCCATATAAGCAAAATAGAGACAATCCAAGCTAAAATCCTCAGAACAATAGTAAACGCACCATGGTACGTTAGAAACGAGGATATACGGAAAGATCTTGGAATACCAACGGTCAAGGAGGAGATTAGCAGATGCGCAAGAAGGTACAGAGAAAGAATAGCAACGCACCCGAACCGGCTGGCAGCGGAAACGATCAACACATCAAGCATAGAAAGAAGACTAAAAAGGAAACACCCAACAGATCTCACAAAGGACATAACCTAACAAGCACGAAGATGGTACCCCGCTGGGGATAGCCACCAACATGTTATATTATTATACCACTAAGCTAGAACATTTTACCAAATGTCCTACTGGACAAATTGTAAAATTTAAATAAATAAATAAAAAAAACACGGACCAATAAGGAGAAAAAAAACAACAAAAAAAGTCATACAGGTCGCGCACAGTATTCAAAGAAAAAAGCACCTGAGCAAAAAAAGCAACAGAGATAAGTGAACAAAGAGATAAAAGAAATGTGTGAAAATGTAAATATAAACATAAGTGAGAATAAAGTAGAAGAGAAAGTAACGGTAATGACCAAAAAGGCAAGAGAAGGCGACGTTGCAGTAATATACAGCACGAAGGAAGCAGGTACGGAAAATGAAGAATGTGACTTACACATACCAGAAAATAGTAGATGAAACAAAACGTGAAATAGAGCTTGCAATAGGTGGAATAAAGAAAAAGTCTGTCCCAGGTGTCTATGGCATTCACGATAAAACAATAAAATATATTAGCAATGGTTTCAGGTTGGTCCTGCAGAAAACATTTAATGAAATATAGCAAACGGCAAGCATTCCTTCAGAATGGAAGAAAGTGGTAAGTGATATTATTAAAAAGATCTGGAAAGAAAGCTCTGAGGCCGATAGCACTAACAAATCATCTACAGAAAATATTAGAGAAATTAGCATTTTTATTAGCAGTAATAGAAGGCTGATGCAGTGTGTGGACATCATGGACGAGAAACATAATGGATTTAGGAGAGGTAGAACATACTGGACAATATAGCCACCCTTACCACAGAGATAGGGTAGACCTTCAAACAATTTGAGGAAACGGCGGCGGCTACATCGATGTGAAAAGAGCATACGACAACGTACACAGAATCCTGATGCAGAAACTATTGCGTAAATGATGTTTAAACAAGATAAGTAAATATATAAGACGACGGTTAACCAATTGGGAACTAACGATGACTAGAGACTACGAAGATCCGATAGAAAGCAGTTAGCCCAAAGAGTTTCCTTAGGGAGCAATTTTTAGTTCGATACTGTACAGTATCTACAGCACTGGCATTGTCACGTAAACTTGAGGGTTGGATAATGAAATAGAATAGCTGAGTCGTAACACAACTATTAATTCTGTTTTAGTTAAACTTTATTACGAATTCTGCAATCACAACGGAATGCACCCTGAATTAACGTAAATCACAATTCACTCCAACCACGTTATGTAAAACTTTTTTTTTATGTAAAATTTTCGCTCGCGTGCGTCTGATAAACGCTTCAGCGAAGAATTGCGAGTTCTTGCAAATTACTTAATAGGGTTGAAACTAGAAAACAGCACGACAAGATTGGTGTAGAACAAAGTTATATATCAAATATTATATTGACCGGTATTATCCGCTGAGTGGTATTCCCCCATTCTTCCCTACTCGTTCGTTGTTCGTATCAGCGCTGCCAAGAATGGCAACAGCTTAAAACTGTTTCTCGTGCAATCCATGTTTGCATTAACAAAAACATCTTCGCTTATAAACGCTTTATATGCTACAAATGTTTCTTCAGACCGCGCTTGACACAAAGTTCGCACTACGCTGAACGTTTTCACACGTTACAATAACTTATGAAGTCACACGTCACTTGATTGTCGCGCCTCGTGTGCTAAATGTACACGTGGATGTGCATATCCCGATGCATCAAACATTGCACCACCGTTTTGTCTGTTTGCTCGCGACAAAAACTGCACAGCTACGGATTTATGATGTATGGTTACGTCAAATTCTGCAGTAATGGTACATGCGTCATTTCACTTTATCACATCATCATCGGTATCTGAACTAAAATAAAGGCTATGTGTTCGGAACCTATCATCGGGACATGAATGGTACCCCAAAAGACGTTGGATAGAAGCTCAACTTTAAAACAATAAACTTACCTAACGTAACAAATAACACTTACTCAATAAAGAAAATATGAAATATAAAGTACAAAAAACCGAGCGTGGCGATGAAATGAAGTCGAGTATGAGCGCGTACTTTGAGCTGATGTTTTTATGCAGTGAGGTTGCGGTTGTATGCGGTATATCGTTGCTATTACAATCTCATTGCTGATTTTTGATTTTCTGAACACGGAGCGGTTTAAATCGTTTCACCTTAATGTTATGGATTTTTCTTTCTTTTGCTTCTTCCCTTGTCAGTCTGGGAAGCACAATTCGGCAATGTCTACTGCGATATTTTGTTGTCGATGGCTCCGTACAATACGGTGTGTGGATGTAGAAACTTTTGCGATACTACTTCAACGCTAATTGAACGCTCCCCTGGTTTCAACAAATAAAGGGCTTCCAAAAGTCTAATTCTTTCGGAGCGAGCCACAGGGGGGTATCGGATCTAATAGTTCGGTAGCGTTTACATACGATGGATCCGATTCCGTTTCACTCAGGTCGAGGTTTGCAAGAACTTTATTGGGATGTGGATTCATTCAACGACTGATTTGAACAGTATACATTGTATTAGTACATACATTGATATCGCGGAGGTTGACATATAAAACCCACGGAAGGCGATATTTCCCTCCGCTGTCTGCCGTAGAGTTGGACTTGCGGAAACAGTGGTTTGGTTCTAAAATCGCTGATAGAAAATCTGAGAAAATCGGAGTTAAAAGTTCCAGATGTTACGACGGATATATCTTCGAAATGAAACAAAATACGTGCTTTCGTTTGTTAACGTCACGATCAGACCACTTTGTTGTCAATTTTAGTCGCATCCATGAGAGTGAATATTGTAAACTAGAATCTAATAACATACCAGATAAGAGAATACATACATTATTACTTTTTGGTTTATTGTAATTATTTACCGCCAATGACGTTAATTTTTGTGCTTGTGAATCAAATAACATTTAAGAACATGTAATAGCATATTTAGTAGACTCTTTCAGTATATCAGTAGAATACTCTCATAAATTACTACGTGTATCTATGAGGGCTAGTTGTTACCACTCGTTCCGCTGCAAATGTATAAATTGTTCCTGCTTTAAATTGTATAAATTGTTTCCTGCTGTGTTTTAGCATGCGAACATATAAACAAAAAGACGACAAGAGACATCACTTCCACCGACGTTATGAGTAAGGCCGCTGAAGCTATTATGGAAGAGGATGAGAAGATCAAAACTGTTGGCAGAGAAATTAATATCTGCATTAATATGACTCTGTTGAGATTTATTAAGAAACTAGAAGCTGGAAAAGAGGCTACAATAGATTACAAGAAAAGGAGGTTGTCTTTGATGAACAAGAGGAAAGTTATAGCAGAATACGTTTTGAAATGCTATTCGATTTGTTTTAGTCTTCTACATCAAGAAATAAGAAAATTAATTTATGAGTATGCAATAAAATTTGATTTTAAGAACACTCCATCTTCTTGGCATAAAAATGGTACGGCTGGTCCTGATTGGCTAAATGTTTTTTTTGAAGAGAAATTCAAGGCTCTCAATAAGGATTTCTAAAGCAACAAGTTCTAATCGAGCTACTTCATTTTAATAAAAATAAAGTAGGTCTGTTCTTCTCTAAGCTTGGTGATATGTTACTCAAACATAATTTATTATAAAACTGGCATACTAACTGTTCAAAAGCCAAGTAAAGTAATTGCCGAGAAAGGCATTAAAAGGTAGGCTTTGTAGCTTCAGCTGAATGCGGCACAGTAGTTATTGTCGAAATAGCAATTAGTGCATTAGGAAACATTACACCACCGATGTTTGTTTCCCGGGGACTCAAACACAAAG
Source organism: Bombus flavifrons (assembly GCF_040668555.2). Taxonomy (NCBI): domain Eukaryota; kingdom Metazoa; phylum Arthropoda; class Insecta; order Hymenoptera; family Apidae; genus Bombus; species Bombus flavifrons. Next base: position 1,408,487 of record NC_138457.1, on the reverse strand, counting down.
ACCTGTTTATCTGAGATGAATTAACCAGAATTAATTGAAGCAGGAAACAGTTCTGGATGGATGACGGCAACAGAATTTGTTATATGTATGAATCATTTTAGAAAAAATGTGAAACCAGTTCCGCCTTAGCCAGTCTTATTGCTACTCGACGATCGTTCCTCCCATATTAACATAAATGTTGTTATAAAAGCAAAAGCTTACCGAGTCATAATGTTTTCTTTCCTGGCTCATTATACCTATCGCTTACAATTCTTAGATGCCAATATTTATGTGTTAGTTAAAAGTTATTGTTCTACTGCGCAAGATAATTGAATGCATAGTAATGCTGGAAAGATTGTTTGTCTATGCGATTGTACGATTTGGCAAATATGTCGTCAGCATTAATAACATAATTAACGGATTCTAGAAGATCGGAATATGAGAACTTTGGTCCATCTTATGTTTCTGATCATCTATTGGTTGAGAATCAGGGATCAGGAACCAGCCATCAGAATGTCGGAAAGGAAAACGAACCTCAAACAAAGCCCTCCAACTTTTACAGGACAATCGGTTCTTCGTAACATCGTTAAAGCTGATCTTCTCCAGGAATGAAATAGCACCCAGCAATATCACAGCCCAGAGAAGAGTGGATTGAGTGCGTCCTTTGTAAAAACTGGGCTTGTTTTAAATGCATAGGAAACAAAAATAAAGTCTCATGCAAATGTATGAGATAACGGGTTTATGGGGTAAATACTCGATGACTTTTTGTTTCGTTCCTTTGTGAGGTTCAATGGAAAACTTAATCGGCCACTTATTGTTCGATTAACCGAACTTGTGGATATTTTACAAAACTCTTCTTCCAGAAGCGTGATGCCGAATTATTCCATCAGCTCAAACCAGCGTGACGTTAGCCATTACCCACGAAGCAAAATTGTTACACTTTGGAATATTCCAAATTTCATTCATACTCGATATTCTGGATTAATAATATGGTATTTTGTGGAGTTTATCTTTTTATATAATATGTGTGAATCGAATAGCATAATGAATTAGCTTGAAAGCTGCCTTTCTTAATCATTTGACCGTTATTCAAAGAATAGAATAGTAAGACAAATATTAATCTGTTCATCTGCACCTTCATGAAGTTAATATATTTATCGATACAAAATGGTATTTTTTTCCGGTGCCATTTAAATGTTTTTTGTCGATTGTATTGGCATTGAAAATTGTGGGGGTCATATGTATTAAATATGTTTACCAATATAAATATGTTTATATTTGCATTTTAAAGTAACAGTTAGGATATTATAGATAAAAAAAAAGGTCAGGTGTTTTTTGGGGTTAATTTGATACACGCGGCAGACCAGTTCTTCAATAGGCAAGAAACTTCGGCTATTTTCATACCTTGACTAAAAAGTTATTGCTAACGCATCTTACACTATTATAATTATATGTATATGTATATACTATAGTGATAAACGGATCATTTTTTTAACATGTTGATTGCCATGCGAATTTTATATCTTGCCGTGTAAGCCGCAATTAATTTGTGAAAAATATTTTGTTGTATGTGTGCACTTTTTCTTTAACGACGTTACCTATGTCTTTCACATTGTTGAAAATTTGTTAACCTATCAAATTTAATGTTGTTTTATTTATTTAAAAAACTGTAATATCGTGAGCCACCGACTATCAGTCAAGTGGCAGTCAACGCGATAAAAAATAGTATACTGTAAAGTCAACAATAATTAAATTTACAAAATCATCTACAGGTAACAATCAATTTGTAGCGATTGTTTCGCGTGTTTGCGTATTGTAAATAGCTGGCCTATTCCAACGATATCCTAAAAAGTATGTACGAGTGTGTTAAGTGCATATGTACTGTGAATATGTATTATGTATGTGGTGTGATGAAATATGATTTTTATTCCGGATATAAAAATAAATTATAAAAATTGTTAATTCAATATATTTCGTTTGATACTGAGTTTTCATTTCAAGATTGAGAATATTTGTATACTGCATAAAAAAACTGTATTTACACTCAAGGAATTTTCATCTCACGTGCAAAAATGTTTATTTTGCGATTATTTTGCGATTTTAGTAAAGGAATGTCTTATAATTCTAAAATCAATTTTCGACTACTATTTTTTCTTCTATTCAAAATATACTTTAGGGCAAATTTTTTTGAAAGATTTCAAATAGAAGAAAGACATGCAACAATCTGATAATGAAAATAGGTTATTATACGTGGCAAGCTAAAGCTATAGCAGAGATAAGTACAATGAACATATAGATGAATGACACGCTTGCGTGTATAATGCATGCAGAGCTTATATATCGATGGCTTACTGCATGAATATTGTATACTGATCTTTAGCAATTTTCGCAAAAAACAGTTTGAAAAATTCTATGGCACTTTATAAAATTGGTTGCAAGTTGTGTATTATTGTGTACTTTTTAGAAACATAAAATGACAAAGATGGATCATGGTTCTTGAAAATATCTCTATATAGACTAAATACATAAATCAAGAACATTATTTTTGGTTAAATGTGATTTTTATACAATATAAAGAAAGAATCGAGAACATTTTGTTACATATAAAGATTCAAATTTCATAGAAAGTGCGCATACAATATATGTACAGTATGTAAATATGTATGACAGGTAATTTGCAATGCCATTTAAAGTTGAAACATAATAATGAATACGAAATAATATCGTCGCCTGCAGTAATATCCCCTTAATTATCGCGGATTTATGCCTGTCAATTTCTAGAACCCGGTCTGTAATGACACATTATCAGTTACATATAGCTTCCAAATACGAATAATAAAATTCATGTATTTTTTTCTTTAGTGTCATATAAGGCGTAGTGTGAGAATCATGTACAAAGTATATAAAAAGTAAGTGTAGAATGTAAAAAAAAGCCTACGGTAGTTCTACCGTAGCATAATTCTACCTCTCTGGATCGGTAGAGATTTGTAAAAAAAATTCGTGCATAATTGAGCTTGAGTATGATTTTCAAGGACAAATTTTTTTTTATTGCTACGTATTTTACTCATTACGAGGAATAGTAGACTCAAAGGAACCATGCGTCTCAAATGTCTCCCTCTCCGAGAAAAGGATATCAAAGTTATACTAATTCTTAAACTTCCTTTATTCACAATGTGTTTATATCTATATGTCGGAGATGAAAGGATACCGGAGTCTTCCCTTTTGGAACTTCGGGAAAATCCGTAAAATTATAAACTAAAGTTTACCATAGCCATAATTAAACAATTGTCGTCATTCTATCTAATTGTATTTGTTTGAGATTTGTGATAATGAGATTGGTCTCGAGGTGACAATCAGTCGCCGAACGTAACCGCGGTCACGGGACGAACGCTTTGTCTAACAAAGGTATGGAGTAATTCTATAGCTCTCCTTAAAAGAAATATTTGTAGCGGCACGCGACAGTAAACATTCTAACGGTTTTTGTCCCGTGGCTCGCCACACGCAGACCCTATTCTTCGGGTATGATTGTTACCAGATGCCGACGCGTCTCCACAGTACATGTTCACCTAGCCCGAGGGCCGTTATAAACATTAAGATTTAGTAACCTAAAGCCCTTCAAACAGACAAACAGTCTTTGTCCCAACTACGGGAAGATAGGGGAGATCTATTTTTCAACGAACGACGTTTCCCGCTAGCAACCTTCCCTCAAGGGCGGCTAGCATCCTTTTCTAGCCACCAACATGGAAATTGATCAATTAACAGCAACGTCAGTTTCTCTCACTTTCTGAACGAAGACTATCCTCAACGAATCCGATGATCTCGTGTCCTTAGACACACCCCATCATAGTTTTCCTCTGCAGCATCATCGCAACGAAATGTTATTCTCTCTCGTGTGGTCGTATTAGCGAGTGACTTATCGTCTTTACGCTTGGTGGATATTCCACGTTTTAGCAAAGAGTTAGTTTAGTAATACTTGCACCGTAGCCAAGCAAGTCGAGTACGACTTGGGCTTTGGAAGAAAGCGCATTCTGTTACCCCGTTGACCGCGGATTCGTTATTGGACCTATATAAGTACTCCATACCTTTGTTAGACAAAGCTAACTAATTCACACAAGTAGTGGAAGCAACTACGAATTGCAAATCAACAACCAGACAAAACAAATTAATACCGAATGAAATTCTCGAAAAAATTAAACATGAGAATAGTTTTTCTTTCTATTCATTGTATAGAAATATCAACGACATTGTGACTTATTTCCTGAGCTCATAATGTTTCGATATTATACGTTACAGACGAAAAATTTTATACGCGTCATTGAGAAATTAAAGATACCGCACCTGGGCTATCTTTTTGGCGAAGAGTGTAGTATCGTGGACGAATGGCCTAAGAGATATCGGGTGAACCATAAACAATGTCGCGAGAAAGCCTTAGTGCCGACAGGCCCATCAATGTGTAGCGGCACATGAGCTAGAGGACAATTCTAGCCACGTTGTTGTTTTGCCTCGAAGTACCAACAGCGTTGGGATATACATAATATAATAATAAACCAACTCTGGGCAAAACAATGTCACCGCTACGTGTAAACATCAAACAAAGGCGAATGGAAACTTACCGGTATCCCCTCGACCAGTATAATTAAATAAACACGATCGTAAGGTGCCCAGTTTTTTCCGTCTCCGTCTCCAGCGATTTTATTAGCGATGAACACACAGTGTTTAGTTCAGTTCGTACCGCGCATTTTAGTGAACATTCTTTTTACAAGCAGTATCGAGCAATCGGTTGTCTCTGCATTTATAATTATTTTAAAATATATTTGTCGGTTTCAATATCGAGTAGTCTCATCATTAAACTACCACACGACCAACCATCCTCTACAAATGTATCGTCGGAAAAAAGGCCTACGTGACCATGGCCACGAACGGTTGTGGAACGTACGTGGTGGGGCTATGAGAAGAGACAAAGGCATGCTTAAGGGAGAAAGACGAATTAGCAGTCAGTGTGAGTTGAGAAGTCAGAGAGTGTTGTTAGCGTTGTCGAGGAGTGTGGTCTGCGTGAAAGAGAGCGTTGGAACCGTGGTGACGAGAGTCGTAAATTAACTATTTAGTTGTCTTAGTACTGCACATGTACTTAGTACTGTTGTATAGCACATAATTATATTTAGCTTACGTTAAATAACCATCGATTCCTGTCTACTCCATTTTAAACAATATAAATAAAATCCTACATTAGGTTTACCTTATTTACTTCGTGCGTCCAGTTGAGACTTGATTGCGGTTGTCTCTATATCATATATGCAAATTCCTTTCTCACTTTGATTTCTTGCTCGATCATTTATTTCATAATACACCCTATTTCTATAGAAAGTTAATATTTTTGACGCTTGAAGTGAAGCGTCATTTAATGTGATTGTCCCAACGTGGTACACCATAACTTGTACGTTCGTTTTAACATTTCACACATACGTCTCGAAGCTTTATTCTTTATTTATTAAAATTTATAGTGATTTAGTGAAGCGACGCGATCTAACCGTCTCAACATGGCGCGCTATAAACCTACGCGTTCGTTTTAGCAGTTCACCCAAATGTCATAAACCTCAATTCTTTACTTATTAAAATCAATAGTGTTTTCCATGAATTGGCGTTATGTGATTTTCTTAAGATCTAGAAATTTGAAAAAATCGAAAAATTTTTTTTTCATATTTCCAAAGTTTAGACATTCAAGAATATGCCCTTAAAAGGATTTTTCAAAATTTCAATTATTTTATGTGTTACAGCCATTTTTGTGACGCGGCATGTGCTCCGGTCTGACCGGAACAAATGAACAGCGGACGGTAGACGTTGTCCGAGTAAACTTGTCCCAAAACTTTAAACACGTTTTTCTCGAAACTACTTTTTTCGAATTGGCGTGCACGATATCTCAAGTTCTAATGAACCGATTTACTTTAAATTTGGTCTGTATATTTCTTGTATACTGCTCTATCGTCCGGACCACGCTCAGCTCAAAATCATTAATATTACTATTCTTTAAACGTTCGGAATTGTCAAAAAAACGTGCGAAATAAGAAATTTTTTTTCAAACGGCCGTCATTTTGTGAAAAAATGTTGTATTGACTTTTCCAAGGTTCACACGATAGCGGCATCCATACTAATTAGGAATCCGTTCGCATTTTTTGTCTCAGATGACCAGAAGGGTTGATATCATACACGCCGCGACACCCCATTTTTTTGGTAGCACCCACTTTGCCAGCTTTTTAAATATTGAGTTCTTTTTCAGTGAATTTTTTACGTAATCCCGAAATATCAATAAACAAATGCTAAAAAGAAGGATAGCAAAAATATTTTTTCTTTCGCTTGTACAGAGCCTCAAAAATCGCCCGAAATTCATGCCTCTAGACCAGAATACCCCCTTAATATTGCGCGCCCGTTTTGTGTTTTCACTTGATCGTTGCTCTGTTTGTTTTTTCCAATTTAATAATTTAATTTTGAAATCGTTCTTTCCTATTTGTGCAATTATTTTGATGAATTACTATTTTATATTACATTTCATAGCTTATCGTGATTATAATCTGTCGCACGTCATCCGATCGTTTCGCATGTAATTTACGCTCCACGTTCGTTTTACATGTTCTCTTAATAAACATTGTTGGTTTTAATATTGTTTAAATGTTAGTGTTTTATTATTATTTATCGTTGTTCGTTATTAATATTCTAATTTGTGACTATTAATTATTTATTAATTATTAGTATGATTCAGTTGCGTGTCATGATGCATCGATGCCCTGACATTTTATGTAAGTAAATAAAATTTTATTACTGCAATTATTCTTGCAAAATCAACGAAATGCGCCATAGATATTCATTTGTTATAATTAATTTAACTTCTCGTGTTACTTTTATTTTCTGTATTGAGGCGCCCGTTAACATGAGCGCTTGAGATAAGTTATCTCTGTTTCGGGTGTCGCTACAAAACTTTGTTATTTGGATTCTTGATTTTATTATTTTAATCTAGAGTCATATCATTTGACTTGTATAACATACATGAGGTGGTATTTGGTGTAAGGTGCCCAAGAAATAATCGGCAGTGTTCAACAATATAATTTATTTGACAATCAACGATCTTCGATTACCACTGACTTTCTCGCTTCTCGACTATGCTTGTGTCACGACCGGCTCAGTTCAAAACCGGAGATAAAGATGTGGCGGCACTCGGCAACAATATATATAACGTTCAATTCTCGGATAATTCAGGGATCGATTCTTAAGTCTGAAAATCGAGTTTATTGTAACAATACTTCAATAAAATACAGAGGTAAATAACAATTAATAATAATTAATAACAATAAATAATAATAAATAACAAAGCTTTGTACAAGGTCTACCTGAAAATCGAGAATCGATTTTCCACGTCCTAAACTACCATTCTTCCTCTGTCAATCTTCAATACTCTAAATAATAATTTCTTTCTTATGATCGTGTCTATTTCTAACGCTCGAAATCCTTCTTCTTCTCTAACCGTCCGTCTATGAAATGACTGTTTGGCAAATAGGTTGTCCGTAACAACAAATAAGGTCACACTGTCCGTTAAACAGAGAAAGTCTCTTTGTTTATCCGCGTTTGAACTCTTAGGGAGTTTACACCTCCCCTCTTCGTGTTGACAATTGCGTCGCTAATTGTTCTTTTCATAGGGGACTAGTTTACTCGCATGGAAGAAATTTCCTCCAGGTCTACGATTATTGTTATCCACTTCGTACATAGAATTTGAGATCCTTCTGAGAATTTTGAAAGGCCCTTTCCGGATTTCCTCCAATTTATTTCTATTTAATTTGTTCCCACTGTGAGTGAAGACTATATCGCCAATTTTAAATTCATGCTCTCTTCTTTTTTTATCGTATTTCTGTTTGTTAATTTCGAAGTTTCTCATTGAGTTTTTAAATGCTTCTTCTCTGTCTCTTTCTAAGTCTATCTTATTTTCAATTATTTCTTTAGGAGTTATCTCAATTCTTTTCCCGTACAGTAAATAATTCGGAGCAAATCCTGTGACACTGTGTCTGATATTCTTCCACGCTTTCTTTTGCGATTTTTGTCCAGTTTTTCTTTTTTTGTTTGATTTAATTTTGCATCTGATTCTGTTTACCAGTGTTTGGTTTACCCTATCGTTTAATCCGTTAGAGGATGGACAGTCTGTCAAAGTGAAAATTAGTTTGATGTTCTTTTTCCTTGCGTATTCTTGAATTTCTTTGGATGTCAGTACTGGATATCTGCCTGCGAGGATCATTCTTATAGAATCGGTTTCTCCCGTCGAATCTATAAGTTTTGTAATATCGTCTGAGCGTTGTGTTTTTGATGTGGGCATAAAAACGCCCCTTGAAAAATGGTCAGTAAGAATATGCATAAATTTCTTCGGTGAGTTGTTATTAGAAAAACCTCCGACCGTATCGAATGACATAATTACAAACGGTTTCTTTGCTGGTCCTAGTTTCGACATAAATCCAATCAGTCTTCTCGTTCTGCTTTTATTTTTGATGCAGATTTCGCATTGTTTGCAGAATTTGTCAACTGTCCGATGCGTATTTTCGAAGTAGTAGAAAGGTCGGATTTTCTTTAGTAAATGGTTCCTTCCAACGTGACCGAAGAATTCATGAACCGTTTTTGTGATGTGTTCGCCAAAATTTCGTGAGATGAATATACGTTGACGCTCTTTAATATTTTTGAAAAATATTTCTGATTTTTTTATGAGGTTTTTTGTATTTTTAATGCTTTTTTCGTTTTCTTTCTGATCCTGAATTATGTCCTCCTTTGTAATAATATTCACCGCTTTCAGAACGTCTTCTTCATTTTCAAAACATTCTAAGACGGGGTTCCTGGATAGTGCATCTGCTTCTACGTTGTCTTTTCCCGGCGAGTAGCTGATCTTGAAATCATACTGCGATAGGTAGTGCATTAGGTCTCCTAAAGTTTCATCGGCTCTTGCTTTGATTCTCATTGACTCTAACGGTTTATGGTCTGAGAGAACAGTGAAATATCTACCGATTAACCAATGTTTCCAGTAAATCGCCTCTTTAATAGCCAGACATTCGAGGTGCATTGCCTTTTTCTTTGCCTCTGTTGGTTTTAATTTTGTTGAAAGTACGCAAACGGATGTAACATCCCGTTGTCTCGAGGTTGCTTTAAGACAGCTCTTGAACCGTTTCCACTTGCATCTGTATAAATGAATACCTCTTTATTTTGATCGTATATTGAAAGGATTGGGCTTGAACAGAGGTATTCTTTAATCTTTTGAAATGATTTTTCACATTCTTCGTCCCAAATAAATTCTACATTTCTCCTCAATAAATTATGGAGTGGTTCCAAGGGTTTGCACGCGTCTTCTATAAATTTGTAATAAAAATTAATTTTCCTAGTAGTTGTCTCACGTTTTTTTTGTTTCTTTGGCGTTCAAATTCCCGTATCGCTTTGAGGTTATCTCTTCCTGGTCTCACACCGTCTTTTTCGACGATGTGACCCAGATATTTTACTGACTTTTCTGTTAGCTTACATTTTACCAGTTTTAATCGGAAACCTTCTTGTTTTATAACCTTCATTAACTGCTCTATATATTTGATATGTTGGTCGAATGTTTCTGAGAAAACTAGAATGTCGTCAATATAGCTTATGCAAAATTCTGTTAGGCCATTCCTTCTAAGAATATTTGCAAGCACTCGTTGGAAAATAGCAGGAGAGAATTTTAACGGTAAGCATTTCCATTGCCAGTGCCCATTTTGTGTTATGAAGGCTGTCTTCTCTCGGTCCTCTTTTTTTATTGAAATTGACCAGAACGCTGAATTAATGTCAAACGTTGAGAAAAAATGGCAATTTCCCGCTTTGACTATGATGTCTTCTATTCTTGGGAATGATTGTGATTCCGGAACTACACTGTTGTTTATTTCCCGGAAATCGATACACAGTCTATCTCTCCGATTCGACTCTTTTTTAAAAGCCAGTGTCACTGGTGCTGCCGCTCTTTGTGCCCCTTTCACGATTTTCCTATTCTTCTCTCTTCCTAAAGAGGAGACCCATATCGGTGCACCATAAGAACCACAGACTCCCTAACGCCATAATATAATCTTCTTGCTACGTCGTTAGGCCCGCTCACGTTAGGGAGTAGGCTCCGTATGGCGTCCAAGAACCGTTCCGCTTTGTCACAAACTGCTTCAAGGGGGGGGGGGAGAATCCCCTAGCACTGCCCAACACTACCCCTAGATACTTCACAGTTCGACTAGTGGAAATCTCCTCCCCCCCATCCCCCACGTCAAAGTTAAAACTAGTCGGTATCCTCTTCCTCGTTAAGAGGATAACCTCCGTCTTCTCCCCGGCCAAGTGTAATCCAGCCTCGCGACACCACCTGGTGGCCAAGGTTATGACTGCCCGTGTCTTCTCTTCGATGCTCTGGGACCCTCTGACCTTGAGTAGAAGCTACTGCTTTCTCCTGGTCAAGCACCCCGTCATACACGAGATTCCACAGTAGCGGTCCCAAAACCGACCCCTGTGGATAGTATACCCTTTATTAAGTTACCGATCTCCCTGACCCCTTCATCTTTGTCTTTGTTCAGCTTGAATTTTCTCACCACAACATTAAGCATCTGGACAGCGCCAGTAAGGGCTTGCGTGAACCCTTTCAGTTCCGCCCTTGATATCATTACTTCTTCCTCGTCCACATCACTGGTCTGTGTATAATCCCGGACGCTATCATCTACTTTGCTTACCATAGCCGCGCTTGCCTGTCTCGTCCTGCTGCTTTCCTCTATTACCTCTCTAGCCAATTGTTTAGCGGCTGCCCCTCCTCTCACCACCACTGGCGTGCTGTTGTCGATATCTCTGATTCCATAGGAACCTTCCGATTCCTCGGCCACTTCGACATCAGCCCTGCCACCAGCCGTACGACTCCTTTGTATTTTTTTACTTGGTCTAAACGGGTAACCTTCTTCCTCCCCTTTAGCTCTTGGTATCACTGAATTGTGACATTGTTACTTAACTTTATATCTGCAACATTTCTAGGTTTCTCTCCTCCTAATGCCAGCTTTCTACTTCCTACCTTCTCCCCAGTCGCTTTTACCGTACGAGGGGGTGCCTGGGATTCCACCTCCCCCCCGCCGTTCTTCATTGGAAGCTTCACTACTGAGCTTGATGACCGTCGGGTGGAGCCTGGGAAGCCACTCGTGTTCCCGACGGGGTCAATGAACGAACCTGAAAGGTATTTGAATTTGTAAGCGTATCGTATTGCAGACCAACCTCTATTGTTAAAAGTTTTGAGAAATGTCTTTCCAGTCTTCCCAGTTGTATCCATCAGCCTTCAGCAGATTTGTTTGGTACCATATTGCTGCTGTTTTCTCTAAATACTTTTTTAAACCTTTGACTTTCTCCTCATCACTTTTCATTTTATATTTTCTGCATTCCTCTTCATACTCTGATTTCCAGTCTATGGCTTTCTGAGTTCCATCAAATTGTTTTATGCTAAAGTTTATTTCTTCTATTTCACGTTTATCTCGTTTTTGGAGAGTCTCTAGAAGTCTTTCCATGTCCGGATTGGACTTCTCGGTTTCCGTCTTTATTTTCCTTGTGGGGGTAATTTCTGCTCCCTCTAGGAAAATGTCTCGGAATACAAAGTTTAAGTCTGTATCGATATGTAGCGCTGCTGTCTCGTCATCCATCGTGAGTTTAATATTTCTATATTGGCCTACCTTGGTTAGACTGTTTGCGGCTTTCCTTACTGTTGCTGAACTGAATAATTGCTGATGGTAGATTTTTGCTTCATATTCCGGGGCGAAAATGTAGCATACTTCGTCTTCTGGTCTTATAGATTCTATACTCTCTATCTTCTCCCCTTTCGCGTTCTCGTTCATGACGATACGGAAGTTAACTTTTAGCGGCATACCATAGCGAAAAGCGATTTATAAGGTTCAATTCTAGGATAATTCAGGGATCGATTCTGAAAATCGAGAATCGATTTTCAACGTCCTGAGCTACCAATCTTTCTCCGCCAGTTTTCAATGTTTTAAATAATTACTCTTTCTTCTGTGATCTTGTCTATCTCCGACGATGATCTCTGTCCGTCCGTTTGGGAAATGCGTGTCTCTCAAAATGGCTCTCCGTAAAACAAAGAAAGCCGCTCTGTCCGTGAAACAAAAGAAGTCGTGCTGTCCGTAAAACAGAGAAGGTCACCTTGTTTATCCGCATTTGAACTCTTAGAGAGTTTACATATGTACATAACTGAACATGTATCATTTAATCGGATATGACTTGTTCGATATTTGTTATGCACTTTCCGTGCGACATTGGCACGCCTTCTCTTGATAAGGATGAAGTCTTTCTGAAAAGGTCGCAACAATCCTGCAAGTCAGAAATTACAGCAAATCCTACAGATAAGAGTATTTCTAAATTATCATTGAGAAATGTTGAGGTTTTATTTCGGAATAGAAAGAGGAAATGCGTGGATAAATGCATTATAGGATTTCCTTATCAGAAATATTGGAAATTAAGATTTCCAGTGATTTCTATATGATAATTTATTGATAGATGGCTTTATTACAGTGGTTTAAACAGAAAACAATAATTATTTAACGTGAACTTAACGCCGTTAGGCCTATTGAAGTTTTCCGACTCTTTTGGCTTGTCGGCACTTGCGCATTATCGTCGACATTGTGCGTATGTCGTCGATATTTTCTGCATTCTTCTTCATACTCTGATATCCAGTTTGTGGCTTCTTGAGTTCCTTCAAATTGTTTTATATTAAAGTTTATTTCTTCTATTTCACGCTTATCTCGTTTTTGGAGAGTTTCTGGAAGTTCTTCCATGTCCAAACTGGACTTTTCGGTTTCTGTCTTTATTTTCCTTGTGGGGGTAATTTCTGCTTCCTCTAGGAAAATGTCTCGGAATACAAAGTTTAAATCCGTATCGATATATAACGCTACCATCTCGTCATCCATCGTGAGTTTAACGTTTTTATACTGGCCTACCTTGGTTAAACTATTTGCGGTCTTCTTCACTGTTGGTGAATTGAATAACTGCTGATGGTACTTCCTTGCTTGATATTCCGGGGGGAAAATATAGCATACTTCGTCTTCTGGTCTTCTTATAGATTCTATACCCTCCATTTTCTCCCCTTTCGCGTTTTCGTTCATGACGATACGTAGGTTAACTTTCAGCGGCATGGCGTAGCGAAATTCGATTTATAATGTTCAATTCTCGGATAATTCAGGGATCGGCTAACCGAAGCAGCGACGACGTGTGATTGTGCCCATAATTGAAATTTCATCGATCAGCTAAAGACTTCCTTTGTGTTATGGGTCTACTTCTGCCAAATATTGCGATACACTAACACTTTTAGCGAATGAACTAGCACTTGATGGAGCACTAGATGGTCCGGCTCGAAGAAACATAAAATGCTGATAACGGCAGATCAGTCATGCAAACAGCCATTCACTTATCTGTGCAATTTAGTGTAATCATTTTGAAACGTAGGGATGAGATCTCGGGAAGATCCAGAATAAGTGGGTAAACTTATAGAAGTAATTGTTACGTCGCGTGATATAAACCGTGCGACGTCCCTCGTTATTTGGCCGCTAAGAGTCCGCTGACCGTTATTCAGATCTTCAACAACCCTAAGGACCCATAAACTTAGACTTTTTAACTTAAGTAGTTTTAGGTGCACCTATTCATCTTTAACGTGCAAATCCTTAATTTCGTAAATGTTTTCGGTTTATGGATGGTCCTTAGAAAAGTCTTTAGGTTTACTGTGCGCTCCTAGAAATTACGGAAAAAGCTAATAGTTCTACAACAGGTAAAAACGGACATTTACCTAATGGAAAATGCTGGGTTTCCCATGAACAAGGTCACCCATGAGCTATGTTTGTAGGAGGCTTTCTTCTCTTATCTTCATTCATTAACGCTGGTCATAACCAATGGGTATTACGGATCGCTATCCTCACATTTTATAACGAAAAGTGTGTACAACGAATCCGCTTCCTTCGTTCAAAAAATACCTACACATCGAGCTTTCCTCCGTAATTACATGAGAGCGGAGGTTCAGTTATCTACCAGTTCTAACAGACTCAACACCTCAAGACTTCTTCGACGACAACATATCTACCAAGACTCGAGCTCTGTCTTCAGATCAGTTATCACCTCTGCAGTGAATCTCTCATCTAAGAGTAATCCATTTATTCTTCACTTACATCTTACGCATCGGCGTTACTATCTTGTGTAAAGTTGTTGGAAATACATAGTATATAATTGTAGTCTGTTAATCGCAGCATTATACCATCTCAACCACCCCTATTATCTCAACGGAAATCAGGGGATCGATCTGTTTGCGGCGTCGTTTATTACAATCGTAATTTCCTCGCGAACGCGTCTCCACGCGACTGGTCGAAAATACAGTAATACTTGTATAGAGAGTAAGTGAGTAGGAAAAATCTCTTACACCTTCTCTCTGGTGTTTAATCTCTCTCTCTCTCTCTCTCTCTCTCTCTCTATCTATCTCTCTCTCCCAGTCTCTTTAAGTAATTATAAGTCTTTAAGAGGGGGGTGGGGGGTTTAAGGTTAATTCGTACAAAATAAGGCATGTTTTTGTGAATTGTTTGTGATAACACAGTTAAAATCTCTTTATTAAAACCAATAGTACATTAAAGTATGATATTCGAAGAATATTGTCTAAAATTTTCACGGAGAAATATTAAAAAATACGGCAATGGCAGCAATTATTCGGACGTCTCTCGGAAATTTTAGACAATATTCTTCGAATATCATACTTTAATGTACTATTGGTTTTAATAAAGAGATTTTAACTGTGTCGTCGCAAATAATTCACAAAAATATGCCTCATTTTTGTACGAATTAACCTTACACCCCCCCCCCCGTTAAGTAATTATAAAACAGGAAAACAATAGTTAGCAGGAATTTGATACAGTGATGTGGTATGGGTAATACAATTTAATTCACAACTTACAATTAACCACTCCATTACAACTTCAATACTTCTCGATTCTGCACTGTCAGCTCTGTTTGTTACAATTCGACTCTCGTTACAACTGTTAACACTGCACTATCAACACCCTGTCCAACTCTGTTCGTAACTCTGCTAGCAACTCTCTCTTTTTTTTTTTTTTTTTTTTTTTTACGTGAAGGGAACCTTCATAGGCTCTCTGGGGAGAGGCCTCGGGGTAGTTCCGGATTCATATCCGATGAAAACCTCCACGATGACCCTCCGAAGCGCCCCCCTCCCCCCGCACTGATAACAGTCCTGTTTCTTCAATTGCGCGATGTGCGGTCATGCCACATCGCCCCCCTCCCCTCCGTATCACCATGCAAGATTGCCCGATTCCCTAACCAGACATTCTGGCAACACCGCGGTGCTGATACCGGCCAGCGCCTAATGATCTTACTTGCCAGGTGTATCTCAAGGCTCTGAACCTCCGGATCTCTTTCTTTCACCCACCGCCTCGCCAGAACAGCGGAGATGGCACGACACTGTCTGCGAGTGTAGAGGCGGTGGGGCAGGAGGCCCATGATAGCCGTTGGGCCCCCGAGTATCGAATTGTTGCTCCTCCTCCTGTTCCCCACCGAAGTTGTGTCCTCCGTTGTGTTCTTTATATATCTCTTGGCAACGTGCGAATGAGTATTTTTTCTTATAATTTCTTGTTGCCTTCTTTGATTTTGATTTATATTTATTTGCCACATTGGCTTTTTCCTTTTGGCTGCTTTTGGGTTTTTTTCTGTTATCTTTCAGACCTCCATAGAGATGCTCAATTAAAAATTCATCTAAATTTTCTTGCAGTGCTTCCTTGTCTCTTTTATCATTATCCCAAACTTCGCTGAACCGAGCGTAAATCTCCCTTAATGTTGGAGGCACTTCGGCTTGCTTTTCTGGTTTTGTGTATAAGGCATTGCTGCCACTCGTGAACCATTTCTTCGTTATTAATTAGGTTTTCTTGGCTTGCAGACGCCATGAATGGTTCGACGAGATCGCACCCGCCCTCTGTCTCTGGGGCACCCTCCTGAAGGTCCCCTTCGACATTAGCAATCTTTAGTGCTTTTCTTTTCTAATTTCTAATTTGTTCTGCAGTTTTTGTTGTTAGAATTTTGCTAATTTCTACGTTAGGGAATTTATGATCTCTATAAATTATATCTAACTCCTTCAGGAGGGCAACCTCATCCGCTTTCCACACTCTACCACTTGCCACATTAGTAGGGGGATCCGTTCCCCCTTTTTTTATGTTTCTCACGGCAGGGTGCGCGTGTCGTTCGTGGGTCGAAAGGCCTCTTTGGGATCCGAAGCTCCTGGGGCAAGCGTCACACTTGAATTGACCCTCACAATGCTCTGTGGGGTCCCGACATTTAGGAATGTGACACTGTGCACCATGGAGCTTAGGGAAGCTTTTGTCACACTTACTACACCCCCTTGAACGGGGGTTTCTACGTGATGTTCATTAAGATGCCTGTCCAGATCTTGCAGCGTCATGAAAAGTAGGTAAATTTCCCTCTTCTCACAGATCGGACAGGCAACTTAATCCTCCATTAATGAAACTAAAATTTTATAACTGTTCGTGTCCAGGGACATTGCCGATTCGTCATTTGTGGTCTCCTCCAGAGCGGATAAATCCGCCACAGCGCTTCCGGGACCGAGAAGCGCTGCGTCCGAGGCTTGTGTGTGTTTTGAATCGAATTTAGCAGTTTATTTTGCTCTTTTACGTATTTCCTTCCATAAATCAAATCATAGCCATTTTCATTCGAGTCAAGAATATTCAACAAAGGAACTAGTTCCCTTATTATATTAGTTGGTCATACTTCGTTATTAACGAATTACCGTTGGTCGGCTAGTCGATACCTATTAAGGCTGTCTTTCGTTCCTTCGCCGCCACACTCCGTTTAGCCATGCTCACCACATCGGGGGGATCATTCCCCACGCTGATGTGGCGGGTATGTTACCGGCGGTACCACTGGGAGGTAGCAGTGCGACTTGGGCAGACAAGACCAAGGTCTCGCCTGCCCCCCCCCAGTAACTATGACACTCTTATTGCCCACGGCACGCCGTTTGTCGGCGGCATGCGGCCTATAGGGCTTAAGAGATCACAACACGCGGCTAAGTCCAACGGCGTATTGCTTTTCAAGCGTACGCATAGTCCAGTCGCGCGTTACTGTCCAGCATGCGAGCAACAGGACTATAGGTTTCCTTATAATCTATGCCTTCTTTCTGTGAACACCCTTTTATTACAAGTCGCGCTTCGTATCGTTCCTAGTTGTCCGAATTTAGCTTTACCGTTAAAACCCACCTATTACTTATCTTCTGATCTTTTGGTTTTTCTACAAGAATCCACGTCTTATTTTCATTTCATCATTCATAGCCGTTTGCCATAACTCTTTCTTTTCGGATCTCATCGCTTTGTTAAAATCCACCGGTAATTTTTCCGCTACGTACGTTACTGGGCTACCATAAATATCGGTTCGTTTGATCTTACCTCTATCTCTCAATTGTCTCACATTCTCGCTAGTCCCATGAGGTTGTTCTTCATTTTCACTCTCTGCACTTTCACACGTACATGCTCTGTCACCCTGCGCACACACATCTTCGCGCTCGACAATTTTCGGTAAACTTAAATTAACAAATTTCGCAGTTTCTAGTACGAGCTCAAATATTACGTCACGGCTCAATATTACATTTCTTACGATCGGCGCGTACACTCGATACCCTCGTTCGTCATCTAGATAACCTACCAAATATCCTTTGTTAGCCTATTTGTCAAGTTTTGTTCTCTTTTCTGTAGGTATGTGTGCAAAGCACTCAGTACCGAAAACCCTAAACTTTTCTAAATCTGGCGGTTTCCCGTACCACAGTTTATACGGTGTTTTCTTGTCTTGTCTCGTCGGCCCGGTCTTATTTATGACACGTACTGCTGTGTTCATGGCTTCGGCCCATAAACACAGCGGTAGATTTGATTTCGAATATAGCATCGGCCGGCCTGCCTCTACTATTGTTCTATTTTCTCTTTCTGCGACACCATTCTGTTCAGAAGTGTATGGGACGTTAGTTTTGTGCCTAATTCCCTAGCTTCTTAAAATTTCTTTAACCTCCTTATTTTTTAATTCTTTCCCTCCATCACTATGAATTTCTTTGATCTTATCGTTGAATTGATTTTCAGCTTCTAGGCAGAAAGTTTTTAGTTTTTCGATTACTTCTGACTTATGTCGTAAGAAGTAAATCTTTGTGAATTTGGAAAAATCATCCTTAAATGTAAGAAAATACAGTTTCTGGTCTAATGACTCGAATTCCATAGGTCCACATACATCCGTATAAATAATTTCGCGAGGTTTAATCGCACGATTGATTTTCTCATGAAAACTCGATCTATGCTGTTTCCCGTACGCGCAACCTTCACAGAAAAAGCTACTATCCTCCACGACTTTCATATTCGAATTTTTTAAAAACTCTTTAACATGTCTGATGTTTTGATGACATAGCCGTTCGTGCCATAACTGCAGTGTGTCCGCGTTTGACTCTGCTCTATTGGTAAGATTGGTCCTTGTTATAATTGGTCTCGTTTATAATTGTTACCTTTTGTTACCAGCGCCACCGATGTTTCCTGGTCGTCTTTCTTCCATCTGATTTCTTCCGTCATCAGTCTGGTACTAAGCCTGTCTAAGGTCTTCTTTCCTTCTTCCACCGAATCCCACGCACTGTAAAAATGATCAAATTTGTTTGGTAACACCGATAAAATGCGTGTTATCAGCATTTCCTCGCCAATTTTACTCCCAAGGGCTTTCATCTTCGCCGCTATCAGTTCCGACTTTGATAAGTTGTAAGAGACATTTTCAGATTCTTCCCATTTAAAATCGAAGAACTGCTTCTGGACCATATTTAGATTCTCGTCCGACTTCATGTCATATACCATACTGTATGTAACTTTTTCCACATTTCATGTGCTGTTGTGCAACATCAAAGAAGATTCAACGGTTTCCTTCCTACTGAGGTCACAATTAATTTTCTCGCTAAACGATCTGCCTTCAAAAATCTTTCACGAGCAATTTCTTTCTCCGCGCTGTTACCTGAATGACACAGATTCCCTTCACACACGTTGATCAGGTCGTCATCTTCCTCCAAAAGTGTACGCATAACAAAATGCCACTGGAGCCAGTTTTCTTCGCCGCGTAACATCTCGATCTTCGCACTTGCTGATTCCATTTTAGCACTATCAATTACTTTACTAAGCACAACACTTAAACAATTTATTCACTTCGTGTTGCTGCCTTACAATTTACAGCTCTGGGCCCATAACCTGTTGAGGTTATTTGATGTATAAATAGAGAAACTCGTAGATAAATTGTAAGGTAGCAAATATATTTTAATACAGAAGTGTAATTATAAGTGCTTGAGAAAACTAAAAAGACCAGGTGTAGAGTTTTCTTAGAAGTGGTGACCACTTCATCAGGGTGTGACTACCCCTCTCAACGCCATCCCCTGGACCGTCATGCAAGTCCGATGAGATCTTAGAACTTCCTCGGCGTGTCGACCCCTATGACTACCTAGGGCGGGTAAGACCGCCCTTCGGTGCTGGACCCTACAAGGATGGAATGTTCTCACCCTCTCTCGCTCTGTCCGCTTCTTTACGAGCATTACTTCTTCACAATAGCATACGACGGGGGGCCTCCCACGCTGGACAACCTCTCTTCCGATTTTCTGCAGGAAAGATACGAACATGTCTACATTGAGCATATATGTGCTTGATATATACTTCCATGTGAATAATGTCACCCACAATGATGCATCTCCTTTGTCATCATTGTACGAATATGCCCGCTGTCGATATGGCTCAGTAATAAAAACCACATCAACTGTAGCTTCACAGGCATGTTGGTACATCAACTCCTGCGCCAACTTGCACCTATTAAGATTTATTATTAATATTTTTATCTTGTGTCGCTATCCTGTCCGGCTACCTAACTCTCTTCTTACCGGACCTTTCTCTCCTTGCTTTTGGTCCCCGGTCGTTTTTACCGCACGAGTGGTTGCCCTGGGACCGATCATCCTCTCGTCGTTCCTCCCTCAGTCGTTTGATGACCGTCGGGGCGAGCCTGGGGAGGCACCACGCACAACACCGACGGGGTTTGGGGGCTCCGAAACCCCCGAGCCTTAATTTTTTTCTTTCTAGTTAGCCTGTTCATATTAATTATCAAAATAGAGTAGTCCGGGAATATAGACAAGTTCGACATAAATCCATTCCTCTTTTTCCGTTTCCATTTCCGCTGCCAACGTCGTCATCAATTCGTTCTTTCATTCTCGTATCCATTTTCGTTGCCAAGGTCGTCATAATCGTATACCAAATATATCTAATGAAAGGACTATTTTCCAATTTCGGGGCAGGCGGTTCCATCACGCCATGTTCATCGCGCGGTTTTACCATATTTCTTTGCCACTTTGATCTTCATCTTTTGAAAAGTAAATACCAAAAGTATACCAAATAGGAATGTTGCCGAGTAGATAATCATATTGTTCAGTTTTACTACTTCGGGTATATCTTGTTGAGCGTTAGTTTTTCTACAAAATAATGCCATTTTTCCTGTACCAAGTTTTTCGGCGATGTAGCCAGTTAGGCAGGGGCCGCATTGAAAGGGAACTCATGATTTTTTTTTTAATAAGAGTCGGACAGGGGAGCGAACAACAAAATGACAGATATTGAGAACGCACAATAGACAAGAGTTCGTATAGCATAAAATATATCGTGCAGGTGCAAGGAAAAAATGAACAAGAATAGAAAGATTGGAAAATCAAAGAAAAAGCGACACTTCCTATCGCCCAGAAATAATGTAGAAAAATACAGCAGTTTCGTCAGCAGCAGCAAATAATCATGCAGTGTTAAAATGCGGCACAACGAAACCACAAAACAAAACGAAATAGTAAGCTGAGAAGAATTTATAATTAAAGAAATGAATGAAGCGAAACTGTCGCAGCGCCACAAACTGCTGACACAATGAAAAATATATAAAATGACTAAATTGAACAAAGAAAACAACATTACAGGCAGCGAACATAACAATAATTGAGTAAAACATGTCATTAAACGTAAAACTCAACAGCAAGAACAAAGGTAGCAACACTGTGGGAAGCCAACTATTACAAAAATTAAATGCAACGGTAAAAAGTTGTTAGAATTACTGTAAGAAAAGAAATCTAAAGTCCATACATCACGAAAACTCGTCATACGTATCGGAGTCCATAAATAGTACCGTCATGGATGATAAGGGAAACAAAAGAAATAACGAAATATGAACAAACACACCGATGACGAAGAAAAAGAAAATAACGAATTTTCTGGTAAATCTAACGGTGAACGTGCAAAGATCAGGGTTAAAAAAGAATCCATTGCTATACACGCAACGTATACACCAACGAACATCGCATCAGGTAGCCCGTACTATTTACCACAAAATATTTACTAAAATATAATAATACACAATAATTCGCAAATAGAACTAAAACAGGAAAACATATAACCAGCTTATTAAATGACTCTCGCGGCAGTAGCTCGGCCACACGGTACGGTCGACTTCGAACCGTTCCGTTCGCGAAGGGCTAAAAAATTTGAAAAGCAACTTCGAGATCAAAGAAGTAGTCGAAACAGTGCGGGCGAGTCAACTTGTAGGATTAAATTTTTTAATCTAGGAAATTCGCTACTGGTCGATCCGAACAAGAAAGACGGAACCAGTCCATATTCATGGTTCAATTGTTAGCGGTCAACGACATTAATAAACTAAAAGAAATAAAGATTTTACTACATACATGTATTAACTGCGAGAAAATTATAAAGGTGGGGTGTATTTGATGCAAACGATTGAGGTGGTAGGACGTGTAGGGTGCTAAAGAAATACTCGGTGGTTTATTTAACACTGCGTTTTCAACTCGACTAGCGGCCTCTTTACAACTCTGGACTCGCGACTCGTGCGGACGACTATTTATTCACAACTCTTCACTTACGACTCTTGCTTACGACTCTATCGCGGCCTTGCTTACGTTTCGTCGGTCTCTCATAAACAGTCTTTCAGCGATGGTGTACGATGGTATATGTACCGACGCAATCGTTGAAAAGAGTAGTGTAGTGCCGCTACACGATGCTAGAGAGAAGAACAGAAAAGAACAAAGTTGCATTTAATTGTAGCTTGAATTACATATACATTAAATGTAACAAGTCGCACAATCCATGTGATTATTCTTGCACTAACGTAATCACCCCAACAGTAAGGAGAACGATAAGTCATACTACATACATTAAAAAACTTTCAGACACCCGAGACTGGGATGAATTAAATAAAACAAAAAACTGAATAAAAGAAACTCGCATTAAATCCAGAAAAAGAGAGTAAACAAAAATTTGCCAATTATTTTATAAAAGCAAACGTACCGTTCTCATTGTGTAATAACAGAGACACAGCTATCAATGAATCAAAATCAATATATCCTCACAAGTGACTCGAGTAATCGAACACATCGGATGCAACTCGATCAAAATTAATGTAATCGCGGAAGCACTCGACAAAGAACTCTGACGACGGGAAACAATATAGTAGGACTCAGCCGAGTACTGAAAATATCCTATAACAAACTAATCATAATATAAATAAATATAAGGTCCCTAATCACAAACGAAGAAAGAGCACCGCTAGAGGAATGTCTAGAGAAACACAACCCAGATGTGCTCCTTCTTTGCGAAACTAAATTAAACGCAAGACGCGTAATTAACTTCAAGAACTACACATTCATGAGGAACGATAGATCGAATGCTAAATAAGTTGGTGGAACTGGAATTCCAATATAGAATGATACTAAACACAAAGTCGTACAATCAAATGACACTGAAAAGACAACGTTCTAAATCAGCGTCTTACAGATAAAGATACAAAACGTCTGCATAATAACAGTATACAACTTTTAAATAGCACCGAAGGACTTTTCCCACCAACTGACAGTAAAGACGTTCCAAAGATCACGGTAACATAGACATCCTAAAAGTACCAAACTGAAATTCAGAGATAGTCAAAGCCAATATAAATCTTGACGTGATATAAATCGGCAATTAAGTGACAAACTAAATATACTGGCAGCACACTTTAAAGCAATCCACGAAATAGCAACATGAAAAAACAATTAGCAAATATGATCAAACCAATGAACAAAATAAAGCAACAAATAGACAGACAAACGTAACTGTTGAGGTTATTAGATGTGTTCCGGCACATGAGTCAGGGGACAATTCAAATCAAATCAAAAGTAATGAAAGAACAAATAAACTCCGGGCAAAACAATGTCGCCGCTACATACAACCGTCAAACGTAGACGAATTCGAATTTTCGGGTTCTCCCCGACCAGTTTAAATAAACGGACGCGATAGCGAGCGTGAGTTTTCGAACAGTATCGAAGAGCATCAGCCAGTATAAACGAATACCGAAGTGATCTACACAGTTTCTCCGAGTATTTCTCGAGTATTTATTCCGCAACTTGTATTTGTACCAACGACTCACAATATTCGTCTGTAAATAATTTATTTATTTATTTATTCAAAATATATTTGACGGACTGCGACAGAAATATTTCGCTCTCGTTATTTCGCTCAACCTAACAACGACTAATCCTCCACAATTGGTGACCCCGACGTGATCTCGAGTTAGCGAAATTAGTATTGTGAGTCTGAGCGCGTTAACGATGTCGAAACAAAACTTTAGGTTTACGACTACGCAAACAATCCGCGTGCCACCGCTGAAGCCGCAGAAGATCGTATTCTGGTTCTCTTTATTCGAAAGACAGCTCGCGGCGGCGGACGTCAAGGATGACGCAGAAAAAGCCACCGCCCTGCTCGAGTGCCTCGAACCTGAGTACTTAGAACTAATAGAGGACATCGCATTGGATCTTCCGGCCACCGGACAATATGACCAGCTAAAAGACGAGTTAATACGGAGCCTGGTCGAGTCTGACAGCGAACGGTTAAAGAGGCTGGTAGAAAACGAAGTAATGAGCAACAGGAAGCCGCCCCAATTCTACCACGATCTGAACAAACTCGCCAGTCCCTTCGCGTCGGAGCAGTTTACCCTCACACTCTGGAAAAACCGGCTGCCCGATCGCATACGGCATGTTTTGGCGGTGATCGACGACACGAAAGATGAAAAACTAAGTCAGGCCGCGGATAGGGTGGAGGAAGCCTGTACTGGAATTAACCAGCGCGCGTCCGGCATCTCAGCCGTTAGCAGTCGAGAGATACAAAACGTCAGAGCGGCTCATTCCACAGCCACTGTTATCAGCGCATTTCGCGAAGAAACGAAACAACTTCATTCGAGAATTGACGCGTTGAGCTTTGATGGCCGTCGGTGAGCACGTTCACGCTCACCCGGGAGACATCGCTGTCGTTCGAGATCCCGAGACGGCCTTTGTTATCACCACGCGTTGTACCGCGAACGTGCGCGAAAGTGTAGATCCCCGTGCAAGTGGAAGCAAGGAAACGGATCCAGCCGTCCGTAAACGCGGCGAACGTCAACGGCTTGGGAACCCATCGCATTTTTATTCGGGATCAGCGAACGAATGTCGCTTATTTAATAGACACTGGTGCGGACACGTGCGTCTACCCGCGCAACAAGGTACGTAGACCCGCGAACAAGAGCGACTACGAACAGTTCGCGGCGAATGGAACCCGTATTGCGACTTATGGGACCATCACCTTGTCCCTCGATCTGTCCCTACGTCGAGCCTTCAAGTGACGCTTTGTGGTAGCCAACGTGAAAACGCCCATCATCGGCGTCGATTTCCTGAGCCACTACGGGTTACTCGTTGACCCGCGAAACAAACGGCTACTGGACAAGACTACGCAGCTGTCCACGAGGGGATTCGCAGCTGCGACCGACGTAGGATCCATCAAAACCATCGACGAAGAATCTCCGTACCACAGATTATTAACGGAATTCCCTGCTCTAACGCGACCGCCCGTCTTCCGACGAAGTTCTGTATGGCATGGTGTACAACATCATATCTGCACGACACCCGGAACTCCCGTCCACGTCAAACCACGCCGCCTCGCCCCCGATCGACTCAAGCTGGCGAAGGCAGAATTCGTGGTCATGATCGAGCAAGGCGTGATGCAGCCATCGCGAAGCCCTTACATACCATACCCAAGAAGGGCGGAGGAATTCGACCGTGTGGCGACTACCGGGCATTGAACGCCCGCACCATTCCAAATAGGTACACACCGTCGCACATAGAGGACTTCGCGCAGAATCTGTATGGTAAGCGTATCTTTTCCAAAATTGATCTCGTTCGCACTTACCATCAAATTCCGATCGACCGATGTACCGAAGATGTGCCGAAGACCGCGATCACAATACTTTTCGGTCTGTTCAAAGCGACTAGCATGATGTTTGGGGTCCGGAACGCCGCCCAAACGTGTCAAAGATTCGTGGACGAAATCACGAGAGGCCTCGATTTCGTCTACGCTTATATTGATGATTTTTTAATCGCGTCCGATACCGAAGAACGACACCGCGAACACTTGCGGATTTTGCTCAAACGCCTTGACGAATACGGGGTCGTTATAGATCTCGCAAAATGTGAATTCGGCGAAATCTAATTTCTCGGTTACACTGTCACCGCCGAGGGGATAAAACCTCTGGCTGAACGCATTGACGCGATAATTAAAGTACCGCTACCCGCGACCGTTAAAGAACTGCAAAGGCACCTCGGTATGATCAACTTCTATCGACGTTCCATAACGGGGACCGCGCAAATTCTCCAACCACTCAACGACTTACTGAAAGGCACAACGAAGTGCAACGCGTCTATTGAGTGGTTTGATCGTGCCGAAAAGAACTTCCACGAGTCGAAACGCGCCTTAGCTGACGCGACAATGTTAAGCACATTCGATTCCAGGCGCGCCCGTCAGCCTCGCGGTCGACGCTTCCGATTACGCCATAGGTGCCGTACTTCAACTGCGCGTCAACGATACTTGGCAGTCCCTAGGTTTCATGACGAAATCGCTATCCCCCGCGCAACGAAAGTACAGCGCGTACGATCGAGAGTTACTCGCGATGAACACCGCGGTGAAACGATTCAAGCACGCTGCTGAAGGGAGAGATTTCACGATTTATACTAATCACAAACCCCCTAGTATACGCGTTCGATCAAAATCCCGATAAGTGTTCGCCGAGGCAATTTCGTTATCTGGACTACGTCGGACAATTTGCGACCGATATCCGACACATAAAAGGGATAGACAACAATGTAGCCGATACTCTATCCCGGATCGAAGCGATCGGGAAATCAGTCGATCACCAAACGCTAGCCGCAGCGCAAGGGAACGATACCGAGCTGCGCGAGATCATTAGGTCCGCCTCTAGTGCGCTGAAATTAAAAAAAGCACGATTTCTCGATCAAGATGTCGGAATATATTGTGATCTTTCGACCGATGACCTGCGACCATTCGTACTGGAACCGTTACGACGCGCAGTATTTCGGTCGCCGCATGGACTTTCCCATCCGGGGATGCGCGCCATGCAAAAACTCGTGACGACGCGTTTTGTCTGACCGTCCGTAAACAAACATTGTCGAATGTGGACGCGGTAATGCATACCGTGCCAGCGCAATAAAGTCACCAAGCACCTCACCAGTTGGAACGTTCAAATCGTTAGCAGGCCGGTTCGAACATATACACTTATCATTATCGTGATACGATACTATTGTCTAACGTGCATCGATCGTTTTTCGCGTTGGCCTGAAGCCGTTCCCCATTGCCGATATGGAAGCGCCAACCGTGGTCTCGGCCCTCCTTTCGACTTGGATTTCTCAGTTCGGCGTCCCCTTAAAAATAACGATTGATCAGGGACGCCAATTCGAATCGCATTTGTTTGAAGAGTTATGCCGGTTGCTCGGCGTCGCGCACTTACGCACGTCGGTCTATCACTCCGCGTCTAATAGAATAGTAGAGTGAAATGATTTACGGCACCGGCATACGATTGCCGGCGGAATTTTTCATAGCAACCAAGCAGCAGGCCAACTCGAAGTACGCGAACCGGTTAAAAGAACGGATGGAGAAGGTCAAGCCATACCCGGTCACGCGTCATGGCGGAAAGAAAATGTTCATCTTTAAAGAATTAGAAGCGTCACCGTATGTTTTCTTACGTCATGACGCGATAGCGGGGGGCCTTTACAGCCGCAATATAACGGACCGTTTAAAGTAGTAAAAAAAGATGATAAGAATTACACAGTCAAAATAAATAATCGCGACCTAGAAGAAAAGACCGCTAAATCTCGTGATATACTAATTCCGGTAAAGCAAGCGAACGCGCACGACGAAAACAGCGCAAGCAGCGATCGAACCGCGGAAGAAAATACCAGAAATCGGAATGTTACGCAATCCGAACGTAGAGTCCGTTTCCCCGATTGGTTCCAGGCAGGCTTCGGTTAGGCGTCGTAGATTGTCGGATCGAGTGTATAGATAATAAAAAATAACGACGACAAAGAGAAACTCTGTAGATATTTTATAAGTTTAACTCAATAAAAACGTTATCACCGGAAGGGGGATGATGTAGCGAGTCAGAGGACAATTCAAATCCTGTTGTTGTTTTGTTGTTGTCGGATTATCAAGACCGTTAGGTTACAAGTAATGTAAGAACAAATAAACTCCGGGCAAAACAATGTCGCCGCTACATACAACCGTCAAACGTAGACGAATTTGAATTTTCCGGTTCTCCCCCGACAAGTATAAATAAACGAACGCGATCGTGAGCGAGAGAGTTTTTCGACCAGTATCGAAAAGCGTCAACGAGCATAAACGAGTACCGAAGTGATCTACAGAGTTTCTCCGAGTATTTATCGAGTATTTATTCCGCAACTTGTATTTGTACCAACGACTCACAAATTCGTCTGTAAATAATTTATTTATTTATTTATTCAAAATATATTTGACAGACTGCAACAGCAATATTTCGCTTTCGTTATTTCGCTCAACCTAACAATAACTAATCCTCTGTCACGTAAACTTGAGGGTTGGGTGATAAAATAAAATAGCTGAGTCGTAATACAACTATTAATTTTGTTTTAATTAAACTTTATTACAAATTCAGCAATCAAACTGGAATACACACTGAATTAACATAAATCACAATTCACTCCAACCACGTTATGTAAAACTTAGTTACAATGATACGTTAAGTACGCGACTGTTATAAGGGTAGAGACCGGTAAAGATATGTTGACTATTCTAAGGATACAGAATAAGTGAAGTTTTATTGACGATACTGTGTCTGAGGAAAGCTAGGGGTGGGTGTGTCTCAGGACACGGGACTATCGGATTTGTTGATGATAGTTTTGGTTAAGGAAGTGAGGGCAGTAGACACCGTCTCCGATTGGATAATAAGACGGTTGATGGACCAGGAAGGGTTTTAGCCGCCCTCGCGAGAAAGTTGCTAACGGAACATACCAGATGTGAAGAAAACCAACTTTCTAGGCTAACACGTGGTAGACAATAAACGTAGAAGGAAATCTAAGACAAGAGATACTCGCTTGGTCCGAAGAACCTTAACTATGAAAATTTCAAGACCCCTGATGGGTACTTAAGACTACCAGGTATGTAAATATGAAACCGGAATTTTTGTATAGAAAATACACGATTATTGTATGAAAATGATTAAAAATATTTTATTCGAAGTATTGCCCATCGCTAGCTATACATTTTTCCCACCTGTCTGACAATTTGTGGATGCCACGCCAAAAAAACTGTCGCTCTTTTGAGGCAAACCAGTCATCGAGCCATTTTCGTACATTTTCGTAAGAAGTGAAGTGCGTGGTCAGAAAGTGCGTGTCTCATCGATGCAAATAAATAATAATCGGACGGAGCCAAGCCTGGTGAGTAAGCCGCGTGCGAAAGTATTTCCCAACTGAACGCTTCGATCGTTTCCTTGACCGGTTTTGCTGTATGCGATGGTGCATTATCACGAAGCAAAATTACTTTGTGTTGCCTTTTTTGATATTCTGGTCGTTTTTCGCGCAAAGCTTGATTCAAATCTATTTGTTGTCGGCAGTGCTCAGTATTAACGGTTTCGCCAGGTTTTAACAGCTCAATTCGCTGTCTTGAATCTTTTTCGGTGGTCTTCCACGTTCTTCGTTCGTCGCGACAAAATTGCCACTTCTGAATTTTTTAAACCACTCGAAGCACTGTGATTTACCAAGAGCATGCTCACCGTAAGCTTCGACAAGCATTCGATGCGATTCTGCAGCAGTATCCTTCAAATGGTAACAGAAAATCAATGCTGTCCGCAAATCGTTGCTTCCAGGAACAAAATTTGACATGTTCAACGCTATTACAAACTATGCTGTTGTATGAAACTTGTATTGTTCTGAGTGGAAAATGTTAATGATATGTCAACAAAGACTTTTGGCATCTATGACGCAGTTTAGTGATAACTACATTATCAGCTAGGGCCATCTATAGGCAAATTCCGGTTTCATACTTACAGACCTGATATTGAGGGTACGCGCCAAGGATGTGCAAACATCTGGGCACCATGCTGCCCGCGGTGTGTGGCCTGGTCTCTGATGTGAATTGACGTCATACCTCCACAGATGTATAAACAGAGAAACGTGTGGTAAATTGTAAGGTAGAAAGTATATTTTAATACAGAAGTGTAAGTACAAGTAGGAATATAATTTGAGCTGATCCAGATCCGCACGCTAATGTCACGACCGGCTCAGTTCAAAACCGGAGATAAAGATGCAGTGTACTCGGCAACAACATATATCGCCGAAGTGAAGTGCCTAATGAACCATCAATATCCCAACGGTGCTTCCGCCGAATGTTCAAGAAGAAGGCATGCGTGGCAACAGTCGCGAACGCCTAACAAACTCGACGACTGTGGGGATATTGAGGGGTGACAAAAGAAAAATAACCGAATCCGATCGGAAGTCCAGTTGTAAGAGTCAGTCTTGAAAAGTTACGCTTAGAGCTCGTAAGCAAATTGTAAACCAGGTGTTAGAAAAAAAAAGTTCTTTTTTTTTATTTTTCATCTTAAATTTTTTTTATTTGTGTGTGTGTGTGTTATTTTACGTTACACTAGCAGTGTTGCTCTATAACTGAAACCCCCGAAGCCAACGTCGCCTGTCTACTGTTTATGGTCTGCCTTCGTCCCAGTCTTTTGTCTATACGGTGTCGATGGCTTCAGTGCTTGAGAAAACTAAAAAGACCAGATGTAGGGTTTTCTTATAAGTGATGACCACTTCAACAGTAACAACAAAAATATGTGTACATTCAGCAACATAAACATAGCTGCCAACCGAGACACAGATTTAATCCCATCGAACCTTTTCACAAATTACAATGAGCTAAAGTCAATCTTCAAAAAACTGAACAATAAAAAATCATCAAGTCTTGACAATATCCCTACTAGTCTTAAAAAATCTACTACCTTTATAATCTACGACTACAGCATAATATTCAATAATTACCTACATTTATAAAACAACCAAAGTAGTAGCATTAAAGAGAAAAGGCAGCGATAATCCTATCAGCCATATTTTGCCCAATATTAGTAAAATATTCGAATCTACACATTCAATTTGTCTTTAAATTCAAATATTCAACAATCCACGCAATTCCAAAATTCACACCAAATATCTGTTGGACAAGAAACGCGAGCGATGGCGTACGAGTGGTGTTCATAGATTTAGAGGGCGCATTCAACACATTCTGGCTGGATGGACTTTTCTTTAATCTCACAGAAAGAAATTTCACCACATAATAAAAATAATTTAGAACGTGTTACGTAACAAACAATTTTATGTAACAGCCAGAACAGTTCAACCAAAGTATTTAAAATCAAAGACGACCTATAACAAGAAGCTGTGAACTCCCCTATTTTGTTCAGCTTATACATAAGCGATATGCGGTTCAAATAGCGATAAAAATAAAGAAGCGATAACATTCGCGAATGACCTACTAATATACGCGAGAGACAATAAAGCATTAAAATCCGAAAGCCATCTACAACAAATATTCAACAAAATGCATGGCTACTTATGGATAGTAAAAATTAATATAAGCAAGTGAAAAACAATTTTATTCTAGCCGTACATCTCCAAAATATTAGGGACAAAATACGATGTACGCATCTGTGTCAAGAAATTTCGCTTATACGACAGCAACAATAATAGTCAATGTTTCCTACAACGGAAACACGAGTTGAAGCCTAGATTGAAAAACGCAATTTCAAACTACTTGCTCAGGCTGTTATTTTAGAATCATCTCGTTATCAGTCCAACAATTGCAGCACAATCACTCAGCAGACGTAAATGAAATTGATAAATAACGAATTCTTTCCAATAATAATAGTTAACAATGAACAAATTGGAGACATTTTGCAAACGGGACCAGTCAATGAACTACCCTTACAAGATGCAAAAGGTTTCATCTCGATAACTCAATCCAATCCAGAATAACTGATGAATTTTTATACATAAAAATTGGATTTTTACAAAAAAAAAAAATAGTTTACAAAAAACAAATGGAAAAATATTTTGTAACTGAACCAACGGGAAATTATGTCTTAAAATGAGTAAAAAGTATCATTCTGATTGATCAAGCCGTTTCCGAAAAATCGGTAAACATAACAAAAAGAAAAATATACATGTCGAATTGAGATATTTTCCACCTTTTCCAAAGTCGATATCATAAAATGTAAATCTTTTTTCGCATTCCTAGCTCTAGCTTCTAAAGTAATAACTATTGTGCAAAATGTCTAAAATAGCACCTAATACATTTGATAATTGATTAGTTTCAATTTCTTTCTTTTAAACAAAAAGTGCTGTTGGCTATCTCCGATTACTGAGTAAATCGCTTATCATAAAAAACTGCGCACTACTTGTGTTTCTGCAAAATTCGAAATCCTCGAAACCTCCAATAATTTGTTCCCTTCGGTAGAAACTAAAATATCTTTTTATTAACATTTCTTCGTATAGAAGAACACAATTCCCGTCAAAATCGTTCATTCGCTATTTTAATTCTTAACGAATGAAACAAATTTCGACATGTACCTGACCAAATATTAATTACACCAAACCAATGAATGATTATGCCAAGACTTGAAATATTAAACTTGCGAGTATTGGGATTATTTGGCGAATTTTTATTCAGAGAGAGTAAAACGTAATATGACGTTAGACAAACACTATTCGTCTGCCAGGAAGAGATAACTGCATCGGTATAAACGTTAAAATGAAACCACAGACTCTACGCGCGTTTGCTTTTTTCAGACATACATCACTAATGTTACCTGAAGATAACTTCTCGCCTACGCTTTTTAATGCTTTACGCTTCACTCACTCTCTCGTTATCATTACTTAAATACAAACAAAGAATAGTATTCTTCCCTAATCTTCCAAAAGCACAAAAATTATCTTTCGCGAAATTTCTACTACAAATATATTTATTTTTTAAATCATTTCAATCATGTAGTCCGAAATTCCACATTACAAATCCATATTACAAATAGTTCATCACTATTACTAGGAAACGAGTGAAAGCTGATAACCATCCGTGTTAAGATACATTTAATTGTGTTGATTATATGACATTGAGATGACATTGAACATGAAAAAGATAATAAAATTCTTAAATGACGAGTATGTGAACTTACCTCGTAATGTCTATTAGTGGCAATATGCTATCTAAAGCGAGAAATCACGGATTTTGATGCTTTTTCTACCTCTCCCGACTTGATAGCTTCACAAGCTACTACTGCGTTTGTCTTCCGGGTATAACTTTAGACGGTTAAGCTAAAGCTAAATACCAAGTCATATCACTATAATTAAATAGGGATACGTTACAATTTATAATCGTAGGCTTATTATAATCTATTGTTTTTATTTTAAAACAAACAGAAATATATATCCTTGCAGAAATCCATATCCTTATATCCATACAGAAATCCTTATCCAAACATCGTGTCAGCGACATTTTATCAACAAGTGACGGTTATTATATCAACTGAAATTTTGTGATTTACTATCCTTAGCACGCAAGATAACGTGTCATCTGTTAGCGCCAATTGATACCTACTTTGATTTTATGCATTTCATAGTAAAAGAGCATTCGCATTTATATATTAACCCAAATATAACATAATCCTAATCCTAAATTTACTAATTGTGGATATTTATTAACAGATAGTAATTTAAAAATTCATATCCATACTCATTCCTATTTTACACCTATTTTTTTGTTTCGAGAGGAGGGGAAAATGTAATTACGGATATCCAGGTACGCTAGCGCGAACCTGGATTATATGGGGCTCGGCAAGGTGATAGCGCCTTTATCCACTAAAAAACCCCTCTTCTGTCTCTATCCTCTATCGATACAAGAACCAACCCTGGAACCACCTCTCGGCATTACTTCAGGGTTGGTCTTCTTACTGAGTGTACCTCTCATCTTATTATGATCTCCTTTTAGTCTATCTTCTCCTTCTTTTCTCCATGTTCCTCTCCTGATCTTGTCTAGCTATCATTATCTTTCGGCAAATCCCTTGGAATCTAACCCAGTTCTCCTCGCTACTGACAACCACGTCGATTACGTTGTTCATTGTCAGTATTTCGCCTACGTAATTTTCCAACAATGTCCTTTCATTGATCCACCTAGGGCAATTTAACAACGTATGCTCTGCATCATCAGCTTCGGCATCACAATCCCAGCACCTTCAGTGTGTCTCTTTCCTAATCGTTCTCCTATATTTATTGAATGTTCCATGTCCACTCAAGATCTGCATGATATAGTGATCGATGATCCTTTTATTATTCTTAAAAGTGCAGGCGTCGTCAATCAGCTTTCTGGTCCAATTATTTTCTCTGTAATAGAGCCACTCTTCCCTCCATCTTTTCTTCGATCATTATCGACATCTTCGGAATGTTCTTGTTTCTCTGTATTGCTAGGGCTTTGACTCATACCGGTGTAGCATAAAGCACCACCAACTCCTACACTCCGCAATAGAATTTTCTAACTGAGTCGGTGGGCCCATTGAGGTTCGGCAACAATGTCCTAATCGCAGCTATTAGGGTATGAACCATGCCACAGGCCTTTTCTAGATGTAATGAGAATTTTCTATTATTGTCCTATTGAACTCCAAGGTACATTTTTTCTTTTTTTTTTTTTCTGCGCGAGGAGGGGTATATGCATTACGCATACCCAGCGTCCCGTGCCACTGGATTATGTGGAACTCGGCAGATAGTACCGCCATACCCACTAAAAACCCTTCCTCTTCCCAAACCTTCGTAGAGCGGAGAGTTTCGCCGGCATCGCTAAATAAGCATATATGTATAGCTATGCTCCCACATTCTCATCAAGTAATGTGTGCGTTTGAGGGCCCGACCTTTTGGTCGACCGCGCCATACCTGAAGTAAGAACTCATACTGGCTTCGCATTTAGATGTTCGCGTTCGACTCTCGTCTACTTTCCAGCGCCCCCTGGCCTGGGAACGGCGCGCATAGATGGTCGGCGCGCGACTTGGAAAAACCCTGCCCTCTCCTTGCAGGTCATTGGACAAGTTGAACCTACCCTTTTGGACGGCAGCTCGCTTAGCCGGCGCCACGCGATGCGTGCATCGCGCCGCACCGTTACCAGCGGCGGTACGAGGAGGCGGAGCTGTCAGCATATAGCTCGGTCCCAGCAAGTTGGCTCTCCAGCCAATTATTCCTGCACCGTCTCGGCACCCATTTTATACGGGTATCGCCTGCACCGACGGTCGCAGGTTCCCACATTCTCATCAATGATTGCTCCTCGCAATCACATTTCCTCGTGCTATCATCCTTGGACAGAGTTACTCCCGGTTCCTTTCACCAAATTTAATGACCGTCGATCTTCTACCCGGTCTACTCTCCCTATTATTTATCCTTATTACTGGGCACGCCAAAGAATCTGTGACGTGCCTGACATTAACTCCGTTGTATTTCACGCACAGGGTGCATCTCGGCTAATATTCATCTTCAATTTGCTGGCCACAAACGAAACTAGCGTCGCTGCTCCCCTTCCCTCCAGCAACATTACCAACGCTCTATCGTCTTTTAGCTTAGTAGAACATAGGTCTTCTAAATCTTCTTCCTTATTCTCCCGCCAGGATCTCCACTTATACTGAGCCCTCAATTTGAAAATCGCATCATCCCTTTCCTCTTCACTGACCTCATTGGTGGTGGCATACAATAATGAAATTGGCCTCCCGCCATCAAATGATTCCGCCGACATGTCGAGGTTCATCTTGCTCTCTCGCCCCTCACTTCTCTCGTCTACCGGGCTCCTCTCCAAGTTCCACCTAGGTTTAAAGGGGTACTTCGCCTTAGTTAGGTCCTTCTTGTCTGATGACGCAGTCGAGTCACCCTCCACCTCGGCTCTAACCGGCGAAACGCTCGCTTCTACGTTACATTTGGTGGACTTGCCACCAGCGCTTGACCTTGCACGACTTACTCTCCCACACTCACTGTCGCTCGCTGAATATGATTGATCCGCGGTCACTTTATCCGAGCGAGAGATGGCCCTGGGACCGACCCTCCTCCCCTCGTTTGTCCAGTCGCTAGATGGCCATCGGGTCGAGCCTGGTACGCCACTCGAAGCACCGACGGGGCTTGGGGGCTCCGAAACCCCCTGCGCCGTAATTCTTTTCTCTGTAATGTACTTATCCATATTTATGTTTAAATAAAGCGCATCGTGCAAGGATATAGCGAAATTCTTCGTACCATTATGCCATCTCCTTCCGAAAGAGTACCAATCATAATCCATAAGCAAAGCCACGTCACAATAAATAAGCCATCAACCCATATAGTATCACTATGCGAACTGAATAACCATCCTTCACGTACCCCAAAAATCATCAAATTACTTTCAACAAATCGCAGTTATATAAATGTGTGTAGAAATGTGCGGATACATTAATAATCTCTAGAATCACATTCGTATGTCCTTCTGTCGAATATACCTCCTTTGATCTAAATAATATTCAAATTTTCGTTTGAATTCTACCAAATGTACAAATCGGAAAAATTGTGAATGTAAACAACTAAATAAAAAAAAAATTTCTTTCGTTTGATTTGTACGTTCGGCTCGTCAGACACATTCACAAATTTGCTATATTATATTTACCACAACCCACCGACATTACATTAAACAAAATTTATTATTAAATTATACAACCTAATTTATCTAACATGAGGAACTTACTTCGAGCCGACTCTACCTTAGTCAGCAACCACGCGGTCCGTAAGGTGGCGATGCCTAGCCAATACCCTGCGCGGCACTCCAGACCAACACATGCGCACTACCTTAGATATCTCGCATGACAGTACTTACCCCGTTCACAACATGGCGCCGACTGCCAGTCGTAGTGCGTGTAACGTCAATTCACATCAGAGACCAGGCCACACACCGCGGACAGGATGGCACCCAGATGTCTGCACATCCTTGGCGCGTACCCTCAATAATCTTAAGTACCCACCAGGGGTCTTGGAATCTTCATAGTTAAGGTCCTTTGGACCAAGCGAGTATTTCTTGTCTTAGATTTGCTTTACGTTTATTGTCTACCACGTGTTAGCATAGAAAGTTGGTTTCCTTCACATCTGTTATGTTCCGTTAGCAACTTTCTCGCGAGGGCGGCTAAAACCCTTCCTGGTCCATCAACCGTCTTATTATCCAATCGGAGACGGTGTCTACTGCCCTCACTTCCTTAACCAAAATTGTCATCAACAAATCCGATAGTCCCGTGTCCTTAGACACACCCACCCTTAGCCTTCCTCAGACACAGTATCATCAGTAAAACTCATTTATTCTGTATCCTTAGAATAGTCAACATATCTTTACCGGTCTCTATCCTTATAACAGTCGCGTACTTAACGTATCATTGTAACTAAGTTTTACATAACGTGGTTGGAGTGAATTGTGATTTATGTTAATTCAGTGTGTATTACATTGTGATTGCTGAATTCATAATAAAGTTTAATTAAAACAAAATTAGTAGTTGTGTTACGACTCAGCTATTTTATTTCATCAACCAACCCTTAAGTTTACGTGACACCTGATTGTAAGTGGAAAAATGGAGGGGGATGCCGGTGACGAATCGGTAGGA
Source organism: Bombus flavifrons (assembly GCF_040668555.2). NCBI lineage: Eukaryota > Metazoa > Arthropoda > Insecta > Hymenoptera > Apidae > Bombus > Bombus flavifrons. The sequence continues at coordinate 1,371,356 of NC_138457.1, read as the reverse complement.
GGGGAAGTGTTGTTCGGCGTTGGAGACAGCGAGCAGAGTACGCCGATTATAGGGAGGAACGACAAAGGGGAGAACGGTAGAAAAAAGTACTCGCGCTAGATATAGGAAATCGGACATAGAAAATGATTTGTTTTCTCCAACTGCTTACAAGAGAACAAGTTGATGCTTCATTCTCGCACATTTTTGCAATAACTAAATCAATCATATAGCGACTAGTGTTCCCTGTAACTTCATCTGCAGAATTCCAAATGTATGTTCTACAATATCTTTTTTATCTAATACGCGATTCTTGAATATTTTATAGGTAATTTTTCCTGAAAGTAAATGTTGCGAATTCTCAATTAAAGGGCGAACAGTCAAGTTGTAACTGAGATTAACTCTCAAAGTGGAGGAAAATTAACGATGCCGAGTCGTAGTATGTTTAGGTTATGTATTTGCAAGTTAAGATACAGAATATGGTGTAGTATAACACGAAGAGTCTGTTGCTACGATGAAGACTGTTGTAAAATGTTGTTGATCCTGCCCCCAGAAGCTTCGTTTGTTCCTTGTACTAACTTTCCGTCCCCGGGATTTCCATGGTTTAATTGTGTATTCCAATGGCCGCATATCCTCTGGTATTGCTGATTGATACTATTTGTTTATCTTTGAGCTTATTGTAATTATTATTTTTATTTAATTCTAATAAATTTATTACATTTATTATTCAGGTTTATGTAATTCAAATTCCACTGTAACCAACTCTTCTTATTATAATCCGTCGATCGCACAAAGAGAATATTTTGTAGTTGAATGTACTCGACTCGCAAAATCGACTTCTATTCACAATTAGCTTCATGGCCTAATTTATTGAACTGAACTGAATGAATTTCTTATCTGGACTGACTGAACTAACTGGACAAACCAAATACATGTGAATTTTTAACTAACCGATTCCTTTATTCTATGCCTCCATTTATTTGTTATATACAGGGTGGTTGGTAACTGGTGGTACAAGCGGAAAGGGGGTGATTCTACGCGAAAAAAGAAGTCGAAAATATAGAATAGATATAGAAATGCAGAAAAAAGAGGACAAGGTTGAAGAAGAATGGCTCATGGCAGCGCAGGCGCCATGGGGAGGGGGGCGAGATTCCAAGAACAAAAGAGAAGATCGTGTATGCCGTCTTGCCTGCCTTCCTCAACGCGCTAAATCCTGCGCCAGCACAACGTTTAAGCAGACCTCCTTCTGTCGACAGCACGTTTTCGGATGAAGATAATAGAAGAAAAGAATATGGAGAAGATACTATATGGAGAAGATAGAAGGGAAAATACGGAAGAGTTCTTGCCGTTTCCATCCCCTTGAGGTGGTAGGATGTGTAGGGCGCCAAAGAAATACTCGGCGTTTTATTTAATAGCGCGTTTATTAACTCGACTTGGTTTCGTCTCAACACGCGACTCGTGCGAACGACGATTTATTCACGACTTTCGATCATTACTCATCTCCTAATCCCTTTTGTCTCTTTTTGCCATCTTTCGATATCTCCACTACGTACGTGTTCGTTAAGCGTCCGCGATTGTGATCACGTACGCCTTCTTCCGAGTATTTGCCGGAAGGACCGTAGGGATATTGATGGCTCATTAGGCACTTCGCTTCGGCGACATACATTGTTGCCAAGCGCCGCTACAAATATGTATGTAAAAAATATATATATTTAATTTAATTATATTTAATCTTTTATGTAAAATATACAAAACATATGCGATATGAAAAATATATTATTTTTTCTAAATATCCGCAGTCTAATCGTAACCTAAGTCTTAATACGTAAATCTCTGACGTAATTATAAACGAGCAGCATAAGATGTCGGCAAGGTTATTTTATGGAATACGGTTGCAGTGTGTTAGTAGGTATGCAGACGAACTTAATGCAATATCAGAGAACCAGTAGGATGAAGACATGTGCGGATAAAGCTGATGCTAGGTCAGTGAGTTGCTGGAAGTTGAAATTTCATGGATGAAGTAGGAAAGCCATTAGGGGAGACGCCACAGATGAACTCGATACGAAGTGGAGGAGCTGTTAGAGAGCTAGAAAATAGCATAGATGAACCCGACGCAAAATCAGGGAACTATTGGAAATTTTATTACAGGCTTGCAACTTTGATTAGTAAAAGTCGACATGATTCAAGCAGTAAAATCGTGTTGTGCGAACGTTCAGCTAGGTTGTATGAATCGCTGGCTTGAACGCCAGGATATTAAAATAATTACACTCGAATTTATATAAGAAACACAAACATGTATATTGTAATCAAAAGAATGAAAAAAGTGTGTATATCACGTATAAGGAGCGTAATGATGCGTACTTTATACGTAGTCACTTGGTTTTGACGTATTTGCAATGTAGGGACTAAGAGCAGGGTTAAAGTAATACCGAACAGAATTTTAACCGACTTGCGGATTCTGTAGAGTTAATGATTGATTCGAAACGGAATTTTAGCCTGATCTCATTATACTGCTCCTTAACGAACGCGACGCGAAGTAACACGAAGACTTTTCATGACGTTCTGTCCGAGAAACATAATTTCTCGGCTACATATACAGGGTTAGTCATCTCAATATTTATTAAACTAATAGTTTTTCAACATAAGGAGGCTAGTAACTTTTTATAGAAAATCCTAAGCTACATCGATTCATGTATTAAAAACATATGATCCTATTAAAAAAAATAAAGTTTGCTTTTATATCATCTTTACGCGTCCACCTACAGATAAGCTAATAACATAAAAATATGTTTTCCCCGAAGTCATTCAATTCTTATCTGAATATTTTTCGATATAATTAATAGTATCGAAAATATTTCAGTTTAATCTCTTAGGTAACTCACCATGTATAATATGAAATTCCATAGTGAGTGAAGTCATGAATCTATTATTTATCATATGCGTTTGCATATAGGACTGAATTAATATCTTCAAAATTTCTGGGAAACAGTGCTTCCGAGATATTCTCACGATAGCGCAATCGTAATTGTCTTTCACATCGTTTTAGATAAGGGATGTTCAGATTAAAAGCCAGTTCTGTTTCCTGAGAATTTTTGAAGGAATTTTAAGAGTGCTAGTGGAGATAGATTTTCTATATTCGTCATAAGCATTAAATATTAAATGTACATGTAATGTAATATTTTTGGAAATCAGACGATCGATTCGTGAAAACTGAAGAATCGATTTTCCAAGTCTTCTTCCGTATCTCCTAAAAACTCTCCGCTTCTAATCCTTCTTCTCAGTTTTCTTTCGACTGCCGAAAAGTGTAGACGTGTGTCTAGTGCTCAGTGAAGTTCACAATGTAATAAGTGACAACCCTCAGTCGAAGGTGAGTTGAGACAGAAATAAATCAAGTGTTTTTTAAACTTACTCGTTGAAAATGCAACGCTCCTAATCTTTGACCCGAATCATAGTCCCCCGACTAGTTATTTCAAATTGAAATAACTAGCTCGAAGATGGCCCAAGTATCTCGATCAGGCTCTCTTGAGCAAAACTATAACTGCACTGCTCTACCTCCTCCGTGGCAAAAGGAAAATATATGCCTCCCTTCAAACGACACTAACAGCATAAAAAAAGTAAGCTAGGAACAGTTAAAATAAACGCAAACACTAGCCAGAACGAACCGTCAGCAAGCCGTGTAACCACTTACAATAGATTCGCAATATTAGAATCCACAAACGACCCTTTGGACGTAGCTGAAACACTAACTAACCAACATACACAAAAAGATCCCCCTTTCCCAATTATCTTTATTGATGATGCCATCGACATTCAAACGACGATAAAGTCCATTGAGAAAGATATCAACAAAGTGGATTAGAAACTAAAAGTAAATAATAACCAAGTTAAAATTCTGCCGACTAACTCAGACTCCTATAGAAAACTAACAAAGTTACTAAAAACCTTGAATGCAAACTTCCACACATATCAACTCAAACAAGAAAGACCCTTTCGTGTGGTACTACGCAACATCCACCACTCAGCTAACTTAGACGAACTGAAATTCGAACTCCTAAAACATGGCCACGAAGTAACAAACGTTAGCAACATAAGGCATAGAATCTCGAGAAACAAGCTATCCTTATTCTTCATCGACTTAAAACAAAAGCCAAACAATAAACAAATTTACAACATCAATCGACTAATGAAATCAGTAGTAAAATTCGAACCTGCTTTTATAAAAAAAGAAATAGTGCAATGTAAAAGGTGACAAAGATACGGTCACACGCAGAAATATTGCAACCACAATCACCGCTGCATTAAATGTGCAAGTATTCACCTTAGAGATCAGTGCACTAAATCTCCAGAAATCCCTACGAAGTGCATCCTCTGTCAAGGAGAGCATCCTGCGAACTATAAAGGTTGCTCAGCATACAAAACCTTGTACAAAAATAAGTATCCTAAACCCAGAGTCAAGGAGATAACCAATCAAGTACTCAGTCCTCAAAAATTCTCTACTCCTTCAATCTCCTATGCCCAGGCAGTTCAAGAAAATCAAAAAAACAACCCGAAAACCCATAGCGACCATTTTCAAAATAGTGTTCCCAGTTCACAAAACACGGGTAACTTCTCTAGACTCGAAAAATTAATCGAGAAACAATCAGAATAAATTAATAATTTCATATATAATAATACGCATAGCTCTTTGGAATGCCAACAATCTAGCTCAGCACAAATACAAACTAGAACTCTTCTTAAAACAACAGCAGATCGACATAATGCTCATATCTGAAACTAACTTCACCGACAAAAATTATCTGAAAATAAATGGTTATAATTTCTACCATACCCAACATCCTAGTGGAAAGGCCCACGGCGGCACCGGAATTATTATCAAAACCAGCATTAAGCATTGTGACCTTCCATTGTTCCAGAAGGACTACCTCCAAGCTACAAACGTAATGATAGAAGATTGACATGGTACAATCACCACTTCAGCAGTAACAAAGGATTTTTTGTTATTTCGTATGTTATTTAATAAATTTACATTGATAAATTTAATTAATTCTACGATTTTTAGCTTCGGGATTCCGAAATATTAAGCTTTCTAATTTTATGCTTTTGGACTTTTAAGTTTTGGCATCCCAAGCATTAAGATTCTAAATTTGTCGATCCCAAAGTTTTGGTATTTTATTCCTTTACAATTACAATCCTTCGTATTTAGTAAGACTTCCAAAATCCATGGAATAATTATAAATATTTGTAAACGTACAATATTCCATATATGTTTCACGCTAACTGCCGAGTTCCAGAAGTTCTATCGCGCAAGCAGACGTGGCATAAAGCGCGAGGATTATCGCACAACACACAGTTGACGTCACAAAAGCTCGTAGCGAGACCAGCCGCGAAACCTATGAATATTTCTAAGCATTTCTAAAGAAGCATATCGTATAAATACGAGAAACGATAGGCGAAGCGTGGCAGGGAAACAGGAGGAGCGTCGGTAAGTAATTTATCAAATTGTTCCAATTATTCAGCCGATGGTACTCGTAATGAATTAGACGAACCAGTGCAACTATTTTGCAAGGAAAAACGATTTCAACCGGCAATCTTTTGGCCAATCAATATACACCGGATGTTCGTTTCGACGTTTTTCATACGTTCTCATTTCCACTGTTCCTCTTCTGCGCTTTTTTTACTTTATCATCCTTTTCTCTTCCTCTTTCTATTTCGTGGATAAAAGACTTTTTAATCCGATATATCGATAATGTTATGTATCCACTAGTTAAGAAAACTGTTACAAAATTATAGTCATAAAGTTTGGGAAAATTCTTTTGGATTTACATCGATTAAAATCTGCATGACTGAAACTTGTTTTCCAGTTATTTCAACTACACTTCTGTATATCGTATTTTTTTCTAACTTTTAACACAGAAAATTTTGCTTCCTCCAAAATCGCGTTTTCTCTAAAAAGAAATTGTCTCGGTTCCTAATTGGCGTAGAACAAAAGTTTAGGAGGCTGCTGCTAACACAGCAAGTAGTGAATTCATTCTAATCACGGGAGGAACTAAGACCTTATTCCGAGATCATGTTTATACTTCATACGAACGTTGGTGTTATTCGAAATAATTGACAATAGCCGAGAGCAGCCTGTTTTCCATTATTCTCAGCATTCCAGTGGCGATAACTGTGCGAAGCGCATCGTATCAAATCGTATGTTATCCAACTACAATTAGAAAATTGTAGATAAGAATATCTATATAGCACAAATATAATAGTACCGTGTTTGGTGCAATTTTAATCAGGAGAATCTCATCAATGTGATAATGAAATTTTTATTAACAAAAGATTTCAAATAAAGAAATTTCGTCGTTGCGTTAGTGTTTTACTTCACGAAACAACGGTGAAATGTGCGGCTCCATTGTACGACTCTTTGAAGCTCCAGATAAGATCGTATTGGACATTTAACATAAAACATAAAAAGCAACATAAAAGTATTACGATTTTTAGAACATTCGCGGTGCGTGTATGATTTTGTTCTACGCACTTGAAGACCAATGTGTGTATGAAATTTGCATAACGTCGCTAATATGAACTTCTGCTTATTAATTATTTATAAAGATAGATGATTAGAAGAAAGATTAATACGCTCTAGCCGAAAGTTCCATATAGCGCTTTTTAAGCAGATTTAACGCTTAGTAGGATTTGTTTACGCAGGATTGTTCACGTGCACAAGTGTCAGAGTGTTGCTCTATACGACTTGTCTTTTCGTTCTTGCAACATGATACTCGCGCAAGGAGATATCTAGGCCGATTTTTTAACACAGCATCATTAAGTGCACTGTGTAATATGTAGAAGTCAAAAATATTTAAGTAAATATTTAATGTAATTAAATAAAATACTTACAGAAAACATTAATATATCTGAATCAAATGATTTATTTACTACTTTCTTTAAGTACTAAAAATTTATAATTACACTTGTGTATTCTGCAGATCCAAGAATAGTCAGAATTGGGAAGCTTTATTGGACGTCAACTAACCTAATGCAATTCAAGTAAAATACAATAATGTATTATCGGGAAAAGGGCCTAATAAACATCGAGTTAACCATGAACAATGTCGCGAGATCCGAGGTGCCGTCGGGTCCATAAATGTGTCATCGGTCTTTTCAAGTGCATAGTTTCGTAGAAAAGGCCTACGTGACCCTGGCCACGAGCGTCTGCGGAACACGCGTGTGGTGGGCCTAGGAAACGACAAAGGGATGCTAGAACGGCCAGAATGTGAGTGGAGAAGTAGCAGTCTGAGTTGAGAGGTCACGGAGTGTGAATCGGGAAGTCAAGGCGTGTGTGATAATGATACGTACGACGATATTGTAATCGGTTTTTGTTACTGAGTATTGCTTATTAAACTACACTAAACCCTAATTAAATCATCATTACTTGTCCTTACTCTAAGATCCATAAGTTACTATAATAATGTGCGTTTCCATTATGATATTCCTTTACCTGCATAATTCCTAATGTAAATAGTAGTTAATTAAGTGAATAACAGTCAAACAATTTCAATCAAATGTACTAATATTTTGTGCAAATATTTTATTTTTATACAAAATATATTTTTAACTTTTCAAAGATTTCACGGTGCACTTTATCAAGTATTATAGTTTTATTATCTTTATTTGTTTCGATTAGAAGAAAGATGCACAATTATCAAGAAAAGTACTACGGGGTTCAAATTGCCTTCGGGAATAGATACAATTTTATGTACTGTATTATATCTTAATCTGCAATTACGTTTGAAAATTTTGTGATAAAGTGTACAACTTTGTGCGGGACATGGAAAATGTAAGACACAGACAACGTTTGATATAAAAAAGATTAGACTATTTCTACTGTAGTAACGCGGTCGAAGAGCTTAGCGGGGTGTCGTACGAATTGTGAACGAGCGGTTGCTGAGCGTGTGCATAATGGGGCTTATACAAAAGATATAAGACAAAAGACAAAGAGTTGCTAAGAGGCATAGACGAATTAACGGCAGTTTGAGTTGAGAAGCCAGAGAGCGCGGATTGCGTTGTCGAGATAGTGTTGTTAGCGTTGTTGAGAGAGAGTTGAATCTGTGTTGACGAGAGTTGTAAATTAATCATAATACGTTGTCAGGATTTGTTCATGTTAAATAACCATTGTTTTCTGTGTAATCCATTTATTATTAATAAACTAATATTATTATATTTACGATACTACACTACGATGACAGATTCGCAGTTTCCGAGACGCGGTTCTACGACTGAGACTTAAATGACTTATCTATAGTTAATTTCGTTAGAGAGCTAATATTTTGCGAAATTAGACACAAAATAGGAAGAAGGATCAAAGGCACGCTTTGTTACCAAAGTCTGCGAGCAAAATATAGGATGAGATTTAAACGAATATTAAAATGAATTTCATCGTCTACAAACTTGAGCTTCAGGATACTCTTGTAATTTTGCCATCACAAAAAGATCGACGTTGTTCATAGCATATAAGAAGATGGAAAATCACGCTTCGCGGACGGAATAGACTATACGCGGAAAGTCGCTAAATGTCAGTACAGTAAGATCAGGCTAGAGTATTTGAAGATACCACCGCTAGATGGTTTTTTCAAGGTGCCGTTTCTCGCTGGAAAATTTAGGAGATAGAGAGGTTATATTCGTAGACAAAGTTGAAATTGTTATCGCTTCTCGGCCTTATGGCTAAGATCAAAGTGTAGTATCTGTTCTTATCAGCTTAATATCTGATACACTTCCCATTGGGAAGTCAGAATATTAAACTGATTTTTGGAATCTGACGGAGGATAGGAGCTTGCTTCGCCTCTATCGTGAGTCGTCCTAGCCTTGCAGTACCGCTAAGATTGGCTCGATAATGCATATATAAACATATAACAGACGGCTTTTAAATTTATTATTAACATTTTTTTAAGATTGGTGGTAAATAAATACTATATCACTGCGACTGTATTGGACCTGAATATTGATTAATATGAATTGTAATTAATTAACACTTATGCAACAGAACAGTGATTTCGCGCGTCTGTAAAGAACATCGCTTCGCGATCGAACGGGAAGATCTCTCTTTCTGACTTTAGCAACGTGTTTTCTTTTCTTGTTTTTTATTAGTTATTTATATTATCAGCTATTGTTTACTTGGATTTGTTCCCAATTAATTGTGGCGCTTTTCTGATTTTATAAAGTACAGTATATAATAAAATACACCAATTCAGTGGTGTTAAAATTAATTAAAGAGTTAGACTATCAATTATGACTAAATAAAGTTATAATCGAACGATGCCACACTGTAAAGAAATATTAAAATGCATTATGAATTTTTAATTTCACGTTCAAATCACAGTTCTGCCCGAACAGCCGAGCTAAAAGGACGTGGAACAGCAGTGCTCAGTGCTTCAGAAAAAGTGCGGCAAGTGAGTCAGAGAAAGACACGAACGGCAACGCCCATAGCTAAATGGTGGAAATCCGTGTCTTCTATTAAGAAGACTATAAGGAAACAGAAAATGAAAATAACAGCAATAAAGATAATCAACAAAGACGAACAATACTACATAAATAAAACAACAGACATAACAAAACCAAGTCAACAAATAAATCAAGAACAGGGCTGCTCGGTTACAATAGAAGTCGATATGGAAACTAATAAAGAAACAACTCAACAGGATGGAAGCTGGAAGAGTTGGATGGCGAGTTACAATAAAAAAAGAAACATAACAGGAAATCTAGATTCAAAATAGCAGCGATGGCTGCAAGAATTACTATTAAGAAACTCCTTCAGCTCGCTAACGGAAGAAATAGACGATGACCCAACAAGCAAAATCACAACTCAACCAACACGCATTACAAAACCACCACCAGTATTTGTTGAGTACAAAATCAGAACAAGTAAAAATCCAAACTCCCCAGAAAGTTATAGGAAAGTGATAAATGAACTAAAGGAAAAAAAATCCTATATACCACACGTGCCAGCTCAAAACGGAAAGGAGCTACAAAATAGTTATAAGAGGATTACATCCAAAAATTAACACAAAAAATTAAGTGAGGAACTAAAAAAAATTGGTCATAAAACAAGATCAATCAATAATATGACCAGGTATGATACTAAACAACCACTACCATTATTCCTAATTGAACTAGAACCGGGAACCAACAATAAAGAAATATACGAAGTTAAAAAAATCCTAAACACAATAGTAACAGTGGAACCACCACGCTACAAAAAAGAAATACCTCAATGCATGCGGTGCCAACAATACGGACACATAAAAAACTATTGCAATAGAAGCCCGGCGTGTGTTAAATGTGCAACAAAACCATTTAACAACACACTGCCCATACACAGGAAAATTTGAGGAAGTTAGATGTTACAATTGTAACGGAAACCACCCAGCCAGCTATAAACGTAAACTGTTTCCACCACTTCGCAATAGATCAGTCGATAACTACCAACAGCAACAAAATACAACGGAAAACAAAGCAACACTGAAAGCACAAAATGAAATAAAAGCTATAAACAGAAAACACAGACCTCCAAGGAAACCGAAGCCACGCGCAAGTGACCCAAAACATTAGGCAAGCAACGCCCATTAACAATAAGAGTCAAAGCAACAACACCGAAGACGCTACTAAAATCAAAGAACTACTAAAACAATCCATCAAAAGCACTGAAATACTTACAAAAATGATAAGAGAAAATACGCAGTCCTCAGACAGCAAACGGAACAAATAACAGTTATGCTACAACTACTTATAAACCATGCTGAGCAAAAAATAAGAAATAAAAATGGACACGCTTAAAATAGCAGCCTGGAACTCTAACGGCCTACAACAAAGGGACCTAGAAACTAAAACATACAGTACAATACAACTGTACAGCAATAACATCCATATACTACTCGTATCAGAAACACACTTCACTACAAAAAGTTATATAAAAGTACCGTATTACACCATTTATGATACCAAGCATCCCTCAGGAAAAGCACACGGAGGGACCACAGTAATAATAAAAAGCGACATTAAACATCACTTACACAGCCAAGTCAGTAAGGAACATGTACAAGCAACCACCGTTACAGTACAAACTAGCAGCAATCATTTACAGTTGTCAGCAGTATATGTACCACCGCTACACAAAATTACATCACAAAAGTGGAAAGAGTACTTTCAACATTTATGTGACAAGTATATCGCAGCGGGAGACTACAATTCAAAGCACACACTATGGGGATCAAGAATTACTACATCTCGAGGTAAAACCTTGGAAAAATACATTAGAAACAATAACCTCAATATATTATCCACAGGAAGACCGACATACTGGCCGACAGACCTGAGCAAAATACCTGACCTACTTGATTTTGCAGTTACAAAGGGACTAAACGCAAATAAACTAAATATAGCACCCAGCCTCGAGCTTAGCTCCGACCATACACCCATAATAATTACATACAGAAACAAACCAATACTTCATAACAATTCAGATACACTATGCAATAAAACCACCAATTGGCAAATATTTAAAGAAATAATTGAGGGCAAAATCAACTGCAACATCCCATTGAAAACACCTGAACACATCAAACAAGCTTACAATACTTACAGAAACTATTCAGGAAGCAGCATGGGCAACCACCATACCTGAATCAACAAATAGACAAACAAAAACAATTCCGCCAGACATCCTCGAAAAAATTAGAGAAAAAAGAAAAGCGAAAGCAAAATGGCATAAACATAGATCAAAAGAAAATAAAAAACACCTAAATAAACTTGCAAAGGAAATAAAAAACAAAATAAAAGAACACAACAACAACGAGTTTACAAAATTCATAGAGTCACTATCCGCACACGAGAACACCAACTACTCCCTATGGAAAGCAATAAAAAAGATAAAGAAGCCAATAAAACTAGTCCCAGCAATCAGAAAAGCAGATAACACATGGGCAAGAAGCAACAAAGAACAAGCGGAAGAATTTGCCAACCACCTAAGTAACATATTTACATCACATAATATCAATAACAGCAACCTCAATTGTCATACCGACGAGGATGCAATAACCACTAGTACCTCAACTGACAAACACTACATCATACCTAAAACAACAGCACAAGAAATTAGAAACATAATCGAGAAAACAAAAAACAATAAAGTACCAGGAATCGACCTAATCAATGGTAAAATCCTAAATAACCTTCCTCCAAAAGCGGTACGACTAATCACAATAATTTACAATGCAATATTAAGAATCCAATACTATCCTAAACTATGGAAACTAGCACAGATCAAAATGCTACCTAAGTCAGGCAAAGACCCACACCAAACAGCATCATACAGACCAATTTCACTACTTCCCGTACTATCCAAAATACTAGAAAAAATAATTTACGCCTGCTTAATACAAATAATAGATAAGGATCAACTGATACCAGATCACCAATTTGGATTCAGAAACAAACACTCTACGATAGAGCAAATGCACAGACTCACTAATGAAATAATAACAGCAATAGAAGGCAAGCAATACTGTACAGCCCTCTTTATGGACATAGAGAAGGCATTCGATAAAATAAACCACGAATGCCTTCTACAAACAATCAGAAAACAATTCCCGGAACAAATATACCATTTATTAAAATCTTACTTAAGCAGCAGAACCTTTGTAGTAAAAATTAAAGACACACACTCTGAAGTTAAAGACATCAAGGCAGGGGTTCCGCAAGTAAGCGTCCTAGGACCAATGCTATACACACTATACACGGCCAACATACCAACAACTTCCAATAGTAAAATACTGACATTTGTGGATGACACAGCTGTACTAGTCAGGCACACTAACCCTGTAACAGTAGTCACATTACTACAAGAACATATCACGAAAATAGAAAAGTGACTTCAAGATAAACAAATTAAAACAAACCCCGATAAATGCAACCACATTACATTCACACTGCGAAAACAGTTACCACCAAACATTATACTTAACGGCACGCACATAACACAAACAAGGCAAGTCAAATACCTAGGACTCCACCTAGATACACGATTCACATGGAAACAGCATATTAAATCAATAATACACAAAATACAGACAGCAAGGAGACAAATGCATTGGTTACCAAGTCGAAAATCCAAACTAAGCATAGAAAATAAATTAAAAATTTACAAAACGATCATAAAACCAGTCTGGACGTACGAAATACCACTATGGGGAACAGCAGCAATGAGCCATATAAGCAAAATAGCTCAGAACAATAGTAAACGCACCATGGTACGTCAGAAATGAAGACATACGGAAAGACCTTGGAATACCAACGGTCAAGGAGGAGATTAGCAGATGCGCAAGAAGGTACAGAGAAAGAATAGCAACGTACCCGAACCGGCTGGCAGCGGAAACGATCAACACATCAAGCTTAGAAAGAAGACTAAAAAGGAAACACCCAACAGATCTTACAAAGGACATAACCTAACAAACACGAAGATGGTACCCCGCTGGGGGTAGCCACCCACATGTTATATTATTACACTACTAAGATATAATATTTTACCAAATGTCCTACTGGACAAATTGTAAAATTTAAATAAATAAATAAATTTAAAAAAAACGTTCAAATCGTGTTATTTATCTGTAGTCATTTTAATGTTTTTAATTTTACCTATATTTTTTATACGTTTAATATATACTTTTAATTTGATGCTTTGTATGAACAATACGTGAAATCGTTAAACAAAACCATTACCGCAAAATATAATTGACCACTTAAATAATTTTTAGACTTCTTTGTTTTGCAATTAGTGAATATTAGTCCTTGTTACTTGGACAGGTGCACGGTAGACAGCGTATAGATTGACAACAAAATCAATAATAAAACATGCAGTAAGGCTGTAAAGAGTGGCTTATTTTGAGTTACAATCTTGAAAAATATTTGAGAAGTAATAAACAGTATGGTCTGTAGCGAATTTTGTTTCTTTAGCATCTGATATTTAAGATATGTTGCAACTCGGTATTTCTTGCTGAAGTGAATCTCACTCCTAGGAACACTCTACATCTTCTCTAGTGTTTAGTTTTTCTTAGTCCTGCGAAAGCTACAACTAGCGACGAACGTGTCACGTCGGAGACACAAGAAATAACGAAACCGATAGATCGCCGGTGATCTCCTCGCGTCGCAATTCGAACGTTTCATGAATAAGGTGAAAAAATTGAAGTTTATATATGATAATAGAATTTATTATGAAAATCCAACAGAGTGACGGTCCAAAGTGTTAGAACAGAATGATTCAAAGTGTTACAAGAGACTTGGTCAAAATGTTTTAATAGACTGGGGTGAACGCTTATTTTGTAGGGTTTTTATACTGAGGTTTTAGTCCCTCTGTTATCGTCTGGTGTATCTCAGAGGCGCCTATTCCGTTACTATTTAGTTATTATTTCGATGGCTGTGGTATGCAGGATGTCTAGCCTATCCTATTACTGTTTCTGAGCGGGTGGTCTTCTTAAGCGTGTGACAAACGCGACTCGTTTGTAACGTCAATTCACATCAGAGACCAGACCACACACCGCGGACAGGATGACACCCAGGTGTCTGCACATCCTTGGCGCGTACCCTCAATAGTCTTAAGTACCCACCAGGGGTCTTGGAATTTTCATACTTAAGGTCCTTCGGACCAAGCGAGTATCTCTTGTCTTCCTTTTACGTTTATTGTTTACTACGTGTTAGCATAGAAAGTTAGTTTTCTTCACATCTGGTATGTTCCGTTAGCAACTTTCTCGCGAGGGCGGCTAAAACGCTTCTTGGTCCACCAACCGTCTTATTACCCAATCGGAGATGGTGTCTACTGCCCTCACTTCCTTAACCAAAATTGTCATCAACAAATCCGTCCCGTGTCCCATCAATAGTCCCGTGTCCTTAGACACACCCATCCCTAGACACCACTTCCTCAGACACAGTATCGTCAGTAAAACTCACTTATTCTGTATCCTCAGAATAGTCAACATATCTTTACCGGTCTCTACCCTTATAACAGTCGCGTACTTAACGTATCAGTGTAACTAAGTCTTACATAACGTGGTTGGAGTGAATTGTGATTTATATTAATTCAGTGTGTATTACATTGTGCTTGCTGAATTCATAATAAAGTTTAATTAAAACAAAATTAATAGTTGTGTTACGATTCACCTATTTATCAATCAACCCTTAAAATTTACGTGGCACGTTCATCGGTCGTGGCACAACGATTCTCTCTATTGTAGTACCGCGGAAAGATCGACGACACACGCACAATGTCGACGATAATGCGCAAGTGCCGACAAGCCAAAAGGGTCGGAAAACTTCGATAGGCCTAACGGCATTAAGTTCACGTTAAATAATCATTGTTTTCTGTTTAAACCACTGTAATAAATCCATCTATCAATAAATTATCATATAGAAATCACTGGAAATCCTAATTTCCAATATTTCTGATAAGGAAATCCTATAATGCATTCATCCACGCATTTCCTCTCTCTATTCTGAGATAAAACCTCAACATTTCTCAATGATAATTTATAAATACTCTTATCTGTAGGATTTGCTGTAATTTCTGACTTGCAGGATTGTTGCGACCTTTTCAGAAAGACTTCATAATTATCAAGAGAAGGCGTGCCAATGTAGCATGGAAAGTGCATAACAAATATCAAACAAGTCATATCCGATTAAATGATACATGTGTTATTTAATAAGGTTTTGGGTTTATAAAATAACGATTCACTTAGATTCGTTTTCTCAAATATATTTCAGTCTGATAATTCAGTCTTATAACACGTCTTACCACACAGGAATCTCCAAGTCAATAGAACAACGTGGTCGACTTCTAAGACAAATGATCGTCGTTAGAAGTCGTACCAACTTAGCTTGTAGCAACCAGTGATCATACCAACTTAACATTTCTCAACACATGTTCAGTTATGTACATATGTACATACTTACTGACAAAAGTTAAAAAACATTATGATCACTTGTAAGTTACTGTGTACCTTTTATCTCCTGAAATACGTTGGATAAAATTAAAAATAATATAAGGAGATAACAGTTCATACATGAAAATACAATATGTTTCTTTCTATTATATCCATGTAAGATCTACAATTAATATTGAATCGGGTGAACGAAATAGCACTTCTTGACAAAAGTTAAGGAACGTACTTTGTTTAAATTATGTACCTACTTTTTAAAAAATATAAATAAGAAATAATCCAATAGGATGTTGGGTACCTCCTGAATTTGATGACTGCATGTCATCTGCGTAGCATTAGTTCAATTTCTTTAATCTTTAATAATTTTTTTTTCGTATGATATAATTCAAAGCAATAGTTCAATGCATCATCCAACGTTACAGTCTTTACATTGGAATCCTGTTTCGGCTCGCATTTTGTGTTTCCTGCAAATCACACATTTCCGCCAACCGTTTTGCCGCGTTCCTGTTGGATTGATGTATTTTGATGGAAAGTATCTTGAAACCATTCGTAAGAAATTATCTTTGGATGCAGTTTGGCTTCCAGATTTATTGCTACATGTATTTTCATTTGGATATTTAGTAGAATTTCTCGAATCAGGCATGAATGAAACTTCGCAAATGTTATATTCCTTTTGGACGTAATTTTGTAGAGTGTGTAAATATGGTAAATCGAAAGATCAAGCACGTGAGCAAAGAATTTTGTTGTACAATTTCAGACTTCTCCCAACAGTATTAATGGAATTTAGAATCACGTCAGTTTCATTGACTGCTCCCATGATGCAATTATAATCTACTATTACACTTGGTTTCAGTATTGGTATTCCCGTTTTAACATCACTTTTCTTTGTTTCTACATACTCAGCAGAATGATAATAGCTTGATAACATTAGCAATTCTCCATTGTTCATCCATTTTAGTGCTAACAGTTTACCCGTATATTGAAACGCAACTTCGCCTTTGCATAATTTTTCAGATATATTAGGCATTCTACGTCTGGTTTTCCTTACTGTTCCAAATGCATTTGTTTTGACGTAAAAGGGAAAATAAAGCCGGGCTTGAGTACCAGCTATCGGTGACCAAAACATGACCTTTATTCAGATACGGTTCCATCAATATCCCTTGATTTGCCAATTTCTGCTAAATGATTATTGTTAGTTATATCCGTACGTGCTCTACAATAGACAATAAAATCTTCAATATATCCGGTACGACAGTTGCAGATAACAAACGACTTAATCCCAAATCTACTTCGCTTTGAAGGAATAAACTGCTTGCAAAAACGTCGTCCTTTAGAAAGTAGCAAATTTTCGTCGATGCATAAATGCTGATACGGATAAGATGCTCGTGAAAAGGAATTTCGCGGTCTATCGATGGTGCTCTGTATCTTTATCAGCGCATCTCAATTTGTTGTCTCATTGCTATCGTAAAAGTACAGCATTTGTAAACGAGATATATATCTGTTCCTTTTTTTCATGATTCTCGGAAAATTTTCCGCTCGTATTAATTCATCGGTTAACCAATATTCCTCTATTGACAATTTCATTACTCTTCACATTAACATCGATAGAGCAAAAAATCGATACATTTCGTTTACTGTTGTATTTTTCCATGCAATTAATCGTGAGCACTTACTGTGTGAAATTTTCGGAGTATAACACTTGTCACTTTCTCTCATTATATGTTTGAGCATATTTTCGGAAGAGAAAAGTTGAAAGATTGGAGAATGGTTGACGATTTATCGTCAATATTTGCTTTAACTTCTGGTAGATTTTCATCAAAATTAAAAACTTTTGGAATCAAATATTGTGCGCTCCAAAGAAATTCCAGTGGATTAATTTCTGGTAATTCTTCCATGTTTTCGGAATTAGATTCCGAGCTACTTGACAGTAGGAGTCTTTTGTGATACGTATTTTTATTTTGTATTTTACCTTTGTATCCAATTTGTTCAAAAATTTCAGAATGTTTAGAATCTGATGACAGTTCCATCATCGCAGACCATATTCGTCAATTTGTCCATGATGGACAATTTATGGATATTATATTCGATTTTTGTGAAAAAAAAAACTCTAAACAAGAAACGTATGCTGCCAGTGCGTCGAAAGAAAACGATTGAACGTGCATTATTGGGGAGTTGTTGATAACAAATGAAAAGCGACTCTAGTCGAGCGACTATAGGCGCTGTTCGCAAGCAGAGCATTTTATCACGCCGGAAAGGTGACAGTCCGGGTTTTCTGGACATTTTATGATGTTCATAATTCATAAAAAAAAATTCAGCGTTAATGATTCTATTCAACGACACTATGCTTTCTTACATAATTGAGACGGTCCTCTCGCATCTTATTCCACGCGTATAACCATCTTCGTTATTTGTGACACTAAAGTAATAGAATAATATTAAAATAAATGCTAATGAAATTGTTTAACCATTACTGTCACTATCTCCCAGACAACTATAAAGTTGGACGATGGGCGAATGTTGAAACGTGTATAAATTGAATAGATAAAATCAAAAGCTATGCACAACATCAATATAATGACGATTTAAACTTACATTACAGTCTACGTCGGCTTTCGCGTTTTGAATCGTGATCGTCGCGCGAGCCACCTTGTTCGCCATCACCGTTCATTCACGAATATTCGAAGCAGTGCATCCGCGATAACTTTCGTTGCAATACCCGAGATATATGGACTCTCTACTCGCTTTCCGTTGACATATATGTTAATTTCGTACAAATCTCGCGCAGATTCCATACTGTTAAAGTAATAATTAACATAATAACTAGAAGTATTAACGAACACCGCACATTCATTCATTCGATACATACGCGATGCGCTCATCTCGTGACGTTTTCCTGTTCTGCCTCTCTTTCATTCCTCGCTCGTACAATACAGATGTACACACATCTATCTTCTAACACATACGATCGAGAATATTTGTCTGTTTACTAATATCACTCTTCTTTTCGAGCATACGGCATCGCCTCGAGAGGTGCCCTACTCCTCTGCATCGGTAGCACTTCACGCTGGTTGTTGGTAGCCGCTCTCTTCCTCCCTTCTCGACTGTCACCTGTCGTTCCTTCTCCTTCTGACGGTCTCCGTTGGTGATCGATGGACGCGGGGTTTTCATCCTCCTGAAGCGTTCGACACTGGACGATGCCGCGCCACTCGCTCGCGCTACGCTGAGGGTATTCATGAACGCGTATGTACTGTGAAGGACTTACCTACCCGACCCGAGCGTGCTATTGTTACCTGGCAGATGTTTCCCTCTCTATATAATACCTAATCTTACCCCCCCCCAGATCTATTTATAGAAATTTCGACTTAAGTGCAAACCTCCTTATACCTGTACTGTATATTTTGTCAGTGTAGAGTATAAAATTTAGTATAGCAGTAAATATTCTATGGAGCAGACGTACACGTGCGTTCCTATTTTCGCATCATTTTGGCTCTGTTTTCATTAAGTTTTGTGTTAAATTATTACTAAAATGCTTAAAAAGATTTCAAGATCTGATAGACAATCAGCTGGTTCAAGATTATATCGACCTAGAAAAATTGTACCTCCGCAAAAACGTAAAAACGAAGGCATTTCAACAAGTAGCGCGTCAGCTAAAAAAATAAAAGTGAGCGTTGAAGATCAAGTTACGGAGGATCTTGAAAAGCATTATAGGATAATTGATTTTTTACTAGTCTTTTCAACAATTGCTACGCTAGTGAAGTGTGTGAAATGTGATGGAGAAGTAAATTTTCATTCGACTAAGAAAGAAGGCCTTGGATTTAACATGAAAGTGTGGTGCGAATGCCGTTAACATATTACAAATGTTTCGTCTAGTGCAAGAATAAACTCTGGTATTTTCGCAGTTAATTATCGGTTTGTTTTCGTGACGAGGATATTAGGCCTTGGATTAGTTGACTGTGAAAAGTTCTGCGGCTTGATGGATTTGTCTAGCAGGTTTTTATCAACACCGACGTGACCAATGATTGCGTGAAAAAAATGCGCTCGACTGTGAACATGGAAAAAAAGAGGCTTCTTATCTTTATTCGGCGTTACCTCGTTAATCGGTTACTTTACAGGCAAAGTTCTTGACATTTTCGTCAAAAGTTCATACTGCTATGAATGTAAAACTTGAGAACATAAATTAAACTCTGCCGAATACGAAGAGTGGCACGAAGCTCATGTAAGTGCTGGAAAGTGTCGGGCAGATCATACTGGTGCAACTGGAAATATGGAGGTCGAAGCGATAAAAACCATCTTTCAACGCTCGGTAAAGAATGGTGTACGATATCGCAACTATATATCGGCGACGGTGACTCTAAAGCTTACTCCGGGTTAGTGAATTCTAAACCTTATGGTGATGATTTTTCAATAGTGAGAAAAGAATGTGTAGGACATGTTCAAAAAAGAATGGGCACTCGTCTACGTGAAATAGTCAAAAATACCGTTGTCGATATTGAAACTAAGGCTGAAAAGAAGATCAAAAGAAAGAGTCTGTCTGGTAAAGGGAAGCTTACGGCTAAAATGATTGATAAACTGACGGTATACAACGGTTTGGCTATTAGACGTTACTCTGATTCCATGGAAAATATGAAGAATGCTATCTGGGCAACGTTCTTTCACTACAGTTCGACGGACGAGAATCCACAGCATAAAAAATGCCCGAGCGACGCGAACTCGTGGTGCGAATGGCAAAAAGCTGCAGCTGCTAATGCATTGAATTCGTTCAAACACACGTACAGTGCTCTTCCCGAGGATGTTTTGAATGCTATCAAGCCTATCTATGAAGACCTGAGCAAAGATGCTCTCCTGGAGCGATGTGTCGGAGGCTTCACGCAGAACAGCAATGAGAGTTTGAACCAACTTATTTGGAAAATCTCAGTCTTCAATGAAGGTTCTCTTGCTTTACTAACCTTCATGCAAGACAGGGGAATCAGTAGTGGACCAAGTGCTAGTGACTGGGCGCGATCAACTGACTTTCATACGTATAAGCCGAGCACAGCAAGAAGCTGAAAGACAAACTAAAGAAGGAAGGATTCGTCGTAGACAGGAGCAAAAAGATGCTTTAGACATCATGGATGATAACAACATCCTTTATGGACCCGGTATTGATGATTCAGTGTGAGGTAAGCCGATAAAATTCGCTTATGAACGTTTTATACCAGATTTTTTAGTGTTCAAAACTTTAAGGTGTTTTCCTCACGACTCACGTTTTCAAAGTCGGTGGACCACAGAACTTCAAAACTGCTGCACCGATCCTTTTGAAATTTTGAACACTATTTTCGTACCTAATTTACGACGTAACGCTGGAGAGTTTTTTCAAACTTGTTAATTATTCTTATTTTACAGTAACAAATTAGCCGATTTTTTTCGCACAAAATCGCGTTTTTCCCTTCAAAGTGTTCCAAAAAAGTGAAAAATTGAAATTTCGAGAAACCCTCCCAGCGTTACCTGGGAAAAACTGATACCTAACGAATGAGCTTTGACTTATTGATTTCAGATGATCCAACACCAAATTATGAGGAACACCGCAATTCTACTTTTTTCCGAGACATTTCCGAATAATTGCTGCCATTGCCGTCTTTTTTAATATTTCTCCGTTAAAAATTTAGACAATATTCTTCGAATGTCATACTTTAATGTACTATTGGTTTTAATAAAGAGATTTTAACTGTATCGTTACAAATAATCCACAAAAACATGCCTTCTTTGTACGAATTAACCTTAGTCTCCCCCCTTAATTAGGTACCCACAAGTGTCATCGCTCTCTCTTCCCACAATCAAGGGTGACGAAGACACGGCGGCCGTTCCAGGTGTTCGAGCTTTAAATTTTCTTACACATCGTAATTTGTAAGATACGTACTTAAGAAAGTATCATGTGCAATCCAATTACACGTTCTTCTTGCCTTACGACTTTCTTACGACATATCAATATAATAATATGTGTGGCCCGTTTTTAATCAACAAAAACTCATCAATGCGTTAGTGGAATTTTTATCAACGAAAAATTTCAAATTGAAAGATGTCGTCGATGCATTAGTGTTTTATCTCCCCGATATGACGGCGAAATGTGCGGCTCCGCTGTACAACTATATGAAGTGTCCGAGATAAGACCGCATTGAATATTTACTGAAACGAATGATTTCAATGAACGCTCGCTATATTTGTTACGACTTTTCTGTGAATGTCCGCGATGCATGTGGAATTTTTCTGTGCATACTCGCAAAGGGAACAATTGCAGTGCGTGTATAAACATTGTTCATATTTACTTTTGTTTATTAATTTTAATTTAATTTTGTTTATTAATTTTGTTCATTAATTTATGGAGACAAAGCAATGAGGGTTGCATTAATTCTCTGTACTCGGGAATTCCATAGGGCGATTTTCGATATGCTGTTATGGATTTGCACGCGTAAGCAGGTTTAACGTTTTATTTACGAATCTTCTTACAAAACGTCGCGCAGGATCGTTTACGTCGCCGAATGACACAGTATTCTTCTGTACAGCTTATATAAGATAAACTGCCGCCGATGTGTCGTTCGGTTTGAGAATCATTGTGCAGTCCGCCGATATTGATTGAGTCATTTCGAATCTGTATATATAACGACAATCTCTTGAAAATCTTGAACAATCTCAAATCTTAATAGGTCTTGAGCGTTTAAAGTCTCTTGAGTCTCAATTGCCTTGGAAATTTGATTGCAGGATATTCGACACTCGGTTTGAGGATTAGTATCGGTTATATATGAAATCATTACTCTATTTGTCATTCGATGAAGGCACGCCTATATTTTAGATTGAACTCTTCAAGACTGATCAACAGTAACACAACGAAAGGAAAAAATATCGCCGTCTATTCATACTAAACAAATGCTTGCTATATCATTTTCTCATTTGTATTACAGTCTATGTTTAAAGATAATTTATTGTTAGTATGTTAAATAATTTTTGCTGTCACATACTACACACACACACTTATTTTTCGTAATAATCTAATAATTTGGCAGTGTAAATGATGTTTACGACGTAGTAGAGGCTCTACGGCTACGGTTCTGCGCGATTTATCTTACGAAACAAATAAACATGAAATGGTGAAAAAAATGTGCCGAAATTGTTTCGAAACTGAGAATCAAATGCCCATTACTACTCGCTGTTCGAACCGACCTAGTTTAGTCTGTGTAGCAAAATTTGTTAGAGAAGACAGACATTTTGACCGATTCTTTAACGCAGCGTCATAAAGTGCATCATGCAATATATAAAAAGTTAAAAATATATTCTGCATAAAAATAAAATATTTGCACAAAATATTGCACATTTGATTGAAATTGTTTGTTTATTACTTCCTTAACACTTAGCCAATCGCGCGCGCCAGAGCAAGCTATACGCTACTCACCGCACTAGACAAGCCAATCTATACGCTGTCTACCGTGCATCTGTCCAAGTAACAAGGACTAATATTCGCTAATTGCAAAACAAAGAAGTCTAAAAATTATTTAAGTGGTCAATTATATTTTGCGGTAATGATTTTGTTTAACGATTTCACATATTGTTCATACAAAACATCAAATTAAAAGTATATATTAAAGGTATAAAAAATATAGGTAAAATTAAAAACATTAAAATGACTACAGATAAATAACACGATTTGAACGTGAAATTAAAAATTCATAATGCATTTTAATATCTTTTTACAGTGTGGCATCGTTCGATTATAACTTTATTTAGTCATAATTGATAGTCTAACTTTTTAATTAATTTTAGCACCACTGAATTGGTGTATTTTATTATATACAAATCCAAGTAAACAATAGCTGATAATATAAATAACTAATAAAAAACAAGAAAAGAAAACACGTTGCTAAAGTCCGAAAGAGAGATCTTCCCGTTCGATCGCGAAGCGATGTTCTTTACAGACGCGCGAAATCACCGTTCCGTTGGATAAGTGTTAATTAATTACAATTCATATTAATCAATATTCAGGTCCAATACAGTCGCAGTGATATAGTATTCATTTACCAGCAATCTTAAAAAAATGTTAATAATAAATTTAAAAGCCGTCTGTTATATGTTTATATATGCATTATCGAGCCAATCTTAGCGGTACTGCAAGGCTAGAACGACTCACGATAGAGGCGAAGCAAGCTCCTATCCTCCGTCAGATTCTAAAAATCAGTTTAATATTCTGACTTCCCAATGGGAAGTGTATCAGATATTAAGCTGATAAGAACAGATACTACACTTTGATCTTAGCCATAACGCCGAGAAGCG
The DNA here is from genome assembly GCF_040668555.2 of Bombus flavifrons. Classification (NCBI taxonomy): domain Eukaryota; kingdom Metazoa; phylum Arthropoda; class Insecta; order Hymenoptera; family Apidae; genus Bombus; species Bombus flavifrons. The sequence goes on along the minus strand of NC_138457.1, from coordinate 1,347,114 downwards.
ATAACAATTTCAACTTTGTCTACGAATATAACGTCTCTATCTCCTAAATTTTCCAGCGAGAAACGGCACCTTGAAAAAACCACCTAGCGGTGGTATCTTCAAATACTCTAGCCTGATCTTACTGTACTGACATTTAGCGACTTTCGGCGTACAGTCTATTCCGTCCGCGAAGCCTGATTTTCCATCTTCTTATATACTATGAACAACGTCGATCTTTTTGTGATGGCAAAATTACAAGAGTATCTATCCCGAAGCTCAAGTTTGTAGACGATGAAATTCATTTTAATATTCGTTTAAATCTCATCCTATATTTTGCTGGCAAGACTTTGGTAACAAAGCGTGCCTTTGATCCCCCTTCCTATTTTGTGTCTAATTTCGCAAAATATTAGCTCTCTAACGAAATTAACTATAGATAAGTCATTTAAGTCTCAGTCGTAGAACCGCGTCTCGGAAACTGCGAATCTGTCATCGTAGTGTAGTATCGTAAATATAATAATATTAGTTTATTAATAATAAATGGATTACACAGAAAACAATGGTTATTTAACATGAACAAATCCTGACAACGTATTATGATTAATTTACAACTCTCGTCAACACAGATTCAACTCTCTCTCAACAACGCTAGCGACACTATCTCGACAACGCAATCCGCGCTCTCTGGCTTCTCAACTCATACTGCCGTTAATTCGTCTATGCCTCTTAGCAACGCTTTGTCTTTTGTCTTATATCTTTTGTATAAGCCCCATCATGCACACGCTCAGCAACCGCTCGTTCACAATTCGCACGACACCCCCCTAAGCTCTTCGACCGCGATACTACAGTAGAAATAGTCTAATCTTTTTTATATCAAACGTTGTCTGTGTCTTACATTTTCCATGTCCCGCACAAAGTTGTACACTTTATCACAAAATTTTCAAACGTAATTGCAGATTAAGATATAATACAGTACATAAAATTGTATCTATTCCCAAAGGCAATTTGAACCCCGTAGTACTTTTCTTGATAATTGTGCATCTTTCTTCTAATCGAAACAAATAAAGATAATAAAACTATAATACTTGATAAAGTGCACCGTGAAATCTTTGAAAAGTTAAAAATATATTTTGTATAAAAATAAAATATTTGCACAAAATATTAGTACATTTGATTGAAATTGTTTGACTGTTATTCACTTAATTAACTACTATTTACATTAGGAATTATGCAGGTAAAGGAATATCATAATGGAAACGCACATTATTATAGTAACTTATGGATCTTAGAGTAAGGACAAGTAATGATGATTTAATTAGGGTTTAGTGTAGTTTAATAAGCAATACTCAGTAACAAAAACCGATTACAATATCGTCGTACGTATCATTATCACACACGCCTTGACTTCCCGATTCACACTCCGTGACCTCTCAACTCAGACTGCTACTTCTCCACTCGCATTCTGGCCGTTCTAGCATCCCTTTGTCGTTTTCTAGGCCCACCACACGCGTGTTCCGCAGACGCTCGTGGCCAGGGTCACGTAGGCCTTTTCTACGAAACTATGCACTTGAAAAGACCGATGACACATTTATGGACCCGACGGCACCTCGGATCTCGCGACATTGTTCATGGTTAACTCGATGTTTATTAGGCCCTTTTCCCGATACTACATTATTGTATTTTACTTGAATTGCATTAGGTTAGTTGACGTCCAATAAAGCTTTCCAATTCTGACTATTCTTGGATCTGCAGAATACACAAGTGTAATTATAAATTTTTAGTACTTAAAGAAAGTAGTAAATAAATCATTTGATTCAGATATATTAATGTTTTCTGTAAGTATTTTATTTAATTACATTAAATATTTACTTAAATATTTTTGACTTCTACATATTACACAGTGCACTTAATGATGCTGTGTTAAAAAATCGGCCTAGATATCTCCTTGCGCGAGTATCATGTTGCAAGAACGAAAAGACAAGTCGTATAGAGCAACACTCTGACACTTGTGCACGTGAACAATCCTGCGTAAACAAATCCTACTAAGCGCTAAATCTGCTTATAAAGCGCTATATGAAACTTTCGGGGAGAGAGTATTAATCTTTCCTCTAATCATCTATCTTTATAAATGATTAATAAGCAGAAGTTCATATTAGCGACGTTTATGCAAATTTCATACACACATTGGTCCTCAAGTGCGCAGAACAAAATCATACACGCACCGCGAATGTTCTAAAAATCGTAATCCTCTTATGTTGCTTTTTATGTTTTATGTTAAATGTTCAATATGATCTTATCTGGAGCTTCAAAGAGTCGTACAATGGAGCCGCACATTTCACCGTTGTTTCGTGAAGTAAAACACTAACGCAGCGACGAAATTTCTTTATTTAAAATCTTTTGTTAATGAAAATTTCATTAACACATGGATGAGATTCTCCTGATTAAAATAGCTCCAAACACGGTACTATTATACTTGTGCTATATAGATAAGAAAATTGTTGTTGGATAACATACGATTTGATACGATTGATACGATTTGATACGCACAGTTATCGCCACTGGAATGTTGAGAATAATGGAAAACAGGCTGCTCTCGGCTATTGTCAATTATTTCGAATAACACCAGCGTTCGTATGAAGTATAAACATGATCTCGGAATAAGGTCTTAGTTCCTCCCGTGATTAGAATGAATTCACTACTTGCTGTGTTAGCAGCAGCCTCCTAAACTTTTGTTCTACGCCAATTAGGAACCAAGACAATTTCTTTTTAGGGAAAACGCGATTTTGGAGGAAGCAACATTTTCTGTGTTAAAAGTTAGAAAAAAACACGATATACAGAAGTGTAGTTGAAATAACTGGAAAACAAGTTTCAGTCATGCAGATTTTAATCGACGTAAGTCCAAAAGAATTTTCCCAAATTTTATGACTATAATTTTGTAACAGTCTTCTTAACTAGTGGATACATAACATTATCGATATATCGGATTAAAAAGTCTTTTATCCACGAAATAGAAAGAGGAAGAGAAAAGGATGATAAAGTAAAAAAAGCGCAGAAGAGGAACAGTGGAAATGAGAACGTATGAAAAACGTCGAAACGAACATCCGGTGTATATTGATTGGCCAAAAGATTGCCGGTTGCGATCGTTTTTCCTTGCAAAATAGTTGCACTGATTCGTCTAATTCATTACGACTATCATCGGCTGAATAATTGGAACAATTTGGTAAATTATTTACCGACGCTCCTCCTGTTTCCCTGCCACGCTTCGCCTATCGTTTCTCGTATTTATACGATATGCTTCTTTCTATTTACGATCTAGAAATATTCATAGGTTTCGCGGCTGGTTTCGCTACGTGCTTATGTGACGTCAGCTGATTGTTGTGCGATAATCCTCGCGCTTTAGGCGACGTCCGCTTGCGCGATAGAACTTCTGGCGCGTCTGGAACTCGGCAGTTAGCGTGAAACATATATGGAACATTATAATACTTCGAGTACGTTTACATATATTTATAATTATTCCATGGATTTTGGAAGTCTTACTAAATACGAAGGATTATAATTGTGAAGGAATAAAATACCAAAACTTTGGGATCGACAAATTTAGAATCATAATGCTTGAGATGCCAAAACTTAAAAGTCCAACAGCATAAAATTACAAAGCTTAATATTTCGGAATCCCGAAGCTAAAAATCGTAGAAGTAATTAAATTTATCAATGTAAATTTATTAAATAACATACGAAATAACAAAAAATTCCTTTGTTACAGTAGTGGATATAACAAATTATAAGCTACAAATAATAAAGATATAATAGTTTAAGAAATAACAATAGAAAGTAAACTGAATATAAAGAAAGTTAGGAAATTAGTAGCTATGGATGACGTTATATACAGATAGCTTAAATGTATAAAAGAGCTACGAAAAAAGGTCGACAGCATCACAAAAGCGGTTAGAGTTTATATACGCGAACGATTGACACAATTATATGTAGCTCTATGGCATAGAGCGTGCAGTGAGGTGTAGGTCCTTTCGTTGGAGAGAGCAACTTCTCGATTGAACGGAACATAAAATTGCAATTGGCGTATAATACCGATCGGTTAATTGATAATTTTGTAAACAAATAGTACATCAGCTATCGAGAGACGCTGTCTATATCCCTGAACACATTTCAGTGAATTTGCAATTGTAGGATCTATACTACAATTAGTTTATTTACAATAAATGGATCAAACAGATATTGATTAAACAGGAAACGATGGTTGTTTAATGAACTAATGACAATAACGTATTATAATTAAGACAACTAGATAGTTAATTCGAAATTATTCGGATCATTTTGTAAGAGAGCAGCGTCATCAGCACAAATAACGGCGCTGTCATCTGCATAAAGCAGTAATTTACTATACGTAAAAATAGATAATGAGGCATGGACGTGTTATTTATAAAGAGTAAATAAGAGTAAATAAATGTTCTTCTACACCAGTGTTGCAATATATGAGTGTTTTCTGCTATTATTATTTTTATATATTTTTAAATTCTTAACGCTTTGCGTTCCAGGCAGTTTTCGCTGGGGACTGTCAATTCGAAACAGTTTTCTGGATATTTAATGTATTTCTTACAGCTGATATAAAATGATTTCACATACAAATTAACATATGGTATAAAATTATTATATTTTAATATTTTATGTATGTTTACTTCTCAAATGTTATCTACATCACTGTTTTCCTTCTTACTATCGTCAAGTACTCTATGTATAGATGTAATTTCGTCGTTTAACAGCGAAAAATCAAACTCTTTTCACTTGAGCTAATTTCATTACCATATTTCGTGCTAATGGGGTTATTACAATAATAATTATATGTCTGGTTCTCATTATGATTAGGGTTAGGTTCGTGACACGAATCTTCATTTGGGTCAGACATCATTGTTATGCAATAGAGGAGATATTTACTAGTACAAATATGATTATTACAGAATTTGACAAGTAACCGTAATAATTACATACTCGAGAAGCAAATGACAATGATCCAAGGTTCAATAAGATGAGAGAGAATAGAGTCTGTGTGTGGCGAGCCACGGGACAGAAACTGTTGGAATGTTTACTGTCGAGTGCCGCTCCATCTATTTCTTTTTAAGGAGAACTATACAATTACTCCATACCTCTGTAAGGTAAAAACGTTCATCCCGAGACCGCGGCTACGTTCAGCGATTAGTTGTCACTTCAAGCTCAAGCTTATTATCACAAATCTCGGACAATTATAATCGGGTTAAATCATAAGGACTAAGGTATAATTTCAAAGGGAAGGCCCCGATGTCGTTTCATCTCCGACGTATATATCACTCGAAGATACGTGTATTGTATGAAAAATCCTACGCTCCGTACAGCAGCATTTCGGAGTTCTCCAAACAGGGCCTCTATTGAATGGATTAGATAGTCGTTATGGATCCATCTAAAATACAATTATAAACGAGAAACATTACCAAATTTGTTGCATCTTCTCAAAATTTTTATTAATATCTATATTTACTGTCTGCTTCAGTCACTTTCAATAGTAGCGATTCTATAACTATAACTATTAGTCTTCCCTAGTGAACAATGAGGGGTAGTTCTTCCCCATAAGTTTCTTCTGTATCTCTTTGCCATCCTAGAGTTATTTTCGTATTCAACAATTTATGGTATTGTTGAGATATGTATAATTTTCTGTGCTGGACTGGGTTAAATGCGTAGTGGAGATACTTGTATGTGGGTATCAGTGTGTGGAGGTATGTGTGTGCGCGGCGTCTCGAAAACTGAATGAATGTAAACTAGTCACTTGGTTAACAAACGGGTATAGAAGAAAGTGCTGAGACGCGTGCAAGTATATCGATGAATATATAAGAAATCGTCCATGAAATTGTTAGGAAGATGATACATTTACACTGTACATGTGAATGTGTGTGTAAGCGTTAGAGGGTGTCCTGGTCTGAGTTGAGAAAAAGGACCGTTCGCAGTCGTTAAGAAGCATCTGGAAGAGTCCGTTGACAACAAGCGTGCGTGCGAGTAGGATTACGAGGTCTTCGGAGTATAAGCTATGTGTATAACTGTTGTGTGCTGAATAAACTAAATTATTTGTATTTCCGAATGCTCTCCTATATCTTAACAAAAATAAATATATTACTATTCTAATATTAATCCCAAGTATAAATTTAGTGTTCCTATAACATTATTTCGGCTTCAAAGATCCACAATTCTCAACATGATATCAAAAATCGTGGTTGCCGAGATTCAAGGTTATGGAACCACGTGTAACCGGAAGTGAATGTATAAAAGTCGATTAAAAAAAAAAATAGAAAAAATTGGAAATAAGTTCTAAGAGATAAAAGGGCTATTGGCAGAACAAATAAAAGGAATCTGGATAGTAAAGAGAACTATTTCTGAAAAAGAAAAAAAAGGTGAAAATAAAAAACGAATCAAGATGCCGAGGGACGATGAAATGATGAAATTAAGCTTCAAATATTCGATGGAAGTGATTGCAAAATGTGGAAGAAAAGGATATTAATGTATTTAATATTCACTTAATACACACTTTTATAACAAATATGAAATATCAAATAATTTAATATATAGCAAATATGGGCATACAAAACCACAATAAACAAAATATATCTTTTATACAACGAGATATAAAATATATAAAACACCTAGGTATATTATCACACTTCACTAAACCATATATAATATGTAATATTAATGTATTTAAAGTGTAAAAAATGTTATAAACCGGCTTACACGAGAGAAAATGGACACGGATGCGCAAGATAACTGGGATGAAGGAATCAATGGGCGATGAGCTACATCTATGGTAGTATAACGAATGAACAATTAGAATTTGTTGGTGATCAGGACACTGCTTTAAAAATAATGAAAAAATTTGATGAAATGTATATGAAGGAATCAACAGCTGTCACGTCCCGCGCTGCGCACGCGCCGTAACGTAGACTAAAACTACCAATAGCGTGAGTGAGCGTTTCAATTTGAGATTCAAATAAAATTTAACAATTTGTATAGGAACCAAATTCGAGCCTCACAACCCCCACGGAATAACCCGCCACATGACGACCCCTCCACGGTAGACCTAATTATAAATAAGCGTAGCGACATAGAAGACACAGAGAGATAATTCAGAGTAGTTAATTCCTCAGTTCTGTGTGATTAGTTCCTCAGTTCTTGGTGATTAATTCCTTGGTTCTTGGCGATCAGTTCCCCAATTCTTGGTAAGTAATTTCTTTGTTCATAGCGATTAGTTCTTAATTCCTTTAGCTCTTAATTTCTCAGTTTCTTTGCCTTTCAATTCTTTAGTTCCTTAGTTTCTCAACTCTTAGTTCCTTTAGCTCTTAGTTTTTGCTCTTAGTTCTTAAGGTCTTTAGTCCTTTAATTCTTTAGCTTTTAGTTCTTTGTTTCATTAGTTCCCAGTTCTTATCAGTTTTGTTAATCGACGTGTTTGTATTTGTCAATTTGTAAATTATTGAAAATCAATTAAATTAAAATCTTGAAATTAATAAGAGAGAAAACGTATCGCGAACGATTGTAACTTCTAGCATTCGAAATCTCAACGACAATTCTGTCAATACCCAATTAGAATTAGAATAAACATTTGTTGTGGAAGATATTTGTCTAATAATATAATAGGATTAAGCGAACATTTATTTTCACCAACCTTAATCCTCTCCCGTGCCAGTACTCCTGCGCGTAGCAGGTTAACCGAAACGTGGAGTTTAATTGTCAATCGCATTAAACATCAGACAACGCTACCATTTAATCTAAATTCAAAAATTAACGGCAACACAACCAAAACAAATCAAACAAAAACGTAACACAGCATTGCAAATTTGTATAAAAAGTAGACTAGACATGATGAGGCTGAAAGACTTTGAAGAATCAAATTCATTTTTCACGGAATTTGAAAAAACAATAAATGAATTAAAGAGTGCTGGTGCAAACGTAAGTGAACGTGAAAAACTCGACTACGTGCTGAAAACACTACCAGAATCATTGAGCTATATTGGTGACTTAATCGACTGAGTGAAAGAAAGTGATCGAACATGTGAATTTTTAAAAAATAAAATTAAAATGTGGGAAACGCGTAGCAAGAGGGAAAGTGATAGGACAAGTTCAAATGTATTCGAAGCTGAAAAAGGGACATAAAGTGCCATGCCTGTGGAAAGTAGGGTCACGTGGTAAAAAATTGTACAAACACGTGCAGAGGCGGAAACAATGGCAGAAACAATGGCGGAAACAATGGCGGAAGCAATGGCGGAAACAATGGCGGAAACAATGGCGGAAACAATGGCGGAAACAATGGCGGAAACAAGGGAGGAGCGCAATCGCAAGGAGGTGCGTATCAGCCGCAGCAGAATAGGGGTCGCGGCGGACGAGGTTTTGGCCAAAGAGGACGAGGATATGATCAACGACGATATGGTCAACGAGGACAAAGCAGAGGTTGGCAACAACGCTACAACGGGGCAAGTCAACACGACGTAAATTATTCATACAACGAGGGCTACGACGACCAAGAAATTGGATCTTTCCTAACGAGAGTAGAGCGCGAAAATATTAAGAATGAAATTACGGTATATACTAGCGATACGCAAAAAATAGATTGGACATTGGATAGTGAATGTATAGATCACACTGTAAACGATGACTCTTATTTTGTTGAATACGAAAATTTAAAAAACCCGATAAATGTAAAGGTAGGAGACGGTAGAATTCTAAAAGGAACAAAAGTCGGAAAAATTTTAACTTACCTTAAAGTAAACAAAAGGAGAATTAAAAATATAATGTCCAATGTATTTTATGTGAAAGAAATGGATAATAACTTGGTTAGCTATGCGAGAGTAACGAATGAAAATAAGATAGTCTCAGCAGGAAATACTTCAAAGATATATAACAAATACAGAAAGTTGATAGGAATCGCATTCAAAGATCATGGTTTATATAAAATAAGTAGTTACATTGAAAGGCAAGAATCTCACGCTAAAATGTGGGAAAAATGACAAATAAGGAGAAATTTCACAGGATCTTAGGGCATGTAAACTTTAATTATTTAGATACAATGTGTAAGAAAAAATTAGTTGGGGGAATGCCAGAAAATTTTGAGCAAATACAATTAAAATGTGGTACATGTACCCAAAATAAAATGCACAATTTACGCTTCCAAAACAACCGTAGTAGAGCACGCGAGATTTTAGAATTAGTACATACCGATTTAAGTGGACCTCATAAAAATACCGGGTTTGATGGATCTAAATATTTCTTAACATTTATAGACGACTACAGTAAGTGCGCATTGATTTATATTTTGAAATCAAAAGATGAAGTTTACAATTGTTTCCTTGATTATATAAACAAAGTTGAAATTCTTACTGGTAAGAAGATAAAAGATTAAGATGCGATAATGGAAAAGAACATATGAACATGTCGGAGATGAAGGGACATCGGAGCCTTCCCTTTGGAACCCCGGGAAAATCCCTTAACACCGTAATCTAGATTCTATCATAGGCGTAATTAAACAATTATCGTCTTTCGATCCGATTGTATTTGTTCGAGATTTGTGATAATGAACTTGGGTACGAGGCGACAGCCAGTCGCCGAACGTAGCCGCGGTCACGGGATGAACGCTTTGTCTAACAAAGGTATGAAGTAATTCTATAGCTCTCCTTAAAAGAAATATTTCTGGCGACACGCGACAGTAAACATTCCAACGGTCTCTGTCTCGTGGCTCGTCACACGCAGTCCCTATTCTTCGAGTAAGATGATTGCCAGATGTCGATGCGTCTCCGCAGTACATGTTCAGCTAGCCTGAGGGCCCGTTATAAATCTTAAGATTTAGATAACTAAAGTCCTTCAAACAAACAGTCTTTGTCCCAACTACGAGAAGATAGAGGAGACCTATTTTTCAACGAACGACGTCTCCCACTAGCAACTTTCCCTGGAGGGCGGCTAGCATCCTCTTCTAACCACCGATATGGAGATTGACCAATTAGCAGCAACGTCAATTTCCCTTACCTTCTGAACGAAGACTATCCTCGACGAATCCGATGATCTCGTGTCCTTAGACACACCCCATCATAGTTTTCCTCTCCAGCATCATCGCGACGAAAGGTCATTCTCTCGCGAGATCGTATTAGCGACTTATTTAGAGTCTGTACGTTCGGTGGATATTCCCCGTTTTAACAAAAAGTCGGACTTAGATTATGTGGGCACGTTCATCCATCAACCCCGTCGACCGCGGATTCGTTATTGAATCTAGGATCATTATCATTAGTTTCCCGAGTATCTAATTACCACGGTTACTTGTCCAATTCTATAATAATCGTATCTGCACTAGTCAATGTCTTCTCTATTGCTTATCGACATTGTGTAATCCAAACGAAGATTCGTTTCACGCCCCTAACCCTAATTCCAATGTAAACCCGACAAACAAAAACATGTACAATCTAATTAGGGAAAAGGGAATTGTCGTAAAACCATGCCCACCTTATGTTCACGAGTTAAATGGAACAGCTGAGCGTTACGATAGCACAATCATGAATTCCGCTAGATGCTTATTACACGATTCAAAGCTGAATATTAAATATTGGCCGGAAATAGTTAGAGCCGCGGCGTACTTAAAAAATAGAACCATTACGAACACATAAGAAAATAAAGCACCGTTTGAAATATTTTTTAAAAGGAAACCGAATATAAATAATTTAAGATTATACGGAAGTAGAGTTTTTGTAAGAATACCTGAAATTAAAAGAAATTCAAAATGAGACAAAAAAGCATACACTGGGATACTTGTAGGTTATGAAAATATTGTATATAGGATCCTAGTTAATAATAAAATTATAATTGCAAGATACGTAGAATTTATAGGTGAAGATGATAATTTAGTAGGATTTCAAGGAGAAGATGGATCAGGCAATGAAACAGAAAAGGATTTTGACGAACATTCGGATTCAAACGAAATTCATGAAAATGAAATAAATGACGAAAGGTCGAGTAGGTTGCAATAAAAGAAGAGAGAAATTTAAGTAAGGAATCAGAAAGAAAACTTGAGGACGCAGAAAATAATTTGAGAAAGTCAGGACGGGAAAGAAAGAAACCCCAAAGATATGGCCAAACGAGCTCATATTTCATTTATGTGAATGTAGCTAGTGCAGACAGTCCTCAAACCTATGAAGAAGCTAAAAGGGGAGATGACAGCGTTTCATGGAAAGAAGCAAATGGATGTAGAAGCAGCTTTCCTAAATGGAACTATAAAATCGGAAGTATTTGTAAAACAACCAATAGGTTACGACGGTAAAAGCGGGAAAGTATGTAAATTATCAAAAGCGTTATATGGATTGCGTGAAAGTTCAAGAGCTTGGTATGAGTGTTTCGACGAGTATATGAAAAAATTAGGATTTCAAAGAAGTAAGAGTGATTGTTGTCTGTATATGAAGTATGAGAGCGATGATGTTATATATTTAATTCTATTCGTAGATGACTTATTAATATGTGGAAAAAACAAAAGAAAAATCGATGAAATCAAAAACAAATTGTCAATCAAATTTGCGATGAAGGACTTAGATGAAGTAAAGACTTACTTAGGAATAAACATTGAATACGATAATAAGAAGTGTGAGATGAAATTAGATCAAAGTAGTTATATAGAGTCATTAGCGAAACAATGTAATATAGAAAATTTTACATCAATGGAACAAACTTAAGTTTAGAACCCGCACAATCAGTCTCAGACGATATAAGATATAGAAATCTCATAGGAGCTTTATTATATATTAGTATTGGAACAAGATTAGACGTTAGCTATAGTGTAAACTGTTAATTGATGTAGGTTTAGGGTTGATAATTAATCGATTCACACAGATTCTATTTTCTCTATATATTTCTCCGTATCGTACAACACGTCTTAACTCACAGGATACACTTGATCAATTATCACGTGGTCGAATTCTAAGACAAAAGAGCGTCGCTAGAAGTCGTACCAACTTAGCTTGTAGTAACTAGCGATCATACCAACCTAACTTTTCTCAACATAAACTATTTAAGTCGATTTTAAGACAGTTACAACGAGACCCACTATAAATTTGCATTGAGAATTTTGAAATACTTATATTTAACTAGGAAATTAAAATTAACTTACAAAAGAAATTTGAATGCTGAAGTTATTGATTGTTTTGTTGACGCTGATTGGGCTGGAGATAAAGTAGATAGAAGATCCACTACGGGATTTATCATAAGATTTTTCGGAAACGCAATTTACTGGAAATCGAGAAAGCAAAGTAGCGTGACAAAATCATCTGTGAAGCTGTGAGCGAAATTAAATTTGTAAGAAGATTGTTTTTAGAAATTTGGAAACTTAACAAAAAGTTCTAAGTACATTGAAGTTCACTTCCATTTTGTGAATGAAAGTTACGAAAATAAAGAGATTGACATTATAAAAGTAGATTCAGAAAATAATGTAGCTGATATTTTAACGAAGGCTCTAGGGAGAAACAGATTTGAAAATTCTAGATTACTTTTAAGAATGGTTTGATTGACTTATAAAAGGAAATGAATATGCAGAACAAAAATTAAGGAGATGTGTTGAGATATGTATAATTTTCTGTGCTGGACTGGATTAAATGCGTAGTAGAGATACTTGTATGTAGGTATCAGTGTGTGGAGGTATGTGTGTGCGCGGCGTCTCGAAAACAGATGAATGTAAACTAGTCAGTCGATTAACAATTGGGTATAGAAGAAAGTGTTGAGACGCGTGCAAGTGTATCGATGAATATATAAGAAATCGTCCATAAAATAAATATATTACTATTCTAATATTAATTCCAAGTATAAATTTAGTGTTCCTATAACATTATTTCGGCTTCAAAGATCCACAATTCTCAGCAGGTATATATCCTCAATGCCGTTTGCATACTTGATTAATTCTTACGTTTCTTCTACAGAATTAATTTACATGTATGAACATGAACTTCAACTTTTGCAAGTCTGCAATAAATAACAATATTGAGCATTAAATAATCAATTGATGCTGTAAGAAAGGTTTACATAATTTCGAATATTTATTATTATGTTTTACATTCAGTCAGACTACATATTCTATGTATCGAAACATGTGTAGCAGCACAAGGCCGTTGTAACCATCATCTTGCTACAACTACAATAACGACGAACGTGTCACGTAAAATTAAGGCTTAGGTTTTAAAGACAAGAAGATTGAGGCGTAACACAACTTTATGTTTCTTTTCTATCGAACTTTATTAAATAACACAAGTTTATAAGCACAGTTTACGCGACTGATCTGAGAGATGTTGACTGATGAGAATTTGTAATTTCAGTATCGAGGTGTTCTCGTATTATTACGGAGGAAAGTTCGGTGTGGGTGTGCCCCTTTGAACTAACAACGCGGATTCGTTGTTCACACTTTTTGCTAGGAAAAATGAGGGTAACGATCCGTGATGCCAATTGGTTATAGCCCACGTTAAATGAAGATAGGAGGAGGAAGCCTCCTACTAACGTGGCTCGCAGGTGACATTGTTTATGGGAAAATCTAGCTTTTCCATCAGCCAGATATTCGGTTTTCCCATTAGGTAACTACCTGCTTTCTCCGTAATTTATAAGAACGTGCAATGAACCTAAGGACTGTTCCAAGGACCATCCATAAACCGATAAAACTTACAGGAACAATAAACTAAAAGTTTAAGTTTATGGTGGGTCCTTGAGGTTACTGAGGGTACGCGATGAGGGCCCGCACGCATCTGGCCTCTAATGTGGATTGACGTCACAAACGCGACGCGTTTCGCGGCACTGGCACAACAGTTTTCTTTCCAGTGGCTACTTTGGTCCTTATTTTAGTATCGTAGAAAGGTTGTTTAAGGGGGGGGGAGTAAGGTTAATTCGTACAAAAATGAGGCATGTTTTTGTGAATTATTTGTGACGACACAGTTAAAATCTCTTTATTAAAACCAATAGTACATTGAAGTATGACATTCGACGAATATTGTATAAAATTCTCACGGAGAAATATTAAAGAATACGGCAATGGCAGCAATTATTCGGACGTATCTCGGAAAAAGTAGAATTAAAGTAGTAGAAAAAAAGAATTTGGTGCTGGATCATCTGAAATCAAAAAATCAAAGTTCATTCGTTAGGTAACAGTTTTCCCCAGGTAACGCTGGGAGGGTTTTTCGAAATTTCAATTTTTCACTTTTTTGGAACACTTTGAAGCGAAAATTAGCCGCAAATTTTCGCAAAGTCGGCTAATTTATCGTATTTTTTAATATTTCTCCGTGAAAATTTTAGACAATATTCTTCGAATGTCATACTTTGATGTACTATTGGTTTTAATAAAGAGATTTTAACTGTGTCGTCACAAATAATCCACAAAAACATGCCTTATTTTGTACGAATTAACCTTACCCCCCCTTAAGGAAGATTGACGATATATATACAGTTTTGCGATAAAGCGTAAGTGCCGACAGTCGGTACCTCAGTCGGTAGTTAGTCAAGAGTCAAGAGTCGAGTTGCGAGGAATTCGGTCGTTGCAAGTAATCAGTAGAGTCGACAGCGAGTTCGAGGCAACATCAATAAGTGCACTATTAAAGTAATACATCGACTAGTCCTTTGGCACCTTTCACGTCCTACACCTCACACGTTTTACTGAAATTCCTGCTCTCTTTTTTGCTCCAATCCTAAATTGTTTCTTTTATTGATTTAAAGCACTTATAATCAATTTCTCTCACAAAATTATAAGTCTCACAATATTATATAGTCTCTCACAATATTATAATAAACAGCTAATTCTTTCTTTTCCTTTTTTTGTTTATTTACAATGTGGTGGATCTACCGATCAACAGGACGCCGACAGGTCGAGGCATCAACGCAGCGTAACACACCTCCCGGGCGATCCGCGGGTACCAACCGCCAACACCAGAGGGCTACTACGACGACAACGAGTCTATCTGTCTCGAGTAGCGGTCGAATATACGGGCGCACGATACAAATACCGCACTTAGCGAGACTCCCTCTACGTTTAAGTCAGGGACTACGGGGCATAGCCTTACTGACGAGTCCACCAGTAGTGCCGGGTCGAAACGCGAATTCTCTTCTCATCTGGCAGCAACTCCACTACACTTTCCACAACAATTACTTTACAATCAATTCGCGCATTGAGAATTTTGAGTAAGTTTCTCTGGCGTGGCGCAGTGACATGACTAATTATTTATAATAAGTTTATTTCTAGCTGAATCTAGTGCTTACATCTAAAGGATAGTGTTTTCTTAGCCTGCGGATCTGGTCCGCCGTACTAAGTAATTTAGTAATTAGCGGGTTTCGATGGTTGTTAACTCCTATGATATATCTATTACTACATTTTGTTATTTCTTCTTTGACAGTGGGTATCTTGAGGTCGCGATGTATTGCTTCGTTGGTAAGATACCAGGGTGCATGTATTAGGGATCAGTTCCAGTACGAGTGCCGAAGCGTACAGACGTGTGTCTAGTGCCCTGTGAAGCTCACAAAATAACTCGTGACGCCCATCCTTCGAAAGTGAATCGAAATAAACCAAGTGTTTCCTATCTTATTAGTGAAATATTCCAACGCTCCTAAGCTCTACCCGAATCATAGCCTCATAGCCTCTCGACTAGTAATTCAACTTGAATTAACTAGCTCGATGATGGCCCAAGAATCGCAACCAGGCTCTCTGGAACAAAACCATAATTGCACCGCGCTACCTCCTCCGTGACAAAAGAGCAATACATCCCTCTATACTATTGACACCAAAAACATTAAAAAGCGTAAACTAGAATCAGTTAAAACAAACGCAAACGCTAATCAGAACGAACAGTCAAGAAGCTGTGTAACCACATACAATACTGAATACTAGAATCCACAAATGACTCCATGGACGTTGCGGATTCACCAACTAAACAACATACGCAAAAAAATTCCCCTCCCCCA
The DNA here is from genome assembly GCF_040668555.2 of Bombus flavifrons. Taxonomy (NCBI): domain Eukaryota; kingdom Metazoa; phylum Arthropoda; class Insecta; order Hymenoptera; family Apidae; genus Bombus; species Bombus flavifrons. The sequence continues at coordinate 1,331,154 of NC_138457.1, read as the reverse complement.
CCTATATTTGTTGATAATGTCATCAATATACAAACAATGGTAAAGTCCATTGAGAAAGAAATCAACAAAGAGGAATATAAATCAAAAATAAAAAATAACCAAGTCAAAATTCTGCCGGCTAACCCAGACTCATATAGAAAGATAACAAAACTGTTAAAAACATTGAATACTAACTATCACACCTACCAACTTAAACAAGAAAGACCTTATCAAGTGGTGTTACGCAACATCCACCACTCGGCTAACTTAGACGAACTGAAGTTCGACTCCTTAAACTTGGTCATGAAGTAATTAACATCACCAACATAAGACATAGAATCTCAAAAAAACCCACTATCCCTATTCTTCATCGACTTAAAACAAAAACCTAATAATAAACAAATCTACAACATAACTCGACTAATGAACTCGGTAGTAACAATCGAACCTCCTTTTATAAAAAAAGATATAGTGCAATGTAAAAGGTGCCAAAGGTACGGTCATACGCAGAAATACTGTAATCACAATTTCCGCTGCGTTAAATGTGCAGGTATACACCCCAATGAGCAGTGCACTAAATCACCAGAAACCCCAGCGAAGTACATCCACTATCAAGAAGACCATCCCGCTAACTACAGTCCTCCAAAATTCATTACTACTTCAATCTCCTATGCCCAAGCAGAACAAGAAAATAAGAATAATCCGAAAACCCATAGGGACCATTCTCAAAATAGTGTTTCCAATCCACAAAAAAAAAAAAAACAGACAACTTCTCTAGACTCGAAAAATTAATTGAAAAAAATCAGAACAAATAAATAACTTACTATCATTATTAACACTCATCATGGATAAATTAATACGCTCCGACGCAAAATAAAACCAAGTCGCATAGCTCTTTGGAATGCCAACGATCTAGCTCAACACAAATTCGAACTAGAACTCTTCCTAAAACAACAGCAAATCGACGTATGCTCATATCAGAAACCCACTTCGCTGACAAAACTATTTGAAAATAAACGGTTATAACGATCCACGGCGACACCGGAATTATTATCAAAGCCAGCATTAAGCATTACGAGCTTCCGTAATTCCAGAAAGACTACCTCCAAGCTACAAACGTAGCAATAGAAGACTGCCATGGTACAATAACCACTTCAGCAGTATATTGCCCTCCCAGACACTCCATTGCTAAAGAAGACTTCGATAGCTGGAGGCTATAATGCCAAACATACACAATGGGGCAGCAGACTTATCACGGTAAGAGGCAAAAATCTCTTGAATAGCATAAATACTAACAGACTCAACTACCTCACCACATATGAACCCACATACTGGCCCACTGACACTAACAAAATACCTGATTTACTAGACTTCTTTATATCTAAAAATATCTCGCCAAGATATGTCCAAATCAACTCCTCGGCGGAACTCTCTTCAGATCATTCCTCCGTTATAGCAACAATTAGCTCAACAATTATTGAAAATCCACCTAATGGCTTTATTCATAACCAACTCATCAGCTGGCAGCTCTTTAGAGAAGTCTTTAATCATTCAACATCGGCCTTAATTTCCCTAAAAGCAAATGAAGATATTGAAACAGCCACAGAATACTTAAACACCAGCATAATGAACGCTATCCGCCCCTCCACGCCTACTAAGAGTTCTATCAATAAACATGAATATCCCCATCAAATATTAAAAAAAAATCGCAAGAAAGCCTTAGAAAAGTATGGCAGAGTCACAGAACACCTGACGACAAACGCAAGCTAAATAGCGCAACTAGGAATTCAACAAAAATCATTAAAAACTATAAAAATGACTGTTTCCAAAAATATCTCGCCAATCTGTCTCCCACAGCTGATTCCAACTACTCATTACGGAAGGCTTCCAGGAAACACGCGTCTCCCGCAAATAATTCCTCCAATTCGCTGTCCGCAAGGATGGATGGGCGCGTAGCTCTATAGAGAAAGTCAACCTGTTTATTAATCACCTATCTAACATATTGAAACCTCATTCCTCCAGTATTGCCCTGAAAATAACGGAATACCTGCACTCTTCCTTCCAAATGTCTCCTTCTATTGAACCTTTCATTTCTAGAGAGGTTACGGAATTAATCCGTCACCTAAATCCCAGGAAAGCATCGGGGCATGACCAAATAAGTAATAAAGCAATCAGGAACTTCCCATAAAAGGGATTGCACTCATTACATCAATTTTTAATGCAATTCTTCGCCTTGAACACTATCCTAAGTCCTGGAAAATATCACTGATTACTCTCATCCCCAAACCCGGTAAACCAATACACGAAACTAGCTCCCATCGCCCAATTAGTCTTCTACCTACTTTGTCAAAACTATTCGAGAAGATTCTAACGAATCGAATCCTTCCACTCTTAGAGGACTTGAAAACACTGCCCGATCATCAATTCGGTTTTCGGAAGCAACATTCTACGATAGAGCAAATTCATCGTATAACACATAATAGCAGCCAAAACTTAGAAAAGAAAACATATTGCTCTGCGGTATTCCTAAACATTCAACAGGCATTCGACGATGTGTGGTATGAAGGACTTTTGTTCCAACTAAAGAAAATCTTACCACACATCTACTACTCCATATTAAAATCCTACCTAACCAATTGACAATTCATGGTTAAATACTTAGACGTCACAACCGCAACGTTTCCAATAGACGCCGGCATACCCCAAGGCAATATACTTGGACCCCTACTGTTCTCCAACTACACTGCCGATTTACCATCCTTAGCAGAGATAACAACAGCGACATTTGCTGACGACACAGCACTACCTATTAAAAGTATTAATTAAAAGTATTTGTGGTGAAAAACTATTAATTCATATATTTATATATTGATATATTCATATATATTATATTAATATATTTATTCATATATTAATTCATATATTTATTTCATATAATAGTTCAACTTTAATTTGTGAAATTTAGTGTATAAAAGATAAAGAAAAAACGCAAAGCGGTATTCTTTTATCTGCTTTCTCTCTGTCTCTCATACATTGAATTTGTGGAGGATTGGTCGATGATAGATAGTGCGAAATAACGATAGCGAGATATTGCTGTCGCAATCCGTCAAATATATTTCGAATAAACAAATAAATTAATTTACAGCCGTATACGTGAGTCGTTAGTACGAAATATAAATCGCGGAATAAATACTCGTTAATGTTTGTCGCGTAACTCGATAAATACTCGGAGATACTCTGTAGATACTATTCGATACTATTCGATACTATTCGACACTGTTCGATACTGTTTGATACTGAATCGCTCGCAATCGCGTCTGTTTATTTATACTGGTCGGGGGAGAGTCGGAAAATTCAAATTCGTCTTCGTTCGACGGTTGCATTGTTTTGCCCAGAGTTTGTTTATCGTTATGTTCCATGCGTCAAGGCTAAGTCAATGTCCTGAGGCAAAACAACAGTATGAGTCGCTCTCGACTCGCGTCGTCCTTTGACTCCTGTGCCACTACAAATTTAACAAATTAAAGTTAAGATATACTAGAGTAATAGTTTTTCAGCATAAATAGGTCAATACTTTTTGTAGAGAATGTCCAACTCGATCGATGTGTAACGTATTAAGAAATATATAACTCGTATAAAAAAACATTGGTGAAATTTGTATGTCTTCTGCGCGTTTACTTAAAAAAAAACTGATCATGTCAAATTACGTTCATCTCGAAACCATTCAACTTGTTCCTGAAACATTTCTTGATATTATTAAAAACAAGCAAGATATTCCAGGTGATAAAATTAGATAAGAAATTCTATATTTTCAATTATTTTGATTTTTTTTTGTAAGTGTACTTTTACGCATCGTTGCACATGCAATCTTTCACTTATTCCAGTTTCTGTTAATATTAGTTACCTCTCGAACCTTTTATTATATTTTCCTGATTGGTTATAATTTTCTAGGAAATTATTTGAAGAATCGACATGGCCAGAAATTTATGGTAAATGTATTTTGTGATATTCAAGAAAACTTATTCCTGGACAAGACCAAATTTTATAAATTCTTTTCTGTGCTGGTAGATAAGTCCGCTTTTCCATTCGCTCTTAATTGCAGAATGTACTATTCTATTTAAAAAAAAGGTGATAAATTCCATTTATTCATTATCTTCCTTATTTATGATTTACAAATTACTGATGAAAAGAACAAATTCCACTTTTGTTTAGTTCTATACGCGCTTACCTCAGTATCCATATTGACTATTTACATTCTGTTGCAAGTGATTAGTGTTGGACATGATATCAATAATATATCAAATCTCATAAATACAAAATCACCTAAAACACTGCAATTTTTGCATAGTGCTATATATTTCTATATATATAATATTCTATGTTTAAGATCATATTACGAGACAGTTTATTCTTTCTGTTCCAAGAAGATAGTTTTTGTGTGTGAAAAAGAAAAAAAGAAAAAATTAAAAGCAATAAAAAAATAGTTCATACTTGTTTCTTGGTGGTAGTAGCATAACAATATTTTATTGCACACACGAAAACTTGACTTAGGATGCAATAAAATGAAATTGTAACATTAGCTTTTGTTACAATGATTATAACAAATTAAATAAACTGCAGAGGTTTATGCAGTAAATATGCAAAGTATATGCGATGTTATACCCGTTGAGTTTAACAAGGACTTCGGGATATTTTGGGTCGGAAAGGATTAAAAGAATTGAAATTGATCGACTATCAAGTGTTGTTTTTTCTAACTATTGCACGTGGTCTTCATGATACCTCGCTCGGTACGTACCGCTGATTCGGATATTTCTCAACCTTTTTTTTACCATATGTTTACTTATGCCAATAAAATATACAATGACAAAAACAAATAAACAATAGAATAAACAGAAAACTGGAGAAACTACAAGCACACACGAAACTCGACGGCCCGCCGCGATTGTGTAGTGTAACATGATCCAGTGGCAGATAGCGCGGAGACAATGGATCTAGGTACTGAATAAAAAGTAAAACTTTTTTATTTCTGACTTCTCTAAAATTAAACTTTTACGAATATATTTGTGACGTTATATTTACTTATTGATATGTATTTAATTATCATTTATTCAGTAAGCAAATATGTTCCAAATTATATCGTGTTTGGTCTCATCTGAATCAGAAAAGTGTAACAAATATGTTGGTAAATGATTTCATTTACTACAATGAATCAAAAATAAAAAGAGTTTGATTTATGAGTTTAAGGTCTCAGCAGCGTCAAAGTAAACAAGCACTCACAAATAGGAAAAGGATAAAGTGACAAAAAGTGTCAAAAAGCGAAAAACATTGCAGTGACATCATCGTCATAAATAAAAATAAAAATTAAGTTTATAAAATAAAACAAAATTAAAGTATATAAAAAAATAGGAGTCATCGCTAATGAAGCAAAAAGCAAGGAAACGGAACCCGCCAGACTTAATAAAAAAACAACAAAAAGAAAAATTAACGCGCAAAAAGCAGTCATAGATCAACAATAGCTTAAGACTTTCCGCGCAAAAGATGCGGAAACTCAACCCACAACCAAATCTGGTTGCCAGGACGAAAAGACTAGTAAACACAAACGAGGAATTTCACTCTACACAAGAAGAAAAGGCTGTAGAAATAAAAATCATGAGGGGAAATCATAATCAATTAACAGGGACCATCAAACTACTCAACGCCGAGCTCAACGTTAGAGCAAATAAAAAAAAACGATACATTACGAGGCAAAATGGGTAAACACAGTCCCACCATATCGCCAAAACATTCGTCACCGGAGGGGCGATAGGCCCCATCAAACAACCCTGGAGGCCCAGCGCCACCATCATCGCCACGGGGGGTGGGGGGGGGGGGCACCGGACGGACACCCCACCAGACACGCCGCGGAGGAGCGTACGAACGCCCCTACCACTACAAGGGAAATGAAACCGCCGCCCATCTTCATAACAATACAAGACCCAAAGGACACGGTAACACTCATAGAGAAAGTATCAGACATCAAACAATTCCACATTAAAAGAATACACACAGGTAAACATGCGCTCTACCTCCGAAACATACCCGATTTTCACAAAGCTAAAGAAACACTCCTTGCAGCAAACACAACCTTCTATACCTATACACCCAAAACAGAAACACACCACACATACTTGTTAAAAGGCTTAGACAATAGTTACTCTGAAACAGAAATACTCACAGACCTACAAACCTTACAAATAAACGACGTCCAATTTACAAAAGTCTCACGGTTTACGACAAAAAGATCAAGGGAGAACAATATATTACTCCCAATTTATATAATACAATTGTCCCCCACAGCAATATAAGTAATCTGTTAAAAATTAACCATTTTAACTACTTTAAGATAAAATGGGAAAAAATAATAAAAAGAAATGATGACATAACTCAATGCCATAAATGCCAGCGACTAGGTCACACTGCACAAAACTGCAACCTAAACTATCGCTGTGTAAAATGCACAGAGCCCCATGGTCCAGGCGGCTGCAAAATAAAAAAAGAAGACGCAGTTACTAAGGACAAAATATTCTGCGTAAACTGCAGAAACTACGGACACCTCGAGTCATACAAGGGGTGCCCCAAACTCGTAGAACTACGCAAAAAGCTAGCCGAAAAAATAAAAAAAGGCAAAGAAACAAAGACAAAACGAATTGCCCAAATTAGCCGTAAATACGTCTCAGAACTAATGTTTTCTGACGTAGTGAAACAGCAAACAAAAATAAATCAAATAATGGAAAACACACCACAAATAACAAACTTAGATCCGCGCTCAGGCCAAAGCTCAATTACAACCGATAACACCCCCCAACTAAACATAATAAACGTTATTGAAGACTTTAAAAAAAGCATACTCCAAGCGTTAAAAGAACATCAAATACAATTAAATGATATAAAAACAACACTATCAACGCACAAAGAAAGGATCGACGCCATCTTCACCACTTTCAATAGTATAGATGGCAAATAACCAAAATCCACTAAACCAACAATTACAGCAAAAAATTAAACTTAAAACATCTGAAAATAATTGCAATAAATGCCAACTCTCTAATTTCAAACCAAAAAAGATACAGTATGCTAACCCTAATAAGTAAAGAAACCCCCGACATCGTACTCATCTCAGAAACAAAACTAAATAAAAGACACAAAGTACACTTCAAAAACTACTCCATGATAAGACAAGACAGACCGAACGCCAGCCAAGGAGGAGGAACAGCAATCCTCATAAAAAACCCTATAAAACACAAAACATTTCTAAATGACAAAATAACAAGTTTCAAAATCCTAGAAACAACGATCATAAAAATAAAAATAAGCAATAAGGAAAACTTATTTATCACTGCAGCCTACGCAACCTACGGAAACCGGAAAGAATTGAGAACCGGAACGAATTCAATAAACTTTTCGAACTCTTACAGCTCAACAAACCGGAAAACTACTATATAATAGCAGGCGACCTTAGCGCAAAACATACAAGCTGGAAGAACGAAATAAACAACACGAGAGGCAACTTCATTAGAAACTGGCTAGACAATAGAAGCATTCACTTAAAAACAAACTTATACAGCTCCGAGCTACCCTCTTACCCAGAAGGAGGCTCATACCTGGACATATGCTTAGCAGATGCGCGACTAAAATTTGAAAACCTACGTCCAAATAACACCCTTAAAACCTTAGCCTATGACAGTGACCATAACGCCCTAGTATTTCACATAAACAAGAATACATCGGACCTCCTAACACTCGAAACACAGACCGAGGCACCCAGGTACAATCACAAAACGACAGACTGGAAGAAATTACAAAACATACTCGAACAGAACTGCGACCTAAAGATCTACAACAACGTCAACCTAACAAATAGTCAAATCGACTCATTCATAGACGAAATAGAAAAACATACACAAATCGCTCTCCAGAAATCCGTGCCAAACATAAAACAAAAAAATTCATGTGAGCCCTATATCAACAATAAAATAAAAGAACTACAACGAGACAAAAGCTACATACTCTCCAAAATAAACAATATAAAATACAACTATTCTTACGACAAAAGAGAAGAATTAGAATTCCTAAAGTACAAAATTCCTTCTATACAAAATAAGAGAACATATGAAACAAGAATTCGCAAGCTCCATAAACCATTACTGGACAAACAAAATAAGAAACATCTCCAAAAACGACCCAGCCAACATGTTTCCACAAAAAAATCAAATCTTCTGGCCAAAAGGACAAAACCCCGTCCCACCTCTCAAATTGCCCCCAGAAAAAGCCTCCCTCATCCAAGAAGCAGGTATAACGACACACAACACCACCAAAGACACCGAGGGTAACTTCATAATAGCTAAAACAACAGAAAAACTAGACATTATCGGCACCCACTTTTCCAAAACACACACACAAAACGAACACCTAGGCCGAGAACAACTAAACAGAATTATCATCGCCGAAACAAACAAACTCAAAAATGAAATGGAACAAGACATAACGCTAAACAAAACAGTCTGCACATTCTCAAACGAAAACACCGCAGACAATCCCAAACAACCGGAACCAGAAATAAACTACTTCACAAACTACAATCAACTAAACAAAATCTTCTCCAAACTAAACGACAAAAAATCCTCCAGCTTCGACGGCATCCCAAACATTTTACTCAAGCGCCTCCCAAACAAAATAAAATGGTACTACACAGTACTCTTCAACAATGCACTAAACAACACATATTTCCCCAGAAAATGGAAAAAAGCCAAATTGATAGCTATAACAAAAAAAGATAAAGACGGCTCATCACCCGCAAACCTACGACCCATAAGTCTCCTCCCCAACATAAGCAATGTATTTGAAATAATCATAAACAACCCCCTCACCTCCTTCTGCTAAAAAAATGACATAATCCCAGAAAATCAATTTGGCTTCCGACACAAACACTCCACAATTCACGCAATAAACAAACTTACGTCGGACATCTGCTGGGCGCTAAACGCAAAACAACGAGTAGCCGCCTGCTTAATAGACCTCGAAAAAGATTTCGACACAGTCTGGATCCCAGGTCTCGTATACAAATTAATCAAGAAAAACTTTCCCAAATACCTAATCAAAATAGTCTGATACATGATCACAAACAGAACATTCGTAATGATTGAAGCTTCACACGCATCAAGCAAAGAATTCTCCATAAAAAACGGTCTGCAACAAGGTACAGTAAATTCCCCGTTACTTTTCAGTATTTACAATAGTGACTTACTAAACCTCTTTAATCTCAATACATCCAACCATAAACGCTCCATAGCCTTCGCAGATGACCTAATCATCTACGTAACAGGCCGCAAAACCAAAACAATAAAAACGGAACTGCAAGAACTTTTTGAGAAAATTAACGATTACTACAACACCTGGAAACCAAAAACCAACGCAAGCAAATGCGAAACCATACTGTTTAGACCCAAATCAAGCAAAATCGATCCAATAGAAAGAGAACACTGTAGAAAATTTCAGCTAAGGGAGAAAGCAAACGAAGGGGAGCTCATTCCACACAAAAACTGTGTAAAATACCTAGGCATAAATATAGATGAAAAATTAAACTATAAGCAGCACATCGCAATACAACTCTCCAAAGCCCTCAAAGCATTCTGGCACACAAAAAGATTATTCTACTCCAAACATCTCAATAGCAAAGTAAAAATCCTGTGCTACCAAGCACTAATCAGACCGATCATAACCTACGGCTGCCCAATCTGGTACAACATATCAGCCTCCCTAATGGAAAAAATTCGCATATTGGAAAGAAAATGCGTCAGAGCTTGCTTGAGTACTTACAGATACGAACACAGCGGATTCAAAAAATATGTTAAAAACAAAATAATCTACGACCTAGTCAACATTCACCGCATAGACTGTCACATCTTAAAATTAATAAGAAACCACTTCGCGCAAGCGGCAAAGATACAAGAAAATAGCTTAATCTTCAGTTGCTTATTCCCAAATGACGCATATTACAAAAACACTCTGGCAACAGGCTATGTAGCTTTCCTGGCTATTCCATAAATATAAATATGGAACCTCTTGATGGCAAGAATAACAGCTAAACATTCCAGGTCGAAGCTGCAATATTTTGACTCTACAATAGTGGTTCGTTTACTAAAATAAAATATAGATCGAAAGAAACCGTTCGTTTGTCTTTGAATTAATACCGCGCCGAAACCACTTGCGATGGCATCACAATGCAACTCTGTTTCAAAATGGGGGGAATAGATAACCAAAACCGGTTTATCAACTAATTTACCTTTTAAACAAGCTGGAAATTCGTACCCTTCCTTAATAATTCATATAGGAATTTCGCTAAAATAGAAAAATTTGGAATAAAATGCCTAAAATAACTTGCGGGGTCCACAAAATGCAGTACGTCTTTCGCCGTTCGTGGCATTGGATAGTCTCGGACAGATTCAATGCCGTCTCGACCGGGGCGAATACTAGATTTATTAAAATTAGGTAGCCAAGATATGTAACTTCGCGGTATAAAACAGAAAATCTGTCTTAATGGAATTGTAAATTGTTTCGTACAGCTAAATGAAAAATTTCTTCAAACATTCAAAAAACCAAAATATGTTTTTCAATCGTTTCTGTAGCGACTAAAATATCATCTAAATATAATACGACTTTATTCTTTTTACCAAGATTGATAAATAGAGAATTAATATATTATTGAAAAACACGCGGAGCATTAATAAGCCCAAAAGGTATTTTCAGGTATTCGAACTGTACAAAAGATGTATATTTAATAGATGATTTTGAAACCCTCATGTGATGAAAACCATTCTTTAAATTGAGTTTAGTGAAATACTTTTACTTCGCAACTGATCCAAGCAGTCGTTGACAAGAGGCGCCGGAAAATTGTCTTTAACGGTGATTTTATTTAATTCCCTGTAGATGAAGCAGAGATGCATTTTCTATTCTTTTTCCGCACTAAGACAATAGGGATTGTGTATGGCGAATTGCTTGGTCTGATAATCTCTTTCTCGTACAAATCGCTCAAAATATTGCGGAACTGTTCTTTTCCGGTAAAAGCTCAACATCACGGACGAAATCATACTGACTGATAATTTTTAAGCGTAATTACATGTTAGGTATCGCTCGACCAAGAATTCGAATTACGAGATGCAAACATCTCGTCGTGAAAAATTCTCTTAACCGTCGATAACATGTCAACATCCACTTCGGGATTGACATCTGAATTTTCGGCTACGCTCTTCGCTTTCTCTACGTACTCGATTTGCATAATTTCGTCTATGACAGAATCCGAACTAGCCTTCTCAATCTTAATCGAACGTCCGCGTCGACGATCACTCGGACAATCTTACGGTATAACTCAAGGCGCATATCCACAGGCACATCTTTGCCTCCTTGGTAAGTGTGTGCTTAGTGTTTTGTAGTTCTAATATAATTAATTCATTATAGAATATTTATTTTCCTTCCTCTTTCTTTCTTATATATATGAGTGTATATATGCTTATATATATGTAGTATCGGGAAAAGGGCCTAATAAACATCGAGTTAACCATGAACAATGTCACGAAAGCCGAGGCGCCGTCGGGTCCATAAATGTGTCATCGGTCTTTTCAAGTGCATAGTTTCGTAGAAAAGGCCTACGTGACCCTGGCCACGAGCGTCTGCGGAACACGCGGGTGGTGGGCCTAGGAAAAGACAAAGGGATGCTAGAACGGCCAGAATGCGAGTGGAGAAGTGCAGTTTGAGTTGAGAAGTCACGGAGTGTGAATCGGGAAGTCAAGGCGTGTGTGATAATGATACACGTACGACGATATTGTAATCGGTTTTTGTTACTGAGTATTGCTTATTAAACTACACTAAACCCTAATTAAATCATCATTATTTGTCCTTACTCTAAGATCCATAAGTTACTACATATATGACGGCTCCGCGATAGCCCTCATCGCAATACCAAACTCCTTGGCTACCGAGGAATGCATAAGGCTACACGCACTTCCGTCCCTTTTTTTTCTTTTCGCGAGGAGGTGAAAATGCTATTACGCATACCCAGTGACTCGTGTTACTGGGTTCTGTGGGACTCGGCAGGTGGAACACCATACCTACTAAAAATCCCTCCTCTATCCTCTTCTCTTGAGATACGAACCAACCTCCGGACCACCTTTCTGCATTACCTCAAGGTTGGCCCTAGCACGTACCCTTCATTCGTTAGTTCCTCTCAATTATTACTACTAGCTCCAATTCTTCTTCTTCTACTTCTCTCAATGTTCATCTCTTGTATTCGCCTTGCAAACATGATATTCTTACAGAAAGCCTGGAACTTCGTTCAGTTGTCATCCTTCTTGATTACTAGGTTAATAATATTCTCCGTCGTCAATGGCATGCCGATGAAATTCTCCAATATAGTCCTCTCGTGGATCCACTTCAGGCAGTAGAACAACCTATGCTCTACGTCGTCACCTTCTTCGCCGCAATCCTACGGTACACATTAAACATTCGTGTCCGGTCCAATAGTTGCATCGTCCAGTTGTCAATATTTCTTTTGTACTTTTTAAAAGTACAAGCGCCAGGTATTATCTTTCTCGTTCAATTATCCTCCCTGTACAAATCCCATTCTTCCCTCCACTTGTCGTCGATACGTTCTTCCACTGCGCTTGTCACGTAAACTTGAGGGTTGGATAATGAAATAAAATAGCTGGGTCGTAACACAACTATTAATTTTGTTTTAGTTAAACTTTATTACGAATTCAGCGATCACACCGGAATACACACTGAATTAACATAAATCACAATTCACTCCAACCACGTTACGTAAAACTTAGTTACAATGATACGTTAAGTACGCGACTGTTATAAGGGTAAAGACCGGTGAAGATATGTTGACTATTCTAAGGATACAGAATAAGTGAAGTTTTACTGACGATACTGTGTCTGAGGAAAGCTAGGGATGGGTGTGTCTAAGGACACGGGACTATCGGATTTGTTGATGATAGTTTTGGTTAAGGAAGTGAGGGCAGTAGACACCGTCTCCGATTGGATAATAAGACAGTTAGTGGACCAGGAAGGGTTTTAGCCACCTTCGCGAGAAAGTTGCTAACGGAACATACCAGATGTGAAGAAAACCAACTTTCTATGCTAACACGTGGTAGACAATAAACGTAAAGCAAATCTAAGACAAGAAATACTCGCTTGGTCCGAAGGACCTTAAGAGTGAAAATTCCAAGACCTCTGGTGGGTACTTAAGACTATTGAGGGTACGCGCCAAGGATGTGCAGACATCTGGGTGCCATCCCGCCCGCGGTGTGTGGCCTGGTATCTGATGTGAATTGACGTTACACCCTCATCCTCTTCACGAAAATTGAGGCTGCTCCTACTCTAGACCGTGTGTCGTAATGATTTTGTTGGTATTAGGTTGTCCGAAAAGTTTGTTTCGTTTTATGAGGAAATAATAGACGCACAACGTTTTTTGTTTTATATTATTTTTTCGAATTACGTACGTCCATTTTGTTCTGTTGAGATAAACACCGCGACATTTCATAGACTTGATTTCACATTTGTATGAAGGTGCACTATTGTAAAAAACACGTTTGCGAAAGAAAGACACTTTTCGGACAACTTAATAGTTTTTGTTTAGTTCATAATTCTCGGCCCGGAGCTCCGCTTTATAGTATATCGGCATTGTGTCCGTCAATACGCACAGCGCTGCATGCGACATATTTCTATAGGCCATAATCTTATGAATGCGGCCTCTTCAAGAAGTTTCTGTTTTTCTTAATTGACAAAGCTTTCGCCCATACAGGGGACAGATACAGCACCACCGACTCCCATACTCCATAGTACGGCTTGCTGACTGAGCTGGTGGGCTCGTTAACGTTAGGTAACAACGTCCTCAGCGCCCCCATAAGTGCATCGGCCTTACCGCAGACTTTCTCAAAGTGAGCCCCGAACTTCCTGCAGTTATGCAACTGCATCCCAAGGTATCTAATCTCTTTCTTGGTTCTCACTGGATTACCCTCAATCTGGATGTCCATTACTTGTTTTTTTTTCTTTTTTAATCGAGGAGGAGAAAATACTACTACGCATTAGCTTTATTCGCAAGCTTAAGTCGCAACTTAAATGTAAAAAAATTTCAGAAATTTTATCCTTGCATGTAATGCTGTAAGACCATATTTATAATTTTGTTTCATATTTTCTCCAGTATTACCGAAATCTTTCGAATTTTTATGACAAATTATATACATTGAACTGGAGTTGGGACTTGTTAGATATTGAGCATCTTTCCCATCTAATATCGTTAAGTGCATCTTGTGGAACACTAATGATAAGTAATGTTTCCTTTCCATGAACTATATATTCTATAGGCACTAAGGAACTAATTTGATTTTTTATAGTCGCGACTTCGGTTTGAATTAACTCTTTTGTTTCTTGCTAATATTGAAAGTTTATCATTCTACAAAAGTATGCTGACGATGGACGTGAATTTTTCTATAAAAGTTTGTCCGTGCCACTGTCTCTAAGCGAAGAACTGACGATATTACGAAGAAGTCACTATGTTGCTGTCGAATCTAAACTGTTGTCGTTAATCTTCTACTTATATTTATTCACTTTATTCTGAGGAACCATCGCACAGTGGTCGATTTTCATCTTTTTGTGGATAAAATCAATGTTGTCCAAAATCTTACAAACAGATTAAATTTATTACCAGCCAATGAAGTTCGATCTGTATCGAGTAGTAATTTTATATTTGCATTGATTGTAATCGGCTTCTATCGGCAACCTAATAAAGCATGTTATAGCAGGATCTGATGTTACATATGAAATAAATTCTCTATATTTATTTTTCTTGGAAATTTTCGAGTATTATATTTTCGAAACCTTTTACAGCCTTTGTGCCGCGATTCAAGTGCTTTCTCGGACAATTGTTCAATTGGAACAATGAATGATTTTATAATTTTTGCATCACGGATAAGTACTTGATGTATTGACTTGATTGTCTTAGGCATACAATACCGATTATAATGTTGCACATATATGACGTTTACCCGGAAACTATCCTTTCTTATGCTGTAGCAGAAGAAAGACTCAATTTTGATCAATAAGGACGATGCCCCGTTCAATGTGCTTAGACAGTATATTCCTGATTTCTTAACATTTTTTCTAGCTGCTTGTCTATCTAAGGACTGCCAACTTTTAACAATGTACAACATTGTAACAATGGACGCACATCCTTTTGATTGTTCTCCCTCTTACATCTTTTTCTGTAAGTAAGCTGTGTATTTTATTTGTTTGTTTTTCACTGCCTCTCTTATTTGGAAAACACAGCAGTTCAGTTGCCAACAATTCTCAACAGCTTGATATTTTTATTCTTTTTGTTATTTATAATGTGATATATTATATGTCTATTCAGACATATCGGAAACATTTAGGCTTCGAATGAATAAATTCATGCTGATCACTGCTCGCATCACCTGCAATCACATTCCTTTTTGATTTTACAAGCATCGTAATGACATTGACCAACATAACTGCAAGCACTACACTGTTTGAGCATAGACAATACTGTCGCTGACCTGCCAATGAATATCAGTGATATTTTGAAACGCAAACATTAATTGGCGTAACGGTGTAATGCCAATCTCATACGTCGATACGTAAACATTAGCCCCCATACACATTCAATATCGATAGGTGATCAACATGTTAATTTATAAAAATTATGTCTATTCTTCCATTTTTCCAAAGCAAGGCATAGCTCACTTGAATTGTGCATTCAAAGAAGTTAAGTTCTTCTTCGTCTTGCTCTTTTACTAGCAACCACATTATCCATCATCGGTTTTCCTATTTTTATAGCTTTGATAGTGCTGGTAGTTGGCTAAGTATTAACTACATCTAAGATGTGACGAAAGTCGAAAGAGCCTTTGCTCGGCATTTGTCAACAAAAATGTCCGCAAAATGCAATGTGAATTATCGTTATTTTCATTTTGATTTATATCAAGTTTTTCTAATAAGGCAGTTACAAATAAAATTCTGCTTTTTCTTTAAAGTCGTAGAGCGATTTGGTCGTTGCAGAAGGGCTTCGACGTGATAATACATACGATAAAACGATTGCTGAGACAGCGTACCAATGATTTTATGTTCTTGCACTTCCGAACCTTCGAAGCAAGCAAACACATCTGATTTTTCCCCACATATAGCAAATTTCTTTTTACGATTAGTATTTTGGTTCATACATACCTGAAATATAATTACGATGTAATTTTGTTAAATTGAAAATCGCGCTAGCCTGCCACAGATATTGGTGAATTATAATACAATTATTCAATTTTTCTACAAACATTGTGGCCTTTTTCCTACTTAGTTCGGTAATTTTCAATTTTAAGGTATTGAACAATTTCGCTTCGTTGTAATTTAAGATTTGTTAACGATCACTTTTCACAAATTGACCGCTATTACTTGTCTTTGGATCGTTGGTTTGTAAATACAGTGAATGTAGGAATAAGGAACAAGAGAAGCAATTGAGATACAGCACGATACCTTACAGATTTTATATCTAGACAAATAAAGTTCAAAAAAATAGAATTTAACCAGTGTCTGGATCCATTCGGTGCTAGTCAGCAAATAACGGAAGTTGTGTAGCTTAGTGTCATAAGAAGCCGAAGGTATCTCTAAACGACAGATTTAGTATCAACATTCATTGTAAATTCAAAGAGCTGTGTTAGGCCTAGGCATCGTCTTCTGTGCAGTTGACCGAACCTTGCGCATTTCGAGAGTTTAGCTATGGTCCAATATCATTTTGATTGTAAGATTCTCCAAAATCCAATTAAATCGTTTTATAACAATAAAATAAAAAGAATATAAAAACTTCGTTTTTCTCATTTTGGCAATTTATGAGTAATTGCGTTATCATTGGAACAGATCAAAGAAAACACCGGAAACTGCTTCCAGTGATCAGTTCCGCGAAGTAGTGGGGATAACTCGTATCCGCTTAAAATTTGAAGAGACAAATTCTCGACCTTCTGAGCGACATCTATTTCGACGGGACTATCAATTGTCGTCTGCACGTTCCATTAATTTCTCTAATGTAATTACGCGTACCTTTAACTGTAACTCAATTCTTTCGGCACTTACCGATAAGCCGAAAATTTCGATGTTTTAAAGTTTGGCGATCTCGATAATGGTTTATTGCGTAATTTGGTGGTCCTGATAAGGATCGATTACTTACAATTAATATGCATAAAGATAAATATAAATATTGTTAAATATGCCCGCCTTGATATTTAGTACATGTATTATTTCTTCGCAACATGTTTCTAAAGAAGCTTAATATCTCTTAATATCTCTTAATATCTCTTCACTTATTTGTAACACATGTCTTTCGATATTCTCCTCAGCGGCTTCAATTTACACACATCAATCTCTAACATCCAGCAGAGGAAGAAATTCGGAGATGTTAAATCAGTATACCAATCATATAGGCCAGACTACCATTTGAAATGTTTCTTCGCCAAAAAATTCTTCCATCATCGTTGCCCACGCCGTATATGTCGATTTGGGAAGGTTTATATGGTAAAGCTTGGTCCCTCTGGAGGGATTATCATCGGATGCCTATTATATGTGGCTATTCTGTTATTATCTCGTTATTGCTTCGATGGCTGTGGTACGCAGGATGTTTGTCAGACGTGGTTACCCCATTACTACTTTCCCAATCTACACCAATCTTAGTCGTATGCATTGGTATCTCCCAAATTTCTCCAAGATTAGTAGTGGTAAATGTTCGGCTATTCTACGAGTTGATATGTCCATCTAGATGGAACCAAATCTTGTCGCTGAAAAATAACATATCTAAAACATGGTCATTTTTTTCTTAAGAAATATTGGGAATCATCGATAATAGCGAATATGTTGCTTTTTAGTTGTTTCGCACTATCGGCGTTTAGTTTCTCCATTGCTGGATCTCTCTTGACTGAGGTTTCTATTTTCTTCATAATCCTTGCTGTATTTAACATAACAACTTCCAAAATTTTAACGAAGCCCTTAATATTCACAGGGCTTATTGCCTGAAGATAATAAATCTTCTTCTTCCGAGAAGGAGGATATTTCCTCCGCATACTCTTCGGATTTCCCATTATCGTACCTCAGTTTTCTAACAGGGTAACTTTTCGTTGATACCTCTGTTGTTAAGTATTTCGTATTTCTTTCTGCGTATGGAGTAAGGTAACTAGTCTGGTTCGTTATCTCAGCCGGTAAGTCAACGTCCATTTCGTTCTCGTGTCCCATTTTAATTTTTCGAACTAGACTTTGTGCCAGTCTCCGACTCGGCCTGAACGAGTCCACCTCCTTTACGTTGCCCTTTCTAGTTATGGGAGTAATCGGTATCTCCTCCAACGTATTATCCGTTTGAAGGCCTATCCTATTCTCCCCTTTCTCCGCTTTTTTGTCTGACGTGTTTTCAGCGAATCTAATTACTCTGGGGCGAGTACTCCCCGCATCTACGTTACTCTCGCTAAGTGAATGATCCCCGACTACTGAAGATTGTGTATTGATAAGGAACGATACGGATGTATGTGCCAGAGTCATTCGCGTTGACCGGCTTCTAAAAGATGTGCGCATCGGTCTTCTCGGAGCTTCAGAAAAGATCCAAAAAACGACCCTTCTTCTCCAGTTAAACTTTATCGGCTATCGAAAAATGGTCTTTCACGAAATATTTGTACTTCTTTACTTTCTTGGAGACAAAGATGACTGGGATCATATGCTACTGCTCAGAGGATCTCGATTCGAGAGCTTTCAGCCTGGCACGCACCGTACCTAGAGTGGTCTTGGCGGAAACCAGCTTTCTGAAATTCTCGTACATGCGCGAAATACGATGTAACAAGACGCTTTGTTGTGCGATAATGTCGGTAATGATGACGCGTACTCGATTGTCGTGTCGCAGAGATCTAGAAGACTCGATTTTATTGTATGTACAGACCGGAGACCCGTCTCGAAGAAACATTAATATTCAAAACATATCGTTGGTGCATTAAGCGAGAGTTAGAAAGGAGAGTACGATATGAAAAGGGCATGATACGAAGACGAAACTGAACGTGATCAAAACTTCTGTTTATTGTCACACATGTACAGTCACAAAAATAAACTTTAAAAAATTAAGAAGAACAGAAATTATCTTAACTTTTAGGCTCCACAAATTTTCACTCGAAATACCAAAAGCGACAAGGTAAAGGCGTATACGAGCATGTGTAATTAATTTCGATGACCAAACCTTAAATGCTGAGCACGTCTGTGTGAAAAAAACTGAGTGACGCGCAGTATAATCACTAGCTATCAGAATTTTCATTTTTAAGGTATTGAACAATTTCTTCCACATTGTAATTTAAGATTTGTCTATCAACTATCGTTCGAGCTGTGGGACGCACAGTGATCCACAAACTAAACGACGTATGGCCGGTAGCTTATCTCGTACAAGTCGTAGATGACTATGATATTCAGAGATGTAAATGGCTCTGCGCAACGTTTTGCAAGTGAAAACATAGATTGAACGTTAAAGCAACTTACGGAAATCCGTAATGGCATATCGAAAACCGGCCTATGAAATTTCCAAATAGAGACGATTAATATTGCTTTCAATCCTTTGATTCTATAATTCATAAATAATTCATAAATAAAGATATGTATTGCTAATATTCATACATGGTTCACATACCGCGATTGTCCCGGCTGCGAATGTCCATAGCAAAATTATACAGACACCACGATTGTCCTGACTGCGAGTGTTCGCTGAAAATACAATAAATTACAGTAAGTTTTCAATATGACTTTCGTTTCCCTACGAACATAATTCGACTCTTCTTTTAAAATTTTGTCGTATAGTGTGGAAATTGTCTATCGCATTCTGTGCTACATCCACTGCAGAGCAAATACGGTGTTGTAATTTCTAGCTCTGCAAGACCTATTGTCGTCATTCACCGGTGATGCGTACACACTTCTTCATGTCTCGCCAAAAGTAAAAATCAAGAGGATTTAGATTTGAAGACCAAGCACGTGTCACGTCGATTCGGGGTAATTTCACGTTCCGCACGTAAGGTGAGATATTCGTACTTCAATTATGATCGTTTTTACAAAATTTATTAGGAACTGACAGAGTAACGATACAGAACGTTATAACAGAACAGAATAGACTATCGGATACTGACTTTGGAGGTATTTTTATATCAAGGGTTTGGTTCCTGTGGAGGGGTCATCGCTGGATGCCGGTCACGTAGGGATCCTATTACTGCTTAGTTACTGTTTTGATGGCTAAGGTATGTGAGATATAATTATCCTTTCGCTGCAATTCTCAGGGCCACCGTGACATTCCCCCCTCCTTAGCTTCGCTTTGCTCCGCTAAAGCGTAAGGCTCTGGTGGGGCTTCTAAGTCGAATGATCCCTTCATCTTTGTCTTCGGTGATATTTTGGAAGGTAACCGTCCTTGGTACTGTTGATGTTTGATCGATTCTGTTTACGCGAGCGGTAGGGCAGAGTATTTTGATACATTTTGATACATTTTTAGGAAGTGATCGGCGTAGACATTCGAAAAGTTTACATTTGTACATTACATATATTGTTCCTAATCCTAGGGCTACGATTCCTAATATTTGTAGTGTAGATATACCATATTCCTTCAGTGAATTTATGCGTCGCTCAAATTGCAGGGTACTGATTTGTGTTTGTAATGTATCGAGGTTGGCTTTATATCGGTTAAAATTGTGAGTTACCTTTGGAGCTGTTTCTAATATTTTCTCTAATATTGGAACATCTGTTTCTTCGAAGCTGTATATACTATTCTTAAATTTGGTTTCGTAAGAGATATTTTTATGTGATCCTCCTATTTTCATGATATTATGATCGTATGTGATTATACACCCGATTTTACTGCTAATTAAGCTTGGTTGTCTAATTTCTAAGATTTTATGTGTCTTACATAACGCGTCGATTTGTACATTTTTCGCAGGAATAATAATATAATGGTTTTCCGTCTGCAAAGGTACGAACGTCAATTCTTCCAGCTTGAAGACATCAGTCGAGCAAGTTTTGACTGTCTGTCGATTATTAATTAATTCTGATCTGCATTCAGGTGAATTGATTCTATTGTGACTCGGTTGAGTTCTTTTACAAATGTGGATGATTGCTGTTTGTTTACAATATTTGTTTAAGTAGTGACAATCGGCAAAGGTGTATTGTTCTGAGTCGGTTAGTATCAAGTCAGTTTCTATTACAGGCGCAATGAATACGGAGTTTTGTTTGGAAGGTATCGGATAAATTTTAGTTATTTTCCATTCGTTGTTTTCCAAAAGCGGCACAGTTATTGTATATATAAGTTTGTTATCTCTTATCCATATCTTTAGTTTACTTAGATCTAGAATTAGTTGAAAGTTTTGAACTGAAGGTTCGATATGGTTAGTCATAAAGTTTTTTCTCGTTATTTGGTCAAGTGTTTTTAAGAATTGTTCAGGTTCTATAACTTGTGGGTTTATGATTCCTTGTTTCCCTAACATGACAGTGTTAAAAATTTCGTCGATGTTAATATGGAGTTCTGATATGGTAGATTCGATTTGAATTAGTAGGGAGACTAATATTTCGTTTCTTTCATTGTGGTTTTCAATCTTGTGTATATCGTTGACTAAGTTTTCAAGTTGATTGATTTTGGTGTCTTCTAGCACGTGTTTGATGAGTGCGGTTTGGTTACTAAGGATCGTTTTTATTTTGTTGTTGGAATCGAATAATGTATCGATGTTTTTGTTAATGAGTTCTAGATCCTTTTCGTCGAGAGTTCCGAATAAATTCCGCGGATCGCCCGGGAGGTGTTACGACCGCGTTGATGCCTCGACCTGTTGGCGTCCTGTTGATATCGATCTGCCACAAATATTATAGGCTTCTTTGTTATTTGGCTTTTCCTTTAAGTCTATAAGGAATAAGTATAGCAGGTTTCTTGTGATTCTATGCCTTATATTGCTAATGTTGGTTACTTCATGGCTATGATTTAAGAGTTCTAACTTCACTTCATCTAAGTCAGCTGAGTGATGGACGTTGCGTAGTACCACACGAAAAGATCTTTCTTGTTTCAGTTGAGGTTTCAGGGTTTTTAGTAACTTTGTTAGTTTTCTATAGGCGTCTGGATTGGCCAGCAGGATTTTAACCTGATTATTTTTCATTTTTAGTATGTAATCCTCTTTGTTAATATCTTTCTCGATGGACTTTATCATTGTTTGAATGTCGATAACATCATCAATGAAGATTGGTACGGGAGGAGGATTTTTTTGTGTATGTTGCTTTGTCGATGTTTCAACTACGTCCATAGAATCGTCTGTAGATTCTAATATTGCGAATCTGTTATAAGTGGTTACATGGCTTGTTGACTAATGTTTGCGTTTATTTTAACTGTTTCTAGCTTACATTTTTTTATCTTGTTAGTGTCGTTTGAAAGAAGGGATATATTGTCCTTTTGCCACGGAGGGGGTAGAACGGTGCGGTTATAGTTTTGCTCATGAGAGCCTGATCTAGTTACTTGGGCCATTTCGAGCTAGTTGATTCAAATTGAAATAACTAGTCGAGAAGCTATGATTTGGATTGGAGATTAGAAGGCTTGGATTTCCCACGAGTAAGTTTAGAAAACCCATTTTTATTTCTGTTTCAACTCACTTTCGACGGAGGGTCGTCACTTGTTGTATTGTGAACTTCACTGAGCACTAGACACACGTCTACACGCTTCAGCAGTCGACGGTAGACAGTTGACAGCGAAGGGTGAGACTGACGTAGAGAACCAGCGTATCGAAACTCGGCCCGATAGGAGAGAAATAGATGCAAGTCCCAAACCTGGCAGGACGTCAGTTCATAATATTTTTAAGGATATGCAAAACAGCATATAATGAAAGGACAAGTAAAGACGGCATTTTATGTTATCATTGATCACCGTATAAGGGATCATATAATATAATGTACGGAAGAAGAAGCATTTAGAGTATTGAGGACTAGGTGGAAGCTAGATACAAGAAAACTAGGTGCATTTATTGCTCTGCTATATGCCCATGGTGCATATCAGGCAAAGAATTTAGATGTCACATGTTTGTGGCATAAAATTTAGTTAACTGCATTTTTTTCAGAAACAATGAGCAGGAATAACTTTGCTGAAATTATCAGGTTTATACAATTTGAGAAGAAGAGCGAAGGAAGCCATCATTGGTTTACGAATCAATAAATTTGCAATGGTATCTACAGTATGGGGCCAATTTACAGAGAATTCACAAAATTGTTATAAACCTGGTGCATACATTACTTTTATATAAAGAATCGCGAGAAAAAAACCATGCAATAAAACTATCAACAAGTTCAGATTCATTACTACAAAAAACTTGTCAAGTAAAAGATCGTAAAGGTTACAAAATTGCGAAAATTTGTTTAAGACGCGGGAAATATTTATGCGGCAAATGTACATTTGATAATAAGATAATTTCTAAAAAATGCAGCAAAGTTGAATAAGATATATCTCTATATAAATAAAAGTGTTGTTCTATTTAAGTCTATAATTGAAATTAAACAAAAGTAAATTTGGACGAAATTCTATGAAAGTTTATCATTTTATATACAATTAGTTATAAATTAACCATTATCTAAGTTAAATCATAAGAACTATTATTTCTTTAATCACCAGTCATTTTGACCGCACACGGTAGGAATAGGTATACACGAAGTGTTGGTAGGTTTAGTGTTAAATCGTAGGGCAAGGGGTTAAAGCAACATACAAATTTGCAAATGAATTTTTAATTTTATGTAAAAAATTAATCAAACGAATTCATCAAGCAGTCGCGTATAGTCTGTTCGTAGACTCGGAAATGTCGAACTTGCGTGGTTTTACTTTGACGTTCATCCACATTGACAATTGTGCAAAGAATGCCCGAGTGTCCTTCTGCGTCTTGACATCGCAGCCGCGAAGGTCAAAGCCGGCTGGCCGTTGTGCTAGAGAGGGAGAGGACATAGTTTTTGATATCTTCAGGTGGCTTCGCTATCTGTTTCTAGAACCTACGATGATGTAGCAATCGCTGCGAGCGTTCGAAATCTCGCGTTTTCAGGCGTCGCAATCACTAGACGCGGGAACGCTAGCCCACACACCACGCGGTTGAGGGCTTAATTTATGTCGCTCTTCAATGTTGACGCTTTCTCTTTTCCATAGCCGAAAGTAACGAAGGACAGGTGATCGCCCGGGGCGTTCGACTTCGCATTTTCTTACATTTATAGACCACACTTAAATATTGTATTCGTACGTTGTACACGACGAATTTTCACTGTACCTCAGTAATTTTCATTTCCTAAAATAATATCCAAATTCATACAGCATTTGATCAGATTTTCTTCTTCTATACTTCTTAGCTCTCGTATGTTATATAAAAATCTGAATATTGAAGGACAGTGGCCAATTTATTTGAATCTAATAAGCAATCTATGAGAAAAATAGTATCAGGATTATGTGAATGTGAATCTTTTGCTTCATGTACATAAAAACGTTTCTGCTTCTTTGATCTGACTTCTTTAAAATTTAATGAAAAATCGTTATCGTTACACTCGCAAATTTTTTTATTTAGTAAAATCATTTACTCGATAATTTATAAAAAAATCTTTTAACCCTCTTAAGAGAGATATTTTAAGAGCTAAACTCTAATCAGTTTCGATTTTCTGTGAATTATTGTTAACATTAGAGATAACAAATAGCAATTCATAACAAATAATTGTTGACAATACATATTGAAAATTAATTTGATTCTGAAACAGAGCCTGCGAGTCACTTTTAATTTGAGGATCATCTGCTGTTTCACTTGATTCTTCTAATAATGCATCTTGTATGTTATCTAAGTTATATGTAACTATTTTAACAAAGTCAAATCAACATTCCCGTCACGTTTGTGAAAGTATTTTCAAAGTAAAAATTTCTCAGTGCTTTATTAAAATATTTCACCTTTGTGACGATCCAGAAAATATTACGTACAATCTTTGAATTGTTGCAACATAGGATATTGTTGTTGGAACAGCCAAAACCATATTACCTAATATTTAATTTAACCTATATACTATATCAATTAAACTATTACTAATATAATATTAATTAAACCTATATACGATGCATGGTACAAAGAAGGCTTTAGAATTTTCTGATAAAATACTAGTATGGACGCTATTTTCTTTTCATCTATCATATGAGCTTCGCTATTATGAGATTATCCTCAATAGTCTTTTTAATTAAATATTTAAATTTCAAAGTTCGTTTGCTTAAGATATTACGATTATATTCATCTACATATTATCAAATGTGGAAACAAATAACAATAAGTGCATGGCTCGGGACAAATGATCCACTTGCCCGGTGTTAAGAACGATATTGTCTATAATATATCAGTCGTGTATTTTAGGAGTGTCGGAACTAAAATAATTCAGCTTTGTTGTTCGAAAAACATCAGAACTGTTAAAAGACGATTTCAAGGATTAAGGATGGAAAATTACGAAAACAATATCCGATCATTGTTCCTTAGACTCTACTCTTTTTTCCAACATTTTTCAACAGAAACTGTTGAAACCTGCTAGCCTTGGTCTATGGCATAGTATAGAAGAGAACTTGATTTATTACATCCTCAAGTGCTTTCGCTTGCTCTGTCCAGAATCCATGGTGACAAAGGTGAGTATTTTACGAAATTAGACACAAAACAGGAAGAAGGATCAAAGGCACGCTTTGTTACCAAAGTCAACGAGCAAAATATAGGATGCGATTTAAACGAATATTAAAATGAATTTCATCGTCTACAAACTTGAGCTTCAGGATACTCTTGTAATTTTGCCATCACAAAAAGATCGACGTTGTTCATAGTATATAAGAAGATGGAAAATCACGCTTCGCGGACGGAATAGACTGTACGCCGAAAGTCGCTAAATGTCAGTACAGTAAGATCAGGCTAGAGTATTTGAAGGTACCACCGCTAGATGGTTTTTTCAAGGTGCCGTTTCTCGCTGGAAAATTTAGGGGATAGAGAGGTTATATTCGTAAACAAAATTGAAATTGTTATCGCTTCTCGGCCTTATGGCTAAGATCAAAGTGTAGTATCTGTTCTTATCAGCTTAATATCTGATACACTTCCCATTGGGAAGTCAGAATATTAAACTGATTTTTGGAATCTGACGGAGGATAGGAGCTTGCTTCGCCTCTGTCGTGAGTCGACCTAGCCTTGCAGTAGGGTTGGCTTGATAATGCATATATAAACACATAACAAACGGTTTTTTAATTTATTATTAACATTATTTTGAGATTGGTCATAACTAAATACTGTATCACTGCGACGTTATTGTACCTGAATGTTGCTTAGTCTTAGTTCTACTTAATTAAGTGAGTAAGAAATAAACAATTACAATCAAGTGTATTAATATTTTGTGCAAATATTTTGTTTTTATGCAGAATATATATTTTTTCCTTTTTACATGTTACATGATGCACTTTATGATGTATTGTAGTTTGAATATCTTTATTTGTTTCAATATAGAAGAACGATGTACAGTTTAAAACTACTACAGAGTACAAATAAAAGTACAGTATAATAATTTAACCCTTTCGCTGCGAACATCGCCTTTTGACGCTTAGCCACATAATTTCTTTGTGCATCGTGCCATCCGCGCGACGAGCTCCCACTGTTACGACGGCTGCTCAGAGAGCAATTCGTTTTTTTGCGCTCCGCAGGGAAAGGGTTAATCATACTAAAGATAGTCCTCATCAAGTCACCAATATCTATCAACATTTAATTTATGAGAATTAGAAAAATCATTAAGTCAGGTTGGACATGACTTAGGTCAGCCCAATAATAATCACCCAGAATCTATACTATGTTTTCGTCATAAACAGATCTGTAATGATGATAAATGCAAAGATCAATAGCATTGCGAATTAATACGTTCAATACGTTCAGTTTTTTTATTTATTTATTTGAATTTTACAATTTGTCCAGTAAGACATTTGGTAAAATATTATAGCTTAGTGGTATAATAATATAACATGTGGATGGTTACCCCCAGCAGGGTTCCATCCTCTAAGTTGTTTATTTTATTTCTATTGTGAGATCTGCGGGATGCTTCTTCTTCAGTCTTCTTTCTATTATGGTTTTATTCGTTTCAGCAACCAGCTGGTTTGGGTGTGTTACAAGTCTTTTTTTATACTTTTTTGCATATCTAGCGATTTCCTCTTTGACTGTTGGAATTTTTAAATCTTTTCGTAAGTCTTCATTTCTGACGTACCATGGAGCGTTAACTATTGTCCTTAAAATTTTTGTTTGCTCTGTTTCTATTTTATTTATGTGACTCACTGCTGCCGTCCCCCACAGTGGGACTCCGTATGTCCAGATTGGTTTGATTATTGTTTTGTATATATTTAGTTTATTAATTATGCTTAATTTAGATTTTCTATTGGTTAACCCGTATATCTGCTTCCTTTTTTCACGTATTCTGTTTATTATTGATTTTATGTG
Source organism: Bombus flavifrons (assembly GCF_040668555.2). Classification (NCBI taxonomy): domain Eukaryota; kingdom Metazoa; phylum Arthropoda; class Insecta; order Hymenoptera; family Apidae; genus Bombus; species Bombus flavifrons. Next base: position 1,303,609 of record NC_138457.1, on the reverse strand, counting down.
ATGCTTCCATGTAAGGTATGTGTCTAAATGTATTCCTAGATATGTAACTTGCTTTGTTTGTGCTATGCGGGCGCCGTTCAGTTGGATATCTGGTGTTTTTCCTTTTCTAAGTGTAAATGTTATGTGATTGCACTTACTGGTGTTCGCTTTTATTTGTTTGTTTTGCAATCACTTTTCTATTTTTGTAATGTGTTCTTGTAGTAGAGCGGCAGCAGTTTCTGGATTTGCGTGCCTCACTAGTAAGGACGTATCCTCCTGCCATGATATCCTTAATTTCAGAATATGCATCATTTATTTTTACTACAAAGGTTCTATCGTTTAAGTAAGATAAGTAAGAGTAGCTTGTAGATTTGTTCTGGAAATCGCTTTTTGAATGTTTGGAGAAGTTTTTCATGGTTAACTTTGTCAAATGCTTTTTCGATGTCCATAAAGAGTGCCGTGTAATATTGTTTTGTTTCCAGATTTCATTGACGGGTCTGTGCATTTGTTCTATCGTGGAGTGTTTATTTCTGAATCCAAATTGATGATCCGGTATTAGTTTTTCTTTTTCTATTGTTGGTTTTAGGCGGTTATATATTATTTTTTCTAGTAATTTGGAAAACGCAGGTAGTAATGATATTGGCCTGTAGGATGCAGTTAGATGTGGGTTTTTGTTTGGCTTGGGTAACATTACGATCTGTGCTATTTTCCATGGTGCAGGAAAGTACTGTATTCTTAGAATTGCGTTGAATGCTATCGTTGTTAGTCTTATTGCATTTGGGAGAAGGTTTTTTAAGATTTTTCCATTGATCAAGTCAAATCCTGGTACTTTACTTGTCTTTGTTGCCTTAATTAAGTTTGTAAATTTTTGCGCTGTTGTGCTGAATATGGTGCAGCGTTTATCAGTTGTGTTGCTGGCATTTTCCACTTCTTCATTTGTTTGCCATCTGGGGATGCTGTTATTAATTTCGTACGGTGAAAATATATTTTGCAGGTGCTTCGAAATTTCTTCTGCCTACTCTTCGTTGCTTCTGGTCCATGTGTTGTCCATTTTTCTGATTGAAGGGATTGATTTTATTGTTTTCTTAACTTTGTTAGTGACTTTCCATAGGGTGTAGTTGGTATTCTCATGCGCGGATAGTGATTCGATGAGTTTTGAGAATTCGCTATTATGAAGTTCCCTTATTTTATTCTTTAATTCCTTTGTAAGTTTATTTAGGTTTTTCTTGTTTTCTCGTGTTCTCTGTTTTTGCCACTTTGCTTTCGCTTTTCTTTTTTCCCTGATTTTATCTAGGACGTCCTGTGGAATAATTTCTGATTGCCTGCTATTTGATTCATGAGTGGTGGTTGCCCACGCTGCTTCCTGTATTATTTCTGTCATATTTGCTACTGCCTGCTCAATGTGTTCAGGTGATTTTAATGGGATATTGCAGTTGATTTCGTTTTCGATTAGCTCTTTAAAAGTTTGCCTCGAGCAACTTCCCCTGGAGGGCGGCTAGCATCTTTTTCTAACCACCGATATGGAGATTGACCAATTAGCAGCAACGTCAATTTCCTTTACTTTCTGAACGAAGACTATCCTCGACGAATCCGATGATCTCGTGTCCTTAGACACACCCCATCATAGTTTTCCTCTGCAGCATCATCGCGACGAAAAGTCATTCTCTCGTGAGGTCGTATTAGCGAGTTATTTGGCGTTGTACGCTCGATGGATATTCCACGTTTTAACAAAGAGTCCGACTTAGATTTCGTGAGCATGTTCATCCATCATCCCGTTGACCGCGAATTCGTTATTGAACCTAGGATCATTATCATCCTATAATAATCGTATTTGCACTAGTCAATGTCTTCTCTATTGCATAACGACACTGTGTAACCCAACGAAGATTCGTTTCACGCCCCTAACTCTAAATTCCAACCTTCTCCAACATATATATATATTGTTATTTCGTAAGTTATTTAATAAATTTACATTGATAAATTTAATTAATTTTTTACTACGATTTTTAGCTTCGGGATTCCGAAATATTAAGCTGTGTAATTTTATGCTTTTGGACTTTTAAGTTTTGGCATCTCAAGCATTAAGATTCTAAATTTGTCGATCCCAAAGTTTTGGTATTTTATTCCTTTACAATTACAATCCTTCGTACTTAGTAAGACTTCCAAAATCCATGGAACAATTATAAATATATGTAAACGTACTCGAAGTATTATAATGTTCCATATATGTTTCACGCTAACTGCCGAGTTCCAGACGCGCCAGAAGTTCTATCGCGCAAGCGGACGTCGCCTAAAGCGCGAGGATTATCGCACAACACTCAGCTGACGTCACAAAAGCTCGTAGCGAGACCAGTCGCGAAATCTATGAATATTTCTAGATCGTAAATTGAAAGAAGCATATCGTATAAATACGAGAAACGATAGGCGAAGCATGGCAGGGAAACAGGAGGAGCGTCGGTAAATAATTTACCAAATTGTTATAATTATTCAGCCGATGATAGTCGTAATGAATTAGACGAATCAGTGCAACTATTTTGCAAGGAAAAACGATCTCAACCGGCAATCTTTTGGCCAATCAATATACACCGGATGTTCGTTCCGACGTTTTTCATACGTTCTCACTTCCACTGTTCCTCTTCTGCGCTTTTTTTACTTTATCATCCTTTTCTCTTCCTCTTTCTATTTCGTGGATAAAAGACTTTTTAATCCGATATAACGATAATGTTATGTATCCACTAGTTAAGAAGACTGTTACAAAATTATAGTCATAAAATTTGGGAAAATTCTTTTGGACTTACGTCGATTAAAATTTGCATGACTGAAACTTGTTTTCCAGTTATTTCAACTACACTTCTGTATATCGTGTTTTTTTATAACTTTTAACACAGAAAATGTTGCTTCCTCCAAAATCGCGTTTTCCCTAAAAAGAAATTGTCTTGGTTCCTAATTGGCGTAGAACAAAAGTTTAGGAGGCTGCTGCTTGTTAGCAGCTGTGTTCAGCAAGTAGTGAATTCATTCTAATCACAGGAGGAACTAATACCTTATTCCGAGATCATGTTTATACTTCATACGAACGCTGGTGTTATTCGAAATAATTGACAATAGCCGAGAGCAGCCTGTTTTCCATTATTCTCAACATTGCAGTGGCGATAACTGTGCGAAACGCATCGTATCAAATCGTATGTTATCCAACAACAATTTTCTTATATATATAGCACAAGTATAATAGTACCGTGTTTGGAGCTATTTTAATCAGGAGAATCTCATCCATGTGTTAATGAAATTTTCATTAACAAAAGATTTCAAATAAAGAAATTTCGTCGCTGCGTTAGTGTTTTACTTCACGAAACAACGGGGAAATGTGCGGCTCCATTGTACGACTCTTTAAAGCTCCAGATAAGATCATATTGAACATTTAACATAAAACATAAAAAGCAACATAAAAGGATTACGATTTTTAGAACATTCGCGGTGCGTGTATGATTTTGTTCTACGCACTTGAGAACCAATGTGTGTATGAAATTTGCATAAACGTCGCTAATATGAACTTCTGCTTATTAATTATTTATAAAGATAGATGATTAGAGGAAAGATTAATACACTGTAGCCGAAAGATCCATATAGCGCTTTTTAAGCAGGTTTAACGCTTAGTAGGATTTGTTTACGCAGGATTATTTACGTGCTCAAGTGTCAGAGTGTTGCTCTATACGACTTGTACGAGGTTCTTTTCGTTCATGCAACAAGATACTCGCGCAAGGAGATATCTAGGCCGATTTTTTAACACAGCATCATTGAGTGCACTGTGTAATATGTAGAAGTCAAAAATATTTAAGTAATTATTTAATGTAATTAAATAAAATACTTACAGAAAACATTAATATATCTGAATCGAATGATTTATTTACTACTTTCTTTAAGTACCAAAAATTTATAATTACACTTGTGTATTCTGCAGATCCAAGAATAGTCAGAATTGGAAAGCTTTATTGGACGTCAACTAACCTTATGCAATTCAAGTAAAATACAATAATGTGCGTTTCCACATTAGGATAGGAGCTTGCTCCACCTCTGTCGTGAGTCGTCCTAGCCTTGCAGTACCGCTAGGATTGGCTCGATAATGCATATATAAACATATAACAGACGGCTTTTTAATTTATTATTAACATTTTTTTAAGATTGGCGGTAACTAAATATTATATCACTGCGACTGTATTGGATCTGAATATTGTTTAATATGAATTGTAATTAATTACCACTTATCCAACGGAACGGTGATTTCGCGGGTCTGTGAAGAACATCGCTTCGCGATCGAACGGGAAGATCTCCCTTTCGGACTTTAGCAACGTGTTTTCTTTTCTTGTTTTTTATTAGTTATTTATATTATCAGCTATTGTTTACTTGGATTTGTTCCCAATTAATTGCGGCGCTTTTCTGATTTTATAAAGTACGGTATATGATAAAATACACCAATTCAGTGGTGCTAAAATTAATTAAAAAGTTAGACTATCAATTATGACTAAATAAAGTTATAATCGAACGATGCCACACTGTAAAAAGATATTAAAATGCATTATGAATTTTTAATTTCACGTTCAAATCGTGTTATTTATCTGTAGTCATTTTAATGTTTTTAATTTTACCTATATTTTTTATACCTTTAATATATACTTTTAATTTGATGTTTTGTATGAACAATATGTGAAATCGTTAAACAAAATCATTACCGCAATATATAATTGACCACTTAAATAATTTTTAGACTTCTTTGTTTTGCAATTAGTGAATATTAGTCCTTGTTACTTGGACAGATGCACGGTAGACAGCGTATAGATTGGCTTGTCTAGTGCGGTGAGTAGCGTATAGCTTGCTCTGGCGCGCGCGGTTGGCTAAGTGTTAAGGAAGTAATAAACAAACAATTTCAATCAAATGTGCAATATTTTGTGCAAATATTTTATTTTTATGCAGAATATATTTTTAACTTTTTACATATTGCATGATGCACTTTATGACGCTGCGTTAAAGAATCGGCCAAAATGTCTGTCTTCTCTAACAAATTTTGCTACACAGACTAAACTAGGTCGGTTCGAACAACGAGTAGTAATGGGCATTTGATTCTCACTTTCGAAACAATTTCGGCACATGTTTTTCACCATTTCATGTTTATTTGTTTCGTAAGATAAATCGCGCAGAACCGTAGCCGTAGAGCCTCTACTACGTCGTAAACATCATTTACACTGCCAAATTATTAGATTATTACGAAAAATAAGTGTGTGTGTGTAGTATGTGACAGCAAAAATTATTTAACATACTAACAATAAATTATCTTTAAACATAGACTGTAATACAAATGAGAAAATGATATAGCAAGCAGTTGTTTAGTATGAATAGACGGCGATATTTTTTCCTTTCGTTTTGTTACTGTTGGTCAGTCTTGAAGAATTCAATCTAAAATATAGGCGTGCCTTCATCGAATAACAAATAGAGTAATGGTTTCATATATAACCGATACTAATCCTCAAACCAAGTGTCGAATATCCTGCAATCAAATTTCCAAGGCAATTGAGACTCAAGAGACTTTAAACGCTCAAGACTTATTAAGATTTGAGATTGTTCAAGATTTTCAAAAGATTGTCGTCATATATACACATTTGAAATGACTCAATCAATATCAGCGGACTGCACAATGATTCTCAAACCGAACGACACATGGGCGGCAGTTTATCTTATATAAGCTGTACAGAAGAAAACTGTGTCATTCGACGACGTAAACGATCCTGCGCGACGTTTTGTAAGAAGATTCGTAAATAAAACGTTAAACCTGCTTATGCGTGCAAATCCATAACAGCATATCGAAAATCGCCCTATGGAATTCCCGAGTACAAAGAATTAATGCAACCCTCATTGCTTTGTCTCCATAAATTAATGAACAAAATTAATAAACAAAATTAAATTAAAATTAAGAAACAAAAGTAAATATGAACAATGTTTATACACGCACTGCAATTGTTCCCTTTGCGAGTATGCACAGAAAAATTCCACATGCATCGCGGACATTCACAGAAAAGTCGTAACAAATGTAGCGAGCGTTCATTCAAATCATTCGTTTCAGTAAATATTCAATGCGGTCTTATCTCGGACACTTGATATAGTTGTACAGCTGAGCCGCACATTTCGTCGTCATAACGGGGAGATAAAACACTAATGCATCGACGAAATTTTTTAATTTGGAATTTTTCGTTGATAAAAATTCCAATAACGCATTGGTGAGTTTTTGCTGATTGAAAATCCGTAGTGACCATTCTCAAAATAGTGTTCCCAGATCACAAAACACGGATAACTTCTCTAGACTCGAAGAATTAATCGAGAAACAATCAGAACAAATTAAAAACTTAGTATCATTATTAACACTTATCATGGATAAATTAATATGCCCCGACGCAAAATAAAACCAATACGCATAGCTCACTGGAATGCCAACGATCTAGCTTAACACAAATACGAACTAGAATTTTTCTTAAAACAACAGCAAATCGACGTAATGCTCATATCTGCAACTTACTTCACCGATAATAATTACCTGAAAGTAAACGGTTATAACTTCTATCATACCCAACATCCCAGTGGAAAGGCCCACGGCGGTGTCACGTAAAATTGATACTTGGGTTGTAAGAGGAAAGAAAGCTGAGTCGTAACCCAACTATTAATTTTCTTTTATCGAACTTTATTTTAATTTTGGCACTTACAATAATAGAATAACACTGAACCGTAAAAAGGGTGTTGTACAAGAACAGCAACAAGAACAAGAACTGCCCGAGCTGGGTGAAGTCTAGGTTTATATACGTTTTGGTTTTAGGATGTCGAGGGGCTAGGGGTAGGTTTTGATGTGGAAAAGTGTCCGAAGGTCGGGGGTCGATATCCTATCTCTGATGTGGACTAAGATGCGTCACAGCCTTGGTGTAGGCTATGATGATAAGGTGGTAATGTGTCCAAAGGAGTCGGAAGGTCGGGGGTCGATGTCTTATCACTGATGTAGGTTGAGATGTGATTGATGTCACAGCGGCACCGGAATTATTACCAAAACCAGCATTAAGCATTATGAGCTTCCATCGTTCCAGAAGGACTACCTCCAAGCTACAAACGTAGCGATAGAAGATTGCCATGGTACAATCACCACTTCAGCAGTATATTGTCCTCCTAGACACTTCGCTTCTAAAGAAGACTTTGATAACTTTTTTGATGCTCTGGGCAATAGGTTCATAGCTGTAGCGGATTTTAACGCGAAACATACAAAATGGAGCAGGAGACTTGTCACACTAAGAGGCAAAAATCTCTTGAATAGCATAAACATCAATAGACTCAACTACCTCTGTTACGACCGTTCGCGGAGAGACGCGGTCGCTAGGAAAACGCGTCAGCGAGAGGCGTAAATTCTCGCTACGATTCTGTTAATCGACGCCGCGAAGTAGTCGTTCCTCTGTTTCGATTAGGATAACAGAGGTGGTTCAATGAATGTAACATTGTATTCACAGGTTAACATAAAATAATATATTTGATAATAATATAATGAACACACCACAAATTGTTTAACAATGAATATGGTAATATGCTACAGAAATTTGACTCGACTTTATGATGTCTCTGAATGTATTCGTTAGATTTTGTGATTTTGATTTTGCTCGTCAGACCTCTCGATGTGTAACGTTTGACTCGTCAGAAGGGACTGATCGCCTTTCGAACATTCCTTTGTCTTGTTTGGAAGATGACCCCCACTATGCTCGGGTCACGCCACCGCTCGCGCCTATGATCACGTATGCCGCCTTCTTGTGTGGAAACGTAACGGACAAAAAACGACGTTTCTAGAGCTCGCTGCTTGGCGACAACTATGCGCTCGTCGATACATTGTATATGATCCGCCTGGCAGATAAGACGATCTGCCTACGACACTGTAGGACCGCGAGCGACGGTTAGAAAATACAGCCTGTGGTAAGCCTCGTGGCGTAACAACCTCACCACATATGAACACACATACTGGCCCATTAACACTAACAAAACACCTGATTTACTAGACTTCTTTATAACTAAAAATATCTCGCCAAGATATGTCCGAATCAACTCCTCGGTGGAATTCTCTTCAGATCATCCCCCCGCTATTGCAACCATTAACTCGACAATTATTGAAAATCCACCTAATGGCTTTATTCATAACCAACTCATCAGCTGGCAGCTCTTTAGAGAAGTCTTGGATCATTCAACATCAGCCTTAATTTCCCTAAAAGCAAATGAAGATATTGAAACAGCCACAGAATACTTAAACACCAGCATAATAAACGCTATCCGCTCCTCCACGCCTACTAAGAGTTCTATCAATAAACATGAATATCCCCATCACATATTAAAAAAAAATCGCAAGAAAGCCTTAGAAAATTATGGCAGAGTCACAGAACACCTGACGACAAACGCAAGCTAAATAGCGCAACTAGGAATTCAACAAAAATCATTAAAAACTATAAAAATGACTGTTTCCAAAAATATCTCGCCAATCTGTCTCCCACAGCTGATTCCAACTACTCACTACGGAAGGCTTCCAGGAAACACGCGTCTCCCGCAAATAATTCCTCCAATTCGCTGTCCGCAAGGTGGATGGGCGCGAAGCCCTATAGAAAAAGTCAACCTGTTTGCTAATCGCCTATCTAACGTATTTAAAACTCATTCCTCCAATATTGCCGCGGAAATAACGGAATACCTGCACTCTCCTTTCCAAATGTCTCTTCCTATTGAACCTTTCACTTCTCTAGAAGTTACGGAATTAATCCGTCGCCTAAATCTCAGGAAAGCATCGGGGCATGACCAAATATGTAATAAAGCAATCAAGGAACTTCCCATAAAAGGGATTGCACTCATTACATCAATTTTTAATGCAATTCTTCGCCTTGAATACTATCCTAAGTCCTGGAAAATATCACTGATTACTCTCATCCCCAAACCCGGTAAACCAATACACGAAGCTAGCTCCTATCGCCCAATTAGTCTTCTACCTACTTTGTCAAAACTATTCGAGAAGATTCTAACGAATCGAATCCTTCCACTCTTAGAGGACTTGAAAACACTGCCAGATCATCAATTCGGTTTTCGGAAGCAACATTCTACGATAGAGCAAATTCATCGTATAACACATAATAGCAGCCAAAACTTAGAAAAGAAAACATATTGCTCTGCGGTATTCCTAAACATTCAACAGGCATTCGACGATGTGTGGTATGAAGGACTTTTGTTCCAACTAAAGAAAATCCTACCACACACCTACTACTCCATCCTAAAGTCCTACCTAACCAATAGACAATTCATGGTTAAACACTTAGACGCCACAACAGCGAAATTTCCAATAGAAGCTGGCATACCCCAAGGCAGTGTCCTGGGACTCCTGCTGTTCTCCATCTACACTGCCGATTTACCAACTTTAACAGAGATAACCACAGCGACATTTGCTGATGACACAGCGCTATTAGCATCCCACGCAGACCCGATAATTGCATCCTCCACTCTTCAGCGATGTCTCGACTGTATGGAAAAGTGAATCCACAAATGGGGCTTCAAAATAAACGAAAATAAATCCACACATGTAACCTTCACGCTGCGAAAACGAACCTGCCCTCAGGTGACCATTAACGATATTACAATTACTAGTAAGAGTTCAGTCAGATATAATACAAGAGTTAACAACCACCAAAACCCATTAGTTACCCAATTACTTGACACGACGGGTCAGATCCGCATATTAAAAAGACAATACCCTTTAGATTTAAGCATTAGATTCAACTAGAATCAAACATGCTATAAACTTATAATCCAAGTTACAGTACTACGCCGAAATAATTTACTTATAATTCTCAATGAGAATTGATTGTAAAAAGTCTACCAAATAAAATGAAAAAGAACGTACGATCTCATCAGCGAGTTACACAGCGTCTTTACGATCAGTGAATAATCTACGTTTCGACAAAGAGTTAGTTGAGTAATACTTGCACTGTGAACAAGTAAGTCGAGTACCACTTACACTAATTCGAGTGAAGATTCGTTACACGCCCCTAACCCTAATGATAACTCGACATATATATTTGTCGAGTTATGGTTGGCATTTTGATCGCGTAACAACTCTTCACGTAAATTAACCATTGTTTTACACAGCCGGGATTATATCTACACGTATATACAAGTCTACTACAAAGATTAACAAATAATAAGTCTAGTGAATAATAAGCTTAACAATTAATAAAGTTAGTGGATAATAAGTTGAACGAATAATAAGTCTAACAAATAATAAGTCTAATGAATAATAAGTTTAACGAATAGTAAGTTTAATGAATAGTATGATTTGCGAATAATAAGTTTAATGAATGCTATTAACAATACTTTTTTATTTGTGGGTTCAAACGAATCCACGGTCAGCGGGATAACTCTCTACTAAGCGTAAAATGATCTTAAGCACGGAAATACGATTGTTGTAAATGCTCGATGTGTCACTCTCCAAGGCAATCGCAAGAATGCCAGCCTCGTGGAGATTTTTCTCGCTGTACGATTGCATTTGTTATTCTATAACCGTTTGGAAGCATCGAGAAGGTTCCAAACGCCGTTGCTAGGCAGACTCGTTGGAAGCATCGAGGAGGTTCCAAACGCCGTTGCTAGGCAGTTTCTGCCTGGAGTTTCTGCCTGATTAGTAATACAATGTATGACCCATGGTATCAGCACCTCCGAGGCAGCATCACACGTGGCTAGGCCTGCTCCCGAGGCCGCATGCCGCCACAACCACATTTCTCGGAAAACCCATACAATCACTCCAGACCTCCGTTAGGCAAAACGTACATCCCGTGACCGTGGCTACGTTCGGCGACCAACTGTCACCTCGAACCCAATCTCGCTATCACAAATCTCGAACAAATACAGCTATGATAAAATCCAGGCTAGAGTACTAGAGGATGTTCCCAAAATTTCCAAGGAACGGCTTCGGCTTTCCTTTCATCTCCGACATATTAATTTATGTATGTGATGTATGTGTCGCGGTGGTTTTTATGCGCTATCTTATTTTACGCAGCCATATGTATTTGTGAAACTTATATGGACTACCTTTTACTTGTAATATTTTTTTTTTATGCTGACAGATTTTATTTTTGCGATTGTCATTCGCGTAAAACGAATCCACGTGGAACGGATACTACACGTAAATTGATGGACGAGTGTGTTGACCTCCTACTAATACTCGTCTGGTGTCAATCGAAACATTAACTGGAATGATTTAACTGAACATAAAAAAAATTTTATAGAATTTATAGGTACAGTTATGTGATATGGACAGAAATTTTTCTGTCTGCAGGAGATTCTAAAAGTATAGTTTTTATTTTGCATATTTTGTATATCGCATATGTCCATAAAATTTGCATGTGTGCATATTTGGTTGATGAAAAAACGTCTTACAAATATGTACATGACTCAAATATTATACTTTTCGAGTTATACATGTTTAAAGAAAATGTTTGATGAGTCCGCCTCGTGCCTGAATATGCCGGTGTATGTCTTAACATTGAGCTCGAATGTATAAGATATTCTTCGAATAGGCTCCAGTTTATTACATATTTTTTCTCACAAGTCGTATACATTGTTTACTCACGTTGAACACACAATATATTTTAAATGATCCCACAAAGAAAAACCTTATAGATCCATCTCATGGTGACCCTCGCGATTGATTTGTGAAAGTTCTGTGAAGGAATATTTTTATTGCAAAAAGTAAATGAGGAGAGTACTTCCAACAGTTTCTTCATATGACATCTTTTACTTATTAATGTGTATTCACACATTAGTATTAGCAGGTATTTATGAATTAACCTGTATAAAAAATACACCCGGTGATCGTGGACGTTAGTTTTGTAAACATTAACACACGTATAAACATTTTATAACTCATATAAATATTTGACTTTTTTCAAATCATGCGTAAATTTTAAGTTGTATTATTAAAAAAAAAAATAATGTAATTTTGTGATATAGTGTTATTGCAAAAAAATTTATATTAAGTTTAATCGACAAGAAGCACAATTTCATAATCGATAATTGAAAAATAATCAGTTGCAATATACGATAGGTTAAATTACAACAAATAAATTCTTTTGCATGTATTTTGCATATTTCGATCACAAAGACAAGAAAAACAAATACAAAAGTAGTGCCTTACGTCTTTCCTCTTCCTTCATACGACGAGTTTTACAAAATAAAAGTTAATAAGTTGTACTTTTTAATAGTTTTTCGACGTAAGCAATTTAACAATTTTTTATAGAGAATATAGAGCTGTTGCGATTCGTATAGAGAGAAACTTTTTGTTTACCATAATATTGACCATTTCAAATCAAACAATTTTTTCTTTGACATTTTTGCGTCAACTGCATTAATGATTAAAAGTAGCAGAGATATCGCCTTGTAACAGAGTTAGTGTGACATAGCTTGCATATTAAAACTCCGGCTATCATGGACAAAATTTCATTCCATACGAAATTTTGTTTAATACTATTGTCTCGTAATATTATCATAATATTGTTAATAACCGTAATCGATAATTTTTCTATTTTTAACAATAAAACGTTTAATTGCATTCATTTAACTTTATTGACTCTGAAATAAAAAAATTAAAAATATATTTTGGATTGATTTCCTATGATGATAGCTTTTAAGGATTAATATGACGTAAATTTGCGTCTGAGCTTTATAATTTAATATTGACGTAAAAACGTACAATTATTATATAAATAATTTGCAGTATAAATTTTAGTGTTTCAAGGAAGCGAGGGTACAAAAGATTAAATATTATGTGAAACTATTTAAGGGAGGAAATATAGAAAGCAAACGAATTTCTATATTTGTAACATATAATGTAGAAATATGAAAAATATAAGCTTATGAGTAACTTTAATATATACTAATTATACATACACATGTCGGTGTTTATATGTCAACGAAATTTTTCTACACACAGCATCAAAACATAATAACACATGCTATTTCTTAGACGCAAAAATCATATCTCAAAGTATATATATGCACATAAATTTTGTATATATAATTTTATATATTTGGTATTAAATATATAATTTTTTTATATATTCGAGGTGGCACGCTTTCAAATGGGGAACGTATCCTATCGTAACACTTAATACGTCAATGCCGTCAGTAATCAGTTTTGACTAAAGATGATTTTCTATGAAAATTTCAATCTATAATAATATTTCGTTCGTTTAAAAAGTTAATAAGTCAATTAATATTCGCTAACTTTCGATAATATAAGTTTGTACTGTGAAATATGAAAGGATGAATATTAGTGATGATAAAATCATTTTTATCAGTCATTTGTATACAGAAGAAATGGTTACGTACCGAAGCAATAATTTCTTAGTTTTATTTCTAATGTTTATAAAGCACTTATAAAACATTGTATTACAATTATACTTTCATACTACACATGACTAATGTATTATTCTGTGACGCAATGATTAAACATTTTTAATGTGTTAGTGCATGTATGAGCATAGACGTCCTAATGCATCAAATAATTAAAAAACCTCAATATTGATGGCAGCATTGTCTTTTGTCATTGAAAGTAATTCCATTTTCATATCCCGTAGATTTATTTTATAAACAATGCAATGGAAAAAATCTTCGACGAAATAAAAATCTTAATATCGTAATTAAATCACAAATTAATCATGGTACTAATGTTTCGTTTAGGCGAAAGAGATTCTATTAGGGAGATTCTATTAGTTGAAGAACAAAAATTATTCATAAAACAATAGAAAGTTGGAGAGTAATAACAATGATAATTAAGATAAAAACATTAAACTTTGATCTATATTGACTTCACAACAAAAAATATATATAAATCACACGTGCGATAACCTTACTCGTGTCATTAGATAAAATACTTTATTCATTGGAAACATTACCAGAAAAAACTAAACTAAATATCAATATGCTTTGTGTATAGAAAATGACAATTGATGTATACATAATTTTTTAATGAAATAAAAATCTTTCGCAATTAAAAATTTTAATTCCCTAAATTGTAATAAATATGTACCAATATTCATAGCTTGCAATAGGCATTAGCATAATTATAGGCAACGTGTTATTCTTACAGAAACAAATTCTGAAAGAAATAGTTTTCTATCATAATCTTTAAATGTAAATTTATTGTTAGTTTTTGTTTCACGTAATGATTATTTAGTTTCCTCAGTTTATCGTTTTAGTCACTTCTTCGTTATTTTAATCGATTCGATGATGAAATAGAGATAACATCCTGCTTCATAGAACAGCGTTTTATATATAAGACTATCCATATAGTTTCCTCGTATCAATTTTTTAATCGAAGGTTCTCATCACCTTCTTATAACAATAATTTTCTAATAATTCTAAGATTATTGTAATAAATGTGAAATTCGTATTTGAAATTTTGTCGTTTATAGTTTAGTGCAACTGATTCAAGAAACTATTTAAAACGCATGTCCATGACATTGTGTATGGTCGTTAGTTATTCACTGTTTTCTTGGTGCTTACTCAGTCATAAGGCATTAAAAGTATTAAAAATATAGCAGCATAACCAGATTATGCCATCTGGAATTCATAAATGGCCATTAAATCATGGAGGAGTTATAATTATAGCACAGCTATATATGTATATGTTTCATTATTATCGTACGTAATTGCAAGTTTATAATTCGTCTCGTTATCTCGACGAGAATGGTAAATGTAATTTCTGTATTTTCCAATTGGAGAGAAGGAAATAGTTTATACTGTATCATTATATTTATCATTTCTCCTGTGCAGCAACTGACCCTCGAGAAATCGCGTCGAACTCGCCTTATCGTTCTCCAGCTTGAGTCCTCCTGCATAAAAATAATATAATATTATTCTAAAACAAAACAGAAAAATTCTTTTTGGTGTTATTCAGTGCATAGTTCCATTCGTCCTTATCAGTTACGAGTTTAATGTCGCATAGCAACAAGAGCTACCAATTCCCAATATAATTACATATCAGCGTAATTAGAATTGAATTAATGTGAAATATTCTCTGGTAGCACCTTAACCTTGCCCTTCCATTTGTTTCAATCTATAAAATCATTGACTCACATTTAATATAGTAATGAGAAGTATGAAAATTCATGTACCACCAACACCTTGATCATTCGCCTATTTAAATTTTATCTAAGTGTTATTAAATATTATTATTTCAATGTTGTGTTACTGGAAAAAGACCATTATACTCGATTAATTAAAACGTACAATTGATTATACAGAGCCACCAACAAATCCTCATACGTAGGATCATTATGAACCGCAGCGTAACCTTCACTTCGGATAGAGAATAAAGATCTCGTGTCAGGTAGATCCGGCAATGTCATTCAGAGAGGTATACTGTACAAGAAATTGATATACGAAATCTGTCGATTGTGCTCATTAAGTATTATGATTTGTAGATTTTGAAACGGGCTTTTGCGAATGTTTTGATTAATGATATATACTCATATTTTTCGCCGAATCTCCTTCCTTTTGGAGATAGAACATTTAGTGATTTGTTGTTTTTCAATCATATTGTGCGATATTATAATATTCTTTGCTAAGAGCTAATGTAATTTATATACGAATATTATATATATTTTTAATATGAACATACTATTGATAAAGAAATTAAATTATTCTAAATTATATATTGCCCAAACTAAATGTTGTTAATCAAGTATCATCAAGTGTATTAATCAATCAAGTATTAAACTTTCAAACTTAAAAATTTTATGTCTAACTACAAATTTATAATACAATTTGAGCAAGATTAAATAGTATACTTATTAATCTGGCATTCCATCGGACTTATAAATTTTAATGATATTTCAAATAGATTTTTCTGTATTGAACATTAATATTTATGAGTTTAGAGGTACGAATCTTCAAAAGACGAGAATTTATAGATCTATCTCTATTTATGCACGTCATCATTCTGTCTAAGAATAACCACTTTTTTACTCTTGAATGTTTCAAGAACGGAACGAATTATCTCGATATATCTTTGTCCTTTTTTAGATACTAACAAGTACTCTCTTTTATTATATTCTGATAGATGACCGGAGGCGAAATATCGATGAGCTTCCATACGGGAAATACAACAGCATTTGCCAGCACCCAATGGAGGGAGAAATCATGGGACGTGCCATCGTCAATGATTGTAGCTATAACTATAAAAACTCGAGATACATTTAATGCGTGTTCAGTTCTTAGTGAACATCCGTACAGATCGTGTTTACTCGAGCTCCTCAACAACTCCTAAAGAAAGATGCGCTCGCCCGCTATCATCTTTACCTTCTGCCTAGTCGGTGCTTTGGTAAATTTTGAAATCTTTTACCCTTCTCATCTTTTCTGTTATCATTTTAACTGCAATTTATATAATCTTTTTAATAAATTTCTTTCTTTTACATATAATATTATTGTTTTGAATTCTCTGAATAAAGATATCTTTATCGTAGTCTATATGTAGTATGTATAATGACTTTATTAATTTTAACCGTGCGACTTATCTATCTTACGTCCTGGAAATGATTAAGAAGATTTTTAATTGAATTGAACAATAATTTCGAAGCTTGTTATTATATGACTAAGGCGATGTATAAGAAAGAACTCAGTGGCTGCAAAAACAGAATTGTGTTAACATCAAGGATAAAAGAAATATACTAATTGAAATATAAAATTTCTTCTTTTTGAATCTGTTGAAGGAACTGATAGCTCTAAAAAGTTAATTGTCATATCAAAAAGAGAAAAGAAAGAATTCATATGTGTATTTTATACATACAAATTGAAAACATTAATCATTTAAACTACTAATAACATTTCACTAAATATTTATTTCAAAGTCTTTACAATATATACTGATATTTTCAGGCGCTCACAGAGGATCAAAAAGCCAAATTGGAGGAATACAGGACAGCTTGCACCACAGAGAGTGGTGTCGACCCACGTAAGGAGCAAACAACGAAACAAATTGCGAACAATCGAACAGTGAACTTTAATCAATATTATTCGATTTTCAGAGGTGGTAGAAAATGCAAAGAAAGGCAATGTTGCTCAGGACGATGAAAAACTTGCTTGTTTCTCCTTCTGTATGCTGAGAAAGATCGGAATCGTAAGTAACGAAATTGTGTAAATTGACTTATAAAAAATATTTGAATCTATATTTGTATTCTTTGAATCAAATTATATAAAACAAAAGGACTGAGACTTATAACAGCTACTAACATAGATTTAAAAATCAACCGTTCCGGTGAAGAGCAGAAAAATATCAAGAGCGTATCTCTGGCCTGACAGATAGATATAACAGTTCATCGCTTTCTCGTTCATAAGAAAAAATACCGTCCCCAGTAATACATTTTTCCACCTTTCATATTATACGAGATATACAGCTTATATGCATTATTTCTCGTCGCAAGTTAATTACGTTGTTTATCAGTGGTAAACAGAGACAAATTTTTAGATGTTTTCGTAGAAAGAAATAATATTAGATTTTCTCGTGCTATCATGAAAAGTTCGATTTAAACCGTTTCACATTAATTAAAAAAGATTATAAATGCATGGAAAGGAAATGAATACATGGAAAAATTTGAAATCAATTTCAAGACTTATATATTGATTAAGTGTCGCTTATTCCTTTCTATGAGTTATCTGAAATCCTAAATTCTTTTCGTATGACACCTTATATATAGAAGAAAATAAAAGAAAAATGTTTTTATTTCCATTGCACAGATGGACGAGGATGGAGACATCAAGGAAGACGTTGCCAAGGAAAAGATGATAGCTGGCGGATCGCCCGCGGACAAAGTTGATAATGTGGTCTCCAAATGCAAACACACCAGTGAGTAGGACATCGTTGTTAAAAATGTTGAATCTCTTTTAAATATTAAATAACAATTTTAGTAAAGCATTTACGATATGAACAGGATTATTTAATGATTCTTATTTTTTGTCATCACAGCTGGTCCCAACAAGTGCAGGAAGGCTGGTAACTTGATGAAGTGTTTCTTAGAGAACAAGAGCTTCAACGTACTTGAAAGCAACTAAAAATTAAACTGTTGAAAGAAAATGATTTAATTCGTAATTCAACACATTTCGTATTTTAAAAAACACAAAATATTTGTAGATTTATATTAATAAATTATAATACTTTAACACTATTACTTGAGCTCTTGAAGCTTTGTTCATCTATTCACTCAGAGAAGCAAGTTGTTTCTCCATTTTGCTCACGTATCTCCAACTGTTATATGTCTTATATAATTATTTATCTCTGTTACGAAATTTATGTTAGAATATAAATCATTCTGCTAATTATGCAAATGGTTACAATGGAATAAAAAACAGAAATTACAATTTGGATCCATAATTTAAATATTGACATTTTATTGAAATATAGATAAAAGTATAGCTCTCCTGTTTTTCACGATAAACGTAATAAATCATGGTTCAAAGTTCTATAAAATATAAAATCTATCTTATATTACATTTATGGTTGTTAGATCTATGCTATTTATATGCTTATATGCTTTGAAATATCTGTATTTGAAAATTGTAAATTGTAGCTCTAACACACATATTTTTAATAAAATGAATAAGTATTTATTTGAATAACATGGAAATTAGACTATTCTTTCCTATTCCCTTGTATTATATATAACGTTTCTCACTCCTTACAAATAAAACTTCCTATGATTATATTTCTAATATAATTTTAAAATTTTAATATCAAAGTGACATTACTTTCGGTTAGATTACACAAGTATTATCTTGCTGTATTTTGAGGTATTTTTTGAGGAAGCGCGTCAACGGGAGTCGTAAATTCCCGTTACGATTATAATAATCGACACCACGAACAGATCGATCCCCTTATTTCTTTTGGGATAATAGGGGTGATTGATGTGGTATAACATTGCGATTAACGTGTTATAATATTTATATTTTCGACAACTTATTACAATGAAGACTTTACGCCGTTACGTGTGATATAAATGTCGTAGACGATTGTTTGATGGATGAAGACCCGATAGAGATACCTTGACTGATCTGTAGGTGAGATCAAGTACGAGTAGATATGTTGATGACTTGTCAGTTTTCAACTGGATGCCGGAGTATTGACTGAACTAATCTCGGAGAAACAGTTGAGTAGACTCTCCTTGTGTCGTAGAAGAAGACGTTGACTTTTCTAGTGTGGTAGAAGAAGTAGTTGACTCTCCTGGTGTAATAGAAGAAGTAAAGTCCGTTCTCGTGTTATTACGGAGGAAAGCTCGGTGTGGGTGTGTCTTTTGAACTAAGAACGCGGATTCGTGTTCACACTTTTCGTCAGGAAAGTGAGGGTAACGATCCGCGATGCCCATTGGTTATGACCCACGTTAATGAATGAAGATAGGAGGAGGAAGCCTCCTACCGACGTGGCTCGTGGGTGACTTTGTTCATGGAAGAAACCTGCTTTTCTGTTAGACGAATATCCGCTTTCTCCGTAATTTGTAAGAACGTGCAATAAACCTAAGGATTGTTCTAAGGACCATCCATAAACCGAAAATACTTGCAGGATTAGAGTTTAAGTTAAAAAGATTCTGTTTATGATGATTGCTTAGGTTTATCGAGGGTCTGCATAACGCCAACCGGACTTCAATTGAAATTAAGTATTATAGCTTTCAGTTTCCGAATACTTTTCAAGAGAATTTGAATTATTAACAAATAAATAAAATTTTTATTTATTTGTAAAAATAAGATTTCATAAACCAGTGTGCAGTGAACACTTTCATAGCCAAGGGTTTTGGTAAATTCATTGTTTATAAAATTTAGAAAAAATAATTTTGAGTCAGCAATAACCAAATCAATAAAGGTCTAGATTGATTTAAGTGCGAAGAGGGACGTTGAACCGTGTGATCGGTAAAACGACTGTATCTCCATATCCTGCGATGCGCCTTTCATTCTAGTTATGAAATATAATATATAAATATATTTGAGGTGATATTGGGTGTAGTGCGTTAAATAATCACTCGGTGTTTAGGTCAACGATATATTTATTAACAAGTGTCTTCTTTTGATCGCGTCGCGTATGCTCTCGGTTTCGCTAGTCAATCTCGCTGCTCGGTTGTAACTCGACTGTCGAACAGATTCGATTCTTTTCTTTTTGTCGTCCCTCAATATCGCCACTATCCACGCGTTTGTTAGGCGTCCATGACCGTTGCTACCCACGCCTTCTTCTCGAACATTCGGCGGAAGGACCGTTGGGATATTGATGACTCATTAGGCACTGCACTTCGGGGATATACACTGTTGTCGAGTGTCGCTACATATTTATATGTCGGAGATAAAAAGGACACCGGGACCTTCCCTTTGAAATTCTTCGGAAAACCCCCAATATTTTAGTCTCTATAATTTAACTCGATTATAATTGTCCGAGATTTGTGACGATGAGCTTGGGCCCGAGGCGACAACAAGTCGCTGAACTTAACCGCGGTCACGGGATGAACGTTTTGCCTAACAGAGGTATGGAGTAATTCTATAGCTCTCTTTAAAAGAAATAGGTGTAGTGGCACGCGACAGTAAACATTCCCACGGCTTCTGTTCCGTGGCTCGCCACACACAGACCCTATTCTTCGGGCAAGATGATTACCAGATGTAGATGCATCTCCACGGTACATGTTCAGTTAGCCTGAGGACCCGCTATAAATCTTAGAATTTAGTTAACTAAGGTCCTTCAAACGGACAAACAGTCGTTATCCTAACAGTCCCTAAATCTATCACCTACTACGGGAAGATATGGGAAATCTGCTTTTCTGACAAACGACGCTTCCCGCTAGCAACTTTCTCTCAAGGGCGGTTAGCTTCCTTCTTCAACCATCAAGATAGAAATTAACCAATTAACAGCAACGTCAATTTCCCTCACTTTCCGGGCGAAGGCTTTGCTCGGCGAATCCGATGATCTCGTGTCCTTAGACACACCCCATCATAGTTTTCTTCTGCAGCATGATCGTGGCGGAAAGTCATTCTCTCGTGAGTACAAGTTGAGTACAACCTGGACTTTGGAAGAAAGCGCATTTTGTTATCCCGTTGACCGCGGATTCATTATTGAATCTAAGATCATTGTCATTAACATCTCGAGTATCTAATTACCACGATTACTTGTCAAATTCTGTAATAATCATATTTGTGCTAGTAAATATCTTCTCTATTGCATAGCAACAATGTCTAACCCAAATGAATATTCGTTTCACGCCCCTAACCCTAATCATAATGTGAATCCGACATATACATATTATTATAATAATATAACGATCTGTATTATAAATCTAGGAATGAAATGAGAGTGGTCACTTTTATGGACTTGGTTATTTCAGGACTAATGCTGCACTACGCGGCCAAGTGTTGAGGTCAATTACAGTTAGCATATGCAAGAACCCATAAAATTAGGGATCTGACCCGTTTGGTTGCAATTTAGCATAGACAAGAACGGATAGAAATGTACAAATAAATAGGTCCTTGCAGCGTAGAACTCAATAGATTTTTGTCTATGCTAGCGTGCACCCAAAGAGAGCAGATTTCTAACTTTAAGCTAAAGTACATTGCTTCTTTTATGTGCTAAATTGCGACTAAACACAGCAACATATTTTATAGGTTCTTATATGTGCTAACTTTAATTGACCTCATTATTTAGCCACATGGTACAGCACCTGTACTGTGAAAAAACTAGAACTACGGGTGTGAGCACTCTCATTTCCTCTCTGCTATTATCAATTTTTTTTATTAAAAGTGGCAAGAATGAAATAAACAGTAACCTTTTCTATTATATTTTATTAATATCTAAACTATAAATACTATTAATATCTAAATAATATCTTTAAAAGCTATTAATATGTAAACTAGAAGTAACTCCAAACTAATAGTTTGTACTTAACCATTTAAACATTACTGTAAATCATATATATTTCTTAAAATAGCCGTTTCTGTTTTTTCCTTATAGTGCACACCTTTTTCCTATTCGCAGAAATAGTGTCGCCAACTTTTATTCAACTAACTAAGATACTACCAACATTATCAACAGTATTCTATTTGCAGGTAGTTGCCTGATAATAGTCGCTTTCTATGTAGCACAATTTAAACCAGCTTAAACTTAGCTCATTAATGTGTTGCGGATTCATATAGATTTGTGGACTATTATTCATATTGATCGCGTGTTCTTATGGACGAGCAGATCACATGGAAGAACAAAGGATAGGACCTGAGGTATCGCATTCTTTCTCTCTCAAGCAAAGCAACAAATCGTTCAAGATGTAAATGCCATAATATTATGCTTTATCAAAACCCTCCTACTATTTTAAGGAAAACTATTACCTAACATTTAATAACATTTTATTCATCATTAATGTTAGTATTTTAATTAATAGTTAATTATAATAATCATTAGAAAATAGCATGCAGTAATGCTTTTGTAAATAAAAGATATTGTTACTCTAAAAAAATGTAATTTCCGTAGTTGCGTACAATGGCTTAAATGACGCTTATATAGTAATTTTATATTATATATATATTATATAGTATATATATTATATATTATGTAGTAATTTTAAAAATATAACCCAAAGATTTTCTTAAGAACAATATAAATCGACTGAATTTTTTGTTTTAGAATCTTTCGACAGTAAGCCGCATTTCAAAGTTTTTGTCGCATTTCTTATGTCCCGGCTCTTTTGCTTGTCGTGTCTATTTTTCCAACATGTAAAAATCGACGGCCACGTTTGTGGATCTCCGATATAGTAGATGCCCACGCTCCGGATAATTCGGTAATTTTCGGCACGTTGAAGTTCTTTAACAGATCATCGATTCATCATAGCGACAAACGGCGGGCGGTAATTGTTTCTGCTTTCGCATCCGCTGTTGATTTCTTGGCCTTCGCCTTGTCTGCCGAAACAGTTTAAACTGCTGTATATTGAAAAATCCAAAAGCTACCAATGAGATGAAGAAGACGCAGCGGTATGAATCAGCGAGACGCCCTCTGCTTGAGCATTCTTATCGCAATCGTATACCGCTTACAATCGCGATCTTGCTGCACGAAACATCCTTTTCAAAGTACGCGATCGTACTTGATTATCTTTCATCGTCGCGCTCTGTTTTTATACTTTATATTGTCTTTAAGATTAAGTTAAGTGTTAATTGTTTCGTTAGTTAAGTTTATAGTTTTAATAAAGTCTAACTTTATTGCAATCTTTTTGTCACAATATTCACTAATACTTTTAAAATACGATTATGTTCAAAACTGGCGTAAAACCACTAAAATTGACAAACTTTGACTCAAATACGACATGGGTTCCCGTTATCCAATCATTCTGATATCACCAAGTATCGCAATTTAGAAGAGTAAGAATAGAAAAAGTCGAAAAATATGGACTATCCTATTGACCAGTTTTATCTAATGTATCGTAAGAAACAATTTTCAATACTTTTATTGCATTTGGATTACATGAAGATCAAGGTATTTTAGACTTAGTTTTACCGAGTCGCTTTTTATTAAATGATCTATATTTCCGCGTTTTGCATCAAACGTTCGTAGACAATTTTTCCGTTTCTGTTTGGATATATACGTTCGATACTGTCCACTTCATTGTTTATACTCATTAAATCATCTTAAATTTTAGGAGCGCATCCTATACTCAAACAATCAATAAACGAATCGGTGTAAGTATTAAATATTCAACAAATTTTAAATCTTTAGCTCAGCTATTCTGAAATTTTTATAATTTCGACAATATTCTGCGTTTTCTAATCAATATTTTCGAGCACTATAGTCAAAACTGTTAATTGATGTAGGTTTGGGGTTGATAATTAATCGATTCACACAGATTCGATTTTTCTCTCTATATTTCTCCGCCTCGTACAACACGTCTTAACACACAGGATACACTTAGTCAATTAACACGTGGTCGACTTCTAAGACAAAAGAGCGTCGCTAGAAGTCGTACCAACTTAGCTTGTAGTAACTAACGATCATACCAACCTAACTTTTCTCAACAAAAACTTTATCTCTGATCGCGTGATAATTTTCGTCGCGATACAAGCATAGAAGTCCGATACCGCTTCCGTTTGACACGTAAAAACAAGTAACTTTTTTCCGATATCATTACGCAATTTACGACATAATGAGTTACCTATCGGTACAAAATGGCTATGCAAGGAATTATTAAGACCAAACTTTTCAATTATTAATTTTGCCTCTTTGTCTTCTTTCGCACGATTTTTAATCGTAATACCACACAAACAACACTTACGTGATAAGCTTTATCTCTACGAGCGTTTTAGCTCAAACAGTCCGCCTATTCAATGCACTTTACTTTGCGATACCTGATAATATAATCTAAATTTTGTAAATAAATTCAACATCGATATGTTCGCAGAAATAAGTCTCGTTTCATATTTCTGATTTTTAACGTCTTGTGATCAATCATCAGTGTGAATTCGATGGCTAGCTAAATATACTTTACGTTTATAATTCCTCAGAATGATATCGCGATTCTATTGCTATATATTCGTTGACTAAAATAAGCAGCCACGCGTGGCTCTCTCCCGTGTATTTGAAATCATGCTATGTATTTTTTTTTGGCCCGAATTCCTAGGGATCTAGAGGACCATTATCATTTTCGTGTCACCCACAACGTTGCCGATAAAATACAAAAACAGAACCTAGCACTTGCTGTACTAAGAATTATAAATTCCATGGCGGGTTCTATGAACGACGGTCACTTTAAAATAATACAAATCTGTGACATAGTTAACAGTAATAATATTTGGTGGAACAAGAACGAGTTATAGGCAAGTAGGTAAGCAGGAGGTAAGTCTGCTAAAATAATTTTCTCCCCTTAAAAATAATTTTCTGGTAGCTTTCAATTAACTCCCTTGTTATTAGTTAGTTAATTTGTTTATAATTAATTAATTCCTTTCTCTACCTTGGGATATTGACCACCAGCCCGTTTCGCTTCCCTCTCCTTTCCAGACCGTATGTATCAATTCCCAGACCCGCTTCATTAATCCCACTCCCGAATTTCCCGCATTACATCGGAATTCCATCCTGTCTTTCTGCTTTCTTTCTCTTTGATCTTCTCACTACCTCCTCTATTTCCTTCTCACTTATCTTCTTCTCCTCATTCTCCTTATTCTCCTTCATTTCTGTCCTATTGCCGTTCCATCCACTCTTCCTGTTATAATGATGAAGTATCGCCTCCATTTCTCTACGGCAACCTTTTCCCCTCGTCTCCTTTTCCTATCTCTTTCCCTATTTATTAGTTTCTATACACCTTACTTTTCCTACTCACCTCTATCTTGACCACTGTATCCTTCTTTCTCCCTATGTTAAAGTATTCTCTAGCTTTCCCTCCTGCCTCCCAGCTCTTTCTTTCTCATCATTATGTTACCTTTTTGCTGCGAATTCTCCCGTTTCCCTATTGCTTTCACCTCTTCAACTTTTGTATCTACCCTTATCTTCTCCTAACAACTCTTCTCTTTTTCTCCTCTCTCTCTCTCTCTCTCTCTCTCTCTCTCTCTTCCATTTTCCACCCTTTATAATTATATTTAGTCCTCGCTCCTCCAACCACACATATTCTTTATAGTTTTTTCCATGTCCTCGCTATCTTTTTTTCCATTTTCCTAAATCTCTAGCTCACTCACTCTGTAGAAAATCGCTTTCATCTCCATTCTCCTCGTCGTCTTCTTTAGGTCTAGTTCTCCTTTGAACAGCTTTACTTCCTCCCTTAACATTCTACTCTGCATTCTTACCTCTCCCGCATCCTTTTCCTTTCTCTCCATTCCTCCTCTTATTATTTTCCCCTGCTCCTTCATTTTCCCTAATACCCTCTCCAAATGCTCTCTAAGTTCCTCTATCATTCCTTCCATTCCCCCCGCCCCGCCGCCCCATTCTCACTGCTCCGACTTCAGTAGCGATCTTTCAATCAAAACACTTTTCTTAAATGCTTTCTTTTCTCCCCCTTAGCCCACCGTCTCTTCGTCCAACGCCCTTTTTGTTTTTCAGGAATTTTTCTAACTTTGTTCTCCTCCTTTCCTATCTTCTCCATTCCATTCTAAATAAGCTCCAATGCTCTACTGTATCGATTACGTCGACATATGAAACTATTTCGACTATGAACTAAACAACAGCAAGATTCAACATTTTTAAAAATTTAATATTTGTAAGAATAAAACAGGGGCAGCCAATGCAAGTAGTTATACTTAGTTGATATAGATTAAATAAATTAAATTCAACTGATAAAATAGGATGGTGTTTACGCGAGATAAACGAAATCTTATAGACACTTGAAATTACATTAACATAGACACGCCCGTTAAGAATTAAGGTTTAAAGTTAAAAAAAAAAGAAAAAATTTGTATAAAGTGCATTTATGTGGACATCAAATGTTAAGAAGGTCGACTTATGCACAGTGACAAAATTGATCTCTCTGAGTTCTATTATTTTGTCCTTGGTATTTAGTCCCAGTCTACAGATCGTCTACAGATAGAAAATATTTAAGTTTTAGCTTTCTTAAGAAGTTATATGACGTCACTTGTTTACTTTTTGGCTTAGTGTTCAAGCCCTCTTATTTTTACCAGGTAATGCAACTAATACAGTAGCAAAATTCTTAAAATTAAATGGATTTTGTTTCCTTATACAGGGTGTTCAGCTACAGGTATACAAAAATTTAAGGGATGATTCATGAAGTCAAAGTAAGATGAAAATCAGGAATAAGAAATTGCGTTTTCGGTATTTTTTCAGTTATTGATAATTAAAAACCAATCGCGACCTAACCTTCTTACACGAACGAAAGTAGGTCACTAAGCAGCGGCGTGTACAACGATCCACAAATCGAACGATGGACAGCAGCTTACCTCGTACAAGTCGTAGAGAAGATGATTATGATGATTACGACATTTGGAGACGTAAACCATCCTATACGACGTTTTGTTATTTGTTAAACCTACCTACACCCCTTAAATTTTTTTACATCTGTAGACGAACCCTGTAGACCCTATATATAGGGACCTGTATTTTCAGAACACATGATTTCCTGAATCTAAGATTTTACGTTTGAAGTCATTTCACATCTCAAATAATACACGCCAAATTTCATCTCGATCAACCACTAGGGACATTTGGAACAATATTCTAAATATTACAATATAGTGTAAGTATAAATTTCGCAGAGATCACAAGAGTATTTAAACAGTAGATTATTCATTATATTAATAAACTGTAGTACTGAGTGGGATTATACCTATTATTAATACTTATATTTTATTATATTAATATCATATCCTTAAGGTGACTGCTCATTCTGAATACTAATTTTCTTACTGAATGTATGTTTGCCATAAATGACTTGCTACTTCGGTAGGGGTGTCTGGAAAGGTAGATATGAATTTAATAATACACTCGGTTCGGATTTGCCTTGGATTGTCTCTTCATAGCCAGACATCTGTTTTATTTCCTCAATTTACGTACACGATTCCACACATGCGCACGCATACACGTAACGGTGAAGGCAACCAACCGTTCTGTTGACCGCGCTCATAGCGTGAAAGGATGCCCAATATGGTTGCCGACACCTCGACTGTCAGGCTACGCACGTGCCAGAATGCACATGCGTCCTAAATTTCCATGTACATTCTTAGATTGGTTCAAATTTTATCATGACAGTTATGTCTCTCCACAGTGATAATGAAGTTTCAAAGTGTTTTATATAGCACATACAACATAGGCATTGAAGTTTTCTATAATAAGTGTCCAAATACTTTCATATCACATACGAGTAGTATGCACAGCATACATCTTTCTTAGTTTCAGATTTTCTTCGGACTTTTGGATCATTCCTACGAATTTTAGGTCAAACGTGCGTTAGGTTAAGCTTGAGTTCCAGCAAGGTGGGGCTATTTGAATCAACGAAGTACTTATATGAGAACTAATAAAATGAATAACAAAATAAATTTAAATATGATAAAGTAATATGCACAAGCTATTGAATTATGATAATTACAACTGTTAATATTATTAACATTCAGCAAACTTCTATCTTTTTATTGGATAGAAAACATTGTCAATCGAGTTGCCAATATATGTATGGGATATATCATCCTACTTATGGTTCCAGTAATACTGAGGTAAATAGTCTGTTTTCGAAATTTAAGGTGCTTAAGATATTTGTAGCGCGATAATATCTCTTTTAAAAGTAAAACACACTGAAACCTAACAGTCATATTCTTCGAGCACGTCTGAGATTCTCCCGCTAGGAAGAAATTTCTTGGCTGTCTGTACGTCCTAAATAACATTGTATGTACTAACAAATAATTCAAAACTGGACAGAACGACATTTTGAACGACGAATTTACCGATATTACATATTTCGCATTATTTTTATTAAAAAACGATGAAATTACAACTGGATTTTTCCCTATGATTCTTCTAGTCATTTTACATAACAAGAGAAGAGAAGACAAGAAATCATTTTTGCAGTAGCTTATTACAAGAATTACGTGTTAAAATTGTCAACTTCGAAGATGAATATTTGCATTTTGGTAGAACTAGGCTCTCCAAAAATTGAATCACGTACAAATAATACATCAAATAACGTATCGATAAAATTTCAAAGAAATGGTAAGAAAGTTAATTGACGTTACAAATACCTTAAAAATATTTCATAACCAAATTTGGTGAATTGTAAGCTAAATTATTTAGCTTGGCTCAAATCATACAACCCTCCTGTAATTGGCATCTCATTTTTGTTTTCTTTAAATTAATTTAGAGATAGTATCTGCATGGTACTAGTACGATAACAATGTGAACCTAATAAAGACATGGAAAGAAAAGAAGACGCAGATTCGAAGAGAACGGAAGTGCTATATGCGCTGTATGTATGTAAAATTGTTACATTATTTGTAAGAGAAAAGAAAAAAGGAACAAAAATGCAACGATAATAACTATGATGTTGATTATAACAAATTACCCACGGGAGAATGATTTTAAATTCACTGATTGCTATCGACAGAATCAAAAAGAATTTATTTTAAAACCATATGTAAATTTATCCATTTAAAGTGTTGAGGTTATTAGATGTATGAACAGAGGAACGCGTGGATAAATTGTAAAGTAGAAAATATATTTTAATACAGAAGTGTAAGTACAAGTAGGAATATAATTTGGGCTGATCTCGATCCGCACGCTAGCAGTGTTACCCTATAACTGAAAGCTCCGAAGCCATCGTCGCCTGTTTACTGTCTATGGTCTGCCTTCGTCCTAGTCCATTGTCTATACGTTGTCGATAGCTTCAGTACTTGAGAAAACTGCAAAGACCAGATATAGAGTTTTCTTAGAAGTGGTAACCACTTCAACATAAAGTAATGAGAAAATCACATTCCGTGAAAGTAATCTCCATTAATCAAGAGCGTCAATAATTATATGTTATCGGCTATTCACCACAGCTCACAGCGACGAACCGCATATATATAAGATTATTCAGTCAGCAAAAGTGTCATATAACCTCTGATAATCTTTGTTTCTCGATTTTTTCAGAGTAGTAAGTTATTCATCAGGGCCGGCGCAAGGCAGATTCAGCGCGTTCGCCGAAACCTGGCCCGGCGTTTTAAGAGACCCCGCCATCTACGAAAATTACCCAATTAAACAGCACCGATTTTGATTAACTTTTTACAAAACGATGATACCATTAACAGGTGCAAGACATTTTTTTAGTAGCGATGATTCAGTTTAAGGAAGTGGCAAAAATGATCAAAGTTCAGTGTAACTCCATAAAGTCCTCATATCCTGGAAACTACTTTAGATGAAAAAATCCAGGCGCTTTCAGAGAAATGTACTTTTTAGAGAAATTAAACTACATCAATAGTTTTTTGCAAAAGTCATACATGATTACAAATTTTGTACCTTCATTGAATTTTTTGCTCCTTAAAAGCGAATTATGGATACGAAAAAATATTACTTGGATTTGTTTAAAAAATTGCTTAAAAAAATAAAGATAAGGCTCCCTATTTTTGAAAGCCTGTCGACGAGTCGCAACTTCTATGAACCTGCGTAGGAACTGGGCATAGCAACCCCTGATATTTATTTAGTGGTTGTGTGTCAGTTGCCGTCTTGCGGTTCATATGTTTTATGCTGAGCTCATATGCTGTATGATGCTGACCGTTAGTCAATCTTTCGACGCGTGGCAAGAACTGTGACAGTTACTTTTCGGTAAATTTAAGACGACGAATATTTTTCAAAGTTATATTGTAGCGTAAACAGTGACATATACATTTTTAAAATTTTTGATTTTTGGTAAGTATTTTTTTCAATTATTTCCCCTCTTTTAAGTTAAAATCAACCCTAACCGAAATCGCGTCGCAGAAAAAACGTATGGCAGTCATACAAATAAAATTCAATACATGTAACTAGTTGAGAATTTGAATTCGTTATTATTAAATTAATTTCGCCCCAAATGTTAAAATTTCGATAAAGTGAGCAAGAACAGAGAAATGTTTCAACTATATACAAACTAATGAAATATGTAGTTTATCCTATCTTGCAGTAAATGTTTTTTGGTACGCGATTTTATTCATTTTTGTAACAGACAAAATTCATACACAGAAGTATGTTTTTTTAAGAACCGTTATGGCTAGCAGGGATAGAGATCATGGACTGAAATACTTAAGTAGAGCTGAAAAACTAAAACGGAAGAAACAGCGAAACGATTATATTAAACAGCAAACAAACATTTTAAATTATGTAATTGAAACTACTAGTCATTTAAGACAGCCAAACGAAGGTGAAGAACATACTACAATGAATCAGATCCCTCTGGAAGAGGAAAACCAAGAGTTGAATACACCTATGAAGGAAAATGAAGAAGACACCAACGAAACTGAATTGGAGGAAAATAGAAACAATAGAAAAACGAGCGATTGTGAAACTTATCAAGAAAAAGATATTGAAAATATGGAAATTGAAGCACAAAAAGAAGAAAACAGAAATTTCGACACTGAAGACCCTAGTACGTGGCCAATTGACAGAACACAACAAACGGTAAATTTAATAGTTCAACATGGTCCTGTACAAGTTACTCAATTTAACTTCTCTAAAAACGAAAATAACAGGAGTTTTTCTGCAACATATTTTACGAAAATACTGACGAATGGACAAAGGACAACACGAAGATGGCTAATTTATTCTAAATCTAAAGACAAGGTTTACTGTTTCGCTTGTAAATTATTTTCCACTATTGATATTTCATTGGGGGCAGACGGATTTTGCGATTGATCCCATTTAACACAGCGAATCAAAGTGCACGAACGATCTGCGGTACGAGCTATAAACAAGTGGCTTCAAACTGAACAAAATTTTCGCACTGGCAATCTACTTGATAAAGAGTGCGAAAAATTTTTAAGACTTGAAACGACACGATACGAATAAATTTTCCAAAGAATAACTGCTGTTATTTTATATTTGGCGCAACATAATTTAGCTTTCCGAGGAAGTTTCGGTACTTTGTATACACCGCACAATGGTAATTTTTTGAGTTTAATACAATTAATTACAAAATTTGATTCTGTTCTAAATGATCATTTAAGCAAAACAACCATAAAAGGGCATCATTATTTATCGCATTCGATTCAAAGCGAATTAATAAGCACAATGGCAAATAAAGTAAAGAAAGTAATTATCGATGCAATAAGGAGAGCAAAATATTATTCCATTTTATTGTATTGTACACCAGATGTGAGCCATCAAGAGCAATTATCGGTTATTCTTCGTTATGTCAACATAACAAACGAGGAGGTTGAAATCAAGGAACACTTTATCAAATTTGGGTTATTGAGTTGGCAACGAAGTGATTGCGGATTTTGTCATTAGGTGGTATTGACAAAATTCGCAATCACTTAGTTGCCAATACAATAGTTCACGATGCAATAGGAAGGGGACTATCTGAAACTATCATGCTCATTCTGGATCAGTTGAGAATAAAAATATCCGACTGTCGCGGACAAGGATACGATAATGGTGTCAATATGAGGGGAATATCAAGGAGTACAAACATTGACACGTATATTACGTGTAAATTCTAAAGCGTTTTACGTACCATGCGGTAGTCACAACTTGAATTTGTTAAAGGGAGATATAGCAAAATCATCAACCCAAGCACTACATTTTTTGGTGTTTTACAAAAGATTTACACGATATTTGCAGCATCGACATCGCGTTGGGATTTTTTAAAAAAATACGTTGAAAAAATTACACCTAAACCGTTATCAGAAACTAGATGGAAATGCCATTTTGATAGTGTAAAGGCTATTTGATTTCATGTTCGCCAATTTCGAAACGCTTTAATCGAAATTGGCAACCACGAATCTGACAATAAATTGAAAATTGAGATTTTGTCTATAGTGCGCAAGATAAATGAATTTGAATTTATTGCCAGTCTTATCATTTGCTACGAAATATTATCAAAAACTAACATCGTCAGCAAAGTATTGCAAAATCAAAAGATGCGAATCGATTTAGCCACGAAGTATCTGAAAGATCTTAACGTATTCTCTGCGTAATATAGAAGTGAAGGATTTAGCAAAGCTATGATCGCAGCAAATGAAGTTGCCAAGGAAACGGACATAACACCAGATTTCAAATCATCATACGGGGGCAAAAAATAGAAATTATTCGATTATGAAGGACAGGATGAATCATCGATGATCAACGATAAAGAATAATTCCGTGTACATTACTTTTTCAAAATAATAGATACTGCGTTAGTATCCTTTAAAAGTAGATTCGCATTATATGCAAATCACCAAAATATTTTTGGTTTTCTATACATGAATGAGATTGGGAATTTCGATGATGAATATTTATTAAGGTGTTATCAAGATCTTCACTTACATTTGGAAGGAGATTTCGAGGGAACCGAAATGTTTGAAGAAATTAAGATGTTACGGCCAATAACGAAAACCAATTATTCGGCTTTAGATTCGATGAATTACATTGTAAAGAACAATCTCTCGGAAGCATATCCAAATTTATTAATCGCATTACAAATTATGTTAACGACGTCAGTAACCGTGGCTTCAGCGAAACGTAGTTTCTCGCGATTGAAACTAAGAAAAAATTATCTGCGATCATCGATATGCCAAGAGAGATTTTCATCTCTGGCTATTCTGTCAATAGAAAGTAAAGTAGCAAATTCAATCGATATTGATGTTATCATAGATTTGACGTGGAGAAAAGGCAAGAAAAATTATTTATTATTATCATTGGACTGTATTATTATTTAATATTCATCTTATAAAAAATTGATTGATATGAAATATGTTATATTTAGTGAAATGTGGATTTTGGAATATACCGTTATTTGTAAAACTCATTTACTTTATTACGAAACTTGTTATTATAATAACTAACAAACTATGTATAATGCTAGGATATTTATCAATGTTAACAAAAAGGTTTGAAACTAATAAAGTTTCACTAATAATTTTAATCGAATGGTGCAAGGGAGCCTTGGATTTCATAATACGTGTGACCTGTTTCGATGGACTACGTTCTTTGTAAGGGACTACACACTTCGTAAGGTCTTTAGAGAGCAAGCTATACATAGAGGTACGTTGTCGCAAGAATTCTACGGAAAATTAATCTAGCTTGTCTGAAGAGACAGTTTTATCGACCTATTAACGGTTCGACCTTTGATCTCCGATTACGAGGACCGGCAGTTACTGACTGGAGTCTTAAAAATCTTTCGTAACATATGCTGTTATTTATAAACATCTTTCAGAATGTACATAAACGAATTTGATGTTGAATAAACAGATTCCTAGAAAATGTGAAACATTCGGATGAGGTTGTAACAGAATCAGAGATTATAAACGTATATAAAGTGTGGCATCAATGGAATAGTTCGCAGAAAGACGTACAGTAACACGCGAGAGACATGTCTCTTAAAATCTTCACTTTTCTGTTCCTCTTACTCATCGTCGAGTCGTTTGGTGCTGCTGTTTATGGTAAGTTTTCTCTGCGATGTTTACAGTTTTCTAATTGCCATTTATTTTAATAATACAGTAGCGGACAAAAGTTTAAGACGAAATGGAAGAAATAAATAATTGATTTACTTTCCATAAAGAATATAAATACAGTGTTCTACCTTTAACTAATTAGACATTTGTTTGTACACTTACAAAAATAATTTCATTTTGATATTTTGCTCAGTAGCTAAGTTATAAAAAAGGAACGAAATCTGTATAATATTTCGTCGATCAAAAGCTTAAGACTACACAAAAAATATTAATTTTTGGTAAGAAAATATACACAATTTTTATTTAAATTTAATATTTTGTCCAATATCCGTTATTTCTTACCATTTCGGTACATTTTCTTGGCATAGAATCTATTAATTTTTTACATTGATCTACCGTAATATTACTCCAAGCTGTTTCAATTGTAGAGTAAAGTTCATTTAAATTTTTCGGTTTATAACCTTGTACTGTCTTTTTTATGATGCTCCACAAATTCTCGATTCATTTAATGTCTGGTGATTGCGACGGCCACGGCAACACGGTAACATTTTCTTCTATAAAGCACTGTTTCATAACCCGAGCCGTGTGCCTCGGATCATTATCATTTTGAAAAATAAAATCATCACTCATATTGTTGCGTGCGAAAGGCAACATTGTGTTCTTGAGTATGTCCAGGTATTGAAAACGGTCCATAATTCCATTGATACGACATATCGGACCAGGGCCGCCTCGAGAAAAACACGCCCACACCATAACGTTTCCACCATCATGTTTAAGCTTTTTAAAACGAACTGTGTTTTCAAACTTTCGCCAATTCGATGTTTAACATACCGTATCCCGTCAGAAGAGACGAGATTGAATTTCGATTCGTCTGAAAACAATACCTTTTGCCAATCTTCACTTGTCCAATGCTTATGAGCTTTAGCAAATGCAAGTCGTCTTTTTCGATTCCTAGAACTCAGCAGTGGTTTCTTTTGGGGTTTTCGCCCACTTAAGTTAAAGTCTTCTAATCTTCTCCTAACTTCTTTAGTTCTAGCACTAATTTGTGTATCGTTTTTATAGTTTCTCTCCGCAGCAATATTATTTGCTCGAAATAACTACGAAAACGATCCTTTTCGCTCAATCGATGAATCCGGCGATCCATTTTCGGCGTTGTTTTCCGTTTCTCGGTTGATCGCGATACATACCTGCCTTTAAAAATTTATACCAGGCATGCTTACAAGCCGTTTCTGACCTGTTCACTATATTTGCTATTTCGCAGCCTTATGATTTGTTCCCTTTCGTTTTCAAGTAAGTTCTTTGATGTACCCATAGTCTGTTCCTATCTAAATGAATTTTAAGCAATAAAAGAATACACTAAACAACGATTTTGACATTCCAGAATCAAAACTGTACTCATATTCACGTTTTACACAGATCGTCTTAAACTAATGTCCACTGTTTACAAGTGCTAAGCGGTAACGAACTGTTGTAACTCCTACATTGTTTGTATTTAACAACTGACGGTCTGAGGTTACGAAGGTCAAACATACAGCCATGTTATTCCAAAGAGACAAACCGAATAGAAGAACAATATGCGTATAAGATGTTTGTAATCCGATTTACAAATTATCGCCTTAAACTTTTGTCCGCTACTGTATATTATAATTTCTACTAATTACATTGACAAACTTTTTTCAGAAGCAAAACGAAATTGTATACCGGGTAAAAGTTACTTTGATGGATGCAATACTTGTTTTTGTCAAGAAAGTGGAGGTATAATCTGTACCATGAAATACTGTGAAATAATCGATCCCAAAACTGGTACTACGAAAATGGCAGAATACATACCCCCTCCGGACGATTTTTGGAGTAACTAACGATATTAATCATTTATAAGTACGTTAACACTTGGTCAGTCGTTCAAGCTGTCGTGGGCAGCACAAATTAGAATGTTATATGCTTTTCAACGAACTATTGTATATCTGATTAGTAACAAACAAGATATTTAAAAAGAATAAATTATCATCTCAAAAACTGAACTTATTATCTAACACTATTTTCCTTTGCCATTATCTCTTACATAAATATCATAAAAATGCACTAACCTAAACAATACTTTTTCTCTTTCTTTTGTTTGCCGTTGCCTAATTATATAATGAAACAAAACTACATTACTAGGATATTACAAGAAATAAGGATATATATGTACATATACAGTATATGTCACGAAAGTATTCGGACAACTTCTAAAACAGAATAACTTTTTAAAAGTTGCACCAAACGGCTTGATTTTTTGTCGGGAAATTAGTAGTAGTAAACGTTATTTTACAATTTTTTTTATTGGAGCTTGCAATAAAAATATAAGAGATACGTTTCGTAAATTTATATCAGTTATATATTTACAAGCCGAAAATTTCATCAAAATGGGTTAACATTGTCATGACTTGTAAGTTATAATTGTAACGGTAAAAAAATGATAATCCTTGATTTTCGCAACTTATAACTGTAATAATGAATCTAAAGATCTTTACATCTTCCAATGTTTGTCGCTTGTTTCTACATAAACCGATTTAGATCAAATTTTCAGCGCAATAATTTCTAAGTCATACAAACGATGTGTAATGGTTGAGATTTTACGATATGTATGATTTATAAATAATTGCATCATCACCGAAATAAATCACAGGCAACACTGGAAAATACTTCGAGCGATCAGTTTTGTCTCTAACAGAAATAACTTCCGTCATTTGTCAATCAATCCGAAGGAACTCAGGCATTGCAGTATCAGGAGTAAATTAAATTCTACTTTTTAAGCTACTTTGTCCAAATATAAATTCTGTGAGGTGTCTGGTTGCTTTTCAATTGTTCTCCTGGTCTTTATTTCTATATTCGACGTATTCATAGCAGAGCGATCCAAAATCAGGTAATAGCTGTCAATTAATAGAAAGTAGTTGTCAACGAATTTTGGAGTACGATATAGAAATATTTAATACATTAAAAATGAAAATTAACAGATGAAATAGAAAGAGAGCCTCAATGTTTGTAAGAAGATAAGTAATTTCATAGTGATTCGCTAATAACTGGCAGTTGTATGCAATTTTAAATAAAAAAAAATTTATTGTAATTAGATTTCAGGTAAGCACACTCTAAGATATCAGCCCTAAAGAAAAAGAAAAATTTAGTTACACCTGAGAAGAGAATGCGCAGGAACAAGAAATAATGGAGGCTCGCTTTCTTAGCGATTATCTTCTCCTTATTGTAACGCAAATTTAATCCTTTAGCAACAACTAAACCGCTCTGTGCTCTCGCCTAATTATACTTCCAGCAGCAGTTCATAGATGGTGATAATATTTGGTAATTTTTGATTGCAGTAGTAGTAAGCATACGTGTTACGATGTTATGATTATGTTGTGTTATTTTGTTGTGTTATTATGTTGTGTAAAGACGCTTTGGCAAAGTTCCTATTACTCGACAACAGCACTAGGAGGCCAGGAGCTGCACAGAAAAAATAAATAAACAGTGGCGAAGAAGTGGAAAAAGGTTGTGTGTTATGAAAGCCTTTGTTACGTACTCGTTTCAAGTCAAATTCAAACTTTTGATTTTAATTTGATTTACTTTCTGTTTGATTTAAATTTAGTCTGAAGGGAAAGATTTAGATTGATTTGATTGTATATGAAATATTGCTTACACGGTAGTTGCTGCCACCAGAAACAGTCCGAGGACTGTTTCGAATAGAGAAATTTCTTTATACTTATTTTCGAAATAATTTATTGATAAGTTAATTACTTATGGGTAGCGTTGACTAGTGTTAGGCTACTGATAGATAATTTCCACGTTTTCGGCTAACCTGCTATGTGCAGGGATACTGGCACGGGAGAGGATTAAAGTTGAGTAAAATAAATATTCGATTTCGTCGCACGGAATTTATTTAAACTTGAGTATGGAATTATTTAAATTATTATATGTATATATATATGTATATGTATGAATTGTTCGAGAAGAAGAAATTTTTATAAAATCAAGTTTCTTACCTTGAGGAGTAAGTACCGTCTTGGGCCATCACCTCGTAATGATCGTCGGTGTGTTTATTATTGGGTTTTATTATTCGACTCG
The DNA here is from genome assembly GCF_040668555.2 of Bombus flavifrons. NCBI lineage: Eukaryota > Metazoa > Arthropoda > Insecta > Hymenoptera > Apidae > Bombus > Bombus flavifrons. The sequence goes on along the minus strand of NC_138457.1, from coordinate 1,265,413 downwards.
GGTATAATTATTATTAAAACCTTTAGTTTTATTTATTTATTTTTGATTAAAAATACACACTGAATAAAGCTTGCAGTTTATTATTCGGACTAATGTCGCGGATACAAATATATTTATATATAAAGATATTTTGATCTCGCCAACGAAATGAACGCTTAGAAGATTTCTAATTTAATTGTGACTTAGACTGAGCAAGTAATGAGAGGCCGTCGAAACGCAATGCACGATAGACGACAAAATAATAGCGTAACGTAGAATTGACGACAAAATAATCAGCCGCAACATAACATACAATTAATGACAAAATAATGAGCCGAAACGTAACGTACAATTAGCGACAAAAAAATGAGCGATGTTCTGTGTTGCTGCGTTTATTTATAATAACATCCCCCACAGGGTGGTGGTCAACTGATAGTTCGCTTCCGTGGAAATCGGGATGTTGCAGTTTGGGGTTCCCGAACTCGTACGTGAGAGAATGTAAATTCTGTAATCGTTGATGTCTCCTCTGCTTCGTTATCTTGTCTTTGACTTCCAGATTCCCATCGTTGGTACGTGAGAGAATGCAAAAATCTGTATTTTGACTTAGTTCCCATCGGTCCTATTTTTCCGCTGAGGTAGCGTCTAGGAGACTTGGAGCCTTCCATGCTGATCTAGTCTTTTCTCGAGAAACTTTTATGTTAGTACTGTGGGAATATTCTATGTTCCTCGGCGCGTGGAAGGGCCGGCGGCTGGTGTCTCATTATTACATCGACACCCGCTCCGACAACACGCACGATCCGCCGCTCTCCCACAGTAAGGATTTCCTCCGATTTATCTTGCGTAAGTTTGGTTTTGATGAATATTTCTATGTTATGGTTGCTATCGGGGTTTGATCTGATTTTCGATTTTTGCTGTTTTCGTGAACGTAGATTTCGGTGATTTGGACTCCAACGTTTGAACGATGGTTGCGGAGGCATCTTCATCAGGTTTTCTTACGCGGGCCGCCCTAGTGCGTATTCGGTCTGTTTAAATTTATCCTTTTCATTTGTCTTTTATTCATTTGTTTCATTAAGTTACATTGTATTGTTTCAGCGCAAGAGGAAAAGGAATTGCGAAGAAACCGTGAGTGATTCTAAACGATGCATTCAACGCATGAGGTGTTGCGAGTTTTATCCTGAAGCACCTTGTTTTGATTTCGATTTGGTTCGGTGGTGATATTGTTCGCATATACATCTGTATGTGTGTGTCGGTGCGTTAGACATTTTACTTATATATATATATATATATATATATATATATATATATATATATATATATATATATATATATATATATATGTATATGTATTTGTTAGTTCGCTAATGGGAATCGTTTAACAATTTTAGTTTCAGTGGTGTAATGTCGTTCATTTTATTTCATTTATATATGTTGAGGTTATTCGATGTATAATCAGAGAAAACTAGTGGATAAATTGTAAGGCAGAAAATATATTTAAATATAAGTGTAATTATAAGTAAGAATACAATTTGAGCTGGTCTAGATCCGCACGCTAGCTGTGTTACCCAATAACTGAAAACCCCGAAGCCAACATCGCTTGTCTTCTGTTTATGGTCTGACTTCGTCGCAGTCTTTTGTCTACGCGCTGTCGATGGCTTCAGTGCTTGCGAAACTAAAAAGACCAGATGTAGAGTTTTCTTATAAGTGGTGATCACTTCAACAATTATACATTTCGTTATATATATATATATATATATATATGTGTTTCACAATATAGTTTCATATAGAATTCATATAATTTTAAAGTGTTAGTTAATGTTAGTTTTGATAACATATATATATATATATATATATATATATATATATATATATATGTATTTGTATATATAAAAATATAATTTTCATATATCACTTGTCTGTTAAAGTATAGTTTCGTATATGTATTTTTATTTCATTTATGTTTGTTAAGTTATGTATATGTGTATACATTTTTATTTTTATATATACATTTATATTCGTATTTTATAATGTAACTTCATATAGAATTTATTTAATTTTAAAATGTTAGTTAATGCTAGTTTTTGATAACATATATATATATATGTCGGAGAGGAAAGAACACCGGAGCCTCTGGAATGCTGGATAATCCCGCAACATTGTAACCTAGAGCCTACTATAGCTGTAATTAAACAATTGTAGTTATTCAACCTAATTGTAATTGTCCGAGATTTGTGATAGTGAGCTTGGGCTCGAGGCCACACTCGGTCGCCAACGTGCCCGCGGTCAAGGGATGAACGCTTTGCCTAACAAAGGTGTGAAGTAATTCTATAGCTCTCCTTAAAAGAAATATCTCTGGCGACACACGACAGTAAACACTCCAACGGTCTCTGTCCCGTGGCCACACGCAGTCCCTATTCTTCGAGTAAGATAATTGCCAGATGTCGATGTGTCTCCACAGTACGTGATCAGCTAGCCCGAGGGCCGTTATAAACACTAAGATCTAGTTACCTAAAATCCTTCAAACAGATAAACAGTCTTTGTCTCAACTACGGGAAGATAGGGGAGATCTATTTCTTTCAACGAACGGCGTCTCCCACTAGCAACTTTCCCTCGAGGGCGGCTAGCATCTTTTCTAACCACCGATATGGAAATTGACCAATTAGCAGCAACGCCGATTTCCCTTACTCTCTGAACGAAGGCTATCCTCGACGAATCCGATGATTTCGTGCCCTTAGACACACCCCGATATAGTTTTCCTCTGTGGCATCATCGGGACGGGAAAGGCATTCTTTCACGCGATCTCATCGACTAAAGGAGTAACGCCTTTACGAATTATTATTGTTCAGACTTAGACCTCGCGAGCACGTTCGTTCATCATCCCGTTGACCGCGGATTCGTTATCGAACCCGAGACCATTGTTACTAGTATCGCGGGTGCCTAATCACCATAGTCGATTGTCAAATTTGTATCATCCGTGCCTGTGCTAATAAACTGTGTCTTTATTATATCGCAACGATGGCTAATTTCAATGAAGACTCACCAAACACCCACAATCCTATCCGCAACGCCACCCCGACATATATATATATATATATATATATATATATATATATATATATATATATATATATATATATATATCTGCCCTATATTTGTTAGTTCTAATGGGAATCGTTTAACAATTTTAGTTTCAGTGGTGTAATGTCGTTCATTTTATTTCATTTATATACATTTCGATATATATATATATATATATATATATATATATATATATATATATATATGTATGTGTGTGTGTGTGTGTGTGTGTGTGTGTGTGTGTGTGTGTGTGTTTCACAATATAGTTTCATATAGAATTCATATAATTTTAAAGTGTTAGTTAATGTTAGTTTTGATAACATATATATGTATTTGTATATATAAAAATATAATTTTGATATATCACTTGTCTGTTAAAGTATAGTTTCGTATATGTATTTTTATTTTATTTATGTTTGTTAAGTTATGTATATGTGTATACATTTTTATTTTTATATATACATTTATATTCGTATTTCATAATGTAACTTCATATAGAATTTATTTAATTTTAAAATGTTAGTTAATGCTAGTTTTTGATAACATATATATATATATATGTTTCACAATATGATTTTAAGTGTATCCAAATGTTGATTAGTTTCGGTAGTATAAGGTCGTGTATTTTATTTCTTTTATATTTGTTAAGTATTTATGTTTGTATTTCATAGTGTAGTTTCATATGGAATTTATTCGATCTTAATTAAGTAATTTCATGTTTTGTATTTTTCCTCTTTTTTCAATAGAGTGGTGTCCTGCATTTTATGTTAGTTAGGTTATGTATATACGTATACATTTATATATATAAATATATATATTTATTTTTGTATTTCATAATAGAATTTATTTAATTTTAAAATCTTAGTTAATGTTAATAGTGTGTTTTTATGATTTGTATTTTTATAACTACTAGGTTATTGAGTGTTCGATTCAATAATATAAAGCACACATTTATACATATTTCTGACAGTGTAGTTTTCATATAAAATTCTTTAAGGTTGTGCGAATGTTAGTTAGTTTCAATAGTGTTATGTTGGGTGTTCTATTTCTTTTATGTTCATTTAGATTATTAGTAGTTTGGTTTGAAATATAGATTTCATATACATGCATGTTTCGTAATATAGTTTTCATACATAATTCTTCGCTGGAATGTTGGCTAGTTTTAATTATGCATTTTATGTTTACTAGTTTGTTAATTTGATTTAATAGTATAGAACACGCACACATATACATATTTCTGACAATGTGATTTTTATATAAGTTCTTTAATAATGTAGTATTGTGTATTTTAGGTTATGTATTCATTAGACTGTTAATTATTTGATTTCATATATACATATATATTTGTAATTTGATAATTTTGGGTTTGTTACATACTATTGAAAGTTTTGTTTCTAATTTTTACTAGGTTATTATGTGTTTAATGTGATTTACATATATGTTTATACTTGACGATGGAATTTCTGTATGTAATTCTCCAAGCTTGTTGCGGTGTTGATTGTTCTTAATCGCTTGATTCGTTAACAGGTTTACTTAGTCGGTAATATTTTATCTATTTTATTCCTTGTATTTGTTAATTAAAATATGTATTCCTGTTGTTTCAATTATTTCCCTTCTGCTATTATGTCATATGTAGTCATTCTTATTTTGATTCATCAGGACAGTTTACGGCTCGTTCAGTTTATTAATTAGTTTCTTCAATCATTTTATATATTTTATACTTGTAGATTAATTAAAATGTGTCCTCCTATTGTTCCATTTATTCTCCCTTACTATTATGTTGTATGTAATTGCTCTTATTTCTTGATTTATTTGTTGGGTTCGCGACTCGTTCAATTCATTAGTTAGTTTTATTCGATGATTTTATTTTTTGTTTTGTATTTTACATATTCCATCTTCGTTAATTGATTGTAGTATATCTTCCTGTTGTTCCGTTTCCTTTATTTTGCTAATTTGTCGTATATGATCCTTTCTATTCTTGATTTATTTGATCGGTTCGTATCTAATCCAGTTTATTAATCGATTTTATTTATTTTATTTTATACTGATTGTTATTGGTTAGATTTTTGAATCATAGTTTATTCTTCGTCGAGTTGTCGAATCATAGGTTATTCTTCCTTAATTGTAGTATTACATTATATGATATTGAACCATGGGTTTCAAATAGCGAGTCGGTTATTGGTAGGTTTATTTAATGTTATATACATATATTTTGTTTATTGGTTGATTTATATGATATTGAACCATAGGTTTTCAAATCGCGAGTCGGCTATTGGTAGTAGCGCGTGTTCATTTGTGTATTCGAATCCTTACTCGCGCGATTTGCATATAGTAGTTATCGTTTCTTCGTTCCGGCACGTGCGGAGCGCGGGACGAGACACCTTTATTACGTCTTAGTCGCTCACTTTTAGTATCGCTTTGTGTCGTGCAGTTTTCTTAATAATTTCAGTATGAATAATGTCAATTTATCGATTTGTGAAATTAAACATTTGGATAGTGGTAAGGAACATTCATTGACAAATAACGAGGCAAGAAGCAGAAAGCCGTGAAGAATTCAGGTATCGAGTATATAAACGAGTATGGCAAATAGAAACTTGTATCGAAGAAGCAAGTTTCCATCAATGTTCGGGACTATCATCAAAAAATTGGAAAGTTGGCTGTAACACAATTTCGATGAACACCGTTCATGGATTGTGCAGAAGATTTTGTTGAGAATTGTGTATCTTTGGAGCCGAGACAATGTTATAGGAACACTAAATTTACACTGAGGATTCATATTAAAATAGTAATATATTTATTTCATGGACGATTCCTTATATATTCATCGATACATACTTGCACGCGTCTCAGCACTTTGTTCCATACCCGACTCTTAACCGACTGACTAATTTACAGTCATCTGTTTCTTGGGACGCCGCGCACGCACACACACTTCCACACACCGACACTCACATACAAGCATCTCTACTACGCATTTGACCCAGTCCAGCACAGAAAATTACACATATCTCAACAGTATCAAATCTGGTTATGTTATTTATTGTTCTTACCTGGTGTCTGATTTTGGCTAATTCCTCGCATATGTTACTTGTATTTGTCTTTGGGTGTAATCCTCTGACTACTGCTTTGTAAGTTTTATCAGTTTTGAGTTGGTAAGTATGATACCCAGCGTCTTTTTCTTTTAGTGCTTTTGTTATTTTTCTAAAAATTTCTGGGGTATTAGGTTGTACTTTTACCTGATCCAATTTAAGTTGTTTAATGGTGTAATTTTCTTTTCCTGCCGTGCTGTTTAGCAGTTCAATGAGGGGGTCTATTATTTTGGCATCTATGTAGATTGGTGGTGGTTTGGCAATGTGTGTTATTGGTTTTTCAGCTGGGTCTGATTCCTTCTCTTCTGGCAGTGTGCTGAAGGAGTTTTGAAGAGGAATTTCTTGTAGCCATTGTTGCCTTTCTGTACCTATAGCCCTCCTAACATTTGTGTTTGATGTTATTTTTCGTTTTTTGCTGGGAGTTACAGTCTTCCAGCTTTCATTCTGGTGTGGTAGATCGTTGTTGATATTATTCTTTGCGTCATTATTTTGTGTAATTTCCATTTCTATTTCATTTATAACTGAGCAATCCTGATCTTCGTTTGTTGATTTATTTGGGTTTGTTTTATCTACAGCTCTGTTTATAGAATATGTTTCACCTTTGTTTAGTATTTTTATTGGTGGTATTTTTTGCATGTTTTCCATCATTTAGCGATTGGTTCTATTATAATTCACTTTGTTTTCCCACTTATCGCACTTACGGAAGCTCTGATTCACACGTCCGTATAGCTCGACTGCTCGGGCAGAACTGATTCATCTGAAGTGTAGCTGATAGGTCGTAGCTTTTACCTTCGATAACATATAGCAGATTCATCTGATGAATCATCGAATTTCATTTTTCAAATCCTAATGGGCAATTATTTTAACTGAAATTTGATTTGGAATTAAGGATATAATACATATACAAACGTTACATAATATATTATTTAAAAAATTTAAATATTGAGATATGTACAGAGCAACACCTCGGAGCAAAAGTATTACGCAAATTGTTATAGCAAAATATTTATTTTGTTATATTGCTTAGATGAATAATAATATTTAGTTTAGATGCAATTCTTACAGAAACAACAATATATGTTTTCATTTTGATTGTTTCATATTCATAGAAGATGGGCAATGTTTAAAAAAGTAGCATATGATTTAGTTCAAATCAATGCCGCCAGATTGAGGAAAGTACGAAAACCAAAGCCGTCCCACGGTGAAGAGCCTTCAGGTGCCGTCGTCAGCATGTTAAACCGCGCAGTTCATGTCTCGCGACTTACAATGACGAGCAAAAGCGTAAGCATACTCCGCTAGTTTCATGCAAAAAGCGATAATATGAGTAATTTTTTAATTAATCGGTTAGGATTAAGTAATAATAATTACAAGGTGAATCTGATTAACAAAACGTAACAGTTTATGTTCATTAATATTAACGATACACATTAACGATACATGTATGATAAAGGTTTATCACTGCGGCAAATTGCAGAGAAATGTGGTGTCAGTCATACGATAGTTGCGAGAACAAAAAAGACCTATTATGATAGTGCATCAATCTTTTCAAGAAACGGTAGACCATGACATATTTCAGATAGAACGGCACGTGAAATTGCACATCGTATTTCGTTTGAAAGTGACAAAACGCCAAAAATCGCTGCTCAGAAAGTAGGAGTAAATGCTAGTGAATGGGTTGTTCGTCGTTTTTTAAAGAAAATTGGTTCAAAGGCGAAGAGAAGAAGCGTAAATCAGGTCTGTCAGATAAAAATATTAAATTACGAAAAAACTTTGTTAATACGTACAAAGAATGGACGACGAAAGATCTGCAGGTGGAATTTTCCAGGAATCTCAAGTGTATTACTTTAACACGTTAAATGCCACGCTAGTTTTACAGGGATTGCCCGTGGCACCATGATGAATTTTTTAATATGGATATATATGTTGCAATATTACCTACACGAGATAATTTACGGTGCATAATCATATTTTTAATGAATTTATCTGACAGAGGTCACTGGTGATCCCCGTGGCGCTGAAGTGCGATTTCGCGCGATGAACTTATTTTTTTCGATTATCAATTATCTCGTGTTGTTGTTATTAAATATAGGTTTGGGGTTGATATTTAATAGATTCACACCTATTCAATATAGATTCACCTTCTATATTTCACCAGCTCATACAAAACTTACGAACACACCGGATACACTTAGATAATTAACACGAGGTCGATTCCTAACACAAAAGAGCGTCATTAGAAGTCGTACCAACTTAGCTTGTAAGAACTAGCGATCATACCAACTTAACGTTTCTTAACAATACGTTAACTAATCCTTCGAGTATAGGTTTAAACAATTTTTTTGTAGTTTTTTTCGATTTCTTAATCTCTTATTTCATGTATATGTATGTGAATATTGTTATATGCAGCAGATCAGTAATTTGGGTGGAAAATGTGTGTAGGTAAATGATTTTACTCTATTATGTACATCTATTATGTACCATATGTAATTTATTAAGTGTAATTATCAGTCCAGTTCTGTATCTTTCTCTGTGTATTATATACATTATAACCTAAAATGTTTCTACGTGCTCTGTGGTTTCATATCGACCAATCAGCCATTAACCAGTATTAAGCAAATTTTTTTAATCTATAAATTCAATCTCTTAGCAATTGAAATAAATTAAAAGATGTTCAATCTCTTTTCTTCCCAAGTTATCTTGCCAAATTATGGATTATTATTATTGGATTTCACTGGATTAATTTTCTTCCTTTTATTTATTTTTATGTGTACTATAGACTCATTTTTAGCATTTTCTTTTTTTACTTGATCTTTTATGAAACCCTAGAAGAAAAAGACCTTTTTTAAAATTTGTTGTTTTTAACCTACAGTGTGGTTTACTCTGCCTTGTGTATTAGAGATAGGGGTTAGGTTAGTCTTTGTTGACACGGTAGGTGTTATCGCTATAGTATTGATTGGGCATATAGTTTTCCGACCGGATATTCAAAACGATACCTACTAAATCAATTCTTATATTCTTATATTGATGATATTCATGTCCTTCTTTTTTCTTTTTACGCAACAATTTTTCTATCGCGAGCCTATAAATAGGTAGAAAATAGGCATAGAAATGTAAATTTTGTAATGGTGATCTTATGATGTTTTTTTATAACTAAATCTTCTTTATCGTTACCCATAATACCTAACGAAAAATCCATTTACGATTAATATCTTTATTGTTATTTTGAAGAGACGAAATTAAATTGAATATATTTTACATTGTAGATTCCGATGTTAGTCGAGGAGAATCTATTAGATGAGATATAGGCATTGTTAACTGGATCTTTTAAATCGTATCATTTATATACATTGTAAGTCTTTTGTGGAAGAGTTAATGATATGTGAGTTAGATGGCATGGTATTTAAATCATAACGATCTAAAAAAACGTTGAAAAAGGCGAAATTTAAAAGTGTTGTTGAAACGTAGATAAAACTAAGTTTCTTCTTCTGTAATTCAGAAATCCGTAATTGGATTGGGCTAAAAAAAACTCAGGATAGATTTGGGTTAAGTTCGGAATCTGCTTAGTTTTTTTTATATCTTGTGATGCAAATTTTAGCTGGATATTTGAGTTAATTTTGTTAAATAATCTAGAAAAAATAATATTATTTAGATATAGAATGATGAATAAATATAGAATATAATATATTCTGTCTTATTATCAGGAAATTCGAAATTATTTGACTATTTCTGTATTTTGTCGAGCAAATCTTGAAGAATGAGTTGAGTTGTGGTTATATTTCTGCCACTGCATAAAATTGTGGTATATAATCGGCATAAATGCAGAATTTAACAGGACGTGGAATGATAGAAGAGACTTTGTTGATAGCAATAAGAAAGAGTATGTTGTGAAGTTTCATATTGTATTCCCAATTTTTGGGGTTATTTTCCATTTATTTTGACATGGATTGATTGCAAACAAGATTTATGAAATTTAACATTTTTCAATCGACTTAACTAACTGTTCGAATTTTCATGACTCTATCCTTCCACACCGTATCGAAACCTTTTTCAATATCAAATCCTATTTCTATTAAGTGTTGTTTAGGAATAAAGACATCAGAAACAAATATCTCTATGTTTGATAGGTGATTTGTCGTACATCTGGTTTTTCTAAAACCATACTGATTAACCATACTGATAAAACCATACTGAAGTCAGAAAATTTACGTGTTTTAAGAACCATCAGAGTCGATTGTTAATTATTTTTTCTTACAATAAAGATAAAGTAGAGGTAAAAGCATCCATTTATCGAGAAAGGGTGGTCATGGGTCATTATTGGCCGTATGATCATATATATGTCGGGTTCACATTATGATTAGGGTTAGGGGCGTGAAACGAATTTTCGTTTGGATTAGATATTGTTGTTATGCAATAGAGAAGATATTAACTAGTGTAAATATGATTATTGCAGAATTTGACAAGTACCCGTGGTAATTAGACACTCGAGATGCTAATGACAATGATTCTAGGTTCAATAACGAATCCGTGGTCAACGGGATAACAGAATGCGCTTTCTTCCAAAGCCCAAGTCGTACTCGACTTGCTTGGCTACGGTGGAAGTATAACTAAACTAATTCTTTGTTAAAACGTGGAGTTCCACCGAGCGTAAAGACGCTAAGTAACTCGCTAATACGACCTCACGAGAGAATGACTTTCCGTCACGATGATGCTGCAGAGGAAAACTATGAATGGGTGTGTCTAAGGACGCGAGATCATCGGATTCGTCGAGAAAAGCGTTCGTCCGGAAAGTGAGGAAAATTGACGTTGCTGTTAGTTGGTCAATTTTCATGGTGTTTCTACCAAATGTCCAAATTGGACAAATTGTGAATGTAAACAACTAAATAAAAGAAAAAAATTCCCATGTTGGTGGTTAGAAAAGGATGCTAGCCATCCTTGAGGGAAGGTTGCTAGCGGGAAGCGTCGTTCGTTGAAAAAATAGATTTCCCCTATCGTCTCGTAGTTGGGACAAAGAGTGTTTGTCTGTTTGAAGGGCTTTAGTTAACTAAATCTTCAGATTTATGACGGGTCCTCAAGCTAGCTGAACATGTACTGTGCAGATGCGTCGACGTCTGGTAATTATCTTATCCGAAGAATAGAGTCTGCGTGTGGCGAGCCACAGACAGAAACCGTTGGAATGTTTACTGTCGCGTGCCGCTACAAATATTTCTTTTAAGGAGAGCTATAGAAATACTCCTTACCTATGTTAGGCAAAGCGTCCATCCCGTGACCGCGGCTACGTTCGGCGACTGGTTGTCGCCTCGAGCCCAAGCTCATTATCACAAATCTCGAACGATTATAATCGAGTTAAGTTATAGACGTTAAAATATTGTGGATTTTCCGAAGAATTCCAAAGGAAGGCCCTGGTGTCCTTTCATCTCCGACATATATATATGTCGGGGTAGCGTCGGGAATAGGGTTGCGGGCGTTTGATGAATCTTCATTGAAATTAGCCATCGTACGAATATAACAAGGTATGGTTTATTGACACAAGTATGTACACCACAGACTTGACAATCCGCTACGGCGATTAGGCACTCACGACACTAGTGATAATGATCCTAGGTTCGGTAACGAATCCGCGGTCAACGGGATGATAGGTACACGTACTCACAAAATCAAAGTCTGACCCTCTGTTACGAAAACACACAATATGCACTGATCGAGAGGCGTTACTCTGCTCGTCGATGAGATCACAAGAAAAACTGACTTTCCGTCAGAATGATGCCACAGAGGAAAACTATGATGGGGTGTGTCTAAGGACACGAGATCATCGGAATCGTCAAGGGTAGCCTTCGTTCGGAAGGTGAGGGAAATTGGCGTTGCTTCTAATTGGTTAATCTTCATATCGGTGGTTTGAAAAGGATGCTAGCCGCCCTCGTGGGAAAGTTACTGGTGGGAGACTCCGTCCGTTGGAAAATAGGTCTCCTCTATCTTCTCGTAGTTGGGACAAAAACTGTTTGTCTGTTTGAAGGACTTTAGTTAGCTAAATCTTAAGATTTATAACGGGCCCTCAGGCTTGCTGAACATGTACTGCGGAGATGCATCGACATCTGGCAATCATCTTACTCAAAGAATAGGGTCTGCGTGTGGCGAGCTACGGGACAGAGACTGTTGGAATGTTTACTGTCGCGCGTCGCCAGAAATATTTCTTTTAAGGAGAGCTATAGAATTACTCCATGCCTTTGTTAAACAAAGCGTTCATCCCTTGACCGTGGCTACGTTCGGCAACTGGTTGTCGCCTCGAGCCCAAGCTCATTATCACAAATCTCGAACAAATGCAATCGGATCGAATGACTACAATTATTTAATTACGCCTATGATAGAATATAGATTATGGTGTTAAGGGATTTTCCCGAAATTCCCAAAGGGGAGGCTCCGATATCCTTTCATCTCCGACAAATATATTACTATTTTAATATATTACTAATACTAGTGTAAATTTAGTGTTCCTATAACATTGTCTCGGCTCCAAAGATACACAATTCTCAACATGGTAGCAAAAAGCGTGGTTGCCGAGATTCAATGTTAAGGAACCACGTGTAACCGGGAGTGAATGTATAAAAGTCGATTTAGAAAAAATAAAAATTGGAAATAAGTTCTAAGAGATAAAAGGGCTATTGGCAGAACAAATAAAAGGAATCTGGATAACAAAGAGAACTATTTTTGAAAAAGTAAAAAAAGGATGAAAATAAAAAGCGAATCAAGATGCCGAGGGACGATGAAATTAAGCTTCAAATATTCGATGGACGTGATTACAAAATGTGGAAGAAAAGAATATTAATGTATTTAAAGTGTAAAAAATGTTATGAACCGACTACACGAGAGAAAATGGACACGGATACGCAAGATAAGTGGGATGAAAAGAATCAATGGTAGTATATCATAGAACTACATCTATGGTAATATAACGAATGAGCAATTAGAATTTGTTGGTAATCAGGACAGTGCTTTAAAAATAATAAAAAAATTTGATGAGATGTATATGAAGGAATCAACAGCAGTGCAAATTTGTATAAGAAGTAGACTAGACATGATGAGGCTAAAAGACTTTGAAGAATCAAATTCATTTTTCACGGAATTTGAAAAAACGATAAATGAATTAAAGAGTGCTGGTGCAAACGTAAGTGAACGTGAAAAACTCGACTACATGCTGTAAACACTACCAGAATCATTGAGCTATATTGGTGACTTAATCGACTGAGTGAAAGAAAGTGATCGAACATGTGAATTTTCAAAAAATAAAATTACAATGTGGGAAACGCGTAGCAAGAGGGAAAGTGATAGGACAAGGACAAATGTATTCACATCTGAAAAAAGGGACATAAAGTGCTATGGCTGTGGAAAGTACGGCCACGTGGTAAGAAATTGTACAAACACGTGCAGAAGCGGAAACAATGGCGGGAACAACCGAGGAGCGCAATGGCAAAGAGGTGCTTATCAGCAGCAGCAGAATAGGGGTCGCGGCGGACGAGATTTTGGCCAAAGAGGACCCGGATATCGTTAACGAGGATATCGTCAACGAGGACAAAGCAGAGGTTGGCAACAACGCTACAACGGGGCAAGTCAACACGACGTAAATTATTCATACAACGAGGGCTACGACGACCAAGAAATTGGATCCTTCCTAACGAGAGTAGAGCGCGAAAATAGTAAGAATGAAATTACTGTATATGCTAGCGATACGCGAAAAATAGATTGGATAGTGGATGTTCAGATCACATTGTAAATGATGACTCTTATTTTGTTGAATACGAAAATTTAAAAAACCCGATAAATGTAAAGTTAGGAGACGATAGAATTCTAAAAGGAACAAAAGTCGGAAAAATTTTAACTTTCCTTAAAGTAAACAAAAGGAGAATTAAAATTTATAATGTCTAATGTATTTTATGTGAAAGAAATGGATAATAACTTGATTAGCTATGCGAGAGTAACGAATGAAAATAAGATAGTCTCAGCAGGAAATGCTTCAAAGACATATAACAAATATAGAAAGTTGATAGGGATCTCATTCAAAGATCATGGTTTATATAAAATAAGTAGTTACATCGAAAGGCAAGAATCTCACGCTAAAAAGGTGAGAAAAGGAGAGACGCAGATAGAAACAGGAGAGGAGCACGAAAGGATGACAGCAGGCCAAATTATAGAAGAAAGAAGAAAGAGAGAACAGAAGAGAGAGGGAAAAGGATAAGGAAATCCAAGTATAATACACACTGCAGAAACATAGCCAAAGAAAGATTACCAAAGTACTTAGAAGGGAGGATGAAGTGGAAGGACAGAAAAATACTGGCAAGATTCAGATGTGGAGACGAGACCAAAGCAAGGGAATACTGGAAAGAAAAGAAAGGGAAAAGAGTAAGAAAGAGAAAGAAGGGACTAGAAGAGGTGAGAAGGTCAGGACGATATGGCCAAACGAGCTCATATTTCATTTATGTGAATGTAGCTAGTGCAGACAGTCCTCAAACCTATGAAGAAGCTTCAAGTGGAGATGATGTAACGCCAATACCGCGGGCCAGACGGACACCAGATGTCCGCTCATCCTTACGGCGTACCCTCAATAGTCTTAAGGACCCATAAATAGATATATAGTCATATAGTCATAAATCCCAGCAATTTGCTAGCTAGGGTCCTTTAGACCGAACAAATGTCTTTTTTTATCGCTTTTTAACGACTATTGTCTACTACAGCTTGACAAGAGAAAGTTGGTTTTCTTCGCATCTGGTATGTTCCGTTAGCAACCTTCTCGCGAGGGCGGCTAAAACCTTTCCTGGTCCACCAACCGACTTATTATCCAATCGGAGTCGGTGTCTACTGCCCTTACTTCCTTAACCAAAATTGTCATCAACAAATCCGATAGTCCCGTGTCCTCAGACACACCCAGCCCTAGCCTTCCTCAGATAGAATATCGTCAGTAAGACTCACTTATTCTGTATCCTCAGAATAGTCAACATATCCTTACCGGTCTCTACCCTTATAACAGTCGCGTACTTAACGTATCATTGTAACTAAGTCTTACATAACGTGGTTGGAGTGAATTGTGATTTATGTTAATTCAGTGTGTATTACATTGTGCTTGCTGAATTCATAATAAAGTTTAATTAAAACAAAGTTAATAGTTGTGTTACGACTCAGCTATTTTATTTCATCAACCAACCCTTAAAATTTACGTGTTCCTAAACGGAACTATAAAATCGGAAATATTTGTAAAACTACCTATATGTTACGACGATAAAAGCGGGAAAGTATGTAAATTATCTAAAGCGTTATATGGATTGCGTGAAAGTTCAAGAGCTTGGTATAAGTGTTTCGTCGAGTATATGAAAAAATTTTAGATTATTTTTAAGAATGGTTTGATTGACTTATAAAAGGAAATGAATATGCAGCACAAAAAATTAAGGAGGTGTGTTGAGATATGTGTAATTTTCTGTGCTGGACTGGGTCAAATGCGTAGTGGAGATGCTTGTATGTGAGTGTCGGTGTGTGGAAGTGTGTGTGCGTGCGCGGCGTCCCAAGAAACAGATGACTGTAAACTAGTTAGTCGGTTAAGAGTCGGGTATGGAAGAATCCCGATGGGGCAATTGTGTATGTATAACGGGTGGTGCATTTCGTCCCTTGGGATAAACATGAATACCACCGGTGGTTCGGACCGTCATGAACGCGTTAATACAAGTGTAACGTTGAAAATAGCGGCCGAATTTATCAAGGAAACGCCGTTATGGGAACACCGAAGAAGATTCACTGCGACTATATAAATCGCGGGACAGGGTCCGCACATTTTTAAATGCATATGATTCCATCTTGGAAGAGCAAGTTGTGCGTGAATTTCAGTTCGCGATTGGTTTGACGAACCAGGATTCCATAGAACAATTGTTCTCAAAATTTAGACAGCGAGGAGATTTCCATTCGAATCCAACATCGCGTATAGTGCCTTTAAATCTACGGCACATCTTGTGCTTAAAATTAATAAAAGCGGGAGACAGAGGTAATACAATAGAAGACAACAAAGAAATCTATACTTTAATAAGAGATGAAGGCTGCATTCCTATGCAATTTAATACGATACGGTGGGGAGTCGAGTTGTGAGGAGTGGAGTTGAGTTGCCAAGTTGTGAATTAATTATTTAGTTGTCTTAATTATAGCACATTACTGTACTTAGTTTGCGTTAAATAACCATCGTTTCCTGCTTAATCCATTGTAAATAGATCTATCGATTAATAAAATTATCATATAGGATAGAAATCATTGGAAACCCTAATTTCTAATATTTTTAAATAAATAAAAAAATCCTACAGTATCAATGCTGCAATGGTAGAAGAAACGACATTTTGTGAAAAGACGTCAATTACGTATTTGCGGGCTATATCGTGCAACGTGTATGGTGCAATATATAATATTATCAAGATGGATTCGTAAATATTACTACTCTACAACTCCAAGTTTATAATAAATATTTGAAAAACTTGTACAGTTCTCAAAATTTATTGCACAAATTATGTACTAAAGAAGAAGAAAGAACAAATGCCCAATATCCGACGTGGTTTAAGAAAGAAAAAAGCTGCTGCGAACACCGAGTAGCAGGTTTAGAACATCTATATAAGGTCAAAGTATGGAAAAAGAATGGAAAAGAAAAAGTTACAAAAAGACGGACTAAGGGACAGAGACTAAAAGATATATTGCATCAACAAAAATTATACGACTGAACAATCGCTTGCGGGGTTAGGTTGGGGTTAGGTATTATGAGAAGAATAGAAAAAAAGTGGACGAATTCCAACATCTTCGTACTGAGATGAAGATGCTTCATCACAGAAGGCGAGGTCGCGCTTTCCTATTGACCGCGGAAACTGTTATTCATAAGATAAGGGAAAACGATCACTATGAAGTCAGCCTACAAAACAGTCGTGTTCCGAACTCCACAGTTTCTGAAGAATCAATTCCTCCAATGATTCCAGGAGCCCGAGAAGAGAAAGAAGGATCCAGGTCTCAAGAGTCAAGAGAAAGGTCGAAGAGCAGTTGGGATTTCCTCGAAGGTAAGAATTTACACTTGAATAATACAAATGTTTGATTCAAATATTCTGGATGGTTTATAGGATGGTCTATTGGTATATAGATATACATACATATTAGGTATATCGAATATTTGTAAATGTATTGTTCATTTTCTTTGTTTTTTGTTAATAAATTATTATACTCTCACTATTACTCTATTATACTCTGACTTATACTTTAACTATTCTATATTTTGTACTATTTTTAACCCTGATTTATATGCGTCATCGCTAAAAAATTTAGTAAACAATTCATTTCTCTTTCTTAAGCAACTTACAATTAGTTTCATTATTGCGCGATTTTGTCATTCTCATAATTGTCTATCTCGGATAGAAAAGTAGATATGAACCATTTCATAGAACCGTACAATTAAGTAGGTTCTTGTAGAACTTAATAGGTTCTTGTGTATGCTAGTATGCAACCAAACAGACCCGTAACTTAAGCTTAAATACATAGACCCTTGTATGTGCTAAATTACGACCAAACAGAGCAGATCTCTAATTTTATAGCTTCTTGTGTGTGTTACATTTAATTGAACTCAGCATTTGGCCGCAGAACCAAGAAAGAGAGAAAAAATTAACGAGGAAGATGAAGAACTTTTCAAATGTGCTTTGGAAAGCCTTCAAAGAAAGACAGATTACGACAATAAATTCGGCTACGTACTTTAATGAAGTTCGTTTAGAAGTGAAACAAGGAACATAACCGTCTGCATTGCGTTTGAAAACTTTTCAAATACTTCATTGCGATTATTGCGAGGAGTATGAACAGGTCAGATCGTCCAACAACACCCAGCCGAAAAGAAAACGGGACACGACTGATGAAGAAACTTTTTAAATCTGCCTTAAGAAGTTTCAACAAAAACCTGGATGACAATGATAGATTTGGATAAAAATTTGGATAAAAATAAAATTCAATGAAGCTTCACCGAACAGTGAGATCAGAAAATAATTACACAAAATTACAAACGGGGATTTGTATAGCAATTTCCCCATCTTCCGTCCTGCAATCCTTCGTTATTTTCAACTCCCTTGGCGTCTTCTTACCATAATATGTAATTTTGCAATAAGAAAACTAAACTTACTTTTACAAAAACTATTCTTGAACTAAACATATACAATAGAATGTATATTTTCAAAGTAAAATATCAGAAAAATTGTCAATTATATTGAGTCGCCCGGAAAGTTCATTCCTATTTACATTTCAATTCGATATATTAAATTTATTGAATTATATAGGTGTCATTTTGTGCCATTTCCAAAGCCTTTCTTCATTTTTCACGCAACTTGAATATTCCATCCTTCCAGAGCCTCCCCGGTTCTTCGGCGAAAAATTTTTCAATATGATTGTTCATTGTCTTTCATTTCTTATCGGAACAAACTTTACGAACAAACCAATAAATATTTATATTTATACATATATAAAATATTTATACCGCCATGGAATTTCCACCAGTAATGTCATGAAAAATTCTCTGAATTCATCTGTTACTTGTTTTTAGTAAATTATATAATTATTTTGACAGCCGCGTCATAAAGAAAAGAAAATATTTTCGGAAATGTTCGCTATGATGTCGGAAATGAATGTTAGAAGATGTATATTCCGCAACGATATACATTGATTGGTTCTTATCAAAAAAATTAGTTTTCCAATGAACGGCATGCCGAATGCCATGACCATTCATTCAGGTGTCCTTGATGCGCATTCTTCTGGTAAAGGTGGGGTGGTACCCGAATGGACGTGAGATTTTCGGTTTCCTTGATAGGTCGCATTACTCCTCCAGATCAGAAACCTCGGCAACTTGTACCGTCACAATATAGTCTTGAAGTACCCTTTGGAGATACCGAGCTTATAACACGTCTGTGGCTATTGAATATGAAATAAACTAAAATCATCATGCATCATGCCTCTTTAATAAATGTTAAGATTCCAACTCAAAATTAGCCCTATTTACGATAGCAATATAAACTTTACCGGCGAGCGCCTCACATGGATCCTTGTCGCATTTTGTAAAAAACAACTTAAAAACAACATAATTACACACTATTAACTTATAAATGAAACTATGAAACTAAACTACGTATGTTTATATAAAATTTGTAATATTCAATATCATACTCAAATTTGTTTACACATTTTCCGCAAATGATCTTTTTACACTTTGTACAAGTGTTGTTGCTTCCGTTTCTTTTACAATATCCGATTTGGCAGGTCTTGCGTTCGTGTGAAGTACCAGACAACGGATGATCAGTGTTTTCTTAATCTTCCTTATCTTCGCAGGCAAGTGCAGAGTGAAGGAATTCAGATTAATTTCGCGTTGGGAGATTTTCCCGAACTTCGGAACGTAAAAGGTAAAGATTATCGGAAGAAAAGACCAAGACGGCTTAAATAGTCTGTCTAGTGAATTTAATAACAGAAAATACAGCGATAATAGCAAAAATTAAATTACTCGAATGTTGCATAATTTATATACAGGATCACATTATATTAATTTATATATTATAATAAAATATTTGTGGAGAATAGTTAGTACGTGAGGTTTAAAGGACGAGATTGCTCGTTGTTGAAATCGTCGAATATATTTAAAATAATAAATTAATGTACAGCCATATACGTGAGTCGTCAGTGCAAAGTACAAATCGCGGAATAAGATAGCGGAATAGGTAAATACCCGTGAGATACTCAGAGATACTGTACGATACTGTACGATACTGTACGATGCTGTTCGATACTCAATCGCTCACGATCGCGACCGTTTATTTATACTGGTCGGGGGAAAGTCGGAAAATTCAAATTTGTCTTCATTCGACGGTTGCATGTAGCGGCGACATTGTTTTGCCCGGAGTTTGTTTATCATTACCTATTTGCGTCAAGGCTGAGTCAATGTCCTGAGGCAAAACAATAGCATGAGTCGCTCTCGACTCGCGTCGTCCTTTGACTGCTGTAACGCTACATTACCCCCCCCCCTACCAGTGATAACGTTTTTATTGTATTTACTTTTAAAATATTTACAGAGTTTCTCTTTGGTCGTCGTTATTTAAAAAAAAAATTACCGATACACCTGTTCCGACAATTTATGATGCCTAACCGAAATCTGCCTGTAGTTTTCTTGCTGTACATACGGTCGTACGATTTCGCTCGTCGTTTTCGTGTGCGGTTGTGAGAGTTCGGTATCTGCGGGTTCGTCGTCTCGATGAGGGGTAAAACGCCGGCAGCTTGTTGGCTAACCCGCGCAGATGTTGCGCGACGTCTTCGATATGCGACGGTGGATACCTGTCGGTACGATGCAGGCGTTCAACACATGGTCGCCGCGGTGTCATAGGCCTCCGTTCTTCTTTGCTATGACGTGCAAAGGTGATGCCCATGGACTTTTCACAGGTCGCATCACCCCTTGCTCGGTCATTGTCTCAAATCTCGCCTTCACCTGCTTGCATCGATCGGAGGCGAGGCGTCGAGGTTCGCTGCAGACGGAAGGGCCGGGCGTGGTATTCGATATGAAGTACCGCGCTGTGTCGTATTTCGTCTCTACCGAACGAGTGGACGAGTCGCGTCCAACAATTCGACGAGAAGTCGGCGTATTTCGTTTCTACCAAACGAATGGACGAATCCGTACGAAAATTCGACGAGATGTCGGCGATACGTCGAATCACCGATGATTGTTTTGCTCGATACAGCCTGAGTCGTATCCGTGTATCGTATTGTCAATAAAGTGAAAAAAAATACACGCGACGCCCATTCGTCGAAGATGAATCGAAACAGACATAAACCAAGGGTTTCTTAACTTACTAGTGGAAAATCCAACGCCCCTAATCTCTGACCCGAATCATAGCCTCTCGACTAGATATTTCAAATTGAATTAACTAGCTCGAAGATGTCCCAAGTATCTCGATCAGGCTCTCTTAAGCAAAACCATAACTGCACTGCTATATCTCCTCCGTAGCAAAAGGACAATATATCCCCCTCCTTACAATCGATATTAAAAACATTAAAAAGCGTAAGCTAAAAACAGTTAAAACAAACGCAAACTCTAGCCAGAACGAACAGTCAGCAAGCCGTGTAACCACCTACAATAGATGTGCAATACTAGAATCCACAAACGACTGCATGGACATAGCTGAAACACTAACTAACCAACATACACAAAAAATCCCCCTCCGCCACCTATCTTCATTGATGATGTCATCGATCTTCAGACAATGGTAAAGTCCATTGAGAAAGATATCAACAAAGAGGATTACAAACTAAAAATAAACAATAACCTAGTCGAAATTCTGCCGACCGACCCAGAATCATACAGGAAACTAACCAAGCTACTAAAAACAATTGACGCAAAATTTCACACGTATCATCTAAAGCAAGAAAGACCTTTTCGAGTGGTACTACGCAACACCGACCACTCAACTAACTTGGACGAACTGAAGTCCGAACTCCTAAATCATGGCCACGAAGCAACAAACACCAGCAACATAAGACATAGAATCTCGAAAAACCCGCTATCCTTATTCTTCATTGACTTAAAATAAAAGCCAAACAATAAACAAATTTACAACATCAATCGACTAATAAACTCAGTAGTAAAATTCGAACCTCCTTTTATAAAAAAAAGAGATAGTGCAATGTAAAAGGTGACAAAGATACGGTCACAGGCAGAAATATTGCAACCACAATCACGCTGCATTAAATGTGCAAGTACTCACCCTACATATCAGTGCACTAAATTTCCAGAAACCCCTGCGAAGTGCATCCTCTGTCAAGGAAAGCATCCTGCGAACTATAAAGGTTGCTTAGCCTACAAGACCTTGTCAAGTACAAGTACTGAGTCCTAAAAAATTCTCTACTCCTTCAATCTCCTATAAACAGGCAGTTCAAGGAAATCAAAGGAACAATCCGAAAATTCATAGTGACCATTCTCAAAATAGTGTTCCCAGTTCACAAAACACGGATAACTTCTCTAGACTCTAAAAATGAATCGAGAAACAATCAGAACAAATTAATAATTTCCTATCATTATTAACACTCACCATGGATAAATTAATACGCTACGACGCAAAATAAAACCAATACGCATAGCTCTTTGGAATGCCAACGATCTAGCTCAGCACAAATACGAATTAAAACAACTGCAACTCTTCTTAAAACAACTGCAAATCGACGTAATGCTCATATCTGAAACTTACTTCACCGACAAAAATTATCTGAAAATAAATGGTTATAATTTCTACCATACCCAACATCCTAATGGAAAGGCCCATGGCGGCACCGGAATTATTATCAAAACCAGCATTAAGCATTATGAGCTTCCATCGTTCCAGAAGGACTACCTCCAAGCTACAAACGTAGCGATAGAAGATTGCCATGGTACAATCACCACTTCAGCAGTACATTGTCCTCCTAGACACTTCACTTCTAAAGAAGATTTTGATAACTTCCTTGGTGCTCTGGGCAATAGATTCATAGCTGGAGGAGACTATAACGTCAAACATATCCAATGGGGCAGCAGACTTATCACAGTAAGAGTCTCTTGAATAGCATAAACACCAACAGTCTCAACTACCTCACCACATATGAGCCCACTTACTGGCCCACTGATACTAACAAAATACCTGATTTACTTGACTTCTTTATAACTAAAAATATCTCACCAAGATATGTCCAAATCAACTCCTCGGCGGAACTCCCTTCAGACCATTCCCCCGTTATAGCAACAATTAGCTCGAGAAACTAATGACAATGATCTTAGGTTCAATAACGAATCTGCGGTCAACAGGATGATAGATGAACATGCTCACAAAATCTAAGTCGGTTGTGGAATGTCCACCAACCGTACAGACGCTAAGTAACTCGCTAATACGATCTCACGAGAGAGTCTCTCTCCGTCACAGTGATGCTGTCAAGGAAAACTATAATGGGGTGTGTCTAGGGGCACGAGAATATCGGATTCATCGAGGATAGCCTTCATTCGGAAAGTGAGGGGAAATTGACGTTGCTGTTAATTGGTCAATTTCCATGTTGGTGGTTAGAAAAGGATGCTAGCCGTCCTTGAGGGAAGTTAGCAAACTTCCCGCTAGCAAGCGGGAAGCGTCGTTCGTTGAAAAAATAGATCTCCCCTGTCTACCCGTAGTTGGAACAAGGACTGTTTGTCTGTTTGAACTGTCATGTACTGTGGAGATGCGTCGACACCTTTTTTTTCATGGAGGAAACCTTCATAGGCACCCCGCGCCCTCCTGGGTAGTGCCGAATTCGTACCGGCTAAAACCTCCACGGTGGTCGTCCCGACGATTGGTAGGAGTCCTCTGGATCATCTACGTATTACTACTGGGGCACTCCTTCGTCTTCTCCCTGATGGTGCAATCGGAAGTCATCCTTAGTTAATGAGACCGTTAGGAGGGACCACTCCTCCTAGTGCCTCCTCACTGCCTGGGCCGTCGTGCAAATCCGTGGGAGGGGGAGGGGGGCAGACCCTCCCCGGCGTGACGGCACCCTCGATGGATGATGGCTTCTCACCCTTTCTCTCTCGGCGCGCTCCTTTACGCGCATGACTTGCGCACAGTAGGAGCGGACGGCGATGTATTCCTGTTGCCCCCTCAGCATGGCCTCTACGATCGCCTCGGGAACCGAACTCTTGCCGATAACGAGCCGTAGACACGGCGCGGTTCCTCCCACGCCGGGCAGAACTCCAACGTGTGCTGTGCCGTGTCTTCCTCTTCCTCACAGTGGTGACACGTACTGGTCACCTTCCGCCGAATCCTTAGCAGGAACTCCCCGAACGCTCCGTGTCCGGTGAGCATCTGCGTCATCCTGTTTGTCAGCGGGAGCTCGCCACGTTCTCTCCAGGCCACCTAGTTCGGTAGGACCGCTCTAACGGCTCGATAAGACCGCACCGTATTCTCGGCGGCGAGCAGAATGCGCCACCGTTCGTAGATTTCGAGCCTTGCCCCCTCCTGGACGACACGGACCGACTGGTCGGCAAGTATTCTCATCTTTGGTTTCGAGTGCTTTCCTGAGCGTAAATTTAGCGCTATACAGTTCCCGGGCACCCCATAGGGACATAGGGGTTGGGGTTACGCCCAACCAGCGCACAAGGCACCCAGTGCCTTGCTACCTGGATTAGCTAAGCCTGCCAGGGGCTGTCGCTTGTCTCAGGTCGGTTCCGGAGCAGGTGGGACGCTGCTCACCCGCCGAAGGCCATTCGGGGGAGCCAATACCGCTTAATTCGGTCCTTTTGCAATCATCTTGGTCATCAACCACTTCCACCACGAGTCCAAACCCATAATTGGTCGAGCAGAGAGTTCGCTACTCCCTCCGGGCTTACACTCGACCCCAGTGATACCATCCTAAGTCATTGGTGGGACTATCGTGTGGATGTACGGCCATGTCACTACCGGCCGGCGATCTGCTAACCGTGCTCGGTAGTTCCAGATGGGACTCACGTAAGCGGGGGCCGCAAGGTACAAAGTACCCGGGAACTTATCCCGACAGTCCCATCCTTGGCATCATGATCGTGGGTGCGTTACTATCCAAGGCCACGTAGAGAAAGTGTAACTGTACTTAAACGCCTTACACTCCCGGCGACCTTCCCTGTGGTGTACATAGAGGACTCACGTAAGCGGGACGCTTGTCCCGACGGTCCTCCCTAGCTGCGGGAACGTGTGTTTGCCAACCCCCATAGATAAGCAAGTATTCCCTGTGGGACGACTGGTCGGCAGAGGGCGTGTCACGCCGAGGCCCCGTATAGGACCCGGGATCGAACCACTCCCTCGTACAGTTGACGAACTTCGACTCCAGTCCCGCCAATGTTTGGCAATAGGCCGCACAAGGCGTTGGCTGCGACCGTCACTTTAGGGACCAGGAGCTCAAAGTGCGGCCCAAACATCCATTGGCTGTCGATCGTGAGGCCCAGGTATTTCATCTGGAGCCCCACCTGTACTTCCTCTCCGCAGATGTTCACACAGAGACCAGGAGGAGGGATTCCTCTACGGTGTTGGTCGAAGAACCACATGGCCTTGGACTTGGCAGGTGACACGCTCAGGCCCAGCTCTTGAATGATGCGAACCGCGCACGCCACGGCAACCTCGCCGAGTTGGAGTGTCTCGTAAAACCATCGTCTCCCGGTCAGGATCAAAGTGTCATCGGCGTCTCAGACGATGCCCGTGCCCGCAGGCAGGAGGCAACGAAGGACCGAATCATACGTCGTAATCCACAAGATGGGACCCAACACAGAACCCTGCGGAACGGGTGGAAGCGGGGTGCTCAACAGACCTTCATGCTTCCTCCTCTCTGTTATCCCTGGTGACTCACCTGTCGCTCAAATAGGCCCGGATGACACGGACAAGGTAGGGGGGTACCTCGAAGCTTTCCAGCGCCTCCTCTATCACGTCCCAGGGAATGGCGTTCAGGCATTTGTTACGTCCAGCGAGACCGCCAACGCCACCCCGTTCTGCGACACCATGTCCTCCGCCATGGCCCTTATCGTTTTGGAAGTTGTATTTGTAGGACATGCTTGGAATTGGAGTTGGAGTATTAGCGAGGAAGTCTCGCGCGTCGTAAATCACTGGTAACAATCGGGAGTAAACTAACAACTGTAGTTTCTGAAAAAGCAGCAAATAAGAAAACTACAATCAGAATGATTGAATCACTAAATATACTATGCTATTCATATGCTTTAAATATATTAAGATATGTATAATTTTATGTGCTAGGCTAGGTTAGCTGCGTAGTAGTAATACTTGTATGTAAATATCAGTGTGTGGAAGTATGTGTGTGCGCGGCATCTCGACAACAAAGGAATGTAAACTGTTCAGTCGGTTAACAGTCGGGTATGGAAGAAAGTGCTGAGACGCGTGTAAATGTGTATCGATGAATATCTTTGAAATCGTTTATGAAATAAATATATAATTACTCTAATATAAATTCTAAGTGTAAATTTAGTATTCCTACACCATTATTTCGACTATTAAGATTCAAAATTCTCAACAAAATATAATAGCAAATGATTCCATTAGTAATATACCGGATTTCTGCTGTGTATGTGATAAGTGTCGAGGGTTAGTAACAATTTCATATATAGCAAAAGATAAATTGTAACAAATGCAGAATCTGGTCAATGTACCATATTAAACTGTTAATTCTACTGAGAAGTAGAAACAAGGTGGAATTCTACATACTAAATGTTCGATAGACTGATCAAATAGCAACGTGTCGTAATATTTGCTATATCAACATTAACATATAATTTTCGATTACTGACAGATTCAGAGAGGAATGCCCTCAGCATAATTGCACTCACTCTACTGATATTTTTTACTTACAAAGAAAATTGGTAGTAACAAATATGTCGAAGATGAAAGGACATCGGAGCCTTCCCTTTGGAACTTCGGGAAAATCCCTTAACACCGTAATCTAGATTCTATCATAGGCATAATTAAACCATTGTCGTCATTCGATCCGATTGTATTTCTTCGAGATTTGTGATAATAAGCTTGGGCTCGATGTGACAACCAGTCGCCGAATGTAGCCGCGGTCACGGGATGAACGCTTTGTCTAACAAAGGTATGGAGTAATTCTATATCTCCCCTTGAAAGAAATATTTGTGGCGGCACGCGACAGTAAACATTCCAAAGGTTTCTGTCCCGTGGCTCGCCATACGCAGACTCTATTCTTCGGGTATGATGGTTAACAGATGCCGACGCATCTCCATAGTACATGTTCAGCTAGCTTGAGGACCATTATAAACATTAAGATCTAATTACCTAAAGTCCTTCAAACATATAAACAATGTTTGTCCCAGCTACGGGAAGATAGGAGAGACCTATTTTTCAACGAATGGCGTCTCCCACTAGCAACTTTCCCTCGAGGGCGGCTAGCATCTTTTTCTAACCACCGATATGGAGATTGACCAATTAGCAACAACGCCAATTTCCCTCACCTTCTAAACGAAGGCTATCCTCGACGAATCCAAGGATCTCGTGTCCTTAAACACACCCCATCATAGTTTTCCTCTGAAGCATCATCGCGAAGGAAAGTCATTCTCTCGCGAGGTCGTATTAGCGAGTTACTTAACGTCTGTACGCTCGGTGGATATTCCACGTTTTAACAAAGAGTCCAACTTAGATTTTGTGATCATGTTCATCCATCATCCCGTCGATCGCGGATTCGTTATTGAACCTAGGATCATTGTCATTAGCTTCTCCAGTATCTAATTACCACGGTTACTTGTCCAATTCTATTATAATCGTATTTGCACTAGTCAATGTCTTCTCTATTGCATAACGACAATGTGTAATCCAAACGATGATTCTTTTCACGCCCCTAACCCTAATTCTAACGTAAACCCGACATATCTTTCTTTTGATAGTCTATTAATCGATCTTACTTAATAGTATTTTTATATTCATATTGTCTATATCTTGTTAGTACTTCATTAAAGTGTATTGTTTTCACTATACTGTATGTGCGTTTCGTATGTTCGGATCGCCACTCGCGCTATTCGCATGTTGAATATTTCGCTTCCGTTACGGCAAGTGCGGGGCGCAGGACGTGACATTAAACGCTTTTTTCACGCCATTTCACACGCCAAATATAGTGCACTGTCTTCTCAACCTCCGAATTAGCCCAGCAGTTCGCAAAACGCAATCTCTTGCCGATTTTGACGAAAGCTAACCGTTATTTCTTTCCTGTTTCAGATATTTCCGAGTTTGAACGCTCATTCCACGCCATTTTGCACGTTAAATGTAGTACACGCCACATTCTACGTCGAAAATAGCCCAGCAGCTCGCAAATCACAATCTTATGTCGATTTTGAAAAAATCTGTTATTACGTTCCTGTTTGTGATAGTTTGCCATTTAAATGCTCTTTTCACACGATTTTGCACGCTGTACCCATCGCTAGCACTTCTCAACTTCGAGACAAGGCCAGCAGTTTGGAAAACGCAATATTTTGCCGATTGTGACTAAAATTAACTGTTATTTCGCTCCCGTTTGAGATATTCCGTCGTTTAAAAGCGCTTTTCACACCATTTTACACCCCGTATGTAGGGCATGCCTACTTCAGCGACGAAAGAAGCCCAGCCGCGCGCAAAACGCTATCCTTTTTCGATTTTGACGAAAACTAACAGTTATTACATCGCTGTATGAGACATTTCGTCGTTTAAACGCGCTTATCACACAATGTTAACCGCCGAATGTAGTCCATGTCTCCTACAGCGTAGAAACGAGACCAGCAGCTTGGAAGGCGCAAGTGAAAAGACAGTTAATTTTCGTCATAATCGGCGAAAGATTGCGTTTAGCGAGCTGCTAACCATGTTGCTCAGTACAGAAGAGCATGAACTACATTCGGCGTGTAAAATGAAGTGAAAAGAGCGTTTAAACGTCGACATATCTCTAACGGGAACGAAATAGCGCTTAGTATTCGTCAAAATCGTCAAAAGATTGCGTTGTGCGAGATGCTGGGCTTGTTTCGACGGTGGAACGTTCGTGCATTACACTCTGCGCGTAAAATGGAGTGACAAGAGCGCTTAAACGTCGAAATATCTCACCGGGACGGAAATAACGCATAGTTTTCTGCAAAATCGACGAAAGATTGCGTTTTGCCAGCTGCTGGATTTGTTTCGGCACTGAAAGAAGCGTGTACAACATTGGGCGTGTAAAATGGAGTGAGAAAAGCGTATAAACGTCGAAATATCTCAAACAGGAACGAAATAATCCTTAGTGTTATTCAAAATCGACGGAAGATTGCGTTATGCGAGATGCTGGGATCATTGCATGGCTGAAAGAGGCGTGCACTACACTCGGCGTGTAAAATGGAGTGAAAAGGGCGATTAACCGTCGATATATCTCAAACCGGAACAAAATAAGACATAGTTTTCGTCCGAATTGACAAAACAAAGCGTTTTGGCGGCAGCTGGGCTTGTTTCGGCGTTGAAAGGGGCGTGCATTACATTGGGCGCGTAAAATCGAGTAAAATGAGCGCTTAAACGTCGAAATATCTCAAACGAGAAGGAAATGATGGTTAGTTTTCGTCAAAATCGACGAAATCATCGCGATTTGCGAGCTGTTGGGCTTGTTTCGACGCTGAAACTTGCGTGCATTACGTTAGTATCAAGTCAGTTTCTATTACAGGCGCAATGAATACGGAGTTTTGTTTGAAAGGTATCGGATAAATTTTAGTTATTTTCCATTCATTGTTTTCCAAAAACGGCACAGTTATTGTATATATAAGTTTGTTATCTCCTATCTCTAAGGTATGGACCTTTAGTTTACTTAGATCTAGAATTAGTTGAAAGTTTTGAACTGAAGGTTCGATATGGTCAGTCACAATGTTTTGTTTCGTTATTTGGTCAAGTGTTTTTAAGAACATGTTGGCGTAATTTAATGGTTTTACTACTAGATCGCTTTTAATGTACTCGAGTGTTATGTTGATCCATATTATGGTCTTTTTCCTGAAAGGTAGGGTTTTAGCCTGTTACCGTGGATTCATTGCGTGTGACGTTAGAATATTCGATAAGATAGGTGGGTAGATCGGATGAGAGGATTTCTGCAGGTCCTAGCCATTCGTGGTCTAGTTTGTTAGTTTTGTGATCGTTATGTACCCATACTTTATCTTTTACACGGAATATCGTCTGTGTTTTAATAATTTTTCGTGCTTGATATCTCTGATATAGCTTTTTGTTAGATTCGGTAATTCGTCTTGCTTTAGGTATATAGGCGTTGTGTCAATTTTTCCAGAGGTTAAACAATTGTTCTCTGGTTAGGCTAGGAGTGGTTGATATTGAGGATGGCATGTTAACTTGTCGTCCAAATGTTAACTCGAATGGGGTATGTCCGGTCGTCTCGTGTACTGAAGTATTATATCCCATGCATATTAATTTTAAGTTTTCATCCCAGTCGTTCTGTCGGTCGGTCGTACAAGTTCGAATAAGGTCCTTTACTACGACATGCGTTCGTTCAAGGGATCCGTTAGATCGTGGATGGAAATAAGTGGTTTTTATGTGTCGGATTTTGAAAGCCTTTTCAAATGTGTCCATCAATTTACATACGAAATTTCGTCTCATGTCCGTGAGAACACTTTTTGGTGCGGAAAATATATACACATAGTGATCCAAAAGTTCGTTAATGATTGAATTGGCTGTTTGGTCTTTTAAGGGCATGAGGATGAGATATTTGGTTAATTGATCTTGGATAGACAGGATAAACTGATTGCCCCGTTTGGTTTTGGTGAGAGGTACGAATATGCCCATTGCGATTTTGTCATTAGGATTAAGGAGCGTGTCAGTTATTATAGGTTGTTCTTTGACCCTGATACGATTTAGCTTTTCTTGTTGGCAGGTTTCGCAGTTTTGTATGAATTCTGTTACGTCTTGTTCTAGGTTTGTCCAGTGATGGTGCTCTTGTATTCGTTTCACGGTGCGGTGTATACCTAAGTGTCCTACTAATTCGTTATGATTTTCGCGTAGTATCGTTTGTTTTTGTTCGTTATCGTAGTCTACTGGCGGGTCTTGTCCAAATATTAATTTAATTTGAGGGAATCTAGTTGTTAGAAACCTCAGCATGAGTTGAATATTTACCTTTTCTAATGTGCTGAAGCTATTGTCTTTTATTCCTATTTGTAAGCGTCCGGTTCGGTGTTTAATAAAATGTTTGGTTAATTGACGCAACCAGTGCTGTTCGTTAAAGTCTCCTAGTTCGGTCTTTGTAATTTGTTTAAAGTGTGGTTTGTTAGGTTTTCGAGTTATCGGAGCTGGGGTGATATTGATTTTCCAGTCTATATACTCGTCATAATAGTCTGGGTTTTCTACATTGGGTTGGATTTCTTCATTAGTGATAGGATACAATCGGGATAGAGCGTCTGCAGCTGTATTTTCTTTTCGTTTTTCGTATTCGATTTCATAATCATACTTCTCGAGTCTCAAACGCCATCGCACGAGTCTCGATGAGGGATCTTTAACATTCTTTAACCATTTCAAGGCTTGATGATCACTTTGAATTTTAAATTTTCTACCAAGTAGGTATTGTCTTAGTCTTTTGATTGACCATACTATTGCTAATAACTCTTACTTGGTTGTGGAATAATTTTTTTCAGGAAGGTTCAAAGTTCGGGATATATAACAGCATGGGTGTCCGTCTTGGGAGAGTATTGCTCCTAACCCTTCGTTACTTGCGTCTGTTGTTAACGTGAATGTTTTGTCAAAGTCTGGTTATTGTAGTACAGGGGCTTCGCAGAGTTTTTGTTTTAGTGTGTCAAATGCAAGTTGTTGTTTATCGGTCCAATAGAATGGAGTGTCCTTTTTTGTGAGATCTGTCAGTGGTTTCGCGATTTTAGAAAAATTACGTATAAATTTTCTATAGTATCCAACGAGTCCTAAGAATGATTTTATGTGGGTCGCGGTTTTTTGGTGTTTTAAAGTGTTTCACGGCTTGAATCTTTTTGGGATTAGGTTTTACTCCCTCTTTTGTTTCTACGTGTCCTAGGTATTCCAATTCTGGTTCCTAAAATTCGCATTTGTCCGGTTGTATTTTTAATCCTAAATCTTGTAGTCTGTCTAGTATAATAGATAGATTTCGGTTATGTTCTTGGATGGTGCTCCCGAATATTATAATGTCATCTAGGTATACAAAACAGTTATTTCCTATTAACCCCCGTAGCGCGGTATCCATCATACGTTGAAACGTCGCCGGTGCGTTTTTAAGGCCGAAGGGCATGCGATTATAGTGGAAGTGACCTTTTGGGGTTGAGAATGCAGTATATTTTTTGGAATTTTGCTCCATAGGTATCTGGTGAAATCCTGACGAGAGGTCAAGGGCTGAGAAAATTGTAGCTTTGCCTAAGTGATCGAGTATTTCGTTCGAATTTGGTAAAGGATATGCGTCTTGGTCTGTTTGCTTGTTTAATTTTCTAAAATCTATAATGATTCTCCATTTTTGTTTGCCTGATGCGTCTAATTTCTTTGGAACTACCCTAATTGGTGCGTTATATGGACTGTCCGATGGTTCTATGATTTGTTTATCTAACATGTCGTTGATTTGAGTCTCGATTTCTTTTTTATGACATTCGGGCGGTCTATAAGATTTGACGTTTATAGGTTTGTCTGTCTTGAGTGCGATTGTATGTTCTGTCAAGTTGGTACATGGTAATGAGTCTCTTTCCATATTAAAAACGTCTAAGTAATTGATGAGGATTTTCTCAAGGGGTTCTCGAAATTCTGGATCAATATGTTTGGTACGTATTATTTGTGCGAATTTATTAATTTGGCTTAGTTTATCGGGTTTCTCTATTTCGTTTGTAATGTGACAGATTTGCTTACCAGTGTTGATGAAATATACTGCTGTGGGCTTTCCTTCGATGTATTGGGTTAAAATTTCGCCTGGTCTTACCTTGCTATCGGTTTTCTGGAATGGTAATATAATTTCGTCTAAGGTTAGTTTATTGTGAGTGACGCTGTATTGATACTTTGTAAGGAATGGGAGTCCGATTATTCCATCTTCGATTAGAGGAAAGTTGTTAGGGACAACATAGAATTGATGATTTTTCTTGAGCATGGTTAAATTGCAAATTTTGTTAGTGGTATGTTTGTCACTTCCCATTAGAAAGGTCTTTGGGTTAGAGGTTTAGACGCTTAGTGAGGTTTTTTCTTTTATAAGGTTGATTCCTGGTCCGGTATCGATGAGGAATCTGGCTCTTCCTCCGTTTCTTCTTTGCATTACGATTGATAGTAATCTTCCGGTGATGGTGCAGTTGACTCTAGGTAAGCTTCCCCTGGGTTCTCCGTTACTTGGTTTACTCGAGGTGGAATCTTTTCTTGGTTGGCGAATGGAAAATTTCGAGAGTAGCAGCTTTCGGCTGTGTGTCCAGTTCGTAAACACTTTGGACACTTCGTTCAGCTGTTGTCGGAATCTGGAGTTGAAAGATTGCACATTTTCTGTTGCCCCTTGTTTTAAATTCTTTAATTTGTCCCTACAATTGCTAATAGTTGGTGTTAATACGTGTTGTCTTAAGCATGAGTATAAGTCTTCGAACGAGTTGATTTTTAGATATCGTATGTTTCGTTTCGCGTTGTCGGTAATCCTTTCGATCAATATGAGATCTAATAATAACTCTCTGTCACTTGCCTTGCACCTAGCTCTTGCTTTGCGGACCGATAAGATGAAATCTTCAACGCCTACGTCATCTCGGCCTCGTAGTGTCTCGACAGTTCGTATGGCCTTATCTGCTTCGAGACCTTGATCTTCGTTGTTGTTGTTTCTTGGTTTAATCGCAGCGCGGCTAGATGCGGCTCGTGGTTTTTGTGACGTGTTCGGTCCGTCAGTTTCGTCATCCGTTACGTCATCAGCAGCGGTTCCTAAATGGGTGTCCATTTGCGACTGGTCAGTCTCGGTGTCGTATTTTATTTCCATGGTTTTCGCAAGATCGCGTATTTCTTTAGAGCGGTTTCTATCGCTAGTTTCCGCAAATTCCTTTATGTTTTTAATGTTTTGATCAGTGCTATTCCTAAAGCTTTTAAACTCGTGAGTTAGGCTTTCAAATTGTTCAATCAGGGTAGGGATTAGCTCGTTTTGTTTAGCGGTACTCTTGTCAGTTGGGTTCATGCTGAGAGATATGACACTTTCGGCGGAAGAAGAGTCACTATCATCGGAACGTATTTCTGGTTTAGTTTCGATAATGTACGAAAGCCAGCTTACCGAGATTCTTTGTAGATCCTTCTTTTGATCAAGGAGGTGACCGTGGTCCTTCGCTGTAGAATCCGTAGAATTCCCGTTGAAGAGTTTCCTCTTGATGCGATGAATGGATCCTGGCGAGATCGCCAATTTTGTTGCGTCGATTCGGGGTAATTTCACGTTCCGCACGCAAGGTGAGAGATTCGTATTTCAATTATGATCGTTATTACAAAATTTATTAGAAACTGACAGATTAACGATACAGAATGTTATAACAGAACAGAATAGACTGTCGAGTACTGACTTGGGAGGTATTTTTATATCAAGGGTTTGGTTCCTGTGGAGGGGTTATCGCTGGATGCCGGTCACATAGGGATTCTGTTACTGCTTAGTTACTGTTTTGATGGCTAAGGTATGTGAGATATAATTATCCTTTCGCTGCATTCCCACGGCCACCGTGACACCAGGTATGTTGACAGTTTTCATTGTGTTCCTTTTCCTTAATTGTACATGCACTTTCGATGGTCGACAGTAGATGTTACTTGGGTACTTTATGATGCCTGATCCTTTGCCTTTCACTTGAACTCCCTTAATTTCGTCTGCTAGAAGTACAAAACCATTTTCATCTGGATTGAAGCTGTTGAAAAATTTCTGTCTGCCGTCATGTGGCTCGTAGCCCCTGAGACAATAATCCATACATCCGTACGTCTTCTATTTTTCCTACTCATTCCGAGACAAATTTCCTGGGAAATTTTCTCAGATGCCTTATGTTCTGTACTCACATAAGCTTGCTGTTCTTTATTATATGTACATTCCATCACTTTATTCACTTTATTTTTCTATTTTCCATGTGGCGTATTTACGGCAATTCTTCTTCATGTGCCCGGGTTCCTTACAGAAGAAACATTTCGTCTTACTATTACTACCATCTTTCATTACCGTTTCATTTTGGTCTGTTGTCCATCCTGAACCGCTGCGCCGTTTATATTCGTCGATGAGATTTCCTTTGATGAATTCCTTAGTGAGATCTAATTGCGGCCTACTTTCTAGACTGCTAATTAGAGGATTGTATGACTATGGTAGACTACGTAGAATCATTGCAACTGACATCTCCTCATCCAAGGGTTTTCCTAATGCTGTTAGCTGATCGAACATGTTCAACATTTCTGTTAAGTGTTCTTCCAAATTTCCGCCTTCAGCTAAGTTCATTCGACATATATCCTTGAGCAGAAATACTTTATTTGATAACGATGCTTTCTGATGATAGTTCTTTAAGGCCTCTCATGCTTGCTTCGCCGATT
The DNA here is from genome assembly GCF_040668555.2 of Bombus flavifrons. Classification (NCBI taxonomy): domain Eukaryota; kingdom Metazoa; phylum Arthropoda; class Insecta; order Hymenoptera; family Apidae; genus Bombus; species Bombus flavifrons. Next base: position 1,230,240 of record NC_138457.1, on the reverse strand, counting down.
TTGCGCCCCGAATGTGAATAAGCTGACTATCCTCGACAAGTAACCCAGTTGTCGCACGAACCTGATCGTCTTTATCTAGCCAATTTTGTTCCATCTTGTCGGGCGCTGGAGTTGGATCTCGAATCACTGTCTAAACTTTATCTTTAATCAATAACAATGTTAGTTTATCTCTCCATGTCACGTAATTGCTACCGTTAAGTCTTTGAATCTCGAAACGTGCACTACCCGTCATTGTTAATTTGCTATAGTCCGCACTTATACACTTATACACTTATACTTTACTTTAATACTTTCTGTTAATTGTTTAATATTTACTTACTCTCTTGATGAGCTCCTTTTTGACGAACTCGTAACGCCCGGTCGCCGGTGGGGCGTTCAATACGTCTCGAATTAATCTCACGTGCGACTTGTTGAGATGTGCAACAGCGGCCTGGTGTTTTTCCTGATCGCCCGTGATCCGGGCAGCTTCGAACTGCACTTCCAGCATCGTGAACCACAAGTCAATCTCGTTGAGTAATGATAATTGGGTGTAGCAGCGGTTCCACTGGGAGTGCAAATCCGCTGGGAGGGACTCATCCTAGTCGACCTTCAAAGACCAGACTCGTCGAAGTATCATCTTCGCTCGAACGATCACTGGCGCGAGTAATCCTAGTGGGTCGTAGATTCTGGCGATCACAGAGCTGATGGATCGCTTTGTAACCCGAGAGGTTTTGGCGTTGGCTTCGACCGAGTAGAGTATTGCATCATCCCTGGAATCCCAAAATATGCCGAGTGTTTTTAGGGTTTGAGACTCACCTAATTGTAACCTTCGGCTTTTATCTTGCTCGGATAACCCTTGGAGGATGCTCTGGTCGTTGGAAGCCCATTGTCATTCGACAATGGCAGGCGGATTGGAGAAGTTCGGATAGTTCCCTTCTGAGGGACAGTACCTCTTCCTTCGTGTCCGCTCCGGTGAGGGCGTCATCGACGTAGAAGTCTCGTCGCATAGCCGATGACGCTCGTGGGAATCGATGTCCTTCATCTCGTCTGCCAACTGCTTGAGACACCGTAGGGCCAGGTATGGAGCTGTCGATAACAAAACGTCACGGTGTTAAGTTGGTAGGTTTCGATTTCCCCACTCTCGTTACGCCAAACGATTTTTTGATATCGTCTGTCCTCTGGTCGCACTAGGAATTGCCTGTACATCTTCTCGATGTCCCCGGTGAGTACATACTGGTGCAGATGGAATCTAAGCAGAATATTCAGTAGATCCTCTTGTAATTTGATCCCTGTATAGAGTGTATCGTTTAATGATACTCCGGTGCTTCTCGCCGCTGATCCGTCAAACACGACGCGGAGTTTGGTTGTTTCGCTCGCTGCCTTGATCACGGCGTGGTGTGGTAGATAATACCCGCTTTTGTCGGTGTCGTCGGGACTGATTCTTGACATATGTCCCCGATCTAGGTAGTCTTGTAGTACCGCTCGATAATCGGCTTCAAAACGTCTGTCGCGTTGGAATCGGCGGTTGAGGGATGCGAGTTGTTTCATCGCTAGCGCCTTGGATCCAAGCGACGGGAGCCGGTCGTTGAACGGGAGAGCGACGATGTATCGTCCTTCGCTGGTGCGTCGGGCGTGAGCTCTGAAATGTTCTTCGCATCGTCGCTCTGCTTCTGAGATGTGTTTGATCGGGGGTCCTTCGTCGATTTCCCAGAACCGCGCAAGGTCTGCTTGCAGAGCCGTCGTGGATGCGTGAAAGGTGCTTGTCGCAGTTGAGGAGGTTGGACTACCCCCGATTACCCAGCCGAATCGTGTCTTTTGCAAACGCAAGTCCGGCTCGTCCGGTCGCGTCAGATTGATTTGTCCGACGTAGATCGACGAAAGGGTTGCACCCGAGCTTAATAAGACATCGATCGGGGAAGGCACATGAAATCGGGGATCGGCTAGCTTGATATTTCTGGGTATATCAAGCGCCGAGCGATCGATGGGTTGGCTTGGGATCAGGTTCGTTATGGCTGGAATAACGAGAAACGTCAATGTGCGTTCATACTTACCGTCAATGGAGGTAATCGTTGCCCTTATGAATCGCCCTGATGTCGTCGTCAATTTATCAAGGACTCCAATTGGGACCGAACACTTCTTTTGCCTTAAATCGAGGGTATTTGCAAGCTTTTCTGTGATGAAATTGTTAGAATTTAATCTTGGAATTAAGATTAATAATCTGTGGAAGACACAATGTTTGTGTTGAAATAATACAATGTGATGTTTATTAAGCAATTATTACAGTGAATATAAGTAAGTGTTGTGGAATGTAGACAGTCGGCTAGTTATTCACAGACTGGCTTGCTTAGTGACCCATGGCCCTTGAAAAGGTTTAGAACCCCACTCTGTATGCAGTAATGAGTGTGACCTGTGTGGGTGTCTGTGTGGCGTCACAAGTGCTACAGAACCTTCTAGTAGCTTCTCGACGTGCCCATCGAGAATGTTCCATCCATATCCTTACGCTTCTTCCGCCGAATTCTCGAAAGAGCATGCACGTGCTAGCCGCCATCCATACGAAGAATCCATACGATCAACCACCTTATCTGCATGCGATTGATATCGTTGTATTCCAACACCCTTCCTCAACGATATTAGTCGCTGATTATTGATTCTGTAAATTGCACTTCTGTAATAGAAAAACCAATTTAGTTGCACTTAAAGGTTTAGTTAGTAAGTCAGCTATCATTTGATCAGTAGGACAATATTTTAACTCAATAATTTTCTTCTGTCGTAATTGTCTTACAAAATGATATCTAGTTTCTATATGCTTTGTTCTGTTGCTAAACTTATTATTTGTGGCTATTTGAATGCAGCTTTGATTATCATCGTAGAGAATTAATTTTAGTGAATCTTCGCCCAGAAGGTCCCTTAGGATATAACTTATCCACATTCCTTCTTGACAGGCTTCACCCAGTGCGATGTATTCCGCCTCAGTCGATGATAATGCAACACATGGTTGTTTGCGGCACGTCCAGCTTATGCATCCTCCATATAGTAGGTAGACGTAGCCGCTGTGAGATTTTCTCTCGACGCTGTATCCAGCCCAATCAGCATCAGCGTATCCTTCGATTGATTCGTTGTTGAATTCTCCACCGAGCTGCGGTCTTCGATCTCGTATCCTTCAGGTTGACTCATGTAAACTGTTTCCTTCAGATGACCGTTTAAGAATGCTGTCTTTGCGTCATAGTGCTTAACCATGAGGTGTTTCTTACCTGCTATTGTCAGTAGGATTCTGAATGTAGTATGCCTTACCACTGGCGTGAACACCTCGTCGTAATCTTTACCGAATTTTTTGAAAAAGCCTTTGCGACGAGTCTTGCCTTATATTTCACAATTTTGCCCTCGGTGTTTCTCTTTATCTTATAGACCCATTTACATCCAATAACCTTTCGCTCTTTAGGTGGAATCACAGGGTCCCAAGTCTTGTTATTTTTAACTGAATCCATTTCCTCGTCCATTGCCTTTATCCACAGTTCTGCATCTGGGCTTGATAAAGCATCCTTTCGATCCTTTGGCTCTTCTAGGCTAACTGTCATGTTTAGTGCTCCCATGTACCTGTCGGGAGGAATTCCTTTATTTAATCTTTTTGATCGCCTTGGCTCTGAATCTTGAATATCTTCACTCGTTGTTTTATTTTTCTTGTCTTTGCCTTCGGATTCATCTTTGGGTCCTTTTTCTTCAATAATTTCCTTATTGTTACCTCCTGTTTTATTTACTGTACCTTCAGTAATATTCTGTTCTTCAAAAATAATTTCTTCAGTCCCGGGTTCCTTATGAGTTTCAAGAAAGATCACATTACGGCTTATCTTTACTTTATCTGTAGCTGTATCAAGCAGTCTGTATGCCTTTGATTCTTCCGAATATCCGACAAACCTTAATTTTTCTGCTTCCTCGTCTAATTTTCTTCGACACTCTTGAGGTATGTGTGCATATGCCATAGTACCAAAAGAGCGAAGATTTTTGACGTCAGGTAGTTTAGAATACCATAATTCATATGGCGTCTTACCTGTGTATTTTGTGGGTAGGACATTTTGCAGGTAGTTGGCTGTGTGTATTGCTTCACCCCAATACTTCTTGTCCATGTCGGCGTCAATAAGCATACATTTAGCCATTTCAATTAGTGAGCGATTCTTCCTTTCAGCGATTCCATTTTGCTGCGGTGAGTATCCTGCTGTATATTGAATCTTTATACCTTCACTATGCAAATAATTCCTCAGGTCGTTGTTGACGTATTCCCTTCCTCGATCCGATCTTATTGCTTTAGGTATCTTATTCAACTGATTTTTCATTGATTGCACAAATTCTTTAATATATTTCGTGGTTTCGTGTTTTGTTTCCATCAGATATATTTTTGTGAATCTACTGAAATCATCAATTATAGTTAAAGTATACCTTTTCTTACCTGGAGTTGCAGTCTGCATTGGGCCACAAACATCTGTATGTATGAGATCCAGTATACTACTCGTCCTTGTCGTTGATTCTTTAGGGAAAGGTTTTTTTGTCATTTTTCCTTTTATACAGCACTCGCAAATTTCTCTTATTCCGCAGTCCTTTATCTTTATCCCGGTTGCAAGGCCGTTTTCTAATTGCTTTATCGCATCTATGTTTCTATGCCCAAAACGCTTATGCCAGGTATGTTGACAGTTTGCATTGTGTTCTTTTTCTTTAATTGCACATGCGCTTTCGATGGTCGACAGTAGATGTTACTTGGGTACTTTATGATGCCTGATCCTTTGCCTTTCACTTGAACTCCCTTAATTTCGTCTGCTAGAAGTACAAAACCATTTTCATCTGGATTGAAGCTGTTGAAAAATTTCTGTCTGCCGTCATGTGGCTCGTAGCCCCTGAGACAATAATCCATACATCCGTACGTCTTCTATTTTTCCTACTCATTCCGAGACAAATTTCCTGGAAAATTTTCTCAGATGCCTTATGTTCTGTACTCACATAAGCTTTCTGTTCTTCATTAGATGTATATTCCATCACTTTATTCACTTTATTTTTCTACGTTTTCCATGTGGCGTATTTACGGCAATTCTTCTTCATGTGCCCCGGTTCCTCATAAAGGAAACATTTCGTCTTACTATTACTACTATCTTTCATTACCGTTTCATTTTGGTCTGTTGTCCATCCTGAACCGCTGCGTCGTTTATATTCGTCGATGAGCTTTTCTTTGTCCCTTAGTTACTGTTTCGGTGTTTAAGGTATGTGAGATATGATTATCCTATCGCTGCATTCCCGGGACCACTGTGACACCAGCGTAGTTGTTCAAAGAGGTTTATATTTACAATGATATGTACAAGTATTGATTTAACAGGCTTTAACAATTAAACGTGATTATTAGACACTCTTAAAGTAAAGACAATGTTCTTAGGTTCAAACGAATCCACAGTCAACGGGATAACTATTTGTACAATTGGATATATTTTGAAACTCAAAGTGACGTTAGCTGTGACGTACGGTATCTTTCAGACTGACTGACCAGACGTTGTGTGTAAACTCTCCAAGGTGATCATAAGAATAAAAGACTGACACGATCACACTTGTCAATTGCGTATTGATCGGGGTTATCAACAAAATTCCAGGCGCCGTTACTAGGCAGACCCGTGTAGAGCCGTCATTGCTCCTGCCCCGGGGCTTGTTTGTTACTACAGCGTGTGCCCCCAATATTGGTACTTCTACTGTTAAGTAAAACGTTCATACCGTGACCGTGGCTACGTTCGGTGACCAGTTGTGTCACCTCGACCCCAAGCCCACTGTTATAATACTATAATGAACAGTTTAAACCAAAGTATTGGGAATCTTCCCAAAATTCCAAAAGAAAGGCTCGTTATTCCTACATCTCCGACATATATGTCGGGTTTACATTGAAATTAGGATTAGGGGCGTGAAACGAATCGTCGTTTTGTTTACGCATTGTCGATAAGCATTACAGAAGACATTGACTAGTGCAGATACGATTATTATAGAATTGGACAAGCAACCGTGGCAATTAGACACTCGAGAAACTAATGATAATGATCCTAGGTTCAATAACGAATCCGCGGTCGACGGGGTGATGGATGAACGTGCCCGCAAAATCTAAGTCGGACTCTTTGTTAAAACGGGGAATATCCACCGAGCGTACAGACGCTAAGTAAGTCGCTAATACGATCTCGCGAGAGAATGACTTTTCGTCGCGACGATGCTGCAGAGGAAAACTATGATGGGGTGTGTCTAAGGACACGAGATCGTCGGATTCGTCGAGGATAGTCCTCGTTCAGAAAGTAAGGGAAATTAACGTTGCTGCTAATTGGTCAATCTCCATATCGGTGGTTAGAAAAGATGCTAGCCGCCCTCGAAGGAAAGTTGCTAGTGGGAGACGCCGTTCGTTGAAAGAAATAGATCTCCCCTATCTTCCCGTAGTTGGGACAAAGACTGTTTATCTGTTTGAAGGACTTTAGGTAACTAGATCTTAGTGTTTATAACGGCCCTCGGGCTAGCTGATCACGTACTGTGGAGACACATCGACATCTGGCAATCATCTTACTCGAAGAATAGGGACTGCGTGTGGCCACGGGACAGAGACCGTTGGAATGTTTACTGTCGTGTGTCGCCAGAGATATTTCTTTTAAGGAGAGCTATAGAATTACTTCATACCTTTGTTAGGCAAAGCGTTCATCCCGTGACCGCGGCTACGTTCGGCGACTGGCTATCGCCTCGAGCCCAAGCTCATTATCACAAATCTTGAACAAATACAATCGGATCGAAAGACGACAATTGTTTAATTACGCCTATGATAGAATTTAGATTACGGTGTTAAGGGATTTTCCCGGGGTTCCAAAGGGAAGACTCCGATGTCCTTCCATCTCCGACATATATATATATATATATATATATATATATATATATATATATATTATACAAACACAAAACAATGTTGAATGAAGTAATACACTGTAAACATACACATCACAACGAACACAAAACAACATTGTTGACACTTCACAAAATAGAGTTGAAACTAAGTAACAAAACAATTATTTCAATATCAAGCAAAATTTACAAAACACCACACCCTTATTCTAGACGTACAGAAGTAGCCATTTTGGAAAACCGTCGCGAGCGTGAAGCAGCTTTCACGCATGCGCAATGAAATACATTCGGTAATTATATACACTATTATAAACATAAAATAACATTAATCCTATTCGAATTACACGTCATCTACTAAAATAAAGCTAAAAATAATTAATAGATAGACAATTAATTCGATATTAATAAAAGTCACTACATACTAGGGACGCCAACACGTGCATGTAGTAACCTTTATATCTTGCAAATAAATTATATTTTTAATGAAGAAATAAATATTTAACAACATCTATACGAGGACCCGCCAACACACTTTTTATGCGGATGAATTCAAACAGTGCGCAGTAGACTATGTGTATACAAGTAGCAGAACTCCAACCTGCGACATCTTGTCCCCAATGCGTGAATGTTTATCTTGACTTAACTCAACATGAAAGAAATCTTCTGATACAAGGAATTGTAATTCGCGTCGTTGCCCGTGTGATATCAATCACATCTCCACCTGCATCAGAAATAAGACATCAACCCCAAGCTTCGGACTCTTTTAGACACATCACCACCTTATCATCATAGCCTACACCAAGGCCGTGACGCACCTTAGTCCACATCAGAGATAGAATATCGACCCCCGACCTTCGGACACTTTTCTACATCATAACCTACACCGAGCCCCTCAACATCCTCAAACCAAAACGTATATAAACCGAGACTTCATTCAGCTCGGGCAGTTCTTGTTCTAGTCGCTGTTCTTGTACAAACCCCTTTTTACGGTTCAGTTATTGTAAGTGATAAAATCATAATAAAGTTGGATAAAAGAAAACTAATAGTTGGGTTACGACTCAGATTTCTTTTTCTCTTACAACTCAAGTATCAATTTTACGTGACACCAGCGTGGACGCCATTTTCCAGTCTTTGCCGCCGGGGACCTCTACAATAATAGCACCAGTCATGGTCTTGTACATCCCAACAGTCTCGACACCAACTTTGACTAGCGGGGTTTTCCCTCTAACCGCCTTTATCACTTCCGCGTACGATGTCTCAGCCCCCTAGCTCAGGGTCAAAGTAACCTCTGATGATCGCGGTAAGCGAGGGAGCACGGCCTTCCTTGGTGTTGGAACCGGCACTCCTTTCGGAGCCCCCGTTGAAGTCCGTGTCGATGCGGCGGCCTTGGGTTTCGAGGTGTAATTTGCCCTTCTCCCAGGCTGTGCACCTTTTGTACGCGAGCCATGTTGACCTGGTTCTCCACCGCACTTCTAGTGGCTTTCTTCGTCCTTCTCTTCTTTTTCTTCAACTGCACCACCCTTCACTCACCACCCTGTAGCTCCCGAGGGAGCGATCCGACGCCACCGGTTCTTGTCTGGGCCGTGCCTCAGGGGTGGATCGTCCATCCCTGAGACTATCTTCAATGGCCCTTATGATGGAGGGTCCAAGTTCTTCGACCCTCTTCTCAAGGGCAGCGAGGCGCTCGTTACCATCATTCTGTCCGTCTGTCTCGGAGAATGCCCCGACTCATAAGCCGAGACACCACACCGAGAACAAAATCGGGGCGCTCATCTCCGTTCCTGCTAATTCTTTCCGGAGGGCCTCATTTTCCTCCTCGGGCACCGACGGCCTCACTTCCACGGGTACAAGCGCCCGGGTGCTGCAGGCAGTTCCAATCCTCCTGGTGAACTTCATCGTCCCAGCAGCAAGAGAGGATGCTGGCTCCTTAAGGGCCTTGATATAAGTTCCCTTAAGGTTGGAAGATGTAGTCGCCACCTTAATAATTTGCTTGACCTGCCTGACCATCTCAACATTGATATCAGCGGTCGTTGTCGTCCTTAGATCACGCACGAGGTCGACGGGCATGTCTAGGGTAGAGCAAGTCATCTAGCGTTTTCTGCCCATGGACTGCCCAGATGCTAACGAAATGTTCGACTTTAACGAAGCTATTGACTCCTCATCGTCGGACCTCGTGCGCGACCTCTTCGCCTCGCCAGGCGCAGAAACCGATCCAGGGGTCTGGCGGTCCACCCCCGAATGGTCGTGAGATGACGATGCAGCGGGGCCCACTTGATGACCCACAACTGCGCCGGTACTGGGGTATTCCTCCTTACACCGTAAACGATTTTCTGATTCTTTATACTATCCATAATAAATCAAAGAGAATACCGCCGACATCGTCAACAAAGGTTTCCGTCCTGGTGCCACTCACTCTTTCGCACCCTACCCCAGTCAAGGCCGGAGATAGGTGACGGGGAGCCCCACAAGAAGTGAGATGAGGGCCTTGGCAGGTATGGCCCACCAACTACTCCGAAATTTTCCGCGCCGGACCAGTGAACTGACAGGTGCTAAAGCCATCGACCAGCCGCCACCCGACTATAAAAGAATATCAGTTCCACCGGGGTTTCCCAGGACGTGTCCTACACCCTGAGAACACACACCCGCCACGTGCTCACCAAGTCGCTAACCATTGCGATGCCGTCGTCCGACACTAGATAGTGTTCGAGTGATGGTATTTGCTGTTGAGTGCCGCAACAGGTATATGGTATTACGGTATATAGTATAACGTTATAACGTATTAAGGTATAACGTATTACGGTATGTAGTATTGCATTATAACGTTTTACTTTATATAGTATTACGGTGAACAGTATTACCGTATAACGTATTACTGTATGTAATATTATGTCAAAACGTATTGCGGTAGGTAGTATAACGTTATAACGAATTACGGTATATAGTATTACGTTGTAACATATTACTGTATACAGTATTACGTTATGACATATCACTGCATAACGTATTCCGGTATGTAGCATTACAATATAACGTATTACGGTATACAAAGTTACGATATAACGTATTGCAGTATATAGTACTACGTTAAATAGTATTACCGTATAATATATTATGGTATATAGTATTACGTTATATAGTACTACCATATAACATATTACGTAGTGTAGTATAGCGATATAACGTATTACGCTATAGAGTATTACGTTATAACGGTTTACGGTATACAGTATTACGTTATATAGTATTGCCGTATAAAGTATTGCGTGCTCCGCACGTGCCGTAACGAAGAAACGAAAACTACTATATACAAATCGCGCTAGTAAGGATTCGAATACACAAATGAACACACGCTACTACGAAACGAAACAAAAGATTAACGAATAACAAATAGAATATATACGAATATAAACGAATATATACGAAACACGAAAATATGTCGAATAGAATCGACCAATAAACAAAAAATATATATATATATATGTCGGGTACACATTGGAATTAGGATTAGGGGCGTGAAACGAATCGTCGTTTGGTTTACGCATTGTCGATAAGCAATAGAGAAGACATTGACTAGTGCAGATACGATTATTATGGAATTGGACAAGCAACCGTGGCAATTAGACACTCGAGAAACTAATGATAATGATCCTAGGTTCAATAACGAATCCGCGGTCGACGGGGTGATGGATGAACGTGCCCACAAAATCTAAGTCGGACTCTTTGTTAAAACGGTGAATACCCACCGAGCGTACAGACGCTAAGTGAGTCGCTAATACGATCTCGCGAGAGAATGACTTTTCGTCGCGACGATGCTGCAGAGGAAAACTATGATGGGGTGTGTCTAAGGACACGAGATCATCGGATTCGTCGAGGATAGTCCTCGTTCAGAAAGTAAGGGAAATTAACGTTGCTGCTAATTGGTCAATCTCCATATCGGTGGTTAGAAAAGATGCTAGCCGCCCTCGAAGGAAAGTTGCTAGTGGGAGACGCCGTTCGTTGAAAGAAATAGATCTCCCCTATCTTCCCGTAGTTGGGACAAAGACTGTTTATCTGTTTGAAGGACTTTAGGTAACTAGATCTTAGTGTTTATAACGGCCCTCGGGCTAGCTGATCACGTACTGTGGAGACACATCGACATCTGGCAATCATCTTACTCGAAGAATAGGGACTGCGTGTGGCCACGGGACAGAGACCGTTGGAATGTTTACTGTCGTGTGTCGCCAGAGATATTTCTTTTAAGGAGAGCTATAGAATTACTTCATACCTTTGTTAGGCAAAGCGTTCATCCCGTGACGACAATTGTTTAATTACGCCTATGATAGAATCTAGATTACGGTGTTAAGGGATTTTCCCGGGGTTCCAAAGGGAGGACTCCGATGTCCTTTCATCTCCGACATATATATATATATATATATATATAACATTAAATAAAGCCTACCAATAACGGACTCGCGATTTGAACAAACTAATTAATAAACTACTACATAACCTAACAATTAAGCAAGAATAATCTATGACTCGACAACCCGACGAAGAATAAACTATGATTCGAAAACCTAACCAATAACAATCAGGATAAAATAAAATAAATAAAAACGATTAATAAATTAAACTAGACGCGAACCGATCAAATAAATAAAGAATAAGAAGGATTATATATGACAAATTAGCAAAATAAAGGAAAAGGATCAACAGGAAGATATACTACAATCAATTAACGAAGATGGAAGATGTAAAATACAAAACAAAAAATAAAATCATCGAATAAAACTAACTAATGAATTGAACGAGTCGCGAACCCAACAAATAAATCAAGAAATTACATACAACATAATAGTAAGGGAGAATAAATGGAACAATCGGAGAACACATTTTAACTAATCTACAAGTATCAAATATATAAAATGATTGAAGAAACTAATTAATAAACAGTACAAGTCGTAAATTGCCCCGATGAATCAAAAATAAGAATGACTACAGAAGGGAAATAATTAAAACAACAGGAATACATATTTTTAATTAACAAATACAAGGAATACAATAGATAAAACATTAACGACTAAGCATACCTGTTAACAAAATCAAGCGATCAAAAACAATTAACACCGCAACAACTTGGAGAATTACATACAAGTATTAACATGTCGGAGATGAAAGGACATCGGAGCCTTCCCTTTGGAAATTGGGGAAAATCCCTTAACACCGTAATCCAAATTCTATTATAGGCGTAATTAAACAATTGTCGTCTTTCGATCCGATTGTATTTGTTCGAGATTTGTGATAATGAGCTTGGGCTCGAGGCGACAGCCAGTCGCCGAACGTAGCCGCGGTCACGGGATGAACGCTTTGTCTAACAAAGATATGAAGTAATTCTATAGCTCTCCTTAAAAGGAATATTTCTGGCGACACGCGACAGTAAACATTCCAACGGTTTCTGTCCCGTGGTTCGCCACACGCAGACCCTATTCTTCGAGTAAGATGATTGCCAGATGTCGATGCGTCTTCGCAATACATGTTCGGCTAGCCTGAGGGCCCGTTATAAATCTTAAGATTTAGTTGGCTAAAGTCCTTCAGACAGACAAACAATCTTTGTCCCAGCTACGGGAAGATAGGAGAGACCTATTTTTCAACGAATGGCGTCTCCCACTAGCAACTTTCCCTCGAGGGCGGCTAGCATCTTTTTCTAACCACCGATATGGAGATTGACCAATTAGCAGCAACGCCAATTTCCCTCACCTTCTAAACGAAGGCTATCCTCGACGAATCCAAGAATCTCGTGTCCTTAGACACACCCCATCATAGTTTTCCTCTGCAGCATAATCGCGAAGGAAAGTCATTCTCTGGCGAGGTCGTATTAGCGAGTTACGTAACGTCTGCACGCTCGGTGGATATTCCACGTTTTAACAAAGAGTCCGACTTAGATTTTGTGAGCATGTTCATCCACCATCCCGTCGACCGCGGATTCGTTATTGAGCCTAGGATCATTGTCATTAGTTTCTCGAGTATCTAATTACCACGGTTCCTTATCCAATCCTATAATAATCGTATCTGCACTAGTCAATGTCTTCTCTATTGCTTATCGACAATGCGTAAACCAAACGACGATTCGTTTCACGCCCCTAATCCTAATTGCAATGTAAACCCGGCATCAGAAGTGGGATCAGTGCCGGTTATAACAGTGCAAGAGCTTACGACCATCGTGCGCGAGTTAATTCTGTTGCTAGTGCAAAAATCGAATGTGGAACCTAACAATTTTTCGCCGCCGTGTTTTAACCCTGAAACCGCGGGCTTCGACTCCGCTAAATGATGCGCAGCTGTTAATTTGATTATGGAGGAAAATCCTTACAATGCAGTGACCTGAATATAATTTCAATAACGAACGTCGAATCGACTTCTACGTAGTGGAAGCACCAACTGGTGGATCAAGTCATCCGGGTGAGTCGTTTCCATTTTACCCCGATTTTGGAGCCGAGTGCTCACTAATTAAAGAATCCGTAGTCTTGAGATTTTCTGGCAAAAGAACGATTGATACAGTAGTAATGCGAGGAATAAGAAATATTTGTACTAAACGCACATCTCAAATCTTGTCCGTTGCAGGTGTTAGTGGTTAGAGATAAATTTTTCATGTCCTCGCTTATAGTTATTTAAAAATATGATATCGCGATTGCTCGTTAAATTTCAAGCCAAGGTTTTGACGCAATATTACACAAACTAGTCTCGCTATGTGTAAAACAAAAATAATTAATGCCTGTAATAAAGCCGCTGAAAACGAGATCGATGCTAATGAAGTTGACAATGAGGTACATGGTAGCGATAAAATTCGATTAATCTTTCTTTTCGAAAATTCAAAGATTCATTCGTTACGGGTTTCCTACGTACTCGCGTAAATACAGGCCAGTTAGCAATACAATTAATTGATCCTAACATCACCGTACAAAAAAAAAAGTCCTTATAGATTCCGCGAGGAAGAGCGCAGAATAGTACGTGAGAGAATAAGCGAATTAATTGGAGCCAAATATCATAAGGCCTAGTAATTCACCGTTCGCGAGGCCTATGTTACACGTGAAGACGAACGATGGTTCAGATAGATGATTAGTAGATTTTCAAGAACTAAATAAAAATACGGTCGCGGATCGGTATCCTTTACCCCTTATTGCAGATCAAGTCGCGAGATTGCAAATGCGAGATATTTTACTAGTCTGACATGGCCAGCGGATTTCGCCAAATCCCTATTCATCCTAATTCTAGAAAATATACAGCAATGGACGATTTGGACAATAAGTTGTTGTTTTCTTCAAGTTCTTTTGTGCCTTTGTTCTATCCACACGACGTCCTTTTATTTTCATAATCGTTTTTCCGAACGGCGATATTGCGCTGACTCCGTTGAAACAAGGATTTTTGCATTTTTAGACAACCCTAATAATTTTGCAACTAATACTTTTCTAAATATTCTAATTTCTTCCTTGCTGCAATTTTGAAACCATCAAAGCGTTTACCACAGAAGTACCCAGAAGTAGTCGTACCAAGTCTTCGGTACCATTTGATCCCTTTTCTAAGAAGGCATAAGAAACCATTTGGTCGGAATAATTTATACCACACTTTTCTTCATTGTATTCGACAACAGCTGTTGGTTTTCATGTTGCGAGCGAACGAAATGAGATCGTGCTTGAGATTCCTTTGGAAACACGTATGGCAGCCAACGTGCCATTTGTACATTGTTGTTTATTTTGATGATGTTCTAATTGTTGCCTACTCCATAGATCGAGTTCTAAAAAGACCATACACCGTATTAAATACCCTCGTAAATGCCAGATTTTCATCTAATTCTTCTAAATGCTCTTTCCTAAACATATCGGTACTCTATTTGGAACATGTAATTCATAACGGAGAAGTCCGCCCCAACCCGGGTGGAATGCAAACCTTGAGTTCTTTACCTGAACCAACGACCGTCACACAGCATAGACAGTTCATAGGTTTAGTTTCTTACTTCCGAAAATTCGTCTCTAAATCTTCACAGGTAATGAAACCTCTATGCACACTTACTTTCGGTAACAAAAACATAACTTGGACAGATAAACACGAAAGGAGGAGGCAAAAGGCAACTTCCATCCTGACTGATGCTTTGGCGTTAACGATATTTGACCCTGATTATCCGATAGGATTACATACTGACGCTAGTTTGGATGTATATGGGGTTACTATAACGCATAAGGTTGAAGCTAAAAACAGGGTAGTGAAATATTACAGAAAAGGAACTAACCTTGCGGAATCTAGGTATCATTCATATGGACTAGAGACGTTAGCAGTCGTTATACGCTGTTAAACATTTTCGCCACTATTTACATGATCGAGAATTTCTTGTCGTTACTGATTGTAATTCCTTAAAGTCATCTCTAGAAATGGTGTGAAATTAAATGACAGTGTTTACAGGTGGTGGGCTTGCTTACAAACTTTTACTTTTGACATTATGTATCAAGAAGGTAAACGAGAGGCTCACGTAGATTTCTTCTCGCGGAACCCCGTAGACTTAGATCACCGTACGATCAACAAAGTCGTAGAGAAGGAAATCAATCCGACCGAAATCTCCGAAGATTGGCTATTAGCGGGACAACGTTGCGACTCCCAAATTTCTGAGATCGTCAATAAATTGCAAAACGAGGAGCTCACGGAAAATATAGCGAATATGTATGAATTACGGTCCGGTAATTCCTTCATCGTAAGATACAGAGAAAAGGCAGACCTCTCTGCTTGCCCATTGTCCCAAGAGGTTTTAGGTGGTCCGTTATTAACCATGTGCACCAGTCCATTATGCACTTAGGTTGGGATAAAACGCTTGAGAAACTGTACGAGTATTACTGGTTCGAAGGAATGACGAAAATATGTTCGTAAATTCGTAGAGAACCGTCATGCTTGTCAAGTTTCGAAGGCAAGTTCAGGTAAAATACAAGCTGAATTAGATTCTATACCTAAGACCAGCATACCCAGTCATACAGTTCACGTGGACATAGCGGGCAAACTAAGCGGTAAAAGTGATTCGAAAGAATATGTCATTGTTTTGGTCGACGTCTTCACTAAATTGGTATATCTGCATCATACTCGTAAAATAGATTCCCTTAGTATCGTTAAAACACTTAAGTATGCTATATTTTTATTCGGGAATCCTCGCTGGATAATAGCGGACCGGGAATATGTTTTACGGGTAAAGAATTTCAAGACTATTGTAGAGATAAACATATTAAACTCCACTTAATAGCAACCGGTGCTAGCAGGGCCTTCGGACAGGTAGAGCGTATTATGGGTACGCTAAAAAAATACGTTCACAACTATAGAAACGACCGGGCGGTCCTGGCAAGACGCGATCGGTCAAACACAACTAGCTTTAAATTCTACCCCCAACCGCGTCACTAAGTCGAGCCCATTGGAACTACTAATCGGTAAAACAGCGAGACCCTACGGCTTGTCCGTACCCGACAACATGGAAGAAAGAAAATTAGACATCTCCCATGTAAGATAACAGGCGATAAAGAATATAGAAGCAAGTGCCAAATACGATAAGGATAGGTTCGACAAAAATAAAGCTCAAGTAGTTAGGTTTAACCTTGGTGATTTTGTATTACGCAAAAACGAGGAAAGAAACCAAACGAAGCTAGATCCGAAATTTAGGGGTCCATTCAGGATAGCAGAGATTTTGGAAGGAGATAGGTATTACCTTAGAAACCTTAGACGGCAAAAGATCATATAAGGACAGACATGACAGACTGAGAAAAACGCCAGATAGCAGCGTTCCTGCTGAGTTAGACGTCTACGATGATGACAACGACGGTGATTATAACGATGCAAGTACACGGACCTCAGAGGATCATTAATACCACGTTGCGGTCGTGCACCCAGTGTGGTGCTCTGCGCCTTCGTAATATGTCCAGTGGGACACTCTGCGCCTTCGTAATATGTCCAGTGGGACATTCTGCGCCTTTGTAATACGTCCAGTGGGACACTCTGCGCCTTCGTAATACGTCCAGTGGGACACTCTGCGCCTTCGTAATACGTCCAGTGAGACACTCTGCGCCTTCGTAATACGCCCAACGTAGTAACACGATCCAACAATCTGAGACTCACCCGTGTACGAAATCGAAAATGATCTGTCGTGTCGTTACGGTCTGACTGATAACTCACGGAATGCAACTAGCACTTTGAATATAAATTATAACGCCACTAATTCTAGTTCTCTTTCATTTCCTTGCTTGTCAAACCCCTGAACAGAATCTCGTTGCCGAAATGGACCTTTGACTTATTTGGAACATTTAATTGAATGGTAAATAATATCAGCTACGTCGAGTCTAATGTTAAAAAATACAATATTTTAGCTACACACGAGGACGTGTGATAGTCAGGATGGCCGTGTCGGAGAGGAAAGAACACCGGAGCCTCTGGAATGCTGGATAATCCCGCAACATTGTAACCTAGAGCCTACCATAGCTGTAATTAAACAATTGTAGTTATTCAACCTAATTGTAATTGTCCGAGATTTGTGATAGTGAGCTTGGGCTCGAGGCGACAGTCGGTCGCCAACGTGCCCGCGGTCAAGGGATGTACGCTTTGCCTAACAAAGGTGTGAAGTAATTCTATAGCTCTCCTTAAAAGAAATATCTCTGGCGACACACGACAGTAAACATTCCAACGGTCTCTGTCCCGTGGCCACACGCAGTTCCTATTCTTCGAGAAAGATGATTGCCAGATATCGATGTGTCTCCACAGTACGTGATCAGCTAGCCCGAGGGCCGTTATAAACACTAATATCTAGTTACCTAAAGTCCTTCGAACAGATAAACAGTCTTTGTCTCAACTACGGGAAGATAGGGGAGATCTATTTCTTTCAACGAACGGCGTCTCCCACTAGCAACTTTCCCTCGAGGGCGGCTAGCATCTTTTCTAACCACCGATATGGAAATTGACCAATTAGCAGCAACGCCAATTTCCCTTACTTTCTGAACGAAGACTATCCTCGACGAATCCGATGATCTCGTGCCCTTAGACACACCCCGATATAGTTTTCCTCTGTGGCATCATCGGGACGGAAAAGGCATTCTTTCACGCGATCTCATCGACTAAAGGAGTAACGTCTTTACGAATTATTATTGTTCAGACTTAGACCTCGCGAGCACGTTCGTTCATCATCCCGTTGACCGCGGATTCGTTATCGAACCCGAGACCATTGTTACTAGTATCGCGGGTGCCTAATCACCATAGTCGATTGTTAAACTTGTATCATCCGTGCCTGTGCTAATAAACTGTGTCTTTATTATATCGCAACGATGGCTAATTTCAATGAAGACTCACCAAACACCCACAATTCTAACCGCAACGCCCCTCCGACGTATATATAATACAAGATTATTCTTATTTCTAATAAACTCAAGAGTAAGAAACAATTTAATGAATTGTTAATAGGAAGATGAATCACCTGGTCATCGTACTTACCCTCATCAAAATAACATATGGCCTGGTAGGATACGACTGCAATGGCAACCACCTCAACGTTACCACCATCTCTTTAAACTCCATCGGAGACTGCAGCATACAACCTGCAATGACAGAAACCCAAGATATTTATATTCAACTACTGCAACTCTCAGAATTCGAATTTACCAGTGTAAGGCAATGCAAGGTGCAAATAACTCGAATTATATATTACTGTGGCATGCACGCCCACACGTCGGCAGTGCATAATGGATTCGCCGAATACCTCCATGAAACAACTGCCCAACAATGTGCAAGGATGCACCAGAACGGTACGTTCTCATTAGGACCACAAAACCTTATAGTAGGCCTAAAAGATAATGCAACAGAAACAAGGTCGCTTGTCCTAGCCGGCAAGTTATCAGACGACGGCAGCTGCCAGGGAACACAATATGTAGACCCATACGGGAGCTGGGAAAAGGTCGTTATACAAGCCACAGTAAGGATAAGCTTAAGATCATCAGTTGTGCCAGTACGGATTGAAGCAAACAAAATTCTACTGAAATCAGGAACGGTATGTACCTTTAGCGAAGGAAACTGTTTAGACGCAGAGGACGGATACACTTATTGGCAACCACAACCACCCTCACCATGCAAATTTGATCAGTACGACTTATTGTATGAGGGAATTGCTACAAAGATCCAGGAGAAAAGAACCAACGGAGAACCAGTACAACCAGTTTACGCACTAACAACACAGGAAGTAACATTTGCACTGACTAAAACTGGAGAACAACCACTGTGTGGATATACCCTACTGTCCACTGAACACCCCAAATTGTTCCTGTTAGAAACAACAAGAGGAAATACGTTCATCTCCAAAAGCAAAACAGCAGTCGAAAATTTGGATATATTCACATATGTCAACTCAAGATTCATTTACGTAGAGAAACATATTAAACAACAAATGACAACACTATACCATGATATATTGACACAAAGATGCACTACACAGAAGAAAATAATAGAGAATGCTTTAAGCCTAGCAATCTTACTGCCCGACGAATTTGCATACACCATAACCAAAACCCCAGGACACATGGCTCTGATCGCAGGAGAAGCGGTCCATATAGTCAAATGCATTCCGGTACAAGTAAAGGTACGGCATACAACAAAATGCTACTCGGAGCTACCCGTTTGGCAAGGGAATCGCCCCGCATTTTTAACACCAAAAACACACATCCTGACGCAACACGGAAACCAAAGAGAATGTAGCGCAGTACTACCTACGCTATACAATATCGACGGACTCTGGCACAAATTCGTACCAAAACCCATGGAAACAATTGCACCACAGGAACTCCGTCCAGACGTGCGCCAAACGTGGCGATATTCAGCACCATCGTCATTGACCACGAGCGGAATATACACACAAAAGGACTTGGACGCACTACGGGATCACGTCATGTTCCCCGCAGAAAAAACTGCAGACTTGAACACATTGGCCAGCGGAGCGACAGGAAAAACAATCGTCCCTGGAACAGTAGACCTCCTGGGAATGATGGACGAAAATACATTAACAACAATAGCGAAAAATACCGTATCAAATCTATGGACTGGTTTTATGGAATTTGGAACTGTCAGTGCAGCAATATTTGGAATACTTGTAATATTTAAGCTAATCAAAACAATAATAGGTATAGCCATACACGGATACCAACTACGTGAAACTTACGGATGTGGAATCGCTCTACTAGGAGCAATATGCGGCTCAGTCACCCACCTGCTAATATACCTCAAGAGAAGACAAAATATCGACGATCAAACAACACAACCTCAAGGGATATCGATAACGCCGGTAACCACTCAACAACCAACGGCATCTGTATCCGCCTTGAGCGAACTCAGAGACGCCATCAGTCAAATTTCCTCCGGAATTTGAACTCCAAGGGCGGGGGTGTCAAGTCCCGCGCTCCGCACGTG